>NC_044383.1:80885116-82135116 GCF_006542625.1 Nomascus leucogenys
TCCACCCAGTAACAAAAGAATGAACATTCTTTTATAGTGTTCATTGAACATATAGCAAGCTGACAATATCTTGGGCCATAAAACAAACCTCAATACATTTAAAAAATTGAAATAATTTACAATATATTCTTTCAGCACAATGTAATCAAATTAGAAGTGAATAAAGAAAAAACAGTGAGAAGTTCTCTAAATAACTGAATGCTAAATATGATATTTCTGAATAGTACATGAGTCGATGAGAAAGTTTCAAGGGGAATTTTAAAAATACGTTGAACTCAAAAACTAAAAATACAAGATATGGTGAGACAGAAATTTCAACAGTAGATGTCAACATCAGGAGAGAGAAAGATACTTAAATTAATAAGCTAAGCTTCTACCTCAAGAAATTAGAATAACAACAGAATAAACTCAAAGCAAGGCGAAGAAAGAAAATATAATAAAGCTAAGAGCAGAAATCAACAAAATTGAAAACTGAAAAACAATAAAGAAAACCAGTGGCATAAAATACTGGTTCTCTGAAAGATCAAAAATATGTTGATAAATTTTGAACAAAATTGACAGATAAAAAAGAGATTAGTAATTTGTAATTACTAATATCAAGAATAAAACAGAGAATCTGACTACAAACCTGCAGACATTAAAAGTATAATGAGCAAATAATACAAATGTCTAAAAACATAAATTTGAGAGTTTAGCAATTTGACAATTACTTTTCCTTGAAAAGCAAAAACTATCACCACTCATTCAATATGAAATGTATAATTTAAATTGTCCTGTAATTAGTATTGAAATTTAATTCATAATTAAAACCTCCTGAAAAAAATAAACTCAAGGCCTTGATGAATTCACTGAACAATTCTACTAAACATTTAGAAACAAAATAATATAAATTCTACCAACTAATTTCCAGAAAATAGAAGTGAAGGCAACATTTAACCATCTTATTCTATGGAGCCTGTATTACCCTGGCACCAACAAAGATAAATAAAAACTGTAAACTAATACATCTCATGAATTTAAATACAAAATTTTTAACAAAAATCAGCCAGCCCTTTATATTAATGGTTTCTGCATCCATGGATTCAACCAACAATGGATCAAGAATACTGAAAAAATAATTCCTTCTATACTAAACATGTACAGAATTTGGTCATTATTTTCTATACAATACAGTATAACACTAATTTATAGAGCATTTGCATTATATTAGGTATTATAAGTAATCTAGAGATGCTTTAAAGTATACAGGAGGATATGCATAGATTAAGTGCAAGTTCTACACCATTTTATATCAGAGACTCGAGCATCCACAGATTTCAGTATCCAAGGTATGACTATATTAACAAATAGAATTCAGTGATATATAAAAGGGATTCTATATCATGACCAAGTGGAATTTATTTCAGAAATTCCAGGATTGTGCAGTATTCAAAAATCAATACATGTAGTCAACCATTGTTTTTTGTTGTTGTTGTGTTTATTTATTTTGAGATGGAGTCTTGCTCTGTTGCCCAGGCTGGAGTGTAATGGCACAATCTCGGCTCACTGCAACCTCTGCCTCCCTGGTATAAGCAATTATCCTGCCTTGGCTTCCTGAGCAGCTGGGACTACAGGTGCAAGCTGCCACGCCCGGCTAATTTTTTTTTTTTTTTTTGTATTTTAGTAGAAACGAGGTTTCACCGTGTTAACCAGGCTGGTCGCAAACTCCTGAGCTCAGGCAATACGCCAGCCTTGGCCTCCCAAAGTGCTGGAATTACAGGCATGAGCCACTGTGCCCAGCTGTCAACCATTTTAATAGGCTAAATTTAAAAAAAAAAGAACACATAATTATGAAAAAACATGATGATATCAACTGCATGTCGAAGAAGCAAAATTTGACTAAATTGAACAATTATTCATTTTAAAAACAAATAAATGCAACCCTATCAGAAAACTAGAAATAAAGGAAATTTCTTCAACTTGATTTCAAAAAAATCTTAAAAAAATAGACATCTAATCCTGTAGAACTGAACAACAAAAAATGGAATAGTTTCTCCCTAAGACTGGGAACAAGGCGGTCGGGCGTGGTGGCTCAGGGCTGTAATCCCAGCGCTTTGGGAGGCCAAGGCGGGCAGATCAGGAGGTCAGGAGATGGAGACCATCCTTGCTAACACGGTGAAACCCCATCTCTACTAAAAATACAAAAAAGTAGCTGGGCGTGGTGGTGGGCACCTGTAGTCCCAACTACTTGGGAGGCTGAGGCAGGAGAATGGCGTGAACCCAGGAGGTGGAACTTGCAGTGAGCCGAGATCGCGCCACTGCTCTCCAGCCTGGGCGACAGAGCGAGACTCCATCTCAAAAAAAAGAAAAAAAGAAAAAAAGTTTGGGAACAAGGCATCAGCATCCACCCTCATCACTTTTATTCAACGTAGTACTGGAAGTTCTATCCAATAAGGCAAGAAAAATTTACAAAACCCATATGGATCAGAAAAAAGAAAAAAGAAAGAAAACTGTTGTTATTTGTAGACATAATTGTGTAAGAAAAATTCTGGTATACTTTGGATTTGTGTCCCCACTCAATTCTCATGTCAAATTGTAATCCCCAGTGTTGGAGGAGCGGCCTGGTGGGAAGTAGATTGGGTTTTGGGGGCAGATTTCCCTCTTACTGTTCTCATTATATTGAGTGAGTTCTCACTAGATCTGGTTGTCCCCCTTTCACTCTCTTCCTTCTTCTTCCACTATGTAAGATGTGCCTGCTTCCCCTTCCACCATGCCTGAAGTTTCCTGGGGCCTCCCCAGTCATGCTTCCTGTAAAGCCTGAAGAACCGTGAGCCAGCTAAACCTCTTTACTTTGTAAGTTACCCAGTTTCAGGTGTTTCTTTATAGCAGTACAGGAACAGACTAATACAAATCCCCAATAAATGTACTTACCAAAAAAAATCCTAGGACTAGGAAATCTCTAGAGCCTAGGGCCTAGTGAGGAGTTCTTAAACTTGACATTGAACACAGGGTCCATAAAAGTTGATAAATTGGAATTTATCAAAATTTTAAATATTTTATGTGAAATTCCCACTTGAGAGAATGAAAAGGCAAACTACAAAAGAAAATAAATTATTTACAAACCACCTATTTGACAAAGAACTCATATATAAAATATATAAATAACTCTCAAAACTCAACTGTTAAAAAAATCAATTAGAAATGAGAAAAAGACATGAGGAGACACTTCACCGATTAGAATATACTACTGGCAAATAAGCACATGAAAAAATGTTTACCATCATTTGTATTTAGGGAAATCCAAGTTAAGCCATGATGAGATACCACCATATACCTATTAGAATAGCTAAAATTACAACAACAACAACAACAGAAATAGTGATAAAATCAAATGCTGTTGAGGATTCAGAGGATTTAGGGTTTAGGGACCATGCAGGGGGACAGAAATTGTATGAATATAACGGGATAGCAGAGGAAGATCTTTGTGGTGAAGGAATTTATTGTCTGTTGATTTCAGAGGTGTTTACACCAATCTGCACATGTGATAAAATGACATAGAACTATGTCCGTACATTGTATCAATGTCTAATTTCTGGTAATTGCACTGAAATTTTGTAAATTTTAATCATCTGAGTAAACTGGGAGAAAGGTGCACAAATCCTCTCTGTACTACCTTTGCAACCTCCTGTAAATCTAAAATTATTTTCAAAACTAGTTAAAAAATAAAAATATAAAGAATAAAATAAAACTTCTTATGAATAAATTGAATGAAACTCCATGACAGCAATCATATACTGGTACTTTCCTGGCATCTGGGTCTATAATGTTGCCCAGCATGTATTTTTTGTTACTTGTGTGTTATCTGTCTTCCTCTGATAGATTGTAAGTCTCAGGAGGGCAATGATGTTTGCCTGCTTTGTTCACTGTTGAATCCCAAGAGATTAAGTCAGCACTTGCTTACACAATGTCTTCAGTAAAAATCGGCTGAATGAGGCAAGTAAGACAGTGGATCTATCTCTTTAGCACGTATAGGATATAATTTACGGTAATAGATGAAATGATACTCATAGTCTCAGATCCCGATCATGAAAATTTTAGTAATCATCTGAAAAACCGTTTTTATCTCCTTCTCCATTTGGTCTTGTGTTTCAATAACCCAAGTAAACGCAGATCCGCTAAACATGACTTTTGTAAGTTTTAAGTAAACAAATCATGTCTTGCTGTTAGCCTTGAAGTATAAAGCAGAAAAGCAGAAAATATAATTTAAAAAATCCAAATCTTTATTGTTTCTTAACAATTTTTAACATTATTTGTTCAAAACATTTGCCAAGGAGTAGACTTTTCCAAAAGACAGCTTAGGTTGGATTAATTACAGGACAGGATGTTGGGCAGCAGAACTGGAGTCAGTTTAGCACCATTGCTCAGATAATTTGGGTTTAACAAAAGGGCTGGAAAGAAACTGCTAGGTGATAAGGTCACAGTGGAATAATTATTTTAGGCCATTAGAGTCTTTCGTGGTTCTTTCTTTGGGCTAGCATGGGCCTCAGGGCCAATATGCCTAAGCTAAATTTCAGAATCTAGATTCTTTCAACCATGTGGTTTCTGAGCCTGAAGAAAAATAGCTTTCTGTAATCTCAGGAGCTATTAGAGTCTTGAGCACAATCACTAGTTTTTCATGTGGTTTCTGGTTTTCTATGGTGATTTTAGTCATCAATCCAAGTTATCAGCTGTGTAAAAGCATTTAAAACTTTGGGCCAGATATAGCATAGGATGGGATACCAAGGAACACACAAAGTAGGATTATAAATAGATCCTTCTTGTGTAACTATTTTTTAGATTTTTAAGAAGGTTTGTAATCTCAAGCTCCATCTGAATTCTCTGAAATAAGTAATTTAGAGAGCGGCACAATGGCCAGGTTTTCTTCTCTTCCTCTTCTCCCTCTCCTTCCTCCTCCTCCTCATTATTATTATTATTATTTATTACATTTTGAACCACAAGCCACATATTGTTATAACAAAGGTTTCATCTTTAAGTTTCCCATTTTGATAATTAATAGTCTAAAATCTTAAAGTGACAGAAGGGGAAAATAACTACTATGAAAATAAGAGGAATGAGACAAAGACTCATTTGGCAGTCAGTGACTCTTGGCCTGTGGGGATCTTTGTCCAGGGATCTTTTGGGTAGAAGCTGTTTATATATGGAGGTTTGCTGCTATATCCAAGGTTCTTGAGAAACCTGTCCTCTTCATGATGCTATTTGCTCTTGAGTATCTTGAGAGATTCTCAATTATTTATCTCTGAGTCATAAAGACTGTGGGTTAGGGGAATGTGATGATTTATTTTGAGTTTGGAAATAAGAGTCTAGATATCTAATCCTTATGATTCAATGACCACATCTGTAGTTTATAGTACCTAAGGGCCATTTCATCAAAATTCAAAATCAGACTTTTCTTGGTACCATTTTGGTAGAACTAGTTCTCCAGAATGAAGGTAATGCAGGGGTTCCAGGAGTTTATCCTTGAGAAAAGCCACTTAGACTTGCTATAAACGTAAGTATACTGCCTTAAATCATTAAAGTATCTGACCATTTCAGCTATAAACTAAATTGTGCCCTCCAGCAAATTCTTATGTTGAAGCTCCAACCCCAGTTTGGCTGTATTTGGAGATAAAGCCTGTAAGAAGGTAATTAAGAATGCAGTGTTTCTTAATG
This sequence comes from Nomascus leucogenys, assembly GCF_006542625.1. Taxonomy (NCBI): domain Eukaryota; kingdom Metazoa; phylum Chordata; class Mammalia; order Primates; family Hylobatidae; genus Nomascus; species Nomascus leucogenys. Next base: position 80,890,805 of record NC_044383.1, read on the forward strand.
ATAGACAATGTCTTACAAAGCACTTTCAGTATGGTCCCTATAAAATGGGTACCTTAGTCAGTGAATAAGTAATTCGGCATACACCATGTTGGAAATACAAAGTCTAGAAGATGAAAATAAGCCATCCAGAAAATACACAATGGTAAGTAACACATTTTCATATGAAGAAATCTCTCTTTCAATATCCAGATAGACCTTTGCTCTTGATTTTACTGCTTTGCTGAGTTATTAGCTTGGCAGATGTGACATATGCCAGAAACAACCTCAGGAATTTTGAATAAAATTGCCCTACGAATGTTGGCTTAAGATTGCAGATGATTTATCTATGCCATGGGGATAGAATGAAATTGTCCTTGGTAATAAATTATTAGCCACCATTGTCAAAATTAAAGGGACTGGAGACCTCTTCTGAGGGAAAACACACAATTAGTTAATAAACAGGTAGTAGAGGATTGTTCTAGTAGTAAGAACATATTATTCAGGTGAGGATATTGACAGTTGTCTAGGACCTTTTGATTTATGGCATAAGACATACAAGGGTTGATAATTGTCTCTGAATGACTAGTATATACAATTTAGAGACATAAATCCATTCATACACAAATATTTTGCCAATCTTTGTGCCTAAAAATTAATATACTTTTGAACTAAGAATGATGCAATCGTTAAAACTTATTTATATTAATATATCTTGCATATCCATAGCAAACTATAAGAATTGAAATGCCAAACAAACCTGATTACTTTTATCATCTTTCTTTCATACAAGGAAGGAAGCAATCATTTTGGTATCTGGTAGACATTTCCAGAAATCTACAGATATTTATTATTCTAAACTTGTTGACTGAATTTGAGACACACAAAAAAAGAAACACTTGACAAGGAAGACAAAACACAGAGATATCCCATGTTTATTCAAAGTAAGAAATAAGGGCCATCAATAAGAAACAATGATTTTACCGATCTAAATTATATTCTTCAAAATCAGAACACTTAAAAATGGTACCATTCATTGCTTCTTAGCCTTTTGGCTAAAATCAAGTGTAAAATAATTCAGTTCAAGAATATTTTAGAAGTACTGAGAATTAACAAAATACTTTGGCAATGGAAATGAAGCATCTCTATCTGGGCAGATAATGACTTGATAATTTAATAGAAGAAGATTCTAATTTTCCTTTTATGTATTTATCTAATATTTTTCAGGGAAGGATCTACAAACCTTTTCTCTTTTTAATAAAACTATTACACTGAGTCAAAGTTGTTATAATATTTAACATCTTTTATTGTTTTTAGTCATTTTTATTATCTATATTCATATTCACAATCACAATCTCTATATAAATTTATATATATGAATTTAGACATATACAAATACATAGTTATTTAGATACATGATAAAATTAAACAATGACCTTAACTTTAAAATATGATTGACATTATCAGCATATTATCTAAAATAATGTATATTTTTTATTCATTATTTAATATTATTAAAATATGATGGGTTCCTAAAGAAAATGACAAATTAAGCACTCTATCTTGTGGATATTTTTGTGCCTATAGTTTCTTCTTTTTTTTTCTTTTTTTGGAGACGTAGTCTTGCTCTATTGCCCAGGCTGGAGTGCAGTGGTGCAATCTCAGCTCATTGCAATCTCCACCTCCAGGGTTTGAGTGATTCCCTGCCTCAGCCTCCCCAGGAGCTAGGATTATAGATGCACGCCACCACGCCCAGCTAATTTTTGTATTTTTAGTAGAGACAAGGTTTCACGATATTGGCCAGGCTGATCTTGAACTCCTGACCTCGTGATCTGCCTGTCTCAGCCTCCCAAAGTGCTGGGATTACAGGCATGAGCCACCGTGCCCGGCCTGTGCCTGTAATTTCTATACTTAGTACTTTCAAGCATTTTTAGAATCTCTCATCTTTAATCAAAATAACCAATAATTTGTTCCTTCGGAGTAAGGCAAATCTAGAAAGTAGGAAATTTATGTCTTACCTTTTTTCTTCAAGAGCAATTATTTTGTATTATCTTTTCAAATATATAAATACAGTTATAACATCACCCAAAGGCATTTGAAGATCCTTATAATCTTTTCCTCTTCTGTAATGAATAAGAATAAGGATAAAACTGAAACTAAGTTTAGTAATTAATATTTTAAATATTTTTCTTACTTTAAATTTATTCAATTAAACAACCACTATTTATTAATACAATTTAATATTAGTGGAAGTTGTTAAATTTAATTAAGGAAATAAAAATTATGACTTATGACTACACATGAAGCCTTTATATTTGACATGATAAAAAAGGAGATTAAACATTTTTTAAAAGACAGCCACTATTACAATTTTATTTAAACACAATTTTATATTTTTGACATTTTAAGCAAAATTCAGAAAAAAGATAACTTATTTGACTCGTGAAACTATTACAGTAATTTATAAATTTCAAATTATGTGAAGTTTGATATTAGTCCCAGATAAACTAGAATATTATACAGAGATTAATATTATATAATAACATCTAAAAAAAGATTAGAACTTAAGAAAATATTAGCTTATTTTGACAACTTGTCTATTTTTCAGGTATGTAAAAGATAATTCTCATAAAAAAGTATGTATTTATTTGTTAGTAAACCAAATGTTAAGATTTTGAAAGTGTTTAAATCATTTTATTCTTTTCTTTAAGTCAGAGGGGCAGATTTAACGTTATTAAGCAACATTTTGAGCAAAAGAAATACAGTTTAATTTTTTTCTTTTTTTTGTAGTTTACTATTTACCTGGACTATGTATTCCTAGATTCCACAAATAGTGACACGATTTTTTAACGTTTTTAATTTTTTTAACTTTTATGGATACATACCTAATAGGTGTATATATTTATGAGGTATATGAGATATTTTGATGCAGGCATATAGTGTGTCATAATCACATTAAGGTAAATGAGGGTAAATCCATCACCTCAACCACTTATCATTTTTTTGTGTTACAAATATTCCAATTATACTTTTTTAGTTACTTTAAAAGTTACAATAAATTATTGTTGACTGTAATCACGCTGTCGTTCCATCAAATACTAGACCTTACTCATTCCAACTAACTATATTTTTGTACTCATTAATCCCCACTATCCCTACTCCCTACCCTGGCCTCTGGTAACCATAATTCTCTCTCTCTCCATGAATTCAATTGTTTTAATTCTTACCTTTCACAAATGAGTGATAGCATGTGAAGTTTGTCTTTCTCTGCCTGGCTTGCTTTGCTTAACGTAATGTCCTCCAGTTTGACCTACGTTTTTGCAAATGACAGGCTCCCATTCTTTTTAATGGCTACATAGTACTCCATTGTTTATACATACCACATTTTCTCTATCCATTGATCTCTTGGTGGTCACTTAGGTTGCTTCCAAATCTTGGCTATTGTGATAAAGCTGCAATATACATGGGAGTGTAGATACCTTTTCCACATACTGACTTCCTTTCTTATAGGTATATATCTAGCAGTGGGATTGCTGGTTGATGTGGTAGTTCTATTTTTAGCTTATTGAGGAATATCCATACTGTTCTGCATAGTGGTTGTACTAATTTACATTCCCACCAACAGCATATGAAGGTTCTCCTTTCTGCATATCCTCACCAGCATTCCTTATTGCCTGTCTTTCAGATAAAAGTTATTTTAATTGGAATGAGATCATATATCATTGTAGTTTTGATTTACATTTATCAGATGACCAATGATATTGAGCACCTTTTCACATGTCTGTTTGCCATTTGTATGTCTTATTTTGGAAATGTCTAGTCAGATACTTTGCCATTTTAAAATCAGATTATTAGCTATTTTCCTATTGACTTGTTTCAGCTCCTTATATACTGTTATTAATCTTTTGTCAAATGGATAGTTTGCAAATGTTTTTCTCCGTTTCTGTAGGATGTCTCTAAACTTTATTGATGGTTTCCTTTGCTATGCAGAAGCTTTTTTAACTTGATGTAATCCCATGCTTTCACTTTTGCTTTTGTTGCCTATGCTTATGAGGTATTGCTCAAGAAATCTTTGTCCAGAGCAATGTCTTGAAGAGTTTCCCCAATATTTTCTTTTAGTAGTTTCATACTTTGAGGTTTTAGATTTAAGACTTTAGTCTACTTTGATTTAATTTCTGTATATGGTGAGAGATAGGGGTCTGGTTTCATTCTTCTGCATATGGATATCTAGTCTTCTCAACACCATTTTTGAAGACACCGTCCTTTCCGCAAAGTATGTTCTTGGCATCTTTGTCAAAAATGCATTCACTGTAGTATCAATTTATTTCTGGGTTCTCTATCCTGTTCCATTAGCTGATGGGTCTAGTTTTATGCCAAATATCATGCTGTTTTGTTTACTATAGCTCTGCAAGATAATTTGAAGTCAGGTAATGTGACTCCTTCAGTTTTGTTCTTTTTTGCTCAGGATAGCTTTGACTATTCTGGGTCTTCTGTGGTTTCATATACATTTTAGAATTTTTTGTATATTCCTGGGAAGAATGTTATTGGTGTTTTGATGGGGATTACAGTGAATCTGTAGATTACTTGGGGACATATGCATATTTTAACAATACTGATTTTTCCAATCCGTGAACATGAAATATCATTTCACTTTTTTGTGTTCTCCTCAATTCCTTGCATTAGTGTTTTATAGTTTTCATTGCAGGGTTCTCTCACTTCTTTGATTAAGTTTATTCCTAGGCATTTAATTTTATTTGTGGATATTGTAAATGGGGTTACTTTCTTGATTTATTTTACAGATTTTTCACTGTTGGCATATAGAAATGCTATTGATTTTTTGTATATTGATTTTGCATCCTGCAACTTACTAAATTGTTTTTTAGTTTTAGTAGTTTTTGGTGGAGTTTTTAGTTTTTTCCAAATATAAGATCATATTACCTGCAAACAAGGATAATTTGACTTATTCCTCAACCTGGATATCCTTTATTTCTTTCTCTTGTCTGATTGTTCTAGCTAAGATATCTAGCACTATATTGACTTAACAGTGGTAAAAGTGGACACTCTTGTTTTGTTCCAGATCTTAGAGAAAAGGCTTTCAGTTTTTCTCCATTCACTATAATGCTAGCTGTTTTTCTGTCATATATGGCTTTAATTGTGTTAAGGCATGTTCCTTCTATCCCAAATTTTTTGAGTTTTTCTCATAAAGGGATGTTGAATTTTAACATATGTTTTCTCAGCATGAACTTAAATGATCCCATTTTTTCTGTCTTTCATTCTGTTTATATCACATTGATTGATTTGTGTATTTTGAACCCTCTTTGCATCCCTGGGATAAATCCCACTTGGTCATGATGAATGATATTTTTAATGTGTTGTTGAATTCAGTTTGCTGAATTGAGGAATTTTATTTCAATGTCCCTCAGAGATATTAGCCAATACTTTTTTTTTTTGATGTGTCTTTGTCTGATTTTGGTATCACGATAACACTGGCTTCATAGAATGAAATTAAAAGTATTCCCTCTTTCTCTATTTTACTGAATGGTTTGCATAGTAATGGTATTAATTCTTCTTAAATGTTTGGCAGAACTCAGCAGTGAAGCCATTGGGTTCCAGACTTTTCTTTGCTGGAAACCTTTTTATTGTGACTTCAATCTCATTAGTTGTTTTGGGTCAGTTCAGGTTTTGGATTCTTCGTGGTTCAATCTTGGTAGGTTCTATGTGTCTAGGAATTTATCCATTTTTTATGGGTTTTCCAATGTATTACCATATAGTTGCTCATAGTAGTCCCTAATGAACCTTTGAATTTTTGTGCTATAGTTGTAATATCTCTTTTTTCATCTCTGAATTTATTTCTTCAGGTTTTCTCTCGTTTTTTCTTAGTCTGCCTAAAAGTTTGCCAATATTATCTTTTCAAAAGCCAGCTTTTTGTTTTGTTGATCTTTTTATTTTTTTCTTCACTCATGAATTGAAGAATTCATTTCTTCAACTGTGAATTCAGCCAGGCTTGTTCTTCCTTTCAGGACAGTGAGCTCCCCTTTCTCCTGCTCCAAAGATGGTCCAGAAATGACTGTGAGCCAGGGCCTGGAGTCAGGAACCTTAGAAATCTATTTGGTGCTCTATTCCACTGCAGCTGAGTTGACACTCAAGACTCAAGGCAAAGTTCCTCCCACTTTTCTCTCTCCTTTCCTCAAGAAGGAGTCTCTCCCCATGGTCACCACTGCCTCAGGCCTGTGGTGAGCACTGCCTGGCTGTAACTGATGTTTATTCAAGGCCTAAGGGCTCTTCAGTCAGTTTGTGCTAAATGCTACCAGGCCTGGTCTCTCCCTTCAGGGCAGTGGGTTCTCCTCTGACCCACAGAATCCAGAAATGTCACCATCCCAGACCAAGGCCTGGAATTAGAAACCTCAGGAGGCCTCTTGGTGCTCTATCTTACTGCGGCAGAGCTGGTACCCAAGCTATAAGGCAAAGTCCCCTTTATCCTTCCCTCTCATTTTCTCAAGCAAGAGTCTCTCCACATGTCCATTATAGCTGGGAATGTGTTGGGTCACACCTGAAGCCAGCATTGCACTGGATCTCAGGCGAGGCCCACAGAAAGTACTGTCTGGTTTATTCAAGGCCCAAGGGCTCTTCTGTCAGCAGGTGATAAATCCTGTCAGAGCTAGGTACTTCCTTTCAAGACAGTAGGTTCCCTTATGACCCAGGATGTGTCATCCAGGGTTTAGGCCCTGGGATGGGCCCCCACGACTCTGTCTAGTGCCCTGTCCTACTGTGGCTGAGCTGGTATTCAAGGTATAAGACAAAGTCCTCTTTACTCTCCCCTCTCCTCTTCTTAAGCAGAAGGAATCAGTCTCTCCCAGGCTGAGAGCTGTGCTGCCTGGAATGGAGGAGGGTTGATACAAGCACTCCTTTGGCTGCCCCAAGCTGGTGTCTCACTAGGTCATGTGAACCCCAACTCCACTGGCTCTGAGCCCAGCACAGCACCAGGACTTGCCCAAGATTTGCAGTCCTTGTGGCCTAGACTGCATTCTAAATTTATTTAGGATCCTAGAGTGCTTTGGCCTGCAGTGGCATGGCTAGCCGGAACTCAGGTTCTGACCGCCAGACTGGACAATTTACCTCTGGCTAGGTAGAGCTGGTCTGAATGCTTGCTCTGTGGGCACTGGCTGAATTCTGCCCCATGTTGCTTTCCATTATGACCGGCAGCATTGAGTTCCAAAGCAAAGTCCCACAATCACTGAGCTTTCCTTCCCCTAAGTAAAATGATTTTCTCTTTGTGCCATGAGGCTGCTGCTGCCTTGGGATGCGGCAGAGATGATGTCAGCGATTCAAGACAGTCTTTCCTACTCTCTTCAATGCCTCTAAACCAGGCAATGTGATTGCCCACCTGATTTTTGGTTCTTATGGAGATATTTCTTTGTGTAGATAGTTGTTTAATTGGTGTTCCTGTTGGGGATATGATTGCTGGAGGCTTCTATTCTGTCTGCTCACAAAAATATTTTTGTTAGACTACGGTGCAAACCTTTTTAAGAGAATGGAAAAAGAAGTATGGAAGGAAATAAAAAGTGGGCAAAGAAGAGGAGCCAGCTTCAGATAATTCTTGTAAAATGTTACTTATCCCTTCTTAATAGGATGGTTAGATGCAGGAAATCTATTTTCACATATATGCACACAGGCACACACACATACAATACACACACCCGAAGATTTGTTACATTTTATTTAATAAAGTAGCCTCCTTCTTAAGTGATCTCTTTATTTTAAAGACAGAAAAGACAATCTCTTCATGAAGATTTCTTTCCTTTTTGTTCAAACGTTTCTCTCAGATGGGCACACTTGCTTATTAAAAAGTATAAAGTGGCCTTTGTAATTCTAAATTTCTTTAGTGACTATCCTCCAAATATTAAAATACCTGTGCAATTAGCATCATAATACATATTCACATATAGGTCTGGAAATATTAACACCACACTCTTACCTGTCTGTTCAAAAGGTCTCAGGAAGTGAAGAACAAACGAAAGTGATGGGCTCTTAACCAATAACGATAATTATCAATGCTCAAGCTGCACTCTGAGGTAAAAGGCAGAGTGCAGCTTTCGTCTTTCAAGCAGATCAGGCCGTGGGGACAGGGAGCCTGGTACTGGTTGTGGCATGACACCAAAATTGAGAAAGGAGACAAATCAGCACGTTCAAATTTTTATTAGCTCAGGATTTTCATTAAAATATAAAACACTTGAGAATAGTTTTTTTTTTTTTTTTGAAGGGCATACATTCTCATCTTGATTTGTTTGCAATAAACCTACTTCAAAGGGGATGTTACCACCTGATTGTGATAGATAAATATGAACTCTAATATTAGATTTGAGCACATAATATCTTGTTCTGCATATAGGACAGTAAGGCTGATTTTACAATTTCTTTTTCAATGAGAAAAGACTTTTCACTAAAGATATTAGTCTTCTGCCAATGTTCGTGTGATGTAACCATTAACTCTTAGCGATAAATTATTGGAATAGAGATCTACACATGCTCCCATCTAGGCAAACAGCTGCTCTCTCAAAAGACTTTGGGATTGGTGTTTAGATTTCATGATAATGCTATAAATATAATAATATAAATTTGCATGGAGATGCAGAGAAAGTAAAGTTCATCTTCAGAAGAAAGAACGAATCAGAGGTGCAAAGCAGAGTCATGTAAGATCAATAGAAATTACTCCCTAGTCCTTGTTGATTTTCCGGTTCTTCCTTCTTATTCACCAAGACTACCCTTTGCTTTTAGCTTTGATTGCCCCTGCATCCTTCTATCAAATTCCTTTATTGGTTCTGTAGAAGGGGGTTCCAATCCAGACCCCAAGAGAGGGTTATTTGACTTCCTGCAAGAAAGAATTTGGGGTGAGTCCATAAAGTGAAAGCGACTTCATTAAGAAAGTAAAGAAACAAAAGAATAGCTACTCCATAGGCAGAGCAGCAGCATCTGTGGCTCAACTGATTATACTTACAGTTACTTCTTGATTATATGCTAAACAAAGGGTAGGTTATTATGAGTTTTCTGGGAAAGGGGTGAGCATATCCCAGAACTGAGGGTTCCTCCCATTTTTAGACCATGTAGGGTAACTTCCTGACATTGCTATGCCATTTGTAAATTGGCATGGTGCTGGTGGGAGTGTCTTTTAGCATGCTAACGCATTATTATTAGTGTATAATGAGTGCTGAGGATGACCACAGGTCACTTTCATCACTATCTTGGTTTTGGTGGGATTTGGCTGGCTTCTTTGCCACATGCTGTTTTATCAAGAATGTCTTTATGACCTGTATCTTATGCTGACCTCCTCTCTCTTCCTGTGACTAAAAATGCCTAGCATCCTGGAAATGCAGCCCAGCAGGTCTCAGCCTTATATCACCCAGCCCCTATTCAGGATGGAGTTGCTCTAGTTCAAACGCTTCTGCCAGTTGAACTATCCCAAATTGGTGCCTGTTAGTCGAAACCCATACAATATCAACTAAAGTTTGCTGAATTAAAATACTGAAATGTTATTATGGGTTACATAATTTACCAGATTTTTAAAAACTTTTATCTTCCAAGCTGATCCCTTAAATTCTGGTGTTTGTAGAAGTTATATTTATTATACTTTCTTTCACCTCTCTTCTCTTTACATAGTAGCATCGATTTACTTCCCTAAATGTGATATTTCTTTACTGGAACAGGTTAACTTTGGATTGTTGCCAGGGTGTGTTAGTAATCCCTTAAAATATTGCCTCAATAGCATTCGCTGGCTTCTGATATAGGCAGACAGGTCAGGCTTAGTTCATGCACAGAAAATTCATTATAATAGCAGAGTTTTCAATTAAAAAATCAATAAATAAGTTTTAATAAACACCATCAACTTTTTCCATTGAAGCCTTTTCAGAACATAACCCATCTTCAGAATTGTTATATTCTAACAACGTCTATTTCCTTCTAAGATGTTAAATGTATTTGTGTTATAAACAATGTTTTTCTTGCCTGAATACATTTTTTTCATCTCACCTGATTTTTTCCAAGCTTGGAAAATACGTCAGATCAAAGAGAAGGAGCTGTAGCTGCCTTTCTTAGGAGGGGGAAAAAGCACAGGCTGTTTATTTCATCACTAAAAGGTACCTTGAGTCACAGGAGAATATTCTATGACTTCCTTTGTGACTGAAAGCTTTCTTTATGATTTTTAAATAAAAGTTTTTAAGGCAATAGATGGCTTCAAGAAGCAATATATGATTAAGTGTTAATTTTATAGTGATCTTTTGCATATACGAACTAGATCATGTTCCCTCAAGAAATTCCCATAAGTGTAAGCATATTTATTCAGATCATTCATCTTAATCTTCTACCAAAGAAAAATAATGTTGCATGTGAGAGTATTTTAAAGTGACTGATGAGTACATTGAAAGAACGATAAGTTGTTAGTCCTAATGAAAATATATTGATGTGCTAAGTAAAAATCTGTCGGTAGTAGCCCTACTTTATTCAGAAAAGGGAGAATGAAAGGGCATAAAAAACAAGAACCCCAAATCTCCATACCCTGACCAAGGCACATGCCTGCTGTAAAAAGCCCCACTAGACAGTGATTCCAATGGGCAGAGCCAGAGCAAAGTGACATGGATTTGGCAAGCATACTGCCATCCTATTCTCAGCATGCACCTGTAAATTCCAGTATATTTTGTCAATATAACTTATCCCACAAATGAAAGAAAATGTAAATTTCTTTTCTTTCAAACCATAATGATTTGGCTCCTGGTTTGCTCTCTCTATCACCTTCCTCTCACCGGCAACATATCATGAGAACTTGCCCCAGTTTCTTTCTTTAAATGCACCCATTGTGCTTCCACCTAACGGTCTTTTCACTAACTGTGCTTCTGTCTAGATCTTTTCCTCCCATATTTTAAGAAGGTTTCTTCCTTTTCGTTTGTAAATAAGCTCAAATAATTTTTTTTACATATATGTTAGGTGAATAATTAATTTCACATTTGCCCTTGCCCCTTCAGAATGTAAGGTCCATGAGACATATCTTGTTTACTGCTATTCCCTCAGTACTAATAACAGGGTAAGTCAGTCCATATATATTTGTTGAATGAATGCATCATGATATTAACACAAACAAATAGTTAAAGCATAATGTGGGTAGTAAGAAAATTCTCTTTCAGAGAACTAGATTTAACTTGTGGTTCTACCATTATGTAATCCTTTTTAGCCCATGTTTAATCAACTGTAACATGGCAATAATAATAGTACTTAACTCATAGGTTCTTATGGGTATGAAATAAAATTAGAGTCTGACATATATAAAATAATAATACCTTACACATATTGAAAATGTTGTGCTTTAACTGTTTTGGAGCTCTTTACCTAAGGCCATTTATTAATCTTTAAGTTAAATATTATTATTGCTGTAATTGAGATATAGGAAAACTGAGAAACAAAGAGATTAAGTGACATGCCAGAGATACTCAATTAGTAATAATTCCATATATATAATCAGCATTTTACATTTCACTCTTTTTTTTTTTTAATGGAATTTTGCTCTTTTTGCCCAGGCTGGAGTACAATGGCGCAATCTGGGCTCACTGCAACCTCCACCTCCCGGGTTCGAGTGATTCTCCTGCCTCAGCCTCCCAAGTAGCTAGGATTACAGGCATGTCCCACCATGCCTGGCTAATTTTGTATTTTTAGTAGAGACAGGGTTTTACCATGTTGGTCAGGCAGGTCTCAAACTGCTGATTTCAGGTGATCCACCCACCTGGGCCTCCCAAAGTGCTGGGATTACAGGCATGAGGCACCATACCCAGCCTACATTTCACTCTTATTGCTACTATTTGAATGGTCCTCAATGTAGTTCAAGCTACTCTGAGCTCAGGTTACACACAGATCAATTAAAATTGCTGCCACTTTATCCCATTTATCTAGGTCTCCATGTGCTTTTACATTTTGATTATTCCTCATTTATCTTCCCTGACTTTTTGGTTGTAGTTTTTCTTGATGTCTCTGATCCTCAAACTCTCACTATGAACACTGACAGTATTAAAGAATAGCAGCTGGATTTAAGTGCTTTGGCTCTGGAATCAGACAATCTTGAGTTAGAATTCTGGCTCTATAACTCACTTGAAGTATGATTTTGATCAAATAACTTCAGTATTAAAGAGGCAGCTTTCATTCCACATAATTGTAAACATAATAATACTTTATAGGGTAATTTGAAAAATAAAGGAGAAAATGTGTATCGGTGACTTCATATGTTGCTTATTGCCTAGTAGATGCTTCATTTGTATTGGCTGATTAATAATCTTGTAGTCTAGATATGGGGTCCCTAACCCCTGGACAGATGATGGGTAACAGGTCTTTGTCCTGTTAGGAAATGGGCTTCACAGCAGGAGGTGAGCCATAGGCAATGGAGCAAACTGAGCTCAGCCTCCTGTCAGATCAGTGGCAGCATTAGATTTTCATAGGAACAGGAACCCTGTTGTGAGCTGTGCATGCACGGGATCTAGGTTGCATGCTCCTTATGAGAAACTAATTAATGTCTGGTTATCTGAGGTGGAAAAGTTTCACCCTCATACCATCCATTTCTCCTCGAAGGTCTGTGGAAAAATTGTCTTCCACAAAACCAGTCCCTGCTGCCGTAAAGTTTGGGGAACACTGGTCTAGATCACCCTCAGCAATGTTCTCCAAATACAATGCTTACAGTCACCTTCTTGAACTGTACATCTCTGCAGGGAAAGTGTGGTGATCACTGAAGTTGTTTGTCAAATATCTCTGATTAATACATTTTTAGGCATATGGTAAGATTGGACCTCTCCAATCATTTGAAGTTAGTTGTGGCCAATGCTTTGGCCAATGAAATGTGACTGGAAATATGTATGTCTTTTCCAGACAAATGCTGCAAAAGCTAGTGAAGGATTCACCATCTTCCTGTCTCCCTTCAATCCTGATGGAATGTTCTCTGTGATGCATACTTTCTCAGCCTGAGACTTGAAACTAGGAGATCTGGAGCAGAATCCCCAGTGCATTCTGTGATGGACACATAGTATAAACAAGAAAGAACCCTTTGTTGTTAAAATGCCATTAAGATTTATTTTGAGATTTATCATAACAGTACAATCTAGCCTGTATGTATTAACACAGGGGATAGAAGACTTTTTTTAGCAACTCCTTCTAAGATTTCATTGGGGAAAGGTAATCTCATTCTAGCATGTGAAATAATTGTTGATGCTATCTGTTTTGGATCTTTTCTTTGCTTGTTTCTTAATGACTAAATGCTTTATTTTCTCTGAAGAAATGAGGACTCTGTTGAAGACAGCACTATGAGTTTCAGGATAGTGAGAATTAAAGCAACAAAAGGCAGTCTCTGTAATAGGGAAGGAGGGATTCACTCAAGTTCAAGAGAAGATACTCTTCGGAACTTAGAAATTCTGCATCTCATTTTTCAGTGTGACCATGATTATCTATATGTAACCTTAGAGAGATGGAGTCCATATACATGTCAAGCTTGGTTATTAGCATGTAACTCTCTGAAACTAATAGCACATGTGAATACTGGGACTTGTCGCTAATTATATTGTGGTTGATATTGATTTTTATTGTACCCAGGTTTCCTTACTGTGAGGAACATGAAAGTTCTCCTGCTTAGCCTGAATAGTGGGAACTTTGTTGTGTTCTTGATGGGAAACCCTAGAGCCACCCAGAGGCAACAACAATGTCCCTCAGTTAATTACAAGGGGGATTAAATCAAGTATAACTATCCCATGCCTTGATATTTCCCAAACATGTTTATCATTTACATTCTGTAGATTCTGAAATGCTAATGTAATACCAATTATAGATACCAATAAAAATTATTGATAAAAAGATATTGTATTAGGGATCTTTCAGAGAAGAGAATCAGTTAATACACACACTCATATATATATATATATAGAGAGAGAGAGAGAGAGAGATTTTATATATGTCTATATCTCTATCTGTGCATATGAGATTTATTTAAAGAAATTGGCTCAGATGATTGTGGAGGCTGACAAGTCTAAAATTTTTAGGTTAGAGCAGTCCAGAGATTCAGGGAAGAGTTGATGCTGTAGCTTGAGTCAAAACAGTCTGGGGGCAGAATTCTCTTTTTTTTAGAGGACTTAAGTGATTTTCTCCTAAGGTCCTCAACTGATTATATGAGGCCCATCCACCTTATGGAGGGTAATGTGTTTACTCAAGCCTACTTATTTAAATAGTAAGTTCATGCAAAAATAATTGTCACAGAAGCATCTAGACTGGTGTTTGATCTGGATATCTTGGCTTAGCCAAGCTGACATATACAATTAACTATCACATATATTGAACTGTAAGTGTTCAGTGACAATTTTTATGCTGTTTCTATCTTTTATTTTTTATGAACAATAAATAGTATGTACCCACAGAAATTTTTAAAAAATTATAAAATTGATTTCTATAGATATGGTTTATTTTAAATTCTTTACCTGTCATCTTTCCTATGCCTGTTTTTGAGCCTTTTGTAAACTGCTAAAAGAGAGTCATGTTTAGATTAACTCTGTTAATGAACACTTAGTGAATGGATACACTGAGGAAAAAAAAACAGATAATAATGTTGGCAGAGACACAGATAACCTCTGGATAGGAGTGCACTCTAATGAAATGGTCATTCAGTCTTTCTTTTGTAGAAGGATCCCTCCTCCTTATTGTAGTACTATTCATTACATTTTTTATTGTTTTTCTATGCATTACTTCTTTCGCTATTATGTATTTCCTGTTTTTTCTACAGTTTGAAACTATATTCCTTGCATGAGGACTAGGACCAAAATAAGATCTGCTAATAATTAGCCAATGAGTTAATAATGAGATACTATGAATTTGTTAGACACTGCTCTCATGCTTTGTATTTTATGAGCCACTATCCAGCCTAATTTGAGGAATCACTCTTTAGTTCCTGATGCAATAAATTGTAGACTGGGTGGAGTGCATGTTATACAAATTATAGCATCCTGTGTGTTAACAGCTGCTTTTCATTGTTTGCTTAGAAGCAAGCTGTGCCATTGGCTACCACTTGCAGGATTACATCCAATACATCTAAGACCTGGATCATCACATTTTATAATAAAAAAAAAAGTGATGATCTAGGTCTTAGTTGTACTAGATGTAATCCTGCAAGTGGTATCCAATGTATACTTCCTAAGGCAATTAGTGAATATACATATATTTACAAAGTGGCTCATTTACAAATGTTTTCATTAGTAAAAGGAAACACTCATACTAAAAGATACTTTTCAAAGTTTCTTTTTTCAAACTTGATTTTCTGTTAACTTTCTTCATTAAACACCCTATCTAAATAACAGGTATGTTATATATATACATATATATTATATATATAATATTTATATTATGTATTTGTTTTTTGTGTATATATACATATATATGTACATGCGTGTTCACATATATATGTGTGTTCACATATATATACACAAAAAACATGTTAAAAAACAGTATATCTATCTAAATAGCAGGCATGTTTTATGCATATACGCAAATATATATAATTTGTGATATATGTATATATCACAAATCATAGTTTATTAAGAGAGAAAAAAACTTAAAATTTTAGAACATGGTGCTATCTATATTGTCTAAGAGGCCAAGCATAACATCATTGTTTTATAATGTCAAAAAAGATATTTTATACAAATATAAAAACAATCTGAACAATTATTAAAAGTAAGTGATGAGTAAAGTTGACATTCTTTTATTTATCATTGCCATAATGATAGTGTAGCTGTTGTCCAATTATTAAAAATAAAATGGTATAGAATTAAGATGGGAATGAAATAAACTGAGGGTGTCAAACTATCAGATGAGTAAATAAATTAAATAATCAAGGATGGTGAAAGATCAAGAGTAATTAATATTTTTCACAGTACTTTCAAATGTAGTTTAGTTCAGCCAGCCCAGGTATCTGGTAGAAGGGTGGCATTTCAATGAGGCATGTGCCTGCTTATTTCACAGATCTTGAGCTTGCCTTGCCTTACCAGAGATAACAGACCTATAAAATGTTAAGTTTACTAGAAATATTTAAATGTTCAGTAGAAAGACACAAAGTGACCCCATTTGCAAATGTTTTCATTAGTGAAAGCAAACGCTTATACTAAAAGATACTTTTAAAAGTTTCTTTTTCAAACTTGATTTTCTGTTAGCTTTCTTCACTAACCACCCCATCTAAGTAACAGGCATATTTTATGGACATTCTTGTTCTATGAGACTTGTTTCAAGTTCCTTATTTTCTCATGAGAAAAACAGTGCATAAATCACATAAATCGCAACAAAAGAGTTGAACTGAAAAAGAAATGTCTTTCCACATATCTAGTTTGTACTTTTTTTTTTTTTTTTTTTTTTTTTTTTTTTTGCACCAGTTTGGAACATAGTCCTTTGGTTTTCAGATAAATAGTTGAGACAATTCTGAGCTGAGCTCAATTAAACTTCACTTGCTATAATTCTGACATTTTCTTACCATTTTTAGTTTTTTGTCATTTACGTGAAATGTAGGCAGATATTCCCTTTGACATTTACTTACCATCCTTTGTATTTTTGAACATCAACCTAATGATAGTATTTTAGTAATATATGAGTTGTATTTTTTGCAACGGGAAAAAGCAATGCAATATGCAAGAAAGAGAAACAGTTAAAGAGAAACAGTTAAAAATAACTGATAGAAGTTTAGATTATTTATTCAATACAAATTAGCTGATCTTTACTTGAAAAATGGCAGGTGTGAGATATAAAGATAATCTCTCTCTCTCTCTTTCTCTCTCACTATCCCCCAGGAACATACCTCCTAGGATACTAGGCAGATACGAGTCATTTTCTTGTATCATCTTTGGCATAGAGAACATTGACTTTATACAATACTCTACATTTCTAATTTATAATACTTAATTTGTTTAAAAAATCTTGTCTTCTGGGTAAATTAGAGGCAAAGAACAATAATTTAATAGGGTCTGGTGAAATGCAAAATGTAATAGCATCAGATATAGATGATAAGGAAAGGGAATGCAGTTTATGGTTAAATATCTTAGAGAAATGTTATTTGTGGAGCACGTGTTACAGGGAATAAAGACTGACAAATACAGCCCTAGAAATCTGATAAAAGTAGAGTAATGATTTTTAATTACCATACTTTAAAAAATTAATACATTATATATATATATTTATTGCGTACAATTTAATGTTTTGATACATGTGTATGTTGTATCGTCAAATCAGTGTAGCCTGTCACCACATGTGTTTATCATTTTTGTGGTAAGAACAATTAAAAAATCTTCTAGTTATTTTGTAATACATGAAATAACATACTTTACTTTAACCATAGATACCCTACTGTGCAACAGAACACCAGAGGTTATTCCTTCTACCTAATTATAACTTCGTACCTTTGACCAACTTCTCCTCAGCCTACCTTCTCTTCGTCCCTCCCCAGTCTCTGATAGCCACTGTTCTACTCTCTACTTCTGATATCAACTTTTTTTGGATTTCATATGTGAATGAGATCAAGCAGTATTTATCTTTCTATGCCAGGCTTATTCACTTAGTATAATGTCTTAAGGTTGATCCATGCCATTGCAAATGACAGGATTTCATTCTTTTTATGGCTGCATAGTATTTTATTGTGTATATAAGATAATTTTTTAGAAATCTACTAATCCATTGATGAATACTTTGATTCCACATCTGGGCTAATGTGAATAGTGCTGTAATAAACACGTTAGTGCAGATATCTCTTCAATGTACTGATTTTATTTCCTTTGGACATATACCCAGTAGTGAGATTGTTGGATCATATGGTAGTTCTATTTTTAGTTTTCTGAGGAACCTCTATAATGTTTTATATAAAGGCTGTACTAATTTACATTCCCATCAACAGTGTGTAAGTGTTCTCTTTTCTTTACATTCTCATCCACATTTATTATTATTATTATTTGCTTTTTTGATAATAGAAATTCCAACTGGAGTGAGGTGGTATCCCTTTGTGGTTTTGATTTTCATTTCTCTGATGACTGGTGATGTTGAACATTTTTTTTCACATATTTCTCAATTATTTGTATGTCTTCTTTGAGTAATGTCTATTAAAATATTTTACTCAGCTTTTGTTCAAGTTGTTTTGTTTTTCCTATTGAGTTACTTAATTTCCCTAAAAATTCTGGATATTAACTTATTGTCAGCTTGCAAATATTTTATCCCATTCTGTAGGTTGACTCTTTACTCTTTGCTTTCCTTTACTGTGCAAAACCTTTTTAGTTTGATATCATCCAATTTCTCTATTTTTGTTTTTGTTGCCTATGTTTTTGAAATCTTATTTAGAAAATCCTTGCTGAGCTCAATGTCATGAAGCATCTCCCCTATGTTTTCTTCTGGTAGTTTCACAATTTCAACTTTTACATTTAAGTCTTTAATATATTTTGAGTTGACATCTGTATATGGGGAGAGGTAGGAACCTAGCTTTTTTCTTCTGCATGTGGATATCCAATTTTCCCAGCAGCACATATTGAAGAGATGATCTTTTCCTCAGTGTGTGTTCGTAGAACATTTGTCAAAAATCGTTTGTCTGGAGGTATGTGAATTTATTTCTGTTCCATTTCACAATGTGTATTTTTTCCAGTACCATGCTGTTTTGGCTATTATAGCTTTGTAATATATTTCAAAGTCAGGCTTTATTCTTTTTACTCAGGATTTCTTTGACTATCTGGGATCTTTCGTGGTTTCATATGAGTTTTAGGATTCTTTTTTTATTTCTGTGAAGAATGTCATTGGCATTTTGATAGACAATCTGCATTAAATCTGTACATTGCTTTGGGTGGTATGACCATTTTAACAATATTACGTTTTTCAATCTATGAATACAAGATATCTTTCCATTTATTTGTATAATCTTTAATTTCTTTCATGAATATTTTATAGTTTTCAGTATGGAGATCTTTTACCTCCTTTGTGAAGTTCATTCCTAGTTATCTTCATTTTCTGGATGTTATTGTAAATTGTTTTCTTGATTCCTTTTTCAGATAGTTCACTATTAACATACACAAATATTACTAGTTTTCAGATGATGATTTTGTATACTGCAGTTTTACTGAATTTATTATCAGATCGAAAGCTTTTTGGTGGAGTTTTTAGATTTTCTATATATGAAATCATGTTGGCTGGATGTGGTGGCTCATGCCTGTAATCCCAGCACTATGGGAGGCTAAGACAGGAATATTGCTTGAGCCCAGGAGTTTGAGACAAGCTTGGACCTCCTCTTTATGAAAAATTAAAAAGCTGGGTGTGATGGCAGACACCTGCAGTCTCAGCTATTTGGCAGGTTGAGGTGGGAGGATCACTTGAACCCAGAAGGTGAAGCCTGCAGTAAGCTGTATTCATACCCATGCACTCCAGCAATTGGCTTTTTTGAGCCCCTGTCTCAAAAAAAAAAAAAATCACTGTGGAAAACCGTGCAGAGATTCCTTAAAGAATGAAAAGCAGAACTATCATTTAATCCAGCAATCCCACTAGTGGGTATCCACACAGAGTAAAATAAGTCATTTTACAAAAGAGTTACTTGCACACACATGTTTATAGCAGCATAATTTGCAACTGCAAAAATGTGAGACCAACCCAAATGCCCATCAATTGACCAGTGGAAAATGAAACTGTGGTATACATATATGATGGAATAATACTCAGCCATAGAAAGAAATGAATTAATGGAATTCACAGCAACTTGGATGAGACTGGAGACTATTATTTTAAGTGAAGTAACTCAGAAATGGAAAACCAAAGATTGTATGTTCTCACTGATATGTGGGAGCTAAGCTATGAGGATGCAAAGGCATAAGAATGATACAATGGACTTTGGGAACTTCAGAGGGTAGGAGAGGGAGGGGGAAAAAGACTACAAATAGGGTGCAGTGTATACTGTTTAGATGATGGGTGCAACAAAATCTCACAAATCACCACTAAAGAACTTACTCCTGTAACCAAACATCGCCTATTCCCCCAATAACCTATGGAAATAAAAAAAAATAAAGTAATTTTAAAGTAGTTTTATGGCAAAAGACATTTGCTTGATGTGAAAACCATTTCTCTAATTTGAATCACATAGAAAATAAATTCCGCATGTTCAAAAAAAAAAAGGAAAAGAAAAAGATCATGTAATCTTCAAACAAGAACAATTTGACTTCCTTCTTTCCAAAGCAGATGACTTTTATCTTTCTCTTTTCTAAGTATTATTGCCAATACTTCCAGTGCAATGTTGAGTGAAGAGGTGAAAGTAGGCATTCTTGTCTTGTTCCTGATCTTAGAGAAAAAGGATTCAGCTTTATTTGTTCAGTATGATTCTAAATGTGGGTTTGTCATAGATGGCCTTTATTGTCTTGAGGTACATACCTTCTATATCTAATTTGTTAAGAGTTTTATCTCGAAGGGATGTTGAATTTGTCAAATGCCTTTTCTGTATTAATCAAAATGATCTAATCACCAGGAAATGTTTCTTTTGTTTTTTCGATTTTTCTCTTCTTAAGTTGTCCTAACAGGTAACATTTTGAATCATTGTTTTTAGAAAACTCAAAATTACACTCATAGCATTTTTAGTTAACTGGGAATTAAGCGAAAAATCAACGCTTTAGTTGATACATTAGCAAATAGGCCTCCACTTTTCTGAGCTGAGCTCACCTGCAGGCATAAATATGCTCTTTGAGGTTGCTTATAAATCTGTTTCACAAAAAGATCCTAATAGTAATAGATGATTGTCTCAATGACTTCAAGTATGTTGACATTGTTAAGCTGGTTTTGAAAAGATGAAACTCTAATAAACCTAGAACAATGTTTGGAAAATGTATTCTGCTTTATAAATTTACTTCTTTGTTTCCATTTGGTAGAAAATATTTTTCTAATATAAAAAAAATCAATGTGTAAGAAACCTGAACTCTGAAATCATGAAATGAACCTAAATTTATCTAGAGAAAATAAGCCCAAATAATGTAAACCAGAAAAGTGCAAATCAGTTTTAAAAATACAGTTTTAAATAGCTATCAAATGCAGTGCACGCTCCATAAACTGCAGACAGGTTCCTGAATAAAATATGAAGACATGTAGCTCTGTGACTATCTATCTCAGTTAGGTAATAAAAAAATTCTGAAGAAAATTTCTAAATAGGCCATATAGTATCTGCAAAGGAATAAACAAAGTAGCCAGCAGTGACAGTGTTTGCTTTTCATGTGGTGGAACTGTGTGCAAATACAAGGCCTAACAAATGCCAGTTCCTCATTTGCAAATGAAGATGTAAAAGGAAATGTCAGTGACAGTACATGCAACAGTTCATATTTGAAGTTTGGCACAGTGAACTGACAGCTACAGAGAAGCTGCAGTGGCCTAATCCTTTCTTTCTGCCTTCTAGTAATGATAGTTTTGTGGGGGGGGGGTTGTTAATAAATATGTGATGAGGAAAAGCTGTGGAAGAATGGCATATCTTCTCCTCTGCAAGAACTCATCTTCAGAGATAATTAACTAGGTGACAACATACAATGTGCCATTAACAACAGCATTCAAATCATTTCTGGACTTAAGTACAGTTTTAAGCCGCTTATCAGATTTTCATTTCTGAATCCATTCAGCTGTCAGACTTACATCCTGGCTCTTTATTGAAGCTCACATGGGAATCCAAAACCTTCTAATTTTCTATACAGATTCATTTCAGAATCAATTAGAGTTGGTGGCAGCCTTGTCCCTGTGTGCAAAGGGGATTAGCTGGGCACTTGCTCAGCTGAGCTACCTCTGCATGCACATTCAAACTTCCATCGAGAATAAGCTCCTTCTCCCCCCTTCTAGAGGACCCTTCAACAATTGAACCGCTGTAGACAACAGATGGCAGATAATCACTCGAACAGCCTCCAATTTTGTCAGGAAAGGAAAAGTGATCATCCAACTCTCTCTTACAGTAGGTAAGAGGCCTCTGGGCATTTGAAGCATGCTCTGCTTTTAAAATAGGGAAATCCACAGCTGTTCTGCCTTCTCTGGAAATCTAACAATGTCATCTTTCAGTCCTTGTCTCTGACTTTCTCTTATCAACTAGTGCCACATATCCTCGACCTTTCTGCCTTCTCATTTTCCATACTGGTTCACCCAATTTTGCTGAAACCTTTGTTCCGCATGCTACCGAGGTCTAAAATCATCTTTAATATTAGCAGTGAAACACTTTAATGCTATTCTTTCAGGAAACACTCTTATGAAGTACACCTAATGTGTAAGTCCCATATACTGATATTTCACAGATAAACATTTTATGAACAGTATAACATTTTGTAAATTAAATTATCACAAAGGAAACATAGAAAACAGATGTAGTCCACATGAACATGTTTATGTTTTACCTTTTCCTACATTCTGTTCAAGGTAGTGGACATTCAAATATCTTTTGTCCTATTAAAATTTACTTATATTTATTCTTATTTTTAAATTTTACTAAAGGGCCCTATGTTCTTAGATTAAAAACAAATAAATTATTAGTCTTTCAATTAAAAAAACAGAGATCAATGGCCTCCACCTTTTGGTGCCTGTGAATGATGCCTTTCAATTATTTTAGAAGTTTCTTATATTAATTTATTTTGTATTTCAAAATGCTGTCTTTACATTATAATTTCCTAACCTTTTGATTTCAGGTGTTATGTTCTGACTTTTCCCTTAGAAATATAATGTTTGAACTCATTTACTCTGAGCTGGCTGCCATTCTGCACAGTTTTTTGTCTTGCACTCCAAGAAGTAACATATACATATATGAATATGAATATGAATAATATCCATGGAGTTGTGCTGAGTGTTGCAGACCCTTTGTCTTGCTCCTGCCCCACCAATAGAAATGGAACCTTCTTATCTCTATTCCTCCACTGTGTTACTGATTCACTTAAACCTAAGCTGCCACTGATTATAAGGTGTGGCATTACCTTATGCTTGTACTTAGAAAAAATGCTTCTAATTAAACTATAATACAGTGTTTTCTTATCATTAAGAATTTTTATTATACTCATTTAAAGAGCCATTTTAGACTTATTTAGACAACGATTCATACCATATATTATAATTTTGCTTGCTGAAGAAGAAAAATAAAAAAATTGATCAAGCCTTTCATAAAATTTCCTTCTATTAAGAATCTGACTTAGGAATCACTTTTCAACACAGGGATGTTCTTTATGTTTTCCAAAACAATATTATTGTTCTGTGTACTGCAAGAATGTTGAAAATGCAGCATATTGTAAAAGACCACTTGCTATTGTCTCTTGAATTTTTTCCAAGCTTCTAACATCCTGACATTTTCTTGATCTTAAGGGATGTCAGTGGAAAGTTCTCAGACAAAAATTGATGCTCTTGTTTCTTGCTTAAATGGTAATTAAATGGTTTATTGCCTGAAAATTGCAGGTGTTATAGTTGCCCAGATATGCCACTAAAATTAATAATCATATTCCTTCATGTGCTGGCAAGGACAATTATATGAGGATGCCTGGACAAGGGCCTTTGTAAGATGCTATTGATTGGTTATAAAATTGTATTATAATTTCAGAGATGAAGAAATATTTTCAGAGAATAGAAGAAATGCATCTAATAATTCACTAAATAATAATCAAGAACCGGTTGAGTGAATATGTCTTTCTTACATTCTTAAGACTACTAAAGATATGATGAATATTAAAAATCTTAAGACTGTTAATGATAGGATCTAAGTAATGTTTAATAAACACATTGGTTCTGTTGTACAACACTTTGGTATTCCTAGGATTAGTAATTGAATGTTTTATGTTGATTACTTTTGTAATTTTATAATTCTTCTCCCATGATTCTTCAACAGAAATTTAAAACCCAACTCAGTGCAGTCAAACCTGTCAAGAATTTTTCTTGCCCTTTTGATTGATCCCTTCTAGAGGTCTGTTTCCTCTGATCCAAGGTAGAACGGCTCTTTTCATTAGGGTAACTCAGACTATCCTCTGATGTCTTCCCTTGACCACTTTTGTAGATTCCATATTTCATGAGTCTTATGTGTTTCTCTTTCTTTCAGTGTTCACAGAACATACCTTCCAAAAGATTACTGAGAAGGAGCTCATGGGAGGGACATTTTAAAAAATCATATTTGATTGATAGTTTGGTTG
The DNA here is from genome assembly GCF_006542625.1 of Nomascus leucogenys. NCBI lineage: Eukaryota > Metazoa > Chordata > Mammalia > Primates > Hylobatidae > Nomascus > Nomascus leucogenys. Next base: position 80,914,963 of record NC_044383.1, read on the forward strand.
CATATAGAATATTTGAATGAACATCATGATTCTTCAAAACTGAAATGACATTACATCTATTGGATTCTACTCTCATAGGGTTATTCTTGAGATTTCTAATGGCATTAGAATTTTAATCTTGTGTGTGTGAACTCATTTATTTTCTTATGAGAATATTTTTAATGCTCAAAACATTTACAGTGTTATATTTGAGTATCTCATCATTGAATCTTTTAAAAATACAGAAACTTAACTTTCTATATTTTTGTTACTTTCTTCATTTCCTTTTTCTTTGCTGCATGTTTTTGGAGTTCCTTTCACATGGATTTGCTATCTCCTAAATTAAACCTCTATTATGCTCATTATTTCTCTAATATTGCCCATCTCTGCCTTTCAAAAATCTCATCCCTCAGCAATTTCCTCAGCTTACACATTCCTTTATTCTAAGACATTTTTGACTTGGGTTATACTTACTAATCTTTGACTTTGATAATTCTAATTCCCAATAATATTTTCATGCTCTCTCTTGATCCTTTTCTAAATAACATCCTGTTGTTATTTCACCGTGCAATTGCTTCTCTTATACGCAACAAATCTCTTAATTATTTTTATGGTCGTGTTGTATTGTTTATGTAGATTTTCCTCATATGTCTAGCAATATATAGTGAGCAGTTTCTGTTTGAGATTGAAGCAGTAAAATGCTCATTGGAATTTCTGTGTGAGAAGCTGAAATTTTAATTGATGAGGCTTCTCTTCAACATTATTAAGAAAAGAATATTCCAGCATCAGAAGCTGCCGATCTTTCCTCTGGGGACAAACATTTCTCCAGGAGCAACAGTTCCGACATCTGCTTGGTGGGGATAAGTGTGCCTAAGACAGAACTCTGTGCTAAGCAGGGGAAGGATTCTAGGCCTATTTTTACGATAGTAAGATGGATTTAACTTTTCAAAGTCAGGTCTAATTACACTATTTACATTTTTAAACAATTTGCTTGTTTCTAGCCTCAGTACTCTTTCTGGACTTTTTTCTACAGCCTCTGTTTCCTGAGCAGTTTGGGATGGTTTTCTGTGGCAGCAACTGCATTTCAACTTCTTACTGATTTTCTTCTCAGCAAGCACTTAAGGTCTAGCTTCCTCTTAAAAAACAAACCCTCATCTCTACCTTTCAAAAATAGTTTTACATCACCAAAACTTCTGCCATATCCTCATTGTTAGTAGATTTCTTTTGCAGTATTTTACTCTCATTTTATTGATGTTTCAGTAGAAAGTGGAGATAAATTCATATATTCAATCCAGCATATATAATTGAGGCACTCAAAATTTAATATTTTTCATAATACATATATAAATGGTACGTATTTAAGGAATAACCATAATAAATTTTGGTATTTGTATACATCTGTAAGGCTCTCACCAAATAAAACGTTAAACAGATATATCAGTTCCTGGAGGTTCTTTACGTTCTTTGTAATCCCTGCCTCCTGCTCTTTTATCCCCGGACAACCACTGATAGCATTGTGTCATTGCATATTAAGTTGTACCCTCTAGTATGTTATGTAAACGCAATCATATATTATATACTCATTTTGCCTGAATTCTTTCACTCTGCATAGTTTTGAGAATCAACTATGTCAAAAATATATCAATATTTAATTTTTTGACAAGTCGTAATTTGCTGTATAGATATAACACAATTAGTTTATTCTTTTCAGTTGCTGATTGATATTGGGTTGTTTCCTGTTTTAAACCATTAGAAATAAACATAAATTTGTGTTAATTTAGTGTCCACTTGATGTATATGCTTTGTAATTATTTTCTAACAATCTGTGGCTTGTCACCTAATTCTTTTAATAGTATTTTTCAAAGACCAAGCATTTTAAATTTTGATGAAGTCTAAATATTAATTTATTATTTTATGGATCATATTTTGGTGTCATATCAAAGAAATTTTTACCTAAACTAAAATCACAAGATTTTTCTCCTCTACTTTCTTTTGGACAAATTGTAATTTACAATTTATGGTTAGATTTGTGATCTAGTTTTAACTAATTTTTGTATAAGATTTGCAGTATTTATCAAAGTTTATTTAATGCATATTTTTTCACCTCATATTGGTTTTGCACTTTTGTTAAAAATCAGTTGTCCACCTATGTGTGGGTCTATTCATGGATTCTCTATTTTGTTTCATTGATATTTTTCTATCCTTGCATTAATACCATACTATCTTGATTACTCTAGGTTTATAATACATTTTAAAACAAATGCTGCTAGTTTTTTAATTTTTCTATAATTTTTTGGAGTATTCTAGGTGATCTGAACTTTCTAATTAAATTTAGAATCAGTTAGGAAATCCTCACAAAACACCTGATGGTGGTTTTACCTGAGTCTTTGGTAGTTTCATCCTACACATGAACAGATCAGTATTCTGATGAACCATTGTGAGTGCCACTGTGCATCTCCAGGTTTCTCTCATGTGTTCTCCTATGTTGTTCAGTTCTACAAACTGCAGCTCCTCAAAACGTCAGCTCCATTTCTTAATTTTGGGAAACCTTCTGTGTCCCACTGGGGCTTTCTGTTTCTGCCCATTTTCCTGGAAACTGTCCTAAGGAAATAAACTAGGTAATCATAGAATTGACTTTAAGTTTTTCCAGTTATTCTTTCCGAAATAACGGTTCTTTAATGCCTTATTTGTAGTGTCTTCAAATACATTGTTTATTATATATTTATTGTGGGTTGTTTTGACGTTTGCTTCTGGTTGTTTTTGTTAGGAAAGTAAATGTGGCCCTATTACTCCATTTTGGTTAGTGGTAAGAATGCTAACATATTGTCTCTAAAAGGCTGTATATTCTCATAGTTAGGGAGCCCTAAGCCATCCAATTTTCTCATTTCTACTAATTTTATATAGTAAAGGAAAGCATATTTTTATGTACAACTCAGACTTCCTTAATCTTAATTAAAGGTATGATCAAGGAATATAAAGGCAAATTAATTATTGCTGTTTCAGTCTCAGTCTAGATGCACAAAAACTGATGTGTTGGAAAATCATTTTTACATTACATAAAATGTTTAAAGTTTAAAAATATTTATCTAAGAACTAATATTGAAATATGTATACTTATTTGAAAAATTAATTTTGCTTTATGTTTGAAAAGATAAGTAAGATGAAGTACATAAAATACTTTTTCCCTTTTTTAAAACATGAAAAACTACAGCCTAGTGTGATTATATAATTGCTTTAGGACACAGTCAGTAGGTATAGGGTTCCAGTTCAGTTCTCCTTCTTTGATGCAGTTTGAAATTTTTGTAAATTTTAGTTACTAATATTTCAACGTAAAAAATATGTTTTTACTCTACAATATATAATCTCAGTTTCTGAACTTCCAGATGAAAGGCATTAATGGTACTCCCTGAAATTAGCTTTTACCAAAAATTTATATTAAAAAAGTAGGAAATAAAAACATACCACTTCGATGAGTTTATTTTTAAAAAGAAAAGAAAATAAAACAATCAGTTCACAGGCATAATTGCCTTCTTTTGTTTAAATGAAATCCTCATATCCACATGAATGAAATGGATATGCATTTCATAAAATACCAGATACATGCATCTTTTAAAAGTTTCAGTAGCACTGAGGAGAAATTTAGTGAGCAATTTTGTTTAAATACATAAATTTAAAAATTGAGAAAACAATTTAATTTAAAGGTTGGTAAGTGCTTTGATCAATAAACCTGGATATTTTCAGTAAAATATTCTGTTACAGTTTGAATAGGTCCCATAAAAGTTTATATGTTGGAAACCTAATTACTATTGCAACAGTGTTGGCAGATGGGACCTAATAAGAAGTCATCGGGTTAAGAAGGCAGAGCCCTGATGAATGGATTAATGTCAGTGCTATGGGAATGGTTAACTATCACAAGAGCGTGTTGTTATAAAGAGAGCCCTGCCCTTAGTGCTGTGCTATCTCTCCTTTTTGCTTGCTCACTTCTACCTTTCACCCTTCCACCATGGGATGACCCTTTCCAGATGCCAGAGCCATGCTCTTGGTCTTCTCCACTCCAGAATCAAATAAACTTCTAATGATTATAATTTATACATTCTGTGATATTCTGTTATACCAACAGAGAACGTACTAAAGACATACTCTTTGACTTACTTTACATATAGCCATAGATTTTAATAATTATACAGAGCTGGGCTTTTATTCTGGTGTTGACTGTTAAGAGGTTGAGCAAAGTGATTCTGCCTTCTCTCTAGTTTGTAAGCAATCTTCCTTTATAATAGAAACTAAAAAAGAAACCTACCAAATTTATTGTATGTACATATTAAGAAATGAAAGATATAATTCATTTTGAATTATTCATATGGAAATATATGAGTCTTTCTAATAGACATGTAAATTCAAAGCATGTGTTTGGTATATGTTACTATAGGTTTAAGTCTTGTTTCTGTTGATAACTAGCTTTGTGACTTTAGACAAATTGTTTAAAATCTTTTTCCTCAGGTTCTTTAGTGATCTGTGCTGCCTTCCATGCACTACCACAGACATTCGTATTATCACAAAACACATTTCCATTACCTCCAAAGTATATCCCAAACCTGTCCATATCCATTTTCCCTGCACCTCTCCTCATCCAAGCCATACTTACCTTTACCTGGCCAATTACAATAGCCATTTAATGCCTATTATTGTTACTGCTGGTTGCTTCTGTTTCAAGAAAGATTTTTTTTTTTCACATCAGCTAGCATAGAACTCAACTCAGCTTGTTTTAAATAATGTGAAATTTATTGGCACACAAAACTGGAAGTACAGAATTAGGCTTTAGGGTTGACTTGATTCTTTAATACTGACTCATTTCTCTCCAAATTTCCTGGCTGTGATGTACTCTGTGTGCCAGCTTCAGGCTCATAGTGAGATGATACAGTCGTGTGATGACATGCACTGCAAAAACTCTCACAGAACTCCCAGAAATCTATTTGTTAGAGCTTCTTTGGCTAAAACCTTATTTCTGAACCAATTTCTGGGTGTAATCTCACACAAATAAGGTCTGTGTTAACAGGACTAGAATCAACTTCCCTTTTCATGAAAAGGGGTAAATACTTGAACAATATAGGGATTTTGTCAGGAAAGATAAGGAAAACAATGAAAATCATAGAAAAATAAGATGTTTTCTGTATCTAGAGAGATTATATGTTCTCCTTTACCAGGAATAGTTGACTGGTGTACTTTTTTTTTTTGAATGGGATATTAATTTACATAGTCACCTCTATAATCCATATCTAGACAGCAGCCAGTATATCATTTTTAATATAAATGCTTCTATTTATTTATTTTCAATCTGTATTCTATTTATTTTTCTTATCTTGTTGAACTGGCTAAGACTTCTAGTATATCAGGGCAATGCTGAGTAGGAGTGGAAAAAGAGTATGTTATTTCCGTGTTCCTAATTTAAGGGAAAAACATTGATTCATTTACCACTAAATATGAAGATGTTTTTATGTATTCTATAGATATCACTCATCAAGTTAAGCAATTCTCAGAGCACTGAAAACTACTTTATCTCACAAATGTGATATATTATGTTTTGGTTTTCATTCAGTTCTACATATTTTGATTGACTTCCCTTAGAGACTTCCTCTTTAACATGTGAATTACTTAGAAGGGTGTTGGATATCTAATATCAAAATATTTGAGAATTTTACAAATATTTTATTAGTACTACTAGTTTATTGCATTATATCTACAAAAATACTTTTATGATTTCCATTATTTTAACTTGTTAGATTGTTTCATGGCCCAGAATATGTTCTATCTTGATGAATGTCCCAGATACTTTTGACAAAATTGTGTATTCTCTGTTGTTTGATTGACCATTCTATAAATCTCAATTAGGTTGAATTGGCAAATAGTGTTGTTCAGGTATTCTGTATTCTTACTGGTTTTCTGTTCAATAATTTAATGAGAAAAAATAGACAATTTTAATTTGAATTGTTGATTCACCATTTTTTTTTCTTTTTGTTCTATCAGTTTTTGCTTCATGTATTTTAAAGCTATTTTTAAGTGCATTTGTATTTAATATTATTATATCTTCTTGGAGGAATGACCCTTTTATCATTATGTAAGAATTCTTGATTCCTGAAAATAGTTACCGTTTTGAAGTCTATACAGTCTTTTCTTAGTAGCCTAACTTTTTCTATCAGTTTCCTTTCATATTGTCCATGTTTTTATATATAAAATGAATGTCTTATAAACATCATATACTGTAATAGTGTTTTTTTTTCTTTTTTCTTCAAATAACAATCTTGGTTGTTTAATTGTTGTGTTTGGACCATTTTCATTTAATGTGTTTTTTATAATAGGATTAATATTTATCATCTTCCTGTTTATTTTTTCCATGTCTTATTTTATTTTTTATTTTTGCTTTTTTCAATAAATTGTACAATTTTTATTATTCTATGTCATGTCAACCTTTAACTTGTTACTTTTACATTTAAAAATTGTGGCTTTTAGAGTTTAAAATAAACATTTTTAATTAATTGACATTCACATTCAAACAATGTTGTGCCACGTGATTTCTATGATAAGGAACTTCAACAATATTTGACCAATTCTTACTATCCTGTTATTTATGTTATGAATTTTAATTTTACATAAGCTTTAAAAACATGATATTCCTACTGTTCTAGTTATATACCAAAAGTTCTATTTTAGAGCAATTAAAAATAAATAAAAGAACATTAAAGTTTATTTATTCTGTTCTTAGTGTCCTTCAAATTTCATGGAGACACATTTTTCTACTTGGTATCAGACTACTCTGACTGAAAATTTGCCTTTATCATTTTTTACAGTATAATTCTACTAGTAAAAAATTCTGTATTTTTATTGTATTTGAAAGTGTTTATCCTTCGTTTTAAAAAGGTACATTCACTGAGTTTAAAATTCTTGGTTGACAGATATTTTATTTCACTCAATTTGCTTTTATTTTGGATTTTTATGCATGCCTTTTACTATGGCTGCATTCAAGATTATTTATTTATTTAATTTGCCTTTTGTTTTTTAACAGTTTGATCATGACATGCTTAGAATTGTGTTTGTGTGCCTTTCTCATGCTGAATGTTCTCTGAGATTCTTAGGTCTACAGTTTTGTGACTGTCATTAATTTTGAAAAACAAATATGTGGATAACTGATACTGCAGTAAATAATATTTATGCTTTAAAATTGACATTCCTATATATCCTTTTTTCTGGTAGATATTTCATTGAGGTTTAGGGCTAATTTTCTTAGATGTTGAGGTGGGTCATTTGGGTTTTGCTGTCACTAAGGTCACACTCAGTGCTCCATAGGCTTTAAATTCAACTCGTGTTTAAAAGGAGGATTCCAAGTCTTTGCTGTTGTGAGTAGTGCCGCGGTAAACATACATGTGCATGTGTCTTTATAGCAGCATGATTTATATTCCTTTGGGTATATACCCAGTAATGGGATGGCTGGGTCAAATGGTATTTCTAGTTCTAGATCCATGAGGAATTGCCACACTGTCTTCCACAATGGTTGAACTCGTCTACACTCCCACCAACACTGTAAAAATGTTCCTATTTCTCCACATCCTCTCTAGCACCTGTTGTTTCCTGACTTTTTAATGATCACCATTCTAACTGATGTGAGATGATATCTCATTGTGGCTTTGATGTGCATTTCTCTGAGGGCCAGTAAATGTCCAACAATGATGGACTGGATTAAGAAAATGTGGCACATATACACCATGGAATACTATGCAGCCATAAAAAATGATGAGTTCATATCCTTTGTAGGGACATGGATGAAGCTGGAAACCATCATTCTCAGCAAACTATTGCAAGGACAAAAAACCAAACACCACATGTTCTCACTCATAAGTGGGAATTGAACAATGAGAACACATGGACACAGGAAGGGGAACATCACACACCGGGGCCTGTTATTAAGCTTCATTCTTAGGCAGCCATTCTTTCCCTGGGTCTTGAGAGTGCGGCCTTTCGCTGTCCCTGCTTCTCTTGCAGCCGTAGTTCTGGGTCTGGCATTCATTCCGGCTCTGCTCCCAGAGGTAGGGATTTGTTTCTATTTCCTTCAACCTGCATAAGAGTAACATTGTTTGTTGTTCTTCCCTTCCAATTTAAGACTTTTATTCTCTATTAGAGATAAGAGACAAGAAACAGCAATGCTTGATGCTTTCCTGCAGCAGCTACTGTCACTCGTTCTCTGGCTTTTGCTATAAGAAATGCTTTCTCAAGTTTCTCATCATTATTTTTAGTAAGATTTTCCAGTAAAGTCCAAAGAGAAGACCCTGCAAGTGGGCGCATTTGCATCCTTAATGGATTTTGTATTCTTCGAGTCTACATTTGGCCTTTACCAATTTTTAACAATTTTTATTTCCAGAACAGTTCTCATGAGTGTTTGGCTGCATGTGTCCAGATAATCATGTAAACATGACCATTTTCTACTTATAGGTTTGCATTGATTTCACAGATTTCAGATATCATAGATTTCAATTTGCAATGATTTCAAATTGGTTTTTGCTCTGCAAACTTAGGTCTGAGATGGGTTCAAAAAATGGTACATTTTGTACTGTCTAGTGGTTTGCCGTTGTCACTATTTCTGTAAGGATGAAAATGCACTTTCTATGTTTCTGTTTATACACCTCAACCAGAAACCAAAGTCCTTGGACTTTGCTTTTAAAAGATATTTGTATTAAATATAGAGACCTACGTTCACAGTTATTCTTATTTTTACATTATTTTTGGATGACATTGTCTTTTGGTTTACAGAGTTCCTGACAAAATGTCTACGATAATACATTTGTTTCTCTGGCTAGTAAACCTCTTGTTTTCCTTTTGTTGCTTTTCTTTTTAGCAGCTGCTGTAAATAATTCAATTATGAAATGTCTTAGTATTTCCTTAGTTTAGTCTGCTTGTTTACTGAGGTTCTTGAATCTATGGATTTACAATATTCATCAAATTTTTAAAAAATAGCTATTATATTTTTAAGGATTGTGTCTGCTCCATAATTCTGGAACTCTGATACATGTGTGAGTCTCCGATTGGATGTATGTTTGATGCATTGCACACAATAGATGTATTGCGATTTTTTTCAGTTTTATTTTTCTAGATGTCCTTAATTTTTCCGTTTGTTTCTGTTGCCATATTTTTGAGTATGCTGATCATTTGTTCTGCAGTATCTCATCTTCTATTAATCCAATCAAGAGGAATTTGCATTTCAAATATTGTGCTTCTTATTTCTTGACATTTGATTTGTGATAATTTTAAATCTTTCATTCCTATCCTTATTATGCTCATGCTTTCCTGTATATCTCTTTACATATTGAGTATTTTTGTAACAGTAGAGTTAATATTCTTGCCTGCTAATTCTATTAAAACCATCATGTTTCAGTTTGTTTCTATCGGTTTCATTTCCTATTTATAAATTAAATGTTCCTGCTTCCTTGCATATATAGCAGTATTTTATTGGATTCTAGGCTTATAAATTTTACACTGTTGAATGCTGGATTTTGTTTTACTCTATTAAACAGTTTTAAACTTTGCTTTGTCTGGCAATCAAGTTATTTAAAGATCAGTTTACTCATTCTGAAGTTTTTTGTTAAGTTTTAATAGTGCACGTCGAGAGCAGCCTTTAATCTACTCGAATAAAAACAAATCGAATTTGAGTTTATTATCATTACAATACTGCTAATTCTGTTGCTGCTGTTATCACTGCTGGTACTATTAATACAGAAATGTTCATATTTCTCTCTCAAATGTGTAACCAGTAAAATCTTTAAATTAAATACTTGTTTTTCTCAATAAATTGTTTATTTTTATCTCAAACGTACAATTATTTTTTTCATTTAAACTTGATCCAGACACTTACTTTAATCTAGAATTAATTTAGCCCCACTCCTAAGCTGTGGTAATTCTGCTACATTCAGCATGATGTTCAACATGAATTTAACAAGGTGTCTCTGGTTTAGGAGAATTGACATGGCTCCCATTTTCATGTGATTTCTGATAAGTGAATTTAATTCTATAAATTTGCAAAATTGGGTTTCTTTCTTTCTTTTTTGTTTGTTTGTTTTGAGAAGGAGTGTTGCTCTTGTTGCCCAGGCTGGATTGCAATGGTGGATCTAGGCTCACTGCAACCTCCGCCTCCAGGTTCAAGCCATTCTCCTCCCTCAGCCTGAGATTACAGGCACACCCTGCCTCGCCGGGCTAATTTTTGTATTTTTAGTAGAGACTTGGTTTCACCACGTTGGCCAGGCTGGTCTCAAACTCCTGACCTCAGGTGATCCGCCCACCTCAGCCTCCCAAAGTGCTGGGATTACAGGCGTGAGCCCCGCACCTGGCCTGCAGATGGGCTTTGTCTAAAGATGCAATAGGCTCTATATGCAGCTTTGTGGACATCTTTCTCTTCATTTATGTATCCTGTGGTACTCTGCCTATAAATAGGTGGCTAGCTTGTTTAATTCAAACAGTTTCTACCTTTTTAATTGAATAATTCCATTGGGCTCTGTTTGGATTCTTCCTTTCTCGCAGTCCAGAAAATGAGTCTAAGCAGAAAGCCTCGTTAATTGTAGGGCTTACTTCATTTGTTTCCCTGCTCTCCATGATTACGACCAGTGTTGTCTATTTTTCACTGCCTAAAAATTGTTGTTTAATATATTTTTCCAGTTTCCTGGTTGTTTCCTCCTTGCACAAAGCAGACAATTTTTTTTTTTTTTCAGTCACAAAACATGTCATTAAACTAATCCAAGCCAATCTTTTGGCGTCATAGCGGGACATCAATCCCAAATAAAGAGTTTTCAAGTACGGAAAATTTAAATATCACAGACATCTACTACATTAAATCTATATCAATTTACTTGTACCAGGTAATGTAGGCACTGATTTTATACTTTTAGTATTTCCAGGTGTTTATATTTAACTAGGGGTGAAAGTTATTTGATTTTATTACCGTTACATTACTGCTAATTCTGTCACTGCTGCTGCCACTGCTCTTGCTGTTAATACAGAAATGCTCAGGTTTCTCTCTCAAATGTGTAAGCAGTAAAATCTTTACAATTCCTGTTTGTTTCCCAATAAAATATTATTTATCTTTTTTACCTCAAATGTACAATATTTCTTCTGTTAAACTTGATCCGGATATTTCCCATAACTGTGTTTCTTTACTCAATAATGGAGAAGCCACTCTTTGTAGGCATGAAGTAGTCTTTAGTATTTTAAAAGTATGGAATCTAGATATTCCCCTCACAGGTGTAAGAAAACTAGTGAAAAATCAGCTTATATTGCATAGGTTCATGACATTTTAAATGTTTAAGAAAAAATATGGATTATAATCTTTTTCTTATTGAATTTGGCAGCCCCCCAAAAATCATTTTTATTGTCAGCTAGAATCTACCTGATTTAATAAGTTCAAGTGAATCTAATTTTGTGTAATTAATAATTTTTTTATTTTAAATATTTTAAAATCTATAATCCGGGCTATTATAGAAAGCAAATCAGTCAGAAACTGGAAAGCAGTTATGATGTCATGAGTATTCACAGTGGTTATGGAACCTTCAATATTATAAACCTAATAATATTTTATGCTTGAAAAATAAAGATCAAGTTATATAAGCTCAAAGAATATAAACATTGAAGTGGGTCTAAAGAAAGTTTGCTCTGTTTTCCCTTTTTACTTTGCTTTCCTATACATTTTTGTCATTTCCTATGTATTCAGTACCAAATTTAAAAAAAATAGCAGAAGACTAACAGATGAAATATATCAGAAATACATAATTAGCCTCATAAAGTAAGAGCTGAAATCTCTCTAATATGTGTGTTTCCTGATGAGATGTAGGCTTCATGAGGACAGAAATCTGTTTCTTTTTATTATTGATATAACTAGTTAGAGAAACTCTTTGTTGGTAACGGGTGCTTGAAAATATTTATTGAGTACTATTTATTGAATGAATAAATGAATATACTTTACTGAACATGAGTTTTCATTCTAAAAGCATTCACAAAACCATTGATCTTCCCTTTTCTATACCACACCAATTTTTATTGTTGCCACGCCCAAACCATGTTTCAATGGGGTGTTAATCTGCCTGATGTCATTAAAGGAGAATAGAAGTCTTTTACTTAACATTCTAAGATATTTTTATTATAAATAACTGTATATAACATAGCAGTATTGTAGTTTGGATAAAAGATTATCTGAAAACATATTCCTTGTATATTTTCCAAAGAACTAGAAACATATGTTTATAATATATTTTTAAAATAATATTCTTTGGAAAAAATGAGATAAAATATGTTTTATATAGATACATATACACATGTAAATCTATACTTCTTTGTATTTGTACCTATTCAGCTACTGCTACCCAATTTCACATATATTATTTCTTCATTCACATCTAGTTTTCAGAGTGGGTATAGCAGGTAATCTATTCCTACATCTTTGTTTTTCAATAATTGCGTCATTGGGGTGATGGTTGTTTTGTTTTGCTTTTGTGGTTTGCATTTATTCTATTCCAAATTATTTTGTTTCATAATATGCATAAGAGATCACATATTATAACTTTAACTTGTTTCATAATTGAAAAATGTAGGTAAGGTTTGGGGCAAATATAGAACAGTTATCATTTCTACAAGCACCTTTTCATTCTTTGTGATACAGACATTGGCTAGAAGAAAACATTTAGAAATGAGAGTAGTAAAATATGGTGAATTAGGCAACCACCTGTACGGTTCTAGTACTGGATTTCCATCGAAATGGGCAGGTAATGAGTGGCAGATCCCTTCTCTTGCATCACCTGGTCTCTTCATTTGTACAATCAAGATGACACTAAAATCCCAGGCGATGTATCTGAGGGGCTTTGCTTTATAATTGTGAGTGCCGATTTTACAGTAAGGTGTATTCATGTTTTAAATTTTAGATTGTAGTGACAGTCACAGGCCTCTTTGCTTTTTGCCAGCTACAGAAGTCTGTGTATGTCAAGTAGCACATTAGAAAAATATACTGAATTGAATGGTGGAGAATTATAATTCAGTAAGCAGACTTTTGGTGTACAGAAATATAAACTGTTGGATTTCTCTCCTGTCTCAGGACAGCTAGTGGCATGCAATCCAGCCCGCTTTTCCAGGCCATCAAACTATGAGTTTTGGATATAAACTTCTGTGTGATTCCCCACTGCTTAAAACCCTGCGTGTACATATTGTCACCTGGTTATTGTGATTGGTAGCACAATTTTTCCAACATTACCATTTTTCTTGGCCATAACTCTCTAAGAAAAATGCCACAGATCTTGCTGCACTAGACTGTGAATGATGTACCGCATGAAACCACACACTAAGAATTTCTGACTTAGCAATGTAAAATTAGTTTTTTATTCCCAGAAGGGAGTAATCATTACTTCTATAGTCCTGAAAACACCTAATTTTTTCACAATAGTATTTTTCTAACAATGTTAATATACTTCTCAATTTTATGTGCTTGAGAAATACATTTTCCAAAGGGTGGAAGGAAGAAGAAGTATTGGTCAAGTAAAGCAAAATATATATAATTTTAAATACTTTCATTTAGAAACTCCAACGATTTACAAATTTTGATGGGGTATCTGAAAGCATATTTTAATATTTAAAAAAAAACGGTGATCAGTCAGCCATAAGATAATGCTATGGGCATCATAACCGGTCCTAGACAAGTGAAGATGGTTTCTTCTGTGCATGGACACCGTGAATTCCCTAGGCTATTTATCAACAGAGCCTAACTAGGATGAAGCCCTCCAGCCGCCATATGCTCCAATATGCTGATCACAGAGGTTGGGCTAAAAATTACCTTCCAGAAAATAAAAAGGTGACTGTTGTTTTGACCATTTACTTAAGTGCCCTAAGCTCTAAGTGAGGTCCTAATAACAGTACTAACCACCAGTGCTATACTCTGAGGGGAAAAAGCCACATTCACATCATCTCTCAATTTTTTAACATTTGTATTGTATCTATATTCCTAAATACCTTCCCAGTCCCCAAATGTCTCTCTCCCTCTTATGCACTGATGATTTGTATTGTTAGTTTGGAAATTAATAATGACATTATATTTTATTTTGAAGTCTTTTTTTTGCTATGTATAATGTAACTACATCTAGCTAGATTAAAAACTCTTTCATTTATTAATTAATGGATTAATATCCATGGGGTTCCAACTGAGAATTGAAAACTTTATCAAAGAGGCTGCAGTATTACGTCAGTCAGCCACATAATTGAATTACTATAATATAATATGTAATATAAGGAATACTAATGCTAATATGGAAAACCAGAAAAATTTCAACTCAGGTATATTTTCTTACATATCTTAGTATCTTTAAATAGGGAGTTTCTTAAGGTTGAAATGTCAGCATTTCCTCTGCATTCTTTACCCTAGAAATTGTATCCACTGCTGCTTTCTAATAGTCACCTCAAAAACAAACAAACAAACAAAAAACAATCAAACAAAAAAACAAAACCTGTTGTTGTGAGAATTATTAGCCCCAATCTTGCTGTAAAGAGAACATTTTTGGGTGTTTCATAGTTACATTGAAATACTCACTGTGAAAATTAAATATAGAGGAAGAAGAAATAGGAAATTAAGTAGCTGTAGCTGTAGCTGAGTAGGTAGAGATACAGAGAGGTATAGATTTCTGTGTCTATCTAGCTACATAAAATATATTTTAATCTAATTTTTCCCAAAGAATTTTATTTCAGTAGCTGTAAGAGATATTTGCTTTGTATGTAACCCATTGCTATCCAGAACTATGTAAAGAAAAACAGGCAAAAACCTTCAACAGGTACTTTTTAAGTTTACTCAAATGGCTGATAAACATATTAAATTTGTTCAACATTGGGGAAAGCATCATGGGAATGCAAAATAAAACTGTACAATTGTATTATTTTAGAGTTCAAGTGGCTAAAATTAAAAAGAATGACAATTCTAAGAGTTGACTAGGATATGGCCAACTTGAACTCTCATATACTGCTAGTAAGAGTGTAAATTGGAACCATTCCCCTGGACAATCATTTGGCAGTATGTAATAAAGTTTATCATTTTGCATATAAAAAAGAAAACACATACATATGTGCACCACAAATGTACGAGAACAATCATGTTAACGTAATTCACAATAAGTCAACTTTGGAAAAAACAACACTAAAACAAGATGGAATGGATAATAATGTTAGGATCACACAATAAAATAGTGATATTTTTCAATGAAAATGCATGAGCTCTATATAACAAAATAAATCTTCCAAAGAAAATGTTGAGAGAAAGAGGTTAAAGCAGACTAATATAATCTTTACATTTCTATTAATTTAAATTCTGAAACAGGCAATAAAAATCTATAGTATTCAAAGCCAGAAGATAGTTACTCTTGCATGGGAGAGAAAGGATAGTAAATGGCACTTGCACAAGGGTCTTCTATGATGTTGGTAATGTTTATTATTAATCTAAATGGAGGTTGCATAGGTGTGGTTAGTTTATGACAGTTCATCAAGCTCTACACTATAATTTCTATATATTTTTTCTGCATTATTTGTCAATAAAAAGTTAATTTAAAATTGAAGTTAATTTAATACACATGGATTGTAGCTACTTAAATGCTTAGGATATAGTTCATCTTCATTATTATACCAAATGTGTTAAAAAATTTTACGTAATTGCTGGTACTCATATGTCCTTTTATGTGGATGATATCTTTCCTACTTTCTATCCTTCCTTCATTCACAGTATGCATTGGAATTATTCCATTGGAAAATAGAGTAGTTATTTTAAATTGTTTAAATACTTGACTCTTCATGTTTTCAAATAAAGGGCAGAATTTTTACATTGTCAAGCTCTCAGAGCACTTAATGCCTATATACTCTCAAGGAAGAAATCGTTGGTTCATGTATGTCCAAAAGCATATATTTATGAAATAAATTGAAAACTAAAAGCCTTTGCCCCATTATTTGATAAAATCTACCTCTGACATCCCAGAAATATTTGTTTTCATGATTATTTGTCCAAAATGCTTATGATTATAAAATATACATTTCATCTTTTTAATGGTAAGTATAAAGAACATGTTAACTATATAAACATTATCTCATTATATAACACAATATATATAAGTCATAAAAATGTTTTAAAATAATGCAATATTACTCTATAGCAAATAGGTACAATTTAAAGCCAATATAAATATGAGTGTGTTAAAATAATTTCATTAAGTGCATCTTCATTTGCTTATGAATTTGATAAAACACAACTGCATTTTAAAAACATATCACAAATAAGAACTATAGAAGTATTTAAAGCAGTAAATGAATGTATATAATTAATTTCCTAAGCAATAGTTTAAAATCCTATGACTAAAATATTCCAATATAGGCAGCATAGCTCTTTATTAATGGATTTATTTAATATTTTTCTCAATTTGACCTATTATTTGAAGGGCTTAGAATGATCAATATCAGACATTGGCCTATCAGAAACAACTTTAGATCATAAAAATTCTATCTACTTCACAGAGAGTGCTTTGTTAATCTAAATGTCAAATACAGAATTATGACCATCTGTGCCATTGTACTGGCACATGTTTTTCTTTTATTATTCTGACTTTTAATTATGAATGAAATATTTTTCCACTGGTATGTGAATCATTTTCAAACCGACTGAATACTTGTATTCATAAAAAGTTGGATGTTTATGTTTCCCTCATGTATATGTATTGTTACATACAAAAATAAGAAAAATAACATCTTTTATCCCTTAGATTTTATGCTCTAATTTTGAAAGTTAACAGAGCTTAACACTTAGCTTTTCCTATGTAATCATGTAGAAAAATTACAATTCTATCACTTTTACTTTATTTCCCTGGATTCTACCATTCTTTGTAACAATTCAATAGCTATTTCAAAAATGCATTGGACCATTTTTCACTCTCACTGAAGGAGCAATATCTTTGTTCTCTTTCAAGATCCATTTCTTTAAGAAGCACATTCCAGCAACTATTTCCAAGACATAAACATTAATATTACAGTACACTATTTGTTCATAGCCTGTGGGGAGGATTTCCGTGCTTCAACACAGTATAATATTCAAATTAGAAATAAAATTTTTAAAGCTTACGGGGAATAAAGCAACTTGGTTGGGTTGTGACTACCATCTTGAATTACACATTTTCTGACAGAGTGCTCATTTCTTTTCAAGCTTCATTTTCTTTGAAATATAATCTGAATATTTCAAATGTAGATTGAAGTTTATACTTCTCAGAAATCTAATTTATCTGTTCCAAGCTCATAGTTTCTATTTACTTCAAATACCAAAATACACAAAAAACCTTCTCTGTTTGGTTAGTATAGTGAGGACTTTAAAACAAGATGCTATATGAAATGCAATCATGCATGGCTTACCAATTGGAATAAGTTCTGAGAAATGTGCCATTATGCAATTTTGTCGTTGTGCAAACATCATGGAGTCTATGTACACAAACCTAGATAGTATAGCCTAGTACACATCTAAGTTATATTGTTTAGCATGTTGCTTCTAGGCTACAATCCTGTAAAACATATCACTGCACTGAATACTGTAGGCAACTGTACACAATGATAAATATTGCTGTATCCAAACATATCTAAACCTAAAGAAGTTATAGTACAGTATAAATGATAAAAAATGCTATACCCATGTAGAGTACTTAACATGAACAAAATTTGCAGGACTGGAAATTGCTCTGGTTGAGTCAGGGAGTGAGTGGTGAATGAAACTGAAGTCCTAGAACATTACCATGTATTACTGTAGACTATACTGTACATTTAGGCTACACTAAATGTAAAAAAAGCTTTCTTCAATAATAAATCAACTCTTCGATAATAAATTAACTTTAGCTTATAGTAACATTTTCGTTTATAAATTTTGCAATTTTTTAAATTTTTGATTATTTTGTAATAACAAATTAAAACTCAAACACATGGTACAGCATTATAAAAATTTTATTTTCTTTATATCCTTATTCTATAACCCTTTTTTATGTCTAAAAATTTTATTTTTTTTTTACTTTTAAAAAAATTGGCAGTGCGTAGGTTTGTCTAAACAAGCATCACCACAAATGTGTGAGGAATATATTATGCCTTGACAATGACTTCAATTACCTCTAGACAACAGGAATTTTTCAGCTCCATTTTAATCTTATGGGACCATCACTGTATTTATGGTCTGTTGTGAACTAAAACATAACTGTAGATGACTGAAGTAAAGTATCAATATACTTCTACAGATATGTATACTAGGCCAATATAGAACCATAATTGACAAGTGTTCTATTGAAATTAGTTATTTTTATATCTTGATGAAGCAAATAATAATAATGTTATTAAAGTGAGAACTTGGAGATGCAAGCAAGGTTTTGCATCATCTAACAGGACAGTTGCACCATTGCTAGAGTTTCTAATTCTTAATTTTATATTGTGAAAGATGATCTCTGAGTTTGCAAATTACAGGATGAAGTCACTTTTGTCAGACCCAGACAAAATAGGGCTGGGCCAGCACCAAGAAGAGGAAGCTCATGCTTACATGTCTGAGATAAGAATTGTTTTCAAGGACTTTGAAAAAACACCACAGGAAACTCGTTTCTGCCCCTCGCACATCTCTGCTTTTATAAAGTTTATCACTAGACATTCTTTAAAACTGGAGTAATTCAGATAAGATGCTCTCAAAAGAGCACTTGCTTAGTAATGGCATCACCACCAACTAACTGACAACTCAGACTCTAAACCTCTGGAAGCAATGAATTCTGTTTCTGAGCTGCTTATGTAAATCCCTTTTGGCTAATAAAAGTTCCCCTTACACTTCCCAGAACAAATGGGCTGGTGGCCTGCCATTCTATATATTCTGGATTAGAATCCTTATTTTTATTCTTGAATAAGCCCAATGTGTTTAGAGAAAATTTTCTCTACTACCTGATGATATGAAATCCAATCATATATTAACAAAGACTGCTATTAGAAAGAAAATTTTTCACGAACGTTTCACTTAGGAAATCCATTTTGCTTTCTAAGATACTATAATCTTGGCAGGGTATATTCCATAATTATTGGAAACTTTTTTTGTCATCTGTGAAATTGTATCTTAAAGACTATAGAAAAAGAAAAGTTGTGCATTAACTGTAATGTAAGTGGACTCTACTTATGGATAAAAAAGAACAGCAACATCTGATACCTGTGTGACACAGAGAGAGTAAATAGATCTTTGTGATTAGAAGAGTAGACATTTTTAAAAGATGATCTCTGAGTTTGCAAATTACAATATACTGAAAACAAATTTCAAGAAGATGTATATGTTATATTTAAACCATATGTGTGGTACTTCCTAAATGTTTGATTACAAATGTAATTTAGGTCGAATTTTAAAAAAAGAATTTGTTAGCTATAAGGCAATTATAAAGCATATTTAAATGACATATTTTGCATTCTCAAAAAATTCACAAGTTCTTCTTTGCGCTTGTAGTATTGCCTGCTATTGTTGTTTTCTTTTTAAAAATTGCTTATTTCAACATGGTATTGAATGATAAAGGGTAACTGTCGGAAACCTCTGATTCTTAGGAAAATTACTTTTATAGTTGGCATGATACAATCAAATCACATTTTACTAAGACTGAGAAAGTCTTCCTATTTATTATTAAATGGAATGTGTATAGTAAGAGGATTTAATAAAATAAACATTTTAAAGGTGATTTCTTTGTATTTGGGACATCATATATTTCGAACATTTAACTTAGACTTCAGGTGTTTTGCAATAAAACTGTTAGAATTTGTGAATCATGCAGTATAGAAACTTTGAAGGAATATTCTTCCAGTTTGAAACCAACTTAATATAAATTGATGTTTTATAACCACTGAGTCATGCAATGTTTTGCTTTATTGTTTTGTCAAAAAATTATCTCCAGCCCGATTTACTCAAAGTAGTCATCACTGATGTAAAACTATAATTGCTACCAATACTTTGATCATTGGTTTAGGTCTGCTAAGTAAGACGTTTCCAGCATTATTCAATATCTAAAGTATTTTAATATGTCAGGGCACTTATCATTGTTTCTTCCTCATAACAAATAATCAATAAAAGGTTGTTTTACTGAATATAAATAATATCTCTATATACAAAATTGCAGTCTTAGAAATAATCTGGTTCTCTGATTTTATGGAGAGTATATGACTTGCTTAAATTCATACCACCAAAAACTATTAAAGCCAGAACCAATAGGAATAACTAAATATAGTGACTATTCTACTATACCATATTCTCTCTAATTTATATTGTAATGCATTACATTAGAGTTCTTCTAATTTTAGGGTAAACACATGTCTCATGTGATTTGAGTAGTGCTGGGTTACACATATTGTCATTGCACAATTAATAGCACCACTTTAACTTTCAAAATTACCCATATTTGGACAATAAATTATATGATTGTCCTAGTTAATATCATAATATTGAATTTATGCTAATACTTATATACTCAGGTATGCTTTTGGGCTGAAATTGAACATAAATATATTAAAATGTTAAGTAAGAGGCACATGATATTATAAAAAGAGCATGGACTTTAGAATAACACAGAACTCGGGTCAAATCTTAGCTTGCCACATAGTACCCATCATGCCAGGAGTGTCATGATCTCTGTGGTACTCAGTTTTTGTTTCAGTAGAATGGGGCTTGTAATCCCTGCATTGCTATGTTACTGTGAAGATTAAATCAGCAACATACCAACTATAGTAGCAAACAATAAATGTCATTTCAATTATTTCAGTAACTTTTTATAAAAAGATAATATTTAGCATAATATTTTAGACTATTTATAGCACTAAATAACTTTTCAACAGCTTAACTGAAAACAGGACCTACTGCTTTGTTAGAATCCATTTTGAGCTGAAATTAACAATTGCTCCACTTATCACAGCAAGGAATCCATCTTGCTAAATATAACAAAGGGACATGCTGTATTCCAAAAATGTATATTGGTTTACTTAAAACAAGTGATTTTAAAAGTCTGCAATGAAGCAGCTTGAAAATTTTATTTTCTCATTCTCTCATTTCCTCATAGATCATTGTTTTTCCTTATTTTTAACTAAAGCCTTAGAGATTTTTAGTAATAAGCTGTCATTCTCGATACAACATCCTATTATGTCTCCCAACAATTACTTTTTAAAGAAAAGCAAAATAAAGTTTTACATAGAAATTTCTTCACAGTATTCTTGAAAGATTGAGGTATTGAATGTTTTTATTTAGAAGATATCATAGAAATATATATAATATGTATAGTACATAAAGACAAGAATTAAATTCTAATATAATTGAGATGGTTTACTCTCAAAAGTTTTATAACTAACAAATATTTTGAAGTCAATATAAATGAAAATATACAATACATTTAAACATTTAGACATAAATTCAGTGCATATCATTTTTATTATTTTGATAAATATTTGTCGAGTTATTTTTAAGGTACTGGCATTTACTGAGGGCATGTCTCCAGGGACAGTGTCTCTATGGTGGTCCTTATTTGACATACATTTTATTCCTTCATTTTCTTAAACTGTGATTCTATATATTTCACAACCAACCCCACCCTCCCCCCACACAGATATGTGAGAGTGTATAAGGAAGATGGGAGGTTATTGACTGTATGAGTTTAGGCTTCAGTGGAGATTTTAAAGTTAATGGTGTGAATTTTGATATTATACACATTTAAACGGCATTAAATCCTCAGATTAAAAACTTGAGTCTTTAATACCATAACATTTTACTATTTTACCTCAAATTAAAAACTTGAGGCACTAATACCTTTTAAATGTGTATGATTTCAAAACTTACACCTTTAACTTTAAACTCTTTTTTAAGATTTCACTTAAACATTGAGTATGAGTAGAAAAGGGGGGAAAAAAAGCACAGTACCTAACAGGACAATCCAACATTTAGATGTCTAGTCTAAGAAGGTCAAATAGACGTGAATACAAAGAAATGGGCTGGATTTTCAATTTCTGTTCTGCTTTATAAGGAACTTGGAATCCTCATTCGGATCCCTAAAATGAGAAAAATACGGAAAAACTGAATAACAATGACTTTTCTTGGTCCAATCTGAAACTGAGTTTGCAAGCCAAATCACCACCCCCAAATCTGGGAAGACATGGCTCATTTACATGGAGTAGAAGCCTTTTGTTAAATCAATGGGAACTTAAATGGAAGAAACCCAGCAGTGAGAATATTGACAAATAGCTTGAGGCTGAGGATGGTATAGCATAAGAGTGAAAATAATTCTTGGCTACACGGACTCAGGGGAACTCTCTGTTTTGTATGCTTTACATCCGAGAACCCCAATAATTTTTCATGACTAAAATCTGAGAAATATCCTCTCTATCTCTAGCAACGGGAGAGGGAGATTAATCATTGTGAAATACACCCAGAAGTTTCTTCATATCAAAGTTTTCACTTCAGCAAGAAAAGGCATTTGTAGAACCTAATCCCAGTTGGGCAAAGGATATTCCTCCCAACTTAAACCCCTCTAGACTTTCTGTCTTACCAAAGGAGTCCAGAACTAGGACAAAAGAAAGTAGGATTCCAATAGAATCGTTTGGGAATACTGAAGCAAGAGAAGGTAGTAAGGAGCAGAGGAGAAAAAACATCTTAAGTCATAGCCTTAAGAAACAGGCTCTTCAAGTGGGGGAAAGGAACAGAAAAAGAGGAAAACAAGACCATCTAAAGATCAGACTCATACATGTCATAGAAATTGCAATCATTAGAGAGTTCTATGGATTGACTGTGATTTGTCCCCACTAAAACTTTGTTGATATCTTATTGCCAGTGTGGTAGTGCTGAGAGGTGGGGCCTAGTGGGAGATGCTTGAGTCATGGGGGTGGATTCCTCAGGAATAAACTAATTTTCTATTGTGGGCATGAGAGAATTCTTCTCTTGCAGGACTGGATTAGTTACCTGTGAGCAAGCTGGGCTTCCTAGACTTTCTTTATTGCATCCTTTCTTGCCTTATTATCTCTTTGTACACGCCTGTTCTCCTTCCACTTTCCATCATAAACTGAAGAATCCTGAGGCCCTCACCAAACGCAGCTGCCCAGTCTTGGACATTCCAGGTGTCAGAATCATGAGCCAAATAAATATTTTTTCTTTATAAATTACCAATCCTCAGATGTTCTATTATAGCAACCTAAATGAACTAACACAGGAAGGGGTTAAATTAAAGGATCTTAATATATTAAAAGTGCTAATAGACAATGTATACGGGATGCAAGAACAGTTGGCTAATGTAAGCAAAGAAATGACAACTCAAAGAATCAAAAATAAATTCTAGAAATGAAAAACACTATAACAAAAATGAATATGCATTAGATTGGTCTCTTAGTAGGATAAACACAGCTATAGAATCAGTGACTCTGAAGATAGGTCTATGCCAACTTCCCAAATTAAAATGCAAAGACAGGCCAGGAGCAGTGGCTCACACCTGTAATCTCAGCACATTGGGAGGCCAAGGCAGTCAGATAACTTGAGGTCAGGAGATTGAGACCAGCCTGGCCAACATGACGAAACCCCATCTCTACTAAAAATACAAAATTTAGCTGGGTGTGGTGATGTGCCCTTGTAATTCCAGCTAGTTGGATGACTGAGGGAAGAGAATCACTTGAACTCAGGAGACAGAGTTTGGAGTGAGCCAAGATCACGCCACTGCACTCCAGCCTGGGAGACAGAAACTGTCTCAAAAAATAAAATAAAAATATAATGCAAAGAGAAAAACAAATTAAAGTTAAGAAAAAAAAAGAACAGAAAGAAATGTGAAATAATTTAAAATGGTATAAAATGTGCCTAATGGAAAACCCTAGAAGGAGAAGAAATAGAGAATGAAGCAGAAAAATTGTTTGAAGTAATAATAGATAAATCTTTCCAAAAGTAATGACAGAAACTAAATCACAGAGGAGTTCAGAGAACATCAAGTAGAATAAATTTTAAAATAACAAATAAATTAGAGCATCTAGATTGGAAAACAAGAATTAACATTATAAAACTTTATTATAAGAAATTAAAGAACCTCTAAATAAATGTAAAGACACTTGATGTTCTTGGGTTGGAAGACCTAAAATTATTAAAATGGTATTAATCCTCAAATTGTTTTACAAGTTCAATACAATTTCTAGCAAAATCCCTACTGACATTTTTGTAGACATTGACAAGCTGATCCTGAGATTTATCTGGATATTCAAGAAATCTTGAACAGCCAAAACAATCTTGAAAAAAGAATAACATAGTTGGTGGACTCATATTTCTCAATTTTGAAAGCTACTTCATATCAATAAGAATTAAGTCTGTAATATTTTCATAAAACACATATCAATCAGAGAGACAGAATTAAGAATCAGAAATAAACCTATATATTTATGGTCAATGGATTTTCCACAAGTGTGAGAAAACAATTCAAAGACGTGATAGTTTTTTCAACAAATAGTACTTAGACAGCTAAATATTAACATGCAAAAGAATGAAATTGAACCTCCTACTTCACATCATATACATAAGTTAACTTAAAATGACATAAATGTAAATGTTAAAACTATAAAATTCTTAACAAAAACATAGTTGAAAATATTGTGAATTCAGATTAGGCAATAGTTTCTTAGTTATGATACCAAAAGATTAAGTTAACTAAAAAGTAAATAAATAAATTGGACTTGATCAAATATGAAGCTCCTGTGTTTAAAAGGACACTGTTGAGAAAATGAAAAGTCTATATACAGAATGAAAGAAAATATTCACAAGGTATAAAAATAATAATATCCAAGATCCTGAATATATAAAGAACCTTTAAAACTTAGCAATAAAAAAGACATATAACTCAACTTAAAAATGGACAAAACATTTAAATAGGCATTTTCCCAAGAAGAGATACAAATGGTCAAATGTACATGAAAAGATACTCAACTTAATTGGTTAATAGAAAAACGTAAATTAAAAGCTATAATGAGATACTATTTTATACCTACTAGGATAGTTATAAATAAAAAAGAGACAATAACAAATGTTGGTAAGAATGTAAGAAAATTCAAACTCTCACTGACTAGTGTTAAGATTGTAAAATGATGCCATTATTTTAAAAAACACATAGGCAGTTCCCTACTAAGGGAAACATTGGGTTTCTATATTATCCGGTAATTCTACTCTTAGATATAGAACTAATAATTGAAAAATCTATACCCACAGAAAATCTTGTACACAATTGTTTATAGGAGCATTATTTATAATTGCAAAAAATAACCCAAAAGGTCATCAACTGACAAATGGATATGTGATCCAGCCATACAAGGAAATATTATTTTGCCAACAAAGTAAATGCATTACTGATACATACTACAATATGGATAAACCTTGAAAACATTATGGTAAATTTTTAAAAAACGGATACAAAAGATTACATATTGTACGATTATTATTTATAATTATTACCATTTTTGAAACAGGGTCTCACTCTGTCACCCAGGCTGGAGTGTAGTGGTGTGATCTTGGCTCACTGCAACCCTGCCTCCTTGGCTCAGGCGATCCTCCATCTCAGCCTGCCAAGTAGCTAAGACTGCAGGCACATGCCATCACAGCCGGCTAATATTTGTATTTTTTGTAGAGATAAGGTTTTGCCATGTTGCCCAGGCAGATCTTGAACACCTGAGCTCAAGTCATCCACTCACCTTCACCTTTCTTTTTCTTTTTTCTTTTTTTGAGATGGAGTCTCGCTCTGTCACCGAGGCTGGAGTGCACTGGCACGATCTCTGCTCACTGCAACCTCCACATCTAGGGTTCAAGTGATCTCCTGCCTTAGCCTCCCAATTATCTGGGATTACAGGCATCTGCCACCATGCCCAGCTAATTGTGTATTTTTAGTAGAGATGGGATTTTGCCACGTTGGCCATGCTGGTCTCAAACTCCTGACCTCAGGTGATCCACCCACCTTGGCCCCCGAAATTCTGGGATTACAATCGTCAGCCACTGCGCCCGGCCCCACCTTCAATTTTCAAAGTTCTGGGATTACAGGACTGCAGTACTGCACTCAGACAGATTATTTTTATATGACATGTCTAGAACAGGCATTCATAAGAGTAGAAAATATGTTGTCAGGGGCTTGTGGGAGGCAAGAAATAGGAGGTCGCTCTCAATGAGTATTTGTGATGATGCCAATGTTTTGGAATTAGATAGTAGCGATTGTTGACATTTCTGTAAATATACTAAGACCCCCAAAGTTTTACACCTTAAAAGAAAGACTTAAGGTATGTGAATTATATCTCAAGTAAAACCAACAAAATTATGAGAAGAAACATTATGCATATGCATGGATAAAAGTAAACAGAAGAACAGGAGATTATTTTAAAAATTATTTTAAAAACATAATGAGATACTTCTACACATCTGTTAGAACAGCTAAAATAAAAATGACTGATCCTATTACGTGTTGGAGAGGATGTGAAAGAACTGAACTCTCTTATGCATCTGGTGGGAATGTAAAATGGTACATTCCATTGCTTTTATGGAGCATTTTGCAAACTGCAAACAGTTTGGCAGACTCTTAAAAAGTGAAACTTACACCTACCACATGATCCAGCTATTTCATTTTTAGTTATTTATCTAAGAGAGGTACAGGCATAGTTGCTTTACCTGTAATAGCCAAAGAGTGGAAACAACCCAAATGATCCACGAATGGATCCACGAACAGGTGAATGGATCTACGAACTGTAGTTATAGAAATACAATGGAATGCTATTTTGGCAATAAAATAAATATTGAACATGCAACATTATGACTGAATCTCAAAATAAGTATTCTGGGTGGGGAAAAAAAACAGAAACAAAAGGACTGCATACTGTGTAACTCTATTTCTATACAACTCTAGAACATGCAACACATCTTTACTAATAGAAATCAGCAGTTGCCTGGGAGAGGAGGTGGTAGGTAGAGTAAGAGGTAGGAGATGTATTTGTTATGTTCATCGTGGTGATGTTTTCATATGCATGTGTGTTTGTGTCAAACCTTTCATATTTACAATTTAAATATGAGCAGTTTGCTGTTATTATTTACATTTCACTAAAGCTGTTAATATTTTCTGTTTCAGAGAGCTACTTTTAAAGCATTCATCCATTTTCTATGATTGAGAATATAATATAATAGTAATAAATACATATTCTATGCTATAGAGTTCCTGCTGAGTAAAATCAGTGACTACATTTGTCCTGTTAATATTATATCCCAGAACTTAGCATATTTCCTCACATTAGGACATTTGTGTTAAAAATATGTTTTGTTACAATTTTATCCAAAAACCAACAGGCCATCTGAAGGAAGTTCACTCAGCAAAGTATGTTCCTAACTGGAAAAAAAAAAAAAAAAGATTTCATGTGACCAAGAATTAAATGCTTTCTTGAAAATACATAATCTGAATAATATTTAACCTTTAGGAAAGTGGTAAGTTAGGATATTAACACTATTTCTTAAATAATTCCATCGTTATTTCATTCTCACAACCATTTATTGAATAACTACTGTGTACCAAGTTCTATACTAGTCGCTCAAATTTAATAAATATTTATTCAGGTCCCCGCCCTGCAAAGTTTCTCTGACACACCTACAGTGCGGGCCCTGATGATCGCTGCCTCAAGGGACTGAACTCACCTCCTGGTCAGTCCGCCTGCCCCGTCTCCACCAGGCTACCAGGCTCCGCACCAGTGGCAGTCGAGGTCCTAGGGCCAGAACCCCCGCCCCCTGTCGGCCTGTCATCTCTCCTACTCCCTGCTCCCGCCACCGTGGGTCCGAGGTCCCCGCCAGCTACATCCCTACTCCCAGGGCGAGGCTCCGAGCTCCTAGCTGGCCTGCGGAGAAGGCGGGAAGCCAGCTGTCCCCTGAGCCAGGAAGCGGATGGGTGTGAGCGGGTGACCGGGCAGCCCCTTACCTCAGAGGAGCTTGTGGAGGATGAGGCGTGGGGCTGGGATCTTGCACCCAGATGTCACCCCGGGGTGGGGACAAGATGGCCGAATAGAAGCAGCAGCAATCGGAGGCTCCCAACAAAAAGAACCATAATTAGTGCGTGGATCCTGCACTGGCAACCAAGGTATCCAGGTTCTCTCATCAGAACTGACTAGGTGGCTGGCGTGATCCACGGAGAGAAAGGAAGAGCAGCGGCACACAGGTCAGGGGAGCCCTCACCACAGCCCCCTGCCCCTCCCCGCCCCCCTCTCCCCTGCCTCCTCCCCTTCCCCCACCCCGCCAAGGGAGGCGGGGAGTGAACGGGCTACCCAGCCAGGGAAACCATGTTTTTGTTTTTTCCGTGGAACTGTTCAACCCACGCCACCAGGGCCTAGGGTCTCAACCCTGGAGCCATGCAGATTTTCAACAGCCTCTTAGCTAGAATCTGCATAAGCCTGTCAAGCTCCGGGGAGGGAGGGCGACCAGAGCCACAGCTGCGCTGCCTGCTCTCTAAGCTGTTTGAGTTCCTTCCTTGTGGGGAGAGGCAGCAGCCAACAGTGGGACTCAGAACTGCCTAAAACGCTAAGCTCCCTGGGCGGGGGAAGGGTGGCATCCATCTCTATAGCTCCAGGCCGCACCCTGCTCCCCTGCTGGAGCCAGGGAGATTGGACAACGTGGTCCCAATAGTTGTCCTACACAGCCCAACACACCGGGTATGGCAGACTGTGGCCCGAGCACATCTTCAGGCCTGACCCTGACCCATCCTTCCTCAGGGCGGGGGCTCCCTGCAGGAACTACAACAACTCCTCAGCCATAGGCTCAGGGACAGAACCCTGATCTCCCTGGGCCTGAGCGCCTAGAGGGAAGGGGGTTCCGCAGTCTCTGCGGACTTCTTCCCAGAAGAAGGAGCAGGCACCCATCTTTGCTGTTCTCCAGCCTCCTTGAGTGACATCTGCAGGCACAAGAGTGAACCAGAAGAACTGATGTGAAGCCCCAGAAAATTGCAGCAGCCATACAGAAGAGTGACCTGACCGCTGAAAGAAAAACAAACAAACAGAAAGCAACAGCAACGGCATCAACAACAAAAACCCCATCAAAGGGCCAGCAGCCTGAAAGATCGAAACTAGACAAATTCAGGAAGATGAAAAAGAATCAACCAAAAAATGCCGAACACCCAAAAGGCCAGAGTGCCCCTTCTCCTCCAAATGATTGCAGTGCCTCTCCAGCAAGGGTACAGAACTGGACAGAATATGAGATGAACAAATTAAAAGAAGTAGGCTTCAGAAGATAAAAAACTCTGCTGAGCTAAAGGAGCATGTTAAAATCCAACAGAAAGAAGCTAAGAACTCCGATAAAAGGTTATAGTAACTGCTAGCTAGAATAACCAGTTTAGAAAGAAACATAAATTACCTGATGGAGCTGAAAAACACAGCACAGGAACCTCGTGAAGCATACACAGTATCAATAGCTGAATTGACCAAGCAGAAGAAAGGATATCAGAGTTTGAAGACCATCTTGCTGAAATAAGGCATGCAGAAAAGATTAGAGAAAAAAGAATGAAAAAGAACAAACAAAGCCTCCAAGAAATATGTGACTACATGAAAAGACCAAACCTATGATTGATTGGAGTATCTGAGGGAGATGGGAAGAATGGAAACAAGCTGGAAAACACACTTCAGGATATTATCCAGGAGAACTTTCCCAATCTATCAAGACAGGCCAGTGTGCAAATTCAGGAAATACAGAGAACACCACTAAGACAGTCCACGAGAAGATCAACCCCAAGACACATGAACATCAGATTCTCCAAGGTTGAAATGAAGGAAAAAATGTTAAGGGCAGCCAGAGAGAAAGGCCAGGTCATATACAAAGGGAAGCCCATAAGACTACGGGCAGAACTCTGAGAAGAAACCCTACGAGCCAGAGGAGTTTGGGGGTCAATATTCAACATTCTTAAAGAATTTTAAACCCAGATTTTCAATTCAGCCAAACTAAGCTTCATAAGTGAAGCAGAAATAAAATCAGAGGAAAAAAATAAATGGTGAGGAATTTCATCACCACCAGGCCTGCCTTGCAAGAGCTTCTGAAGGAAGCAAGCACTAAATATGGAAAGGAAAAGCCAGTAACAGCCACTGCAACAACACACCAAAATATAAAGACCAATGACACTATGAAGAAACTGCATCAACTAGTGTGAAAAATAACCAGATAACATCATGATGAAAGGATCAGATTCACATGTAACAATACTAACCTTAAGTGTAAATAAGCTAAATGCCCCAATTAAAAGACATAGACTGGCAAATTGAATAAAGAGTCAAGATCCATTGGTGTGCTGTATTCAGGAGACCCATTTCACCTGCAAAGACACACATCTGCTCAAAATAAAGGGATGGAGGAAAATTTATCAAGCAAATGGAAAGCAAAGAAAAACAAGCATTGCAATCCTAGTCTCTGACAAAACAGACTTTAAACCAACAAAGATCAAAAAAGACAAGGGCATTACATAATGGTAAAGAGAACAAATCAACAAGAAGAACTAACTATCCTGAATATACTGCACCCAATACAAGAGCACCCAGATTCATGAAACAAGTACTTAGAGACCTGTAAAGACTTAGACTTAGACTCCCACACAATAATAATCGAGACTTTAACACCCCACTGTCAATATTAAACAGATCAATAAGACAGAAAATTAACAAGGATATTCAGGACTTGAACTCAGCTCTGGACCAAGTAAACCTAATAGATATCTACAGAAGCCTCCACCCCAAATCAAGAGAATATACATTCTTCTCAGTGCCATATGGCACATGTGATAAAAGAACTGAACTTCTCAGTGCCACATGGCACTTATCATAAAAGAATCTTCAGCAAATGCAGAAGAACTGAATTCATAACAAATAGTCTCTCAGACCACGGTGCAATCAAATTAGAACTCAGGATTAAGAAACTCACTCAAAACCACACAATTACATGGAAACTGAACAACCTGCTTCTGAATAACTCCTGGGTAAATAATGAAATTAAGGCAGAAATAAAAAAGTTATTTGAAACTAATGAAAACAAAGAGACAATATACCAGAATCTCTGGGACACAGCTAAGGTAGTGTTAAGACAGAAATTTATAGCACTAAATGCCCACGTCAGAAAGCTAGAAGATCTCCAATCAACACCTTAACATCACAATTAAAAGAGCTAGAGAGACAAGAGCAAACTAATACAAAAGCTAGCAGAAAAAAAGAAATAACTAAGATCAAAGAAGAATTGAAGGAGATAGAGACAGAAAAAACTCTCCAAAAATTCAATGAATCCAGGAGGTGGTTTTGTGGAAAAAAACAAAACAAAACAAAACAAAATAGATAGTCCGCTAGCTAGAATAATAAAGGGGAAAAGGGAAAAATCAAATAGACACAATAAAGAATGATAAACGGGATATCACCACTGACCCCACAGAAATACAAACTGCCGTCAGAGAATGTTATAAACATCTCTATGCAAATAAACCAGAAAATCTAGAAGAAATTGACAAATTCCTAAACACATACACCCTCCCAAGACTAAATCAAGAAGAAGTTGAATCTGTGAATAGACCATTAACAAGTTCTGAAATTGAGCAGTAATTAATAGCCTATCAACAACAACAACAACAAAAAGCCTAGGAATAGATGGATTCACAGCTGAATTATACCAGAGGTACAAAGAGGAACTGGTACCATTCCTTCTTGAACTACTCCAAAAAATTGAAAAGGAGTGACTTGTCCCTAACTCATTTTTTTAAGCCAACATCATCCTGATACTAAAACCTGGCACAGACACAACAAAAAAAGAAAATTTCAAGCCAATATCCCTGCTGAATGTTTACGTAAAAATCCTCAATAAAATACTGGCAAACCAAATCCAGCAGCGAATCAAAAAACTTATTCACCACAATCAAGTCGGCTTCATCCCTCAGATGCAAGGTTGGTTCAACATACACAAATCAATAAATGTAATCCATCACATGAACAAAACCAAAGACAAAAACCACATCATTATCTCAATCTATTCAGAAAAGGCTTTTGATATAATTCAAAATCCATTCATTTAAAAAACTCTCAATATACTAGGTATTGGTGGAACATGTCTCAAAATAATAAGAGCTATTAATGACAAACCCACATAAAATATCATACTGAATGGGCAAAAGCTGGAAGCATTCCCTTTGAAAACCAGTACAAGACAAGGATTCCCTCCCTCACCACTCCTATTCAATACAGTATTGGAAGTTTTGGCCAGGGCAATCAGGCAAGAGAAAAAAATAAAGGGTATTCGAATAAAAACAGAGTAAGTCAAATTGTCTCTCTTTGCAGACAACATGATTCTGTATTTAGAAAAGCCCATCATCTCAGCCCAAACTCCTTAAGCTGATAAGCAACTTCAGCAAAGTCTCAGGATACAAAATCAATGTGCAAAAATCAAAGCATTCCTTTACACAAACAACAAATAGCCAAATCATGAATGAATTCCCATTCACATTTGCTATAAAGAGAACAAAATACCTAGGAATACAGCTAACAAAGGAAGTGAAGGAACTCTTCAAGGAAAACTGCAAACGATTGCTCAAGGAAATAAGAGAGGACACAAACAAATGGAAAAATATTCCATCCTCATGGATAGGAAGAATCAATATTGTAAAAATGTCCATACTGCCCAAAGTAGTTTATAGATTCAATGCTATTCCCATCAAACTACCATTGACATTCTTTACAGAATTAGAAAAGACTACTTTAAATTTCATATGGAATCAAAGAAGACCCTGTATAGCCAAGACAATGATAAGCAAAAAGAACAAAGCTGGAGGCATCATGCTACCTGACTTCAAACTATACTACAAGGCTACAATAACCAAAACAGCATGGTACTGGTACCAAAACAGACATACAGACAAATAGAACAGAACAGAGACCTCAGAAATAACACCACACATCTACAACCATCTGATCTTTGACAAACCTGACAAAAACAAGCAAAGGAAAATGGATCTCCTATTCAATGAATGGTGCTGGGAAAACTAGCTGGCCATATACAGAAAACTGAAACTGGACCCCTTCCTTATACCTTATACAAAAACTAATTCAAGATGGATTAAAGATTTAAATGTAAAACCCAAAACCATAAAAATCCTAAAAGAAAATCTAGGCAATACCACTCAGGACATAGGCATGCACAAAGACTTCATGACAAAATCCCCAAAAGCAATAGCAACAAAAGCCAAAATTGACCAGTGGGATCTACTTAAACTAAAGAGCTTCTGCACAGCAAAAGAAAGTATCATCAAAGTGAATAGGCAGCCTACAGAATGGGAGAAAATTTTTACAGTCTACCAATCTGACAAAGGTCTAATATCTAGAATTTATAAGGAACTTAAAAATATTTATGAGATAAAAACAAAACCCCATCAAAAAGTGGGTAAATGATGTGAACAGACACTTCTCAAAAGAAGACATTTACACAGCCAACAAACATAGGAAAAAAAGCTCAACATCACTGATCATTAGAAAAATGCAAATCAAAACCACAATGAGATACCATCTAATGCCAGTCAGAAGAGCTATTATTAAAAAGTCAAGAAATAATAGATGCTGGTGAAGCTGTGGAGGAATAGGAACACATTTACACTGTTAACGGGAATGTAAATTAGTTCAACCATTGGGGAAGACAGTGTGGCAATTCCTCAAGAATATAGAACCAGAAATACCATTTGACCCAGCAATCCCATAACTGGGTATATACCAAAAGGAATGTAAATCATTCTACTACAAAGACACATGCAAATGTTTGTTTATTGCAGCACTATTTACAATAGCAAAGTCATGAAACCAACCCAAATTTCAATGAATGATATATTGGATAAAGAAAATGTGGTACATATACACCATGGAATACTAGGCAGCCATAAAAAGGAATGAGACCTTTGCAGGGACATGGATGAAAGTGGATGCCATCATCCTCAACAAACTAACACAAGAACAGAAAACACAAGAACAGAAAACCAAACACCACATGTTCTCACTCATAAAGGGGAGGTGAACATTGAGAACACATGGACACAGAGAGGGGAACAACACATACCAGAGCCTGTTGGGGGGTAAGGGGTGAGGGGAGGGAACTTAGAGGACAGGTGTTCAGCAAGCCACCATGGCACACATATACCTATGTAATAAACCTTCACAGTCTGCACATGTATCCCAGAACTTAAAGCAAAATAAAATAAATAAATACATATTTATTCAGTGTAAATAAACCAGACAATTTTCAAGGTTTCAAGGCTCTATACATAAAAGAAACAAGAAACCCTGTTTTCATTAATTCACATTATAATAAATTTCTTAAAAATTCAAATGGGTAGTCATGAAATTTCTGTGTGGGTTTAAAGCTGATTGTTCATATGCCTCTGTGTGGGTTTAAAGCTGATTGTTCATATATTTTCCCATTCAGATTACTTTGGAGTTGGAATATTAAAAGCAACCTTAAAAATTACATTGTACATCAATATATAGACTTATTTCAGTGATGCATATAAGAAAGGGACACCAAGCCATGAAGAAAGGATCATTTTTCTTTGTTTATTAACCATGCCCCATATGGACTTATCTTAGAGAACTTATAATGTAGAATTACAGGGTTTACAAATATTTCTTCCCTAGTACACACTAGGATCCTTGATGTATCTTTTTAACTAAACTGTCTAGCAAGATCAAGACAGAATGGTGATCAATATTTTAAAAGTAGTTTAGCCAAGAATGTTGGAAGTGAGGAAAGGAAAGGGCTTTGAGGGCATACCCAGGTACATAAATCATAATTTGATTTAAAAATATTGCTTAATGTCTAAGGCAGCTATTATATTTCTAAAGAAAGTAGCATTTCATTCAGAGGCTGCCCAGAGTTTAAATTACACTATAGTTTCTCTTTCTTTCTGCAAATCATTCTTTCTGATGTGCAGTTTTTTCCAAACAGAGCCATATTATTGGAACAAAAGTTTGATGTTCATGCCCAACAAGCTCTGACATTTTATGGATACATTTGTATAGAGCAAGAATTCTTGCTCTGAACCCTGGGTGACCACAAATAAATTGAGAGGCCGTGATTATTGGATGCTGAGAGAAAGTAGCATACTTAAACCCACAGTACAGATAATCAGGAGGCAAGCAAAAACAAAGCTAATATGCCCCATAAATGTCTTCAGTGTTCTTCAGGGTAATTGGGATCTCAAAAGATTTGGTTCAGATCCAAACAAATACACATTCTGTGTTTTAGCTAAGTATTTTTTAAAACAAGAAACTGCCACACAGCAAAAAATTGTTTACTTTGTTGGACAAACCAAATCAGTTCTCAAAAAATGACCGGTGCTTATAAAAAGTTATAAATATCGAATAGCTCTAAAACAAACCACCTGACCAAGAAGGAAGTCGGCTTGTGATTAGTATTTACACTGGACACCAGTTTTGTAGTCACTGACTTATGTGAAAACTGGTGCAGAAATTCTATAAACGCTTTGCTGTTTTTGATACCTGCTTTTTGTTTCATTTTGCTTTGTTTTGTTTTGTAAAAATGATGAAACTTCAGAAAATAAAATGTCAGTGTTGAATCAAAAAATTTAAAAAATAAAAATTTTGCTTAAATCTCCCACTTTCAATTTGTGGACATGGGAGTAACATTTACTTAAAAAGCTGTGTGAGATTGTGATTATCTGA
Source organism: Nomascus leucogenys (assembly GCF_006542625.1). Lineage (NCBI taxonomy): Eukaryota > Metazoa > Chordata > Mammalia > Primates > Hylobatidae > Nomascus > Nomascus leucogenys. The sequence goes on from NC_044383.1 coordinate 80,950,708, forward strand.
AACACCATGTATGAGGTATGACACTCAGTAGATAAAACATCAATGGCAATTTTTACTCAAGGATGAAAAGGCTCGAATATATTTTACATGCTATAGATATAAAACTAAATTCATTGATTTAATTCTGATTAATTTTGCTTACAATAAAATTTCTTACATGATAATTAATTTTTTTATTTATTTTTACTTATTTATTATACTTTAGGTTTTAGGGTACATGTGCACAATGTGCAGGTTTGTTACCTATGTATCCATGTGCCATGTTGATTTCCTGCACCCATTAACTCGTCATTCAGCATTAGGTATATCTCCTAATGCTGTCCCTTCCCCATCCCCCCACCCCACAACAGTCCCTGGAATGTGATGTTCCCCTTCCTGTGTCCATGAGTTCTCATCGTTCAATTCCCACCTATAAGTGAGAACATGCGGTGTTTGGTTTTTTGTCCTTGCGATAGTTTACTGAGAATGATGTTTTCCAATTTCATCCATGTCCCTACAAAGGACACGAACTCATCATTTTTTATGGCTGCATAGTATTCCATGGTGTATATGTGCCACATTTTCTTAATCCAGTCTATCATTGTTGGATATTTGGGTTGGTTCCAACTCTTTGCTATTGTGAATAGTGCCGCAGTAAACATATGTGTGCATGTGTCTTTATAGCAGCATGATTTATAGACCTTTGGGTATATACCCAGTAATGGGATGGCTGGGTCAAATGGTATTTCTAGTTCTAGATCCCTGAGGAATCGCCACACTGACTTCCACAATGGTTGAACTAGTTTACAGTCCCACCAACAGTGTAAAAGTGTTCCTATTTCTCCACAGCCTCTCCAGCACCTGTTGTTTCCTGCTTTTTTAATGATGGCCATTCTAACTGGTGTGAGATGGTATCGCACTGTGGTTTTGATTTGCATTTCTCTGATGGCCAGAGATGATGAGCATTTCTTCATGTGTTTTTTGGCTGCATAAATGTCTTCTTTTGAGAAGTGTCTGTTCATGTCCTTTGCCCACTTTTTGATGGGGCTGTTTTTTTCTTGTAAATTTGTTTGAGTTCATTGTAGATTCTGGATATTAGCCGTTTGTCAGATGAGTAGATTGCAAAAATTTTCTCCCATTCTGTAGGTTGCCTGTTCACTCTGATGGTAGTTTCTTTTGCTGTGCAGAAGCTCTTTAGTTTAATTAGATCCCATTTCTCAATTTTGGCTTTTGTTGCCATTGCTTTTGGTGTTTTAGACATGAAGTCCTTGCCCACGCCTATGGCCTGAATGGTATTGCCTAGGTTTTCTTGTAGGATTTTAATGGTTTTAGGTCTAACATTTAAGTCTTTAATCCATCTTGAATTAATTTTTGTATAGGCTGTAAGGAAGGGATCCAGTTTCAGCTTTCTACATATGGCTAGCCAGTTTTCCCAGCACCATTTATTAAATAGGGAATCCTTTCCACATTTCTTGTTTTTGTCAGGTTTGTCAAAGATCAGATAGTTGTAGATATGCGGCATCATTTCTGAGGGCTCTGTTCTGTTCCATTGATCTATATCTCTGTTGTGGTACCAGTACCATGCTGTTTTGGTTACTGTAGCCTTGTAGTATAGTTTGAAGTCAGGTAGCGTGATGCCTCCAGCTTTGTTCTTTTGGCTTAGGATTGACTTGGCGATGCGGGCCCTTTTTTGGTTCCATATGAACTTTAAAGTAGTTTTTTCCAATTCTGTGAAGAAAGTCATTGGTAGCTTGATGGGGATGGCATTGAATCTATAAATTACTTTGGGCAGTATGGCCATTTTCACGATATTGATTCTTCCAACCCATGAACATGGAATGTTCTTCCATTTGTTTGTATCCTCTTTTATTTCATTGAGCAGTGGTTTGTAGTTCTCCTTGAAGAGGTCCTTCACATCCCTTGTAAGTTGGATTCCTAGGTATTTTATTCTCTTTGAAGCAATTGTGAATGGGAGTTGACTCATGATTTGGCTCTCTGTTTGTCTGTGATTGGTGTACAAGAATGCTTGTGATTTTTGTAGATTGATTTTGTATCCTGAGACTTTGCTGAAGTTGCTAATCAGCTTAAGGAGATTTTGGGCTGAGACAGTGGGATTTTCTAGATATACAATCATGTCATCTGCAAACAGGGACAGTTTGACTTCCTCTTTTCCTAATTGAATACCCTTTATTTCCTTCTCCTGCCTGATTGCTCTGGCCAGAACTTCCAGCACTATGTTGAACAGGAGCGGTGAGAGAGGGCATCCCTGTCTTGTGCCAGTTTTCAGAGGGAATGCTTCCAGTTTTTGCCCATTCAGTATGATATTGGCTGTGGGTTTGTCGTATATAGCTCTTATTATTTTGAGATATGTCCCATCAATACCTAATTTATTGAGAGTTTTTAGCATGAAGGGTTGTTGAATTTTGTCAAAGGCCTTTTCTGCATCTATTGAGATAATCATGTGGTTTTTGTCTTTGGTTCTGTTTATATGCTGGATTACATTTATTGATTTGCATATGTTGAACCAGCCTTGCATCCCAGGGATGAAGCCCACTTGATCATGGTGTATAAGCTTTTTGATGTGCTGCTGGATTCGGTTTGCCAGTATTTTATTGAGGATTTTTGCATCAATGTTCATCAAGGATATTGGTCTAAAATTCTCTTTTTTGGTTGTGTCTCTGCCTGGCTTTGGTATCAGGATGATGCTGGCTTCATAAAATGTGTTAGGGAGGATTCCCTGTTTTTCTATCAATTGGAATAGTTTCAGAAGGAATGGTAACAGTTCCTTCTTGTACCTCTGGTAGAATTCAGCTGTGAATCCATCAGGTCCTGGACTCTTTTTGGTTGGAAAGCTATTGATTATTGCCACAATTTCAGAACCTGTTATTGGTCTATTCAGAGATTCGACTTCTTCCTGATTTAGTCTTGGGAGGGTGTATTTGTCGAGGAATTTATCCATTTCTTCTAGATTTTCTAGTTTATTTGCAAAGAGGTGTTTGTAGTATTCTCTGATGGTAGATTGTATTTCTATGGGATCGGTGGTGATATCCCCTTTTTCATTTTTTATTGCATCTATTTGATTCTTCTGTCTTTTCTTCTTTATTAGTCTTGCTAGCGGTCTATCAATTTTGTTGATCTTCTCAAAAACCAGCTCCTGGATTCATTAATTTTTTGAAGGGTTTTTCGTGTCTCTATTTCCTTCAGTTCTGCTCTGATTTTAGTTATTTCTAGCCTTCTGCTAGCTTTTGAATGTGTTTGCTCTTGCTTTTCTAGTTCTTTTAATTGTGATGTTAGAGTGTCAATTTTAGATCTTTCCTGCTTTCTCTTGTGGGCATTTAGTGCTATAAATTTCCCTCTACACACTGCTTTGAATGTGTCCCAGAGATTCTGGTATGTTGTGTCTTTGTTCTCGTTGGTTTCAAAGAACATCTTTATTTCTGCCTTCATTTCATTATGTACCCAATATCATTCAGGAGCAGGTTGTTCAGTTTCCATGTAGTTGAGTGGTTTTGAGTGAGTTTTTTAATCCTGAGTTCTAGTTTGATTGCACTGTGGTCTCAGAGACAGTTTGTTATAATTTCTGTTCTTTTCCATTTGCTGAGGAGAGCTTTACTTCCAACTATGTGGTCAATTTTGGAATAGGTGTGGTGTGGTGCTGAAAAAAATGTATATTCTGTTGATTTGGGGTGGAGAGTTCTGTAGATGTCTATTAGGTCCACTTTGTGTAGAGCTGAGTTCAATTCCTGGATATCCTTGTTAACTTTCTGTCTCAATGATCTGTCTAATGTTGACAGTGGGGTATTAAAATCTCCCATTATTATTGTGTGGGAGTTTAAGTCCCTTTGTAGGACACTCAGGACTTGCTTTATGAATCTGGGTGCTCCTGTGTTGGGTGCATATATATTTAGGATAGTTAGCTCTTCTTGTTGAATTGATCCCTTTACCATTATGTAATGGCCTTCTTTGTCTCTTTTGATCTTTGTTGGTTTAAAGTCTATTTTATCAGAGACTAGGATTGCAACCTCTGCCTTTTTTTGTTTTCCATTTGCTTGATAGATCTTCCTCCATCCCTTTATTTTGAGTCTATGTGTGTCTCTGCACATGAGATGGGTTTCCTGAATACAGCACACTGATGGGTCTTGACTCCTTATCCAGTTTGCCAGTCTGTGTCTTTTAATTGGAGCATTCAGCCCATTTACATTTAACGTTAATATTGTTATGTGTGAATCTGATCCTGTCATTATGATGTTAGTTGGTTATTTTGCTCATTAGTTGATGCAGTTTCTTCCTAGCCTCGATGGTCTTTACAATTTGGCATGTTTTTGCAGGGGCTGGTACCGGTTGTTCCTTTCCATGTTTAGTGCTTCCTTCAGGAGCTCTTGTAGGGCAGGCCTGGTGGTGACAAAATCACTCAGCGTTTGCTTGTCTGTAAAGTATTTTATTTCTCCTTCACTTATGAAGCTTAGTTTGGCTGGATAGGAAATTCTGGGTTGAAAATTATTTTCTTTAAGAATGTTGAATATCAGCCCCCACTCTCTTCTGGCTTGTAGAGTTTCTGCCAAGAGATCAGCTGTTAGTCTGATGGGCTTCCCTTTGTGGGTAACCCGACCTTTCTCTCTGGCTGCCCTTAACATTTTTTCCTTCATTTCAACTTTGGTGAATCTGACAATTATGTGTCTTGGAGTTGCTCTTCTCGAGGAGTATCTTTGTGGCGTTCTCTGTATTTCCTGTATCTGAATGTTGGCCTGCCTTGCTAGATTGGGGAAGTTCTCCTGGATAATATCTTGCAGAGTGTTTTCCAACTTGGTTCCATTCTCCCCGTCATTTTCAGGTACACCAATCAGACGTAGGTTTGGTCGTTTCACGTAGTCCCAAATTTCTTGGAGGCTTTGTTCATTTCCTTTTATTCTTTTTTCTCTAGACTTCCCTTCTCACTTCATTTCATTCACTTCATCTTCCATCAGCGATACCCTTTCTTCCAGTTGATCTCATCTGCTACTGAGGCTTCTGCAATCTTCACGTAGTTCTCGAAACTTGGCTTTCACCTCCACCATCTCCTTTAAACCCTTCTCTCCATTGGTTATTCTAGTTATCCATTCTTCTAATTTTTTTTCAAAGTTTTTAACTTCTTTGCTATTGTTTTGAATTTCCTCCCGTAGCTCAGAATAGTTTGATCGTCTGAAGCCTTCTTCTCTCAACTCGTCAAAGTCATCCTCCATCCAGCTTTGTTCCGTTGCTGGTGAGGAACTGCGTTCCTTTGGAGGAGGAGAGGTGCTCTGCTTTTTAGAGTTTCCAGTTATTCTGCTCTGCTTTTTCCCCATCTTTGTGGTTTTATCTACTTTTGGTCTTTGATGATGGTGATGTACAGATGGGTTTTTGGTGTGGATGTCCTTTCTGTTTGTTAGTTTTCCTTCTACCAAACAGGACCCTTAGCTGCAGGTCTGTTGGAGTTTACTAGAGGTCCACTCCAGACCCTGTTTGGCTGGGTGTCAGCAGTGGTGGCTGCAGAACAGCGGATTTTCATGAGACCACAAATTCAGCTGTCTGATAGTTCCTCTGGAAGTTTTGTCTCAGAGCAGTACCCGGCCCAGTGAGGTGTCAGTCTTTCCCTACTGGGGGGATGCCTCCCAGTTAGGCTGCTCAGGGGTGAGGGACCCACTTTAGGAGGCAGTCTGTCCGTTCTCAGATCTCCAGCTGCATGCTGGGAGAACCACTACTCTCTTCAAAGCTGTCAGTCAGACAGGGACGTTTAAGTCTCTGGAGATTCCTGCTGACTTTTTGTTTGTCTGTGCCCTGCCCCCAGAGGTGGAGCCTACAGAGGCAGACAGGCCTCCTTGAGCTGTGGTGGGCTCCACCCAGTTCGAGCTTCCTGGCTGCTTTGTTTACTTAAGCAAGCCTGGGCAATGGCGGGTGCCCCTCCCCCAGCCTCGCTGCCGCCTTGCAGCTTGATCTCAGACTGCTGTGCTAGCAATCAGCGAGACTCCATGGGCATAGGACCCTCCGAGCCAGGTGCGGGATACAATCTCCTAGTGTGCCGTTTTCCATGCCCGTTGGGAAAGCGCAGTATGACGGTGGGACTGACCCGATTTTCCACGTGCTGTCTGTTACCCCTTTCTTTGACTAGGAAAGGGAACTCCCTGACCCCTTGTGCTTCCCGAGTGAGGCAGTGCCTCACCCTGCTTCGGCTTGCGCACAGTGCACTTCACTGACTGTCCTGCACCCACTGTTTGGCACTCCCTGGTGAGATGAAACAGGTACCTCAAGCAGAAATGCAGAAATCACTAGTCTTCTTTGTCGCTCGGGCTGGTAGCTGGAGACCGGAGCTGTTCCTATTTGGCCATCTTGGCTCCACCCCCTCTTACATGATAATTTAAATGGAGTATACAGAGTAGTTTATTGGTTCAAATTATTTATTATAGTTTAAATTTCCCATAAATCATATTTCTCCAGCCTAGATTTCTTTTAAGTGACATTAAAAAAAAAATCCCAATTAAAATATAATGACATTAAAATGCATGTTATCATAAAACAAACAATTCAGATATGTTTCTTTCTTTTTTTAAAGATGGTAAGGCAGACTTTATTTTGGAAGGGGGTATGTGGCCTATTGCAAGGGCCCAGGGACTGTTGCAATGGGATCTTACAGTGGGTAAGAAAGATTGAAATCAACTCTCAGGAAAGTTTCCTTAGATGCTTGGTGACATTACAAACAACAGACAGCTATCTAGCATTCCTTTTTTACAGGGTACTATAGAAAAACAAGAAAAGGAAATATATTGTTATATTAACAGCAAGACCTTGTAGTGAAAGCCCTTTCCCTGCATATTTAGAACAGCAACTAGTAAAATTTGCTTTTACAAAATGGATACACAACAACATAAATTAAGGCTATGACTTCTTAATTAAATGAATGAATGCTTTAATTCATTTAGTTATTTACAAATGCATTTCTTAAGTGGTGATTGCTCTTAGGAAAACCTAATGCGTCCATTGTTAATTTCATTTAAAGGTGGTGTATCTTTGCATTCAAAAAATGATAAATTATTATCTTCAACAAAATCTAAGAACAAAAGGCAGAAGAATAAGCCACTAGATAGACATTTTGGAAGAGAAATGGAACTTAACATAGATAACAAGTTTCATTTAAGCCAAGAAGAGGAAATCGTGCTGACAATCAAACTTTTAAACCTCCTTGATTTTTTTTTTAATCTAGTACCTGGAATAGAAAAGATCCCATCTCAATGGTTTTACATATTTCACCTTCCTTTTAGCTGTTAGGATTTTTTTGAAAACTCATCTGTTTATCATTCATGACTTCAAAGCCATAAACTAAATCTTCAGCCGCTGGGGAAATCCTTCAAAAACCATAATTCACTTTTAAAAAGTGCATTCATGCACTGAAATTTATTTTTCTCTATTTGTTCTATTATATTGGATACTATTTGTACAATTAATAGGCAATGGAAATAGAACTTTGTTTATATTATTTATTAATCTTGAATACATCTGTCTACTATAAACAAAGGCCAATTTGACTGCAGTTTCAGAGGTTAGCATTTTGGTGAGCAAATGCCTTCTAATAGAAACATCCATTGCAAGTACTAAAGTTAAATAAAATTTGCCAGAATCTACATCTTCGATTTTATACTGATGGTAGTTTATTTGACTTGAATTCAAATAATTTTTTCATTCAGTTTTTTTACTCAGAATGTATCAATCAGATTGGATTTGATCCAACATTTTGTTGTTGTTTTCTTATGAGAGTAACAGTAGTTTTTTTCTTATGAGTATGTTGTTTTCTTATGAGAGTAACAGTAGTTTTTTTCTTATGAGTATGTTGTTTTCTTATGAGAGTAACAGTAGTTGTGTCCTGGTGTTTCAGTCACTTAAAATGGGGAGGTAGTGTACAATCGACTATTTTCACTATATATGATCATATATGATCCCCTTGTTTCTGTAACAAATACTTTATTATATATTAATTTAAAATAATAACAGATTCCAGAGAGTGAATCATAGAAGAGAAGTTGACTAAAGATAACAATAGTAATATTACAATTCCTAGAAATCTCTTAAGTGCTTTTAACAATTTAATTCTTAGAAAAGTTCTTTAAGACATCTTTGGCATCAAAATGTAATCTTTACATTATTTTGAGTCTACTTTGGTCAGAGATTACATCAACCACAAAGCATTTATACTAATAATATACCTGGGTGTAAATAGCCAGAGTTAAAAAAAAATCAAGTAGTAGTTGATTTGGTGGATACTTTTTCAGAAATAAAAATGTATTTTTCTTACGAACTGTAAATGAAAAGGGGAGAGTTGGATAGATGCCTGTCAGTATCATATTCCTCAGTGTTGCAGGCACTTTTCCTGATTTGATAAAGTGAAGTAAATATGCAAATTAATGTCAACCTTATTTTTTGTTTTGTTAATTGCTACATACTCTGAAATGGAATGTTACTGATAGTAAATCACGACTTTTAAAATAAGTGTTAGGACATTTATTATTTCAATTACCATATGTAAGCAACCTACTAAAAATATTAGCATAATCCCCTAATGCAGCTTTCATCATCTCTTTAGATTTACTTGCTATGCTATCAGTCAGTTATGAATGGAAATCAGAAATAGTTTAAGTAAATTAAGCAAAAATTACTTTGAATGCCTACTGATTTTCTGCTCTGACATATACAGATCTTATCAACTATTCAAAACTGAAGTGCTTTAGCATTATCTTACATTGCTCTTATAATTAACAAGGTTGATACAAAGGACATGGTTGTAAGAAATACATTTTCAACATATTTAAACATAACATTATATATAATTACTGACTCCTCAGATAAATGCAAATCAGTAAGGAATGAAGGAATACTCAGCAGGTCTATTCTAGGCTCCTTTTGTGAACCCCTAGCATAAAGGTAAATTACTGTACTTTATTATACAGTTATCCTAAAGAACTCAAGGAAATGTGTTTTTAATGCATTAAACATCTCGTTTGAGCCTTTTATCCCACATGTGTTTTATTTTGCCTTTCTGTACCTTACTGCCCTTTTGTCCTGTTTCGACATTTGTCTAAAGAATTTGTTCTCCTCCTGATGGGTCTAACATTCTCCCCATGGAACCCTAAATTTCTATATGGGACCTCACATTTCCTACTTCTGAGCAATCCAGTAATGCTATGTCAACCTCCCAAGGGAATCAACAATTTGGTGACTTTTATCAATACTTTGCTTTCATTGTGCTCTAATCTTATGAGTATACTTTATCTCACCCAAGGTTTTATTTTATTTGCAGATGATAAATATAATAATTGCATTATGTACTATGGTGCTACAAAAACTATCCCTAAGGGTTCTGAAATCCACCAGTTTATATGAGCTAGCTATTTTTGAAAAGAAAATAATTGAACTTTCCAGGGAATTGTAATTTATAATCAATTGAAATAAATAAAAATGAAGTTAATTTATAACAGATTGTGTCAAGTTGTGTTATACAATCTCTTTGATTTAGGATAAGGTGTTTCTTTGTCAAACATAATCCATTCATCTTCAGTGTTGAAATACATGGGTGAAAATAGATTACACTCACATAAAATTAATTGTTTAGTCACACCCTCTAATGGTTTGAATCATGTCCCCTAAAATTTCATGGCCAGCCAGAACCTCAAAATGTGTCATTATTTGGAAACAGGCTATTTGAAGATGTAATTATTTAATATGAGGTTATACTGAATTAGGTGGGCCCTAATATTCTTAAAAAAGGAGCGAACACATTTGGACACATGCACACAGTAAAGGCCACGTGTAGACAAAGGCAGAGATTGGAGTAATGCTGCCACAAACCAAGGAAGGCCTGGTCTACCAGAAGCTGGAAGAGGCTATGAAGGATTCTTTCCTAAAGATTTCTGAGAGTAAATGACCTTTCTGATACATTGGTGTTAGACTCCCAGCCTCCAGAAGAGTGAGAGAATAAATATTTGTTGCTTTAAGCCATCCAGTGTGTGGTAATTTGTTACAGTAACGTTAGGAAGCTAATACACATTCATAAGATCTAGCTTAAGGGGACAAATTGGTGAGAAAAAAATAAAAATAAAAGAAGTGTATTGAAAAAGTTATTTATCAGTAACTTGGATGATAATTTTAGGAAATAAACTCATATTAAGCTGTAAAATTGTGACAATTTAGGGATTTTTTTAAAAGAAAGAAAAATAATAGAAATATAGTATGATGAAAACAGAATGGGTTTTATTTAGAAAATGTACAGACAGAATAATATTACTCAAATGTAACTTCTCTATAGTCTTAAATGAATTATCAAGTTGGGATATAAATATCCCAACATTCATATACTTAAAGTGTTTAGAAAATATAGTGATTTTTTTCTGAATAATTATAAGATTTATTATTGATTGTTGTCATTTTGATATTTGATTGACAGTTTTACTATGATGTTCCAAGTTGTAATTATTTTTTTGATTTTATCCACCTGGTGGTTTCTGGAAATACTTACCCTGTTTTAGGATGTCATTTATTACTACTATATTAAGAATTCTGACCAGTATCTCTTCAAACATTGTTTCTTCTTTCTTCCCAATTTCAATTCTGAAACCTGAATTAAATACAAATTATATGCTTTTGTTATGTCCTGTATATTTTTCAACATCTTTTTCTGTATCTTTCAGTCTTTTCTTCTTTTCATGCTTTGACCTGGATATTTTCTACTGACCTCTTTCAGTTCACTTATCCTTTCTAACTCTGTTTTTAATTTGCCGTTAAGTCTATTATGTTAATTTTCACCAATATATTTCGGTGGTAGATATTTTAAAGTTGATAATTTTCTAATAAAATTTCTCTCTAAGTATCTACTTTCTTTATTGTTATCACAGTTATTTTAAGACTGTGACAGAGAATCAGAGAACTCTGCTTTTCTGATTACCTGTGTTGTGTTTCTATGTTCGGTTTTCACTACCTTGATTTTTAATCAATTGATACTGTCTCTGATCAGACCAGCCAATTTTTTATTTGCTACAGATATCTGTGTATAAAATTGTGTGACCAATATTTTATGTTTCTGCAAAAATGATTGACTCTTATTCTGGCAGGCAGTCCTGTAAAGGCAGATCACCCCACTCAAGTCAGGGATTGAGGTGATTTGAGGATGGATTTTAATGTTTGTGAGGTCGGCCTCTCTCTGATTTGTGATGATTCTTAGGGTGTTAGACTTACCTCAGGGGTCTCAAAAAATAAATAAATAAATAAATAAACTCATAAATATAAAAAAATAAAAAAGGTGTTTATTTTGTTTCTGCACCTTAATAGACTCTAAAATCCAATCTTTGTTTGTTTAACATCATAAGTCTGCCAAGTGCTCTGGTTGGTAATTAGCTTCTCAGATGTCACTTTTACATGAGCACATGACCCCTTGCCAGCTAGGTTTTCGAGTGTACTTATTTATAGGTACACTTTTCAATAATACCATGGTCTCATGGTCACTCAAGTCTGGTTGCCGTGATTACTCAAATTAATTTCAAAGGATGCACTTTTATACAAATTTTGTTTTTCTTCAGGAGAATCCTTCTAAATGCAAGCTGATGCAAGGTAGCTTTTCATATCTGGAAGCAGAAATTACATTAAGAAAATGCATACCTAGACTAAGAATAAGGAGTTTCTTAAATTTTGCAGGAAACTTTTTATTTTTTTGTCAAAGAAAAACTGCAATTTACCTGTGACTAACCATATGAATGAACTTAAATCAGAAACTATGTTTCTTACCATTAGGTCATAGAGATATCTGAGTATTTCTCCTAAGTTAAAAGAAAAATTTCCAGAAGTATAAGTTCTCTTGGTCTTTGTTTTTGGTTTCATAATAAATGGAATCATTCACCAGTCATCATGAGGTTGACTGCTTTTGAATGGAAAAAATGGTCACTAAAAATGGTCCAAATGAAAAACTGCCTTTATCATGTACTGAATTTGCATTTAGGTTTTAAACTATCTCTATTTTTATTGTCAAATAACTAAACTTGGACATACATAACATGCTATTTTAAAATAAAGTTTTAATTTAATTTTCAGAAATTAATGAAAATAAATCATACATTTCTGCAAATCATACACAGGGAAATGTAAGTCTTCTCTCACTACCTCCTCTCCACTATTTTCAGCCATATTTTTCTTATGCAGTGTCCATTATATTTACCAATTTATTGTGTATCCTCTTAACTATGGCCATCTAGTCTCAAAGATTGTTCTATTTAAATGTTTATGGAATACTAGTATTTTTAACTACTGCATGGTATTCCATTCAATCTCTATTTACGTCATTTTTGACTAAGTTATTTTTGGTGATTTTCTAATATAAACAATGACTATCCTAATATCTACATTATTGCCCACATAGTTATTTCTGTATAATAAATTTTAGATGAAGTCTTATTGAATCAATTGATATATGACATCAGATTCTTTTAATTTCTATAGTTTTTGATATGATCAAACTTATACAGGAAATCACATCTTTTATTAGCATTTTGGTAATTCCTGTGCAATTCTTTCATATCACTTTCAGAATTGGCTTACGATGCTTTGTAAAATAGAAACACTTATTTAAATTTTGATTCAGATTATTTTCATTAATACAATAAGTTTTTTTTAATGGTGAGTCTTCTATCCAGACTCTTAATAAGCCTCTTCATTTACTCTCTTTTTTTTTTTTAATTGTCCTTCTATAAAGTTCCATACTTTTTTCCTTTTTGGTCTTCTCATTTCACTTTAGATATTATAATTTATTTTGTAGTCATTGTGACTGAAAACTTTTTTTCATTACTTTTTCTTACTGGTTAAGGATGGCATATAGAGAAGAAAATGTGTTTTATATGATAGTCTTGTAGCCAAAGACCTTGCTGACCTCTCTTATTGTTCTCATGGATAGCCTATTTAGATGATACTATCTTCCGCGAATATCAACAGTATTATCTTTTCTTTTACAATGTTTATACATTTCCGATTTTTTGTCATTTGTTTTAAACATTGGTTTGGACCTCAGTACATCTTCTTAATTTTTTGTTCTCTATTTTTTTTAAGAGCTTTTTGTAGTATGGCTTACAAAAAATGGAATTCACCTGCTTTAAGTAAACAATTCAATACTTTTTAGTAAAATTAGAAAATTGGGCAAACATTCCCATTATTGAATTTTGAAACATTTCCTTTACCCTAAAAGATCTCTTGTGCCCATTTGCAGTTATTCACCATTCCACTTCCAGCTCTAATAACCAAAAATCTCATACAATATTGCATAGTACTAAGTGACTCGTTCGCCAAACTTGCCATTTCTGTAGTTCATGAGAATGGCAGAAATGTTTTATTTTTAAGTGTGATTTGAACAATTAGTTTCCTATCAACTAAGTAAAATAAGTTTCTTTTTTCATGAATTTACTAAGATACTTTAATTTGAAATTTATTTTTAATTTTGTCAAATGGATTTTCTTAATCAATTCAGATAACACCATTTTTTCTCATTGAATCTAGGTAAGTTTATAAAGAAATTTTCTCAGGTTGAGCTTTATTTGCATTTTCTTTTTGCCTCCATTTGCACATGAAGTATTTTTTTTTTCAGATATCTGTATTAATTATCCATTGCTGCACAACAAATTCAGTAGTCTACAAAAACAATAATCCTTTATTATTTCTCATGCTTTCGTGAGTACAGAATTTGGTAGCATTTAAGTTCAGTAGTTCTGGCTCAGCATCTCTCAAAAGTTGCTGACTAGAGATGTAGTCATCTGAACTGTGGAGCTGGAGGATCCTGTTCAAAGGGGGTTTATTCACAGGCCTGGCAATTAAGGTTAGCAAATGGTTTTCTCTTTTCATGAACCTTTGCACAGGACTTCTTGCATCTTCTTACTATACAAAGGATGACTTCCTCCCCAAACTAGCAATGCAAGAAACCTGGGTGAAGACTGCAGCACATTTATGACCTCACCTTGGCAGTAATACACTGTAATTTCTTTCTTATTCTGTTGGTCAAATAGGCCAGCCTCAAATGAATGGAGAGACTAAACAAGGGCAAAAATAATATGAGACAAACATCATTGAAATTAAGATTCACAGATCCTAACATATTCTTTTGCTATTGTTAGTGCTTAATTTTAACATTTATGATTCTACATGACATTGGGCTATCTTTTTATTTCTTATGGGATGCTTATTAAGATGGTGTTATATCAACCTTACAAAATTACTTTGCTACATTTCTGAATTTTCAGTTTAGTGCAGCATATTTGTTACCTGACAAATTGTATAAATTCATCATGAGAACAGGTAATTTAAATTTATGTCTCTCAAACATGGTGAGATCAAACAGAAGAAAACAGAGAGTGATAACAAAGATTAGTTGGAAAATATAATTATCAAGCTGGATAATTATGTATAGAAATCTGCATTTAACAATTAGAAATTAAACTTCACATATTCTCAAAAAGGAACATGCATCGGTTATGATATTAATTAATTAGCTATATTTTATATAGCTCTTACTACAGGCCAGAACATGTTCAGAAGTCTGTACATATATTAGGTCATTTAATTCTCACAAATAACCCGTACTTCTACTATACTTCTACTATATTCATTTTACAGAATATATATCTAAAGAAGAGATGATTGCAAGGTATATAACTATTAAGTGAACATGATTAGTATTTAAATCTACCATTTTCACTCCAGAATCTGGGTAGTTAGCCAATGCTATATGACGTCTCAAATAGTGACTCTCAACAAATAAATAAATACTTAATGAACTATCCAAAATGGTTTTTGAAAATATAATCAAAGCACAATTATTAAAGAGGATAAAAAAATTAAAATCGACATTTATTTGAAAAAGCTAAAGATACCCATAAGTAATGTGTGGTTAAAAGAGAGATCATAGTGAAAATCAAAATAATACTATTCGGAATTGAATAGTATATAATAAAACTAAATATACATTTGTGAAATTGAAAAATACATATATTTGAGATAAATGTATACCCTTAAAACTTATGTTAGAAAGTAAGAACATTGAAATTTAGTAAGTTAAAAGGCCATATTAAGAAGTTAGAAAATCATAAATAGATTAAATACAAAGAAGGATGATTAGATGACAAAAATTGGAGTCAAATATCAATGAAATAGAAAACCAAGAAGCAATATAGAGGATAAAATTTGTGTGTTTTGGTTGTATTTATAAATAGGAGAGAAATATAACAACCTACAATATTGGATTTGAATGACACCTATCCTCGAGTAGATGTCTCAGGAAGTGTTGATAGGTGTAGAATTTCATCATTACTTATGCATTGAAAACTGTTTTAAATGGTTAAATAATTTATTTGGGAGAATGTAGCTGTATATAAAATCTTTAGAGCACATTTTCTTGAAGTTCTTTAGAAAATTATTCACTATTATTATTTACCCTGTAAATTGGTCTTGGAATGCTAGTATACAATTTTTTGTCATCCAATCTTTCTTCCTGGAAGCTTTGAAGATTTTTGCCTTTGAAAAGTAACAGTTTTATTATTATAGTTCTCAGCATTGATTGTTCAGAGTTAATTTTCCAAAGTATCTAGTGAGCCCTTTCAATGTGTATATTCAGACTTTGATGTATTTCTGAAGTGTTGTTTTGCACTATGGTTTTAAATATTAGTTCTGTTTCATTGTTTTGTTTTTTATCAAAGATTCCAAAATAGCGTGAATGTTATTTTTCTATGCGGGTGTTCCATATTCATATTTATTTTTTGACTTTTTAGATCTCTTCCTTCTTAAAACATATTTTCCTATGTTTCTTACTAAATTTTCATTTGAGTCTTGTCTCCCTTGAGCACAAAGTAATTCACTTTTATTTAGCTGAGTTAAATTTGTCTTCTTCCATTTCTTTCCTAAGTTCTCTTTTATCCCTAAAATTTCCATTCTGCTATTAAATCAATTTTTTCATATACCTTATAGGTTTAAAATATTTGATTTCTGTTATAATTATATTTGTTTTCTAAGGTTCATTTTCTTTTCATTAATTATGAATGTATTTTACTTTGATCATCATTTTAGTATCTATATTAAAGTTCTTGACTGTCAATTCTATCATATGGTTATTATCGTGGCTGGCATCTGTTGATTGTCTTTTTCTTTGATAGTAGATGGCATTTCCCTGGATCTGCATATATTTAGTAATTTTAGATTATATCTGTAGATAATGAAAACTGCAAATTCTGTTCTATTCCTCTGAAGTATTTATTTTTGTCTTTTGTAGAAAATTAACTCATATGTGTTCAAACTGAAAACTCTAGTATGCTTATAGAAAGTGGCTAACATTGTTTGAATGTTCCTGTTAATTCTTAGTTCAAAGGCCATTAAATAACCAGTATCCACCTTAAAACCATATTTGTGCTCCTCTTCTCTGACATTCTCCTTTTTGGCTCCTTTCTCCTTCTTTAATAGCTTCAAATGTTCAGCCTCCCCTGTCCAGAAACATACTGGGCTTTCTATTACATTTTTAGCTACCCCAAATCGTTGTCTTGGTTGTTGCTGTCAGTGGAAAATATAAGAAAAGAAGGAAAGAGAGAGAGAAGAAGGAAGGAAGGAAGGAAGGAAGGAAGGAAGGAAGGAAGGAAGGAAGGAATATTACTGCATACCTGGTTGTTTCCTCTAAGTTTTAACTTCCTTTAAAATTTGCCTGCATTTTGTTATTATATTATGTATTTGTTTTAACTTGAGTTTACAGTTGGTATCAACAACATTTATTTATCAGTTTCATACGCTGTAATTACAGAAAAATGCCTCTATGGACTTTTTTTAAGAAATTGTTTATTCTTTCTGTTCTTCTGAGTGGACAAATCTACTAATTTGCCATTAAACTAATCAACCTATTTTATTTATTGCAATTTTCAGTTTGCTGTTATCCCTTCCAGTAACTTTTCCATTTCAGATATTTTATTTTAGTTCAAAAATTTCTGTTTGTTTCCTTTTGGAGTTTTTCTTTTTTGGCTGAGATTTCTCATCTGTTCACTTATTTGGACTATCATTTTCTTTAAGTCCTTAAACATTTTTACTTAGCTGCATTAAAGTTTTTTCCAGCTACTTAAAATGAATACACCAGTTTAAGTCTTTTTCTACTTTTTGTCCATGTCTCTTGTTTATGAGATATATTTACCTACTTCTTTGCATGTCAAGTAATTTTGGTTAGGCAGTAGAGATTATATATGGTCTATTATAGATAATCTAGATTTCTTACCCTCTTCTGAAGTGTATTGATTTTTTTTTTCCAACAGGTAATAAAGTAGTTTTGGTACTCTTTTCCCTTTAGTTAAAAAATCTTTGGAAAAATTTAGTTAAAAAATCTAAGGAAAATCCCTTAGATTTTGGACATAGTCTTTACTCCAAAAATTGAGCCTCAGTGGAAAGCCTGAGGTGTTTACCAGCTGCCTATAACTTGACAAGTCTCAAACTCACATTTCAGTTATTCCTGCATTGGATAGAGCTTAGATCTCTGGTCAGAAGTTTCAGAATTGCAGCTGACTCATGCTTTCCAGTAAGTCCTTACAAGTATCCCCAACATATACAAAATGCAAGACTCAGTCAAGGTTTGGGGTGTACATTGTATGTAGATTTTAGAGTTCCCAATCTCTGTCAGATTCTTTCCCAGGATTTTTCCACTCAATCTCCAGCCACACTGACAATGTTTAAGCCCATGCTCTACTTCCCAAAGAAGGAAGACTGTAGTTTTCTACTTGAGTTCTTGATATTTGCGCAATACTAAATGTGGCACTAAAAGTGCCCTCAGAAGAAAAGTCTGTGAAAAAGAGTATTGCTCAAAGTAGTTTATTTCTTACATGGGCTGAGTCCTTTCCATGTCTATCACAATCTCCTTTTGGCCACTCTCCAGTTTCTTTAGAAAGATGTTTTGTTTTTGTTTTGTTTTCTTTTTCTTTCTGTATTTTCTCAAGCTTTTAAATTATTAACTGTAGGATAGTTAATCTAATAGAAGCTACTATACCGTTTCTGGAATAAGAACCCTTTCTATTTTATTTATTAACATACATCTGCAAAATAAGTAAACACAAACATAATGAGCAAGGAAGTATGATAACATATTGCAATAAAGCATATTAAAAATAATGGGACACATTAAAAAGTTGTCATTATAATTGTAGGTTCAAGAGAATTTGTCAATTGATTGGTTGTACATTTGTTTGTCAGCTTGAGATTTTATTAATAGATACACTTTGCCCTTTATATAGATGCTTTTCTGAGTAAACGTTAACTGGAACAATTTCATAACTTGATATCCTGTTGAAATATTCCTACTTCAATGTACCTTGAACTTCTTTTGCTTATAATTGGTTTCATGGACTTTTAGGATCTTAAAATTAGAAGGAACTCATCTTACCACTTACAGCCCAATCTCCCATCCAGTGCAAGAAATCCTCCACAATCTCCTTAACAAACAGTCATTCGAACTCAGATTGAATACTATCAATGATAGAGTGTTCATTATTCTGCTTTCTCTCAGACACAGATGCAAACACGATATTCTGTGAAAGACACACAATGAAAAAGGACAGGTTCCTCCTTATCCAAATTTCTGCAGAGTTAGTTAGCTGTATTTGACAACTTAATTTGAATTCTTAGTCAACCAATATTTTCATCTAAAGGGGCCATGACTCAGGCTAAACAGTTCCAAAACCTCTGAGACGTCAAGCATGAGAACAAGGTTTGAGGTGAAAAAAAAGAAAAGATCCAATTTTTAAACTATTCTTAGTTAAATCTATGTCCAAAGCATACAGTGAGCAGAGTAGAAAGTTTTGTTTTCTAAGCCAACATTTTTTCTCCTCCAGTTACTTGGAGTAAATTAAGCCTGGTTTGCTACTTCTCAAAGCTTCTCTCTGCAAGGACATACTGGCTTTGCTTTAGGCTGAAACAGACAATGAGGCACAGGTTTACAAATGGCACTAGAGACTTTATGTTTCTACAGCTCACAAAGTCAAATGCTTTCATTTAAAACTGAATACACTACCTTTCATGTTAGGATAATTTGTTACTATTTATCACCTAACGCAAGAGTAATTTATACACATTCATTCTGTTTCTTAAAAGTAGGCTTAAATACACAAATTTAAACTTCACACACTGACTGTAGGTTTACATATACTATATGTATTTATAAACACTGACAAAAATGATTCAATATCAGTTTGTGGGCTTTTAAAATATACTTTAGTCATGCAAATTTTTGATGACTGTTCTGTCCAAAGGTTTGGTGTCATAAAGCACATAATACAACTTTAAGATGACTAGTTAGTAAGATTCAACTTTGTCACAAATTTCACATGCCTATGGGATATACAACATTACATAATTGCAAATGCTATGATAAATATGGTGGTTTATGGCATGTATATTAAAGTGAAATCTATCTATCTATCTATCTATCTATCTATCTATCTATCTATCTATCTATAATGTTATTTTAGGGTACTCCATAGACATGCAATTTAGAATCCATGTTGTTTAGGTATGTTCTTATGTATGTTCCTTTATCTGTGAATTGAAATAGATCAAAGAACCATTGACAGTTCACAGGTTAAAACATCAAAGAAAGAGAAAGAAATGTTGTTTAAGGCTCTTTGGATCTTCTGTGCTAAGTGCATGTCTTTAAATAAAGCTACCAAAGCTTACAGAGTTATTTATTTAGGGAATATATTGTAACCTGATGAATGTTGGAAAAATAAAATATTGTATTACTTTTTAGAGGTGATTTTTTTTGACAATGCACAAAGGAAGTAGTCCTCCTCTGCTGTTTTAATAAAATAGAAGATTGTGAGATGATTAAATGGCTGAAGACAAAATCTCAGGATCTGATGTTATCAGGAACTAACGAAAAATAGGGAGTTCATGAGCTTGGCAATTTTCTAAGAGAGTAAGCTGAAAGTATTATAAAAAGAGGCCACATAGAACTGTAGTTTTATGTGATATTTCAAACCTAACTGAGATATATGGAAGCTAAGAAGCTATTTTAATAGCAAAAAGAAGTGTGTTAAATTTTCTTTTCTGCCAGAGCCAAGTGTATGTTTGGTAAATGAGAGCCAGTTGCTACTTACGTAGGAGGAAGTTAAGTTTTGGGTAATGTCCATCTATACACTTAGGAGGTATAATACAAAGAGAAAATCATGAGGTATAAAATTATGATGAGGCAGACAACATTCATAAATATTGAGAAACAGATTCACAATAATTCATAAACAGAAAATGTAGAGCATGGAGAAGAAAGAAAAGTCTGCTTTATTGGAAGCTACACAATAAATAATAATCTCTAATGTTCCATGAACCTATACTTTCTAGAGAGGAAATGCTGAAGAATAAATAAATGAGAGCTGGCTCTGGGAACAAGGTACTGTTTTAAATGGGTGAGCTTCCTGATTTATGGTTGAAATGGTGGCTGAATGCTGACTTGGAGAACTAGCATACTCAGCATGTATTCTGGTTCCCCTAAAGTATGATCTTAGAATATTCCGAGAGTAAACTGAGATTTAGCAAATGCTCCAATCATAGCAAAGACACAGAGATACAGAGACAGAGACAGAGAAAAACACATGACAGAAAGTTGGGAAAGATCTTTGGCAGGAATCTGGATGACAGGGTGCCAGGATAATTTTTCCATTGTTTTCAGACATTTTTTATCTTATATGAAATAAAAGAGTTATAAGAAAAAATGAACTTTTGTCTGTGAAGATTGTTTAAAGCAAAAGTTTCTGATTTTCAAAGTATACGTCATGATCATAGAGAAACAACCTAGGGTTGATGATTGATTGATTGTGTGAACCCCAAATATCTGAGACAGGCCTCGGTCATTTAACAAAGTTTATCTTGCCAAAGTTAAGGACGCACCTGTGACACAGCCTCAGGATGCCCTGAAGAGACTGAGAACCTACTCCTGAGAGAAAGACATTAATCTCCCTTAAGGACCTAATCACCTCTTAAAGGCATCACCTTCCAATACAACCACATTGCGGACCAAGACTCAACATTAGTTTGATGGGGGAAAAATATATTCAAGCCTAACAGTGTTACTTATTTTATTTTATTTTTTTTTTGAGACTAAGTCTTGCTCTGTCGCCCAGACTGGAGATCAGTGGTGTGATCTCGGCTCACTGCAACATCTGCCTCCTGGGTTCAAGTGAATCTCCTGCCTCAGCCTCCCAAGTAGCTGGGATAACAGGTGCCCATCACTATACCCAGTTAATTTTTGTATTTTTAGTAGAGATGGGGGTTTCACCATGTTGGCCAGGCTGGTCTTGAACTCCTGACCTCAGGTGATCCGCCTGGCCTGGTCTCAAATTCTTGACCTCCCAAACTGCTGGGATTACAGACGTGAGGCACTGCACCCAGCTAACAGTGTTAGGTTTGTATGCTTATTAGACATCAAGGTATAAATGTCATGCAGTTGAATATACAAGTCTGGAGTGTAAGTAACAGTTTACAAATCTGTCAAATACTCACCTCTGCCTGGAGGGCTTACTAGAATTCTTTCTGACGTTTTTTCAAAATCACAGTCCCCAAATTTCTAATAATTTTTAAAGAAATTATATTATTGTTCTTCAATGTAATATTTCTTCATATAAAAAGAAATATTTTATGGCTGATTTTTATTTGTCATGTAAAGTCCATGGAAACAGAAGTTTCTAAAATTCAGAGGGCAATAATAAAAATAAAACGGAGGCTGTGCACTATTATTTTGAGTCAGAGTTTTACTTTTGTCCCCTTCCACTTCCCCATATATCCTGAGAAATTAACCCTGACTATTGGTATGAATCCTGAATTATATGGTCAAAACAGTGAAGGTTCTTTAAATGCGTTTTATTCTTGACATCTACAGATTTTTAAATTTCTCTTTCCAAAAACATTCTTCCTTCGCTTATTTTCTCTTATTTTTATCATCATTTTATAAAAAAAAAATTCTTCATGAAACATTCATGTTTTTATAACTCTATGCTCCTTTCTGTTTCTACTTACATAAATGGAAAAAATAGTAGCTTACTTACAATCTCCCTCTAGCTTCTTACTTCCATATGGCTCAGAAGTATGATCTTTGTTCCTGACTTCATACGATTGAACAGCCTAACTGATTTCTGCCCTCAACTCGAACATATACATTTTATGTCTACTATGTTAATTTGCTACTCTCTTTGAAACTCCATTGTTCCAAGCCCTTCCCTGTTCTGTTTTCAAGGAGTTTTGGCCCTACACACGTTATCACCCAATATTACTTGAATTTTAGCCTCTGATTGGGTTTGGCCGGTAGTACCACAGAAAATTAGAGGGCTGGCTGGAACAGAGAAAGATCAAGATATTTATCACTCCTAACAAACCCCTGTCCTTGCCTTGCTTCAATCTGGGGCAATGACTATATTCGATGGTTGCAATTCTTGCTAGGCAGCTTTACTTTTAAAGCTTCAAACTCTCTACAAGGCTTCAGTAATATTTTTCTTACTCCTTGCTCGGGCAATCTGTCACTAATGCTACAGTATACAATCAGACGTTTCTCTGTCTCTTCATCTTGGCCATACCTGTGTAATGAGTCCTTTCTTCAAAACCTTTTAAATTAAAAACTGAATTTAATGATAGTACTCTGAGTGTTACCCTACTGTGTATAAAGCAGTGGTGTAAGCATTGCCATCATCAGTACATCCAAGGACAAAATAATTCTGCCCAGTTTTGCCATCGTGTAAAACCTTTTATTTAGCTGTGTACAGATGTGGTCTTGGTGGTTCAGCTCAGTCAGTGTCACAGTTTTAAAAAGCACATAGAAATAAGGAGCAATTTACTTGCTGTTACAACGCTCCATTGCCACTCGGAAAAGGGAAATGTGCTAAACACAGAATGCTATCTGTCATTGTTCTCTTCTGAAAGAATGTTTCCATAATTCTTCAGAAATCAAAATATGTGTCTGTTGAATTAATGTCAGGGATTCAGTGGTAGCGATTCACTTCCTCCTACACAATTTCAGAGAAGATGGTTTAAAAAAATTGCTTTCACAAAAGTACTTTTGATTTACAGCACAAATGTCAGGCAAAAAAAGTTACAAAAATATATTTATATCAAACAAGTAAATTTTAGAATGCTGTTGTAATTTCTTTTCTAAACTAGTCCTGGATTTTGGTAGATGTAAAAGGCCACAGTATCAGTTACAAAAAAATTCACACAGAAACGCACACTCATATATACATATATGTATACACAGAAAAACACACACATATATAGGCATATACATTATCGTTTATACACATTTTATGAATTTTGCATTATAAATATATTTTTATTTCTGACCAATAATCGGAGAACACATACAGAAATTCTTTTGAAAAATATGCATCCATTACACTATTTGCTTAATTGGTACAAGTAGTAGGAAGGAACTTGCATATTGACAGGTTTTATGTGAATATTCACATCTGTCAGTGTCATCCACAGAAACAGAAGCAGTAGGAGATAGATGATAGATTGATAGATACATAGGTAGATAGACTGATTTCTGAGAATCTGTTATGTGTTCATATGAGGTGGTAAGTCTAATCTAAAATCTGTTGGGCAGGTAGGGATGCTGGGATTGTCCAGCAGTAGCTAATGCTGGAGTCCTGAGAGAAAATTACTTCTTCCTCTAGAAAAGCTCAGTATTGCCTTTAAGGCCTTTCAATTGATTGGATGAGGCTAGCCCACATTATCAAGGAAAATCTCCTTTACTTAGTGTCAACTAAATGTAGATGTTAATCACATCTACAAAATCCCTTCACAGCAACACCTAGATTAGTGTTTTATTGAATAACTTGATACTATACTCCAGCCAAGTTGATATATTACTATCACAGAGAGTAAAAAGTCTGATGTCATAGTGACTGATTTGAATAGTAATTTAAAATAAAACAAAATTACTTTAAAACCCATTATTAGAACTGATCATGTGCAATGGGGTTGTGACAGAGGTATTAATGTTATTAGCCCAATTTTTCACTTGAGGCATATGAACCCAAAGTAGTGTATACAAAGTACCGTGAAAGACAACCTATAGGAAAAAAGATTTAAATATCAGAAATGTCTCAGAGAAATCCTTAAGGAGACAGAAACAATAAGAAGATGTTTTTATATTATAGCAACTTATTTGCAAGTATTTTGGAGAAATTAGCAAGGCTGATAGGATTGGCTCTTATGTCAAAATAAATTTTAAAAATTAATTCATTCATTCATTTTATTTGGCTTTTCTCATCTCATTTTTTTCATCTGTATAATGTGTATAAAAGTCAAGTTAACTTGTACAGCTGTTAAGAGGAATAATAAGGAATTCTATGTAGCATGCTAAGTACAGAGCTGTATATATTTTCAGTACATAATATTTGTCAATGTACTTACTCTTTATGTAGCAATCTGCAAGATGTATTCTTTGTTAGGTCTGCCCCTTCTGTAGAGAGTGAATTTTGTTAGCAAGTAATATTTAGTATACTTCCAAACTGCTAGTTATCACTTCCTAAATTGCCTTTTAACTTGAGGTGACACAGTAACCCCCTTGCATCAAGGAAATTTTCTATGGTTAAAGCTTAAGCACAATATTAAGCACAAGTTATCTGTTTCTAGTATCAATTCTCAATCCCTAATGAATAAGTGATTAGGAGAATTCTTTGCCATAATTTGTAAGGAAAATATATCTACCCAGTTCCAGAATTTATACAATTCTTTTTTCTGAATTAACTGATCCTCTTGTTTTTATTTAGATAATTTAGGATTCACATTGTTCCACTGAATGGTCAATTTCTTGCTTCATATCTTTTAACATCCAATGCAGAAAATCATTTTTTTTAATCAATGGTATTTCTTAACACTAACTGCTGCATAGACTTCTGCAGTGCTGAAATACAGGAAAGAATTGAATTTCCCTTAATTCATTGTTAAATGCTGTCTTCCGCTATTTATTGTCCCAGAAATGACTTGTCTCTGAGATTTTTCATGGTCTTTCAGCATTCCTTTCTAACTCTGAAAAGAAACTACAGTTATTCCCAATTATCATCTCTGGTCAAGGTTTAAAGTAGACCTCATGAAAACTTACATTAACCTTTGTACTGAGTAAAAACCAAATGAAAGTAATGGTTATTTTTTTTGACCTTTTTTTGGTCTCTTGCCATAGAGTCAAAATATAATACTTTTAAAATATAAAAGAAATATGTACCTGAAGTACATTAAAAGGGCAATAAAGAAAAATATAAGACATAAAGTAAAATTTTAAGAAATAGATTCTTTTTTTTTTTTCAAGAGCTTAAAGCTGTGTTTAAGGACAACTTTAATTTCTTTTTCCACATACGACTATAGTCAAAGATAGAAGGTGAAGAAATATGAAAATTTTAGAAAAGATTACAGAAGAATAGTTTTGTTAAGAAAGGAGAATAATATTGGGTTTTCGCAGGTGAGATGGGGAAGTTTCAGGTTATTAGGTAATGCATTAAGAGTTCCTATTTCCATAATATGAGTCAGGGCAATAGGCTTTCAAAGCTTCTCTTGACTCCGTGGTGCTACATTTTTAAATTGTAGATTTTTTATTCTGCTGAACCTGTGTGTGTCTGTTTGCATACTGAAGATTTTTCTAGATTTGGTAAGAGTTGCAAATGTTATAGGTGTAAGTGAATAAACAAAAATTATCTGGGCAAATTTTTAGCTCTTCTTATAAGAGTGGTTTGTATATTGTGAGGCAGATTCATCCATACCCCCACCCCTTATCCTCCCACCGTCCATCCATCCATCCATCCATCTTCCCATCCATCTTCCTCTCCTCCTTAAAAGCAAAGCAATAAGAAAATAAAAGTTTGGGGACAAACTAGGAAAAATTGTCTGTTACATATGATGGATACATTATTTCTATTTTTAGCATTGACAAAATACAAAATGACATATATTGTCAAAAACAATGAGAACCTCCTGAAAACATAATTTGGCAAAATTTTTAAATAAACATTCTGCACAAGAAAAATATCAGTGTTTAATAATAAACACATAAAAATATCTACACTTACTTGTAGTAACAAATATGAAATTAAGTAATATAAAAATACCATGCTTTGCCTATTAAATTGGTAAGATTTAGATCTGCGTATTTATGTATTCATGTATCCATCTGTCTGCCAGTGTGAGTAAGAGCCTGGTAAGGAGACATTATGTGACACTGTGGATAGTAGTATGAAGTGGCACAAACTCCTGGAAAGCAAGAGGAGAAAGAAATGAAGATATCTAAACATGATGTATACTCTTTATGCAGAAAATCATCTTGTAGGAATTTATAATTATAATTCTGCTGGGTTTTAATATATGTGTCCCCCCCAAATTCATATGTTAAAATCCTAACTCTGAAGGTTATGATATTAAGAAGTGGGGCCTTTTGAGAGGTGATTAGGTCATGAGGGCAGAGCTTTCATAAATAGGATTTGTGCCCTTTTAAAAGAGGCCTCAGAGAGTTAATTTATGCTTCTGCCATGGGAGGACACAGAAGGCATCGTCTATGAGGAAAAGTTCCTCACTAGAAATGGAATCTGCTGGCCCTTTGATCTTGGACTTCCCAGCCTTCAGAATTGTGAGAAATAACTTTCTGTTGGTTAGAAGCTACCTAGTCTATAGTATTTCCTTATGGCAGCCAAAATGAACCAAGGCAAACTGTAAAAAATTTTTTAAAAAAAGAAAAAACGTATAAGGATATTCATCTTAATATGATTTCTAACAATGCATAATAGGAAAATAGTCTGTTTCCTCAAATATTAAATTGCTTAAGTAAATGTCATTCTATATAACTCTTCGAAGTCAAACTGTAGAATACTATTACATGAGTAGAGGAAGCAAGTTTAGAAAGCAAGTCCTCAAATCAGAACTTGTAGTACTTATACCATGTATATTAGGCAAAAATATCAAAAGTGTTTTCCTTAGTGATGTGAAAATATGGATGAACTCTTTTTTTGGATTTTAACCAACTTCTTTTGCAGTAAAGATGAACTGGTTTCCTATTAAATAATATCAAATTATGAAAATGAATAAAATGTAGAAAATGTGTTGGAAGGACATTTCTATTTTTAATGTAAAAAAACAAATTCCTTAGCTCTAATAAATGACACTCAATATGAGAAATGGAGTAAAAAAGTATATTTTTTACTTCCTCTAGTAACACTGATTTAGAAAGCAAATCTGCAACAAATTGATCTGTAATTAGGTTTAATTTTGATCCTGATGTAGATTTTAAGGGCTTTTTTTAGAAGCATAAATTGCATTATAAATAACATTTTATATTTATTTAATTATGGCAGGAAGTAGAAAAAAACAGCTAATTATGTAAACAGAAAGCATATTTTGTGCAATGCTATGAATCAGGTTATTGAGTGTTGTGTATAGGCAGGCCTGTGGTCCCTTTCAGCATTGTTAACTCTTCATCCTAATTTCTAATGAAGTCTATTGAACTGTACACTGGGGATAATATATCTGTTTAAAAATGAATTTCTGAGCTTCAAGGGTTTCTTTTTGATCTAAAGAAATTGCAAACTCAAATTCATTATGCATATTTGACCTATGCTCCTCTATTCTAAATAAAGGACAGAATAGCTATGTTTTCTCCTGTTAAATAAAATAAAATTGTCATTGTGAACATTAATAGAAACTTCATGTATTGATCTAATCTTCAGCTAAGTGTTGTGGATGTCTGCTTTTGATTTTGTCACTTGGCTCTAAAGTTTGTCAATATTTTATTGATTGGAAAATGGAAAGTCAATGGTTTTATTCACTATGGCCAATATAAAGTTTAGTATAGCCTCATAATCAGACATAGGAAGAACTAATAGGTATACCATTATGTTAGAAATTTATTGTTAGACATCATTATTATTTAAAAGAAATTATAGAGAATGACATACATTCAAGCCTCTAAAGAAAATTCGCATTTATTTTTTCACATTAATTGCAGTAATAAGCTGATGAAAATCCTAGTTACCATAAGGTGATGGCATGTTTTATACCCATGAATCAATATTTGACTTGTTACATAAATATCTTATTACAGTTTCTTTGTATATAGAAAATGAGTAAACTAGTCCAACACCAAAACAAGAAAGGACTATAAAATTATGTCAAGGCAGGCAGGCATGCTTTCTCAGCTGCTGGGTGAAATACTTGTTTCAAGTGAAAAATTCCAACTTTTATTTTACCTTATGCTTTTTAATATATCGTGCTATTTAATCTTCTATCTGGATCAGTGCTTACATGCCCATTTTGAAGGTCTCTTTGCTGTACTAGATGCTCTTCGATTTAAAGGCATTCTTAGGTCATTAGTTTCATAAGTAACATTTTTTCAGGTCACTAGGTTCTCAGAGTCCCTTTTTTATGATATATTTTACTTGATATTTCTGTACATGGTCTCTTGATAGACTCTTCTGGGTAAAAGAGCAAAAGAGAATAAAGGGCAAAATATGTAGGCTGTAACCTAAACAGCATTGCCAGATTGTATTAAACTCTATTTGAGCAGATAGAGTGCACAGGCCAATTTTCTGGTTGCAAAGGGGCATTTTTTAAAGGTGTGTAGCAATGAATGTGTGTGAGTGTTTATGTTTGTGCTAATGTATATGGATAAATAGACGTAAAATATTTCTTCAATTCTAGTCACAGTTACAAAGAGACAAAATCTGTTGAAAAACACAACACTTTCTGTTGAAAGTGCCATTTCATGTTCTTAACTTTCTCTACCCTGAATGAACTTTGTTTGAATAAAAGGAAGTACATATTACCTTGAATTATAACACTTGTTGATATAAACATAAAATAAGAATACAGGAAATGGTTTGACTATCTTTTCTGGAGAAGGTGAAATGGTGCATTTAAACCCTTGAGGAACGAACTCTATCTTACATTTGCCTAAATCCTTTGGGATATATAGAAGGCACTGTTTTTCTCCTACTTTCCTTACCCTCAAGACATGAAAAACAAGCATGATTTTGAGAGAACAAATCCATAATGTGGAAACTTAAGAATAACAGTCTGGTGTAAAAGAACTGGGGAAAAGCTAAAGTGATAAAAACAACAGAAGTCATTCTGGAAAAGCCAAGGGCCAAGTGGCAGGAACACTCCTTTAGTGGAGAATAAATTCAGAGACTGTGAGGCAAGAACTTCTGGAGAACAGTCCCAAGTTTTCCTGAGAGAGTCTGAGTGACAACCTGTTAAATTTAAGTGGGGAAGGTCCAGGGCAATTGCTGACCAAAGTTGCCACCAAGTGGGGAATATGTGGTTGCAGAGCTTGTGTTTAGATGGTTAAAGGGCCCCAGATAGAATGCCATTGGTGTTTTAACCAAAATGTAGATTAAAAATATCAACTGAGTAAAAATTAGATTATTTAAGGTAATTTTCTGAGTGGCTTAGCCCTGTCATATTTGTCTCTTATGTGTATAAAATAGGCAAATATTTGGGGGTTCAATTGGGTAGCAGGAAATATTTAAATATGATGATTATAATTCCTATTCAAGAAATAAATGATAAAGTGCTTCAAAGTATTTGTTTAAGCAGAAACTAAAACTAACTATTTTGTGGGGCATTAACTAAGGAAATAACTGGAATATCTTAGTGTTTTCTTTCAATGCTGAATTGTGTGTGTGTGTCTGTGTGTGTGTGTGTGTGTGTGTGTGTGTGTGTGTGTGTGTAGATACAAAGTTTTTAGGGACAGGACTGATGTATGGTGGTGGGATGGACCTCATTTTGTTAAAATTTAAAACCCTAGTCAGTAATCTGCCTGGAACAAAAGTTGAACTGTCTTTGCTCTAAAGATAAAGTTTCTTTAAAGCAAAGGTACAAGACATCTAATGAAGCAGTTCTGACTGCTTCAACACATAGATGCATGTTTATAGTAGCTGTTTATTTGCTTGATTATTTAATTTTTTTACTTATACTCACTCCAGTGTGACAGGCACAGTCAGAAGCCAGCCCATACAACGTTGGCATTTCTCCTTCCCATAAATGCTGATGATTTCTTAATGCAACATCTGAAAATTCTTTCTTAAGGATGCTAGGGAGTTAACACCCCAAGTTCAGCATGCAAGCAAAAATGGGTGGGGATCAATGGATTAATACATTCGTTTTCTCTGCCCTGTGGTGGGAAAGTCTGAGCAGGGTTTATACGGTCTCCAAGTGATCCACTGATTCACCCACCAGTGGCCCCAATACTAACTCTCACATTAATGTGTCTTTGGTTGGCTTTTTTCCTGTCCAAGTCTCACTTTTATTCTTTTTCCAGTGTTTCCTTGAACTATCTCTCATAACAACCAAACCTAAGACAACCTCTGTTTTTATATAAGTTTTCATGATAGCTTACAAGAATACAAACGATTTAATAAAATAGAGGGGAGAAATATTAAGTTCCTAAATTATATAATGTAAAGTAAGCTCAAAAAATTTTAAAGTAGGTATTGAAGTCACTTATGATTAAGAAAAAAAGTAATGTTATAATTTTATCAGCATATTATTGAAATTACAATACAGTAATATATTTATTAAAAATCATTACCTTGAAATTTGCCCCCCAAATTTTCTGAATATCATTATTAGACCTGATTCATTAAATGTTGAAAGCACAAATCAAAATATTTTAGAATTGTTACTATCAGATGATTTTTTTACACAAGAGAAAGTTTCTAATTGTTTGTGAAAGCCAAACTGTCTTATCAATACTTACAGGCCTTATATTTTTATACCTGAGATGGGACACAATTTGGATAATGAAAAACCATTGCTAGTTGCTAGGATACAAGTTATGTGAAGGGAGATGAGTATATAGCACTTTATATCATTGTGCGTGTGTGTCTATTTTGTGTGTGTGTGTGCGTGTGTACATTACGCATGTAGTTTCTGATTCTCAAATAGTATTAAAATTCAGTATTTTCAACAAGGTGGAATACATGAACTTTTCTCTATTTCTCCCTTCAAGTGTAGCTGAAAACCATGGACAAATGCAATTACATAAAATCAACATAAGATAACAAAAATATGGAGGGAAGAAGGTAGACTGTTGAAGGCCCTCAGGAACAAAGAATGACATGGCAGTGTGTTGTCTGGGTTTTCTTTTTGCTTCATATATGACTGATTGGGAGATAGAGAAGTCGGGAGTCACAAAAACACCAATAGTTAAAGACAGAAAAGCCAAACAAGAGCCTGATCTCTCTAGTTGAAAGGCCGGGGAAAGACAGCCTAGCTAGAAGGAAAACATCTAAGTAAGAACTGCCCCATTGTGGCCAGACATTAAGCTGTGGACTCACAATAGCCCTTCTGAGAAAAACCTAACTGGGGGCCTAGTCTTCCACCCTTAGCCAGCTTTAATGAAGCATCCTTGGATTGCCGCCAGAAGCATGTCACAAAAGGCCAGAAGGCAGAACGAAGAACTGGAATTTTCACTACATCTGCATGATAATGAGAGGTTTTGTTTTGCCCTCACCCATCTCTAGTTAGTGGAGACCATATAAAGATCTTAAACTACACCCACCCTGATTTAATGAGGGTCCCTTTTGGTTCAACCTACTAGGTGTCAGAGGAGGCCAACTGGAGAGCCAGGACTTTTCACAGCCCAAAGATAACATGTCTCTCACCTGTGAGAGAAGGAGGGCATGTGGAGCAGTCATAAGGCACCCCTGACTCTCCAGCCAGCCTAGTACTAGGGAAAGCCTGGGAGAGGTTTCACCACACCCTGCCCTGTAGTAGGGAGGCCCCTTCTCACTCCTGGGGTATCAGTGGAGGTTGAGTGGAAGACCTGGACTTTCGCCCCATCTGGCAGTAATGAGATAGTACTTTCTCTCCTCTGTGGGCACAGTGTTAGAAAAGGCCTGGTAAAACAGATGATTTAAATATGATTCAGAGTTTCATAACAAAAGATTCAAAATGTCTAAGATTTAATACAAAATCACTTGTTACACCAAGAACATGAAAATCTCAACTGGAATTAGAAAAGTCAATCAATGGAGGCCAACCCCCAAATTATACAGATATTGTAATTATATGGCAAGTATATTAAAGCAGCAATCACAAAAATGAGTATACTTGAAACAATTGAAAAATAGAAATGATTAGTAGAGACATAAGAAATACAAAATGATCGAAATGGAAATTTGTTCCTTGGTTCCATTGAATTGAAGCATATAATAACTGAAAGAAAAAGACATTTTAAGAATGGATTGCTTAATATTAGAATGGTGAAGACAAAGGACAGACTCTGTCAACTTGAAGAGAGAACAATAGAAATAATCCACTTGAATAACAGGGAAAACAGATTGAAAAAAAAAAAAAAAAGAACAGATCCTCAAGAACTGTAAAACTGTAAGAAAAGACCTAACATTCATGTCATCAATCTGTCTCAGGAGGAGAGGAAGAGAGTGGATGTGGAAAAAGTCTTTGGAGAAATAATAGTTATAGAGTCCCCAAATTTTGCAAAATATGTAAATCTACAGATTCAAGAATTTAAGTGCACCCCAAAGTGCACCCCAAAGAGGACCTTCACTCTCACTCAACTATAGTGAAGGAAATCAGGACATTATCAGATGATGGAAAACTAAGAATTTGTTGCCAGGAGATCCAGCCTTTAAAAAATTATGAAAGTGTTAGAAACAGAAAGTAAGTCATAAAAAGAAATATGATGAAAGAAAATACCCACTTTATAAAAGCAAATAAAAAGGTAAAGCACCTCCAGTGACTTCACG
Source organism: Nomascus leucogenys (assembly GCF_006542625.1). Classification (NCBI taxonomy): domain Eukaryota; kingdom Metazoa; phylum Chordata; class Mammalia; order Primates; family Hylobatidae; genus Nomascus; species Nomascus leucogenys. The sequence goes on from NC_044383.1 coordinate 80,983,464, forward strand.
TTTTTCAGAATAGAATGCAGTCTTCTTTCTTTAGGCTCCAAGGTCTTAAATGAGTGACCCCTTCCTACCTCTGTGGCCTCAGCTTCTATCATCTTTGCCTTATTCACTATGCTCAGGGTGTAGCGGGAAATCAGAGACTTGGAGAGACCAGGTGTCCTACTTCAAGGGCTTACTGGCTATTTTCAGTTTCTAAAATTTGTCAACTCCTGCTGCCACCAGGCTGTTGTGCAGGTTGTTTCTTCTGTCTTGAATCTTCCTCCAGTTCCAACATTTTTTCCTCAACCAACCCATGCTCAGCCTCAGAGAAAAATTTTCCCATCTCAAATGCAAGTACCACCTGTAACATTTTTTTTCCATCACACTCTGTGCTTTTGTCTCCTAAAACATATCACAGGTAATTGTGCATCTGTGTGTTTCATGTATATTTCTTCTTCTAGACTTCATCCTCCATGACATTAAGAAGCTCCTTCTGCTTTGTGATTGTAAGCCCTGAAACCTTATAAATAGTAGATATTCAATAAACACCTCATGGCTGGAAAAAAAATTTAATGGTAGAATTTAAGTGTTTGGGTATATGGATGTTCAGTATAAGTTTCTCTCAACTGTTCTATACTTTGCAGTTAATTTAACCACTTGCAAATATTCTTGCAATATAACTTGCAAATATTCACAATAAAATGGGAAAAATGTCAGTATTCAATGAACATTAATACCCCAGAGCCAGTATTGTATGCATTATGATTTAGATTTAAATTTTCCTGTGAACATTTAAACTTCAATATATATTCAAAGATCAGGAAAGGTTAATAATTTTATAAATGATCTATTTTTCTTCACAACATGTTCCACAAGGTGAAAGAGCATCACAATGATTATGGAATTACTATCCATGCATTCCTTTCTTTTCATATTTTTAGACTCTATTATGTCAACTCATTGATAGGGCCTGTTCTGTGATGGGCTATTTGACCATATAATGAAATGGTATTTTTAAAAGACATATAGATTAAACTTATCCAATAGAAATATAATATGTCAAATATGTAATTTTGTTTTTTAGTAGGCATATTTAAAAGAATACAAAGAAGTGGTTAAATTAACTTCAATAATCTTTTGCTTAATCAAATATATTAAAAATATAATTATTTTAACATGTAAGCAATGTAAAAATTGTTGATGAGTTATACATAACTTTGTATTCTAAAGCTTCGTAGTTACAGTATGTGTTTTACATGTTCAACACATCTCAACATGTTTCAAATCCAAGACTAGTGAAGCTAGTATAAGAAAGATCTAGGCAATAGGGCCAGTGCATTTAGGTTAAAACATAACTTATATTCATGAAATGACTAGTGATCATCAATGTATTCAGAGTTCTTCAGTTAAAATAGACATTGAATAATTCTAGTAGCTAAAGTATGCACTGAGTTCAGTTAAATCAAATGAATTGTTTGAAGACGAATCTAGGGCTCCAGACTCATATGACATAATAGGCACCAGGAAACCTGAGGCTTTATTTCAAATGCGATAAACCTACAAGAGTTAAGCATCCTGAACAATATTAGACATCATTGTTTATCTACAGCCTTTCCTGTGTGTGCCAAATCTTGGACATCTATGTTCAAAATCCATATTTATTGTTTAAATTAGACCCAAGGCTGTCCAAAATTATTTGATTTATTAGGCTTACTTATGCTTTCGTGGTGCAATAAGAAATTTATAGTAAGTTTAACATTTTGTAGGGTCCTAAAAAGCTTCTTCAGTGTTTGATTTCATATCCTGTCAGACCAACCTTGCCAAGGGCTCACGTTTGTTTGTTTTGAGTTTTCTTTCCCTACCCTGTAGTCTGTCAAACTAGAAGCTGAGAGGATGAGATTCACATTTTCCCAAACAGGACCAAGAAGAATTGCCAATTTCACTTCCTGTAGCTTGTCTTTTATCTCCATTATGTAATCTAAATGAGGAAAGTGGTCTCATTATTCTTTTTTAAAAGTGTAGACTTAAATGTTAGACCTAAAACCATTAAAATCCTACAAGAAAACCTAGGCAATACCATTCAGGACATAGGCGTGGGCAAGGACTTCATGTCTAAAACACCAAAAGCAATGGCAACAAAAGCCAAAATCGACAAATGGGATCTCATTAAACTAAAGAGCTTCTGCACAGCAAAAGAAACTATCATCAGAATGAACAGGCAACCTACAGAATGGGAGAAAATTTTTGCAACCTACTCATCTGACAAAGGGCTAATATCCAGAATCTATAATGAACTCAAACAAATTTACAAGAAAAAAACAAACAACCCCATCAAAAAGTGGGCAAAGGACATGAACAGACACTTCTCAAAAGAAGACATTTATGCAGCCAGAAAACACATGAAGAAATGTTCATCATCACTGGCCATCAGAGAAATGCAAATCAAAACCACAGTGAGATACCATCTCACACCAGTTAGAATGGCCATCATTAAAAAATCAGGAAACAACAGGTGCTGGAGAGGATGTGGAGAAATAGGAACACTTTTACACTGTTGGTGGGACTGTAAACTAGTTCAACCATTGTGGAAGTCAGTGTGGCGATTCCTCAGGGATCTCGAACTAGAAATACCATTTGACCCAGCCATCCCATTACTGGGTATATACCCAAAGGACTATAAATCATGCTGCTATAAAGACACATGCACACGTATGTTTATTGCGGCACTATTCACAATAGCAAAGAGTTGGAACCAACCCAAATGTCCAACAATGATAGACTGGATTAAGAAAATGTGGCACATATACACCATGGAATACTATGCAGCCATAAAAAATGATGAGTTCGTGTCCTTTGTAGGGACATGGATGAAACTGGAAAACATCATTCTCAGTAAACTATCGCAAGGACAAAAAACCAAACACCGCATGTTCTCACTCATAGGTGGGAATTGAACAATGAGAACTCATGGACACAGGAAGGGGAACATCACACTCCGGGGACTGTTGTGGGGTGGGGGGAGGGGGGAGGGACAGCATTAGGAGATACACCTAATGCTAAATGACGAGTTAATGGATGCAGGAAATCAACATGGCACATGGATACATATGTAACAAACCTGCACATTGTGCACATGTACCCTAAAACCCTAAAGTATAATAAAAAAAAAAAAAAAAGTGTATTTTTATTGTAAATTGACAAATTAAAGTAGTATGTCTTGAGTTCTCAAAATCATTATTCACACAAGTCAGGCTTATAACACAGAATATACAAATTATGGGAAGCAAAGGGCTTGCCCAAAATCTAGAAAATAAAGTATAATTTAACATATCTCCTTGCTTACGAAGATTGGACAGAACTCCCAAAAAGATTGAGCCCAGACCCTTGACAGCCTTATGCATCATGGGAAGAGTGTCAGTCCCGGTCTTCCAGTTAACAGACATTGGGAAGGAGTTAGGAGTACAGGAGGTTTTGGGGGAAATAACATCTGTAAAATATAATGGAAGGGGAAGTAGGATTGAATATAGGCTGAGGTAGAATGAGAGTAGTAAAAGGTGACATGCTATATTTGTCCAAGAACAACTGGATTAACGGTGGTGCTGCTTGCTGAGTGAGGAAAACTGAGAGGAGTAGGTTTGGGAGGAAAAAAGTCAGCATTGCCATATAAGGAACCTATTAGGTATCTATGTGGAGACATTAAACAGGTAGTTAGGTATTGGAATTTGAATCTCAGAGGAGCAGTCTTTGCTGAATATATATATGTGTATATATATATGAATATATATGTGTATATATATGAATATATATATGTATATATATGAATATATATGTGTATATATATGAATATATATGTGTATATATATGAATATATATGTGTATATATATGAATATATATATGTATATATATGAATATATATATACACACTCACACATATACACATATTATATAAATATAATACATGTATACATATATAATATTTATTATACACATATAATGTATATGTAAACTATGTATTATATGTAACTATGTATATAATTATATGTGAGAACTATGACTTCATATATATGCACATATATGAATTTCTTTAGGACTGCTTCCCAAACTCAATTATTCTCGGTCTCAACAAATAAATGTGGATTTTCACCTTTGGGCCTACACTGTTTTATATATATTTAGTTATTCTGTAAAGAAGAAAAAAGTGTACCGACTTCTAAGACCACAGAAATAAAATCACAGTATTTTAACATTTAATCCTTCCCTTATAAAAATGTAGCTGCTACTTAGAAAAAGTATTCTACTCTATTAATAAATAATAAATGACACAATAAACGTTTGTTTTTGTGACCATTTAAAGAAATATTTTTCTAATTCTTCTCACCTCATTTGATGGCAGAAGAGTATTTGAATGAATGTAAAACTGAATGTAGGCCTGTGTCTGGTTTGTGGAAGGATTTATAAATATGCATTTTATAGAGACAGTATTTCTTTCCCCAATGCCTTACATGTTGCAAGAGAGACTTATGGGGAACTACTCTTTGATGTTGGCCAATGTCCCATCTTTCATGCCAACTGATTTTTGTTGTTTTGTTTTTCCTCCTCTCAGTTATAATTTGGTGGAGGTAAGCACAATTCTGGCTTCAAAACCCCATACACTCTTGTTGCTCTGAGGAGATTAACTTTTCATATTAGCAAACATTTTGTGGTTTGTGATATTCTTCAGCTATTTTATATTTTCTTTGACAGATTTTTAACACCAGTAACTAAGGTCTTCCCAGATGGCATGTGGAAAACCATAGTCACTCTTGTCACTGCTGTTATTTCCCCTTTCTCTCCATTTCCTTCCCTTCTTTTAATTTCTAGTATTCCTTAGAGACCCCATTTTTATTTTGCAAACTCTATTTACTATCCCTAGTATCAAACTATATCAGTGACAAGGCATACAAATCATGTGTATTTATTAGCACTTTATTTTTCATGTAAAAGGTGAGTCTTAGCTAAAAAATAGACAACTTATAAATAGAGAGATATCTTGAATTTTTAAAGGAAAATGACCTTTCCAAAATTTCAAGACACTTCATTTTTGCTAGGGAATAAGTGGTTTTTACACATCAATCACATACATTAGAGTAGTGTAAGTGTTGTTTTTTGTGTTGTTGTCTCTTGACCTCCAAAGGGCGCTGAAATCCACAGAAATGCAGTGAGTAGGTGTTCAAGTGGAATAGGGTTGGAGCGGACTATGCAAGACAGAGGTGTTTCACTTCTACATTCACTTCAGCAGAACTGAGAGGCAGAGACTGGTGAAATGTTTTTAATAATTCACTGTCAATGATATCAAGAGGGCTTGTTCAGTGGCTCATTTAATACACAAAATACTTCTCAGGTCCTGAAGTTTTGGAAATTTCTATAGCTCTTTGCTTGGCTCTTAAAAAATTTAATTTCAACATCTACCAAACCAATATATACATTTTTAAAAGTATATTATTATAAAGTATGTTGCACAGAGTTACAAATATATACCCAGGTCTGCAATGGTGAGGAGTGCCTATAGCCTACTGAAAGGGATGAAACATCAGGCTTCAGAGGAAATCTCACTTCAGAAAACTGTGAATCTGGAAGGACATGAGGGAACACTGTGAAACTCACACATTCTTATTCACTCATGAGAAGTCCAGCATTTGGACTCTTTCTCAATGTGTTGTCCTGAGAAAGCTCAGGGAAGTTACAACCACAATCTAGCAGTTTTGGAGGGTTGGGCCCTTTCTTTCTCCCTAGGTTTACAAGAAGGACTGGATCCTGAAGGAAAAGAGAAATGAGATATCTGAGAGTCAGGCCGTGCCTCCCTTTTTTTCCATGTACTTCAGAATCTCTGCTCAAGTCAGCCCTAAGGGCAGAAGAGATGAATAAGTTTAAATTCTGTTTGAAATTGAAGCTTTAAACTGAATGTAATAATAGACAATGATGGACATTTAGGTTGATTCCATTTCTGCTATTGTGAATGGTGCTGCAATGAACATAAATGTGCATGTATCTTTATAATAGGATTACTTCTATTCCTGTGGGTATATACCCAGTAATAGGATTGCTGGGTCACATGGTATTTCTGCTTTTAGGTCTTTGAGGAATTACCACACTGTCTTCCACAAGGGTTGAACTAATTTACACTGCCACCAACAGTGTAAAAGTGTTACTTTTTTTTCCACAACCTCACCAGCCTATGTTGTTTTTTGACTTCTTAGTAATAGCCATTCTGACAGACGTGAGATGGTATCTTATTGTGGTTTTGATGTGCATTTCTCTAATAATCAGTAACGTGAAGCTTTTTTTCATATGTTTGTTGGTCACATGTATGTCTTCTGGAAGCCATTTTCCTCAGCATACTCACACAGAAACAGAAAACCAAACACTGCATGTTCTCACTTATAAGTGGGAGGTGAATGATGAGAACAGTGGACACATTGCTGGGAAACAACACACACTGGGGCCTGTCAAGGACCATGGGAAGTGTAGCTAAGGGCTGTCCCTTAGCTCTTTCCATGAAATGTAGCTAAGGAATACTGAGCTTAATACCTAGGTAATGGGTTGACCTGTGCAGCAAGCCACGATGGCACGTTTACTTATGTAACAAACCTGCACATCCTGCATATGTACCCCTGAACATAAAATAAAAGTTGAAAAAAAATAATAGACAGTGACTCAAAATGTATGGCATTTGCATATGACATAATTAAGAAGGATGAGAAAACAAAACAAGATTTGAAAGAGCATTGATATGGTTTGACTCTGTGTCCCCACCCAAATCTCATCTTGAACTGTACTTTCGTAATTCCTACATATTGTGGGAGGGCCCCAGTAGGAGATAATTTGAATCATGAGAGCGATTTCCCCCATACTGTTCTTGTGGTAGTGAATAAGTCACAAGATCTGATGGTTTTATCAGGGGTTTTGCTTTTGCATCTCTCTTATTTTTCTCTTGCCACCACCATGTAAGAAGTGTCTTTTGCCTCCCACCATGATTCTGAGGCCTCCCCAGCTATGTGTAAGTCCAATTAAGCCTCTTTTCTTCCCAGTCTTGGGTATATCAGCAGAGTGAAAAAAATAACTAATACAGTAAATTGGTACTGGTAGAGTAGGGCATTGCTGAAAATAAACCAAAAAATGTGGAAGTGACTTTGGAACTGGGTAACAGGCAGAGGTTGGAACAGTTTGGAGGGCTCAGAAGAACACAGGAAAATACGGGAAAGTTTGGAACCTCCTACAGATCTGTTAGATGGATTTGACAAAAATGTTGATAATGATATGAATAGTAAGGTCCAGGCTGAGGTGGTCCCAGATGGAGATGAGGAACTTGTTGGGAACAGGAACAAAGGTAACTCTTGTTATGTTTTAGCAAAGAGACTGGCGTCATTTTCCCCTGCCCTAGACATTTGTGGACCTTTGAACTTGAGAGAGATGATTTAGGGTATCTGGCAGAAGAAATTTTTAAGCAGTAAAGCATTTAAGAGGTGACTTGGGTGCTGTTAAAAGCATTCCATTGTAAAAGGGAAACAGAGCATAAAAGTTCAGAAAATTTGCAGCCTGACGATGCAGTGGAAAAGAAAAACTCATTTTTTTTTCAGGAGAAATTTAAGCTGGCTACAGAAATTTGAATAAGTAACAAGGAGTCGAATGTTAATCCCCAAGACAATAGGAAAAATGTCTCCAGGAAACGTACAAGGTCTTCATGGCAGCCCCTCCTATTACAGACCCTGAAGCCCAGGAGGAAAAAATGGCCTCCTTGGCCAGGCCCAGGGTCCCCATGGTCCCCATGCTGTGTGAGCCTAGGGACTTGATGCCCTGTGTCCCAGCCACTTCAGCTGTCACTAAAGGGGCCAAGGCACAGCTTGGCCCATGGTTTCAGAGGGTGCAAGCCCCAAAGCTTGGCAGCTTCCACATGGTGTTGAGCCGGCAGGTGCACCAAACTCACAAATTGACATTTGTGAACCTCCACCTACATTTCAGAAGAGGTATGGAAATACTTGGATTCCCAGGTAAAAGTTTGCTACAGGGGCAGGGCCCTAATGGAGAACCTCTGCTAGGCCAGTGCAGAAGGGTAATGTGCGATCTGAGCCACCACAGCAAGTCCCTACTGGGGCACCCCCCTAGTGGAGCTGTGAGAAGAGGGCAACCATCCTCCAGACCCCAGAATATGTAGATCCACCTATAGCTTGCACTGTGTGCCTGGAAAAGCTGCAGACACTCAATAGCAGCCCATGAAAGCAGCCAGGAAGAAGGCTGTACCCTGCACAGCCACAGAGGCAGAGCTGCCCAAGACTATGGAAAGCTTCCTTTTGCATCAGCGTTACCTGGATGTGAGACATGGAGTCAAAGGAGATAATTTTGGAGCTTTAAAATTTGACAGCCCCACTAGATTTTAGACTTTCATGGGCCCTATCACCCCTTTGTTTTGGCCAATTTCTCCCATTTGGAATAGCTATATTTAACCAATACCTGTACCCGGATTGTATCTAGGAAGTAACTAGCTTGCTTTTGATTTTACAGGCTCATAGGTAGAAGGGACTTGCCTTGTCTCAGATGAGACTCTGGACTGTGGACTTCTGGATTAATGCTAGAATGAGTTAAGAACTTGGGGGACTGTTGGGAAGGCATGACTGGCTTTGAAATGTGAGGGCACAGGATTTGAAGAGGCCAGGGGCAAAATGATATGGTTTGGCTGTGTCCCTACCCAAATCTCATCTCCCATAATTCCCACGTGTTGTGAGAGGGACCCATTGGAAGATAATTTGAATCATGAGGGAGGTTCCCCCAATACTGTTCTCATGGTAGTGAATAAGTCTCACAGGATCTGAGGGTTTTATCAGATATTTCCTCTTTTGCATCTTTCTCATTTTTCTCTTGTTGCAACCACATAAGCAGTGCCTTCCACCTCCTGCCATGATTCTGAGGGGGCCTCCCAAGCCATGTGAAACTGTAAGTCCAATTAAACCTCTTTTTCTTCCCAGTCTGGAGTATGTCTTTATCAGCAGTGTGAAAATGGACTAATACAAGCATTTATTAATTCAGTTAGCAAATTAATATTTACTGAGCACCTACCACATAGCAGGCATTGCTGTAGTTGGTGGCAATACAGCCATGCACAAAACAAATAAAATGCCTGCCCTCAAGGATCTTAAACTTAAATTTGATTGAGAGCATACTTGAATGCAGTGATTGGAGATAAATTAAACCATTTTTTATATTAACTTCACCTAGATGAAATACATCAATAAACCTGTTAAAAGCAGTATAGAAGAATCTATACTGCTTGTATAATCCTTGTACTTGAAATCTGAATTTCAGCTGTTTTTTTCTCAGATATATATGTTTGCAATTTCTTGCAGTAAATAAATTTTTACAAATGTCTCTTTCTGAGGATAACTCTGTGTTCCATGACTCAATACTTTAAGAATTGCTTATTTTCCTACATTGTCTTTGACTGTATCTGAGAAGGCCATCTGGGCCTTAGGAATGAGTAGCATTTTCAGCTTGTTCTCAGTCCCTAGACTCCTAAGGATCCAATTTTAAGTCTTAAATAGTAACTTTTTTCACCGTTTTCCCAGATCAGTGATTCTTCTAGCATTACGTCTCTCATAAATAGTCAGTCAAATACATTTCCAAGTAAACAAGCCCCAAATTCCTTATGAGACAATTTCCAGAAGCAGGATATGCCTTTGCTGTTTCTCCATCTTGGTTCCACTTTACTTAATTGTGTTCACATATAATTCAAGCTTATCTAACTTTGGCGGAAGGGTCAACATTCTTAATTGTTTCTTCCCGAGTCACTTTTTGTCTAATTTAAAGGATTTGGTTCTCCCTAGACCTTTAGATTTCATCTGAAACATTTATATTTACCTTGGGTTTTAATCGTATGTGTGATGGCAGACCCGTAAGTCTATCTTTCTTCCCCCACCAAAACATTTTGCATTTCTTCTCTCACCATTTGGAGTATGAAATTAGTTGATTGGCTGGCTTTTCCAACATTGCAAGGCCATGAATTTCCGGTAACCTTGCAATCTTGCTTGCCAATGCAAACTCTTTCTTGAACTCCTCTCTTTCTTATCAAGGAGAAGTCAATACAACATGACAAACAATAATAACATTGTTTTGTGTCTTTTTTCTCTCATCCGACAAATTTATTTTATATGTCACCTGTCTCCCAAGTACTGTATTTCAGGTAAAACTTTCACTATTTTTTTTTTATTTTTACCACTGCATAATATTAATTGTCATCTTTCAAGAATGCAAAATAATGTTTCTACTATTCCCTCCTTTGTTTCCAAGAAAAGGTTTACAAACTTTTTAAGTAGCAACCTTCTTCTACGATGAATGACAGTTAGAAGATGGAAAAAATTAGAGTCATATTTTAAAGGGCTAAGGAAGGGATTTTGGGTGAAAAGGCAAGAAAAAGTACTATGGCCTGGGAAATGACAAAGGTGCCTTTGGGATGGAGATAAGAAGCTCTGCAATATAGACTGTGGTAAATTGGGTTTAATCCTATAGGAACTATAGGAAAGGATGTTGTATGTTAGACATTTCTTGACTTTAAATGTCTTTTGAGGGATAGAGGTAAAGAATGAATTTCCTTTTATATTAAACCATTGACACTCAAGCTATGTTGTAGTTTCTCAGAGTTTGAACAGTGGGTTATAATTTCAAAGAAGCCATTCAATACAAATCACAATGGCCTCATTTTAAACTTAAAAAAGTCATTATCATAATTTATGGATGTAATAACACTGACATACTTCTAACAAAATGGTGATCTATTTTGCTTTATTGTAATCTCTGATTAGATGTGCCTAGGATTAACCATGTAGATTTAAGGAACAATTTTCCCTTTATCACAGGTTATCTAGAGATTTTTGTATCTTTTTTTAATGTTGAAGATAATTTTTGAAGTGTGAATGGGAGTAAGACAAGAAATAAAACTCAATTATTGTATTTTTCTTCTTAACCCCAAAAAGTCAGTACAAAAGCCGCAAATATTATACTGTTTTATACCTATCATTTTGATTCACAATCACATTAATTTTCTCTACATTTCTCCAAAGCAGAAATACAGATGGATAGCTTAAAATGGGAGAGTAGGGAGCAGTTAAAAGCAATTACATTTTCAAGCCTGTGATGCTTGGATTGAAAATTTACCAGAGTTCTAAGTCAATTGGATTGAGTAATATATATTAAATATATGTTTGGGACTTTTATTTTGCTGAATTTTGCTCACCGTATTCACCTTTAGACATTTGAAGAATAGAGAATAGTGAAAACTCAAATTTAGGGGCTGAATTTCATAGCCTATTCTAATATATTTTATATTATACAGCATATATTCTTAGAATAAGAGGAGAAAGCAATAGAGTAGTTTAAAGAGCCCAGTGATAAGTTAAGAGATGGTGGTAATTGTCCTTTGACACTAACTATAGCTAGAATTTAACTAGTAACTTATACCTCTCCAAATCCTAATTTTCATCTCTTCATTTGAAAGGACTGATGATTTAATCAAATTCTATTCCACTGTAAAATTTTATTGAAAAATGATTTTGATTAGTTATATGTAACAAAATATTTTCTGGTTTATAATTAGTAAGATCCACAAAATATTAGCTCATTATTATAATTTACTCCCAGTAAGTAAAAAGAACATTTGAACTTGAGTATTCACTCAAGTCCATTTTTCTCTGGAAGAGATGGTTGTTATCTCTGCATGTTCTTTCCCAGTTTTCTTATCAGTAAATAGAGAAAATAAAATAATGTATATATCCATTAAAGCAAACTAATAAACTATGCACTAATAAACTGTGAGGCAAATGTGTACTGCATTATTTTCTCTCTTAATATATACGTAAAGATACTTCTTTCAACCCAAGTCAGTACAAAAGCCACAAATATTATACTGTTTTATACCTATCATTTTGATTCACAGTCACATTAATTTTCTCTACATTTCTCCAAAGCAGAAATACAGATGGATAGCTTAAAATGGGAGGCCCAGCCACAGGCTGGGCACAGTGATTCATACCTATAATTCCAACACTTTGAGAGGCAAAGTTGGGTGGATCGCTTGTGCCTAGGAGTTCGACACCAGCTTGGGCATCATGGCAAAACCCTGTCTTTACCAAAAGAAGAAAAAAAAATAGCTGAGTGTGGCATTGCGCATCTGTAGTCCCAGCTACTTGGGAGGCTGAGGCAGAAGAATCCCTTGAGCCCAGGAGGTGGGGGTTGCAGCGATCTGAGTTTGCACCACTGCACTCCACCCTGGGCAACAGAATGAGACTGTCTCTCCCTCTCTCTCTCTTACACACACACACACAATATTATATAAAATATAATATACATGTATTTTATATGATATAATTTATATATTATATATACACATATATATACTTTATCCAACTTAAGCAGAAATAGAATCATATTTTAAACATAGGAGCCATAGGTAGAGAATGGGAACACCAATAAGGTCATAATATGACTGCTTTAAAAACCAAGGGGAAGTAGTCAATGGTGATACTAACCTGCTTACATGACTTTGTGTTTTGAGGACATCAAAATACAATAATGGCAATAAATTACCAGAAAACTATTCATAAACAATTTTGGTGTTCATAATCACTGTTTCTACTAACACCAAGAAGGTGTTAGTAGGTGAAGCAATACACTTCTAATCATTTTTTGCAAAGCATATCATGTTAGGAATACTGGATGCTAACCAATCATCATTCTGAAAGTAGAGAGGTACATAGGTAAATACATATGTACATATATATGTAGAATCATATGGCTAAGTCTACACACACATGCATTCTTACTGTGTTTTTTAAATGTAGTTTAATGGATTTCTGTGAAATGGAGAAAATTATCAAAAAGGTTTTTCCTAAAAATGTTTGGAAGTTTACTTATTCTGAGTTATCTCTTTTCAAAAAAATACCAAAAAAATGGGAAAATTATCTATTGGGAACTTCCATTGTTCACAAATGTTAAGATATCTTAAGGATTATGGATTTTTTAACAGAAAGCAAGAAAGGCTTTTTTCTTTTTTTGTTGGCCAGCACACATTTTTATAGTGAAACATGACCCCACTTGCACAAAGCTTATATTCTCTTTCAATGCTCATTAAACCCTAAAGAGCTCAACTCACCATTTCATGGATTTGAACTCTTTCTAGTCAGTGTCTTCACATTTATTATTTTGTCCATATGTCCTATTAAAAGTAATAGATAATTCTTCTCTCACTTTCTGACTCTTGTTTTCAATATGGTGCTTGTAACTGATAAAGTGCTTGTAATTGATAAAGTGAGATAAGATGAGATCTTTGTTTGCCCCTTAACTTTGTACTGTGTATTTCATTTGGCATCATGTCCTGGGAAATCCATTAGCTACCCCATTCGGAGAAGTCAGAATTCTCTTCATGTTAAATCAGTGAAAATTGCTGTAACTAAATTTTACCAGTTTCTTCAAACAACTGTGCTTTAATGGAACATTTCCAAAAAGGGATGTATCTTAATGAATGCTATAGGAAAACTCTGAAATACTGAACTTGTGTCAAAAGTGATTTTTTAAATTAGTGAATGCTTGAAAAGCTACTTATACAAAAACAAATCAGAAATATCTGCATGAAAATCCAAATTCAATATTTTCATTTTTTAGTTACCCAGGGCTTATAAACCACTAACTGTATGTGATGATTCTTAATTATGAAAATAAATATACTTTCCATCACATAAAATATAAATATTATAATTATGTGGTATTGTTTAAGTTTTGAAAGCTAAATTTGTAGAGAAATTAATAATTTAAGGTGTTGTATTTTTTCTATTGTATTTAAGTGTATCTCCATAAAACAAGATAAATTCATCTTTACTATCAGTCAAATGTATAATATTTTTTTCACTACTTACTTTGTTTTATCTGGAATGAATGATCTTTCAGGTGTTTTGTTGTTGTTGTTTTTGAGTAAATAGACATAAAAGAGTTAAATGTATTAGTCAATGAAAAATAGACACAATTTTGTTTTATGAGGTAGCAGAAAGAATATTTAAAGAGGTATATTACACAATATTACCAAGTTAGGAAAAACAATGAGGTAGCAATAAAGAAGAAATGGATTGTTTCAGGGCAATGTGATTGATTTGTAAGGAGAAAGTCATATTGTATAAAATGCCTGTTCAAGGTTGGAGTATAAGCATGATTCTTTTCATTTTGTACTACAAATCTCCAACCTAATCTTTCTGAAAGTCTTTCATTAAAAGATGAGATAATGACAATCTCATGCTTCTTGGCTTACCTTCTCATAAACCCTGCTCTCAAACTTTAGAATATTGATTGTTTTCGAATATTATCCATTTGGTGACCACTTTCTTTTCAACAAATATTACTAGAATGCTCAATTATCAGCTGTTAAATCTCTGAACAATGTCCTTTGTCTGGCCAGCTGCTGAAACGTCCAGTTGCTGGGCTTATTTCATCTCAGACACATAGGCAGCCTGCCAATAGCATCACATCCCAGCACCCTTCAAGGGGTCCTGATACCGTCCTTTCAGTGGCCAGCTGTTGCAGTTATAGTTAAACAATTGCCAAACTAAAGGCCACAAAAAACAATGCCTTGTCATTCTTTTTATTTTTGAGCTTTTATCTTGCCCAAGCTTCATCATCAATGTCATATCGCTATGAGCCATAGCCAGCATCTTACAGATCCCTAGAAAGCTTTTAGAAGTTATTTTGTATTCATTGTAGATGGTGAATAATTGAAGCAATCCACCTGCTCTGGGGCTTGTCAGTCAACTTTGATATTGGTAGCGGCATGAGTGACACTGGCTTACTGTTACGAATTTGGGTACTGGTTTTTTAGACATAGAGAAAAATGTATGTTTTAAGATATATCTCTATAGCTAATTTTGCTCCTGAAAAGTATGACTAAGTATTACACTTTTTAGTATTCATTACTGCATTACTATCTTATCCTTAAACATTTATTTCAAATAAGAAAATAAATTGAATTATGTTTATAAAATAAATATGTGCTAAGTGTACAAAAATATTTAAATTATGGCAAATATATAAAGAAGTAAATAATCTATCTCCTTGACATCAAAATAACCACTTTCAAATATTAGACTTTGCTTCTAGTCTTGCCTCTGGAAACTATGTGTATTTCCATTAATAATTTCTTTTTCTCCCAGAGCTTTAATCTGAAGATTAAAAAAATTAACATTTACTGTTACCTTTCCATGTCTATCTTTAGGATTTTACAAACCAAAACAAGCATGTGCAGATAAATATAATTCAGCTTTTTTTAGTTAAAATATTATCTTACTCTATAGTTTTCTGTTTTCATTTAATAAATTTGTGTATTATTTTGGGTAAAGTTATTTTTCTCATAAGTGATATGTTAATAACATTTGCTCATGTCAGTTAAAATATTTAAAAATTTAATTTGAATTAAATATAAATTTCCATCTTCTTTATTAACAATCTTTACTTGATCATTAAAATGATGTTTTGAATTTAGGGCATCTATGTTTTTTATTTTATAAACACAGTTGCAATGAGCAACGTGAATTATAAGTGTGGATGGTTTTGATTATTTATTAAGGTTAGGCTTCTAGAACTAAACTTAATGATTAAAGGACATAAAACTTTAAAAAATCTTGATTCAATAATCATTTGATTATTGAATTTGATTAAATTTCAATTTGATTAAAGATTTAAAAAAGATTTTAAATCTTTTAAGATTTAAAAAATCTTAAAAGAAAGAAAATACATACTCTAAAAAATAATATAAAAAAGTCTGTTTTGACAAAGCATATATCACTATTTTTATGCTATATATTTCTCATTCAAAGATGGTTATTTTTATATTAATTATTTAAATATTCTATATACGGTTACTTTTAAAATATTTTATTGTTGTACGTAAAAAATCAGAAAAAATAGTTGAGAAAATAATTACTACTTGCATTTTATGAATGCATATGTAGAAGATATATGTTAATTTAAATGGATAGGTATATATAAACATGACCACAGATACTAATGCTATGTCTATATAAAATTTGTCACTTTTTGCAAAGTGGAATCAAACCCTAAAAACTGTTTTATAATCAAATAGAGGACATTAACTAGGAGAATAATATAATCTAATCAAACATAGTATTGGGAAAACTGAATTTTTATATTTATAGTCATAAAAATCAGAAGGATCAAGAATTAAGTGCAACTGGATTGAAGATTCAAGTGTAAATAAGAGATAACTTTAAAATAATTAACAACGATTATATTTTTTTGCACAAGACTATATTTTCTTAAACAAGATATAAAATGTAAACAAAATATTAAAGATAAACAATGGTATGTGAAACTGGAAAAACTAAAACGTTGAGACATAGTTTAAAAAACCCAGTTTAAATCATAAAATACATGAAATGTTGGAAAAGTTATTGTGAACAACAAATGTTTATTTATTGCTGTGAGAGTACAAATTGTTCTAAACATTTTGGAGTACTATTTGATTATGTTTAGTCCAATTTAAAAGTCATATAACTTAAGGCATAAGAATAGGAATTGTACTTTTAAGTATCTATTTTAAAAAAGCACTCATACATGTACCTACAAAGTTATATAAAGCTCAACCAGCAGCTTGTATGTCTAAATGGTAGAAAACCAGTAAGATGAACAAACATGCGTGATGAGATTAAACAGTATTCATTTCCTAGTGAGTCTTTATTTGATGGAATTAGGTTTTTAACTTTAAAAAGCTGACAGGGCTTGTCATTTTTCTCTGATTATTTTAAATCACAAAAAATCTAAAATAAAAAAATATACAAATATATATATATATATATATATATACAACAACAATAAAAAGCCCAGTCTCTTATAATAATAATAAAAAAATCTAGTTACAATATTTTCCAAACCTAAGTTCCACCCTGTAGTGAGTGATAAGCCTCTACTCTGAGAACAAGAGTGTAAGTTAGATTACTTTTTCTTTATCTCTCATGGTAACTCACCTTCACAGTTTCTTATCCCTTTACCTTCCAAGAATGGAAGCCTAGGGATGGAACAAAATAAGAGAAATTAGATGACATAACAAGTCTATCCAGGAAGTCATTTGTGGTTACTGACAGAAACTCCCCCACTGCCAGTCATGTCTCACAGCAGTGCCCTCCTTTGGGTCAGGCTCTCTCCCTCTCTGAGGTCTTTCTAGCTTTCCTAGCTTTACTCTGCTGAGTCTATTTTCCTTGCCAAGTGCATTTCATGGAAAGACCTAGAATGACACTCTCCTGTGCACTCTCCTTTCAAAGCTTCCAGCCAGTCTACATAAAACACTAATAATATATATTCATTATTTGTCGTAATAAAATCTTGTCCTAACAAATTCCACTACAACAGAAAGATCTACCTTGGCTTGTCCGTAAGCAGCTAGCTAGTTCACCTCTAGACCTGTAGAGCTGTCAAGAGGGAATTTGACAGTAATACAATGTATTCTTCAACTATAGAAAATGCATAAGGCACTTCCCACATGGCATTCCTTGATTCGATTTCATTAGACTTGAGATGAGGAACATGTACGTTTTATCCCGTGAATGCATAGAAAACCAATAGTGACCACCAAAAGTCCTTTAAAAACTGATAGTCTGTTAGTATCCAAGAAATGCACTTATTCTTAATATGTAGTTAAGACAACAATAGTAACCCCTAGAAATAATAAATGGCTATAAGTAATTTAGTTTATTTCATGTGTATAGCAATAAAATCACTTAGCTTTTAAGAATCATTACAAATATGTGCTGAAACCAATTGTTTATGAAAACAAGAATATTGTTAACTATTTTATCAAAATATAATTTATGATTAAAATAAAAATAATCGATATTATGTAGGGCTAGATATAATTATGTAAAATTATAGAATGGATTGGAGGAAAGTACAATAATGATGACTATGTATTAGTGACTACTATCACCAGGAAATAAAAGAAAAGATTTAAGATGGTAGTTAAATAAATAGCTAATGTGTATATATACAATTTTTTTCTCATTTTTCAATTTTTCTTCAAATGTAAAATTTTAAAATAGTCGTACATATATTAAGTTTTCTTAGAAAAGTCATTTGCAAAAGTATGGTTTTCTATATATGCTTCTCATTTTGATTTTTGTTTCCCTTGTTACAAGTTGTCTTATTTTAAAAATATTTGTATGCACAGTGGTCTGATTGCACTGTGCATATAAGTACTTTTAAAATAAAACAATGCAATCAAACTAGAACTCAGGATTAAGAAACTCACTCAAAACCACTCAACTACATGGAAACTGAACAACCTGCTCCTGAATGACTACTGAGTGCATAACGAAATGAAGGCAGAAATAAAGATGTTCTCTGAAACCAATGAGAACAAAGACACAACATACCAGAATCTCTGGGACACATTTAAAGCAGTTTGTAGAGGGAAATTTATAGCACTAAATGTCCACAAGAGAAAGTAGGAAAGATCTAAAATTGACACCCTAACATCACAATTAAAAGAGCTAGAGAAGCAAGAGCAAACACATTCAAAAGCTAGCAGAAGGCAAGAAATAACTAAGATCAGAGTAGAACTGAAGGAAATAGAGACACAAAAAACCCTTCAAGAAAATCAATGAATCCAGGAGCTGGTTTTTTGAAAAGATCAACAAAATGGATAGACCACTAGCAAGACTAATAAAGAAGAAAAGAGAGAAGAATCAAATAGACGCAAATAAAAATGACAAAGGGGATATCACCACCGATCCCACAGAAATACAATCTACCATCAGAGAATACTACAAACACCTCTATGTAAATAAACTAGAAAATCTAGAAGAAATGGACAAATTCCTGGACACATACACCCTTCCAAGACTAAACCAGGAAGAAGTTGAATCTCTGAATAGATCAATAACAGGCTTTGAAATTGAGGCAATAATTAATAGCTAACAAACCAAAAAAAGTCCAGGACCAGATAGATTCACAGCCAAATTCTACCAGAGGTACAAGGATGAGCTGGTACCATTCCTTCTGAAACTATTCCAATCAACAGAAAAAGAGGGAATACGCCCTAACTCATTTTATGAGGCCAGCATCATCCTGATACCAAAGCCTGGCAGAGACACAACAAAAAAAGAGAATTTTAGACCAATATCCCTGATGAACATCGATGCAAAAATCCTCAATAAAATACTGGCAAACCGAATCCGGCAGCACATCAAAAAGCTTATCCACCATGATCAAGTGGGCTTCATCCCTGGGATGCAAGGCTGGTTCAACATATGCAAATCAATAAAGGTAATCCAGCATATAAACAGAACCAAAGACAAAAACCACAAGATTATCTCAATAGATGCAGAAAAGGCCGTTGACAAAATTCAACAATGCTTCATGCTAAAAACTCTCAACAAATTAGGTATTGATGGGACATATCTCAAAGTAATAAGAGCTATTTATGACAACCCCACAGCCAATATCATACTGAATGGACAAAAACTGGAAGCATTCCCTTTGAAAACTGGCACAAGACAGGGATGCCCTCTCTCAGCACTCCTATTCAACATAGTGTTGAAAGTTCTGGCCAGGGCAATCAGGCAGGAGAAAGAAATAAAGGGCATTCAATTAGGAAGAAAGGAAGTCAAATTGTCCCTGTTTGCAGATGACATGAATTGTATATCTAGAAAACCCCATCGTCTCAGCCCCAAATCTCCTTAGGCTGGTAAGCAACTTCAGCAAAGTCTCAGGATACAAAATCAATGTGCAAAAATCACAAGCATTCTTATACACCAAAAACAGACAAACAGAGAGCCAAATCATGAGTGAACTCCCATTCACAATTGCTTCAAAGAGAATAAAATACCTAGGAATTCAACTCACAAGGGATGTGAAGGATCTCTTCAAGGAGAACTTCAAACCACTGCTCAATGAAATAAAAGAGGATACAAACAAATGGAAGAACATTCCATGCTCATGGGTAGGAAGAATCAATATCATGAAAATGGCCATACTGCCCAAGGTAATTTATAGATTCAATGCCATCCCCATCAAGCCACCAATGACTTTCTTCACAGAATTGGAAAAAACTACTTTAAAGTTTATATGGAACCAAAAAAGAGCCCACATCGCCAAGTCAAACCTAAGCAAAAAGAACAAAGCTGGAGGCATCACGCTACCTGACTTCAAACTATACTACAAGGCTACAGTAACCAAAACAGCATGGTACTGGTACCAAAACAGAGATATAGACCAATGGAACAGAACAGAGCCCTCAGAAATAATACCACACATCTAAAGCCATCTGATCTTTGACAAACCTGACAAAAACAAGCAATGGGGAAAGGATTCCCTATTTAATAAATGGTGCTGGAAAAACTGGCTAGCCATATATAGAAAGCTGAATCTGGATCCCTTCCTTACACCTTATACAAAAATTAATTCAAGATGGATTAAAGACTTCAATGTTAGACCTAAAACCATAAAAAACCCTAGAAGAAAATCCAGGCGATACCATTCAGGACATAGGCATGGGCAAGGACTTCACGTCTAAAACACCAAAAGCAATGGCAACAAAAGCCAAAATTGACAAATGGGATCTAATTCAACTAAAGAGCTTCTGCACAGCAAGAGAAACTACCATCGGAGTGAACAGGCAACCTATAGAATGGGAGAAAATTTTTGCAATCTACTCATCTGACAAAGGGCTAATATCCAGAATCTACAATGAACTCAAACAAATTTACAAGAAAAAAACAAACAACCCCATCAAAAAGTGGCAAAGGATAGGAACAGACACTTCTCAAAAGGAGACATTTATGCAGTCAACAGACACATGAAAAAATGCTCATCATCACTGGCCATCAGAGAAATGCAAATCAAAACCTCAATGAGATACCATCTCACACCAGTTAGAATGGCAGCCATTAAAAAGTCAGGAAACAACAGGTGCAGGAGAGGATGTGGAGAAATAGGAACACTTTTACACTGTTGGTGGGATGGTAAATTAGTTCAACCACTGTGGAAGGCAGTGTGGCGATTCCTCAGGGATTTAGAGCTAGAAATACCATTTGACCCAGCCATCCCATTACTGGGTATATACCCTAAAGATTATAAATCATGGTGCTATAAAGACACATGCACACGTACATTTATTGCGGCACTATTCACAATAGCAAAGACTTGGAACCAACCCAAATGTCCAACAATGATAGACTGGATTAAGAAAATGTGGCACATATACACCATGGAATACTAGGCAGCCGTAAAAAAGTATGAGTTCATGTCCTTTGTAGGGACATGGACGAAGCTGGAAACCATCATTCTCAGCAAACTATCGCAAGGACAAACAACCTAACACTGCATGTTCTCACTCATAGTTGGGAACTGAACAATGAGAACACATGGACACAGGAAGGGGGACATCACACACTGGGGCCTGTTGTGGGGTGGGGGGAGGGTGGTGGGATAGCATTAGTAGATATACCTAATGTAAATAATGAGTTAATGGGTGCAGCACACCAACATGGCACATGTATACATATGTAACAACCCTACACATTGTGCACATGTACCCTAGAACTTAAAGTATAATTTAAAAAAGAGAGAAAATATATATATATATATATATATATATATATATATATATTTGTAAGTACCACTAAAGAGCAAAAGACTTACTTACCTATGTGAAAGGGAAAGAATAACTGAAGGAGGAAGACCCATGAAAATAAAGGAAGAGAATGTGATCAATACTAAAACCAGGGAAGTCATTTTTCCTGTGACATTAGAAAGGACACCTCCATTTGTAATACAGATCTAACCAAGGAAAGGTGGATGTAAATATTATTTTAGATGTGCAATAGAGGGAGCTATTATTTACTTAAATATATGTTTTTTCTTGTAATGAATTTCTTCTACCATACTTCCTGCAATTTATCTGTTTCAGATCACTGTAGAAGAGCAGTTTAAGTAATAACAGACATAATCTATGTGAAAAAATAAACATGTTTAACCTATGAACCAAAAGTAAGGGAATGGCTTTCAAGGCAGATAAATTATCGTAATTTAAAACCCACTTTTCTCCACACCTTGGAGAAGAAAGGGCAATTTTGGCATTTTGTAGACAGTGTTTCCTAAATTGGTGGAATAAGTATTTATTGCCACAATCTTGATAAAGTTACAATTTTCAAAGATTATGCAATGGCATTTGCCTATTAATTTTCTTCATCTTGCACAAAAAGCTATATGTTTCTTTCACATATTTTGATATTTCATGCTTGTTTTTCTGTAATTGTAATAATTATAATGTCTTAAGATTTAACTCAAGGGCTAAGGAATGTTTTTCCTTGTTCATTTAAATCATTCCAAGAAAGTGGGTTAGAAAAAGGCCTATGTGACTTTTAATATAATTTATTTATCATCTGTCATCTTTCACAGTTTCACATAATTCTTATTTGTAATCTCAAAGTATGCATACTGATTTGTTTTTTTAATTTTTTCCTTACTGTGCTTTGAAAAGTTAATCACTTCATGCATTTAAAAAAATGAAATCAATATTATCAATTTGTTTAAATGTTCCCCTCCTTTAGTTACCCTTAAAGATCTTGGAATGTATATATTTCTTTGACACATGTGGACAGTGGCATGATAATTATTTTCAGTATTATAAATGCTCCCTTGATGCATTTCATCTCTAATCAATATTATAGAGGCAACAAAATGTAAAGTATATATTGAGGGTGAGCCTGACATTATCCATAGACTCATGCCATGGCCTTAGATAATCAACATATCCACCTGTATTAGTCCATTCTCAAGCTGCTGTAATTATGTACCTGAGACTGGGTAATTTATAAAGGAAAGAGGTTTAACTGACTCACAGATCTGCAGGGCTGGAGTAGCCTCTGGAAACTTACAATCATGGCAGAAGGGGAAGCAAACACATCCTTCTTCACATGGAGACAGCGAGAAGTGCAGAGCAAAGCTGGGGAAAGGCCTCTCATAAAACCATCACATCTCAGGAGAGTTCACTCACTATCATGAAAACAATAGGAAGATAACCACCCTGTGATTAAACTACCTCCCACTTGGTCCCTCCCACAACATGTGGGGATTATGGGAACTACAATTCAAGATGAGATTTAGGTGGCGACACAACCAAACTAAATCATTCAAACCCTAGACCCTCCCAAATCTATGTCCTCACATTTCAAAATACAATCATGCCTTCCCAACAGTTACCCAAAGTCTTAATGCATTCCAGCATTAACTTAAACGTTCAAGTTCGAAGTCTCATCTGAGACAAGGCAAGTCCCTTCCACCTTTGAGCTTATAAAATCAAAAGCAAGTTAGTTACTTCATAGATACAATGGAGGTACAGGCATTGAGTAAATATACTCATTCCAAATGAGAAAGTTGCTGAAACAAAGGGGCTACAGACCCCATGCAACTCTGAAAATCGATAGGGCAATCACTAAACCTTAAAAGTCCAAAATGATCCCCTTTGACTCCATATCTCATATCCAAGTCACACTGATACAAGAGGTGGGCTCCTTCAGCCTTGGGCAGCTCTGCCCCTGTGGCTTTGCAGGTACAGCCTCCCTCTCAGCTGCTTTCATGGGCTGGCATTGACTGCCTATGGCTTTTTCAGGTGTGCAGTGGGAACTGTTAGTGGATCTGCAATTCTGAGGTCTGGAGCATGGTGGCCTTCTTCTCAGCTCCACCAAGTAGTGCCCCAGTGGGAACTCTGTGGGGGCTTCAACCCCACATTTTCCTTCCGCACTGCCCTAGCAGAGGTTCTCCATGAGGGCTCCCACCCTTGCCACAGACTTTGGCCTGGACATCCAGGCATTTCCATACATCCTCTGAAATCTAGGCAGAGGTTCCCAAGACTCAATTCTTGACTTCTGCACACTTGCAGGCCCAACACCATATGGAAGCTGCCAAGGTTTGGGGCTTGCACTCTCTGAAGCAATGGCTTGAGCTGTTGGCCCCTTTTAGCCATGGCTGGAGTGGCTGGGAAACAGGGCACCATGTCCCAAGCCTGCATAAAACAGCAAGGCCTTGGGCCAGGCCCACAAAACCCATTTTTTTATCCTATGTCTCCAGGCTTGTGATGGGAGAGACTGCTGTGAAGATCTCTGACATACCCTGGAAACATTTTTCCCATTGTCATGGAGGTTAACATTTGGCTCCTCATTATGCAAAATTTTGCAGCCACTTGAATTTCTACTCAGAAGATGGCTTTTTCTTTTCTATCTCATTGTCAGGCTGTAAATTTTTCAAACTTTTTTGTTCTGCTTCATCTTGAATGCTTTGCTACTTAGATATTTCTTCTGACAGATACCCTAAATCGTCTCTCTCAAGTTCAAAGTTCCAAAGATCTCTAGGGTAGGGGAAAGTGCCGCCAGTCTCTTTGCATAGCAAGAGTGACCATTACTTCAGTTTCCAAAAAGCTTCCTTATCTCCATCTGAAACCATCTCAACCTCAATATTATTGTCCATATTACTATCAGCATTTTGGTCAAAGCCATTCAACAAGTCTCTAGGTAGTTCCAAACTTTCCCACATCTTCCTGTCTTCTGAGCCCTCCAAATCTCTTGGAAGTTCCAAAGTTTCCACATTTTCCTATCTTCTTCTGAGCCCTCCAACTGTTCCAACCTCTGCCTGTTATCCAGTTCCGAAGCTGCTTCCACATATTTAGGTATCTTTACAGCAGTGCCCCATTACCTGTTACCAATTTATTGTATTTGTCCATTCTCAAGTTGCTATAAGGACTTACCTGATAATGGGTAATTTATAAAGAAAAGAGGTTTAATTGACTTACAGTTCCCCAGGGCTGGGAAAGCCTCAGGAAACCTACAATCATGGTGGAAAGGGAAGAAGACATGTCTTTTTCACATAGAGGGAGCAAGAAGTGCAGAGCAAAGTCAGGGGAAAGCCCCTTATAAAACCATCACATCTCATGAGAACTCACTTACCATCAAGAGAACAGCATGGAGGTAATGTCCCTGTTATTCAATTACCTCCCACTGGGTCCCTCCCATGACACCTGGGGATTACGGGAGCTATAGTTCAAGATAAAATTTGAGTGGGAACACAGCCAAACCATATCACTACCTTTATTTTATCTGACCACAAAATATTACAAAATAATAATATCAGTAATAATCTCAAAGAAACATAGAGAAGATTAATAAAACACAGTTTTAAGGACACTATTTGAGATGCTTTGTGTAAGCCGAAAATATTCCTATTCGAGAAATAAAATATGGTTTGCAAACTGTAATTTGGATATTCCATGATGACACATACAAAGAAAACTACAATATTTCCTTAGCTTTACATATAGATTTATAATTTATCAAGTACTTATATATATATGATATTGTTTTAGTGGCTTATTTCTATTTTATTATTATTAAACAGCTGTTCTTTGAAGAAAATATTGAAAATGTAGAAAAAACATAAAGAATAAAACCTCAGAATGCACCTCCAAGATACAACCAAAATTCATATTTGTTTTTATTTATTTGTTTATTTATTTAAGACAAGTTTTGTCTCTATTACCTAGACTGGAGGGCAGTGGTGCAATCTCGGCTCACTGCAACCTCTGCCTCCTGGGCTTAAGCCATCCTCCCACCTCATCCTCCTGTGTATCTGGGAATATAGGCATGTGCCACCACACCCAGTTAATTTTGTACTTTTTGTAGAGACAGGGTTTTGCCATGTGGCCCAGGCTGGCCTTGAACTCATGAGCTGAAGCCATCTGCCTGTCTTGTCCTCCTAACGTGCTGGGATTACAGGCATGAGCCACAATGACCAGCCTCACATTTATTTTTAATACATTTACCTGATTATTTGAAATTGAGTGTCTTAAAATACATCTCTTAATTTGAAAATATTTCTGTCACATTTAAAATAAATAATTTATATCCAAAATGTAATGATGACATCAACTGGAGTTTGGGGCATTACTATCACTAAGGCAGAGCAAGGAGAGACATTCAGAGAGGTAGAGACAGAGAAAAAGGGAATTAACAAGCTTCTTTTAAAATAGGAACTGACAACACTATTTAGGAAATGTTCTTCTTTAGCATAACTGATTTAATATGCGGAGTTTGAAATCTGACAGAGTCCTAAAGCTACTGAAGGCATTAGTGACTTTTTTCCTGAGTTTATATTAAAGAGTATGAAACATCCTATGAGCCCACCCTTCAAAGCACCAAGTTACAATGCTCTAAAGGCATTTGGCATATTCTTATTGACTTACAGACCATGGAAATAATGACAAAGGGAAAAAAAAATTCTGCAGAGATTTGAATATATTTATTGTGTTTCTCTTGACAGTCATCTTATAACTTGACTACCAGGTGGGGATTTTGGGGCCTGTTAGTGGGGGGAAAAAAGTCACTTATTTTAAGCTACTGGAAACTTTAATAGTGCTGGACTACTAGTGCGTTAACTTATCTCTACAACAAATTTTCAATCTACTAAACAAGAAGAAGATAGCGTGAATTCATATAAGATCAAAATGATAAATTCAAGTGATTCTTTTGTATATTTAAGTGTCTCTTGGGAGTTTTGTGGCTGTGCACAGAAGAAAAATTTCTAAGACGCTGCAAACTAAAGAAGGTTTTTAATAAAAAATGAGTTTTATATTCAGCTAAAATTGAATATTAAGTGATTTTGATTTTAAAATAGGAAAGACAAAGAAAAATTTTCCTTGTATGATAATAATAATAGTAATATAATGTAATAGTAATAGGCCTAACATCTATGGAGTCATTGCACAGATGCTGTACAAAATATTTTATACATATTTTCTTTCTTCTTCCACACAACTCTATGAGGTAGGTTCAGTCATTACTTCCTCCACAGATCATAAAACTCAGCCATAAAACAATTCAGTACCTGGAACAATAGATCCAGTAAGCAGAAAATCTGGGATTTGAATCCACAGAATTTGACTCTAGAGCCTATTATTTGAAATACTAATCTTTAAATCTCATTAAATGAACCACAGATTAATGCAGAGAAATCATTTTGGACATTATCATGAGAGAAGATTACATTTTAGGAATGTTTTTTGGAACTTTTCATTCCCTGCATTTTAGTTCATCCTTTTCTCTCTGTCTTCTACAACTTTAACTTTGGCCTAAACAATGGCAATTGCTATTCAGCTACTTCTAAACTCAATTCTGGTCACAACATTTTTTACTTTGTTATCTTCAGATTAACAGCAGATCACTGAGGCAATGGAGTATAAAAAGCAAATATTATGTGATGCAATAGTCAATAAAAATGTAATATAAAATAGTCTCAAAGAGATTAACATATCAAAAGAAATACTAGGCTCAGCCTGGGCGTAGTGGCTCATGCTGGTAATCTCAAGATTTTGGGAGGCCGAGGTGGGAGGATCACTTGAGTCCACTAGTTTGAGACCAGCCTGGACAACATAATGAGACCCCATCTCTACACAAAATGAAAAAAAAATTAGCCAGGCATGGTGGCATGCACCTGTAGTCCCAGCTACTCCTACTCAGGAGGGCAAGGCGTGAGGATCGTTTGAGCCCAGGAGTTTGGGGATCCAGTGAACTATGATTATGCCACTTCACTCTAGCTTGGATTACAAAGTGAAACTCTGTCTCTAAAAGAAATAAAACAAATATTCAAAATATTAGGTTCAAAGGACAGTCATGATGCCACATATTTCATTTTTATCCTCTTGTTGTTGTAGGTGATCCAACAAATAATATTATTTTAGCTATCCAAGTTAAGATCCAGTTAAAAGATAGGAGGGGCAGAAACATGAAAATGGGATTTGCTCAACACTGTCATGGCAGCAGTGGCTTGTTAATACTTCACCCATTAATAAGCATCTTTTCTTTGCATACATTGGCAGAGCTAAAAACTTACAGGGACAGGGCCTGCTCCATTAAGTTCACCACATGTCTAAGGCCAAACCAGACTCAGACTGGGAAGCAGGAGATACCAAAAAAGGGAGAAGAAAGTAAGGGGCTGAGCAACACATTCTTAGGTCCTTCTTCATAAGGGAAAGTGAGGTAAATTACTGTTCGTGTTTGTGTGTGTGTTTAATTAGATAGAGGTGATCATTGAGGTAAGACAAACGCAAATACTAGCCCTCTCATTTAAAAAAACAGCATTAGAAAATTATATTCCCCTTACCATTATTGTTTATATTTTAGTGTTGAAAGTAGCTTAATACTATCATACCAAACATTCTCATCTTATAACTTTGAAAACATATATGCAAAAATATAAAAATAAAATTTTTCTATAATTTTACCAGCCAGGAGAAAATAACTGTTATGTTTCCTTTGATATCATTTTAGTCTTGTGTTTTTTAAACATAAAATCATTAATGTGCATTCTACTATTTAGATTTACTTGTCTCTTCTCTCTTTCCCAATCTCTTTCTCTCATGCACATGCGTATCATGACAATGTTTTCATGATATTATATCTTATTCTAAAACATGTTCCTCACTGCACATAGTTCATAAACAATGAGCTTTTGTTAACAAACTCCTTTGCAGGGACATTTGATTTCTTTCTAGTTTTCATTCCTATTCTCACCACTTGCAACTAGTGGATAACTACTCATGGTTATGTCACTTTTAATAAGCATGTTGGCCATTTGGATATTCTTCTTGGACAATGCCTGTCTGAAATTCTTGTCCACTTTCTTTTAGCTTGCCTACCATTTCTTATGAAATTATAGATCTTTAAATATTCCAATATGACCTTTTTGTCTTAGACATTTTCTCCATAGTTTCCTTTCTCTCACTTACAGACTCCATCATTTCTTTTTGTTTTTATAATATCATTTAATAAGCAATTAAAAAATTTTATGTAGTCCAGTTGAGTAATGTGTTAGTCTTTCAATGATTAACCATTTAAATACATCATGATTTCAAGGTTGTAAAAATGTTCTCTTCTAGATTTTCTTCTGGAAGTATTGTTTTGCTGCTTCCACAAGGTGCCTGGGATTATTTTCTGTAAAGGATATATGATACATATTAAGTTCATTTATTATTAATATTACTATTTGCCCATGTATATATTCAATTGACCAAGCATGGATTATTAAAAATGCCACACTTTTCTACTGTCTACCATGCCACTTTGGCCTGTGCTACATACTATTTCTGGATTCAATACCTGATTGATCGTTTGCCTTCCTCTCCTAATTAGTCTAGTTTTAGTATAAATCTCAATGTCCAGTGAAGAATTTTTTCCCACTTTGTTTTCCCTTGTCAAGTATTTATAGAACATTCATGACCCTTTGCATTTCTAGATAACTTCTAATTGCATGTCAACTTCTACCGGAAACCTATGAGATTTTATTGGGATTTCATGGAATGTTTTGGGAACTATTGATATCTTTAAAACATTGAAATAACTGTTTCATAAATATAATATATCCCTCTATTTTATGTGTTTAGTAATGTGTTCAATAATGTTCGAAATGTGTTTGAAGAGTTTATAAGTATCTTTCATTTGGTTTATTTCTAGATTTTATATTTTCAAATTTTATGTTATTGCTAATTACACTTTTTCAGTTTAATGTGAATTGCTTGTTAATAGTTTAATAAAAATGAGTTGATTTTTGTATATTGACCTTGTATTCATCAATCTGGCCAACATAAACTTTAAATTTTTATGCAGGCTTAATTTTCTATTTTCATAATTAATGTAAATAATGGCAATTTTATTTATCTATTTGCCATCACCCACGTCATATTGTGTTATTGCACTGGTTATGGCTTCTAATAAATGAAAATGGTGATAGTGGACATTCTTAACTCATTTCCAATCTGAAAAAGATCTAACTTTATTTAAAACATTTTACTATTAAATGTGATAGTAGTTATATAAAAGTCACCTATCCATATGTTTTTCTATCCCCTTTTAGACTGAGGAATAAATGTCTTCCTAGTTTGCTTAAAGTTTTGTATTAATAATTGTTCAATTATATCAAAGTTTTCCATGTATTGAGCTAATCATGTGAACTGCCTCATTTATTCTCTTAATGTAAAAAATTATACTGATTCATTTTCAAAAATGTTAAACCAACTCATAATTCTGGAAAACACAAATTTAATTACAATGCAGCATTTTTATATACCATAATAAGTTTGCTAGTATGTTTTGAATCTATGTTTACATTTATGGATTGATCAAATTTTTGATATCCTTACTTATTCTTTGGTGTTGCATCAGTTTCTGCAAAAGGAGTATTAATATTTTCCACTGCACATTTGATATTTTTCTCTTTTGTATATTTTTGTTTTATAATTTTGAGGCTATATTACTAATGGTATACAAAATTAGCACTATAATATCTTCCTGATCAATAGCATTCTTTAAATCATTATAAAATGATTCTTTACATTTCTAATCATATCTTGTACTACTCTTCCTAAACTCCAAACATATTTGGTTCAATTACTTGCTAACACCTTTCAATATATGTTCATGATTAAAACCGCATTATCTTTCTAAGATAAGAGAAAAATCTCTTCAAAAGTCTCCATATGATTAAGGACAGATTGCATGACATGACATAGAAAACCTTCCATGATGTTCATAAAATTGGCTCTCTAATACTGTCTTCCATTATGTCCATCTGATCTTGTGTAGCCAAATCATTCTGGATTTTGAGAAGTTCAGCTCCTAGTTCAAAACTATGTGTAATCTTTTAGGTCCAAACACAGGTAATTACAAAATTTAACTTGGTTAGGTTGGTGCAAAAGTTATTGTGGTTTTTGCCATTACTTTAAATAACTTTTGCACTGACCTAAATGGTTCTAATGGGAGAAAGTTGCCCATCTCACATCAGATTTGGTGCACAGCCAAGGTATTGCAGGCCCTGAAAATAGTGCAGCCAACATTTCAGGCCTCAATGGCCGGTTATGGTCTTACGCATAACTGCTTTCATAACCTGCATTTGGAAGTCTCCTTATTGGAAGACCTCGAAAACACTTGGTCTCTACTCAGAATCAGCATTCAGTACTTTTCCATTTCTAGCACTTTCCCCTCTCTCTCCCAATACCTGGGACCATAAAGTAGCAAGAATCGTTTGTTCACAGCTCCCTGAGCAGTGAGAATTCTCCATGTGGCATTGATCCACCTGATCTTCACCCAGTATTACTCCATGGGGAAAAAATAGAACATTTAGAGAGCCAGTGCTTTCTTCTATTTAGCCTCTTGCTTAAACGATCACATTAAGTGATTAAGGATTTTACAATTACTGTTATTTTGGCTTATTGTCCGAATTAACTACTTTAACACCTAGAAACTCAGCTGCCTTTAGCCTAGCCTTTGATGAATATGTTATAACTTTGTACGTGTTCCTTCCTTTTGCTGTTATAAGTTACTAGAATGTCTATCCACTAAGTTACTTTATCCACACATTTTTATCTTTTAAGAATCACCTCAAATACCAATTCACTTACCAACTCATGTGACTATTTGCCATGTCGACCACTCTTTTAGGTTAGCTTCATATTATTCTTTTTTTAATAATATGTATAAACACACACATATAAAACATATAATATATGATATATACATATATATTATTATACATATGTACATGTTATATATTTATATACATTATATGTTAGTATGTATAATATATATTTATATATTATATATAATATATGTGTAATATACATATTATATACATTATACAAAATATATTATATAACATATGAAACTAGAATTTACATATATATACTATATTTAATATTCATTCTAGTTTGCCCAGTCAATTACATATTGGGAAATACAGTACCTCATGCATAGTAGACACTCTCTAAATGTTTGAAGAATGGATGAAGGTAAACTACACAAAAAATGAAAAATTAATGGTATCTTATAGGATATTTAAAATTTTGTTTCCATGTATTTAGCATTAAGACAACTAGAGTCTAATATTATAACATTTAAATTTTGAGTCAATTAAAAAAATCAGTGCAAAATAGATTTTCCATATTTTAGGTCAATTATGTTTTAGGTAATTAAGTTAATGTTGGCAACAATAGTTTCAAGTAAAAGTTTTAATGCATGTGGAAGTAGTAAATTTAAAATATAAGATTACTCTGCAATAAGAGAAGCACTTTGGGAGGCCGACATGCGCAGATCACGAGGTCAGGAGTTCGAGACCAACCTGACCAACATGGTGAAATCCCATCTCTACTAAAAATACAAAAATTAGCCAGACATGGTGGGTGCTCCTGTAATCCCAGTACTCAGGAGGCTGAGGCAGGAGAATCGCTTGAACACGGGAGGCGGAGGTTGCAGAGAGCCAAGATCGCACCACTGCACTCCAGCCTGGGAGACAGAGCAAGACTCTGTCTCAAAAAAAAAAAAAAAAAAAAAAAGAATAATGAAGGTTAAAAACTTAAATGTAAGACCCGAAACTATGAAAATCCTAGAAGAAAACCTAAGAACTCTTTAAGACATTGGCCTAAGCAAAGAATTTATGTTGAAGATCTAACAATGGGTACACATAGGCATAAAGACAGAAATAACAGACACCAGGGACTCCAAAAGGAGAAAAGGTGGGAGGCAGAAAAGTATGAAAAATTTTCTGTTGGTTATAATGTTTACCATTTGGATGACAGAGACAACAAAAGCCCAATCCCCACCATGACACAATATACCAAATGTGCATGTTCCCTCTGAATCCAGAATAAAATAAAATTATTTTTTAAGGGATAGATTCATAATGGCACTAAGAATAGTTAGAATAGCCATAAAGTGGCTCAGACTTAAAATAATTTTCTGAACATAATAGTGGATAGTTTGAAGAATACACAAAAACATAGGAAATTATACATCAAAATCAATAGGACAAGATGGCAGTGAGGATGAAACAATTTGCAATTTTTAATGGAAACATTTTGGAGAGAGATTTCAAGGTAGGAGTCCACATAACTGAGAAGCAAAATGGAGAAATAGGACTGTAACCAGAGTAATTAGTTGCCAGTCTACATAGGATATCTATGCCAGTTGTCTTATTCACTCGTTCTGTATCTTTGAACATCCAATATTGGTGACAGCAGTATTGGCTTCTGTGCTAATACAGAGATCTGTTCTCTAAACAACTAAATAATCTGCTTGATAAAATGCTTTTTGGATGAAAATTTCAGAAATTTCAAATAAATACTGTTTACATAATATGAATATTTATCCTACATAACCAGAAGTCTGGGGAAAAGACTAATTATGAACTAGCCTTTTATTCTCCACCTTCCTCAGCACAACACCTCGTTTTCATGCTTGTACGGTCATTGACTCAAAATGGACTCACATGAAAGTACAGCAACACAGAAAAAAAGAAAAATCTATTTTTATTGAAAATTTAGCAGAAGCATCTAAGGACTTCTTTTTTAGTTTCCATTGCCAAAATTGGACCAGATATTTGGCTTATATCTAAACCACAATTGTTCACTAGAACAATATTTAGCTTGGAGAAATCATGATTTATGCCCTGAGACAAGGCCCCAATTATTTTAAATTAAGAAACACAAACAAATAAATAAAAAACAAGGTTGCTTTAACAAAATACTAGATGTTTAATCAGCTGTTGGATAGCAACAATGTTTGCTTTATAGTCTTCTTGGTGCAGATGCTAACAATCTACAGTTTTAACATCCATAATTTTGTATATGGAAGGTTGACATCATGCCTAGCTGATATTTATCCACCCAGTATGATAGTCAATTTGCTTTGTCCATATACAATATAAAGAACCACACTCCATGCAAGGGATAGGGAAAAAGAATAAGTAGTCCTTCATACTCTCTGCGCTTAATATATAACTTAGTTTTGGCAGGGCTCGGTGGCTCACGCCTATAATCCCAGCACTTTGAGAGGACGAGGCGGGCGGATCATGAGGTCAGGAGATCAAGACCATCCTGGCTAATACGGTGAAACCCCATCTCTACTAAAATACAAAAAATTAGCTGGGCATGGTGGCAGGCGCCTGTAGTCTCAAAGTGCCAGCTACTCGGGAAGCTGAGGCAGGAGATCGGGAAGCTGAGGCAGGAGAATGGCATGAACCCGGGAGAAGCAGCTTGCAACGCCACTGCACTCCAGTCTGGGAGACAAAGCGAGACTCCATCTCAAAAAAAAAAAAACCATATATACACACACACACACAGACACACAGACACACAACTTAATTTCCTCATACATAGATATAAATGGAAGTCAAGGATTAGCAGACATCTGAAGAAACAGATCAGGTACAAGATGAATAAACATGATTCAAGGGATGGAAAAAAATTGGAAGATACATTCAATGAAAATGTTGAGAAATAAATTAGAAACTTGTTTTTTCTTACAACACGGAAAATAAATACAAAAACATGGGGAAATCGAGAGAACAGTTAAAATAGAATTCAGGCATCCAACATATTAATCCTGAGATTGCAAGAAACTTCCCTGCTAGTCCAGATTGTTTTCTTTGAAATAGAGGGAAACCTCACTCAAAATTGTTTAACAAATAAAGGCAATATTGGGGTCTCCCATCTGAAAATTATTCTAGGCTTGAATGCTAACATCAGGCATAATATATCCAGAAGGTCCTTTCAAGTCACAAGCTATCCATTATTATTTTTATTTATTTCTGTCTCTAGGCTCTTGCTTTTTTTTTTTTTTTTTTTAACGTATTTTGGCTTCATTCTAAGCTAAATTCTAAGCTAGATTCTCTTTATGTGGTAGTCTTATGCAAAGTTGTATCAGTTTTGTAATTCTAGCAAAATGAAAGCTTATTGGTCTCAGCGTTTTCAGCAGAAGTCTTAGGGCTGTAAATAATGCAGTTACTTTCATTGGTCTGAAGTAATGTGATTATCTCTGAAGTAACACATATGTCCAATATTTGGCACCAGTCTCACTGGAAAGTCTTGGGTCACAAGTCCATATCTCGAGCCAAAATGTGGAGTCAGACTTGCCTGAATACATGGACTGAGAGTGTGGAAGGGTAGATTTCTTAAAGGAAAAATGTGTTGGCATTCAAAGAAGGGTGGGGAAAATGCTGAACAGATTGAAAACAACACGTCATTATATGCATTATGCCAAACAAGATGAGGGAACACACACATGCGTACACATATGTATGCAAACGCTACTATACAAATACTAATACAATTTCATAACAAAGATTAAGGGAATCTCTTAAAAGTTTTAGGAGAGCACAAATAGATTGTTTACAAAGGGGTAAGGATAACATTGTGTTCATACATCTTAAAAGCAACATTGAGTGCTGGACTATATTGTGACAAAGTGTTAAAAATGAGAAAAAGTTTTTCAAAGCAAAATGCTGTATCTACTAAAGCTACTAAGTATGTTTGAAGAATAAAAAATGCTATCAAAAATTAACAAATTTATCTCTGTACCTTTTCTCTACTCCAGCATATTATTAATAATTTAAAAAATAGAAGTCCCACAATCTCAAAAACCAGGACCAGTAAGCAATGTAATGATGAGAAATCTCATACTAATAATCATAGAATATTTCTTAAAAAGGAATTAGTATAACATAGAAAAAAAGTAATTCAAGAAGTCTAAGTATCTTAAAAATGAGTGAATATTTTCTTCCAAAGCAAAATTCTGTATCTACAGTAGTAAAGTACAAATCATTCACTTAAAAGTTAGTCTATTTAAAATATAGATGTCCTTAAGGATATAGTATATGTATATTATATCAAAAAGAAAAACCAGGCAATCTGGAAATCAAGGAAAAACATAAACTCTATAATAAATTCATGGGGCAAATAAAACAAACTAAAAAGTGCAGAAAATTAATGGAATGTGGTATCATTGGAGTTTGTCATTGATGGTTGGAACATTCTTTGAGAATCACTGTTTAATATACTTTGGATTTACACCTTGTTTATAGGTAGAGTATATTTCTCTAGTGACTAATGTTATGTAATTTTAGTAATTAAACTACAGTTTAGTAGATTTCAATTTTTAAAATTTTTATCTATACTCACCTTTAACTACCGAGAAGACTGTGGACGTTATAAACCCTAATAATACAAAAGTAATGGTTTAAGTGACAAAGTATGGAAGTTGTGAGTAGAGGAAAAATTAATGGGAAGAATACAAGCAAAAATTTCTCATGTAATAAAATATAGATTCAAGGTCAGATGCAGTGGCGCACGCCTGTAATCCTAACACTTCGGGAGGCTGAGGCAGGTGGATTGCCTGAGCTCAGGATTTCGAGACCAGCCTGGGCGATACGATGAAACCCCATCTCTACTAAAATACAAAAAAATTAGCCAGGTGTGACGGTGTGTGCCTGTAATCCCAGCTACTTGGGAGGCTGAGGGAGGAGAATTGCTGGAACCCAGGAGACGGAGGTTGCAGTGAGCCAAGATTGTGCCACTGCACTCCAGCCTACAGAGCGAGACTCCATCTCAAAAATAAAAAAAAAAAAACTCTCTCTCTCTATATATAAAATATCTATATTAAAAACTATATATATATATATCTTGTTCAGAATCTCAGAATTAATATTTCTAAAACCTTCTCAAATAATTCTTATGCCTGACTAGTTTAGGCCCCACACAACTGTGACATTCTATAATAGTCTAATCCAATTTGATGATTAAAGTGAGCTTAAATTGAGGTTGTTTTTCTAACTACATTGCCATGTATGTATGTTCTTCTCTCTTTGTAAATGAAATTGATTTTGTTTTCACTTCCACCCACAGATAATTTTGCTAACTGTTTTTAGCAAACTGTTGTATTATTTTATGTTTGGTATTCTTCATGTTGTAAATTAAGTTAAAACCAGAAAATATTTTTTAAAGTTATAAAATTCAATAACACATAGTCACACCAAGAAAATTCCCACAATGGTTCTCATATGTCACAACAGTGGCAAAGCCAACCTGAGCTCTTTTAATGTAAAATTAAGACATTTTGTCATGGTTGGGCCATTTACTTTCAGCTTTTAAGCACATAAGCAGGTAGAAGAAACTTCTCCAACTTCTGAGGCTTTAGTAATTAGCATTTAGGGTGTCTAAACTCCTCTCCATTTCTCCAAAGTTAATGACCCTATCAGAAATTACTGGGAGGAACGGTGACTGGTCATTAAAACAGTGAGATGCCCTAAGTAAAATGAAACATAATCGCTTCTCCCATTTAAACAGAAGTAGAAGGACTCTGGTCCTTCAGCCACCGCTGTACTAACAGTATCTTTTCCAGCCATTATCTCTTAATCATTTTTAAAAATTCTGCTTCATGGATCCTTCAGCCCAGCCTCTGCTGATGCTATACAAAATGCTGGACATCACCAAGGATCTTAGTGTAAGGATGCTTTTGCCTGGTTCTGGCACTTGAGTTAAGAGATTTCTTTTAGCAATGCCCTCTGAGGCTTACTTAAAGATTTTAATCCAATTTCACAAGGAATTGTGCGTATCTAAAATCTTTAGTTGAGATCACTAGCCAGATGGCTGTGATCAAATAGGGATAATTTGTGTGACCTTCGCTAAGATCAGCATTGCTAATATAGGCAGAAAAAATGTAGCTGATGTCTTTGTTCACCAACTATTCACAGATCTGCGCTCTGGTTGTATCTCTGCACAGCACAGTGAACTGGTGATCTCATAGGTTTTTAGATTAAATTAAATCAATTGATATTAAAATTATATTTTTTTCCAGGTTAAATCAATTACTATACCCCATGATTTATTGATAGGACTTTTATTTACTTAATAAATAGGCTTTTATTAAAGTAATACTTTTTATCATATTGTATATTTTCATATTTTTTGTAATTCCGGAATGCCATGTTAAATCAAGCTTAGCCTATAGCTGCTTTCTTATATATTTTAAGTTCAGCCTAAAGGTTTCTCTGTAAATCATGAACTGAAACCTAAATAGATGTGTAAACAGACTGTAGCCTACTCTATATTTTGTTTGTATAATTATTTTTTTCAAACATTTATGAATTTTGTCCAAAAAGCACAGAAGCACACTTACCTACAGCATATTCATTCTTTTTAAAATTATATTAAAGTGTAATACCCCTAGCATCACATTGATCCTATTTGTAATATATTGTGGAAATATATGTTATGTTTGATAAATTAGTTCAGCTTAAAAATTATGACTTTGACTTAAAAGAGAAATTAAAAATACATAAGTACAATGTAATCTATCAAAGACAGATTCAAAAATTTAGTGCTGAATTTTCAAGAGTACCCAATATCCATGTAAAACTGTTGAGCACTTGAAATGTAGTTAGTCCAAACTGAAATATTTGTTAAGTGTAAAAATACACATTAAATTTCAAAAACTTAGTAAAAAAACATAATTTTTTGTCTTGATTACATGATAAAATGGTAATCTTTGGGGTATACTAATAACATTTGGATATATTAAATATGTTATATGGTTAAAATTAATAATACTTGTTTCTTTTCATTTTTAATGTGGTTGCCAGACAACTTAAAATTACGTATGTGACTTGTTTTGTGTTGCTTTAACACCTTGGCAAATTTAATTTTGCCTTTAACTTCAATGTACGTGATTTATTTGGTCTATGACTATAACCCTAGGGTTAAAGTATAGATTAGAAAAGGAGTAGTAAATTACTGACTCAGAATCATTTTCCACAGGTGAAATCAACTGAAATATTTTTATATTGCCAATACTCAAGCATTGTTGACCCATAAAAACAGTTAATTCATGTACCTCAGTTTTTTCATCCTTGATCTTATTTCTTAGATTTAAAAGCTCATTGGAGTATAACTTGTTACACTAAATAACCATGACTATCTCCTTACCTCTAGCATCCAATCTAATTATTTCTGTATCAGTACTCAAAATTACTATTTTTATAAGAGGTTTATTTGTGTATTAGCCTGTTTTATGCTGCTAATAAAGACATACTTGAGACTGGGTAATTTATAAAGGGAAAAGGTTTAATTGACTCACAGTTCAGTAAGGTTGGGTAAGTCTCAGTAAACTTACAGTTATGGCAGAAGGGGAAGCAAACGCATTCTTCTTTACATGGTGGCAGCAAGGAGAAGTGTACAGCGAAGAAGGAGGAAAGTCCATTATAAAACTATGAGATCTCATGAGAACTAACCCGAGAACAGCATGAAGGTAACCACCCCTATGAGTCAATTACCTCCCATTGGGTCCCTCCCAGGACACATGAGGATTATGGGCACTACAGTTCAAGATGAGATTTGCGTGGGGATACAGCCAAACCATATCAATTTGTGGGAATATATTCACACACGCACACACATATATATGCAATACCTAGTCTGTATGGTTCTCTCTATAGTTCCTCTGAAGTCCAGTTTCATAGCTAGCAGCAAAGTCCCTCTTAACAGGCTCAGAACAGTGGGAATTTTAAAACATACACAGTGACACCCTTTGATTTAATGGGGAGAAGAGTTAATCTCAACTCCTTTACTGAGTGTCCCAGAAGCTGATAATAGGGAGAGAGAATGGGCAACTTAGAAGGAAAATTGTAACTGAAGAAGTGAGGCTGTCTGGATCAGAAAGATGAGGCTAAACAGCAAAATTAAAGGACATTTCTGATACAATGTGAGCCTATGCCCAATTGTTCTTTGATCTGACTCCCCTCAGTAGGTAGTATCAACTAAAGAATTGTTTCATTCTTGGCCCAAGAATTTCTCTGAAAAAGCCGAGGAAGAGACAACAAGGAGTGTCCATGATGAAGTTGAGAATGAAAAAGAACATAGAGGTCAATAGAGCAGATAAGCCCAGGTACTGCACAGCCATTGACAGTAGCATTGCAGGATGCTGGCTGGCAAACAAAGTGAACATGAGAGCAGAAAAAAAAATTAAGTTACAGATAACAGGTCTGATTATGAGTAATAATTCCCCATTCCCAGGGATTGCTAGAGAAACTCTTCAGGGAACTTAATTATAAAAACAGCCTACGTTTCCAAAGGACGCTAGAAACACGTTGAAGTCTCATCAAGTCAGGACATAGAGAACTTTTCTGAGATATTGTAAATATGACAATTGATTATACTCTCTGGTGCTTTAGGCCAGAGAATAGACAGCACGTTAACAAAAGTTGCATTCTTATTCAGCTTTCCCTACTCACACATTTACATTCTCTCCTGAAGTTTAATTCATAGTGTCTATACTTTGGGGTCAAGCCATTCTGGTCAAATTTAGGACCCATCAGAGTCTGCTTTGATTATAATTCATATGAAAGGCCTCTGTAAATTTCAGTAGTGTGTGTTTTGTCATATAAGTTCAGGCTTCCCTCAGGTTTATCTTTTATATGGAGACATTGTGATATATAGTTTAGATTTTAAGATAATTTTTCTATTATTTTCCAGTGCCTGTGTTGAAAAATTCTCCTTAGATCAGCTGGCCATATCTGTTTCTCATAGGTTTTAAGTGACTTGCCTTAATGACTTCTTATTCTGTGATAAAACAGCCCAGTGGAGCCGCTCAGTGGAGGATGGTCCTAGGAATGGAATTCCACTGAAATTATTCTTTGGTCTAATCTAATAGCTTGGCTTGTTTCCTGTGAGAGATACACACACCTATATAGACCTTTTGTCCTCTGATCTTTGAAAAATCACCTGATTGAGGCCCTGTCCTTTTCCCGCACCCTGCTGGATGTCAAGGATAGAGTGGTAAATAGAATTTGAAAATGATATATATTAAAATGAAATTATTTAACTCCCAGTAGTAATTAGTAATTAACCTTTGCCTATGACTATGGAAATTAAAAACATAACCATTTTGTAATGCTCATTTTTTCACTGCTCATGTTGCCACATTCTAGTTTCCAATGACATGTGTCCAGATGATTATGTGGGCTTCTTGATTTCTAGCTGAAATATGTTAAACCAGGACTCCTCTTTCTTCTTCTCTTCCTCTTGTTCATTCAGAGTGGATAGTTTGAAATGTGCCAATTTGGAGGAAAAGCAAAATAATGTGATATGTGTTGTCTGCTAACTCATTTCTTCATTCAACACACAATTAAGTGAAGACTATTCACCTGAACTTGATAGTCATTAATTATAACTGTGACATGCTAATTAATAAGGCCATCTTAAACACCTCTTTTTTCTTCAAAATCAATTGATATGACTCTCTTCATATCTTTCTCATTTATGTATCTTTCTAGTGAGACTGCCTAGAATGCCTAGTTCCTGCCATGATTTGCTTTCCTTAAGGATATAGAACTTTTGCTCTTAAATGGACACATCAATAGAGTAGTAAGAAGGAGAATAGACATCAAGAAGTTACTAAACTGAAAAGAGAGACCATCTGATCATGTTAGCAGTAGTGGAGATGGGGAAAGTGCTGAAACATGTTTAGAACATAGCATTGCAAAGGCTATGCTTTTGAAAAGATATATAGGATGAGGAAAAATGAATCTAAAATGGCTTGTTTAATATGTAAGTGCTTTGCAAATTTTGTGTGTGTGTGTGTGAAAAAGTGTTCTAAACATTTTTTGCATGGTCTCCTGTGAAGTGCCATTGGATTAGTTGCAAATATGTGTGATTATTAACCTGTTTGTGGCCATAAAGAAACATAACACAAGTATTGGATGGAGAAATAAAATAGTTGAGAACTAAATAACTAACGCCATCTATTCACTTATTTCTTGAAATTTGAACTAATAATGGTTATTGTTTATTTTGCAGAGCCAGATACTCTGAAATGCTTTACATGCATTATATAGATTAGCATTAATACTAACCCTATAAATTAGGCACTATTATTTTTACCTTGTTACAGATGATAAAACTAAAGCCTGGGTAGTTTAGCAATTTGTCCATATAATTTCACAGTGAGAATTAGAATAAACCTGAATATTATAGACTATAGACTGGACTAGTAATATAGAAACTCGATGTGTCTATTATTAAACAGGCTGAAATATTCCTTAAGGGCACAGACTATCCTTTTGTTTTGGACCACATTAACAATTCACCATGAATTTTATTTTTTATATTGACTTCAAATTTTTTTATTTCTGGGGTTATTTTTTACTTTGATATTTGTGGCAATCTAATTTTATATGTAGAAATTATACTACTTAACTTTATCTGTGTTAACAGATTATTTTTTACTCCCTGTGTGGGAATTGCAAACAAGTTGATATTCTACACCAATAAAGCAATTTTAATGAAGGCTGATAATTCTTCTTAAAAATCTCCTAATGTAAAGCTTAGATTGTTGATAACTTCATATCAATCTCATTAGAAGAACTGGGAGTATAATGACTGCAAATCATTTCTTTCCAAAGTCATTTTTCAGTTACATCATCATTTTTATGTTTGATCACCCTATATTATTTCCAGAAAGGGGCAATTTGGGGACAAATCTGAAATAGCATGCAAATCTTGTCATAAACTTTTTAGTGACAAAAATGTAATATTTTAAAAATAAGCATAACTAGTCAACAATTTTCAAATATTTGTTTATCACATATTTGACTTTTGAAAACTTAAAATGAAAATAACTATAGATCTCTGCAATGTGTTCAAGAACTATACATTTTATTATCATTTTAAAGAACTTCTTCTGGTTTTAAATAAGTCTTCTAGTATAGTGCTTTTCAAGCTTTGGCCTACATCAGCATCATCTGGAAGCCTTCTTAAAATGCTGACTCCTGGATCCTACCCTGAGATTCTCTCTGATTCAGGGTGTCTGAGGTGGTGTCCATGACCTTTCCTTTGTAACAGTGTCCTAGGTGACACTGCTTCTCTTTTGTGGATCACACTTTAAGGAGCTTTGCTATAGTCCACATTTAAGACTACTAAGATACCAATGTGAAATGGAGCTAAAGCAAGAAATTAATCAAAACATAAAAAAGAGCTAGATCTGTTTCCAGCCTCAATACTTCTTGTTTTGTTTATTTGTTCAAACTCCAAGCTGAAAGCCTCCCTTGAAAACAGAAAAACAAAACCAAAAGCAATACATTTCGCTTGTATAGTTTGAATAGTAAAAGATAAGCTCCATAAGTGTCTTTGCTGGAAAGTACATCCAATCAGCCTGCAGACAGAAGCTGATCTGACCTATGTGATTTACCTTTTAAATCTTATTCCATTTTGGCCATGCTTTTCTCATTATATCCAAAACACACTAATAATGTATACTAAAATTAGAAGCTGTAATAGAAAAATTGCAAAGACAGGTCGTGAGAACCAGAAATCTTAAAATTGTAATTTACATTCCAGTGGGAGCCATATATGAAAAGACTTATTTTAATTTAATCCCCAGTTAGGGGTCCAGTTTTAAGAGCAAAAAAGAGACACTGAAATCAGCTCTTTATAATGTAGACTTTTAATATAGTTAGATTATAAGGAAATAACATTTTGCAAGTTTCTCAAAACTTAGGCTCCCACACAGGTTTAATTGCTATAAGCCATTAGTTGAGAACATTATTATCTGCGAAATGTATATTAAACAAAAATATGAATGGAAACAACTGTTTCAAATATCTAGAACTGTGAAATTTTCATATAAAATATTTTTTATGAAAAGAAAGAGAAGATTAGGATCTAATATAAGTTTTTAATTTCTCAAATTTCTCATTTTTTTTTTAGTATATTGGTGGGAACACAATATCCTGAAGATAAAAAGGAAAACCATTTTATCAAAATTCCCTTTTTGCAATTTTTTTAAAGAAGACCAAGTCAATCCAGATAGCATGATGAAAACTCAAACTAAAGTAGATAGGTCTGCTGTTTTTCTCTATTTGCCACCATTCTAGCTTCATTCTCCACCCTTTTCTATGTTGCTCTCAGCCCAAGAACCCTGAGCACCCAAAGCTCCCTTGACAGCTAGCTTTGGTTGGGTTTGGATAATGAAAGCATGGGCAATTTAAAGGAGGGGAGAGAAACTAAGCTATTTCTTCCCTGCTCCCTGCATGTTATCATATTTATCCCTGACAATCATTGCATACCTCTGTGACAATAACTTCACTAGTACTTATTCAAGATTCTAGCT
Organism: Nomascus leucogenys; assembly: GCF_006542625.1. Classification (NCBI taxonomy): domain Eukaryota; kingdom Metazoa; phylum Chordata; class Mammalia; order Primates; family Hylobatidae; genus Nomascus; species Nomascus leucogenys. The sequence continues at coordinate 81,027,489 of NC_044383.1, forward strand.
TTAATGAACATGAGTATCTATTTCCCCCTTTTCCCTCCAAGCCCCTCAATATGGTGACTGTTTCTTTGTAGTTGTTCTCTGGATATTTCAACAACTATTGCTTTATCTTTTAACCCAAAACCATTTTGTGCACTGCAGGACATTTAGCAATCCTCCTCGCCCTTATCAGAAACAAGTAGCACCCCTCACCAGTTAAAATAATTAAAAAAAAGTCTGCAGATTTTACCAAATGTCCCTTGGGGGAAAAATCCTACCTTCTCCCCTAAACCAGCTGAGAACCATTGCCATCAGCCATCTCACGGTCAATAAGTATTCTATTATTTAAAGTATATTTAAATAATTGGAGTAGAATTTTGACTCATATAACAGAAAATTATTCTTTTTTAAAATAGGAAAAATGTCAATAATGTTAGAAAAGTAAATCATGGTTAATTAAATCAGTATGGTAAGATTACAGTAGACCATGAACAATCTTTAATCTTTAAAAATGTATAGAAATAGTTTTTAATGATGTAACTATGTAATTCTCTTAATAAAACAATATTTTTTAAATTAAAACATTATCTAAATAATAAATAACATTCCCCAAATGAATATATTAAAAAACGATCAGAATGGTATTATATGAAATAATGTAAATTATTCTAAAGAATTTTAAGAATAGGCAACTAGCCCAAAGCATATAAGACAGCCATTATTAACATTATTTTTTTATTGTGGAAAATAAATTGTGTTAAAAATTTTTGAAAACATTTTTAAAAACATCATAAAGTGGTCATTATAAATGCTGTTCACCAAGCAATTTCGAGTTTCAGCTTACTGAGCATAAGGCATGATTGCACTTCTCTGCCCCAATGAACTTAAGCCTCCACATGTAGCTTTCTTTACCCAATCAAATATGTGCAATATCATTTTTTTCTTTTATTTTTTAGAATTATATTCTGTAATTGGCTCTCATACTTAAACACAATGACAGTAGGTATTGGTCAATCACACATATAATGATAAATAACATACAGTTATCATAATTACTTAGTTCAGTTCAAACATACTTCATTTTTTAATGCCCATCCTGAAATTTCAAGTTAGTGAAAACAAAGTTAGCTTCTTGTTAATTCATCACTCATGATGAAGGTAGGGATAAAGCACTGCATATAATTATAAACATCTTAGATTAGATTTAATATCATATTAATTCACAGGGAAATATATTTAATCGCTTAAATAAATTAAAAGCTAATATTTGTATCATATAATTCTTAGTGCTTTAAGAAGAGTAAACTACTTTGCAATTAATTCTCTCTAAAATTATAAAATAATCCTTCAATTATTAGCTCATCTACTGTTAACCCCTGAGAATTGTGGAAACTGGAAGTATGCTAATTGTAGCGTATCTGAATTTCAACTCCATATCATTTAAATCCCCATCCAGTGATTTCCTAATATCATTTCCTTCCTAATGCCATTAATTTTTAGATCATAAAATATGGTAGAATATGTAGAGTATCACATACTGTTGTTCTCTAGCTGGTAGAAGTAATAAAAGAAAAAAACTAATATTTAAAAGTATCTGCAATATGCCAGGAAACATGAATGGGTTATTCCATGTGCAAAATCATTTAATCCTCATGTCTATACTATAGGTGTTTGTTACTATTGCTGTTTATGTGGTATTTAAAATTACAGATGGAGCAAACTCAGCTATATTACTGTATTTCCCAAATCACTACTCAGATGTATAAACAGCGGCTGCTCTTGAAGCAGCTTTTCCTTCATAGAAGGACTAGTGCGGTAGTAAAAACCATAGTCTCTTACAGTAGCTTTGAGTGTCAAAATGTAGGGAGAAGTCAGCAAGCAGAAAAGAGAGAAGGTTAGGTTTTCTTTTGGCCATAGATTTTCCAGCTCAAGGACACTGCACGTGGAATACGTAGGGAAATCATTTTGGTTCTAGTTTAGTGAATCTTTGTTTTATTGGCATGAAGTTGGACAGGAGAATGATAGCATGTCTCAAAAGGATATTTACAGGGAAATGTGAACTCTACGGAGGCAGGATTTTTAACTATGGGATTTGCTGAAATAATTTCAAGTTATCTTGTTCAAAGCATCATCCTCAAAATATTGGCTATAGCTTAGTGAAGTGTGTGTTGTTGGAAAAATCAATAAATAAATGAGACAATCAGACGCACATTTGGAAAACAGAATGAGAATGTGAGAATGAAAATTAGCGGAAAAGATACTGGAAGAAGTGACAAAACACATGCAGTTATTATATTATAATTGTGAAATTTACCTCAGTAGTAGCCCATTATTTTTGTCTAATAAAAATTATCTTATAGTATTCCCTTAAAGATATAATTGTGTAAGTATTAAATGTGCATTGATTGAGGGAAACTTGTGCAGCTCTATTTGGGATACTATTATAATACTATTGTGATACAAAATGCACATTGTCATAAGAGTAATGCCAATCTCCATGCTAGAAGCAGTCCACTGGCAGTCACTGTTGTGGCTATAGTCAAGAACTTAGCACATACGAGTTTCATAAACCAGCTTTCTGGAATACGATTTATAAAACATTACTTTCTGCATTCCCATATTTGCGTGTGTGTATGCATGTGTGTGCATCCAGTTATAGTCACTGTTGTGGCTATAGTCAAGAATTTAGCACATATGAGTTTCAAAAACCAGCTTCCCAGAATATGATTTGTAAAATCTTACTTTCTGCATTTGCATATTTGTGTGTGTGTGTGTGATTAGATGAGATGTTAAAACCTCTTTAAACTTCAAAGCAGATATTTGGTTTATTACTTTTATCATTTCTGAGCCATAATATCATATTAGTTGAAAATTAGGATTGGAGAATTATGCTTATTTTTGGAAATTAATTATTCTGTGTCAGCTTTCACTACTGTTTCTCCTCCCCTCCATTGACTTCAGTCACAAACAAGTCTTTTAAAATACTCTGCCACATTATAGCAGAATAGCCTGGTGAGTGAGGAGCTAGGAGCAGTAACAGAAACCATTAAACCTTACACAAATGATGCCAGTAAGGTTTGCCACAGCAGCAGTGCTGCATTCAATTATAAATAATAACACGACTACAAGTGCGTGCCCTGGGCTTTCAGCTGATTAAATATCATAACTATGCAAGCTCCAGTACAGAGGCATGAAAGAAAGATTTTCAGATTTTACCTAGAAACTGAAACTCTATCACTTCAGTGTTAATTGGTGTTACATTGTGCAACAATGCTGTGAACTGAAAAGGCAAAGCAAGGACTCCCTGCTGTAATGTTAAAATGGTATGCATCCATTATCAGCTTGCTAAATTATCAGTAGTTTGTACACCGTCTCATCTAGTTGAAATAATGCAGGGGAACAGTAGGGGGTGAATGGGACAAATCTGCAAACTGACAGATAGATTCAGTTCATGAAGATCTGAATTGTATCTTACTATCACATATCCTACATGTTCTGGCTATAAATGATTAATAAGAGAAGAAACTTAAATGAGACTTGGTCACCGATGTTACAGGTAATGTCATATAGATGTGAGCTTTTGAAATTAAAAGGCATATGTAATATTTTGTACTATGCACATAATATACACAAATAAAAGTAAATATTCAGTGTTGTCAATACTTTTTATTCAAGACAGAGTCTTGCTCTGTAACCCAGGCTGGTGTGCAGTGGCATGATCTCAGCTCACTGCAACCTCTGCCTCCTGGATTCAAGCAATTCTCCTGCCTCAGCATCCCTAGTAGCTAGGATTACAGGCACCCGCCACCACACCCAGCTAATTTTTGTATTTTCAGTAGAGATGGGGTTTCCCCATATTGGTCAGGCTGGTCTCAAAATCCTGACCTCGTAATCTGCCCTAGCCTCCCAAAGTGTTGGGATTACAGGTGTGAGCCACCCCACCCGGCCTCAATGTTGTCAATATTTATATTGAGTTGTAATGTCAGATTCCTGGGGATTGTTCTGACCAAAACAAAACAAAAAGGAGTCATAATCATTGAAATATTCATAACTCATTTTACTCTTAGCAACGGCATGAGGTAAATCATTGTCTCCAATTTACACAGGAGGAAAATGCCATTCAAGAGTTGATGTCAAGAGAGGTATACAATAAGCCAAGATGCCCATTTCTAATTCCCAATTTTGATCTCTTTGTACTGGAAAATGCTATTATTTACAAATACGTCAAAATTCAATGTAGTGGTAAAATAGATGTCTCTTTTTTCAAAGTTTCATATTTTGTTAAATTTACATGTATTTTATTATATGGAAGAAGCCCCATAATCCTTCAGGGACTTATTTCATGAAAATGTAGGTAACTAAAGTACTTGATTATCTGAACATATTTTACCAATCTACCTTTATTGATTCAAAATAAATAGTTTGTTGGTAGTCATTAATGTTTTTAGATATGCACATGAAAAAATATTGGCTGTGATTGGTAAACTCTAAGTTGTGCATACATCTGTATGTGACCTTTCACCTGATAGATTTATTAAGAGTTGTATAGCATTTTTATTGTATGTATTCTAGTGTATGGGGGAGTAATTTGTGTTAAATTATAGTGTTTTTTTAATCAAAAATAATAAGACTGTCCTAAGATTTGATAAACCCTAGAATTGTACTGGTACAATTCTGGTAGCCATCAGCAATATATGGCTACATAAATTTATTAAAAATTATGTAAAATTTATAATTCAGTTCCTTTGTCTCACTAGCTATTTACACACTGTCTAGCTGCAAGTGGCTAGTAGCTGCCAAGCTAAACATTTTCATTGTTGCAGAAACCCTACCAGACAGTGCTATTTTGGAACATAAAGAGCTCATAAGACACTGGGTTGTTTATATAATTTTTCATATAAGATATACTAGAAATACTAAATATATAATATTCATTTTAAATATAATATTTATGACTCAAATATTGCAACTATCACACAGGAAGGTTAAAATAACTTTATTTAATATAGTAAAGAATGGAGTGACAGGAACAATACAGAAGATGTGTATGAGAAATTCCTTTTATAGATTACAAGCAGTAAGAATGCAGCTGAAAAGTGAATCACTGAATTTGAAGACAGGTCCACAGATATTATCCAAACTGAAACCCAAGGAGAAATAAAAGAGTAAAAATCATCACTAGTCATTATCATAATCATCCAGACAATATAGCAGTATATCAATCTAATATCTGTGATTAGAATCTTAGAAAAATAGAAGTACAAAATAGGTCAGAAGAAATATTTGAAGTAATGTCTGAGAGTATTCAGAAAGTTATAAAAGCCAATAATCCACAGTTTCAATTAGTTCAGAGATATGTAAGAGGCAAAAACAAATGAATGCACAAATAAAGAAAGACATAGCACCAGAGGGTAGACAGCTTTGCAGAGAAGGAATTCCAGAAATCTACAGAGGGGTCCTCTTGAGTGATTAGAAGAATGCTGATTAGTGAGTACGTTGATGGAACTACCCAAGGCCAAGGAAATAACCATCTGAAAAATTTAGGAAAACAGAGTCTGGCACTGACAAAGGGGAGGAAATAGTGCCTATTCCCACCAGGCAGGGTGGAATATCTCAAAATTCCTGGAGCAAGTATGGAGTACACAGAAACGTCTTGATTCAGTACTAGGAAATATTTAACCCTATACTAAACACTAATCTAACACTGATGAACCTTAAAAGACTATTATATTAGTCCGTTTTCATGCTGCTGATACAAATATACATGAAACTGGGCAACTTACAAAAGAAGGAGATTAAATTGGACTCACAGTTCCATGTGGCTGAGGAGGCCTCGCAATCATGGTGGAAGGCAAGGAGGAGCAAGTCACATCTTATATGGGTGGCAGCAGACAAAAAGAGAGAGCTTGTGGAGGGAAACTACCCCGTGTAATACAGTGTGATCTCATGAGACTTATTTGCTATCACAAGACCAACACGGAAAGACCTGCCCTCATAATTCAATTACCTTCCACCATATTCCTCCCACAATATGTGGGAATTCAAGATGAGATTTGGACAAGGACACAGCAAAACTATATCATTCCACCCCTGGCCCCTCCCAAATCTCATGTCCTCACATTTCAAAACCAATCACACCTTCTGAGCAGTCCCCCAATGTCTTAACTCATTTCAGCATTAACTCAAAATTCTACAGTCCAAAGTCTCATCTGAGAAAATGCAAGTCCCTTCCACCTATGAGCCTGTAAAATCAAAAGCAAGTTAGTTAATTCATAGATAAAATGGGGGTACAGGCATTTGGTAAATATAGCTGTTCTAAATAAGAGAAATTGGCCAAAACAAAGGGGCTACAGGCCCCATGCAAGTCTGAAATCAAGCAGGGCAGTCAAATCTTAAAGCTTCAAAATGATCTCCTTTACTCCATGTCTCACATACAGGTCATACTGATACAAAAGGTGGGTTCCCATGGTCTTGGACAGCTCTGCCCTTGTGACTTTGCAGGTTACAGCCTCTCTCCCAGCTGCTTTCACTGGCTGACAGTGAGTGTCTGCAGCTTTTCCAGGCAAAAGGTGCAAGCTGTCAGTGGATCTACCATTCTGGAGTCTGGAGAATGGTGGCCCTCTTCTCACAGCTCCATTAGGGGGTGCCCAAGTAGGGACTCTGTGTGGGGACTCTGACCCCACATTTCCTTTCCACATGCCCTAGCACAGATTCTCCATGAGAGCCCCACCTCCACAGCAAATGTCTGCCTGAACATCCAGGCATTTCCATACATCCTCTGAAATCTAGGCGGAGGTTCCCAAACCTCAATTCTTGACTTCTGTGCACCTGAAGGCTCAACACCACTTGGAAGCTGCCAAAGCTTGAGGCTTGTGCTTTCTGAAGCCACAGCCTGAGCTGCACCTTAGCCCCTTTTAGTCAAGGCTTAAGCAGCTGAGACACAGGGCACCAAGTCCTGAGACTGCATATAGAATGGGGACTCTGGGCCTGGCTCACAAAACCATTTTTTCCTCCTAGGCCTCCAGGCCTGTGATGGCAGGGGATGCCAGGAAGATTGCTGCCATATCCTGGAGACATTTACCCCATCGTCTTGGGGATTAACATTCAGCTCCTCATTACTTATGCAAATTTCTGCAGGGAACTTGAATTTACCCTCAGAAAATGGGATTTTCTTTTCTCTCACAATAGTGAAGCTGCAAATTTTCTGAACTTTTATGCTCTCCTTCCCTTATAAAACTGAATGCCTTTAACAGCACCCAAGTGACCTCTTGAATGCTTTGCTGCTTAGAAATTTCTTCCACCAGATTTCCCAAATCATCTCTCTCAAGTGCAAAATTCCACAAATCTCCAGGCAGGGGCAAAATACCACCAGTCTCTTTGCTAAAATATAGCAAGAGTCACCTTCGCTCCAATTCCCAACAAGTTCATATCACTATCATCATTTTTGTCAAAGCCATTCAACAAGTCTCTAGGAAGTTCCAAATTTTCCCACATTTCTGAGCCCTCTGAAATGTTCCCATCTCTGCCTGTTACCCAGTTCCAAAGTTGCTTCCACATTTTCAGGTATCTTTTCAGCAACACCCCACTCTACTGGTACTAATTTACTGTATTATTTCATTTTCATGCTGCTAAGAAATACATACCCAAAGAAAGAGGTTTAATTGGACCCACAGTTCCACATGGCTGAAGAAGCCACACAATCATGGTGGAAGGCAAGGAAGAGCAAGTCACATTTTACATGGATGGCAGCAGGAAAAAGAGAGCACTTGTGCAGGGAAACTCCCCTTTATAATACCATCAGATCTCATGAGACTTATTAGCTATCATGAGTACAGCATGGGAAAGACCTGCCCGCATGATTCAGTTACCTCCCACTGGGTTCCTCGCACAACATGTGGGAATTCCTGATGAGACTTGGTTGAGGACACAGCCAAACCATATCAACCATTCATGTTTTCATGAAGGGATTAGAGTATCACCAAGTAACATAACTACACCACAAAACAACACTGAACAATATTTACAAGAACACAAATATTTGCACCCAATTTTTAAAATTTACAATGTATGTCATCCAATAAAATATTACAAGACATGCAAAAATCCTGATAAAATGAATCCATGAATAGGAAAAAAAATCAATCAAGTGAAGTAACTCAGAAATGGAAAACCAAACATCATATATTCTCACTTATAAGTGGGAGCTAAACTATGAGGATGCAAAGGCATAAGACTGACACAATGGACCTTGAGGTCTCAGGGAGAAAGAATGGAAAGGGGGTGATGGATGAAAGGTTACAAATAGGGTGCCATGTATACTGCTTAGGTGATGGGTGCACCAAAATCTCACAAATTCCCGCTAAAGAACTTACTCATGTAACGAAACACCACCTGTTCTCCAACAACCTATGGAAATTGAAAAACAAAAAACAAAAAAAACCCGATACTGAATTGTCAAAGGTACTAGTAGGACATTAAATTTTTTCTTATTTTCAGAGTTCTGTAGAAGCATACAGTGTAAAAAGATGCAAATATAACTTCTAGGGATGAAAGTACAATATATGAGAGGAAATATACACTAGATTCAGTTAACAGTTTAAACACTGCAAAAAGAAAACATTAGCTAATCTGAAGACATAGTAATAGGAATTATTAAAAGTACAACATAAAAATAACACAAAGAGAAACAGTGAGCTATAAAACAACTTTATAAGTGCTAATAATATACATGTAATTGAAGTCACCAAATGGAGGCCAGAAAAAATATGAAGAAATAATGACTGTTTTTCAAATATGAAAGTACTATAAATCCACAAATCTAGGATGTTCAGCAAAGCTCAAGTACAAAAATCCTGAATAAAATGACACACACATTATCCTCAAATCATTCAAAACCAATGATAAAGGAAAAATCTTAAAGACAGACAGAAAAAAGACACATTACATACAAAGAGAAGAAAAAGATAAGATTGATAGTAGATTGCTCATTGTAAACAATCAAGCAAGAAAATACATTCTTGTAGGGTACTAAAAGGAGAAATATTAATGTATCCCAAGCCATTAATCTTCCTCCTAGGTAGTGAACAGAAATAATAGTAAATGGCCAAACACAAAACTATATATGTTTATAGAAAACTTAGTCATAATTGAAAAAAAAACCCTGGAAATACATCAACTCCCAGTCTGGTGAATAGATGAGCAATATTTACTACAACTATCCGTATAATAGAATGCTATCCAGTGATATAAAAGAAGGAACGAGTGATACATGGCACAACACAGATCAAATACAGATACATTGTTATGTGAAATAAACCAGACTACAGAAGGCTACAGGCTGGGTGCAGTGGCACACATGTGTAATCCCAGACTTTAGGAGACCAAGGTGGAAGGATCACTTGAGCTCAGGAGTTTGAAACCAGCCTGGTCTCAAACATAGCAAGACCTGTCTTCTCTTTCCCTTTCCCTTTCCCTTTCCCCCTTCCCTTTCCTTTTTTCTTTTCAGAAACCTAAAATACTACATACTAAATGACTCTATGTGATTTTTTGTGAAATTATAATTATGACAGAAAACAGATTAGTGGTTGCCAGGCAGGGACTTGGGGTGGACGTGGAGATTGATCATAAAGGAATATAAAGGAACTTTTGGGGTGAAGGAAATATTATGGAACTTGATTTAAATTATGTTTGTATGATGTACCTTTTTTCAGAACTCAGAGAATATACATATAAAAATGGCAAAATTTACTATGTGACTTTTATAACTTAAGCCTGACTTAAAAAATATTGCTCCTATTGCCTTCTCAAAATATCTGTAAGAAACAAGTGGAATAATTTATATTAAAGCAATTTTCATACTTCAAAACATTATGTAATATAAGCATCAGTATAATAAAAATTGCCTTAGGCTTTGGAAAAAAATATCAGAGTACTAATTTGATTGATGCTAGAATATGATTCTGACCCTCTTTGAGCTTCAGTTTCCACTTCTCTGTTACTACAGATGTTTGTATGAGAATCAGATGAGGTGATGCCTGGATATAGCGAGGGCGTATCTGAGACTCAGTGACTCCGATGCATGACACATTATTGTTGCTATTTCTGCTGCTACTATTATTACTGCTGTTGCTGCCAGGAGGCCTGTCAATAAACTAAATTTATAAACTAAAATTTATAAAATAATATATTTATCAGGCTTTATGGTAGGCCTACATTTTAAGGGCTTATTAATATAGAGAGAACATTTTTGATACATGAAATAGAAACTGGTTTGAAGAACTTTGGCAGCTGCAAGTCAGGACTAAGTTAATAGCCAGGATAAAAAACCTGGGAACAATTCAAAGAGAGAGAGTTTTTTCTGTGTGTTTCTGTATCATTTTATGCTTACCTTCATAAAATCATTAATACTCAGTTTTGGGGTTACATTTGTCGGTTTTTGTCTTTAGTCTGTTCATGACTTGCGGGGAGAAAACACATTCATTTGCTTGCTATTTCTTTATTCTTTACATTCACAGAGGAAACCCCGTGCCTACCACTTAATAGAAACTCGAGAAATACAAGCTGAGTGACAAGGAATCATGTCCAAGACTTTTATCAGCTATATGATTGTTTTAATAAATTATGATAATATCTCTAAGACACACAAAAAAGTCATCTGTAGTCATCTAAAAGGATATTTGATCTTTTTAAAAAACTACTGAAAATCACAATAGAACCGTAGCGTGATAATTTAGGGTTAGATTACCCGTCTTTCTTTAATTCTTCACACTTTCATGTAATTATTCCTCTTTATTCTATTGATGGAGGTTCATACATTTCAAAAATTTATTTTGCTATATATAAAATATTTATTTAAGTTGTTCTAATATATAATATATTGTAATGAAGTAAATTTCTAATTATCTTCCAAATTAACCTTTTTCCAGCAAATTAATTTTTCTGGCAATTGATCAAAACCGATAGTCCTTTTATGTAAAATGGCAGCTCTGAAATATTATTTTTTCTCATTGGAAAAATCTTTTTAGTTGACAATCCTAAGATGCATTACATATTCTAAATAAAGAATGGTACAAACTAATTAAAAATAATATTTTCTTCAACCTAGATATAACCCTATTAACTTTAGCATGCATCTTAAGCGTCTATGTTTAGAAGTCTTATATTTCTATTAACTTACTTTTAAAATTTATAAATGAAATATATTTGGTGGAGAAAAGTTGTCAATAAAAATAAACAAATATATAGAGGGTAAGATTAGCCATAACGCCATGTGCCTCCTCCAACTACTGCTAACAGGTTAGCATGCAGCTTTCCAGCTATCACCTATGTATATACATACACACACACACACGACATATTTACACACACACACACATATATATCATATATATGAAAAAAAAGAGAAAGTGTGTGAGAGAGAGAGGGAGACAGAGACAATGGAATACTTGTAAAAAATGTAGACGCTCCTAAAATAGGCAATGCGCAAAATGCTGTCATTAAATGAGGAAAATCAAACCTTTGTGCCAATTCACACTGAAAACTTCCCAAACACCTGGAAACTTTACCTCCAGTTCACTACATATCAGCTTGATGCCATATTTTAGCTGCTACTTTACATTATAATGACATGGTAAGGAAGAGTCAAAACTGTTGTTTCCCTGCTGACGATCTAATCAATATACACCTGTTTTCTGCTGGGAAAACTGCAGCCGTAGATGTGGTGGCTTTTTAACCTGAAAAACGATGACAAAGTAGCATGCTGAAAACACATGAATTTGACAAACTTTCACATACTGTTTTCAAATTGAATACAAGCAGTGGGATGCTGGCATAGGTGACGATTTCCATGATGACAGATTATGATGCATCAGATAAAAGTTACAATCATTCATGAAAAAGGAGAGGAAACTCAGTCATGAGAAAATACTATAGAATGTATATTTAATGTTTTCTAATATTCTTCAAATGTATTTCATTTTAATATATAAAAGTTTTTTTCTAAAAGCAACATGGTTAAGTCAACACTATACATAGAAGTAGGGGTATAGAGGACACATTTGACTTTTTCATGAATTATGTGTATTAATACATTTCAGACACAATAAGAAGCTCTGAATATGATGTTTTGGGCAGTTGTTTCCATTTTCTTTGAAATTAGATTTTTTGCAGTACATATGTAAAGATAAGCTATGTCTGAATGTAAGTACACCACCAATTAATATTCCGCCAAATTGGGATGTATTATCTACCCCTTTGGCCAATTTCATGCAAAATGGAACAAATTAGCCACATGATCAAATTTCTTTCCTACTTAGAACAACCAAAATTAACACAGCCAAAAACAATATTTACTTTCTGATCAATTCGATTTTGTCATTTATTGAGTATACTTTTAAAGAAAATATTTTATATTTGTGGTGAAGATAAATCCAATTGCAATTTAGAAACCATGCAAAATTACCATTTGTATTAGCAAGTATAAATATGCCTCCTTATTAATTATTAAAAATAAAATTAAAACCTTTCTATATTTATCTACCAATACACTTATTGATTTATTAGCCAGTTATTATTTTTCACATGTGCTCATACAAAAATAATGTTTGTCTTCTAGCTCTAATTAAGAAATGTTGTTATAAAAATAATCTAAAAAAACTATTGCATTTTGAGAGAAAATTACATTTTAACTGGAAATCGTCTAGAGATTATAATTTTCAACCACTTATTTTCTGGAAAAATAGCACAGTTTTTCTAGATCTTCTCTATCTTGTTTGTTTTATAGATAATATTATAATATGGTTGTTATTTATACTATTTAGATACAACTGTATTAAAGAATAAATAGGTTCTGAATATGATGCTAAAGATTCCAATGACACATTTCTGTTTATAACAGGAAATCTTAAATGATATTGTAACAATAAGAAAAAACGAATGAGATTAAAGTGTTAGCGTTTTTAAAAAAAGTTGAAGAATGTAATAAAATTAATCAATCACCCAGTGGAAGTTTTAAGAGATACAAGTCCAAATATTTTTTCTGTTCCCAACAGCCAATAGACCACCTCAGTCATTTGCAATGTATAATCTGTTATTTACCAAGAGAGCAATTAATTATGCTGTTGAATTGCTCCTCATTGCTTATGTCTCAATTCCAAGTTTACCAACTTATAAACTTTCTCCCCCTTCGCCTGTTCAAGTATTTTTGTCTTATTTAAAATCAGTCTTGTTTATTTGTTTATCTTTGGTTTTGTTGAGTTTTTTGACTTCTTAAAATAGAATAGAAGAATATTTAAAGAATTAGCTATCTGATTCACTGCTATTTTCAACATTTCACAAACAGCGCATGATGTATATTACATCCTAAGTTAATACAAGTGTTTACTGGAATAAAATAATAAATGAACATATGAGTTATCTAAATTAATTGAGTGTTTAATTGACTCACATTGCCCACACTATATAAGGTCTATTTTGACTTTTATTGGGATATTTTATATGACACTTTGTCAATAATAAGAATACTGTCAAAATCTAGTCCAAATCTCTAGGTCCACTAAGAAGTTCCAGTCAATCTTGCTGACAAGACAGATATTTATCTTTACTTCTTTTCCCTAGTGGAACTTACTTAGTGACACAGAACAAAACCGCAATTTCAGACTTGGATATTCATCTGTTTGTTAATGCTTGCTCTCCTTGAATATAGCAGAGAGTTCCCTACAGTAGTATATTGTTGCTGCTATGGTAACAACAGTAGTAGAATCTAACATGAGAATTATAGATTCTTAATGCAGTACAGAAGAAAATCTCATATAAACAAAATTACTCTTGCAAATACTTTATGAATCCCTAAGAATTGCATCTTTATTTACCCCCTCATGATAAATCCAACTCAGCTGGTTTTCCTTCTAGTTTTAAACAGATCATTATGTCTTCAGTCAATTTTCAACATTAGAAATGCATTTGGTGTTTTATCATATTTACATTATCAGAGGACATAAAAGTAATATTATAGTCTCGAATCTTAAGCTCACGTCTGGGGATACCTTAATTGAATGAAAAAGTGAGGATAAATGCCTGCACAGCTAAACTTACTGTCTCTTTCTCGTGAATAGAATTCAACTCAACTTGAACACGTTAAGGCCCCTTTAAGGACAGCTCCAAAGGGTGTAGGCATTAAGCTGTTCTTGCCTTGAGTTCAAAGAATTATTATGAAATGGAAGAACACACCAATAGCAGCTCATGTAGAACTACCCTTGATGCTCCTCTTGTCTGTGTTAATTCTGATATATTTAGTTGGCCAGCCAGTGCTTGACTTGTGTTTAGTCCATCTCTACTTTCTTGAATCCCAGCTGTGTAGGGATCTGACTCTGCCAAAGCCTGGTCTACACCATCTGCTCTGACTGACTGCCAGGATTCCTGGCTGCCCTGACATGCTTAGAGAGACATTCTGTTTTTTTATCCTTTTTTTTCCCTCCTGTGAATACTTGAGGCTTCCAAATAAGTGACCACTGGATAAAGTAATGTATTACGGTGTCCTAGTGATAGACAACAGTAAATTCAACTTCATTGATATTTAAGGTGACTTCCAGCTGTAAACAGTCCTAGCACCTCAAGTATGATACCTGGTTTTAGGGGACAATATTGACAATTAAAATTGATAAACTGAAGCATATATCAATGGGAGCAGCAGGATAATGCTAATTCTTGTAACTATATTAGATAAGCAACACCTAAAGAAATTGACACGTTTATCCTGGAGCACAGAACATTAACAGATAGAATCCTAGTACTGACTTTCTCTTAAGATGATAAAATATAATTTGAAGAACAAGAATCTACATCCTCTCATTGGATTTACATCAAGTGAAAAACTCTAATTCTCAAATCAGTTCAGTTGAGTAAATGTTTATAAAACTGTGAGCACTTGACTATTCTTTGAATTTGGAGCTTCAACACTCAAGACCCTCCGTGTCTGAATTGTTCAAATACATAACGTGGTGTCTCTGAATTGATTGATCCGTAATATCATCCTACAAGCATTAACATACATCTTTGAAGTAGATATTTGCGTGCAAACGATTTCAAATCACACAGTTTTTTTCACTTTCCTCAATTGTGAAATATAGATATCTATGATCATATCAATCTGAGCCCTAACCATTTCTGTAAAATATTCAGCTTTCAAGCTATTTTAAAAACTTTGAAAATCCTGATATTGAAATTCTAAATTATAGCCAATATATATGCTTTCTAATAATTTAAAATAAGGGGAATTTAATCCCCTTTCTGATTTTTATATTTATTATTGTTATATAGATTAGATTAATGCATTGAAAAATAATACTTTGTCTTTGTTTTTAATTCTGCTGCTTAAGTTTCAACCACTTCTGTAATTGGACATATTTTAAAGAATAACATTGAAGTAATTCTTGCTTTGAGGATTTATATTTACAAGATATTCTGTTTATTGTGATATATTTTTGTTTTAACACATCACAAGACTTTCTATTATGTTTAAAACAATCTACAACTTGCAAATATGTTTTTCTTAAAAACAATATATAAATCATCCTATTTTTACTCCATTTTGAGGAGCTGTGGAATCAAATTACCCATAGCAATATATAAGGCAATATAATTAATAAATATTACAGTTGTTTAATCTAGAATAAAACTTTACTTCAATGAGATTTGGAATTTTGGTTTGTTGTTTGCTTATACTGAGATGTTAAGTAGTTTTAGCAAACATTTTCAAGGCCTAAGTTTTGGAGAACATATACTTTAGGAAATACAAAATTATGCCAAGATTGGAATGTTGAAAGGTATCTCTGTCTTTTTTCCATTCTCTCTCTCTCACAGATGCATAAACACATAGACACAGTCACATGTATTCATACATTCCTCACACACACCTATTAGGGGTTATCATTTTTTTCCCCATACCAATACTAAAGGAAGAGAGAAATGCCTTTATGAAATAAAGGAAGCATCCAATCCAAAATTGCACTTTGACATACGTATATACATATATATACATATATATCAAATACATATGTATATACATATTTTTCTTTTTTATTTCTGTGAGTTTTAAGATGATGACGATTAATTTTTCAAAAGCTTTTTGGCATTTAAATTCATTGATCTTAATGATTTCCATCAAATAATATTGAGAAAGCATACTGTGACAGTGAATATTGACTGTCAATCTGATTGGATTGAAGGAAGCAAAGTGTTGTTCCTGGGCATGTCTGTGAGGGTGTTGCCAAAGGAGATTAACATTTGAGTCAGTGGACTGGGAAAGGCAGACTCACCCTCAATCTGGGTGGGCACAATCTAATCAGCTGCCAGCGTGGCTAGAATAAAAGCAGGCAGAAGAACGTGGAAATAATAGATTGGCTTAGCCTCCAAGCCTATATCTTTCTTGATTGCTGGATGCTTCCTGCCCTCGAACATCGGACTCCAAGTTCTTCAGCTTTGGGACTCAGAATGAATTCCTTGCTCCTCAGTTTGCAGAACGCCTATTGTGAGACCTCACCTTGTGATCATGTGTGTTAATACTCCTTAATAAACTCCCCTTTATATATTCATCTATCCTGTTAATTCTGCCCCTCTAGAGGACCCTGACTAATGCACATACTAAATTATGAAAGAAATAAAAAAGTTACAAACTACATATTTTTATTAAAAATTGTACATGCATATGCATCTTAGATCATATTATATATAATGTTCTATTTATATGTAATTGGATCTTATTCTACAAAGAGTTCTCTGATAAGAATATTTAAAACACATAGATTTTGGATTGGAAGACTCTCAAAAGCTAATAGCGATTATCCACTAACTGGTAGATTTGTTGTTAATTTATCACATGAACTCCATTGATTAATAATTAAATATTACTAAACCTTATTTTATTTACTCTTAAGGAATTTTTTAATTAGCAATATTTTATAGCAATTACATTACATAGACACAATGTGAGAACAAACAGTTATAAGTAGGCATAAAGTTAAACATACACTGTTGTATTTTTAAAAAGTTACTGGTTAATATTATGATCGACTGCAACATTTATAGTTATGCAAACTAACAGAAGAGTGTTCACATATTATGCTTCAGTAATCAAATAATTATTTATGTGAAATAAAATAATTACTTATAATTTTTGTATTGCTTTTATAGAATTATTTCTGTAAATATAAAAACATTCTTAATTATTGGTACAAGTAAAACAATTATCCGTTCAGTTTTGCAAAACTACTTTAAAATATTTGTTTTTAAGAAATTGTTTCACCAAAGTAAATAAATATTTATAGGAGAGGAATAATTACTTGGTACAAAACTATTTTTCACTGTGACATTCTTATAAATAAGCCTCATGGCATTACTTAATGCTATGAATTTACTTCATACATTGGTTTAATTTAATTTAGTCAACTAATTATTTAAACCTATCTTAGAACTTTTAAAGAGGCTCAATTTTCCCTCTATTTCTTCCCAAATTTCTTTATAGCATCATAAAATTACACAGTAACCTAGAATTAGCAGAAAAAAAGCAAGATCTGTTTCCTTTTTTCACATTCATTTATAATTAATCCCCACTAAACTGCTTTTATTTCTCAGAATCCCTGTGCCATTCTTTCACTATGGTTGGCATATTATCTTTTAAATAATTTTTATAAAAATGCCTGAAATGTCACTTTTTAAATTCTACTTTTGCTTTCTTAGGGTTTTAGTGATAAAAAAGTAAAAAAAAAAAAAAAAAAAAAAAGAAAGGAAAATCCCACTCGCTTTCCCACTATGAATCTGTTTTTTTCTCATTTAGCAAATTCTACCTGAAGAACAACTCATTTGGATATTTCTTTATGTCGAACTTGATTAAACTTTCCATCTTCATTCAGTGCTGTAGGATAATGTTAATTTTTGCTCATTTGAGTCTCTTATCCAATCCAGTCAAAAAAATCAGTACAGTATTTCATAGTGTCTGTTGTTGAGTATTCTGATCACATTACTTAGGGTAGATATTTACTACATGCCAAAGGCAGTGCTTCACAACTGCTGTTCATTATGGTTTTTGCCATATCTATATATTACTATAAATCATATTTCAACATATGATCCAAAGGATCACAACTGTCTGCATAAAATCTTATAGAAACAGATATAATCGATCACCTCCTCTGTTGTTTCTACTAACCAGGTTTTGAATATTTAAGGGTGAAAATTAAGTTGTTGCAACTTCAAAGCTGTCAGAAGAATCAAATCTGGCTTATGCAAACATATTTTGTTAAAATTATGCTTAGAGATAACAAATGCTGTAGCCTAATAATTTTATGAACAGTTTGAAAAAAGAATCTATACTTATTTATTTTATTACTTGTTGCATTACTAGTATGTGGCATATTGCCTGAGC
Organism: Nomascus leucogenys; assembly: GCF_006542625.1. Classification (NCBI taxonomy): domain Eukaryota; kingdom Metazoa; phylum Chordata; class Mammalia; order Primates; family Hylobatidae; genus Nomascus; species Nomascus leucogenys. The sequence goes on from NC_044383.1 coordinate 81,045,883, forward strand.
ATAGTAGACACGCAAGATATATTTGTTGAACTGAAATGTTTAACTTTTAAAAAACATAATTAATAATATTCCTTAATACTATAACATAGTACTATATATGTGTATATATCATTATGTACTAGTACAGTACTAGAATTAATATACACATTCCTTTGACATAGTTTTTCTTATTCGTTGATTTCATTTTACATATCTATTTGAATTATTTTTAAAAATTATTTTCTGCATTCTTCAAATATTTGCCCAGGTAGCTCAACAAATTCCTGAATTACATTCTCATATTCTGATTTATTGGGTCTGGAGAAGTACAAGGAAGTAAAATTTTAGCAAAGATGTTTGGTGATCCTAATGAAATCAATAATAATACAATCAATAATATTTTACAAAACTACTTTAAAATATTTGTTTTTGAGATATTGTTTCACCAAAGTAACATAAATATTTTAAGAAAATATTTATAAGAAATATTTATAAGAAAAAATTCAATAATATTTTGATATGTTCAATAGTATTTTAATATGCTAAACAGATATCAATAGATTTTCATATTCTCCTAATTCTTATTCTGCAGGGGAATTTGGTTTTCTTGCCTGTTAGATACAATATGAGAATTGAGTTTGCTAGAGTGCATTCTCCAAGATTACCTGTGACCCAAAAAGCTTACAAAACTTGGATTAAAACCTTACAAACCTACTACACTTTATGTGCTGTTGCAGTACTTCAATTGCAATAGCAACTTATTTTTCTAGACTCCTTTATTCATCTCTTCTTCCTTATTTGCTGAGATACAAGAAACTAATAGATTTGTTTGTGACCAAGATGGTCTCTTCATCTTCCTCACCTCTGCTAAACTTTAGACAGGTTTCTCCCTGACTGTAGGTCCCTAACCTCCCTGTTCTTGGAGGGTTTAGTTTGGAAAACTTAGAATTATAAATTCTTTCTCTGTCCTTTTGAGATGTAAATCTTCTCCCTGCCTCCTACAACCCAGGAATATCTGTTTCAAGAACCTGAGAACCATCTCTTTGAAATATAGTCATCAAAGAACAGAGTGTCACCATCTCCCAGTTTCTGTGAGAGGGTATGGGCCTAATGTCCACAGGCACCAGTTAGCACACACAAATGGCCTCATCACATACACCATGCTTCCCTATAATGTCCTTCAGTACTTTTCCACCAGCTCACTTTTCTTGCTTTTTGTTTCAGCAGAGTTGAGTTCAGTCTTTCTTCCATATTGTAATAGTCTTGAATTAAGTCTTCCTTGTCTGTTTATGTCCAGTGCAATTTTTCTTCAACATTGGTTTTTACCTCTTTTCTTTAACAAGAGAAACTCTTATATTACCAAGAAGAACCTTAGCAATTCAAAAACTTTCTATTTGTAATATCAGAAAAAAACTTCAGCTCCAGGATATCTGACTAGTCAATTGCTGCTTAATTAGGTTTATAATTGCTAGTGATTCCCTCATTATAAATAGCAGTTGATATTGATGTGTCACTTTAACTTATCTTCATAGTCTCAGGGAACCATAAAATCTCCACCAAAGTTCTCTTTCTACATGCTCCATATTTGTATTAACATTGCTTCCTAATTCAAATAAAGACATGTAAAATATGAAATTAATGGAAGCTTCTTTGGGAAAGTGAACAGTAACTATTGCTCTTCAAAACTCTGTTTGTAGATGCTCTTTCTAAGTTTGATGGATGGAAATAATTTACCCAGAAATATCTTTACACATTATTTTTGCAATAAGAGCATCTAATTAAAGAACAATGGCTATGACAAATAAATGTAAAAGTTGATTTATTCTACCAAAGAAATATGTATTCAACATGGCCTATTTTAAGAAATCATTAATTGAATACTTTGAATTTTCCCTAGACTCCATAATAATATTCTAAAAAAGAAAATGATCATAATGAAAATTGCTTAAATAAAAATAATTTCTAAGTATAAATTATAACAGTATTGTTGATGTATTTGCATAATATTCTAATTGTTGCAAGACAGAAGCAGCCATAAGTTGGCATATGGTATGAGGGTATTATGGATTTCACTGGGTGGACAATTAAGTTTCAGTATGTAAGGGAGTGCTTTGGGAAATTTAAATTTGTTTTATAACCTCATTATATTAAAATTTAGCTATATAATTGAAGCACATATTCACAGCTTAAGGCTTCCTTAAACTACACGAGAAAATTGTTTAATCTTTGGAAATCGGTTATACAGGCATACTTTAAAAAATTTTTCCTATGAGGCTGAATTTTTTCTAGTTAGAAAAAAATTACCGTATAAAATAGTAATTAAAAAGTGTACTTATTGCTTACAAACAACAAACAACAAAACAAAATAAAACAACTTCCACCCCTCTTTCCATATTGCATACCACTTCTTTCACTTTATCTTTCTTTTCACATTTCTCATAATTAAGACATAACAGCTGTGCATCCAGCTTTTCTTCATATTCCTCATTTCTTGGCTTCACATTCCTCATTTTGTTAAAATATGTAACATAAAGTCACAGCTATCAGACTCTGTGCTTGAATTTTCTTAATTTAAAAGTCCTAAAATATCTGCCCAATAGAGGATTTGTTCAATCCCTATTTAAGCAAAGTCCTTAGTGCTACATTTTGAGCTGTTAAAATGAATTTAAGTTTCAGCTGTAACAGGTATATTGGATTGTTCCTGGAACTTATAATTCTCTAATACTGGGAGACTGCCCTGAAAAGAAGCTGAGAATTAAATAAAAATAGACTTATCCTGGTTTGGTCAGCTTCTCAAATAGGAAAAACAATAGTCAATGTGGCTGTTTATTAATTGTTCTTAAAGGAAATATTTGTTCTAGTAAAATTATACTTTTCCCCCCCAAATTTTAACCAACTTTCATTTTCAAAACATTTTTAGAAGAAATAGTCATTGATAAAAATATTAACTTGTTTTAAGCTTTCTAAATAGTAATATAATAATAATGTGTCTTTATTGTTTGTATCTAGAAAGACCATTTTTATTTTCAGCTTTTACATTTACTTAGAACTCTCCACATTTTACCATCCTCAAACATTTAAATGGAAACATTTTTTCTCATAAATTTATTTTCTATTAAATTGTGTGCATGATTGAAATGCATTCTTCTTTTCCAAATGTTCATATTGAAATTACTACAGTATTAATGTTTATCATTAAAACAGCACAAAATATTGAATATTATAAGATCAGAATTTCTGCTTGCTGAATTCATTCCCACAGCTCTTCAATATAAAATAAGTTTGGAAAATTCAAACTTTAATATACAGTATATCATTATGTAGCAGTGTTTTAATGATTCATTGGCTACATAAGTTTTTTACACAGATAAGATTGTAAATTAATAAAAGAAATCCAGGTTATTATAGGAGAACGAAAGAATGTGGAATAAATATGGAGCATAGCAATGAGATGTGGACACATCCATAGGTTCACTGCTTTCCTCCTTGAAAATACAATTATAAGTGAATCAAGAATACTAATAATTCAGCAGTCTCCTTGGCCCATGGCTAATTCTACACTTAAATTGAGAGATGGAATAACCATATTACAAATACTAACGATCATCATCTCTTTTCATTGGCTTTACATTCTCCTCCATTTAATATGGAAAATTGCTTTGTCTACAAAATGTTCATTTTTTTCTATTTTTAAAATGTAGCCTCTGTATTTTAATCTATAATCTCCTAAAGTATTGAATTACGTGGTTTGACTTTACACTATGCGAAGATCAAGCATTTCCTTTTGTTCCTTTTAAATTAACCTTCCATTAGTTTTGAGTGATCCCTCCTTCTTGTACTATGAAATAGCACATAAAAAGGATCTTATCAATTTTTACTATACCCTTCACAACCTTAAATAACTCAATTATATTCACTCTATCTCTTCACATTTCCAGGCTAAATAATCTTGGCTTCCCTGCTTTCCTTTTGTGTATGCATAAGTTTCATTCTACTTTAACCATCTTATGTGTCCTTTTGTGAACTCTTTCATTCTTATCTTTCCCTGGGGGATATATCTTAAGACAGTATTTTACATTGGAAGATTCCATATATAATTATAACATACATTAGTGCTATTAATTTGCATTTATATACCATTTCATTTATGCAAAGTGCTCTTCAGTTTATCTTCACAATATTGCTGGGAAATTATTAGAATATGTTTTTGGAAAGAGAAAGTACAAAGAGGTTGAAACTAACCCCAAATCACTAGAGGTACATCTAAATCATCTTTTGAAACAAGAAAAAAAAAGATCTTTTTCATTTAAATAATCTATTTAAAATGCTAATTTGATTGATGGGAACTTACTGAAAGCCCTTGTTAATTTTCTAGTAATAGAAGGAACAAGCGAACAAAATGATAATTTTGAAATAGTTATTCTCAAACTAGTAAGACTACTTTTTTACGTGTGAGAATGAGTTAGAAATGTAAAAGTTTGTAACATATTTTGAGTTTAAAATAATTTTTATCAAACAATAAAGAATTTCCAGTATTTTAAAAACTCAAAGTAATTATACTCAAAATTTTAATTGGGGTGGATTGAATCTAGCAATATCAATTACATATGTAGATTTCAGCTTTATATCCCAGGAGATATCTCCTCTCCATGCTTATGTAGATTGGAGGTGGTCATTCTGATTATCTGAGTTACACGACCCTGTTTTAGACCCTTGGCTTGATGGAAATTCACTATATTCATTCCCGGGCTTTTGGTTTCATTGGTGTTATACTTACAACTAAGGTCTAATATTTTGTGCTGCTTGGACTGGTGAAATCATGAGCCTCAAACGCCTTAATCACTAGTTTTAATGTCTTCTCTCTGCTCCTGCAAATTAGGTCCTCTAGCCAAACAAACCACCTTATCAAATGGATCAGGTGAAGCTCCTGCTTATCCCTGAGCAGCTTGCAGTTCTCTGCCAGCCCACAAAATGATTCAAACAAGCCCACCACATTCTCCCTCCAGGACAAGAAGACACTCTACCTTATGTGTCTGCCCGCACAGCCCCTAGCTGTTCCGTCTGTTATAGATTGCAACCCCTGTGTGGAATGCAGTGTCCTTTTCCCTTGGGGAGTGGGTGTGTACGACTCATAAACTTCTGTGGATCTTATCTGTCTAGTGACAGTTGTCTTGTGTTTGGCTATTGCTATAATCTTAAGGTGGGAATATCTACTTCACCTAAAGGATGACTAGAAGGCGCCAAAACATCACATAATGTCAGTTCTTGAATCACTGGTCACTTTGTTCACTAATGAGCCACAGCCTTAAAGAGTATTTCATTTGTTAGCATGCTTATATCCTACACTGATAAATTTAAAAATTGTGAAGATGTGGGTTTACAAATAGGCATGAAGATTTTCTAAGAAGTTTTGTTTTGTTTTTAATTATACAGGCCCCTGGAGTAGTCTTTGGAAAGTAATTTCTTATGATAAAAGCAATTTCAAAGCATCTACTATTTTTACTAGGGTGTCCAAATTTCTGCATTTGTAAGAACCTTAGTGAAATGCAGCTAATATCAGTTTGGCATGCAGAAAAACCACAAGCAGAAAGAAAAGAATATCTCAGGATTAGAAACAGGGAAGAACCATCAATAAGTAATGAATTTACTGAGAAGATATCGTGTAACAAAAAAATATATTAGGCCACTATCTCATTTAATTTTTATAATAATTCTAAGGGGAGTCATTATTTCCTTATTTAAAATATAAGAAGTCTGATTCCGAGAGATATTATATATTTTTCAAAATGTATACAGCTGGCGAAGAGCAGAACTCTTTTCTGTTGGTTAAAATACATACATTTTTCATTATAATAGAAAGCCAAAACAACACAAAAATTAAAGAAAGAGAAAGGAGGGAAGGAAGGGAGGAAGCAAGGAAGGGAAAGAAAGAAAAATGAAAGGAAAGGAAAGACACAGATTAGGGAAAAACAGTTTTGTTACCTTTTCTTAAATTTTTAAGTGGGAGCAGTTAAAATTATGGCAACAGGATGGTTCTGGTATTCTCTTAAAAATGAATCCTCAGCTTCTTTTTCAATAAATTACTGTGGAGACCAGTATGCTAATTAAAATTGCTTCACCATAAGTACCAGCATTCATGATAAAGGTAAACATCTTATTTATAGTCAGATATTTGTTTTTATTTAGATGTGTTATTTAATAATTTTTTTACACTGAATATTTTACTGATGATGTAAGATCTATAATCTTGTATGGTATACCCTGGAAAATGTTAGAAACATAATCTGTATAAAATTACATATATAGAAAATGCATTCTTAATTCTAAACTTATAATTTTATTATAACAAAGGGAGACAGTATTGCTTTATTAAAAAAAGTAAAAATAAAAGTTTCAAAATGCAATGCAGTTGGAATAAATGTTTACCACTTTTTCTTTTTTAAAACAGAAAAGTACAGTGCCTTTTTCAAAAATCTTTACAACTTTTAAACACTTCTCAGTCAATAATCTTGTGTATTAAAACCTTCATTGGAGGTGATGTGACACACATCATTTGTCTTGAGTCATATTTACTATATCATATAATTATTAGCAAATGAATACAATGTGACAAACAAGATTGACAAAAAGTTCTCTCTACCAACTTGCAAAATGTTTTGCCCAGGTTTCTTGCCTTTGAGAGAAAGTAATCACAACTTTGGTTTGAGGAATAGAAAAGTAAATATGAAGGACTTCTGCTATCACTGTCTGAAAAATAGCAAGTTTAGAAAAGCTTCTATTTTTCTTCAATGTTTGTATGACTATTAAGGAAAGTGCTTTTTTGAGATATGTATCTACATACTAGATACACTTTATAGAGGAGTAATGGGTCTTTCTTTGAATATTCCTCCAGTCCAGTATTTCAAACTTCCCCTATTGCAACAATGCGCCTGGGGAACTTGTTACAAATAGAGGCACTTGCCCTCACTTTCACCTTCAATAGGCCCAGAGTAGGGCTCAGGGTATTTGTACTCCCCAGGAATTTACTTTGTACTTGTTGTAAATAATTAGCAATCACTATTTATGTATTAAAATTTAAAATGCTAAAAATCTAGAAATCTACCTCAAGTCTTATAATAGTAAATTTCTATGTTAGTAATTTTTTATTTTTAATTTTGGATAATTTTATCATTTCTCAAAAATGTCAATAATTTCCAATAGCCTGGTTATTCACAAATGATTATCATTTTGAAAATCCAAAATCTTTATAATTTGGGAGGATCACCTCATTAGTACTTCAATATTATATTGCCTCGTGTAGCTGAGTTAATGGTAAGCAATTTGAATTTAATTTTTTTTCTATATTTTCTGAATCTGTGACATTTTCCTAAATTCTTTGCAATTTTTGCCTTATCTGAATATCACTTTTCTTTGTCTAATTAAGCAGTAATTTTTATTTTTAGATTTTTTTTTATGTGAAGATCTATTAAATCACAGACATAATGGTTTTGTTGTATGGACCACTATGTGAAACTGATAGGGAAAGCAGGGCAGGGAAGTGCTGGAAGGAGAAGGGCGGATCCCTGGTGAGGGCTCCATCCCCGGGCCTGGGCCCATGGACTTAGGTGAGGACAGGCACTCCTGTGCAACATCTGCCTTAGCACCTAGATGTTGCATTTCCAAAGACCACCCTGGCCTACCATGCCCCCATCCTGTGCCTATAAAAACCCCAAGACTCTGGCGGGTAGACACACAAGCAGCTGGACATCAAGAGCACGTCAAGGGGAGCAGGCCAGCAGAAGAACACACGACAGACTCAGGCAGGCCATTGACCTGTGGAAGGAGGTGGAATTCGGCCAGAGCAGTCAGAGGAGAGCCCAGGGACTGCAGGGGAAAACCATCTTCCTTCTTGCTCTCTCATTTGCTGAGAGCTACTTCCACTCAATAAAACCTTGCACTCATTCTCGAAGCCCACATGTGATCTGATTCTTCTGATACCTAATACAGAAAGCCCTCTGTCCTTTCTCTAAGGCAGGGGTGTAACTGAGCTGACTAACCACAAGCCACCTATGGATGGCTAAACTAAAAGAGCCCCCTGTAACACATGCCCACTGGGGCTTCAGCTGCAAACATTCACCCCTAGACACTGCCATGGGGTCAGAGCCCCACAGCCTGCCCATCTGTATGCTCCCCTAGAGGCGTGAGCAGCGGGGCACTGAAGAAGTGAGCTACACCCCCGTCGCACGCCCTGTGAGAGAGACAAGGGAACTTTTCCAGTTTCAAAACCATAAATACATAACTAGAAAAATTAACATAGTCTGAAAAAAACCTCAGTAATCTTAACATGTCATTAGTTGCATGCATACCACACTTTGAGAGGTGCTCTGAGAAAATACTAGAAAAGCCATCAATCATAATACAAATGCTTTTGATAAACTGGCGGCAGCACAACTGACACCTTGATGGGGCTTAATGATGGAGCTGGGGCAGTACATTCTAAAAAACGAAGTCTTCCAATAAAGCAGTCTTGTGGTAGCATGTAAAACAAAATACAAGACACATAATAGAAGACAATTTAAAATGTCTTGGTATCTATATACATATGTGTGTATTAATTCCTAATGTAGAAGACATTACTATAAACTGAGTGGCTTAAATTTATTATCTTACAGTTCTGGATGTCAGAAGACCAAAATGCACTTTATAGGTTACAGTCAAGGCACTGTCATTGCTTTATTCCTTCTGGAAGCTGTAGAGGAGAGTCCATTTTCTTGCCTTTTCCACCTTCTAAAGATTTTCTGAATTGTTTGGTTCATGGCCCCTTCCTCTGTCTTCAAAGCACATAAATTCAGCCTCTGATTCTGTCATAGTCGCTTCTCTCCAACTCTGAAGATCCAGCCCTTGTGATTACATTAGACCTAGCTGGAAAATTCAGTATAATATTTACATCTCAAGGTCCTTAATAAAATCTATCCACAAAGTCCCCTTGTCATGTAAGATAACATATTCGTAGGTTCTGGAAATTAGGACATGAACATCTTTAGGAGCCACTATTCTGCTCACCACAGCATGGGAAGATGAAAATGATAATAGATAGCTAGGTCAGATAGTGATTAAGGATAAAGGAAGAAGAAAGAGCCAGAGCGTGCACAACGTGTGTATGTATTTGTGAGAGGGTGCTAATTAATTCAGTTATTCATATGTTGGATACTGTAGACCAATACTTAGGATAGAGTTCAGAGTTGTTAGAATTCTAAATAACTATAAATTTGGGAGACATTAATATAGAGGTAATAGTTTAATATGTTGAACTGGCTAAGTTTGATAAAAGACAAAAATATATACCTAATAGAAGACTATGGAGTGGAGTCTGAAGAGGAAGAAAGGAGAGGTAGTAAAGGATAAAAGGAGACTACAGATACAGTAAAACCTGGGAGGAAAGTGTTCGAAGAAGAGGACTGACAAGGCAGAGAGTCAGATAGGACAGGATCTAAGCAACAGTGACCGAATACCATGGGAAAAAGCAATTAAATAGATTGAATATATACATGTCTAGGACTTTCTGCCAGCCACTGTGCTAGGTATATTAGATAGATTAGGTCCTCTCATTCTTACACTAAAACTACAAAGAGCTTAATATCAGTGACTGTTCACAGATGAGGAAAGTGAGGCTGAGTCTTTCCATGATAATTTATTTAATAACTGCAGGGGATAAAAGCAGTTGTGTCTCATTTCCAAACCTGTTCCTTGCATCGTGCAGCCTTTTAGGGGAAGTGGAAACCAGATTAGAAATGAATCAAGAATGAGGGTATACAAACAAAAAACAAAAGTAAAATTGAAGACAGTGAGTGTAAGCTACCTTTTAGAGAAAGAAGAGAAGTGACAGGAGATAGGTAGCTTGAAAGGCAGTTCTGTAAAATTGTTAAGCCTAGGAAACAAGCATTTCCAGGCCATAGAAATAGAAAACATTTTTCTTAAATGATGTATTTGAGTGCTCAGGATAGAAGACAGAGAAGATATTACTGATGAAAAAGAGTTGTTAGAGAGATAGGAAACAAGGAAACTAAACTTTAGATAGAAAAATCAGCCCTAAAAGGAAGCCAGCAAAATGGAACCAAACCTCATCCAGTCATATCATTACGTTCCGCTGTGTCAAATGCTTAACTGCTTAGCTAACAAAAGGTGCAGAATTACTGCTTGTGTCCCCCCGACCTCCACAAAATTCATGTTGAAATCCTAACTCCCATAGCGATTATATTAGGAGATGGGGTCTTTGGGGAATGATTAGGTCATGCCTGTGGATTAGGGCCCTTAAAAAAAAGACACAAGAGAGTTTTACTTCAGCTCTCTCTGCTCTTACAACCATGTTATAATACAATGAGAAGTAGATGATCTGTAATCCAGAAGATGGCCCTCACCTGAACTCAACCATGTACTGCCACTCTGGTCTTGAAGTTCCAGCCTCCAGAATTGTGAGAAATAAATTTTAGCAGTTTATATGCCTTCCAGTCTGCAGTACTTGGTTACATCAGTCCAAACTGACTAAGACACCTATGATCTGTGTTATAGTTCCCAGGCATTTGCTCATATAATTTTTTCAGCTTGAAATTCCTTTCCTAAGATTTTGTTAAAATTCTACTCATGGACTAAAAACCTGCAGGTATATGATCCTCATTCATGAGGTAGTATTGATTCTTTCTACAGAAGTATTCTTTTATGCTTACTTTTTCAGTGTGTGCCTCTCTTTCAGCCTGTGCCTGCTTCAAAGTGAGTAATAGTATTAACAGCTATGTTATTATTAGTATTCGTAAGTACCAGATACTATGCCATAAACTTTGTGTACAATAACTCATTTAATCATAACACAACTGGATAGCTCTATTTTATTAAAAACAAAAACAAAACTGTGTTTAAGAATAAATTTTGAAGTTTACCTAACATTATGTAGCTAATTATGAGAGAAAGAGGAATCAATACTTTATCTTTTGTTTTGGCTCACCTCTGTTTGGAAGCAAGAAGAGTTCTCAAAATTGTTTAAATAAAAACAAGGGAGAATTATTTTAGTGGCATGTGTCTTACAACGTGGAAAAGTTTGTATCTGGATCTTACAGAGATTATGAACTGGAACAGGTTTGGATCTCTTAGCAACAGGTGATTACAGGCCTAGACACTCATGCTCCACTCTTAATGGGATTTCATAACCAATCAACAATTTCTGCATCCCCTTGGGAATTCTAATCAAGAAAGATACCAATAATCCTAAACCACATTATTTTATGAGATCAAGAAATTTAGCAAAAATATATGAACAATTTTTTTAATTAATTGATCAAAAATTTAGGAGAGTTAATATTTATTCAGGATTCATTTGTTTTCTTTACTTTTTTTTTTTTTGGTATGTTTTTTGAGATAGGGTCTTACTCTATCACCCAGGGTGTAGTGCAAAACCTCGGCTCACTGCAGCCTCAACTTCCCAGGGCCAAGCGATCCTCCCACCTCAGACTCCTGAAGAGCTGGTATTACAGGCATGTGCCACCACACCAAGCGAATTTTTATATTTTTTGTAAAGATGGGGTTTTGCCATGTTGCCCAAGCTGGTCATCAACTCCTGGGCTCAGGCAATCTGCCTATCTTGGCCTCCCAAAGTACTGGGATTACAGGCATGAACAACATGCCCAACCCAGGATTCATTTTCTTACATGAAACCATTTAAAAAAAACAAAAAAGAAGAAATTAACATTTGACGCGTGGTGTCCCAATTTGTTGTTGGAGAAATTCAGTGCATCTTGTGCGACTTCACTAGGAGAGGACTCTTGGAAGTGTGCGCCTGATTTCCGCTGGTCTTTGCCCTACATGCCTTTTCCCCTTGATGATTTTACTTGCTATCTTTTCACTACAATAAATCATAGCCATGAGCACAACTGTAAAAAAAAAAAAAAAAAAAGAAAAAAAGAAATTAAAGGGAAGGTGAAAAACGTACTTCACAGAATACAGATACAGTAAGAAAATCTAAAACTCTCTGCAGGGCGCGGTGGCTTGCACCTGTAATCCCAGCACTTTGGGATGCCAAGGCAGGCGAATCAAGGTGAGATCAAGGGTTCGGGACCAGCCTGGACAACATTGCAAAACCCCGACTCTACTAAAAATACAAAAATCAGCCAGGCGTGGTGGCACATGCCTGTAATCCCAGCTACTTGGGAGTCTGAGACAGGAGAACCGCTTGAACCCAGGAAGCGGAGGTTGCAGTGAGCTGAGATCACGCTTCTACACTCTAGCCTGGGTGACAGAGCAAGACATTGTCTCAAAAAAAAAAAAAAAAAAAAAAAGAGAGAAAAAAAAGAAAGAAAAAGAAAATCTAAAACTCTCAATTAGTGAGAACCTGAGATATCAGGGTTATCAGAAGCCCTGCTTACTTTACTGAGGGCAAGTTATCTTTGCTTGTCTCTGCTTCTCTGGATTGACTTCATTCTTATCTCTTTCTGCTGATGGATTCTCGTGTTTCAAATAGTTTCACATAACTTTTACTTAAATTTTCTTCATAGATTATATTACTTGAATATAAATTTCTTATTAAAATAAACTGATAAATCCAGCTTGGATTGGTTGTTCACTCATTTTTCTATCAGCTAGAGAGAGGGGCTTAATGTCCCACATTCTACAACCAATTCAGGAGGCACTGCGAGAGCATATAAAGCAAGAACGTGACAACTGGATGATGACCCTTCATAAAAAAGGCCCTTTATTGTCAGGAAATCTGTCCAAGAATTGTTTTCCTATTCTCTTCCTAAGGGTAGTACCAACAACACTCATGTACACTCTTAATTATAGACATATTCATACTTAACATATTCATTTAATTTATATTTAGTGGTCTAACACATAAGCCTATATAACAGTTTAATAAGAATTTTTACAAAAAGTAAAATAAATATTTCTATTTTTGAGACTTTTATCCTTGTCAAGCTCTATCTTAAAATACAGCAATTCAATGATTTGTATCAGCTTTTTTACCAAAGGGAAATGTTTCTAACATCCATAATAATATGTGTCTATGTAAGCTTGAAAAATAACTCCAACATTATGATTGATGAATTTTTGGCTGTCTCAGGTTTTAAAATTGATTGGAGAGAAGTGGAAATTGTAATACAACTTGCTTTGTCTGCACAGCATGCCTTCTAAGTAAATCACTAAATGAACACCAGAGGGAATTAAATATTTCGGAATGCTATAAAAATAAATTTGAAAGAAAAATAAAACTTTGAATGAAATATGTATGGATTTTCTTAAGTCTATTATGACATAACTATTAAACTTAGAAGGATATATTGGTCTTTAAAGACAATAGTACTTTAGAAAAAGAGATTGATTAGTCAGATTTTTGCTCATTTTGTTTCATGGTTTAGAAAAATTTTTTAAATTGTTTTTTACAACATGACAGCCTAAAATTTATTACATCATATCTTTTTGCCCAACACTCATATTTCCAGAGGCAGAAAGTTATTCTACAAAATTTCTCAAAGTGAACTGATGCCCTTTTGAAGTCAGGGCTTCAGTCTCCATATGGGGAACCAGGGCTCCATTTCCTGGGCACAGGCAACTCAAGTTGTTGTCAAGCTGATGACCTGCTTAATTTAATCCCTAAAGCTGATCTGCTTGTGTTTCCTGTCACAGTGATTTCCTTTTTGAGTAGGTAATCTGATTGGCCTTAGATTATTGAAGTCAATAGTTTATCTGAATTATGCTTGAGATGTCATGAATTTACATTTTGGATGTTAGAGTTGGTCATTTCCCCACACTTGGCCTTTCCTGTGATTTTTATTTTTTTAATTTGAGAGTTCACCTAAGGAGAATAGTCATGCAGATTTTTAACAATCTGTTTAACATGAACAATGTGGAACCGATATAGACTGCAAGACTTCACATTCAATAGATTTAACAAAGGTTTTATACAGAGAGGAAGCCTTTTTCCATATTATACCCATTTTTTTTTCTGTTTCTTTTCAGTTTGTTTCTCTTACCATTAACACACAGCTATCCATATCCATAATTAGAGAGGGTTACAAAGATAGAGGAGTGAGGGTAACCCTACTCATGGGACAGATTCTTCCAGCTTGCAGTTTTTCCCATCAACCCTTGAGAATGTCATTGGGCATCTTACTTCTTGTAAGTTTGTAGCACCTTTTGACTTATCAAATATTTTCATTCACCAAAGTGTACTAAGTGACTGGTTTGTGCCAGTCACGTGCCAAGCACTGTGTTAAGCACTAAGCAGATAATAATGATCACAATATGAGTGCATGCCCACATTGAATGTAGAACTCAATTAAACTTAACAATCCCTCGATGGATCTAGGTGTTCCCAAAATCTTGCTGCCAAGGTTATTGATGTGATCAGCATCCATATATGGTAAATTAGACAAATCTTTTTTTTGTATAATTCATGCATATCAATGTGGGGAGAGAGAGGATTATTAGCAGTTCTATCTTCTTTATTCAAATATATCCTAGTAGGTAACAATAATACACAATAAACAAACAAGTTCTAAGGAAATAAATAGGAAATGTAGATTTATTTAAACCAGGTACTGCCCTAAGTTCTGGTTATCGCATTAACGACACTGAGGAGCAAAGAGAAAATAAACAATTCAAGATTATTTTTGATACTCCTGTGTTAGCTAAAGGAAATAAAGCAAGTGACATTATCAATGGTGCTTTTCAGGGGTGTGTACAGCTACCTCAGCTTGGAAGATCATGGGTGGCGTGACTGTTGTATCGATCCTGGGTTTATCATGAGACTTTCCTATCTATTGAAGAAGAAACACAGAAGAATAGAGAATTGTAAATCTCTTATTCATGGGGAAAAAAAAATAGGTCAAGGAGTTTTAAATTGAAATTTTAACTTCCAAACTCTTAGAGGCAGGGATCCAGTATGACTACATCAGTTTTATGTATCTATGTTCCTTGCTGAACTGATAATAGAAATTTGTTTCCTTCCTTCTTTATTATTATAAGCAGATCTTAACCTGTGTTCTGATATTTTGGCTGTAAGGCTATAGACACATTTGTTTATCATCTCTGTGTCTCAATTAACTCAACTGTAAAATAAAAGTAGCATAAGTATGTACCTGAGAAAGAAACTTTTAATCTGAGGAATATGAGCCGCATTTAAACTATCAGGCCCAGAGAGGCACTGGAAAAAGACAGCACTTGTATCCCACTGCCCTCCTTGAACTAAATGATATCTCTTGAACCTGCTTGCCATGTGACTCTAGACTGACTGATGACACAAGTCGCTATAAATTAACCTAACAATGTCACATGCTGGACACCACTACTCTCATCCTACAGCTTAACAATGGATAGAAATCACTAGTCAATGTCATTTCTGTAAATCAATGAGAATTCCTGATGATTTTGTATCAGCGCCTTCCTTTTTTTCATTTTTGCCTTTAAAACCTGACAATAACCGAGGTCAAACAGAGCACTTCCTAAGGTAACATAGAAATGTTTCCCAGGCAGCTGTCCTCACGTTGGCCCAAATACACTCTTTAAAATTATATTTTGTGCCTCAGCTTCTTCCTTTAGGTCAACATACCTCAGAAGTTATGAAAATTAAATAAACTAATATACGGAAATTTATATACAACTCATAAGATCAATACCAATGTATCTCATATACATAAATGTATATTCATAAATAAATTACCAAAGAAAATTATAATGTATCTATCTGAAAACACCTGGCACAATATAAGCAACATTTACTTATTTTATGAGTTTCAAATAACTTATTGCAATGAAATATGACCAATTATATCAGTTTCCCAGGACTACAAAAACAAAGTAACACAAACTGGATGACTTAAAGAACAGACATTTATTCTGCCACAGTTCTGGAGATTAGAATTCCAAAATAAAGGGATCAGCAAGGTCAGCCTCTAGAGGAAGATGGTGCCTGGCCTCTTCCAGCTTGAGGATTTTTTGCCTGCACTCCTGGCATTCGTTTGCTCATAGACGCATCACTCTGATCTCTGCCACTGTCACCACATGGTATTCTCCTTGTTTGTTTCTCCTGTGTCTTTATGTCCTCTCTTTTTACAAAGACACCAGTGACATTGTATTTAGGGTCCACCCTAAGCCAGTGTGACTTCATCTTAACTTGATTACATTTGCGCAAAGCAGGCGTTACGACATCTTTTTTTTTGTTTGTTTGTTTTTTTTTTTTTTTTTTTTGAGACAGAGTTTCGCTCTTGTTACCCAGGCTGGAGTGCAGTGGCGCTATCTCGGCTCACTGCAAGCTCTACCTCCTGGGTTCACGCCATTCTCCTGCCTCAGCCTCCCGAGTAGCTGGGACTATAGGCATGCCACCTCGCCCGGCTAATTTTGTATTTTTAGTAGAGACAGGGTTTCTCCATGTTGATCAGGCTGGTCTTGAACTCCTGACCTCAGGTGATCCACGCCCCACCCCTTGGCCTCCCAAAATGCTGTGATTACAGACATGAGCCACCGCACCTGACCTGTGGTTTTATATAACAATTACTTTTAAAAACTCATTTGTCAATTGCACAACAATTTACTGAGAAATTTTGGCCACTCTATTTAAAATATTTTTTCATTTTAAAATTAAAATGTGCATGAAAGAAAAAGATGGATGGACTGAGTTATAATCAGGCTTGATCAATAAGATACTACTGCTAACTTCATTGTACACTTGATTTGTATGTCTGTGTATGAAGTCCATATGTTTACATTGTATACACCCAGACTGTAAACACATGTGCATCGGGTTTATTATAATTTTCTTGATGTTCTCAATAGTTTAAAAATTAAAAAAACACTATAAAACCAACAATAGAATTATTTCTCAATAATTGTTTAGAATTACTGTTCTATATAAATGTTTATAATTCATAGCTTCATGTAATTGGAAAACACTTAAATGACAGATGCTAATACAACATTTTTACCTGACAGGCTATATGATATCCAACAAATCTCTATGGCAAAGACATGTCAAATAAACTTTTTTAGTAAAGTCAAGATTTACATATTCAATTTTATATTCAGTATCCTAATAAATAGTGTAAACTATTACTTAAAGTCATCTTAATTATATTGATTATGTATAAAATGTTTAATAAAAGATACAGAAATAAAATAAAAACATGATCCTTATTTCCATTATTATGTAATTAATGAAAATACATTAGAAAGCATGTCAAGATGAAGATAGTGATTATATTTTTAAGTGAATAATTCTGATGAATTGGACAAATCCTTAAGAAACCCCCAAAAAACGGACATAGAAAATTTAATCATTGAATGTTCAACTCCAAATATACTCTTACCCTTTAAAAATATTACCATTAGAGTAAGTAAGATGATGTCTTAATTAATACTTGCAGATCTCAAACAGTGTTTCATTTACTTGGGAGAGGACAAAAAGGTAGGAGACTATCATTTCTGGACAAGACAGTAATTTAAATGTGCCAAGGATTCAACTAAAACTCTTAACAGACATGAAAAATGGTCCACTATTTTTTTTAAATGTTCTCACTTATTTGTCTTATATGTCTATGTCTCATTATCCCATGGCATAGCTTGTGTGTGTTGACTCAAACCAACTACCCAAACCTAGGAGAATGATTAGAAAATGTTTCCTTTTGTAGCTTTAACATCATTTCTGTGCTTCAGCCTCATAGTAAAGAATTATGATTTCTATGTTGGAAAAGAAAAAAGGCCAAATTTGTTCATGGCTAGTCAGAATTTTTTGTTGCCAGTAATGTATTGTTTAAAGGAATATTTACACAGTACTTAGGAAGTCTAGTTAATATACTTGATTATTTTCAACTAAGAAGAGCATTAAATGTTTTTCCCTGATATTTCCATGATATATTGAGAAAGGAAATAGTTCAATAACACAATTGAGTAAGACAAGCTTCTATTTATTGGTCAGTACTAACTATTTTTATATTTCATATGTGCCCGGAGACTCTATAATCACACACCTTTTATAAATCACACACAAAAATAAATATATATGGACTGCTTATATTGTAAGAGAGAAAAAAAATAACTGTTTACTTTCACGAATGTCCCAATCTTCTAATCATAATGTACCTTTACTTTTATGTGCCAATGAAAAGAACACCTCCTACAAGAAAAAGTCTAAATATCTCGAAGAAATTATCCCAATGATGGAGTTTTATAACTTTAAAACATACATGAACATATGGCCTTACAATGAGCACAAGCCCACATTGCTAAATTGTATATCATTTTAAGGGATAAAAAATCCTTTTACTGCTGCTTGCATTTAAGGGTGTAATTTGAATACCTAGGAAATCAATATCTGCTTTACTATGTGATTACAGTCAAATAATTGAAGTATCAGACAAGCAGTGAACCACAGGGTTTTTCTGTGCAAACAGCAAGGCATTCTAACTACAAAGCTCCTCTCAATGCTAGTGGACCTCAGGTTGTAATTACATAAAACTTTTAAATGTACTATTTTTTCAAAAGATCCTGTTG
The DNA here is from genome assembly GCF_006542625.1 of Nomascus leucogenys. Lineage (NCBI taxonomy): Eukaryota > Metazoa > Chordata > Mammalia > Primates > Hylobatidae > Nomascus > Nomascus leucogenys. The sequence goes on from NC_044383.1 coordinate 81,064,372, forward strand.
GGGTAATCATTCAAGGGAAGAAGGAATTTCTAAAAATACCAGAATTGACACTTCCTGCTGAGGCAAGAAAGAAGGAACTGTTTAAAGGTAAATTGATAAGGAAGATTCTGGAGGGTTCTTATTAATAGCACCTAACAATGCCATCCTCCTGGTCATTTGGAGCATTTCATGCACAGCTTGGATTACCTTAGAAGCATTCAGCTTCATTCTTCACCAGATCATCAGGGATGCTGCTTTTTCTTTATTCACTTCCAAAGGCTTAAATCTCTCTTTCTGGACAACTCTCATATCCTCTACTGAAAATACTTTCTATCTGATCGGAGCAAATTCTTCAAAACCAAAGCCAGTGTGCTATTGCAGCCGCTGAGCCAATCCTTGCTACACACTTCATCCAGCAATACCTGGATCAAAGACAAATGTGCCTACAGGGACAACCAGGTTGGGTTGAAGCTAGACAGGACAAACAGTTAATAAATGGCAATTGATACTTAGTGTCAGGGTTCAGTTGGAGTGGGGTATGACTCAGAGTATGACAAACAGAATGTCCTCCCTCTGTTGTCATTCAACTTCAGTGCTTTAATGGACATTTCCGTGTGTGAGAATTTCAGCCCAGTTTTTCTGATCTTTAAATTCTTCAAATGAAAAAAAAACAAAACAAGAATTTTACACATTTCTGTAAAATGTTTCAACTTGCATATATTGACAAATTGGCTACTAGCTAACAGGCTTTTGTAGGAAAGTAATTCCTTCATAAATTCATATAGAAATTATGTTGTGTAGTAGTCATTTAAAGTAATTATAAAGCATAGAAATTAATCTTACTTATTGCTGTATATCATTGATAACTTACGATGTTACTAGAATTACCAAACGTATTTTTTGTACACATAGAGTGATACTGCAAAATTAAAGTATTTGAATATGCTTTATAATTCTAATTTCCCGTTTAAATAAAACAGTTCATTGGCCTTAAAAGAAGCTGAGTTAAATGCTCTTACTTTTGACAATGCACACAGTAAAAGCTTCCATGTAATGAAATCTATAAAATTACTTCCTGATTTCAAAGATATTTCCAATTTGGATGATGTCATCAGTTTCAACTCTATACTTATTGCAATGAGGTCATGATTTTCCTTGTATTTCTCAATTAAGAAAAAAGAAACAAATGAATACATCATATGCGACATTGTTTAATCAATAATAATTATTATTGCATTTTAAGCAAAAGACTACATTTTAACAAACATTTTATCATATTCAGTCACTTAAAGGCCTCGTTATATTATTTTTGTATATTAAGTCTATTTCTCTACAGTATAGTGGGTATTTTGTCAAACAACTCAAACTAAAACTTTAAATTTCATGATTATAACTAACATGTTATGTAGTACATGCTGAAGGAAAGGGAGGACTAGAGAGTATTCTAAGTTATTTTTCCAATGTCTAGGTTCTAGAGACTGTGTATACTTTTTCTTGATCTTCAAAAGTAATATAGGAAATGAGTAGTCACACGAAGAGTGTCATAAAATTGTGCTTGCTGAGTATGGTGGTGCATGCGTATAATCCTAGCTACTCAAGAGGCTGAGGCAGGGTTTAATAAACTATGGTTCATTAATATATAAGGCCACATTACTAAATTATTTTCTATTAATTACATTGATTTTATCAGCAGTTTTTTGATACCTGCCCAGCAATTTTAGCCTGTTTCTCTGTTAATAACACCTGGGCCGTTACCATTCTCTCCTGTGTGGCTGTTTTGTACTTTCAAACAAGATTTAAACAATTACAAATAAACAAATTTCTACAATTACAGATAAACACATTTTTTATTGATATTCAAGACCAGCCTAAGTTTGCAACTAATGAGTTATTCTTGCCTTATTTCACAATACGTGGTATATACTCAATATATAAACAATAAATTCTCAATATACTTAATATAACATGGTGAATATCTAAAGTACTCTATCAGATATCTCAATTATGCCTTACATTTATGTCTCAAAATTTGGTAAGTTTCTATGCTCTTTCTCTTTCTGGAATACCTTTCTTCCTACTATCTTTAAAAATGTCACTTAATTATAATAGATGCATTATTATTTATTTATTTTGTCCAATATCAAAAACCTCTCTTTATATTTGATGAACTTGGTGGATGACAGATGTTGTCTCACACTACAAAAACCCAAATATCTGATATTCATGGCTCAAGTCTCCCATACAATGAAAACACAGGAATGACCTTAGCTTGGGAAGTTAAATGTACCTCCTCTGAATTTTGAATTGGAAGCTAAGGTTAACAAAAACCAAAAAAGTGAATAAATGCTAGTGTTGACAGAAGTGGTAGCAGTGGTATATAGTCTCTACACACAGAAGTAACCTTGTAAGCAAGGGTAGTGTCCCGTGGCCTTTTGATGGATAGGTTACATCTAGTGTTCTACTGGTTGCTGTAATGTTATTCTTGCCTGTGGCTTTGGATGCATGGCCTTCTTTTCTCTTGTTTGTTTCTATATCCTGGTTCTTCAATTGTACCAATATTTCTGTGACCTTCCCATCTTTCAAATAATTTTTTATTCAATTACAAATCAGTTTTTATTGCTTGCAACTAAGAAAATGGAGAATAACACACATTGGTAATGGGGCTGGGATAGTAAAGCCAACTGGTATCCAGCTGTTGCCCAAGAATTTATCTGTCTCATTAAATAAAAATATTATAGAAATATGTAGATTGTTTTCACCTGTCAGGGACATTAATTTGTCTTTCCCATTTTTTCACTCCAGATTATGTGAATTCTTAAATTTTGTGCAGTAATTTAAACTGTTTTATTAGTTTATTTATTATTTTAATGTACATAATTTTGAGAAATGATCTCACTCTGTTGCCCAGGCTGGAGTGCAGTTGCACAATCAGAGCTCACTGCAGCGTTGTCGTCCTGGGCTCAAGCAATTCTCACATCTCAGCCTCCTTAGTAGCTGGGACCACTGCCATACACTACTATTCCTGGCTAACCTTTTAATTTTTTTGTAGCGATTGGGATCTCATTATATTGCTCAGGCTGGTCTGGAATTGCTGGGCTCAAGCAATCCTTTTGTCTTGACCTCCCAAAGTGCTGGAATTATAAGTATGAGCCACCATGCCCAGCTGTAAAGATTTTAATAATCTCCTCTGATCAATTGTAAACCACCACGTTAGTCTATAAAGATATTATATTCATAAAACAGGAAAACAGAAATTAACAGACAAGCAATATTCCTTATTATATCCAAAGGATATATGGGATATATCCTTGTAAGAGATATATCCCATAATGTGTAGAGGTTTGACACCTCCGTAAATCATCTGAGGAAAGGGGATTCATGTACATGTACATGTACATGCCCTCAAAATAAAGGACAATTTTCTTTACCTTGTGCTCTGCTATTTAATATGGGAAATATTGCCTGGCGGAGTTGATTTATAGTGGAAAGGCATCATATGACATGTTTTGACCTACTGACACATGAATCAGGTAATTGATATATACATTTTATCATTTCTAATTCTGTCAAGGCAGAACGTGGTAGCTCACACATGTAATCCTAGCACTTTGGGAGATGGTGGTAAGAGGGATCACTTGAGCCCAGGAGTTTGAGGCCAACCTGAGCAATATAGTAAGAACTCATCTCCAAATAATAAATAAATAAATTCTAATTTTATCAATTTAATCGTCAAAATTTGACTTTCCTTATTATTAGTGAAATAGAGTATCTCTTTATATAAACATCATTTAAAAAGTATGTTTTGCAGGTATTGATTTTATTTGTATGACATTATTACTCAAATATCTTTTTTATTTTTATATAGGCAACATACTTATTTTTGCTTTATGGTGTCTCTCTCTCTCTCTCTCTCTCTCTCTCGTGTGTGTGTGTTATGTATAAGGTCATGACCCCACATTTTATTTTCTACATTATTGTATGTAATAATTTTGGAATTGTTTTTAATATAATTCGTGATTTAGAAATATAGGGATATAATTTCATTATTTAAGAAAGTACCAAGTTTTGGCTGGGTGCAGTGGCTTACGCCTATAATCTCAGCACTTTGGTGGCTAAGGCCGGTGGATCACTTGGAGCCAGGAGTTCAAGACCAGCCTGGCCAACATGGTGAATCTCTGTCTTCAATAAAAATAAAAATTAGCCAGGTGTGGTGGCATATGCCTGTAGTCCCAACTACTATATCTTGAGTACACAAGACTCTGTCTTAAAAAATTAAGCATGGAGCCATTTGGTCTCAGGCTTTTCTTTGTTAGGAGATTTCTTATTATGGCTTTGATCTCACTGCTTGTTATGGTCTGTTTGGGTTTTAGATTTCTTCAGGGTTCAATCTTGGTAAGTTGTGTCTAGGAATTTATCCATTTCCTCTAAATTTTCTAATTTTTTGGAATGCAGTTGCTAATAGCCACTAATGATCTCTTACATTTCTGTGTTATCAATTGTAATGTCTCCATTTTCATCTCTGATTTTATTTATTTGGGTCCTGTCTCTTTTTTTTCTTAGTCTGGCTGAAGGTTTGTTCATTTATCTTTTCAACAAACCAATTTCTTCTTTCATTGATCTTTTGTATTGTTTTCTTTATTTCAAATTCATTTATTTCTTCTTCAATCTTTATTATTTTTTTTTACTAATTTTGGGTGTGGTTTGCTTTTGCTTTCCTAGTTCTTTAAGACACAATATTAGGTTATGTAGTTGATAATTTTCTTCTCTTTTGATGTAAGCACTTATAAATTTTCCTCTTAATATTGCTTTCACTGTTTCCATAGGTTTTGTTATGTTGTGTTTCCATTATCATTTCTTTCAAGGAATTTTTAAATTTTCTTCTCAATTTCTTCATTGAACCACTGGATATTGGGAGCATACTTTTAAAATTTTCATGTGTTTTTATAGTTTCTAAAATTTCTGGTTTTATTCCATTGTGGTCAGAGAAAATGCTTGATATTATTTCAATTTTTGAATAAGACTTGTTTTGTGACACAACATATGATCCATCCTTGAGAACAATTCATGTGCTGAGGAGAAAAAATGTGTATTTGGCAGCCATTGGATAAAATGTTCTGTAAATACCAATTTGGTCTACAGTGCAGATTATGTCTGACTTATTTTTGTTGTTGATTTTCTATCTGGAAGATCTTTCCAATGCTCAAAGTGGATGTTAAAGTGTCTAGCTGTTATTGTATAGAGATCTATTTCTCTCTTTAGCTCTAATAATATTTGCTTTATATATATATATATATATATATATATATATATATATATATACTCCCAGTGCTGGATGCATATATATTTACTATTGTTATGTCCTCTTGTTGAATTGGCCCCTTTATCATTATATAACGACCTTCTTTGTCTGTTCTTAAATTTTTGTCTTGAAATCTGTTTTGTCTGATATAGCTACTCCTGCTCTTTTTGGTTTCCACTGGAATGAAATGTCTTTTTCCCTCTTTTTATTTTCAATTCATGTGTATCTTTACAGGTGAATGTGTTTCTTGTAGGCAACAGACCACTGGGTCTTACTCTTTTATTCATTCAGCTTTTCTATGTCTTTTGGTTGGATAGTTTAGTCCATTTACATTCAATGTTACTAGTCATAAGCAAACACTTACTCCTGCTATTTTGTTATTTGATTTCTGACTGTTTTGTTTTCTTCTCTTTTTTTCTTTCTTTCCTGTCTTCCTTTTAGTGAAGGAGATTTTCTCTGGTTGCATGATTTAACTTTCTGCTTTTTATCTCTTTTGTGTACCTATTGTATGTTTTGTGATTTGAGTTTATCCTAAGGCTTGCAAATACTATCTTATAACTCAATATCTTACACTAATGACAACATTGATTTCATAAACACAGAGGACAAAGGAACACCAGTAACTCAGATTTGTGCCTTTTGAGGCTATTTTGTAGATCCTGTAGGCATGCTTCATTCTTTTTTATTATTTTTTCTTTTATCTACTTTGACTGTGTATTTCCAATTAGCCTGTCTTCAAGCTCACTAATTCTTTCTTCTACTTTATCACTCCTGCTTTGAAGAGACACACATTCTTTAGTATATCAATTGCATTTTTCAACCCTAAAATTTTTGCTTGATTCTTTTTACTGATTTCAGTCTCTTTGTTATATTTATCTGCTAGAATTCTGAAATTCTTCTCTGTGTTATATTGAATTTCTTTGGATTTTCTCAACACAGCTACTTTGAATTCTTTGTCTGAAAGATTACATATATCTGTTTCTCTAGGATTAGTCCCAGATTCCTTATTTAGTTGATTTGGTGAGATGATGTTTTCCTGGATGGTCTTGATGCTCGTAAATATTTGTCAGTGTCTAGGCATTGAAGAGTTAGGCATTTATTGTAGTCTTTGCAGTCTGGGCTTCTTTGTGCCCATCCTTCTTGGGAAGGCTTTCCAGTTATTTGAAAGGACTTCGGCCTGAAACCCAATAATCCTGTGGTTCTTGCAGACTCATAGAAGTACTACTTTGGTGATCTTAGATAAAATCTAGAAGTCTTTTGATTACCATTCAGAGACTTTTGTTCTTTTCCCTTACTTTCTCCCCAACAGAGTCTTTTCTCTGTGATGTGTTTCCTGGAATTGGGGGTGGAGAGACACAAACACTCCTGTGGCCACCACCACCAGAACTGTGCTAGTTCAGACCTGAAGTCAGCACAGCACTTGGTATCACCCAAGGCCTACTCTAACAATTACCTGGCTACTATCTAAGTTCACTCAAGGCCCTAGGGCTCTATAATTAGTAGGTGCAAAGCTAGCCAGGTTTTTGTTCTTCCCTTCAGGGCAATGAGTTCTCCTAGGCCCCAGGTAGGTCCAGATGTGTTGTCTGGGAACCAGGGATTGAAATAAAAAACATAGAAAATTACCTTATGTTCTATTCTACTGTGGCTAAGCTGGCACTCAAACCACAAGACAGAGTCTCTCCCCCTCTTCTCTCCCCTTTCCACAGGCAGAAGAGCCTCTTCCTGTGCCCACCACTACCACCAGCCTATGGGGGTTCTGCCAAGCCACCATCAATATTCACTTAAAGCCAAGGGACTCTTCAGCTAGCTTGTGATGAATGCTGTCAGGCCTGGGACTCACTCTTCAGGGCAGTGGGCTCCCCTCTGGCTCAGAACAGGTCCAAAAATGCTGTCCAATAGTCTAGGCCAGGACTCAAGGACTCCAAGAGCCTGCTTAGTGCTCTACATCACTTGGCTGAGGTGATACATAAGGTACAAGACAGAGTCCCATTGACTTTTCCCCCTGCTTTCTCAAACAGGAGGTTTTCACCATAGTCACCACAGCTGGGAATATGCTGGGTCACACCTGAAGCAAGCACGTTTCAGAGCCCAATGCCATGGCATATTACCTGGTTATCATTGTTGGTTATTTAGGGCCAGGGTACTCTTAGTCGGCAGATGGTAAATCCTGACATATCTCCACCATGACAGGGCAACACTGAGTTCAATGTAAAGTCCATCATTCACTGCTTTCTCCCTTTCCCAAGCACACAGATTTCTCCACACTATAGGACCACTGCCATTGGTAGGGGAAGGATAGCACAAACCCTCCCTTAGCTACCCCAGCTGGTGTCTCAGTAGGTTACATGCCTACCCCAGTCTACTGGCTCTGAATCCAGCTCAGCACTAGGACTTGCCCAGGAATTTCAGTCCTTGTGGTCTATACTGCCCCTCAAGTTCACTTGGAGCCCCAGTGCGCTTCAGCCATGGTCGTGATGTTTGCTGGAACTCAGGCTCTGTCCACTGGGATGGACCATTCCTTGCTAGCTAAGGCCATTCCAAATGTTCCCTTTCTGGGCAGGCGTCAGCTAAGTAAAATCCAGTTCTGCTTTCTGCTATGACAAGGCATCACAGTTCAATGAATAACCTCACAATTGTTGTACTCTCCTCAGAAGTGCACAGATCCTTTACACCATGTGGCCACTGCAAGGGATGGTGGCGGAATGGTGTCAGCAATTCAAGACTTTCTTTTCTGCTTTCTTCAATGTCTCTTTCGGTGATATCAAGTTAAAACTATGTACTATGATTGCTCGCCTACTTTTTGGTCCTTGTGATGGTGGTTTTTGTGTGTAGTTAGTTGACAAAATTTGGTGTCCCTATTGGGGCAACAAAGATGTAAGCTTCTATTTGGTCATCCTACTCTGGAGGGTTTCTTTTTATTACTTATTTCTCTCCTCCTTCCTTTCTTTCTCCCTTCTTCCTTTTCTTTCTTCCTCTCTCCCATTTTTTCATCTTGTCTTTGTTTCCTTTGTTGTTGTCACTTGTCACAGCCTTTCTCTCATGGTTTTACTTCCAGATAATCTTTTAAATTCCTGGCTACTTTTTTCATTCACCATCTAGTGAACCTAATATATACATTGATTCAATTTCTTTCCATTATTTTTACATAAAAATAAAATACTGCTGTTGTTTCTCAATTCAAACAAATGTGATTACTGAATTTTGATTCAATTTCTTTCCATTAGGATAAAAATAAAATACTGTGTTGTTTCTCAATTCAAACAAATGTGATTATTGAATTAAAAACTGAGAAACAAATAGTGATCTAATATTATATCTTCTTCTCATACTTTTTATTTTAAAATCCAGTTTAAGTAGAAAAACAGTATTGTCACAGAATATTACTTGTGTGCTTATAAAGGTAGAAGCCTCCAAATTAGGAAAATCTTTTGTCTTAAAAAGATTATGCACAATTTAATTAGTACTTTCACTGTCTGAATTCTTCAGGAATGACATACATTACCATGTGGGGTGTTCAGGAGGAAGTGCTCTTGGGATTAACATTATGCAGGGAAGAAAGCAAGCAGTATTGAGAAGAGAGGGAAGTTGAGCCACCATGCAGTCCTAACCAAGGCTTCAGCTAAATCAGTAGGAGCTCTAGACTTGTAACGAACCTTCAGATTTTCTCCCAGATAGGATGAGGGGACTATCTCTTAATAGCTTCACGTTGATCGGCTATTATGAGAAATGCCTGTTGAAGAAACTGTGACCTTGAGCAAGGCAGTTCCTTTAACAAAGGCAAAGCTTCAAATAGGCTGACAGCTGAGGAATATATGTGACAGTTATCCAGAAACTGGGAGGATAAATATCTCAATCATAAGGGCATATGTAGAAGTAACATCACAGTGTCCACCTCAAGTACTGTTGAAATTGGCCATTTTTCAATGTGAGAATCATAGAGATACTACTTCTGGGTGAAATAAATAGGCAGTTTGTACATGTAAACAAATGTAAATGCCAATTATGCAATCATATTTTAAACATCATTCATTGCCTATGAAGCCTGAAGAAAGGTATTATTATTTGTATATCCTCAAAAAAACAGTTTGTACCTTACATTGTATTTTAAAATTATTATGTACACATTACTCGTAAGTATAGAAGGAAGCTAAAAAGGCTTAAGAAAACAAAAATAAACCATACTTTTATTGGAAAAATTTATTATAACTGTGTCATGCAAAACATCCTATTTTATACCGCTTAAATTGAACACTTTCAAAATTAGAATGAGAATTTTGTTCAAGAAAATGGGCAGGCAGTAGTAGCGTTAGCATTTATTGAGCACTTAATATATGCAAGGTAATCCATAGCATGTACTGTAGTTTTCTTATTTTTAATTATCATTATTTAAATGGAGTTTTGCTGTTGTTGCCCAGACTGGAGTATAGTGGCATGATCTCAGCTCACTGCCACCTCTGCCTCCTGGGTTCAAGCAATTCTCCTGCCTTGGCCTCTTGAGTAGCTGGGATTACAGGCACCTGCCACCATGTCCAGCTAATTTTTGTATTTTTTAGTAGAGACGGGGTTTCACCATCTTGGCCACGCTGGTCTTGAACTCCTGACCTTAGGTGATTTACCTGCCTTGGCCTCCCAAAGTGCTGAGATTAGAGGCGTGAGCCACCGTGCCTGCCATCACTTAATTCTTTACAGATCCTAGAAGGTGAGAATGTATGTATGTAATTAAGCGATTTATTATTAGCCAGGTGTGGTGGCTGACACCTATAATCCCAGCTACTCTGGAGGCTGAGGCAAGAGAATTGCTTGAACCCAGGAGGTGGAGGTTGCAGTGAGCCAAGACCACACCACTGCACTCCAGCCTGGGCAACAGAGTGAGACTCCAACTCCAAAAAAAAAAAAAAAGCTGTTTTTTTTCTTCAAATATTAACAAAAATAATAAATATACTGACTATACTACATGCCCTTCATCCTGACAAAAAGTCAATCATTTCTTCATTTTTTTTTCTGACTGAGGAATAAAAGCTGTTCCAGAACTGAGATGTACCATTATATTTCCCACTAAAAATATCCCAAAGCAATGTAATTATTTAAAATAATAGGAATATAGCAAATTGTCATGGAGAAATTATTACTCATAGATAAAAATGGTAGAGATACAGACTAACTTTTCAACAGGGTCCTTTACATGTAAAGACCTTGTAAATGTGTTTGGAGAAAGGGGAAATAAACATAGAAAGCAAAGGACATTGGAAGTGATACAAAACAATTCACAATAGAAAAAAAGTGACATTAAAATGTAAAATAATAATAGGTAATATAGGTAAAATTATAGATAAAAATAGATATATTTTTTATCTATATATAAATATAGATAAAAATAATAGGTCATAAAATAAGTACTCAAGATTTCAGTGGAAAAAGAATTTAATATGAACTCTAGTAACCTAGAGATCATTATTTAAAAGCATGAGCTTTATCTGCAACTCAAAGAATTCTGAAAATTTGGGTAGTTGGAAAAATTGGGTAAGAGAAGTGATGGAAGAAAACTGCAGAATGTGAGTATTATTTAGCCAACTACTATTAGGATTATCCCTTTTAGGAAGGGAATGCTGACTAAGTGTGAAGTGTCTTGAATCTGAGGCAAACAATTCTTAAACAGAGTGAAAAATTATACTTTCTCTCCAGACATGTATGACAAGAGAACCATGTAAGAACAACTAACAAAATTTCCTCCTTGAATAGAAATTCATCTGAAGATACCAAGAATATACAAATACAATACCTAAGATATATACTAATATATTTAGTGTGAGTGAATAAACAAATCTGAAAAGCTAAGTATACTACAATTTTCTCTATGTATGGTTTTAGGAGCTTAGTAATTAATAAGTGAGTCTTCTTTTTTCATCAAAGAAAAGAGCTATTCTGACACTAAGGAAGGAAAAAAAGTATGATCATTCACATTGTCAAATGGAGATATTATTTTTGTTACAGAAATCCTTTAAAGGTTGGCTTTTTCTTGTGGAGAAAAAGGATAGTGGTCATTACATTAAAAAATGTCCAGTAGAGTAGAAAAATAGCATACCTACTAATAATAAAGTTTAAAAAAACTAAAAATTTTAAAAAATAACAACAAAAAATGTACTAATAGGACCACTGCTTTATAAGAAGTATAATTTTGTTCTAAATACTTCACAAAATTTTTTGAGTACTCTGTTAACTTGTGTCATTGACATAAAACAAAGAGAGTAAGAACAACTCAAAAGTCTTTATTGCTAGTATTTTTCTGTGACTGTTTTTAGTGTCAATATTGTGTGTAATTTAAAGTCAGTGTCCTGGGCTCAGGGAGGCCTAATTATTTCTTCTTCTTCCTCACTATTTCATGCTTACGTCCCTAGTCCAATCCTCCATCTCCTGCTTGGTTTACTGACACAGTGACCCAGTATATACTCTCTCCCTTCATTCTATTACATTATCCTCCCAAATGTTGTAAACAGGAGTTAGCATTTTTTAAAAAATGTAAATGGCAAAATAGTAAATATTTTAGGTTATGTGAGAAATAAGATCTCTGTTGCAAATACTCAACTCTGCTGTTATAGGTGTGAAATCATCTGTAGACAATATAAATAAATTGGCATGGCTGTGTTCCAATACAACTTTATTTCAATAAAAAGGGCTATGGTTTGCCAGCCCATGTTGTGGAACATGTATTTATTAAAGTGGCTGTGGATTCACTAAGATAAAGTCGGCAATTCTGCTTCAAGAAGTGGGAGAATGATAAGTGAATACATACCATATGATGGGAAGACTGCAGCTATTAAAGTATAATATCTTAGAGCACCATAGAAGAGATGTTATCCTTGTCTTGAAACCCTATGCACTCTTTCATTTCTCTAGGCTTTAACCACACCATTCCCTGAAAGCAAAAAGAACTTTCACTACTGAAATCTTTGTTTCATCTTTCTTCACTTATGACATAAATATTATTGCTAACTTTGTTCTGTCGTAAATATCACCCACAAATTGTCTAAGCAAGAACTTGCTAATCATAAAATTCAACTTAAATATTATTTTCTCACTATGATTTCCCTTGAGTATCCTTTTAATATGTTCTAATATATTTTACTAGAGGAATTCAAAGCACAAAATAATGATAGCTAAAATTTATTTTTTAAATGAGCTGTATAATTGATATAGAGTATTTCAATTCTAAAAGAGAAAAAGAAACCTGACAATCTAAGAATTATGTCTTCTTATACACATTAATAAATAAAGGTATAGTGGTTCTGAATAAGTTAATTTATTTTCCTAAATTTAGTAAAAACTTGTGTTAAATATTTGCTTGAAACTGCAGAAGCAGAATTTATTTTCTTTATTCCAAGCCTATCTCAATTATAGAACTTGTCAACTTTATTGCATTTATTTTTTTACACTTCTATTTGTAGCTCTGATTTGAAAATTTCTGAAAGACAAATTTTTATATGTCTAACGCTTTATATAGTTCATGAAACTTACTGTTCTAAAAAGGTTTAAGAAATAAATTTTAAAAAATAAATTTATAAAGTTGTCAAATGTGCTCAGATTTATTATCAATCTTTTCTGCCTAATATATAACCATTTATCTATCCCTATGGACCATTATACATATATGAGAAAAGAGACAATGAAAGATTTACTTCCCAATATAAGAAGCATGCTAGATATTTATCAAAGTGACCTGCGGACAAACTACATCCCTTGAAGATGTAATCAATTAAACTGTACTGGGCTGAGGGACGGGTTCAATTTTATATTGTTGGAACCATGTAATATATTGCCAACAATAAGGCACATGGGTACATTGTGAGATGAATAGACTCCAGAATGCCATCACCAACACTTTATAAACTTTGAGTTTCTGCTTTTAACACCAGATCACATAGGTAAGTTTGGATTGATAGACTAGATTTTTCTCAGTCTCACCATCACTTCTGGCTACTGTTGCTGGTATCAAGGAAATATATATGTATATAAAATATTATACACAATATATTACATATTATATGTTTACATAATTTATTATATATTATATGTCTACATAATATATTATATTATATGTCTACATAATATATAATATATTATATGTATTCATAATATATTATATGTACACATAATATATGTATAATATGTATTATATTATATATTATATGTATACATAATATATTATATATTATATGTATACATAATATATTATATATGTATATATGTATTATATTATATATTATTTGCATACATAATATATGTTATAAATATCATATATATATATATATATATTTCCTTGATACCAGCAGTAATGGCCAGAAGCGATGGTGAGACCAAGAAAAATCTAGTGTGTGTGTATATATATATAAAAAATATTATATATACTAGATTATATATTATGTATAATATATAATATGTACATATATATTTAATATTTAACTGTAAATTGCTCTTTTTAAGGTATTTTTGTTAGCCCGAACAGACTAAGGCAGTTTGATGAAATGTATTATTTATAATGCCTTTATTAATAAGCAATGATATTTTTTAAAAATTGATCACATATTTTTTAAAAAAATTGATATCACATATTTCAGATATATAAAATATTATATTTTAATAATAAATCCTACTGTGATTATAGATTTATGGCTACCAAAATTTTAGTTAATTCATTTTTATTAAGTAGTTTATACATTAAATATCTTATATTACAGCAATGCTATTCTGACAGTAACTACTTGGAGTTAGGTCAAACTTCACCAGTTTAGGGCACAATCTCCCACAAGACTGCCCTTAGATAAGACAGTTGCTGCAAGCTTAGAAGTTCCTAGGCTACACACATTTCTGACAAAATGGCTGTAATTTCAAGAGTTCCCATGACCCTCTCAACTTCCATAATTTACTAGAATGAGTCATATATCTTAGAAAAGCATGATACTTACAATTACAGTTTTGTTATGAAGCAGGCAAATCAAGACTAGCCAAAAGAAAAACCCATAGGGAGAGGTCTGGGAGGGTCTTAAAGGCCACATTTTCATGTCCTCTCTGTGTAGAGTCAGAACACATCACCCTCCTGGCGTTTCAGTGCATATCAGCAACCAGGCAATACACTCAAGTATTAATTATGTTTTATTATATATATGTGATTGTTCAATTCATTGGCCACATGATTGAACACAATCTCTATCCCTTATTTCCTCACAGTAAGTTGAGCTGATACCATGTGACTCAAAACTCCCAATCTCTAATCACATGTTTGGTCTTTTTCATATAGCCTGTCCCCATTCTAAAACTATTTCCAGGCCCATCAGAGTCCCCTCATTAGCATGAACTCAGGTGTGATCCTAGAGGCCCATAATAAATAAAAAAGACACTAATAAACCTGGGGAATGTCAAAGATTTAGAGGTTCCATCCCAGAAACAGAGAAAAAAGTCCAAATTTTTTATTATCTAAGAATTACACTAAGATTTCACTATAATTTTTAAAAGAAAACCATTGAAATAAAATATTATACTCAGAACAAGTCAAGAGATCTTAAGTATAATCTCAATTTCAATCAGACTAAATGCAAGTTCAATGGGTGTTTTAGAATAGCCTGTTATAGCTATCACATTAATGGGAGATAGCACAATAATTCGTATGAATGTCAATAACTTCTAACTTTGGAAATATTTATGTTTCTGCTCTAACTGAGCATGGTCAAAAGAGTAAATCATCTGATTTAATGCAACCCATTTTTATAACCCTCTGACAATGAGGGAACCACAAATACCAGTCTCATTTTTTCACAGAATCGTTTTGGGAAGAAGATAAACTTTTAGATTGTATAATCCTTCTCAAGTCCTAAAATGTAATCATCTACATATTATTTGGGAAAAATTTAAAACCCATCTTCTTGCCCTCAAATTTGTCAATATAATTTAAATGGGCAAATTACTTAACTTCCAATTTGATTTTTTTATCTAAAATTAGAGAGATACTGGTTTATATGATCAAAAAAAGGTACCCTGTTAATTATTATTAAATTTTTAAGCATGTAATATATAAATATTTTTGAATTTTTTTATGTTGTAATGAAATATTGAGAATATAATGTTTTATGACATAGTGTTTCGGACACTTTTCCCTTCTCCCTACTTCTGCAAACCTTACAGCCTATGACAAAAATTACTTAATAGTTTTAATTAATGGCTCTAATGGAGAAAAACAACAAATTTTACATTACAATATTTCACATAC
Organism: Nomascus leucogenys; assembly: GCF_006542625.1. NCBI lineage: Eukaryota > Metazoa > Chordata > Mammalia > Primates > Hylobatidae > Nomascus > Nomascus leucogenys. Next base: position 81,079,908 of record NC_044383.1, read on the forward strand.
TGTTTTGTCTAAAAATTGGCAAAATCACGTTTCTTTCATTAATTTAAAATCATTTTATTATTTTGAGAATACTTCAAATCCTAATAAACAAAACTTAGAAAATAAAAAATGGTGCATTTGTTTTAAATATTTAATATATTACTATCATCTGCACAAAAATATTAGAATTATCAAAATTACAAATTGAAGGTAATTTTTAAGTAGTTATTTTAACAAGTGTTAATAGCAGTAGGTGGCAGATTAAAAATAATTTATTTCACTTTTGATGGTCATGCCTATCTTTCAGAATGTCAATTTTGCAATTTGAAAATGTATATGAAAAAATACGTACTTCTTTTTGTTTTTTCCATGTAGCTTATCTGTTCATTATATATGGACAGTAATAACATTGTTTGAATTGCTACATTTCTCCTCAGGTAATAAATAAATCTAATCTAAAAAATAGCAATGACATATGGAGGACAATTTAGTGAAAATGATTTCACATTTTTCTTCATTCGTTTTAGAGGTTCTATGTTGCTCTGGCCTCCATGGCATGAATCTTTCATTTGGGAACTACACAGCAGGTCCATATTGCTCTGAGATGACTGACAGTCACAGTTTGCTATAGTCATCACAGAGGGATGGGCAAGTGAGCCAGCCTGGCCAAAAAGAGTGCACTGTCTCTCAATGGGGGCAATTTCTATAAAGAAAAGAAGTAAGAAACATGATTCCAACTTCTCCCCACCTGCCCTGGCACCTGAAAAACAGATACTATCTATTCTGTTTTTTGAGGTTAACAGTGTAATGTGGGTCTAGGAACAGTCATGTCTCTCATCACTTTGGAAGAATGTATTTGCAGAAGAGTATGAAACCAGTATGCAAAGAGAAAAGACATACTAAAATAAGATACAGAGAAATACAATCAAGAACTCTGATGGTATTTTTGAGTACTTGCGTACAGCTTGTTTGAAGATAGTTCAACAAATAAATTTCAGTTACATCAACTAAAAAATTGTTTTATTCATAAGTGATGTCTTGGTTGTCTGTTCATAATAAACACTAGAGTTATGAATAACTTACCACTGTGGAAGTACTATAAACACCTAGAGACACCATACTTCTTAATAAGCACTAGTGCAAGTTTCTTTGGGGCTTGAGAAATGTTTCATGGGCCTAAACTGAGGCCAACTATTGGAAATTTACCTCACTCTACTCTGAACATCAGATAAAATATTTGTTTAATGATATGTTCATGTGAGAGGGAGCAATTGGATCATTGGAGTACAACAGGCATGAAGATATCTTATATTCTCTATGGAAAAAATTATAAGAAATTAAATAGTGTAACTCACAAATTATTCTTTTTAGTAACAGTTGAATAATTAGCATTACTTAGCATAGAGCTGTATGAGAAGGTTACTTATTTTTGTAAATAACAAAACCATAAAAATATAGTTTTGATGTAAAGTTAGAAAAAAAAGAAAATTATAGAATCAAGTAATCTTTGAGACTATAAATTAAAACATCGAACTTTTGGTTTCTAGCCCACTGTGTAAGGAGCTTAGAAGTCATCACTCACCCTCACAATAAATAAAACACTGAACAAACAGAAAATAAACAACCCATTTTAAATTTGTCAGAGTAATGAGATTAGAGAGCAAATTTAAGGCCCCCAAATTTTAGAGACAGCAGGCAGATACACAGAATTACAGCTTACTTGAGCAGAAGCATAGGAACAGAAAGGACTGCTGGAAATAGTACCATGGTAGGAAACCTCCAATAAATTTGATAGTTTAAAATGCCAGTGGGTCCAGTCTTATAGTGATGTCCACACTTCATGAGTTTTACCATTAGGACTCTGCCAGGTTCATAATAAAGATTGATGAAAAATCCCTGCATGCTTTTAGCAGTGTAGGGAAAATGTAACTATTTTGAAATATACCAAGACCATTCTGTTCTCCTTAACAAGGCTTGCCTTCAATAGAAACTATTTTACCAGAGCCTAACTGAGCCAAGAGAGATTACATACTTGATTTAAAATATAGTGTATCAATAGAAAACCTGATGTATAATAAGACTAGCAGATCATGAGATGATTGCCATTGAAAAGATAGTTTGTCACTCACAGTTCCCAAGAAGAAGGGGCATGCTACATCCCAGGGGTCCATGCAGGGAAGCATGGGGTCAGGCAAGAGTCTGGAGGGAGAGAGTGAGAAGGAAGGAACTCTGTGCAAAAGCCTTTGTGTGGTTTCCGTGGGAAGTGATATGGTATAGCTCTGTGTCCCCACTCAAATCTCACCTTGAATTGTAATAATCCTCACACATCATGGGAGAGAATCGGTGAAAGGTAGCTGAATCATGGGGGCGGGTTTTTCCCGTGCTGTTCTTGTGATAGTGAACAAGTCTCATGAGATCAGATAGTTTTATAAAGAGGAGTTCCCCTGCACATTCTCTCTTGCTTGCTACCATGTAAGATGTGACTTTTCTTCCCATTTGCTTTCTGCCGTGATTGGGAAACCTCCCCAGCCATGTAGAACTGTGAGAACTGTGAGTCAATTAAACCTCTTTCCTTTATAAATTACCCAGTCCTGGGTATGTCTTTAATGGCAGTGTGAGAACAAACTAATAAGGTAATTTGGTACCAGTAGAGTGGGGTGCTGCTATAAAGATACCCGAAAATGTAGAAGTGACTTTGAAACTGGGTAATAGGCAGAGGTTGAAACAGTTTGGACAGATCAGAAGAAGGCAGGAAAATGTGGGAAAATTTGGAACTTCCTAGAGCTTTGTTAAATGATTTTGACCAAAATGTTAATACTAATTAGCATTATTAATAATAATTATTATTAATAATATCAATAATTGTCCATATCATATGGACAATGAAGTACAGGCTGAGAGGGTCTCAGAGGAAAAGGAGGACCTTGTGGGAACCTGGAGCAGAGGTGACTCTTGCTATGTTTTAGCAAAGAGATTGGTGGCATTTTGCCTCTGCCCTAGAGATTTATGGACCTTTGAACTTGAGAGAGAATGATTTAGGGAGTCTAGCAGAAGAAATTTCTAAGCAGTGAAGGGTTCAAGAGGCAGCAGAGCAGAAAAGTTTAAAAAATTTGCAGCCTGACAATGCAGTAAAAAGGAAAAGCCCATTTTCTGGGGAGATATTCAAGCCCCCTGCCTAAATTTGCATAACTAACAAGGAGCCAAATGCTAATCTCCCAGACAATGGGGAAAATGTCTCCGGGGCATGTCAGGCACCTTCACAGTAGCCCCTCCCATTACAGACCCTGAGGCTTAGCAGGAAAACATGGTTTCCTGGCCCTGAATCCCAGCTGCTCCAAACTTGATTAAAGGGGCCAAAGTACAGCTCAGGCCATGGCTTCAGAGGGTGTAAACCCCAAGCCTTGGCAGTTTACACACGGTGTTGAGCCTACAGGTGCATATAATCCAAGAATTGAGGTTTGGGAACCTACACCTAGATTTCAGAAGATGTATGGAAATGCCTGAATGTCCACGCAAAAGTTTGCTGCAAAGGCATGGCCCTCATGGAGAACCTCTCCTAGAGCAGTGCAAAAGGGAAATGTAGGGTGTGAGCCCTCACACAGAGTCCTCACTGGGGCACTGCGTAGTGAAGCTGTGAGAAGAGGGTTACCTTCCTCCAGCCCCCAGAATGGTAGATACACTGACAGCTTATACCATGTGCCTGGAAAAGCTCCAGACACTCAATGCCAGCCCATGAAGGCAGCTGGGAGAGAGGCTGTACCTTGAAAAACCACAGGGATAGAGCTGCCCAAGACCGTCAGAACTTACCTCTTGCATCAGCATGACCTGGATGTGAGACGGAGTCAAAGATCATTTTGGAGCTTTACGATCTGACTGTCCCACTAGATTTTGGACTTGTAAGGGGACTGTAGCCCCTTTGTTTTGGCCAATTTCTCCTATTTGGAATGGGTGTATTTACCCAATGCCTGCAAGTCCATTGTATCTAGGAAGTAACTAACTTGCTTCTGACTTTATAGGCTCATAGGCAGAAGGGACTTGCCTTGTCTCAGATGAGACTTTGGACTGTGGATGTTTGAGTTAATGCTGAAATGAGTTAAGACTTTAGGAGACTGTTGTGAAGGCATGATTGGTTTTGAAATGTGAGGACATGAAATTTGGGAGGGGCCAGGGGTGGAATGATATGGTTTGGCTGTGTCTCCACCCAAATGTCACCCAGTATTATAATAATCCCTAGCTGTCAAAGGTGGGGCCAGGTGGAGACAATTGAATTATTGGGGTGGTTTTTCCCCCTACTGTTCTCATGGTAGTGAATAAGTCTCAGATGATATGGTAGTTTTATCAATGGGAGATCCCCTTCACAAGTTCTGTCTTGCCAGCTGCCATGTCAGATGTGTCTTGCTTCCCCTTCATTTACCACTGTGATTGTGAGGCATCCCCAGCCATGTGAAACTGTGAGTCAACTAAACCTCTTTCATTTATAAATTATCCAGTCTCAAGTATGTCTTTATTTGCAGCAAGAGAAAAAACTAATACACTTGCCTTGTCTCAGATGAGACTTTGGACTATGGACCTTTGAGTTAATGCTGAAATCAGTTAAGACTTTGGGGTACTTTTGGGAAGGCATAATTGGTTTTGAAACGTGAGGACATGACATGAGATTTGGAAGGGGCCAGGAGTGAATTACATAGTTTGGCTCTGCGTCCCCACCCAAATCTCACCTTGAATTGTAATAATCTCCATGTGTTGTGAGAGGGACCCAGTGGAAGGTAACTGAATAACGGGGGTGGGTTTTTCCCATGCTGTTCTTGTGAAAGTGAGTCTCACCAGATATGATGGTTTTGTAAAGGGGAGTTCCTCCACACATGCTCTCTTCCCTGCTGCCATGTAAGATGTGTCTTGCTTTCCCTTCACTTTCTGCCATGACGTGAGGCCTCCCCAGCCATTTGGAACTGTGAGTTAATTAAACTTCTTTCCTTTATAAATTACCCAGTCCTGGGTATGTCTTTATTAGCAGTGTAAGAATAAACAAATGCAGGAAGCAACAGGTAAGGTGTGGTCAGCAGTCTTAGTGTCGGTGACTTTGAATAATACCAGCAGGTTCTAGGGCATAAGGTCTCGCTCTCTTTTTTTCTGGTACCTGGTCCTGGGGTGATTAGGGTAGATGGATCATGGCCTGGAATGTGAGAGCTCCATTAGGAAGGGGTTGGGGTGTGGGCTCCAGATTAATTGGTTTGTATTGAAAAGCATGCTCATGGGTCAGTTGTTTAATATCTCAAGAAATTGGCAAACCCTAGGCCAGGCACAGTGGCTCATGCTTGTAATCCCAGCACTTTGGGAGGCCGAGGCGGGCGGATCACGAGGTCAGGAGATTGAGACCACAGTGAAACCCTGTCTCTACTAAAAATACAAAAAATTAGCCGGGCGTGGTGGCAGGTGCCTGTAGTCCCAGCTACTCGGAGAGGCTGAGGCAGGAGAATGGCATGAACCCGGGAGGCAGAGCTTGCAGTGAGTCGAGATTGCGCCACTGCACTCCAGCCTGGGCGACAGAGCAAGACTCTGTCTCAAAAAAAAAAAAAAAAAAAAAGAAATCGGCAAACCCTATGAGGGGCAAACTTCAGGGTTAACAAGGCCCCAAATGTCAAAGCATCAGAACATGGAAAATAAAAATCATGGTTAATATGATACTCAACTCAAGGTCCCTCTAACCTCATAATAGCAAAAAGGTAGACACAGCTCAAATGGCCATCACCTGAAAAGTGAATAAACAAAATATGACATACAGAATATTATTTGGCAATAAAATAATAAAGTAATGATCAATGCTACACCATAGATGAGCTTTGAAAACATTTCGCTAAATGAAAGTAGTGAGTCACATGTATTTAAATACTAGTAATGGTTATACAACTCTGTGAATATACTAAAATAGAATGCATTAAAAATAACTGTAAGTGGATGACATTAGGGTAAGCAGAGTGTATTTCATAAAATTTTTAAATGTAATACACAAACGCTAAGCTGATATTGCAAGAAGAGTAAAATCATCAATAGCTACCCTATATTCCAGCAATAATTACATGGTAGTAGAAGTAGTGTTGCATTCACAATAAATTCAAAAAATATAAAATGCCCTGGGACATTAACACCATAAGAAAATTATGAAACTAATTAAGAGCCATAAAAGCAGTAATTTTTAAAATGGAGAGAAAGTCCATTATTATGGACATTAGGTAGTCAATTTTATAAAGAAACCAATTTTCTTAAAATAATGTATAAATCTAATTGTATCAGAACAGAGTATTGATGAGTTTTGAGGGTTGGGGTTGGAGCTTCAAAATTATAAATATTATATGAATTAATATAAATTTAATATTAGAGCTTCTAAAATATCAAAATTGTGTTTTGGAATCAGAATAATGAGATTCTAAATTTCAAAACAAAATCATCATATGAAAATTATTTATAATATTAATAGTGTCACCATTATATTTAGTAGAAAATCAAAATTATTAGATAAATGATCTTGAGAAACCTACTAATATTTTGGAAAATAGTAAAGTCAGTGGTGAGGAGCCAAGATGGCTGATGTGTACTTCCCACTGAGAAGACTGAAAACGGTGAGTGAATCCTACTCCATCATCCCAGGTATACAGGTTCTCTCACTGGGACTGACTAGGCGGTGGGTGCAACACACGCAGAGTGAGGAAAAGCAGGGTAGAGCAATAACCTGGGAGCCTCATGGAATAAGGGGAGCTCCCACACCCAGCCAAGGGAGGTGGTGAGTGACTGCTACCCTGCCAGGAAACTATGTCTTTTTCATGAATCTGTGCATCCTGCAGATCAGGAGATCTCCTCATGTGACCACCTCACCAGGGTCTTGAGTCTGAAGCAGAGCTGTGCTACCTGTTTGCATTGTGGTCAACGGCAGCAAGCTGGACACTGCCTAAGACAGTGAGTTCCTGAGGGTAGGAGTGGCTTCCATCACTGTGGCTCCAGTCAGCTGTTTTCCATGGCTGGTGGAAGGAGACTGGGCAGTTTGGATCCAGAGGAATTTCCCACAGCGCAGCACAGTGGCTGTGGCAGATCGTGGCCAGACTGCTTCTGTAGGTGGGACCCAGATCCATCCCTCCTCACTGGGTGAAGACTCCCTGCAGGAATTGTAGCAACTCCAGCAAGAGGTTTACAGACAGAACTCTGATATCCATGTGAAGGGGCCTCTGGGGGAGGGGTGGCCATGGTTTTGTGTTCAGTGAACCTAGTCTTTCTTGCCTGCTGGCAGTCCAGATGCAGTATATTCTCCCCAGTGTAACCAAACCTCCTCAGCCAAGGGGCAACCAGACTGCTTCTTTAAGCAGGTCCCTTATCCCATGCCACTTGACTGGGTGAGATATCCAACAAGACATCTCATACAGGAGCATCCCAGCCGGCATCAACTTGGTGCCCCTCTGGGATGGAGCTCCCAGATGAAGGCACAGACAGCTGTCTTTGCTGTTCTGCAGCCTCCAATGGTGATACCTCCAGGTGCGGGAGGGACCCAGGTAAATTGGGTGTGGAGTGGTCCCCCAGGAGACCACAGCAGCCCTACAGAAGAGGGGCTTGACTGTTAAACACAAACAAACAAACAGCAACAACAACACTGCTTGACTGTTAAACATAAACAAACAGAAAGCAACAACAACATCAACAGAAAACACCCCACCTATCCAAAGGTCAGCAGCCTCAAAGATCAAAATTAGGAAAACCCATGAAGATGAGAAAGAATTAGTGAAAAAACACTCAAAACTCAAAAAGCTAGAGTGTCTCTTCTCCTCCAAATGATCGCAACACCTCCCCAGCAAAGGCATAGAACTGAGCTGAGGCTGAGATGGATGACTCAACAGAAGCAGACTTCAGAAGGTGGATAATAACAAACTTAGCTGAGCTAAAGGACCATGTTCTGAGCCAATGAGAAGAAGCTAAGAACCATAAGAAAACATTACAGGAGCTGTTAACCAGAATAACCAGTTTACAGAGGAACATAAATGACCTGGGAGCTAAAAAACACAGCATGAGAAATGTACAATACAAACACAAACATCAATAGACAATAGACCAAGCAGAGAAAAAATCTCAGAGCTTGAAAACTATCTTGATGAAATAAGACAGGCAGACAAGGTTAGAGAAAAATAAAGTAAAATTACAAAAGAATGAACAAAACCTCCAAGAACTATGGATTATAAAGACTGAACATACAACTGATTGGGGTAACTGAAAGAGACGGGAGAATAGAACAAAGTTGAAAAACATATTTCAAGATATTATTTAGCAGAATATCCCCAACCTAGCAAGACAGGTCAACATTCAAATTCAGGAAATCCGGAGAACCCCAATAAGACACTCCATGAGAAGATCCACCCCACGACACACAATCATCAAATTCTGCAAAGTCAAAATGAAGGAACTAATGTTAAGGACGGCCAAAGAGAAAGGCCAGGTCACCTACAAAGGAAAGCCAATCAGACTAACAGTGGACCTCTAAAAGAAACCCTACAAGCCAGAATACATTGGGGGCCAGTATTCAATATTCTTAAAGCAAAGAATTTCTAGCCCAGAATTTCATATTTGGCCAAACTAAGCTTCATAAGCAAATAAGAAATAAAATCCTTTTCCAACAAGCAAACACTCAGGGAATTTGTCACCATCAGGCCTGCTTCCTGAAGGAAACACTAAATATGGAAAGCAAAAACCATTACCAGCTACAATTACTACAAAAAACCATTACTACAAAAACACATTGAAGTATACAGACCAAGGACACTGTGAAGCAACTACATTAACAACTGCAAAATAACCAGCCAGCATCATGATGACTGGATCAAATTCACACATAGTAATATTAACCTTAAATGTAAATGGGCTAAATGTCGCAATCAAAAGACACAGAATGGCAAGTTGGATAAAAAGACAAGACTTATTGCCAGGCGTGGTGGCTCACGCTTGTAATCCCAGCACTTTGGGAGGCCGAGGCGGGTGGATCACGAGGTCAGGAGATCAAGACCATGGTGAAACCCCGTCTCTACTAAAAATACAAAAAAAAAATTGGCCGGGCGTGGTGGCGGGCGCCTGTAGTCCCAGCTACTCGGAGAGGCTGAGGCAGGAGAATGGCGTGAACCCGGGAGGCGGAGCTTGCAGTGAGCCGAGATCGCGCCACTGCACTCCAGCCTGGGTGCCCAGGTGACACAGCGAGACTCCGTCTCAAAAAAAAGAAAAAAAAAAGAGTTATTGGTGTGCTGTATTCAAGAGACACATCTCATGTACAAAGACACACATAGGCTCAAAATAAAGGGATGGAGGAAAATTTACAATGGAAATGGAAAGCAGAAAAAAGCCAGGGTTGCAATCCTAGTTTTTGACAAAACAGACTTTAAATCAACAAAGATCAAAAAGACAAAGAAGGGCATTACCTAATGGTGAAGTGTTCAATTCAACAAGTGCTAACTATCCTAATTATATTATATATGCACCCAGTTTCATAAAACAAGCTCTTAGAGACTTACAAAGAGACTTAGACTCCCACACAATAATAGTGGGAGACTTTAACCCCCCACTGTCAATAATTAGACAGATTATTGAAACAAAATATTAACAATGATTTTAAGGACTTGAACTCAACTCCGGGTCAAATAGACCTGATAAATATCTACAGAACTCTCCACCCCAAAACAGCAGAATATACACTGTTCTTAGTGCCACATGGCACTTACTCTAAAATTGATCATATAATTGGAAGTAAAACACTCCTCAGCAAATGCAAAAGAACTGAAATTATAACAATCCCTCAGACCATAGCACTATCAAATAAGAACTCAAGGTTAAGAAACTCATTCAAAACCACACAACTTCATAATAATTGAACAAGTTGCTCCTGAATGACTCCTGGGTAAATAATGAAATTAAGGCAGAAATCAAGAAGTTATTTGAAACCAATAAAACCAAACAGACAATGTACCAGAATTTCTGGGACACAGCTAAAGCAGTGTTAAGAGGGAAATTTATAGCACTAAGTGCCCACATCAAAAGGCTAGAAAGATCTCAAATCAGCATTTTAATATCACAACTGAAAGAACTTATAACCAAGAGCAAACAAATCCCAAAGCTAGCAGATGACAATAAATAACCACAATCGGAGCAGAACTGAAGGAGACAGAGACATGAAAAACCCTTCAAAAAAAATCAGTGAATCCAGGAGCTGATCTTTTGAAAGAATTAATAAAATAGATGGACCACTAGTGAGACTAATAAAGAAGAAAAGAGAGAAGGATAAAATAGACATAATGAAAAATGATAAAGGGGGTATCACCACTGACCCCACAGAAATACAAAAAAAATCATAGAATACTATAAACAACACTATGCAAATAAACTAGAAAACCTAGAAGAAATTAATACATTTCTGGACACATACACTCTGCTAAGACTGAACCAGGAAGAAGTTGAATCCCTGATAGACCAATAACGAGTTCTGAAATTGAGACAGTCATAAATAACCTACCAACCAAAAAAAGTCCAAGACAGATGGATTCACAGATGAATCCTACCAGAGGTACAAAGACGATTTGGTATCATTTCTTCTGAAGATATTTCAAACCATAGAAAAGGAGGGACTCCTTCCTAACTCATTTTGTAAGGTCAGCATCATCCTGATACCAAAACCTGGCAGAAATATAACAAAAAAAAAAAAGAAAAAGAAAGAAAACTTCAGTTCAATATCCCCGATAAACATTGATGCAAAAATCCTAAAGAAAATACTAACAAACTGAATCCAGTAGCACATCAAAGAGCTTATCTACCATGATCAAGTCGGCTTCATCACTGGGATGCAAGGCTGTTTCAACATATGCAGATCAATAAATACAATTCATTACATAAACAGAACTAAAGACAAAAACCACATGATTATCTCAATAGATGCAGAAAAGACCTCCAATAAACATCAACATTCCTTCCTGTTAAAAACTCTCAATAAACTAGGTATTGAAGGAACATATACAATATATAATATGCTCAGCATCATTAATCATCAGAAAAGCACAGGTCAAAATCACAATGACATATTACCTCACATTTCTTATAATGACCATTATTTAAAAAAAAAGGTAAGTATTGGCAAAGATGTGGGGAAATTTGAAACATTATATATTGTTCCTCGGAATATAGAATGAAATAGCCACCATGGAAAATAGTATGGAGGTCCCTTAAATAAATTAAGGATCTGTATAATATATCTGCATTTCCATGTTTATTACAGCTGTATTCACAATAGCCAAGATTTGGTAACAACCCAAATGTCTATCATCAGACTAATGGACAAAGGAAATGTGCTATAGACATAGAATGGGATATTATTCAACCTTAATAAAAAGAAATTCTGGGCTGGGCGTGGTGGCTCACAGCTGTAACTCCAGAACTTTGGGAGGTCCAGGTGGGCGGATCACCTGAGGTCCGGAGTTTGAGACCAGCCTGGCCAATATGGTGAAGCCCTGTGTCTACTAAAAATACAAAAATTAGCCGGATGTTGTGGCAGGCACCTGTAATCTCAGCTACTCAGGAGGCTGAGGCAGGAGAATTGCTTGAACCTGGGAGGCAGATGTTGCAGTGAGCCAAGATCGCGCCATTGCACTCCAGCCTGGGCAACAAGAGCAAAACTCTGCCTCTAAATAAATAAATATTAAAAATAAATAAATAAAAAGAAATTCTGCCATTTGTGACAATATGAATGAACCTACGGGACATTATGCTTAGTGAAGTAAACCAGTCACAGAACAAATACTACATGATTCTACTTATATGAGGCATCGAAAATTGTTAAACTATAGAAGCAGAAAATAAAATGATGGTTGCTAGAGGCTAGGGGTATGGATAAATGGGGAAATTGTTGCTTAATAAGATTTTTGTTATGCAAGACGCATGAGTTCTAGAGATCTGCTACACAAAATAGTGCCTAAAGTTAACAATATGGGATTGCTGGGTCCAGTGCTATTTCTGGTTCTAGATCCTTGAGGAATCACCACACTGTCTTCCACATTGATTGAACTAATTTACACTCCCAACAACAGTGTGAAAGTGTTCCTATTTCTCCACATATTCTACAGCGTCTGTTGTTTCCTGACTTTTTAATAATCACCATTCTAACTGGCATGAGATGGTATTTCATTGTGGTTTTGATTTGCATTTCTCTAATGATAAGTGATGATGATCTTTTTTTCATATGTTTTTTGGCTGCATAAATGTCTTCTTTTATATTATATACATAATAACTGAGAGGCAACCTGGAACCAATAGAAATAATAATACATCTAAAAGAGCTCTCCCTTTTACATATATTATATGAAAAAATATTTACGAAAAAGTAATCATATGATTTGATTATATTGCTGGAACCCCTGAATCTCTCAATGACTAAACCCAGGACTGTCTCCGGATATTTTATTTGCATTTTAGACTATACTCCTCTTTCTTTAATGTTTTCTGAATTATCTCATTTGAAACCAAATTTCATAAACATGGAGAACATTCTAGCACTCTACCTCTCTCTCATGTGTTTATATATGTGTGTATATATGTATATAATTATCACAACTAATGCCAGTATGACTATATGCAACTATATAGTTTTGCCTATATGCAAGTATTTTCCTGCAATAAAATATAGCTAGAAATTGCTTATTTTAGTCAAATTTAAGAATTTACAGTTAGAATTTTTGTGAGTGTAATCACATTTTTTATACTTTATTTTTTCTTTTAATTTAAACTTCTACCAAATAAATTAAAAAATTTCTTATTTAACATGGAATATTACCAGTATTTTATTTTTTCCCTAATCTGATGAATGAATAATGATATATTGGCAAATATTAGCATGGCTTATATTGGGTATATTTATACCAGCCATTTGTGCCTTTGATGTTCTCTTTACCTTCAAAAATCTTCATATTTTTAGAAAAATGTTTTGTATTACTGATTTTTCTAAAATTTAAAAAAACTTACATTACAATTAATCTTCATCTGTTATACATGCTGCAGAAAATGTTCCCTTCTATTACAACTTGTCTCAGTTCATGATGTCTTCTGTTATAAGTAACTGTTCTGTATAACATCAAGTTTTATTACATCTGATTTTGTGTCTAATTTAGGAACACAAGAAAGCCATTTTAAACATAATGCCAAAGCAATTATCATAGAAAAATTAGTTGATAATTTAAGGATGTAAAAATTAATGAGCTTTTGAACAGAGAATCTGAATTAAAAATAAGAGGACAAGCAATAAAAATAGGAAACATTTGTATTATATGTGATAGAGGATTATGTTCATCATTTATAAAATTCTTACAAATCATTATGAAAATATTAACTCAACAATAAAATCTGACCCAAAGTTTAACAGATAACATAAAATATTTTAAGTGTATATGTGTATATATATAAAGATATATACAGAGAGAGTATATATGAAAGTCTTGTTGAAGAGGTTATGAAGAAACAGATAATCTAACAGACTGCAAGCAGAAACCTTGTAAAAATTTCTGGATAAAGTTAACAAATATGCATACAGTTATGTAAAATATGCATAACATTACCAATTATTTATCACATAGAATAATTTAATAATGTTCTGCCATACTTTTATGATGGTATTAATTATAACATTGTTTATGGAAGCAGAAAATTTTAAGACAACTATGATGGATTAAATATATTTATATCTGTAAAACAAAAACATGCCACTGATCCATTTGCTTTGAAGTGTAAAAATGGACAAAGCAAATTTTACATAAAAAATAATTATCCAAGACAAATTAATCCTCTTTTAAGTGTATAGATATAAAATATACTTTTATACAAAAATATATATCTATGCAGATTAAGAATATTAGAAAAATTTAGTAGATACATGTTAGATGTTAACGGAAATATCTCTGGATGATGACTTGAAAATAGATTTTTACATTTTTATCTTTAGCTATTTTTGAGATTTTTTTTAACAATTAAGAGGTTTATGTCTAATAATAAAGCAATTACAAAAATTATGTCAATTTTGAAGATATATCTATCATGAGAGAAGCTGTGGCTGATTCTAACAAAAGCAACAAAAAGAGAAAGTCCTGAGACAATAACTATCAACTGAGGATTTAAAAATTATCAAAATATTTAAATTAAAGAATAATTGATCTCCCTTCTTCATTTCAGAAGACTGTTGTCTTCTTTTAGTGCCATTCTCTTTTTCTCACTATATCGTAGTATATTAGTTGCTTTGTCAATTTTTGTGATTGTCACTACCATCTACTATTCTTGCTTCTTTTTTTCTCAGCTATTTGTTAGCATTTCATATCAGTCTCTGCCACTCAATTATAAACTGCATTTTAAAAGTTGTTATTAGAATAATTATTTGTTATTAATTTTAAAGGAATTACTTGATTTTGTCTTTACTTCTCATACCTTCTTATTTTTATTCAAAACTATCTTTATTTAGTGAAGAAATCTAGAAAAGCATCTAAACATTTCTTAATTTTATTAGAAATCAAAAGCATGTATTTGTAGGTGGATGTTTCCATGGATCTCTAGACACAAATATAACCAGTCAATTCTGACAAATCTGGTTTATTTTGCACTTAAATTTCAGGACTGAATTATTAAACTGATAATTTCCATAGTATTCTACTTAGGAAATTTTTAAAAAATTGATCATAGCTTTACCTCTGTTTCCTAATCTATGTCCTGCTGAAGAGCTATTGTTTATAGTATAAATGGATATTTTAATATATATGCCTTAAATATTGTTGAACATGCTGATTTAAACAAATGTAAATCTACATATTGCAGGGATTCTTAAACTTTCACAAATTTTAATTGGTACTAAATTATCTAAGGCAATTATTTACGGTTCTAAAATTTACTCGATCAGGAATCTTTTCATCACTCATTGAAAAAATTCTCTTATATTTCATGAAATAAAATATTGCTAGCTAAACAATTTTTAATTTGTACATGACCTCTTCTTAAAAAGGTGCCTTACATTCTGAGAGAGTCAAGGATTAACCTAAATTTGCATTCTCACTCTTTTTCTCAATATATACGTTAATGAAAATGAATATTAATTGACAAACTAAATTTTACAGAATTGTCATTTAACTCAAATATAAACCAAGAGTTTGGAGACATAAAACCAAAGCTACAAAACCCACATCTATCTTGTTTTGTTTGATACGAATCATTACTCTATTAATAAAATATCTCTATTTTGTCGGTGAAAAAACTAGGAAGCAAAAGTTAAGCTCTATAAAATATCTAATATCTGATTATAAAGAGGAGAGAGTTAGACATCTGCTCCGAATCAATTTGTTAAGATCTGTATACAATACCAAAGCGAAGTTTATTAGTCTACTTAAGTATATATTGATAAAGTTTGCCTTACAACTTTGAGAATTTTTTTAAAAAGCTAAAAACAAATTAAAATCAATTTTGTAAAATTTGTCAAGCTTGAGTCTTTATTAGAATTACTAATTATCTGTATCATTTGATTGAGAAGACATATGATTCTGAGCACAGCAAGGGGTATGTAAAACCATTAACTGTCTCTCCCTCTAGATCTAGCAAGTGATGTGTAGACATAAACTCAGCAGGGACCATCTTTATAACCATGCCCTGAGGGGAAGTGGAACATGCTTGAGTGGAATACTGTTAAATGAGCCTAATGTGACCCTCCTTTCTCTCTTCCACCATGTACTTATTCTCTGTAGACCTTTATTGTTAAAATGTTGCATCACTTCCATTCCATTCAGTCAACACATAATATTGCACATTCCTTAAAAAAATACCCACAAAACTAATCTAATAAAAGTAAGCACTTAGTCATGCAGAATGTCAATTATGCAAAACTCAGTAACTGTTTGGATTTTATAAAGAGCTTTGATATTGTGAAGTCATTTTGCTGCACAAACCCTGATTTACCAGGACCACAGGTTTGGCCTATCCTAGACAGAGATGAGATTGACTCTTTGCCTTCTCACATAAACATGACCTATGTCGATTACTTCAGAGATAGGAAGAAAGTTAAATTGGCCCTCAACCCTGATAGTTCTTGTTAGCATATCATGAAAAGTATCCCAGATTACCAGTGGAAGTCTTTAATCCAAAGCAATTAATGCTCTTTCATGCAAAAATATAGGTCCTGTTCTCACTTTGTAGCTCTATTGTTAGAATCAGAGCTCAAAAGGGAATTTTGAGTTCCAGTTTGATTCTCAAAAGAGAATTTTGATTAGAAAAAAGAAATCTTCCAAGTATATCATAACTCTAGGTAAAATTTTTAGCTCTGTTGACAGATCCTGCAGAAAAAAAAAATAAGGTCAGAAATGATAAATAGTCACACGTTGCCAGCACTGGCTTTTTTACAAAAGTGGACACTAAATGCCTCTCTTGATTTCTGAGATACATGAATTAAATAAGTGTCTGGACTGATCATTATCTTGGAGAAAATCATTTCAAGCCTGTTCTGCAAGGAGTCAAGTGTGGTTGGAACAGATGAAAAGGGTATAGAAGAAGGGAACAATTATATGACTAATAGAGGCTAGAATATGTAGTACTTTTTAGGCCACATTAAGAATGTTTGACTTAAGGTACTATTTTGAATAAGATGGTAGCAATAAAATAATATGCAATGGAAGAGTGACTTAATCTGACATATTTATATACAATTGCTCTCAATGCCATATAGGGATTTGAAAATTAGAAATGGGAGTAGAAATACCAATTATAAGGCTTTGGTTATTGTTTAGGTAAGATAGAATATCTGATTATATTTGGAATGATAGTCGTAGAGCAGTGAATAGCCATTGATTTGAGATGTATATTGAATAAAGACATGCTAGCTTTTACAGATGAGTTAGATTTGTTATATGACAGAATGATGGTAGATAATGATGTCTTCAAATTTTTTGTCCTAAGCAAGAGGAAGAACGGCATTACCATTTAGGGCCAAGTATGATGAGGGTAAATAAGAGTTTGTTCTAGAACATATTACATTTGAAGTGCCTTTTGTATGTCCAAGGGGATAATCAAGTTAGGCAGTTGGCCATATAAATAGATGTTTAGGCAAAACATCAAGTTAGAGATAAAAATTATGGGGTTATTAGCATAGAGGTGGCACGTAAAGGCGTGGGACTTGGCATCCTTTAAGGAAATAGAGTATGTACAGAAGAAAGGATGTCAGAAATTGAGATCTGGGTAATGCTGACCATAGTGCTCAAAAAGATCATGAGAAACAAGCAAAACAGGCTGAACTGAGGCAGCTGGAGAGCCGGGGGTCATTGGATGATTTTAGGAAAAAGAGAATAATCATTGGAATAAAATGCTAGTGGCTAATGAAAATTAAAAACTAATCCTGGATTAGGAGAAATAATCTTTATTAATAAGACCCTGAGAATACAAACTTGTTTGCAATTTGGGAACAGAAATCTCAACTGAAATGAAGTTAATAAAAAACTGGAGAAGAGGAATTTGGAGACAGTGCATACAGACATTTTTTTCCTACAAATAGGACATAAATAATTGTATGAAGTTGTAGGGCAAGAGAAGATTTTTTAAGATAAGAGAACAGATGGTGAACATAAGATGTTCTATATGACATAATTATCTAGTAGAAAATGAAAGCATGCAATTACTCTCTCTCTCTCTCATTACAACTTACAGCAAATTTGTTTCATATTTTAAAAACTTGCACATAGTTTGACCATGGCCTACATAGGTGGTTGAGCCTGAACGTAGAGAGCTAAAAGACCATTGTTTTCAAAGATATAAATATTCTTTTCTGGTACAAAATAACTAAAAAAAATGGACTTCATTAATATTAGTTATCCAGTAATTGTGAAACCTATGCCATGCATATCTCCAGTGGAAATTATTTTCCCACTACACAATTTGCCTACTCAGTCTTAAACATAAATAAAATAAATGTTTAAGACAGATATGTCCAAAAGTTGAGATCACACAATTACAATACAGAAAAGGGATGAGAGAGATAAGCAAACATTAACAAGTAATATACTGAGTCCATAATCTAGAAAAAGGGCATTAATGTAATTCTTATTAAATGATTTTGCATTTTCAAAGAGTATCATTTTATTAATCTAAAACTAGGTCTTTGAGAAGCAGAGCTAGTATGAGAAACACAAGATTAGCCATCACCAAGAAGACGAAGTTTGATCAAGGGAAAACGGGTACTATTTGTTAAAGCAGATTCACTTAAAAGGCTCCAACATATTTCCAAATACTGAACAAAAACATGGTACACAATATTAAAGTAAACTATAAAATGAGATGCACTTCATTACATTCATTACAGTCATCCCTGTGCATGTAAGGGGGACTGGTTCCAACATGCCTGCAGATACCAAAATCAGAGGATATTCAAGTTGCTGGCATAAAATGGCATGATATTTGCACACTGACTATGCTCATCCTCCTATATGTTTTAAATCATCTCTAGATTACTTACAATACCTAAAACAATGAAAATGTTATGTAAACAGTTGTTATACCGTGTGTTTTTATTCATATTATTTTTACTGTTGTATTGTTAATTTTTTCTCAATTATTTCTTTATCCACAGCTGGTTGAATCTGCAGATATGGAACCTGAGATGCAGAGAGCCAACTGTACTCTAAATCTTGATAGATATGTTGCTCCCTAAATTTAACACCTGTGTTTTTTTAAATTTTTTAAAGAATTTCCATTGAGTATGCAGAAAATTATCAGTATTTGTTTTCCTGTCACATGGGAAAGTTTAAAAAAACTTTAAAACAAACTCAGAATTTCGGCTCTCAAAGGCTAGCAAAGGTAATAGTTTCAGCGCATTTATGAAATATTTCTTGCCTTGAGATCTGTTATTACAGAGAGGAAACTATTTTCTATGCAATCAATAAAATATTACTAAAAGTATAATCAGGAAAAATAAACTGTCACCAATCTGCCACAACATTTTTTCAATTAATAGAATTGAAACGAACTAAATAATGTGCTATTAAAATGATGGTGTAAATCTCATATATATTATCATGTGTTAAATGTACCACACAAAATAATAATGCCTGTTTTACTCAAGTTTAAAAAGAATTCCTGAATTTTTTTAACGCTTTCAAAGAAATTATTTCAAATATTGAAATGTTACATGGAAAAAAGTGTCCAATCATCTAAGTTTAAGTATGAAGTTGATCCAGAGTGATTAGCTGGGCCATTGTTTCCCCTTAAAAAGACATGGAACTAAAATGCTAACAAAAACAATAAAAATTCAATTGCTACCTATTTTAGAACGCATCTCAGGGAAAAAGCACATTTTAGTAAGAAAATGGGATGAAGGAAGTGTTTTTATGGCTAGAGAGTGAGTGCTACACTGTATTATAGTAAATGCACAAATAAAAGGAAATCTTAAGATATAAATTTCATTCCATAAACTGTAAATATTTAAACATTAACTATTTCAGTCATATGAGACTAGAACAGGTGTCTGAACATTACTTTGAAAATAAAAGATTGCAATTATCTAAATATGTGTATGATTTAATGTATATTTTAGAATATAGGATCTTCTCAAATTATTTAAATTTTTTTCCTATTGTATAACTTTAAATTTATAACCAATGTTAGTTTTAAATTTAAAGCATCTGAAATCCATTTTTGTCCTTAGTCCATCAAGTTCTGTCTCTTCTGGGATTCTACATGTTTTCCCTCTAAGTTCACATCATTGGATCATCTCACTTTAGGCCCCATCCGTCTTGGACTGGACATAATTAAGGAATTCCATCTCAATGTTCAGACTGCCTATTAAGTCATTCATTGCATCTAGACTAGCTTTGATGTGTGTGTGTTTATTTTTTTAATTTAAAATTAGAGGATGTTCATCCTGTTTCCCAAATCTAGGGCCTGCCTTATAATCTAATTGTATTTACTATTTTATTTCTGTTTCCTATGTTTAACATTTAATCTTTTAGTAGCTTGCCAGTACCTTTGTCCATGTAAGCCAAAGAGTCTATTAAGTTTGTGACATTCTCCTTGTAAATTAGAGTCATACTGAATTCATCCTCGTGGCTTCGTGCCATTTACATAAAGCAGATTTCCATAATGTCAACTGACTTTCTGCCTAGCTGCATGAATTTCTAAATGTATTCAGGTTTTATAATCCCTGTTAGTACAACCTACTCATTTCTTGCTAGTTGTTAAATTCCAAAATACCTATTTAAATCTGTGGCTGCTACCTGGGTTCTATTACCTTAGGTGCTGGTTATTATATTCTGAATGTCAGGCTTAATTTTCTCCAATCATATGATACCCCTATTGTCCCCACAGTTTCCTTCCTCAACTTTCTGTTCCATAAAACTTACCAAGCTAGATCTAGCCATGTGCCAAGATAGAACAGAGCTATGCAAGATGGCCCACTTCTAAAAACACTGAGTTAGTGCTTCTTTTGGATGTTATGATAGTAATACATTACTTGAGAATTTTCATTGTATTTATAATTTTTGCAGATTTTAAAAATAATTATATCATGTTTATGTTTATTTCTACTTTTTAATGGAAGCAGTTTCTGCCTTTATTGAATTCCATAGGTTAGAATGCAGGAAAAAAATAGATTTTTTAAACCATTTTAAACTCAACAAGATTTATGTGGAGAAGTGTTTAATTTGTAGCCTTTCTAATACATATTACTGCTTAGATCTATAAAATAGAACATGCAATAAAATGCAAAGCAATTAAATGCAAAAATGATAGTGCTCTTCTGTGTTTAACTGACATTGGCATAATAAAGATTAAAAAATATTTAATAGCATAAATACATATATAAGTATGAGAGGAAGTCAATTTCTGAGTTGTAATATACTAAGTATTGGATGGAGATTATAATGATAGCTATTGCAATGCTGTAGAGTAAGTCAAACAATGTCTGATGATTTAATTTCTAGCTAAATGATTGTGTCTCTTGAATTTTTCAATAGCATCTACTTTGATGAGATTAGTTTATGTATTACAAGGCAACATAAGGAATAATAATAGAAATATTTTTATGAGCCAAGATATTATCTGGTAAGTAAATTACATATTCTGAAGTACAAAGGAAAATAGTCATACTTTTTTTACAAGTGTATTTTCTATTTTCATATAATATTCTCTTGCTTTACCAAATAAATTTCCACAATTTGGGCATCAAAATGAAAAAATGACTGAAATAAATTTTAAAATATTCAGTTAATGAATATGTGTAGGTCCGTGCTGACATTTTAAAAAGACAGGCTGGGCGCGGTGGCTCACGCTTGTAATCCCAGCACTTTGGGAGGCCGAGGCGGGCGAATCACGAGGTCAGGAGATCGAGACCACGGTGAAACCCCGTCTCTACTAAAAATACAAAAAAAAAATTAGCCGGGCGTGGTGGCGGGCGCCTGTAGTTCCAGGTACTCGGAGAGGCTGAGGCAGGAGAATGGCGTGAACCCAGGAGGCGGAGCTTACAGTGAGCCAAGATTGCGCCACTGCACTCCAGACTGGGCGACAGAGTGAGACTCCGTCTCAAAAAAAATAAAAATAAAAAATAAAAAATAAAATTAAAAAAAAATAAAAAATAAAAAAGACAGGGGTAAGTATAAAAATAACTCATTTGCCACCAATATTACCCCAAATCTAATGAGTTTCTATCTTGAACTCATTAAAGAGGCCAAATTAAGCATAAACGATAAAATTTAAGGAAGTACTATAGTGCACTTCCTGTTGGTAATCAAAAGCTCTTTTTTTTAGAGAAGGCCAGCTAAAATTATAGAAAGAATGATACAATTAAAAAATCATTTTTTATTAAGTTGTTGAGTCAGTACATAATCATTATTGTAAGGAAAAAATAAAAATAGTGAGTGAAAGATTATTGGGCATCTAATATTTTCCTGGTGCCAAAAATATTATCTCACATATTTCTTGCTAATTCAAAAGGAAGAAAACATATCTTTACAATAGAGAGATGTGGTTTGTAATCATCTGAAAAAAAGAGATAAAAGTTAGCCTCATTTATTTTGGGGAAAACCTGATATTGGATGCCAATTGATGGAAAGCAATTCAAAATAACTAGCATTGCCTGTGTCATACTTTCCAAAAAATATTTAACCTGAATCTTATCAGACATTTAGGTCTAATTTCTCATTTAGAGGTAATACAGGGTTTGAGGAAAAGCTTAAATGAAAGCAGGAGGGAAAAATTACGCAAACCCAGTATGTAGGAAATTCTAACAAAAACAGATGTACTATATTTAAAAATGTGTTTTTGAAAAGAATAAAAAATAGGCATCTAATATTGATTTTAAAAAGACTAAAAGGACATAACAAAATGCAATCTATAAAAATTTTTGAATCATGGTTGAAAATAAAATAGATTTAAAAGTGTATTTGGCAGACATTTGGAGAATTTTTAATATGAACTCGATATTAGATATTAGGTAAATACTATTATGTTTTAGGTAAGATATTATTACTGCATTTTTTAATTATTTATTTATTTATTTTGACAGAGTCTCGCTCTGTCACCCAAGCTGGAGTGCAGTGGTGTGATCTCGGCCCACTGCAACCTCTGCCTCCTGGGTTCAAGCAATTCTCCTGCCTCAGCCTCTCGAGTAGCTGGGAATATAGGCACCCGCCACCACATCTGTCTAATTTTTGTACTTTTAGTGGAGACAGGATTTCACCATGTTGGCCAGGCTGGTCTCGAACTCCTGACCCCAAGTGATCTGCCCACCTTGGCTTTCCAAAGTGCTGGGATTACCGATGTGAGCCACCGCGCCTGGCCTAGTACTGCATTTTTATGAGTATGTCTTGTTTAAGAAATGTATACTGATTTATACATAGGTAAAATATAAGATTTATAACCATTAAAAGGTTCTGAAAAAATATATTAAATATTAACAAAAATAAAGCAATGGGCTGGGCACGGTGGCTCACGCCTGTAATCCTAGCACTTTGGGAGGCAGAGGCAGGCAGATCACAAGGTCAGGAGATCGAGACCATCTTGGCCAACACAGTGAAACCCCCTCTCTACTGAAAATACAAAAAACTAGCCGGGCGTGGTGGCGGGCACCTGTAGTCCCAGCTACTAGGGAGGCTGAGGCAGGAGAATGGTGTGAACCTGGGAGGTGGAGCTTGTGTGAGCCGAGATGGCGCCACTGCATTCCAGCCTGGGTGACAGAGCAAGACTCCGTCTCAAAAAATATAAAAATAATAATAAAAATAAAAAAAGCAATGATGGTAAACTTAAATTTTTTTGTACAACATTCTTTGAAATATTTATACTTTGTGAAATAATGTAATCAAGCTAGTTAGCATATGCATTACTTCACACTTATATATTTTCTATCAAAATACTAAATACTATCAGTGATTTTCAATAATACAATATATTAACTATAGTCACCATGTTATACAATATTAAAAATTTTTAATCAAAGTGGTTAATATATGCTAATATCATTATAAAATTATTTCATTTTTCTATGTATGTCATATATTTTCATAATAATACGATGACAATAAAACATAGAACATTTAGAAAAAGCAATATACTGAATATGAATTGAATATAAATTGTGATTGTAATTTCCTATCTTAATATTCCTTATTCTTTCATTTAAAAAATTAGAATTTTGGAAATTGTTTAAATGTTCCCTTCAACCTGAAACACCAAACATCAAAATCTCAAAGATCTAACAATTACCAAAATAATACTATTTAATTATTTACTAAATTTGTCTCCATTATTCTCTGAGCTTTTCTAAATTTGTAATACTCTTCTCTAATTTATAAAATTTCCAAGGCCATTTTAATTTTGAGGATTTACAGATACACTTTGATTCATCGAGTTGAATAAGCGTTTTTCCTGAGGCGTAAAGAAAAATAACTTCTGTTTTGCATTTACTTCATTCTTGCCTAAAAAATCTCATTGAAAATCATCCTGTAGGCTATTGATACAAACTTTGTTAGATAATAAATAAGTAAAATATTTAAAAAATTAAACAAAGAGAAACCATGAATTATGGATAATGCTTTTGTGAGCACTTACTGCTGTTTGAAACCAAAGGCCAACTCTTCGCAGTAGTCACACTCCATCTTGTGTTTGGTATACTGTAGTATTAAATATGTTGAAAACAAAGTATCTTTCACTAAAAATCAACAGATTGTAATAAGGTCGTTAGAAGTTATTTAAAAATACTGCACTGCTTATGAAAAATAAGAAATATATGCTGCTTTTTAATTTATAATTACTTGTTACTATATTGCGGGCAGAAAATGCAATGTGTATAAAATGGAAAGAGGTAGAAAAATGCCAAGTGCCAGGATCCCTAATAGCCTCAGTAGCTAGCTGATCACACAATGGCTCAGATTCAGGTGGGAGAAATGCTGAGAGAGCTATTCTGAGCAAAATCATCTCATCATTCCTGCCTGTAAGGCTTTTCTTGTCGCATCCCAAGCAGAATTGCTAGATGTAATCAATTGGGTGTAGGGTCTACACTTGAAATATTTCAGTTCAGATTTGCTGAACAGTTAAATAAGGAATCATAGGTAAAAGTGTATAAATATTAGCCATTAGAGCTGTTAATATTTTCAGAAAAAAATAAAATGAAACATTCTTTCCCAAATGACTATAAACCTCAATTTTTGTGATTTTTAAGGAAGTTTACATGAAGACTAAATGTAATTAATTAGGTTATAATACTGTTAAAGTAAAATGTAGAGTTATGTAACAGAACCTATCAATTATACTGATGTTTACTGTTAATTGAAAAATTCCTAATTTTATCTGAAAAAAGTAATACATATTTTTTTTAAAATCTCAATATTTTTTCTTCTAAATCTTAAAGCAATTAAAATAAGATAACCAAACTGCATAGCACCTTGACTATTCCTATTATAAATAACTGGATTTAAGATACAGTTGAATAAGTTTCCTTAAATATATCTGAAAGTTTTCAGTAATACAGATATCATAATGACTTGATATTCAATCAGTGATTTAGAAGGAAATTGTAATAGTCTGTTCTCATGCTGCTAACAAAGAAATACCCAAGACTGGATAATTTATAAAGGAAAGTGGTTTAACTGACTCACAGTTCAGCATGGCTGTGGAGGTTTCAGAAAATTTACAACTGTGGTAGTGGAGAAGCAAACACATCCTTCTTCCCATGGCAGCAGCAATAAGGAGTGTTAAGCAAAAGGGGGAAATATCCCTTTAAAATCATCAGATCTTGTGAGAACTCACTCACTATTATGAGAACAGCAGCATGGAGGTAACTGCCCCCCATGATTCAATTACCTCCCACCAAGTCCCTCCCACAACACGTGGGCATTATGGGAACTACAATTCAAGACGAGATTTGGGTGGGACACTGCCAAACCATATTATTCTGTCCCTGGCCTCTCCAGATGTCATGTCCTCACACTTCAAAACACATTCATGCCTTCCCAACAGTCGCCCAAAGTTTTAACTCATTCCAGCATTAACACAAAAGTTCAAGTCCAAAGTCTCATCTGAGACAAAGCAAGTCCCTTCCACCTATGAGCCTATAAAATCAAAAGCCAATTAGTTACTTCCTAGACATAATGAGGGAACAGGCACTCAGTAAATACATTCATTCCAAATGGGAGAAATTGGCCAAAACAAAGGGGCTAAAGACCGCATGTATGTCTGAAATCCAATAGGGTAGTCATTAAACTTTAAAATTCCAAAGTGATCTCCTTTGACTCCATGTCTCATATCCAAAGCACACAGATGAAAGAGGTGGGCTCATACAGCCTTGGGCAGCCCTGCCCCTGTGGCTTTGCAGCATGTAACTCCCCTCCCAGATGCTTTAATGGGCTGGCATTGAGTGCCTGTGGCTTTTCCAGGTGCCTGGTGCAAGCTGTTGGTGAATCTACCATTCTGGGGTCTGCAGGACAGTGGCCCTTTTCTCACAGTATGCAGTGCCATAGTGGGGATTCTGTGTGAGGTCTCCAACGCCATATTTCCCCTCTGCACTGTGTTAGCAGAGGTTCCCTATGAGGTTTCCACTCCTGCTGCAAACTTCTGCCTAGACACCCAGGTATTTTCGTACATCCTCTGAAACCTCTCAAACCTCAATTGTTGACCTCTGTGCACCTGCAAGGCCAACACCACATGTAAGCTGCCAAGGCTTGGAGCTTGTACCATTTGAAGCAAGAGCCTGAGCTGTATGTTGGCCCCTTTGAGACACAGCTGGAGCTAAAGCAACTGGAACTCAAGGCACCATGCCCTGAGGCTGCATACAATAGGGGACCTTTGGACCTGGCCCAGGAAACCATTTTTCCCTTTCAGGCCGCTAGGCCGGTGATGGAAGGGGCTGCTGTGAAGATCTGTGACATGCCCTGGAGACATTTTCCCCATTGTCCTGGTGATTAACACTTGGCTTCTTGTTACTTATGCAAATTTCTGCAGCCAGCTTGAATTTCTCCTCAGAAAAATGGGTTTTTATTTTCTATTGCATTTTCAGGCTGTAAATTTTCCAAATTTTTGTGCTCTGTTGTTTCTTCAATGCTTTGCTGCTAAGAAATTTCTTCTGCCAGATACCCTAAATTATCTTTCTCAAGCTCCAAGTTCTACAAATCTCTAGGGCAGGGGAAAAATGCTGCCAGTCTCTTTGCATAGCAAGAGTGACATTTACTCCAGTTGCCAACAAGTTCCTCACCTCCATCTGAAACCACCTCAGCCTGGACTTAATTGTCCATATCATTATCAGCATTTTGATCAAACCCATTTGACAAGTCTCTATGAAGTTCCAAATTTTCCCACATCTTTGGGTCTTCTGAGCCCTCCAAGTCTCTAGGAAGTTCCAAACTTTTCCACATTTTTCTATCGTTTTCTGAATCCTCCAAATTGTTACAACCTCTGCCTGTTACCCAGTTCCAAAGTTGCTTCCACAATTTTGGGTAGAACCCTACTACCCAATTTACTGTATTCATGCTGCTAATAAGACTGGGTAATTCATAAAGGAAAGAGGTTTAATTAACTCACAGTTCAGCATGGCTGGGGAAGCCTTAGGAAACTAGCAATCATGTTGGAAAGGGAAGCCAACACGTTCTTCATCAGATGACGCATCAGGAAGTGCTGAGCAAAAGAGGGAAAAGCCCCTTATAAAACCGTCAGATCTCGTGAGAACTCACTATCACAAGAACAGCAGCATGAGAGTAACTGGCTCCATGACTCAATTACCTCCCAAGGGGTCCCTCCCACAACATGTGGGGATTATGGGAACTACAGTTCACAATGAGATGTGGGTGAGGACACAGCCAAACCATATGAGAAATAGCAAATTTTACATGGATATCCAAAACTGTAGTTCTGAATATAAAAGATTTCTAGTTACTTAAAAGAATAAGAACAAGCAAACAAAAAACACTTAATATAGATAAGTTACTAGACTGGACTCTGCTTTTAGGGATTTCAATTAAGAAAAAAAAATGTGTCTGACTAAAGAAATAGATTCTACTTATGCCAGCCTGATTGAAGATGCTGAGTATTTTGTGCTTATCTTCCAGGTCCTTAGACAACACTCCACACTGCCACACTAAGGTGATGCTTTTACCTTTACTTCACTTTTCTAGTGAGGGCTTTAACATAGAAATGATTGATTTTAACACGTGAGTCTCTGTGAAAAATTTGATCTTGTTACATGATGGATCATGCCTTATTCATCTTCAGTTGCCTGGATCTAAGCACAGGACCTGACACCTACCTCATTCTCAATATATTTGTGTTGAATATAATTTGACAAGCTGGAGAGAAGTGCAGATTTGTCAGCTTTTTACTTGGAGATACCTATCTTGAGATCCAGTTTACCTGGCTCTACCATTTAGAATCTCTGAATGCAATTAAGAAAACAGCATGGTATTGCCAATTCTCAATTTTTTCGTGTTTAAATTGCCAGTAAGATTGCCTATTCATAGGTTTGGCATAAGGATAAATTGTGATGATAGTAACAATAAATAACCTTTCTTGAGTGCCTTTGTTGAGTGCCTACTGTGTATCAGGTGTGGTTCTGCATACCAAGCTTTGTCCTAAAACTTCAGATACATATTTTATTTAATCCTAAATAACCTCATAAATTATGTATTATTTCTAAATTTTACAGATTAATAAAATGAGACAGAGATTAAATAATTTGCTCAAGTTCAAACAGAAAATGGATCAAGAATGGGGAAGTTTGACTCCATGTCCTCCTGTAAGGGTTTAAATATAAATCCATGATCAATAAAGTTAGATTTTAAAAAACAAAATAAAAGAAAAACACTTCAACTGCTATTCATTATTTGTAAGTTTTTTATGGGGGAGGAGTGACTATAATGCAAACTTTCTTTGGTCTCTAGTTGCTAGTAAGTGTGTCATTTTTATGAACATATGAATACACTTAAGCCTACAAAGACTTGGTTTGGCAAGCTGTTGAACACTAAACTAAATGGATGTGACTAGCTACAGGGACATGCTCTTTGAATGAAAGGAGTGACTTCTCTATTAAAGAAAACATGTGTGACTTTGGGTAGGATGTGAAACTTTTACCATATGATTTACAATATATCTATACTTTTAACTCCTCCCTGCAATTTCAAGCCAACTTACACATTTTTTTAACCTAAGTTGCCCTTGCCTTTCAGTGGCCATTTTACATTTGAAAATATAAAATAACAAGTGTTATTTTCGTCTAATTTCTAAAAATTTGGCTTTCTTCTAGACAGGCACCTGATTTGGAAAAAAGCAGAGGTTCCATCCAGCTGGAAAGAACACGAAAGTAAAAAAATAGTCAAGGTTTCCAAGAATATAGGTCTCTCTCTGTTTAAACGGTTCCAAACCACACTTGCTTAGAAACACAGACCAAAAAAGTCTTGACTTTTTCTATAAAGAACCTTTTTAATCATCTATGGCAGGCCAAGGGCTACAGCTTTAGGCAGTCACATGGCCGGAATTTCTGTTCTCATGTCTTTGGCTATAAGAAAAGTCTGTAAACCAATTTCCAGACTGTGTTAAAAGTAGTTTTACCGTGAGAAGGAGGGAAAAAAGTACCTTTGATGTTCAATATGTGAAATTAAACATTTGGTTTATGTACGTGTCCTTTTTAGGATTATTAAACCATAACCAGTCACCTATACTGGAGTCCCACATTGCTATAGCTAACTAACACTTATATCACTTTTCAGCTGCCTCCAGTATTAAGCTCACAAGTGCCAGTTGTAATTAAAGGGAATATTTTTTAAAAAATCACTTCACAGTTTATTCACAATGCTGAATGCATTTATTTTGTGGAATTACCTACAGCTAAGCTAAGGTAAACAGGTGCAGCTTTTCTAAAACTGTTTTCCCTTCATTTTTTTTTCTCTCCAAAATTACGTACTTGTTTCCCGCTTTGGAGAAGCGAAGTGACTGACTTTTAGCTGCTATAACATATTACAAGGAAGAATACCAGTTCGAGTGGCTCTGTTCTAGGACAGTGCATTTCTTATTTTCTGCAACATAGGAATATTTTTACAGGCATGATTCCTGCCTCCATTAATACTGGAGAGCTCAGAGCACAAATCCCAACATGTAGAAATGCAATTTTCAGTATCTGAATAAAACTATTATCTACTTAGCTTAGTGCATCTCAGCAGCATAGATGAGTTCATAGAAACAGTTCTCTGCATTGCAAGTCAACTTCCAAAAAGCATCCATAAGTCGAAAAAGATTAATTCTGTTTCCACAAGACTATTTCTACAGAGTACTATTAAGTGATAGCTATAAGGATGTTTGAGGGTTCTTTATTTTCCATCTCTATCTGCCCCACTAGGCCATTCCATGTAAATAACAACTAGAAAGACAAAGAGCATGTTTGCTATCTAAACATATCTTTAAAAACACCCGTCCAATTAGACTGGGTCTCCTAATTGCCTCCTTTTCTCCCCCAGCTTTTTTGAGGTATAATTGCCAAATAAAAGTTGTATAGATTTAAGATTTAAAACATGAGGTTTTGATATACATATTATTATTAAATGATTACACAATCAAGTTAATTAACATATTTGTCACTTTACAGAGTTACTTTTCTACAGTGAAAACACAAGCTTTACTCTCTTAGCAAATTTTGAGTTTACAACACTTTTACTTATTATTAACTATAGTTATCATACTGTGCATTAGGTTTCTGGAATTTATTGATCTTATAACTGAAGTTTGTACCCTACAACTAACATCTTTTCATTTTACCCTATCACCAACTCCCTCTAAAATAGAAATTTTGAAACTACTACTCGTGGTATTTCTTGTATTTTGAAACAACTTAGTCAAAATAAATTTTTAATAAAGTCGGCGTTGTCCTGTTCCTATGCTGTAAAAGTCTGCCCACTTCAAATCATTGTATTTGTGCTGTCTAAATAAGAACAATTACATGTTTTCATTTATTTCCATGGCATAAGTATAAATGGATCTAATTTTCTGTAGCAGTGAAAAACTTTGAATACAACATTAAAAACTTGTTTCAAATATTGATATTGACAGCATTATTTCTAAGTTGATCAAATATTCAATATGGATATATAGATTTTAATAAGTAATCAAATTTCCTAGCAAAGTCCACATTAATTGATTATATTTAAAATAATTCTATCAAAGTATTTAAGGTAACCACTGATGATATTAGCATATTTACTGCATTTTGTACATTGATGAATCTAAAAGAAAACAATGAAAAAGAATAATATTCAGTTATCAGCAGGTATAAGTTTGTTACATAAATCATCCAGAGAATGACTCACTACATAATGGTGTGTTTTTAAATTTTTGTGTGTCTGTGAAATTCTCAAATTTCCTTCTGTTATTGATGTCTAACTTCCTTCCATTGTGGTTGGAGAACAAACTTTCTTAAACCATTATGATAATGATGAAAAGGGTGATGAGCCTTTTTAAATTTTTGGAGCCTTGTTTTAATGGCCTGATATATGGTTTATCCTGAGGACATGCTCCTTCTCTTTTATTCATTTTCCTGTTTGTTCCTTAGAGTAGATAATTTCCATAGTCCCATAGTCAAGTTTGCTGACTCTGTCTGCTTAGTTCTGCTCTTGAGCCCCTCTAGTTAGTTATTATTTCAGTTATTGTAATATTCAACCCCAGACATTCTATTTGGGTCTTTTTAAAAACGACTTCTGTCTCTTTATAGATATTCACTATTTTGTGAGACATTGTTATCACTCTTTCCTGCATAGTTTAGTTTTCGAATACATTTAAAATAGCTGATATAAAGTCTTTGTCTCTCAAGTCCAGTGTCACCTTCCTCATTAATTGTTTATATTGACTACTCTTGTTCTCATGTATTGGGCATACTATTTGTATACCTCCTAATATTATTTTGTTGTTGAAAACTGGATGTTTTAAATTATGTAACTTGACAGCTGTGGAAATCAGCTTCTACTCTCTACCCAACGTTTGTAGTAGTTACTGCTTATTGTACTAGCAGTTGTTTGTTTGCTAAGTCACTTTTCTAAACTAATTTTGTAAAGTCTCTTTCCCTTGTCATGTGTGTCCATTAAAGTCTCTGCTTGGTGGGTTTAGTGACCAGCTAATGACTATACAGAGATTTCCTTAAATGCTTCAAACAAGATATCTTCTGATTTTTGCTGTGATGACTTGAATGTGTTCTGAGGTATGCCCTCACTGTACAGGCAAACAGTTTACAACTCTGTATTATCCTTCACTTTTTGCTTGTGCGGCATATTAAGCTAAGCCACAGCTACACGCTTTGGACATTATCAGGTCTTTCCAGGAGGTGCGCAAACCCTGGGCATGCACAATGTCGTACGTGGTTCTAGATTCACAGGAGCATATAGAGCTTTTCAAAGCTCTCTGTGGATATCTCATTCACTAGCTCTTTCTTGCAGGTTTTCACCATGTTTTCCACAAAGCTAATCAGAATCCTAAACAGCTACCATGTTAAACATTTGCTGCTGATAATTTTCACAAACACTCTGAGAAAAGGCTGTTGGTCCTGAGTGAGCTCAGAGGCAGGTCAGATAAATGCACTCTCTGCAAGTGAGGGTCTTCTATGAAACCACAAGACAGGTTAAGCAGTGAGAATTCTTTGGAAATGAGACTTTCAAGGAGTCTTAAATGGTACTTATTTCTGTAGTGGCTGCCAGGCTGCTAGTTTTTACCATGAGTGTGCACTGTTTGATTTCAGGAAACATGTAGCTGCAAAGTTTAAACCCCCATAAAACTGTTCACTGTTCTTACTTAAATCATTGTTGTTGTCGTTGTTTTGAATAAATATTCCAAGTTGTTCCAAGCTTTTGCTTTATATCCAGATTTTTGGAAAAAATAGAATTGATCTTTTTTTTTTTTTTTTTTTTGCCAGTTTACTGACATTTTTATGGTGGAAACAAATCCCAGAAATCTCTTCTATGCTCTGTTTGCTGATGTCATCCTTTATCATTTTTTAAAATACTAGTTTACCTGGTTATAGAATTACATATTGAAGATTTCTTTCCCTTAACAACACTTTATGATGTAATTGTATTGACTTCTCACCTAAATGATTTCTGAAAAAGATCTTTAATGATTTTTGTTGTTTCTATGCAGGTACTCTAGCTGAGTCTAATTTTTCTATTCGTGTCTAGATTTTAGCAGTTCAAAAATGAATTTCTAGATATTTTCTTGCTGTTTATTTTCCTATTTTTCTTGCTTTCTTCCATTAGATTCTTGTTTCTGTGGTTGATGCCAGTCATTAAATCTACAAATGTGTTCGCTATTATTTCTTCAGTGTTTATTGTATATTTTCTCTTTTCTCTTTCTGAAATACCAATCATGCATATGTTACTGGTGTATTATTTTCTCAAAACTCTGAGATGCTATGTTATATGTTTATAATTTTTTTCTCCTTCAATTTCAGTTCAAATAATTTCAATTATTTTCAAAATCTCCTGATCATTCTGGAGAAAGTTCTGCTTGCTTGTAAGATATGATTGGAAAACAGGGGAAGTTGTAACTACTACAAAGGGACATACTTGTTTTGCGATAGGAGAGAAGAAACAACACTCTTATCACTTGGGAAGGCAATAATGTAAACACTAAGAGTAAAGGTGAGGGAGAAATGCTAAGTACACTTGTCTTTTACAATCACCTTCATCCTCATAAATGAACCCCCTCTTAATATTGCTTTCCCACACAATTGCAAGCAGTTTTATTTTATCTGGCTGTCAGATCTACCAGATTTTGACAGACAGCTCCAATCAAAATATTATTACAATTATCTTTACTTTACTGGTGAACTATTAAAACAGAGTAGATGACCCTATCTCCTTCACCTTCAACTCTAAACACCTGTCAATATCTTTGGACACCTTTTCAACCCACCTCCTTATAGTCAGTCATTCTTTGAGACAGACAGACACCATCCTGCTGGTGACTTGAACGTCCCCTTCAAAAGTGAATTTGA
This sequence comes from Nomascus leucogenys, assembly GCF_006542625.1. Classification (NCBI taxonomy): domain Eukaryota; kingdom Metazoa; phylum Chordata; class Mammalia; order Primates; family Hylobatidae; genus Nomascus; species Nomascus leucogenys. Next base: position 81,113,401 of record NC_044383.1, read on the forward strand.
TCAATTATTAAAACCAAACCTAGAGAGCATATTAGTTATCTTGGAGACTACATTGGAAGCACTGTCAATCTGTGCCCCCTCCTAATGAATACTATTTGCACTTTTGAGACCTCAAAATTTTGGCCAAGAATTTCTATCCTGGGAAATCATACATGTCTCTGGAATTGTCTTTTTGTCCGGTAAAAATGAACCAATTTGTCCTTTCCCAAAAATATAGTCATTTACATCTTAGGGGTACATGTTAGATGCCTTGTAATGTTTTATAAAACACTAAACTGGATGACTGTGACTATCTTTTTTCAAAATGAGACTCCCTAGATTACTCAGAGATACTTCCTAAAAGGAAAATATGTTCATTATTTATGTATTCCTTGAAGACTGTTATCTCTACAACATGAGTCAATAGATTAGAAACCATAATACAAAATTTATCACTGACTTTAACCAAAGTGATCAATTATACTGAATTGGCCCTGGAAGGCATTCAGTTCTGCCTGAACTCACTGGTCATGGTTGTTATGAATGATTGCCTGAGACTTGCTTCTCATAGTTCAAGGTAGAGTCAGTGCAATTATTAAATCATCTTGCTGTGCTTGGATTAATGTCTCCAGTGAAGTGGAAACGTCAATACTAAAACTTATACAAAATGACACCAGACTTTCTAAGTTAAAACGCATTTTTGGTTGTTGTTGTTGTTGTTTAGCTGTGTCTGGTACCTTAGATGACATATTTGTGGTCAATACTTAAGGTTGTACTCTTTAGGCTGCTTAGAATCTTATTTAGAATGGCCTTAATTAAATGTTGTATGAGATAATTGAACAGAGTTGGCCTAGTTTCTGTAGGTCAGATTAAGTGGCACTGTGACAAAATTCACCAGCATTCAAGACTTTGCAAAAATGAAGGGTGGATATTGTGAAGAGACAATTCTGCACAGGTTTTTCATTTTTCTGCATGTATTCTGAATGAGACAGTGATGGTTCTTTTGTTCCAGACTATGCTTTCAATGATATTTGTATAAAAGACAACCTTGGAAGATAGAGTATCTCCCTCAAGAGTAAAGTAGAGAAATACTTTGTGTCTCTTATAGGGAAAATAATGTCTTCCTCCAAAGCAATGGGTTATTGTAATTACTGTGCATCATGAGCAACTAGGGTTTCCTAAACTTAATTTTAATATCCTGTAATACAACCCACTGTATTTGGCACAACTTATCAAATGTGAGGTTAGGACATTCTATAGGACAAGTTAGCTCATGTATTCAATAAATATGTCACCTGAAAAAACAAAGAAGAAAATTGGATGCCCTACAGAAAAAAATATAGACATATCAACCAAATGCAATGTGTGAATTTTGACTGAACTTAATTAACAGAAACCAACAATTAAAATATATATTTGAAACAGTGACATTAGAATGTCAACTATGTATTATTAGATAATATTAAGAAATTATTATTGTGTTGATTGGGGTTACTAAATTAAGGTTGTGTATATAAAGAAAGTTTATCTGTTAGAAATAATACTAGTGTTAGTACTGAAAGGATATTTCTGAGATTTGCTTTAATTTACTACTACTACTGCGCACGCACACACACACACACAGACACACTCAGACACACACAAAGATACGAAGCAAGTATATGGTGGAGGATATAGTTGGAAAAAATCAGACAAATATCTCTAATTGTTGAAACTGTGTGAAAGATGCATGGGACTGCATTATACCAAACCCAACAACAGAAAATGGACTCAAGTATAGCTTCTTAAATTCAAATTCCAAGTACACTTCTTCCTAGTTGTAAGACCTTTGGAATGTTCCTTACCAGGGTTTCCTAAATTTCTCAGTTGAAAGTAGTGGTAATAGTAATTTCTCTCTCAGAGCTGTTATGAGTTTTAAATGTGTTAATATTTTCAGTCACTCAGGACAATGCCTTGCTAAATGTGTTACTTAGATACCAAAATGTAAATATTGCTGAATAACAAAATGAAGACAAGAACTTTTTCTTCAAAATTATATTTTAAATTATGAATTAATAATGTATAATATATAAAAATAATCTTATATTAAGCACATAAATGTTATAGCTCTATAAAGTACCAATTACTTTATACTCATTGGTGTCTTCTTGTTTTTTTTTAACTCGTGAATGAGAATGGGGGCCTTTTAGAGAATATCATTCTAATTCAAGATCTTCCTGTATTTTCATGACTTCCACTGCATGCACTAAATCTAGGAAGTAGTTTAAAAATTCTCTTTTACTTACATCTACCTTGAAAAATTGTTTCACTTCTTCTCCAGGTCGGAACAAATATAGATCATTCTTTCCACTTACAAGAAAAGAATCTTCAGAAATAAAAAGAAAAGATATTTTCTTCACTTAAATATACATTCAGAATTGTAGACCTCAGGCCTAGCATATAAACAATATTTCATTAATCAATCATGTATAAACCAATCAATCAATATTTTTAAATAAATTACTTAACATAATTAAAATGTTTCCTGAATGTAGATAGGCACTGGTAAAGTTGTCTGCTTCATGAAATTCCTCTGTGAATTTATAGTGGAGAATATAATTCATAGCAAGAAAATCACATTATGTACTCCTCCCTCCCCCAATAAGTTAAAAGTGGCTCATATAGCTACTGCCAGAGAACTGCATTTTCCACTCACTGCTGAATGCCCTTTCCTCAAATATACTTCACAGAGAGATGATAATTTACATTTCTCAAAAAGAAATGCGTGTTCAATGATTTAGAGGAAAGGAACATCTCATCTACTTGTTCGCTTCACATATTTTTCCACAAACTCACCCCAGTTATGTAAGCTTTCTCTAAATATGAGAATGGAAAGTCCTGGAACAGAGATCCCATTTCCCAAGGTAAACGATGTGGTAGTTTTACAACTCAGGTGGTTGAGGTACATCATTTCACATCTTCTCAATTAGAATAATAAACTACAGAAGCAGTGAATGGTGGTTAAGAGCTACTACAGAAAATAAAAAAGAAAATGTAAAGTAATATTTTTTAGACAGAACAATTCTAAGTTATATAAAAAATGTGATGAAATGTTGAGGAAACTTTTGTATGACATATCTGTGATTGTACTATTAATAACCTCGAAAATAACTAAATTTATATGCTAGAAATTTATTCCAAAGTTTAAAAGTGAGTCAATAATTCTATTTTCAATTAATGACTCAGTCCTTTGTTTGACGCATTTGCGTCTGAAGTTGGAAAATGTTTCCAATTCATTCTCCAAAGAAGTTAGAGAATGATTCAAAATTTCCATGTTGGCTTTTGATAATTTCAAATATAAATAAGAAACCTAAATGAACATTAGTTAATATTACATTTCTGTCTACTTTAATTACTTAATAATATCAATTTTTTGTATCAAATTGTTTTATAAATGATTATTTTGCTACAGAGAGTGTAAGCTCCATAAAAGCAATGTCTGTGAAAATATAATGCTATATACTGATTTATAAATATGTCTTAGAAATAATATGGTCTGGAGACAAACTCTGTCATCATTCTTTACTAGGTGCATGACCTTGGAAATCATCTAACCCTTCTGAGTTTTATTTTATAATTTTATAAATGAGGGTAATATCTACGAAATATAAAGATATATATCTATATATCTGTATACAGATAGAAAACAATCGATAGCTACTTAATTATGAAGCACACCTAATCCTGATAAAAGCTGCCAAAATCGTTGTATTATTTTGTATTATTTGTATCTATTTCTCCAGAGAAATAGAGCCAATAAAATTAGATAGATAGATACATAGATAGAAATACACAGAAAGATATTTACAGTCATGTGTGACTTAACAATAATACATTCTAAGAAATGTGTCCTTAGGTGACTTCATCATTATGCAAACATCAATGAATCTATTTACACAAACCTAAAGAGTATAGCCTACTGCACACCTAGGCTATATGTCATAGCCTATTACTTTTAGGCAACAAACCTGTATAGCATGTTACTATACTGAATGCTATAGGCAATTATAACACAATGGTAAATAGTTGTATATATAAATGTAGCTAAGCATTGAAAAGGTAAAAAATATGACATAAAAGATAAAAAATGGTGCACTTGTAGAGGGCACTTACCATGAATGGAGCTTGCAGGACTGGAAGTTGTTCTGGCTGAGTCAGTGAGTGAGTGGTGAGTGAATGTGAAGGCCTAGGATATGACTATATACGAATGTAGAATTGTTAACATTGTATACTTAGCCTATACTAAATTTATTTTTTAAATTTTCTTTCTTTGATAATAAATTAATCTTAGCTTTCTGTAACTTTTAATCAACTTTTTATTTTTCAGCTTTTCGACTGTAATAATTCACTAAAAACACAAATGTACAACTGTACCGAAAACATTTTCTTTGTTATTCTATAGGCTTTTCCTATTTAAAGACTTTTGGTTGTTTTACTTTTCTATTAAAAACGAAGACACCAACACACACATTGGCCTCAGCTTACACAGGGTCCAGATAATATCAGTCTTTTATTGCCATATTTTGTCCCACTGGAAGGTCTTCAAGGGCAATAACAAGCATGGAGCTGTCACCTCCTAGGAAAACAATGCCTTTTTTCTGGAATACTTCCTAAATGACCTGCCTGAGACTGTTTTAAAGTTACCATTTTTTTTTCTTAAGTAAATAGACAGAGTACACTCTAAAATAATAAAAAGTAAAGTAAATGCATAAACCAGTAACATAGTTGTTTATTATCATCACCATGTATTATATACTGTGCATAATTGTACCTGTTCTGCTTTTATTTGACTAGCAGCACAGGGGGTTTGTTTACACCAGCATCACAAACGGGTGAGTATTGTATTGCCCTCAGAAGTCATGATGGCTACAAAGTTAACAGGCAATAGAAAATTTTCTGCTTCATCATAATCTTATGGGACCAAAATCATAAATTCAATCTGTCCTTGACCAAAACATCCTTATGCAGTGCATGACTGTATTATGAGTGACCAGCCTTACACAATTATAGAAGCTGCGATGTTCCAGGATCTGCCCTGTGCAAGCTGGAAACTCCAGAAAGCTGATGGTGTATGAGATAACCAGGACAGCCAATGGTGTAAGTCCTATTTTGAGTTTAAAGGAACAGGAGTCAGCAGTACCAATGTTCCACAAGTTGGATGGCCCAGCTCAAGCAAAGGGAGTAAATGTTTCCTTCCTCCACATTTTGTTCTTGTTCAGGCCTTCAGTGAATCGGGGGTGCTGCCCAAATTGGTAAGGGTGATCTTTACTCAGTGTACAAATTCACATGCTAATGTCATACAGAAACATCCTCACGGACATGTCCAGAAAAAGTGTTTGATGAGGTATTTGGGCTTCCCTTATCTGAGCCAAGCTGACCCACAAAAGTAACCACCACAAGAGCAAAAATTAAAAAATTACAAATTAGCACATCACAAAGTGTGTTCAGCAAAAAAAAAAAAAAAAAAAAAAAAAAAAGCCATTATTCTAGTCCCTACGTTTATTTAAAAAAAAAAAAAAGATAAATTCTTTATTTAAAAAAGATTTTAGTTTTCTACACTGCAAAATCAACTGACTTGTTGATTTTCATAATCTTTTTCTAAAAAGAAGGTATAATGGTGAGGTTTGTAATTCTCACTTACGGAAAAAAGTCAATTCTTTTCTTTTTTTTTGAGACGGAGTCTCCCTCTGTCGCACAGGCTGGAGTGCAATGGAGCCATCTCGGCTCACTGCAAGCTCCGCCTCCTGGGTTCACGCCACTCTCCTGTCTCAGCCTCCCAAGTAGCTGGGACTACAGGCGCCCGCCACCACGCGCAGCTAATTTCTTTTGTATTTTTAGTAGAGATGAGGTTTCACCATGTTAGCCAGGATGGTCTCCATCTCCTGACCTTGTGATCCTCCCACCTCAGCCTCACAAAGTGCCACAGGCTAATTTAAATTACAGGTGTGGCTCAGCCAAAAAGTCAATTCTTAAATACTAGATACCAAATTAAGCATATGCTAAAAAATGCATTTTTTCTTTGGAAATTCTAATAAGTTTCTTCAAAATATAGAACAAGAAAGGGGGAACAGATAAACTAAAAAAAAAAGGAAGTCAATTACACAACAAATTATAAAATGGTATACCCTAACCCAATATTGGTAATTAAATGTTGATATACAAACAACTTCAACCACTCTCAGAAGGGATTAAGAAGTAACAATAAAAATCCAAGACCCAACTAGTTTTCTTTACAGATACAAATACAGTTATTCAGCACCATTTGGTGAAGCAATCTTTAAATTTTAATGGAATTAACCCATCACATTTGCCCACCTTGTTCATTTTTAAGGCTGTTTTAAATATTTTAAATTGTCTTTTCATTAAAAAATTTAAATTAGCCTGTTAATTACTTATAAAAACGAGAATATTGATTTCAATCACAAATCAATTGAACAGTTACAACTTAACTATTTCAAATATTTTAATTCATTAACAATCCATTAACAAAACATCTCCTTCATCTATATTTTCTTAAATCAATCTTTGCAATGCTTTGTATTTCCCTGCTTAAACACATGTCACTAAATGTATTCTTCAGCATTCTATTTTTAAGTTATTATGGCAGATCCATTGCCAGTATATTGAATTACAAATGGCATTTGTGTATTATCTTGAATCCAGTGACCTTGGTAAATTTACTTGCTAAAATAACTCTTCCTAAAACCTTTTTTTTCTAGGTCTCTTAAGGTTTGCACCTACAATATTTTTATTTATCTGTCTTTATTGTAGGTATGCAATATAATACATACAATATGTACAATAAAGACAGTTTCACTTTCATTCTCATTTTTATGTTATTTTTTCTATCACTGTCTTACTGCACTAGCAATACAATGTTGAGTAGTATTACAGTAAATTATGATAATAAAATAACAATTACTATAAATGATTATAAATATATAAATAAATATAATTTACTTATAAATGATTACAATATATATTTTAGATAATGTAAGAATATTATATACATTTATATTTCTTTTATATTTATTTATATTATATAAATAGATAATTATATATTATATTATAAATATATAAAATATTCTTACATTATCTAAAGTATTTATTCTATGATTAAAAATATATTTACATATAGATAAAAATGTATTATATATTTTATATATTTATAATATTACATCATCTAAAGCATATAAATATATTTACATTATGTTATAAATAAAATACAAATAACACAATTAAAATTATTAACACACTTCTAAAAGGAAAATAGGCACATGGCCAATGAACATATAAGGAAGTGCTTGACAATACTCATTAGAAAAAAACGCAAATTTTCGCATAATGAACTACCACTACATACCCACCAGAAAAGCTATAATTAAAAGCACGGGAACTCCAAATGTTGGCAAAGATTTGTAGCATACCAACTTCTCCTCTATTGACTGCTGAAAGTGTAAAATTATATAACCACTCTGTAAAATTATTTGACAGTTTCTTATAAAGATACATCTACCTTACGAATTAGTTCTACTCATGTATTCATACAAGTGTAACAAAAACATATTATAGCCTCTAAAATCATCTGCATAGAAGCTTTCTTAATTTCTTAATAGTAGTCAAAAAATGGAAATAGTTTATTATAAAAAGATTGGATAGATTGTAAACAAGTCACAAAATTGAATACTTTCAGTAGTTAAAAGGAAAAAACAATGATTTTATGCAACAAAAGGTTGAATCTCACAAAAATTGTGCCGAGCTTAGACAAAGAGTCTTTACCTTCTAATATGATTAAGATGAAGTTCCAGAACAGGCAAAAACTAAGCTAGGATAATAAAAGAGATAGGAAATTGTTTGCCTATCGGAGAGTATGTTAAATAGGAAGTGACACGAGAGAACTTTCTAAGGTGATAAAATTTTTATATTTTATACTGATATATGTCGGTATCAGTTCTATGGGCATAAGTCACAACTCATTAAACTCTATACTTTGAGACCTGTGTATTTTTCTGTATGTTAATTATAATTAAGCAGAAAAAATAAGATATAAAAACTCAAAGACAAGAAAATTATACACTAAATATATGTAAATAAAAAAGAAATAAAAATTTGTGTACTTTATCCAATAAATCAAACATATTTTCATACCATTAAGTATATCTTTATATATGTTTTTCCCAGTTGATCTGCTAAAGATTGAGAAGTATGTATAAGTGTGATATTACTATATTTTCTGTCTACTTACATTTGCATTTGCTAAAGTTTTTGTATATACACATATATAATTCAACAAGATTTTTCTTTATTCTTATAATACAGTTGTGGTGTGCATTAATATGTGTATTTTCTTTTAAAATATCAATCGAAGTTTCTTCAGTTTATTTTTCTACTCTTACTTTGTTGCGTTTATTTTGTTTGCCCTGTTCTAATCTTCAAGAATATCAAGTAAAAATTACTTGTAGGCTGGGTGCAGTGGCTTATGCCTGTAATCTCAGCATTTTGGGAGAATGATGAGGGTGGATTGCTTGAGTCCAGGGGTTCAACATCAGCCTGGGTGACATGGTAAAAGCCCGTATCTACGAAAAATACAAAAAATTAGATGGACATGGTGATGCATGCCTGTAGTCACAGCTACTAGGGAGGCTAAGGTGGGAGGATCACCTGAGCCACAGGTTGAGGCAGCAGCGAGCCATGCTGGTGCCACTGCACTCCAGCCTGGGCAACAGGGTGAGATTCTGTCTCAAAAAATAATAATAATAACAATTGTATATTCATTATCTGAAATACACATATAAAATGTCCTCCATGATTTTTTTCAACCCTTTAGCATTTGCATTTGCATTTTGTGAGTGTTTCGCAAATATTTTTACCTTATTAATTTTCTTTAATATAAGTTTGGCTTTTTATTTGAGGATTTACATATTTCATTATGCTACCACAATTTAGTAGATATTAATTATACTACTATGCTTTATTTTATTTTTCCTGTGTTATCTTATTTTCTTTTAATTTCATTCTATTTCCATTTCACACTGTCTTTCATTTTTAACTGTTTTTTCTAAATGATACTTTCCTCTTCTGCTCATATTTCATGAAGGTAACTTTTTTTCATGCTCATGAAAGTGCCAAATATTTGTCTGAAAGTTAGGAAGTTGGGATCCTGAATTAGATCTTTATTTCAGAAGTAGTCAGATGTGTTATTCCCTTTGTCGTCTATTTTTCAGGATAGCTTTTTTCCCCCTCAAAAGGTAATATGTCCTCTAATTTTATTGATATGTATTTGTTTCCCATTATCAGTATGATTTTTGACAATTTTTTAAAAATCTCTTTTTCATATGTTGAGCTACAGAGCAAGTTGATGTGACATGTTTCCAATAACACTTTTTAAATTTCTTTAGGCTTTCATCAGCCTTCCTTATTACTTATTTCTCTAAAAGTTGCAAGTAATATGAAAACCAGGGTCCTCTAGCAAGCACAATTAACTAGCATTGCTTTTATCTCCAACCCCTCCTCCAATATGTATCTGAGAAACTATACCACCAACAATAGAAATAATAGTTTTTACCCCATTCTTTCTTTGAACTTCCTCCCTGGCCCTCTGTTTCTGCACAAATATATTCTGTGATTTATTCACTCACTCTGAAAGGATTTCAAAATCCTTTGCTATCCAAAAAGTAGTACTGGCTCATGGAGATCAAAAAGCAAAATACAAAAATACAGGTTGAGAATTGTCCAGTTTTCTGAGTTTTATACGCCCTGAGTTTCAGAAAACAGCTAGTGAAGAGGAATGCCTAATTCTTGTTTTGCCTTTTTTATATAGTCTGTTTTAAAAACATGGCCATGTTAGGCCAAGAGTTGAAGCCTAGATGCATTCTTGTTTTCAATCTGGCTTCATCCATATGTCTTTAATTAATATTGATACTTTCACTCAGCAGTTAAAATTGTCTGACAGCCTAGTTTGGGGAGTGTCTCAATGTGTTTATAGTTATTTCACTATACAATTTTTTAGACACAATATTAGAGGTTTCTAGCCATGTTATTTTGGGTTGTATGTAATACTTATTTAATCCAATAAAATACATTTGTCTGAGTACCCTTATAAACGGTTACAGTGATTATAAATTCATAGAAACCATGGGATGAAAATTTGGTAATATCTATTACATTCTAAATTTGATATAGTTTCTGTCACATTAATTAAACCTTAAATATTTTATGGAGATGTATTCAAGAAAGTGTGTAGTAGTTTATGTTCATTAGTCTTTGAAACATTACTTGAAATTAAAGCACACCTGAAAAAAGAAGAAATATCTAGCAATTGAGGGAATTGCACAGATATTAAGCAGATTTTTAACAGAACAAGATATATCTACTTGTATCAGTCTATGAAGTCCACAAAGTTCTATTATAAATTTTAAATAAAGTTTTTAGAGAGTATGCATAAGTTTCCATTTGTCTATAGAATGGCAATAATAAGATGCATATGTAAATATATGTATAGTTTATAGGAATATATGTGTTTTGTTAATTTGTTTAACGGCATAAAACTGAAGGATTGTAAAGATTATTCTTATACATTTGGCTTTATGTATGTCATTATTATTTAATATTTTCTTAACCTAAGCATATTTATTTTCTTGAATTAAAAAATCAGTTAACAAAAAAGCAAAAGGAGATTTTTTAAAGAACATTATAAATTTTATTGTGGAGGATTGTTACAGGACTTAAATATAACATACATTATTAGAGCTTTGTAATTGATAGCATCCTATAAAAGAAGTTATAATTTGTTCTTCTGTGTTCCTACAGAAAAATATAAGACAGGATTTTGCAGGTATCAGATACTGTCCTATTATAGCATATATACATATATATATACACACACATATATATACACATATATATATAAATTTATGCCTTTTTCATAATTATCTAACTTTTGTTTTATTTTGGAAGTGTATTTAGGGTCAGAGAAATTCTTCTTGAAAAAAAATGTAACATCCACCTGTGTTTCAGTTGTTCTTAACTCTTAAAAGAAATAATGTATAGGTTTTTGGGAAGTGTCCTTTGTATAATCCTGCTAGGAAGCAGCTACATTTCAGTTTAATACAAAACTATTCTAATATTTAAGCCTTGTATGTACTGCTTTTAATTTAAAATAATGACTTAAAATATAATTATGAGTAGGTGGATTTGTTTATCTAAACTTTAAAAATCAACAAATGCAATTATTAAAATCTTAATAGATTTTGATTTAATGTTACCGTATTGGCAGGGAGAAGACTGGTGGGAGACTGTCCCAGCAGGCAACAACCATCTGTGTTAGGGTCAGAGGATTTGTCAAAATGTTCAAACCAAAGGGGATATATGTTCTTGAAGATTAAGATGAGGAATTAAAAATTACTTTTGCAGTCTTTTAAACAATACAGAATTATGGATATAATTATGTAGCATAAGATTCACGTTTTTGCATGAAACATGCAGAATTCATAGATTAGTTGAAAGTAGAGCACACTTTATTAACCAGTAGACAAGTTAGCCTTTGGGCACTGTGTGTGAATACGTGATATAATGTTATAAGTATCTAATCACTCTATGTTAACAAACAGAAAAGGCTCATGAGCTTAGGGAGTTGGCTAGGAACACATCTCTTGAACAAACACCCTGGCTCTTCATGCTTACTGTCCTCTGCAAGCTGTCCAGGCCAGCACTGAGCACTTCTCTTTTGTCCACTGTTTCTCCTTTGCACAACTGGACGTCACTGGCAAGCCTCCGGAGAAGATAAATCCAGTGTTCAGGTTTTGATTTAATGTCTTTTTTTTTTTTTCTGTAAAATCTTTCTGAAATGTAATGTTTGTCTTTTTATGGAAACAAAATTAATGGAAATCAGAACCTACACAGTGGTTTTTATGGCAAATGTTATTACAAATGAATGCATTAAGTGGTGCTCATTTAAAGTTCAAACGCTAATAGGTGCTGGATTTTAACAAAGCAAAGCAGGGCCTTTGGAGAAAGCCCTGAGTGGAGTCCTGGTTGTATTCAAGGTCATGCATCTGATTTGTTGGGCAATCTTGGGCAAAGTCATTTACGTGGCCTTAACCTAAATCTAGTGGGTTTTTCCTCTCCATCTGTAAAAAATTAGGCTAATAACACATGTTTATTTGTGAAGTGCTTTCATCTTCTCAGAGTAAAAAGTCACAAGTGCAAATATTATTATTATATTTATTAATTGCTGAGGATGGCTTCAATGCACCTTTGCTATTTAAAAATCCTGCTTGCAGCTGTGAAAACATTATGCTTAACAGGAGCAATTATCAGTGGTGGTTGGTGCAGAACTCACAGGGAGGGCAGCTGCTGGAGGAACCATTTATTAAAAACAGAGGGAGAAAGAAAACGAAACTGCAGGCATTATGTAAAAAGTGAATGTAATATTATACACACTATTATGTAATGTATATAACAAATACATATTTGTATAAATCAAATATATTTATACATGTAAACTAAACATTCCCATATTTATAATCAAAGAAAGAAAGAAAAGGCTATTGGGCTCTTGGTTTTGTTTTGTTACTCTCAGTCTCTTGCCTTCACCACCTTCTCTAGGTCTATCGGATCTCTTCCCTTTCACAAAGCCTGCTTTTGTGTATAATATGTTACTACATTTTTGTTTCTAAATAAATATAAATATATTAAAATGTTATAAAATAAAAAAGCTAGGGGATAAATATATATATTTATATGATTATAATATATATTTATATTATATATACATATTATTATATATTTATATATATTATATATTTGTGAAAATTACATCTTGTCCTCTTTTGTGCCTCAAAATCCAATAGCATTTGGACAGTTTGACACCAGATTAACCATAGTTGTTTCTCTTCACCTCTATTTTTTCCTTAACTGCTTTTTCTCTGTCCATATGTTAACTTATTGACTATATCAAATTTATTTGTAGTAGTGACTTTTATTATGTTTTCCCAAGGTGGCACATATGGATCCTTTGGATTTCTGAAATTAGCAATTATGTTTCTGCTGATAGAAATGTGTAGAGGGACAGAAGATGAGACCTGACCTGGGGTATGGAGGAACATAGCGAAGCTACCTCCTACTTGCCTACGTCCATTCTTCATCATCTAGCTAGATTGAATAAAACTCCTCTATAAGATTTAACTTGGTGAAAACAAAGTAAGGTTTACAATTCGGTGAAGATACTATTAGTAAAACAAAATATATTTTTACAGAATGAAGAGAGAGCAACAAATGGAAAAAGTCAACGCTAAAAGGGAAGGGTTTGCAATTCCTAGCTTGTCAGGCCAGCAACCTGTTCACTGCTTCATCTTCCCTCAACTATTTTCTTCATCTCTCATCTTTCTATTATTTTGCATTTTCTCTTTTATTTTCTGCCTCTGATTTCTTCTTCCTCATTTAGATAGACTATGGAGTTTTACACGTGGCCACTTAACTGATGAGAAAAATATCTTCTGAGGAATATGTCAGCCAGTAAGTGGAAATTAAATCATGACAAACTGGAGCAACTGTTCGGATTATTCAGGTAAATTTAAAGCAAGCCCATATGCAAGGGAAGTGAAACACATTGATGTTTTAGATTAACTAAATCAAAAAATGTTCAGCATGTGTTTTGTTTTGGTTTTATGGAACTTAGCTAAAAGATCCTCTTCAAAATATGATATTATCAAGCCATTTATTTTTTACTTCATTAGGGGAGGGTTGTGTCGATCATACTCATTAGTGAATGTCACATTATCTCCATGGTCTTTGCAAATACATTCTCTTATTTCATTTATTTTGTTTCATTCACATACTTTATTATTTTCCCTACCCACCCTTTACCCTGCTAGAGACAATCATTCTATACAATCATTTCCAGTTGTTTGTTTTGGTTTGTTCTTATAAATAATATACTTTTGTATTATGTTACTAAACTTACCTGTTTCTTATATTTGATTCACTGAGTACTATGATTTTTTAAAATCTACTTGTGGTTTTAGGTAAATTTTAAGCTAATGCTTCTAAGACTAGCATTGTTTAAAGTGGATTGATGGTAGGATATGGCGGCTCACACCTGTAATCCCAGTGATCAGAAGGCAGTGGCAGGAGGATCTCTTGAGGTCAGGAGTTCAAGACTAGCCTGGGCAACAAAACAAGAACCTGTCTGCTGGGCGGCTGTAATGCTAGCTACATGGGAGGCTGAGATGGAAAGATCCCTTGAGCCAAGGACTTTGAAACTGCAGTGAGCTATGATAGCACCACCCCACCCCCAAATAAATTAAGGTGAAATGAGTTTTGGATTTGGAGGAAGTTAGCTACTTGGGAATTAGATTGATACTTTTAAGTTTTGTTAGGGCAGGCTAACATCGCCTTTACTCTCGGGTTACTTAAGCTTTACTACCAAAGGTGACCCTTCTGGGAGCCTAGTGAAAGCCATAGTTGTTCAGTTAATCCTCTCTGATGTGGTTGGTTGGAACTTATGCATCTTACACTCCTTTGAATTTTGGAAGGTTTTCAGTTTACATCTCACTAGTTGTTGTTTTTCTCCAGAAATTATTAGTTGCCAAGCCTTGTGAATTCTTATCCTATGCATATGCAGCTGAGTATTTGCTGAAAGACTTGAGATTACCCCTATTCAGATTCCTGGAGCTCTTTGTGTAGCAGTAATCTGATTCACAAATTCCAGCTGCTGAGCCTCCTAAACTCTGATATCTGCCTCTTAGGCATGGTTGGTTGTCTAGTATCTAAAAACAGTTGTTTCTGATATTTTTTGTTTTCTATTATGGGAGGACAATGCAAGAGCCATTTCTTCTATTGTGGCCAAAAGCAGAAGTAAGAAATAAGTTTGGATTTTATGTCTTTTCTGCTTAGTGTTGCTTATCAAAGCTCTCATTTTATATATACAAAAGAAAAGCTCCAAGTTGTAAATTGTATGCTTTTCTGGATGCTGAAACCAAATTGTAGGCAGATTAACAAATTTAGGATGATTAATCTAGTATCAGCTAAATAAATTTATATTAGCTCATCCCTAATGACTCACTTTCTCCCAAGGGAACCATAATATTAGCTTGTTGACAGACTAGATAATTAAAAACTAGCCTTTACAAAAATAGCTAAATAGGTCTTATAATCACAGAAAAATCTGAGCATGGGCAGGTAGAGTATTTATTATATCAGTTAATAATAGTCATAAATTATGCATTCATTATTGACTTATACAAAGCAAGGAATTACCAACAGTTCTTGCTCTTAGCAACTTATGGTCCAATGTGGAGAGAGATGTATAAATACATACCTCCTAAAAATATAAAAAAAATGTGATAAAAATAAATCAACAGCATAAATAAAATACAATAATTCTTATAAATGTATAGAAATCATTTAAACAGTGAAAAATCCTTATAGGAGAGTGGTATTGATTTGGGCCTTGAATTGCAGAAAGGATTTTTACATACCTGGAATAGAAGGAAGGACATTGGTGTTGGGAAAGGAAAAAAAGGAGAGAGAAAAACTTGACATGACTCTATGTATAGTAATGGGAGGCACCAAAGCATGACACACTGAGATCATTATAGTTGCATCAGAGTTTTCGTGTAGGGTATCAGAATGAAAAAAGGCAAAAAAGAAAAAAGAAAGAGAGCAGTAGAGTGTATTGGTATTAAGATCATGAGATTTATAGTGGAAGTTAAGTTTTTAAGTTTCAAGATTTTTTCAACATGTACAAAATATACAAATCATGAAAATAAATTTACTTTCTGAAATCCTTATTTTCTTCATATTCTAGAATAATATCCAGAATATACATGGAACTGAAATAATTCAACAATAAAAACAGACAAGTAATTCCACTAAAAGTGGAAAAAGAATATGAATAGACATTTTTTCAAAAGAAGGGATACAAATGGCCAAGGGGTATATTTTTAAAAAATGCTTGCCATCTCTAATAATTAGGGCAATATAAATCAAGGCCATATTGAGAAATTTTCTTACCTGAGTTAGAATGGCTATTAGCAAATGATAAAAAATAACAGATGCTTGCAAGAATGCAGAAAAGAAGGAACTCATATACTGTTGGTGGCAATTTCAAGAAGTATAGCCACTATAGGAAATAGTACGGAGATTTCTCAAAAAATTAAAGGTAATATTACTATTACTATATATTAAAAGCAATATTATTATTGGGTATTTACCGAAAGTAAAGGAAATCAGTATATAAAAGGGATGCTTGCACTTGCATGTTTATTGAAGAATTACTTACAATATTAAAGACAGAGAATCAACCTAAGTTTCTATCAATGGATGGATGGGTAAAGAAAACATTGTACGTATACACAACAGAATATAAGTCGGCCATAAAAAAGAATGAAATCATATCGTTTCCATTAACATAGATGGGACTGATGGTCATTATCTTAAGTTGAAAAAAATCCAAGCCCAGAAAGAAAAATACATCTTCTCACTCACATGTTGGAGCTAGCAAAGTTGATCTTATGAAGTGGGAAGGGTATGTGGTTGAGGGGTTGAGAAAGAGAGGTTAGTGGGTAGAAACACACAATTAGAAGAAGAAATAAGTGCTAAAGTCTAATAGCAGCTGAATCTGGATAACAACAACATACTGAATCTTTCAAAGTAGCCAGAAGAGAAGACTGAAAATGTTCCCAACACACAGAAATGATAAATACTTTAGATAATGGACACCCCAAATGCCCTGACTTGATTATTACTCAGTTTATTCATGTAACCAAATATTACGTGTACTCAAAAGTATGTACAAAAATTATGTATCAAAAAAGCATTTTAATATAAAATAAAATTTATTTTTATAGAGTTTCTTTTGACCAATGTGCTTTCACCTCTTTTTCCTAGTCCCAAGTCACTTCTCAAATTGAAGACATAACCAAGCTGGCCAGTAACATGATATACTAGGTACTTTCCACTACTAGGTACTTTTGCAGGTGCTTGGATACTTCTAGATATGGGCTCACACTGCTTACTGATCCTATGTACACCTACAAATCAAAGGAAAAGAAATATATATATATAAAGAATATTTAGAGAAGACTTCATCTAATAAGTTAAGATAACCAGTAAGAAAGAGATATTCAAAATCACTGGCAATGATAGAAATGAATATTCAATCAACAAGATATCATTAGATATCTGTTAGAATGGCCAAAATTGTATAGCTACATAATAAAAAATAAAATGTTGACTACCAAAATATGGAATACACCAAAGCAGTTCTAAGAAGCAAGTTTATAGCAATAAAAACCAATATTTAAAAAGAAAAAAAGATCTCAAATAAACAACCTAACATTACATCACAAGAAAATAGGAAAAGAAGAACAAACTAAGCCTAAAGATAATAGAGAAAAGGAAAAAAGATCAGAGCAGAAATAAATGAAATAGTGAATTACAAAAAGTAGAAAAACTCAATAAAACTAACAGTTTTGAAAATATAAACAAAACTGACAAACTTATAACTGGATTTACTAAGAAAAACAGAGAGAAGACAAATTGAAATGAAAGAGAAAGCATTCTAACTGATACCACAGAAATATAAAAATCCTAAGACTACTATTAATGAGTATTCTCCAACAAATAGGTATTAGAACAAATAAATTACTAGACCATTCAATGTACCAAGAATAAATCAGGAAGAAATAGAAAATCTGAAGAAAGCAATAACGAGTGAAGACGTTGGATCAGTAAGAAAAAGTCACCTATCAATGAAAAGCCCGGAGCTTTATAGCTTATTTGCTGAGTTCTACCAAACATTTAAAAAAGAATTAATATAAATTTTTATTAAACTTTTCCAAAATATTAAAGTGGAGGTAATGCTTCCAAATTCATTTCACAAATTTGGAATTATCCTGCTACAAAATTGAGACAAGGACATTAGATGAAAATAAAATTACAGGATAATAACCTTGATAAACATAGATGCAAAAATCTTCAACAAAATACTAGCAAACTGAATTATATTCACATTAAAAGATTATTCATTATGATCAAGTGGGATTTTTCCCTGGGATGCAAGAATGGTTCAACCTATGTAAATTAATCATGGTGATATACCACATTAACAGAATGAAGGACAAAAGTCATATGATCATCTTAATAAATGCAAAAGAGGTATTCAAAAAAGTCAATATCCTTTCACAATAAAAACTTTCAACAAATTCGGTATAGAAGGACTTTACCTTAACACAATAAAAGTCCTATATAACAGAACCACAGCTTATTTACTCTGGTTAAAAATTAAAAAGATTTTCCTCTAAGATCATGAGCAAGACAAGAATGTCCACTCTTGCCATTTCTATTCACACAATACTGGAAGTCCTTGCTAGAGCAATTAAAAAAGAGAAACAAAGAAAAGCCATCCAAATTGAAAGGGAGAAGTAAAATTATCTGTTTGCAGATGACATCATTTTACTTATAAAACCCCCTAAAGACTCTCCAAATAAAACCAAATCTGAGATACTCAGTAAAGTTGCAGAATATAAAATCAACATACAAAAATCAGTCATATTTCTATATACTGACAAAGAACTGTCTGAAAGTAAATCAAGTAATATCTCGTGTACAATAGCTAAAAAACCCCAAAATAATCAGGAATAAATTTAACCAAGGAGGTGAAAGATCTGTACACTGTAAGCTATGAAACATTGATTATAAAAATGAAGACACAAATAAATGGAAAAGCATCCCATGTTCAAAGATTGGAAGAATTCATATTGTTAATTATATAACTAAAGTTAACTATTACGTAAATTGCCCATACTACTCAGAGCAATTAGCAATTTCAATCCAACACCTAAACAAAATTCCAGTGCCAGTTTTCTCAGGAATAGGAAAAAATTCTAAAATTCATATGGAGCCACAACACAACCTAAATAGTCCGAGCAATCTCAGACATACAGAATAAAGCGTGATACCACCTAACTTCAAAACCTACTGTAAAACTTTAGGAATCAAAACAACATGCTACTGGCATAATGATAGACAGACAGACCATTGGAACAGGGTGGAAGGCCCAGTATAAGTCTACACACTTACAGCCAACTGATTTTCAACAAAGTTGTGAAACACACTCAATGAGGAAAGGAAATCTTTTCAATAAACAGTGCTAGGAAAACAGGATATCCACATACAGAAGACACTAATTAGATCCTAGTATCATTCCATATAAAAATTTCAATTAACAATGGAATAAATACTTAAATGCAAGACTTAAACTACAAAACTACCGGAAGAAAACAGAGGAAATACTTCATGACATTAGTCTGGGAAATTATATATATATATATATACTCAAAAGCATAGGCAAGAAAAGCACAAATTAACAAATGGGATCACATCAAACTAAAATGCATCTACACAGCAAAGGGAACATTCAAAAGAGTGAAGAAACAATCTTCAAAATAGGAGAAAATATTTGCAAACCATATATTTGATAAGGGGCTAATATCTAACATTTATAAATAATTTAAACAACTGAATATCAAGAAAACAAATAACCTGATTAAAAAACGAGCTAAGGGCCTGAATAGACATTTCTCAAAGGAACACATATAAACGGGCAATGAGTTTATTTAAAAAACTCCAAGTATCACTAATTATCAGAGAAATGCAAGTTAAAACCATATTGAGATATTACCTCACACCTGTTAAAATTGTGGTTATCAAAAAGATGAAAGATAACTATTGGTGAAGATGTGGAGAAAATAGAACTATTGGACATTGTTGATAGGAATGTAAATTAGAACAGCCCTTATGGAAAACAGTATGGAGACCCCACAAAAAAATACTAAATAAAATTACCATATGATCCAGCAATCTTACTACTGGGTATATTCAAAGGATATGAAATCAGCATGTTGAAGAGACATTTGTACTCTCATGTTTATTGCAGTATTCTTTACAATAGCTAATATATTGATTCAATGTATGTTTTCAGTACCTCAGGAATAAATAATAAAATGTGGCAATATATACACAATGGAATACTATTCGGTCTTAAAAAGGAAAGAAATCCTGTCATTTGGCACAACATGGATGAATCTAGAATGCATTATATTAAGTGAAATAATCTAGACACAAGAAGATAAATACTGCATGATCTCACTTATATGTGGAATATTTAGAAAATTGAACTCATAGAAAGAAGCAAAGAGTGAAATGACAGTTACCAGAGGTAAGTTTGTGGATAGGGAAATTGGGAAGATGTCGACCAAATGAAACAAGATTTCAGTTAGAATGAATAGGTAAAAAGTTATATATCATAGCGACAATAGTTAATAATAATATATTGTTTACTTGAAAACTTACAGGACTAGATTCTACGTGTATTTACCACACAAACACAAATAAGTATGTGAAGTAATACTTATGTTAATTGACATCATTTAAATATTCTGTAGTATATACATATATTAAAACATCATGTACTTCAGAAATATATGCCATTTTTAGTTGTCAATTAATAAATACATACATACATAAAATGTTGAGGAGGAAGATGAAATGGTAGTATCACTAATGAGTGAGTATTAAGGGAGCCATTCCAGAGAGCAATATGGTACTACTTAGACAAACTGAAAATACAAATACTTATAACGTAGAAATAATACTCCTAGTAATATTTTCCAAATACATCTTCAGTGAGTCATAAGGAAATATGTGTATGCATGTTTATTTCAGTGTTATTTGTGATTGCAAGAGGATAAATGTAACTTTCTGTCCATTTCAAAGTCAATATAGTGGGTAAGTAAACTGTAAAGAACACTTAACAATGTAACAATCACAATTTTCATCACTTAATCAAATGCTAAAGAGAAAAAGAAAGTGAAAAGGAAAGAAAGAAAACATGGGTGAAAAAGGAAATAAATATTACCCATACATGGAAAAACACCAGTCAATGGAAACAGACCTAAAAATAAGAGAAACTTTAGAATACTGACTTTAAATGTTGAAAGATCTGAAGAAAACACGAAAATAATGTAAAGAAAACTAAAAGATATTGAGAAAAAGAGAACAAATTAGACGTGGAAAACATACACAAAGAAGAGAGCAATAGACACCAGGGCCTATTTGAGTGTGGAGTGTGGAAGAGGGGTGAGGATCAAAAACCTACCTACTGAGCACCATGCTTATTACCTGGGTGAGAAAATAGTCTGTACCAACTGCCGGCAACACACAATTCACCTATATAACAAACTGCACATATACCCTTGAAACTAAACTAAAAGTTAAAAAATAAAATAAAATAAACCACTAAATGGCTTTAACAGCAACTTACACACTTACACATTTTTACAGTAAAAAAGAATTTAACATCAACTTACACACTTACACATTCTTACAGTAAAAACAATTGTGAACTTGAAGATAGTGATAAACACTCAACTGAAATAATTTTTTTTTCTAAAAGTAACAGAGTAAGCAGAGTTTTGATGAACTGTGGATCAATGGTCTAAGATGTGCATATTCCCAGGAGGAGAATCAGGAATGTTTGAATGTTTGAAAAATTTTCAAATTGATATAAACTATAAACCCAAGATCCAAATGGCTAAATGAGATACATGAAATAAAGAGAAAGAAAACTGTGCCAAATTACATCAAATCAAATTGTTGAAAACCTAGGGAGGAGAAAATACTAAAAACATGCAGAAAAAAAAACCCAAAATTTAAAAATAATGAAATGAGTTCTGATTTCTCGTTTTAGAAAACGAAGCCAAAATTACATCAACATGTTTAAATGCAAAAACACATACAACTGTCAAATGAAATTTCGTATTGAATAAAAATCACCCTCAAAAGTTAATGCCAAATAGAGCCCTTTTCAGAAAAACACAGAACGATATACTCACAGCCATGAATCTGCATTTAAGAAATAGTAAAATAAATTATTGGGACCGAAAGAACATGGTAGTAGAAGAACCTAGAACTACACAAAGGAATAGAAACTGCCAGAATGAAGGAACCAAGGGCAACTAAAAGATAATGCATAGGACAACTTAAAAAAAAAACAAAAAACAAACAAGACAGTATATTTAAACTTAGTCATATTGATAATTACATTTTATGTAAGTGGTCTAAAACATTTCAATAAAGAAGCAATACACCCTCCCTGAGATGACTAGAGTAGATTTTAAAAAAAGTAAAATATAACTGTAGGCATTTCCAGAGGATGCACATGAAATATAAAGAAATAGACAGCCAAAACATTAAAAATATATAATGCAAGTATACTCATATATGGATCATCATTATATAAATACCTTAATAAAGTTGGAATAGCTATATTTTTATTAGAATAAAGACTGGTGTGAAGAATATTATAAGAGATAAAGAGGGCATATGAAAATAAATATTCTAATTGAAAAGACAAAACAATCCCAAATATATATATATATATATATATATATATATTTAACATCAGTGCTCAAAATATATGAAACAAAACTGACAGAACTATGAATAGAAATAGACAAATGTATTATTATATCTAGAAATTTCAATATTTCTCTTTCATAAATAATTGACAACAGTATCAACCAAATTAATGAATTTATATTTTAAAAACACTCTGGCTGCACCTGCCAGTGCCCCAACCCTATGCTAATATCGCCACCACTGCAACTACCTGCACAGTTACCAGTGGGTACCCCATGCCACCCCAACCATGCTGCCTCACCCCAGCACCTGCTAGCATCCTGCCACAGCTAATGAGCATGCACTCGCTATGCTGCCACTGCTGCTGCTGTGGGCAATGACACCCATACGTTCAAAATAAAGTGTTGGAGAAAAATGTACAAAGCAAATGGAAAGCAGAAAAAAGCAGGAATTGCCAACACAATTGCAGACAAAACATACTTTAAAACAACAAAGATAAAAAATATATAGAAGGGCATGACATATTGGTAAAGGATTAGATTCAAAATCAAGTCCTAACTCTCCTAAGCATGCATGTACTCAACACAGGAGCATTCAATTTCATAAAGCAAATTCTTAGAGACCTTCAAACAGACTTAGCCTTCCACTCAATGACAGTAGGAGACTTCAACATCCTACTGATAATATTAGACAGATCATTGAGGTAGAAAGTTAATAGAGATATTCAGGACCTGAACTCAGCACTGGATAAAATGGATTTGATAGATATCTATAGAATTCTCCACCCAAAACCAATGAAATATCTTTCTTCTCATCATCATATGGAACATACTCCAAAATCAATCACATAATTGGACATAAAACACTCCTCAGCAAATGTAAAAGAAATGAAATCATAACAACCACTCTTTTGGACCACACTGCAAAACAATTAGAGATCGAGACTAAGAAAATTGCTCGAAACCATAAAATTACATGGAAAATTGAATAACCTGTTCCTGAATGACTTTTAAGTGGTGAAATTAAGACAGAAATCAAGAAGTTCTTTGAAACTAATGGGAACAAAGATACAACATGCCAGAATCTCTGGGACACAGCTAAGGCAGTGTTAGAGGGAAATTTATAGCACTAAATGCCCATATCAGAAAGTTAGAACGTTCTCAATTCAATAACCTAATACCACAACTAAAAGAACTAGAGGACGAAGAGCAAACCAATCCTAAAGTTAGCAAAAGACAAGAAATAACCAAAATCAGAGCTGAACTGAAGGAGACTAAGACACAAGAAATCATTCAAAACTTCAATGAATTCAGGAGTTGATTTTTTGAAATAAAATAAAATAAAACAGATCACTAGCTAGACTAATAAAGAAAAGACAGAAGATCAAAATGCATAAACACAATGAGACATAACAATGAGGACATTAAACTGACCCCTCAGAAATACAACATGCCATTGTAGAATATTATGAATACTTCTATGCACAACACAAGGATGCCCTATCCAATACAGTAATGGAAGCTCTGGAGAGAGTAATCAGGCAAGAGGAAGAAAAAGAAATGGCATCCAAATATAAAGAGAGAAAGTCAAATTTTCCCTGTTTTCAGACAACATGATTCTATATATAGAAAACCCCCATAGTCTTGGCCCAAAATCTCCTTAAGCTGATAAACGACTTCAGCAAAGTCTCAGGATACAAAATCAGTGTACAAATATTACGATATTCCTGTATACCAACAATAGTCAAGCTGAAAGCCAAATCAGGAATACAATTCCATTCACAAATTGCCACAAAAAGAATAAAGTACCAAGAAATACACCTAACCAAGGAGGCTAAAGATCTCTACAAGAACTAAAAACCACTGCTCAAAGAAATCAGAGAAGACAAAAATAAATGAGAAAACATTTCATGGTCATGGATAGGAAGAATCAATATTGTGAAAATGACTATACTGCCCAAAGTGATTTATAGATTCAGTGCTATTTCTATTAAACAACGAATGACATTCTTCACAGAACTAGAAAAACTTATTTTAAAATTTATATGGAAACAAAAAAGAGCCCAAATAGCCAAGCAATCCTGAAGAAAAATAACAAAGCTGGAGGCATCACATTACCTGACCTTAAACTAAACTACAGGCTACAGTAACCAAAACAAGATGGTACTGGTACAAAAACAGACACATAGCCCAATGGAACAGAATAGAGCCCAGAAATGAGGCCACACACCTACAACCGTCTGATCTTCGACAAAGCTGATAAAAACAAGCAATAGAGAAAGAAACTTTCTATTCTATAAATGGTGCTGGGAGAACTGGCTAACCCTCTGTAGAAGATTGTAACTGGACTCTTTCCTTAAAAATTTAAAAATCAACTGAAGATGAATTAAAAACTTAAATGTAAAATCCAAACTATAAAAACCCTGGAAGACAACCTAGGCAATACCATTCTGGACATAGAAACAGGCAAAGATTAAATGATGAAGATGCCAAAAGCAATTGCAACAAAAGCAAAAATTGACAAATGAGATCTAGTTAAACTAAAGAGCTTCTGTACAGCAAACAAAATTATCAATAAGCAGACAACCTACAAAATGAGGGGAAAGTTATGCAAATTATGCATCTGAAAAAGGTCTAATATCCAGCATCTATAAGGAACTTAAACAAATTTAGAAGAAAAACAAACAACTCCCTTAAATAGTGGGCAAAGCAAATGAACAGATACTTTTCAAAAGAAGACACACAAGTGGCCAACATACATATGAAAGAAAAAGCTCAATATCACCAGTCATTAGAGAAATGCAAATCAAAACCACAGTGAGATAATATTTTACACGTCAGAATGGCTATTATTAAGACGTGAAAAAATAATAGGTGCTGTTGAGGTTGTGGAGAAAAAGGAACACTTATACACTGTTGGTGGGACTGTAAATTGGTTCATTGTTTTGTTGAAAACCGTGTGACAATTCCTCAAAGACCTCAAAACAGAACTACCATTCAATTTAGCAATCCCATTATTGAATATATGCCCAAAGAAATGTAAATCATTCTATCATAAAGAAACATGCATGTGTATGTTCATGGCAGCAGTATTTACGATAGCAAAGACAAGGAATCAACCTAAATGCCCATCAGTGGTACACTGGATAAAGAAATTGTAGTACATATGCACCATGGACTACTACGCAGCCATATAAAATGAGATCATGTGCTTTTCAGGAACATGGAGAGAGCTGGAGGCTATAATCTTTAGCAAAATAACACAGGAACATAAAACCAATACCGCATGTTCTCAATTATAAGTAGGAACTAAACGATGAGAACACACAGACACTTGGAAAGGAACAACAGACACTGGGGCCTATGGGAGGGTGACGGGTGGGAGGAGGGAGAGGATCAGGAAAAATAACTAATGGTTACTAGGTTTAATACCTGGGTGACAAAATAACCTGTACAACAATCCCCTGTGACATGAGTTTACCTATGTAAAAAACCTGCACATGTACACCTGATCTGAAAATAGAAGTAAAAAAAATGAAATTCACCTTTAAAAAATTTTAAAAAGTCAAAGCACTCTGCAAAATAATGATAGAATAGAAATTTTTTGCCAAGTATAAATTGTAACTGCCCTAAGACAGTGGCTATGCTGGTGAAATCAAGACTCATTAAGGGGATTAATATGCAAAGAGCATGTTGTTGTTTTTTCTCCATAGCAAATTTATATTAGAAATCAGTAACATAAAATATATTAGAAAATCCTTGAATCACTTGAAATAATACTATTCAAATCAATGAACAAATCATAGACATTACCATATTAATTCTAAATTACTTTGGACTGAGAGATTAGTATAAATCATCAAAAATAGCAGGATACAGCAAAAAAGTCATTTTACAAAATTTATTATTTTAAGCACTTACACAAAATGACATAGAAATCTGAATAATGCCAAATCTATTAAACACATTAAATGTGTTATATAAAAATATTTTAACAAAGAAACTCCAGGCTCAGATAGCTTCACCAGTGAATTATATTAAACATTTCAGGAAGAAATAATTTGAAATTTGCAAAAAATTTTCAGAATAGAGAAGAGCAAAAACAATAATCGATTACTTTAGTGGACCCAGTATAACAAAATGAGAAATTTGCATTAAAAAAACTAACATGGTTAGAGAAGAAAAACTCTTTAAGAAAATTTTAGTGAATCAAATTTTGAAATATATATAATATATAAAATACATATTATATTCAACTTATGCTTATTTTTAGAAAAACAAACAACATCTAATTATTAACCAATAAAATGCACTAAATTAGTAGAATAATCAAAAAACATTATTTTATCTCAATTCATGCAAAAGCATCATTTAACAAAATTTAATCTCTGCCTCAATTAATTTTGTGTAGAACACTTGAGACTGAGTAATTTGCAAAGAAAATAGGTTTATTTGGTTTATAATTCTGGTGACTGAAAAGTCCAAGATTGAGTGGCTGCATCTGGTGAGGGCCTCCTGTTGCTTTAATTCGTCACAGAAAGAGGAAGGGGAGAGGATGTATACAAAGAGATCACATGGTGAGAGAGAAAGAAAGAGATAAAAACCAAGGAAGCCAGACTCTTTTTAACAACCCACTCTTGTGGTAATTAATCCGATTCTGGGATGGCAAGAACTCATTAACTCCTGAGGGAACACATTAATCTATTCATGAAGGATTTTCCCCCATGACCCAAATAGGCCCTACATTTCAACTAAGGCCCTACATTTCAAACTAGGCCCTACATTTCAACACAGCCAAAATGGGGATAAAACTTCAGTGTAAGTTTTGGGAGAGACAAAGTACATCCAAACTGTAGCAATTCCCATCACAAAAAAATCTGTTAATGAACCAGAAGAAAAAGCATCAGTCTTCTCAATATTGAAAGGCAGAAAACTTTTCACCTAACATCAAACAAAAATATCCATTCTCAGCACTCTGAATCAACATTTACTATGTGGTCTATTCAGTGAACATGCCACAAAAATTAAATGAAAGCTTCAGTCTGGAAAAGAAAAAACAAAGCTTTTTTTATTCACATAAAGTATGATAGTCAGGTAAAATTGAAGGAATCTAGCTGAAACTACTATAACTAATGAATAAATATACCAAGATCACAAGAAATTGTGTACATTTGAAAAACTATATTTCTATATACTAGAAATAATTGATAAATTAAAAGAATACCATTTATTATAGCATATATTTAAATGTAAAAGCTGAAATTATGAAATGTTTAGAATATGAAAGAGAGATTTATGAACTTGGGTAAGATAAATATGTATTTGTTAAGCCACAAAAAACTCCCACTAATTACATTTTAAAAATAAATTGGATTTCAAAAAAATTAAAGCAAAGGAAATTTGGTCCTTGCAGGACACTGTTAAGAAGATACAAATGGATATCACAGACAGGCAAAAATGTGCACAGTGTAAAGGACTATAAATCTAGAATGTATAAAGACAAATATTTGTAATCTGGAAGTGACTTAGGTTAGCTGGGGCTGCCATAACAAAATGTCAAAAATTAGGAGGCTTAAACAACAGGCATTTTTCACAGTCCTGGAGGCTGCAAGTCTGACATTAGGGTGTCAGCAGATTGGCCTTTGATGAGGACCCTCTTCCTGTCCTTGTTTGCTAACATGACCTTCTTCCTTGTGCATGAGCAGAGCAAGAGAACTTTGTTCTCTCTTCTCTTCTTGTAAGGATTGTCTTAGTCTGTTCTCATGCTGCTTTAAGGACATACCTAAGACTGGGTAATTTATAAAGGAAAAAGGATTAATTGACTCACATTTCCATAGAGCTGGGAAGGCCTCAGGAAATTACAATTATGGTGGAGGTAAACAAGTCCTTCTTCAAATGGTGGCAGGAAGAAGAAGTGCAGAGCGAACTGGGGAAAAGTCTCTTATGAAACCATGAGTACTCACTTACTATGAGGAGAACAGCAGCATGGGGATAACCGCCCCCATGATTCAATTATCTCCCACAAGATCCCTCCTACAACATGTGGGGATTATGGGAACTATAGTTCAAGATGAGATTTGGGTGGGGGCACAGCCAAATCATACCATTCTGCTCCTGGCCCCTCCTAAATCACATGTCCTCACATTTCAAAACACAATCATGCCTTCCCAACAGTTTTCCAAAGTCTTAACTCATTTCAGGATTAACTCAAAAGTCCAAGTCCATAGTGTCAACTGAGAGAAGGCAAATTCCTTCTGCCTATGAGCCTGTAAAATCAAAAGAAAACTTGTTACTTCCGAGTTATAATGGGGGTACATTCCAAGTGGGAGAAATTGGCCAAAGCAAAGAGACTACTGGCTCCATGCAAGTCTCAAATCCAATAGGGCAGTCTTTAACCTTAAAGTTCCAAAGTGATCTCCTTTGACTCCATGTCTTAAATCCAGGTCACACTGATGCAAGAGGTGGGTTTCTACAGCCTTGGGCAGCTCTGCCTCTGTGGCTTTGCAGGGTACAGCCACCTTCCCAGCTGCTTTCATGGGCAGCTTTTCCAGGTGCACAGTGCAGACTCTGTGTGGCTCTACCATTCTGGGGTGTGGAAGACACTGGCTCTCTTCTTACAGCTCCATTATGCAGTATCTCAGTGGGGACCTTGTATGGGGGCTCTAACCCCACATTTCTGTCCTGTACTGCCCTAGCAGAGGTTCTCCATGAGGGTTCCACCCCTGCAGCAAAATTCTTTCTGGACATCTAGGAGTTTCCATACATTTTGTGAAATCTAGGTGGAGGTTCCTCAACCTCAATTCTTGACTTCTTTGCACCCACAGGCCCAACACGATGTGAAACCTCCCAAGGCTTGGGTCTTGCACCCTCTGAAGCAATGGCCTTGGCTGTATATTGGCCCATTTTAGCCAAGGCTGGAATTCAGGGCACCTAGTCCTGAGACTGCACAAAGCAGCAAGGTCTTGGGCCTGGCCCAGAAAACCATTTTTTCCTCCTAGTCCTCTAGGCCTTTGATAGGTGGGGTTGCTGTGAAGGTCTATGACATGCCCTGGAGACATTTACCCCATTGTCTTGGTGAATAATATTTGTCTCCTCATTACCTTTGCAAATTTCTGTAGCCAGCTTGAATTTCTCCTCAGAAAATGGGTTTTTCTTTTCTGTCACAATGTCAGTCTGCAAATTTTGCAAACATTTATGCTCTGCTTCCTCTTCAACACTTTGCCACTTATAAATTTCTTCTACCAGATACCCTAAACCATCTCTCTCAAGTTCAAAGTTCCACAGTTCTCTAGGGCAGGGGAAAAATGCCACCAGTTGATTTGCATAGCAACAGTCACCTTGCTTCAGTTCCCAACAAGTTCCTCATCTCCATCTGAGACCACCTCAGCCTGGACTTCACTGCTCATACAGTATCAGCACTTTGGTCAAAGCCATTCAGCAAGTCTCTAGGAAGTTCTAAACTTTCCCACATCTTCCTGTCTTCTGAGCCATCCAAGTCTCTAGGAAGTTCCAAACTTGCTCACATTTTTCTGTCTTTTTCTGAGCCCTCCAAACTGTTCCAACCTCTGCCTGTTATCCAGTTCCAAAGTTGCTTCCACATTTTTGGGTATGCTTACAACAATGCCTACTCTCTGTGGTACCAATTTACTGTTTTAGATTGTTCTCACACTGCTATAAGGATATACCTGAGACTGGGTATAAATAATAGAGGCTTGATTGACTCTGCAGGGCTGGGAAGGCCTCAGGAAAATTACAATCATGGAAAAAGGGGAAACAGTCACTTCCTTCTTCACATGGTGTCAGGAAAGAGAATTGCAGAGCAAAATGGGAAAAAGTTCCTTATAAAACCATCAGATCTCATGAGAACTCACTCAGTATCATGAGAACAGCACGGAGAAACTGCCCCCATAATCTAACCATCTCCCTCAAGTTCCCTCCAACAACACGTGGGGATTATGGGAACTACAATTCAAGATGCGATTTGGGTGGGGACATAGCCAAATTATATCACACACTACTCTCATTATGTAAACTCAGCCCTCATGACCTCATCTAAACTTAGGCACCTCCTAAAAGTCCCACCTAGTACTGTCTCATTGAGGGTTATGAATACCACATGTGAAATTTTGGAGCTGATACAAACATTCCATCCATAGCAAGAAGGTATAAAATAAATTTTACAACTAGATTAGATAAACATCTATTAAAATATATACTAGATATAAATGGATAATTCCTGAATAAAAATTTATATGTCTTATAATTACATGATAACTTACTTAAAATCATTAGTCATCAGCAAAATGAAAATCATCAGCGCAAAATATTCACTACAGACCCACCAAAATGAGTTAAGTAAAAAGACAAACAATATCATGAGGATAGAGAGAAACTGGAAGAAGCATTCTTATGTTGCTGATAGGAATACAAACGGTACACACACTCTTAAAAGGCTTCGCATTTTTAAAATATATCAGACATAAACTTATTGTATAACCAGCAATTTAAATCCTAGGTAGCAATCCAAAAAACAAAAAAACACCCAGAAAGCATATGTCTACACACAAATCTGTACATAAGTCATATTCCCAACAGTTTTACTCACAATAAATAAAAAATGAGAATGAAAGTTTACTAAAAAGTGAGTGGATAAACAGATTGCCCTGTATTCATACAATTAAGTAATATTCAATAATATTTGGCCAGACATGGTGGCTCACACCTGTAATCCCAGCACTTTGGGAGACCAAGGCGGGTGGATCACCTGAAGTCGGGAGTTCAAGACGAGCCTGACCAACATGGAGACACCCTCATCTCTACTAAAAATACAAAATTAGCTGAATGTGGCCGTGCATTCCTGTAATCCCAGCTACTCGGGAGGCTGAGGCAGGAGAATTGCTTGAACCCAGGAGGCAGAGGTTGAGGTGAGCCGAGATCGTGCCATTGCACTCCAGCCTGGGCAACAAGTGTGAAACTCCATCTCAAAAAAAATTATAATTATAATTATTATTATTTTTACCAGCAAATTATTAATACACATAATAAATACCCACTAACACACACATAATATATGATACATGCAAAATAAGTAAAAAGATGAACAAAATACATTTTAAAATGCTAGGTCATAAAGCAGACACCAAGACCAGACACATAGTTACATGAAATTTTAAAATAGGTAAACCTAATCTATGTTGCCAGAAAATAGCTCATTGTTGGCTGGAGGTATATATTAGTGGAGATGGAGAGTGGCTGACAGTGAAGCGTCATGGGGCAACTTCTTGTGGTGCTAGAATAGTTTATATCTTGATTGTTGTGGTTACCATTCACATGGTGGTACATATTTATTAAAATAATCAAGTTGAACATTTAAAATATATTCATTTCATTGACTGCATAATTACAGCTCAACAAAGTTGAATTACATAAATTGGATCTGAACTGGGATATTCATAGTGCTTTAGAGTGCCAGAGAGAAGTAAATTCTTTTACAATTTCTTAGCCCAGAAAAACTATGTACAGGCATTAGGTCTAGATTCTCACATTGTAAGATTACTCTTGTATCATAACATTTTTATCTTATAAATGTGCATTAAAATCATCAATGTTATTTAACTTATATATTTTAATCACATAAATAAAAATTGATAAGTGCCATTTGATTGAACATTTATTTCTTGAAAATTAATAAGATGGCAATAAAATATTTGAACTGCAGCTACATAATATGGCTTAGAAAGCTTTATTTGTTATACATAACAAAAAATGGTTAATGTCTTATTACGTATTGAGGTTTTCTTTAAAACAATAAACTTCTTATAATCAGAAGGATGTTATAATTAATTGATAAACTTTAGGTTATCACAGTCAAAATAAAACCATCCTGGTAGGAACCTGAAATGCCTGAACCAGTGCCATGAAGTAAGGAGATTCTTATACAGTTGAAACATGCTATTATAAAATTTCAAAAGCTCATAATAGGAATGCTTCAAAAAAATAAACCATAACCAAAACAAACAAACAAAAAAACAGGAACAGATGGAGAAAATCGTAACCCCTCTAAAGAATACCTTATTATTTGTAAATAAGTAAAATAATCATAATTTGGGTGCTAAATTTGTAGCAGTTTTATCTGTTTGGTGAAACTTTATAAAAAATAATTTGGGGCACACTACCAAGGTGTATTTTATCTTTATTTAGCAAAATAATCAAATAATTAAAGGGGGTGAAATATGCCAATCTCATAAAGTTAGAAACAAAATATTTTTTGTTTTATTTTGCTTTGCATATTATTTCAACCTACACAACCTTTGTCAGCTAACCGTAAGTGGCATATGTCACAGATTGGTAGATCTCAGCCCACCTACAGCTATGTGTATCTGGGGTATCAAATTTGTTCTCATTAGCTTGCCAGAATCCATATTTTTGCAGGGGTGGTTGGAGGTGGGTGGTAACACACATGTTTTACTTCAAACAGAAAGTAAAATCCAAAGACTATGAATAAATGCACTTTAACACTAGGGATAATAATACAAATAACAGGGATTTTTTTTAAAAAAAATACTGTTCATATGGTACAAATTTCTCAAAATAGCTAAAAGAACATTTAAACTGTTTTTAGCCATAGTAGGTGTGGTGATTCACACACTAGGAAATTTATTCTATTTTGGGGAAAATAATCATGAACTTTGTTTCGGATTGTTTATATCAAAGATTTATATCTAAGTTTGCATGATGAGTGACCAAATCCCTTGGCAACCCTTCATTCCAGTTACATAGAAATATATTAATGCAAAATTAGGCTTTTTATTTTATTTACTGATAGAAAATAATATGAAACTTGAGGCTTATATTAAGAAATGCAGTCAATGATGTCATTCATGTTCATGAAATGATAGCACTCTAAAATAAAATAGTGAGGTTTCAATTATGGTCTAGATATCTTGGATATTTGTAGCTTTCTTCATTTTGTCCAGAATATCGTTATCCACTAAACTCTTTGTTTAACAGACTAGAATACTAGTTGGGTGTTGTGTAGCTCAACACAAAATCACTCCAAACACATGATCAATACTCCCTGCAAGACCTTAAAAGGAACATACGCTGGAGTTACGAAATATGAAGACCGAGGCAAGCAGTTCTTAAACTGCCATTCAGGTCTTTCCAGTGAGACAGTAAATGAGAGTGGAGTCTTAAAAAACAACAACAGTAACAACAACAAACCTTTTAGGTTGAAATGCTTTTATCACTTTAGAATAATTAAAGCAGTATATGAATATTATGTAACATATGGAAAATACAGTAATTTAAAATGGCTGATAAACTCAAACATACAAGATAATATGGTGAACATGTTACTGCCATACTTCATAGTTTTGCTATACAAATGTTAAAAATAAACTATACCTTTAATTACATGTATTAGAGAGAACTTACGTGTGAAAAATTACTTGTGCATCTGTATAACAAGTCAAATTTATATTGGATGTCCAATACCAAACTATTTGAAAATGACATCCTACAATTAGTGATTATCAAGAGTCATTATATATACTCTTGATATGAAATTAAAATATAGATTACTTAAAATGCTTTAAGATTTTCTTCAACAAATTGGCATTTTCTATATCTAAATCTTTATGGTATTTGATTTACCCAACAAGTATGACAATGCTTAAACAAAATTTTATTTTTAGTTTTTATCTGAAATAACTATAAATGCATTTAATATGTTAACTATTTTTATGTAATAAAATGTTTTAATATAAAACATTTCCTTTTGTCTCATAATTTATTCTTTGCATATAGGTACCTATATAAAATGAAATAAAATTAGAAATCTTATGTTTACATACATATGAATTTAATATAGAAGTATTATATATATATATACACATATGTATGTTTAATATCTTTTAAAATCTCAGTTCAAATGCCAGAGAAATTTAAATAGAATAATCATTAAGAAGGGGGAAAACATTGAAATGAGACATCTATTATGTATAGGCCAAAAAAACCCTTTTTTAAAAAAATAAAGAAGGAAAGACAGCTTTATAACAGCATCTAAAGCATAAGGTTAAACAGATTAAAGCAACCAACTATGAAATGTTCACAATGTGTTCTATCACTAACTTTGTTTTAGATTTTTTTTAATATACTTTTAAGTTCTGGTATACATGTGCAAAACAGGCAGGTTTGTTACATAGGTATACACGTGCCATTGTGGTTTGCTGCACCCATCAACCCATCATCTACATTAAGTATTTCTCCTACTGCTAGCCCTTGCCTAGCCCCCTAGCCCCCTACAGGCCCCAGTGTGTGATGTTCCCCTCTCTGTGTCCATGTGTTCTCATTGTTCAACTCCCATTTATGAGTGAGAATATGATTTAAAGTCTGTAGTTAAAAAGTTGTCTTAAGTTTGTGAGTATAATTTATGACTGTTAATACTCCCCACCCTATTATTACTCTAGTTTTTTCCTTTGTAGATCATTCTGGTAAAAATTGTACTTTTGATTTTTTTGAGGTATAGTGAGATAATACAGTAAGTTTGGGAATGTCAAGAAGTTGATAAAATAAATGTTAATTTTGTAACAGTCACGAGTAATTTTTTTGTCTTTTGAAGGCAATCTATTAAGTGATGAGATATTGATATGGATAAATAATATAGATGTGCAGAGAAACTGTACTTTTCCTTTATTGTTGCTATGAACATTTCCCAGATTAATCCATCGTAGGTATTGTCTTAGTTCGTTTGTATTGCTCTAACAAAATACTACAGATTGAGTAATTTATAAACATCAGAAATGTACTTCTTTTGTGTATCAGAAAATTTTTCTGTTGTTTATCAATTATAGAGGCTGAGTAGTCCAAGATTAAGGCCCCAGGAAGGTTGGTGTCTACTGAGGGCTCAGTCTTTGCTTCCAAGATGCCACCTTGTCACTGTATCCTGTATTTTGCAGGGGCAAAATATGTGTCATCACATGGCAGAAGGGACCGAAAGGGCAAGTTCACGAGCTTAAGATCTTTTATTCAGCACTAATTCATTTATAAGGGTGGAGTTCTCATGGCCTAATAGTCTTATAAATATTGTACATAATACTGCTGCATTGGGGATTAAGTTTCAACATTAATTTTGGAGGGGAAACAGACCTGAATAAGACAGCAGGTTTTATAGAATTATACCATGAAGAAAATTCACTAATTATTCTTAAAGACTGCTTAGAGTAGTTCAGATCTTATTGCTTTTCCCAAAACAGTCACTTGAATAACTGTCCCTGATTACAAACAAATTTTTTTTTTATTTTTTTATTTTTTGCTGGAAGAATAATGGCAAAACACAGGTTCATAATTTAGGATGACCTTTTCATCTGGGGTATTTAATTTTAAAACACCTACATTTAACTTTTTGAAGAGATAAAGTTGCAACTGTGTAATAAATTTGTTACAAATAACAATTATGTATTTACTTTCTTTTGGAACATTTCAGCCTGTATTAAACTCTATATTCATACAGCTCATGACAAATGACATGTAACACTTAGAGAAGTGAAGAATCTGGTATAATTGAAGGAAAACATCTTCCATCGAAACGAACAAATACTAAATTATACATGAAAATAAATAGATACTGAGACTAGGTCTAAAGGTCTCTTATACTTTCCTATATTGTAAACCAAATATTTCTACATTAATTATTTATATCTGGAGCTTCTATTTTTTTCCTGTTTTTTGTTATTAATTACATTTTATAATATCGATGACCTACAATTAAAATACAATCAAATATCTATTTTTCCATGTCACTTCATGTGCAATAATATTCAACTGAAAAGTTCAGATATAGTATGTGAAACTGGGAGAATTTACTTTTTAATGTAAACCATATTGGATGCCTTTTCTTAGAAGTATCAAAACACATGGTCCTAGTCATTATTACACACAATCCAAAGGAGAATTTTCTACTTAGTCTCTTAACAGTAATACTAGCCTGTACTTGTACTGGAAGTTATACCCAGAATTGACCTAGAATTGAACTTCAGTGTATTAGCGAGATATTGGTTATGCTATTCAAATTAAATTTAACACTTTGAAAGAAATTACTATAAAAACAAATAAGATTTTATGCAAAGCAGATAAATTGAGAAAAATATTTTGATAATGTAGATGCAAACTTGAGGAATAAATTCAATGTAAACATACATAAATAATTACAAATATCTTTGTTAAATGACATTTTTTTTGATAGGGGATTAGAGGCATTGCTAGCATACCTCTCCTGTTTAGAAGGACAGAATAATGTATAGAGATTCACACTGTGAACATTTTTCCAGAAACGATGCAGGAACTAAACAGGAAAACCAAAGAAATCTATGAATCCCAGAAGGAAGCAGGAGCCTGCAGCCTACACTATGAGTCAGACAAAGGGCTGCGAGTCCCCAGAGTGTGAGAGAGGGAGAGACTGCCTCTGGGATATACATCCCCACCCTGGGGAACCTGAAATCCCAGGACACAGGGTAACGCCTTAACCTCACACAACGCAGGAAATAACTTGGGGAAGTTCATGGAATATAAAAAGAAGAAGCAGCGGCAGGAAGACCCTTGAATTCACTCCCAGATCCCAGTATGGACCAAGGGCAGCCATTCCTTACTGTTGCTCACAAAAGACCTCGTGGAGGGACAGCCAAAAAGTTCAGGCAGTGGTCACAAGTTGAAAGAAGCTCCCAATGGGGTTTCCAGATGTAAGCTTTGGTGGTGACAAACTCCCTTGGCCAGGGCCAGTGCAGGGGAGAGTGAAAAGCAGGCTGTGAGTGCAGGAGCCACGGGTTCATAAGCCGTGAGTGCAGGAGTTGTGACTAGGAGCCAAGTGCCAGGCTTTTCAGGGAACAGAGAGGGGCATGACTTGAAAGCCGTAGTTGCTATCTCCGTGGGGAAAGCTTATGACTCCTGAAAGTGGGGAATTCTAATTACAGGCTGATGTGAACTCATCTCTCTGCTGCCAGTGGAAATCTGTGGGAGTGGATGTGCCTCTCCAAGTGTGTAGGAACTCTGTGGGGATTATCACCACCTGCTACTCCAATTTCCTGAACAAATTCTGTGCAGTAGAGTCAGCAATGCTCCCCTCTAGAATATCAACCCAGTGGCATGAGACCTACCTACTCCCAATCCTCTAAACCCACAAAGGCTGCTGCTTGACCTGCACACACAGAGTATAAACCTGCCCTACCCAGCTCCTTCTTGGCTTTACCACACCACCCACCTTCGTAGCTTACACAAAGGACAGAATCTCTTGGGAACTACAGGGCCCTGCCCATTGCCTGAGAAATCAGAGTGACCGCCCCCACCCCGTCCCCATCTAGTAACATAAGGCAAGTAAAAATTTCACTGCTAGTACACAGCTGGTGCTCTTTTGCAAGTACCATCTCCTGGCTGGAGGCCAACCAACACAGTCCATTATGGTATCTCCTGGTAGAATAACACTGCAACCAGGAAGAAGAAAAGAGCTGCACGATCTTAGTTATCACCACTACTTATACCACTGTGGCTAACCAAGAGGTCCTGAGTCTGTCCATATGAGCAGTTCATTACTACTATAACTGGTGTTCAAGAAAGCCAAAACACTAAGGCTATCAATAACCAAGGAATTTCACAGAGTCTCTGTCAATCCCCTGCCACTTTCATTAGAGCTGGTGCTGCTACCCACTGTTGGGAAACTTGAGGATAGGTCACATCACTGGATTCCTTGCAGATATTCCCTAATACCAGCCTGGAGTGTGACAACCACACTGGGCAGCCAGACCCAGAGGCACAATAACACTCACAGTAGTCTGGCTTCCAGGGACTCCTAGTGATAGGGAAAGGAGAAGTGCACCACATCAAGGCAACACCCTATGGGACAATAGAATCTGGATGGCAGGGCTTGAGCACCAGATCCTTCTGCTGGTTGGTGGAAAGCTTCCTTAAGCACAGTTGAAGTGCTGGGCTCAGCAGGGAAAGTCTTCCACTGTATCCCAACAGTCTTGTACAGCCCTGGTGCATGTGAAAGGTCTTGGAGAAGAGAAGTCTTTCCTCCCTTGTCTACCACTGTAGGCACAGTTTGGGCTTCTCCCATGAGAGCTCAGCATAGGCACAACTATAGACAGCCTTTCTGGAATATATCAGGGCCACTGCATCCCCAAAGGAGGAGCACACTCCAGGTCCAGGATAGCATGAGAGACAGTCACAATTCCTCTTTATTTGGAATATCAACATTCCTACAGATGAGAAGAGGTGCCTATCTGATCTGAATAGCTGGAGCACTGGGACAGAAGCATGTCTGAGAGGTGGATAACATTCCTGCTGACCTGGCAGGGGAGCTGATGTGGCTCCAACCCTTTCTCCTTCTAAGACCCCAGTGTGACCCACTGAGAGTTTCTCCAGCCACTTTTGTCAAGGCTGGGACTTCATTTATCCACCTGCTTTAGCCACAACCTGTTCCTACCCAGAGACACCTCCCCTATTGGCCTAAAGCCTGAGCCTTCAAACTATTAAATAAAATACTGGAGAAAAATAAATAAATAAATTTCACTCCACAGGAGAAAGAGATAAGCTTAAAAGACCTCTATAATTTCAACCCCATAGGAGATAGTGGACTTGTTTACACACTGAACACATTGCTACCACAACCAATATATGAGAAAACCATTGTTCAAAGACTGTCTATAACCAAGAAACTCTTACAGAGCCTTCATCCCTGAAAGCACCAAGAGCTGAATTAGACTATTATTTATTATAAGCAATAAGGTTTCATTCTTAGGGGGAAATTTTTAAAGCAAACAAAAGAAACACAGTCAAATCAAACATAAATTCAAGAACAATGAACAGCACTACTCTACCAAAATGAAAATGAACCAGAAAAATAACTCTGGTAATATGACTAAACACGGTGCAATAATACTCCCAAAAGTCACACTGGCTCTGCAGCAGTGAACCCAAACCAAGATAAAATCTAATACCAGATAAAGAGTTCAAAAGTTTGATTATTAAGCTACTCAGGAAATATCAGAGAAAGGTAAAAACGATCATAAAGAAATTTAAAAAGCAGTTCAGGATATGAATGAAAAATTTTCTAGAGAGATAGATATCATCAAGAAAAACAATAAATACTCTGGAAATAAAAGGCCCACTGAGGTTATTACAAAATGCAGTGGAAAGTTCTAACAGTAGACTAGAATAAGTAGAAGAAATAATTTCAGAGCTTGAAGACAAGGCTTTTGAGTTAACCCAATCAGACAAAAATAAAGAAAAAATAATAAAAAGAAATGAACAAAGTCTCCAAGAAATATGAGATTATGCAAAATGGCCAAATCTAAGAATAATTTGTGTTCCTGAGGAGGAAGAGAAAAATGATGTCTGAAAAACTTATTTGAGGGAATAATTGAGGAAAACTTTCATAGCCTGGCTAGAGATCTAGATATCCAAATTCAAGAAGCTCAAAGAACTCCTGGGAAATTCATTGCAAAAAGATCTTCACCAAGGCATATAGTCATTATGCTATCTAAAGCCAACATGAAGGAAAAAATTCTAAGAGCAGTAAGACAAAAGCATCAGATAACCTACGAAGGAAATCCTATCAGACTAACAGCAGACTTCTCAACAGAAACTTTACAAGCCAGAAGGGATTGTTAGCCTATCTTCAACCTCCTTAAACAGAACAACTGTCAGCCAAGAATTGTTTTATTACAGAAAAGAAGAAGAAATAGTCATTTTCAGAAAAATAAATCCTGAAGGGATTTGTCACTACCAAACCAGCAATACATGAAATGCAAAAAGCGAGTTCTAAGCCTTGAAACAGAAGCCCAATATGCATCAACATAGAACCTCTTGAAAGCTTAAAACTCACAGCACCTATAAAACAATAACAGAAGAAAAAAAAAAAAACTAGGTAACAGTTAACATGATGAACTTTACCTCACATCTCAATATTAACATTGAATGTAAATGGCCTAATTGCTCCACTAAAAAGATTCAAAATGCCATAATAGATAAAAAGTTCACAATCCAAATATCTGTTGTCTTCAAGAGACAGACCTAACATAGAAGAATTCAGATAAAAGTATGGTAACTGGGTGGAAAATGCAGTCCATATAAATGGAAACCAAAAGTGAGCAGGAGTAGGTATTCTTATATCAGACAAAAAAGACTTCAAGATAAAAACAATTAAAAAAAAAGACAAAGATGGTCACTGTATAATAACAAAAGGACCAATTTAACAAGAAAACATTACAATCCTAAATTTATATGCACTAAACACTGGAGCCCCTAGATTCATAAAATAATTACTACTCAGAATGAGATAGAGAGCAAAACAATAACAGCAGGAGATTTAAATATCCACTGACAGCACTAGACAGATCTTTGGGACAAAAAGCCAAGAGAGAAACAATGGAGTTACATGACACACTAGAACGAATTGACTAAATGGATATTTACAGAACATTCTACCCAAGATCTGCAGACTATACATTCTTCACACCAGCACATGAAACATTCTTCAAGATAAATCATATGATAGGCCACAAAGCAAGTCTCATAAATTTGAAAAAATTGAAATCATATTAAGTATTTTCTCAGACTACAGCAGAATAAAACTAGAAATAAAATCCAAAAAGGAGCCCCAAAACACTACCAACACATAGAAATTAATAATCTGCTCCTGAATGATATCTAGGTTAACAATGAAATCAAGATGAAAGTTAAAAATTATTTGAATTGAGTGATAATAATGAGACAAGTTATGAAAAACCTCTGGGATACAACAAAAGCAGTGCTAAGAGGAAAGTTTCTAGTAATAAATGCCTACATCAAAAAGTCTGAAAGAGCACAGATTGACAACCTAATGTCACTCCACAAGGAATCAGAGAAACAAGAACAAACTAAACCTAAAGCTGGAAGAAGAAAAGAAATAAAGATCAAAACAGAACTAAATGAAATTCAAACAGCAATAACAACAAAATACAAAAGATCAATGAAACAAAAAGCTGGTTCTCTGAAAAATTAAAATTGATAGACCATTATCTAGATTAATAAAAAATAGAAGAGAGAAGATGCAAATAAGCTCAATTAGAAACAAAACTTGAGACATTACAACCAACACCACAGAAATACAAAAGATCATTCAAGACTACTATGAACACCTTTATGCACATACTAGAAAACCTAGAGGAAATGGACAAACTCCTGGAAACATACAACCCTCTTAGATTAAATCAGGAAGAAATAGAAAACTTGAATAGATGAAAAACAAGCAGCAAGATTGAATCAGTAATTTAAAAATTGCAAACAATAAAGCCCAGGTCCAGATGGATTCACAGCGGAATTCTACCAGACATTCAAGGAAGAATTGGCACCAATTCTACTGAAATGATTTCAACAGATTGAGAAAGAAGGAATCTTCCTAAGTCATTCTATAAAGCTAGTATCTCCCTGATACCAAAACCAGGAAAGGACACAACAACAACAAAAAAAACACGACCAAGTTCCCTGATGAACATAGATGCAAAAATACTCAACAAAATATTAGCCAACTGAATCCCACAACACATCAAAAAGATAAATCATCATGATGAAGTGGCTTTCATTCCAGGGATGCAGGAATGGTCAACGTATGCCACTCAATAAATGTGATACACCACATAAACAATTAAAAACCATATGATCATCTCAATAGATGTAGATAAAGCATTCAACAAGATTTAGAACTCCTTTATGATGAAAATTGTCAAAAACTAGGCACAGAAGAGACCTATCTCAAAAGAATAAAAGCTATGTATGACAAACCCACAGGCAACATCACACTGAATGGGGAAAAGTTGAAGTATTCCCCTTGAGAACAGAAAGAAGAAAAGGTTGTCCACTTTCACCACTCCTATTTAACATCGTTCTGTAAATACTAACCAGGGCAATTAGGCAAGAGAAAGAAAGGACACTCAAATTGGAAAAGAGAAAGTCAAAATATTGCTGTTTGCAGATGATATGATTGTACTCCTAGAAAACCTAAAGACTCACCCCTAAATCTCCTGGAATTGATAAGTGCATTCAGTAAAGTTTCAGGATAAAAAAAATGTACACAAATCAGTAGCCCTGCTATACACCAATAGTGACCAACCTGATAATCAAATCAAGAACTCAACCCCTTTTATATTAGCTGCAAAAATAATTAGAACTATGCTTAACCAAGGAGGTAAAAGACCTCTACAACAAAAACTACAAAGCACTGCTGAAAGAAATTACAGACAACACAAACAAATGGAAAAACATACCATGTTCATGCATGAGGAGAATCAATATTGTGAAAATGACCATATTGCCAAAAGCAATATACAAATTTAATGCAATGCTCATCAAAATACCATCATCATTCTTCACAGAACTAGTAAAAACAATCCTGAAATTCATATGGAACCAAAAAAGAACCCACATAGACAAAGCAAGACTAAGCAAAAGAACAAATCTGAAGGCATCACATTACTACACTTCAAATTATATTAGAAAGCTGTAGTTACCAAAACAGCATGGTTATTATATAAAAGTAGACACATAGGTCAATGGAACAGAATAGAGAAATAGAAATAAGGCCAAATATTTACATCCAACTGATCTTCAACAAGGCCTGCAAAAACATAAATTGGGGAATGGGCATCCTATTTAATAAATGGTTCTAAGAAATTTGGCAAGCAACATGTAGAAAAAAGGAAACTGATTCCCATCTCTCACTATATACAAAATCCAGTCAAGATG
Organism: Nomascus leucogenys; assembly: GCF_006542625.1. NCBI lineage: Eukaryota > Metazoa > Chordata > Mammalia > Primates > Hylobatidae > Nomascus > Nomascus leucogenys. The sequence goes on from NC_044383.1 coordinate 81,156,615, forward strand.
GGTTAAATACTTCAATATAAGACCTGAAACCACAAAAATTCTAGAAGACAACATTGGAAATACTCTTCTAGACATCAGCCTAGACAAGTAATTCATGAATAAGACCCCAAAAGCAAATGCAGCAAAAACAAAAATAAATAAATGGGACCAAATTAAACTAAAAAGCTTCTGCACAGCAAAATAAATAATCAACAGAGGAAACAGACAATCTACATAACGGAAGAAAATATTTGCAAACTACACACCTGACAGAGGACTAGTGTCTGTAATCTATAAGGAAGTCAAACAAATCACCAAGAAAAAAACAAATATTTCCATTAAAAAAGTTGACAAAGGACATAAATAGACATTTCTCAAAAGAAGATATCACATGGTCAACAAACATATGAAAAAATGCTCAACATCTCTAATCCTCAGGGAAATGAAAATGAAAACAATAATGAGATACCACCTTACTCCTGAAAGAATGGCCATTATTAAAAAGTCAAAAAACAATAGATGATGTTATGAATGTGGTGAAAAGGGAACTCTTATACATTGCTGGTGTGAATGCACATTAGTATAACCTCTAAGGAAAGCAGTATGGAGATTCCTTCAAAAGCTAAAAGTAGATCCACTATTTGATCCAGCAATCCCACTACTGGATATCTACCCAGTGGAAAAGAAGTCAATATATAAAAAAAGACACTCACACAGATATGTTTATAGTGGCACAACTCACAGTTGCAAAGATGTGGAACCAACCTAAGTATCCATTAACTAATGAATAGATTTTAAAAATGTGATATATATACATCATGGAATGCGACTTAGCCATTAAAAAGAACGACATGTCTTCTGATGCAAGTTGGATGGAGCTGGAAGTAATTATTCTAAGTGAAGTAACAGGAGTGGAAAAACAAAAACTCTATGTTCTGACTTTAAGTGGGAGCTAAGGGTGGGCATGGTGGCTCACGCCTGTAATCCCAGCACTTTAGGAGGCTGAGGCAGGTGGATCACCTGAGGTTGGGTGTTCAAGACCAGCCTGACCAACACAGAGAAACCCCATCTCTACTAAAAATACAAAATTAGCCGGGAGTGGTGGCGCATGCCTGTAATCCTAGCTACTCAGGAGGCTGAGGCAGGAGAATCGCTTGAACCCAGGAGGCGGAGGTTGCGGTGAGCCGAGATCACACCCTAGGCCACAAGAGCACTCCACCCTAGGCCACAAGAGCAAAACTCCATCTCAAAAAAAAGTAGGAGCTAAGCTATGAATATGTAAAGACGTAGAGTAATATAATGGACTTTAGAGATTCAGAAGGAGGGGCAAGAATAAAAAACTACACACTAGGTACAATGTACACTACTTGGGCAATCGGTGCAGTAAAAAAATCACAGAATTCACCACTATATAATTCATCCATGTAACAAAAAAACCACTTGTATCCCAAAACTTATTGAAATAAAAAATTAAAACAAAAAGCAAATATGATGATGATTTGGCAACACAAAGACATACAATCTAGCTATGTATTGACAAAATAAACAAACAAAACTTAACATGTCTAGCTATTCATACATATAACATAAGTAGAAAAAGCATAGCATCCTTCCTTCTCAGGTTTAATTTTTTTACAGTGTTTAATTATTTTAACTCAATGAACAAGTGTGAGTGTATTTAGTGTTACAGGGATAAATTCTGTATCAGACAAAGCACTCTAGGCACAAATACTCATGAGAGGTAGAGAGACATAACTAAATTTAACACTGAAGAAAATGAAAATAACATGAAAGAGGCAAAAGCCTGTTGTTGAGACTAGTTAGAGGGAGATGTGATTCACTCCACCAGGAGCAATTAGAACTTCTAAGATGCTATTTAAGAATAGCAGTATTTCTATAAGTAGAGGTTGTAAGAGAAACTTGAATAATTAAAGAAAGGAAGCAAACATGGAATAGTTGCCTAGCAGATACCAGACATGTGGTTATGCACTTTACATATACTCATTTTATCCCTACAAAAATTATTTGAGATAAACAACAATATTCCCATTTAAGGGATGAGTTACATCACTTTAAGACCAATCCTTTAAAAACCAAAGCAATCTATTTTTATGAACAGGCAAAAGCAATATTTCTAGATCTCGTGCTAATAGATTAACTTTTAAAATTATTTCTGAGCCAGCAAGTATTTTTATCAAGCTAAATCCACAAATATACATGGAAATCTTTTCAATTTTTCACTTTTCATCTCAATGATTGACATCATATTTGTAACTGTAAGGGAATTTATAGTCAATTTACAAATGTTCCTGACTTTTGACCAAAAATAAGAGAATAAAAGTAAATCTGAGATCAAACCAAATTCAATGTAATTAAATGTTTCTGGTTTAAAATCTCACTCATATACTTATGCTATAAGAGTTTTGTGTATATTAGGGTCTGAAAAAAATAATGGATCTTAGCCATTCTAATCTGGATGTAGTAGAAACTTGTTTTAATTTTTAATTCTCAAATGATGTATGATATTGAATATTTTTTCACATGCTTATTTGTGATCCGTATATCATCCTTGGTAAGGTGTTTGTTTAGGTATTTTACTCATTTTTTAAATTGGGTTGTTCATTTTCTTATTATTAAGTTTTAAAGTTCTTTGTATACTTTGGCTGACAGTTGTTTATCAGATATATCTCTCACAAATATTTTCTGCCAGTTTGTGGTTTGTTTTATCGTTCTCTTGACAGATTTTTTCACAGAGCATAAATTTTTAATTTCAACAAAGTCCAATTTATCATTTATTCTTTCCATAGATTATGCCTTTATAGTCCCTAAAACATCATCATCAAGGTGACCTAGATTTTCTACTATGTTATCTTATAGAAGTTTTATAGTCTTATCTTTTACATTTTGGTCTATGATTCATTTTAAGTTAATTTCTATGAAAGGTGTAAGGTCTGTAACTAGATTCTTTTTTTTTTTTGCATGTATATGTTCAACTGTTCCAGCACCATTTATTGAAAAGACCATCCATTTCCCATTGAATTTCCTTTACTCTTTTGTAAAGTATGATTAGTTAACTACATATGGGTCATTATAAGACTCTCTATTATGTTCTCCATTTATCTACTTGTCCCTTCTTTTCCCATCAAATCTTACTCTATTTTCTAAAAGATTATTTCTCTAAAGTATCATTTTTGTTATTAATTTTCAGAATATTAATATCCTCACCTCAGCACAATTATGAAATATATTTAATGTGCACATTTTTAAATTCTCCATTCAGAACTTAAAAATTTAGTAATTAAACAACAAAGAATTTTATTCTAAACATGTTTTATTTCAGACATTCAAGAATGAAGAATTGTGTTATTTGCAATAATTCTGTTTTGACAATATTATCTTAGATTGTGTTCTATATGATTAATATCATTAGTCTCTAAACGTATACATTTATACTATAAAGTTAATAGGCTTTTAAAAATTTGCTTGCATCTTTTGAACCCTGGATTTAAGATTCTTCAATTAAGACATGAACAACATATATTGTACATAATGTATTAGTTCTAAAGTTCATTAATTTAACTTCTACTTTGTAAAATAATAACATTTAACTTAATGTCTTCACTGCTATGTGTTTAGTTCCTGTATTATCCAATCTTAATGGGGCAATGACACATAGATCTCGTGTTTCTGTATTTCCCTAATGTTTAATACCTTAATCAAGTCACTTGTGCTTTTTCTGATCTAAATAATTATACTTCCCAAATTTGTGCTAGAATCTGTGTGGTTAAAGCAGATAAAACACTATGATAGCATTACACAATCAAAATTTGGGAAAGGTTATTTAAGAGAATAAAAAGCTGTAACCTGAAATTTACTAAATATTTTTCTAAGAAGAACACAAAAAATGTGTAGCAAACATTGAAGACACATTTATTGTAAGTTCGATAGGGGACCAATATTTTCTTTCTTTAGTGAGAAAGCATTGCTAATCAGTCCCAACACTGTTTTTTGAACAAAGACTACTCCCTAATATGCCTAGGCTATGACCAACAATATATTCAAAACTAAAATCCTACTAGGAAGGCTTCAGTCCCACTGGGAGCATTGTTAACATTGTTAAAATGTACTTCTATTAAGAAAAGCATAGAAATGGAACAATTATAATCAGCAATTATATATGTATATAAGTATGTATTGCTTTCTTCCACAGAAAATTTTAGAGAGTTTAATTCATAATTCATAAACCTAATATTTATTGAGCACTGACTTTGCATGCAAAACACTGTTCTAGGTGGTTGAAAATATCAATTTAAAAATAGACAAAAGTATGTTTATTTCTTGACCTTAAATTATAGCAGAAGAATAAAGATTCTCTATATATAGTGAATTATATGGTAGGATGTTAGAAAGTGACTAGTAATGTGGAAATGAGAAAAAAATGGAGGTGAAAAAGAACAAGGAGGAAGACAAGCGACGTTTCAAGTATAAATGAGATGATCAGGAGTTTGCCTCATTGAAAAGGTAATATACAGATGTGGTGGCATGCACCTGTAGTTCCAGCTATGTGGGAGGCTGAGGTGGGAAGTTTGCTTGAGCCCAGGAAGGTTGAGGCTCCAGGACTCCAGTGAGCTGTAATCATGCCACTGCATTCTAGCCTGAGTGACGGAGTGAGGCCGTCTCCTCTGTGTGTGTATATATAATACATATAACAATTTTTAAAAACAGAATAGGTAATCTAAGAGCAAACACATGAAAAAGGCGAGAGAGGCAGCCATAGGGACAGTTGGGGGATGCCTGGGAAGAAGAAACAGGAAATGTAACATCCTAAATTAAGAAGTATGCCATGCACATTTTAGGATCAGCACGTAAGCCAGCATGGCTGGAGCTGTATAAGCAAGGAGAAGAACAGTAAGAGAGAAAGTCAGAGAGGTAATGAGAATGGGAGACTAATCCATTGTGTCAGGCCTCGTAGACCACTCTAAAGGCTTTGGAATTCGCTCACTGAAATGGCATGCCATTTGTATAGTTTTGAGTGAAAGATTTAAATTATGATATTTGTTGTTGTTGTTGTTTGTTTTGTTTGTTTGCTTTTTGTTTTTCTGTTGAGAGGGAGTCTCGCTCTGTAGCCCAGGCTAACTGCAAGCTCCGCCTCCCAGGTTCACACCATTCTCCTGCCTCAGCCTCCGGAGCACCTGGGACTACAGGGGCCCGCCACCACGCTGGGCAATTTCTTTTTTCTTTTTTTGTATTTTTAGTAGAGACAGGGTTTCGTTGTGTTAGCCAGCATGGTCTCGATCTCCTGACATTGTGATCCACCCACCTCGGCCTCCCAAAGTGCTGAGATTACAGGCGTGAGCCACCACACCTGGCCTAAATTATGTTTTTTAAAGGATCGATCTCATTTTATGTTGTAAATGGAAGTAACGAGGTAAGGTAGAAGAAGAAAAACTAGTTTATAGTTAGTTTCATTAATGAAGGCAAAAGATGATGGTGCAGAATCAATCATAGATACATGAAGAAGTTGTTAAACTCTGGATATGCCTCTAAGGTAGAATTAACATACTTTCTGGTGGACTGGAACTGGGGTATGAGAGAGATAAGCATCTAGTACAACCTGATTTTTATTCTACAGAAAGACACTAATTTTATCTTCCAGTCCTATTCACTACATACACATCCTTGAAAAGGTAGTCCAAAAGAAAGGGTCATCAGTACCTTTTCTGGAGGATGTACAGAAGTGAAAGACTCATGGAGAATTGTCTCCCATGAATTAATTTTTCTCTTATATGATTTTTATCTATTTGGCAATACAATACAGCCAAACAATTGCTTAAGTCGGAAACACAGGAGTAATTTTAAGCCCTTCATTATGTTGGGAATACTGCAATAACAACAACAAAAAAATGCTTCCTTCTTGCTGTATCTAGCCATGAAATATTCTTGGAACTATGTCAGGAACTTAAGTAAAGCTACCCTTAGAATGAAGCCAGGTCTAGGGAAAACAGGATTGGTACAATAAAGTAACTGGGCTGGATGACAGTGTTTAGCAGCTTTTTCGATCCTTTTCTTAAGCCAAACCAATTTCTAAAGTTTTTAGTTACTTAAACTAATACATTTCTGTATCCTTTTTGGGTTTGAGATGGATTTGCAGGCACTTATAGGTGAAACTCTACCCATTCTTCAAACTTCAACTTGAACTTTTTTCTGAAATATTTGCCTAAGCATTGTGATTTATTTTATCCTATAGTTATTGTTTTTATCATACAACTTTAACCTACTTGCCTTCCAATTTTCTAAAAATTTGAAACTTGTATTTTAGATAGCTTTTCTACTTTCCATAAATTCCATAAGTTCATCATAATCTATTCAACTGTTTTTGCTTTGCTTGTTTGCAGGAAATGTATCTCTTTTCTGGGATGATATACCTGAGGTTAATACTGATAATAACATTCAGTAATCATAACTATGCTTTTTCCAATAATACTAATGTTTAAAAATTAAATCTGTAATATGTCTGCTTACAGAGGAACCTTATTTGGTGTATATAGTCTGGGAAAGTGTACATCACATTTCAATCTACTAAAGAGATTTCTGAGAAAAAGGAAGTAGTGAAGGAAGAGTTTCTGCATTTTCTTTAAGAATGGAAGAGCCAAATTGTAATTTTAAGTCTTGAAAACTGTTAAAAATGATAGTTTAATTTATGGCTCTACATGTCAGCTATTGCTCTTCTTAACACATATTAACTCATTTAATCCTTAGCATACAATATGAGTTAGGCATGGTTGTTATCATCGAGATACTAAGATGCAAAGAGAAATGCTGCCAACATCAGCAAGATTTATACCCAGAGTTCCTTCTTTCAACTACTCCACATACTGTTGTCTGTCCTAGTATATTCCACTTCTAATTTTATAATGTAGTTTGAGAATATTACATCATTTAGTTTGAATTGTTTGTTATCAATTTAATTGCACTTGATATAACAAGTTGATTTACTCTACATTATTTAAAACTTTGCTGGCAGAGATGCATTTGTAAGGGATGAAACATAAGTTTTCATGTTAAAAATGAAACTTTGAAAAAGTTTGAAAAAATTATCAGGTTTGAGCTGAACTTCTGATGCACTCAGAGGTATTTTGGGAGAAAGTTATTTTAATATAAAAACAGGGAAAAGGATGAAGTTGGAACTCATAGAACAACTCTGATTGTGACAGTTCAGTGTATGGCTATTTTATCAGTAAACAGACGCTGAAAATCCTCAGAGAAAACAAGCAAATGTTTTCATGCTTATCAAAAAAACAGGCACCTAAAAAGCCAAAGAAATTGAATCACTTAATGATAGGCAAATTTTGGCAGTCTATGTTTATCATGGGTATGAATTTATGACTGTATAAAGCAATAGTATTCTCTTGTCTGTATGCTCAATGTTGGCCATATCACTACAAGGAACATTTATTAGTGACTGAAAATATCTGAAGAATAAACTCGAAAATGATCACAGATATTGTATTGCCAGCTCTTGGCATGGCCTAGAGCTAATAGTAAAATATATACCTTATTTGCAGCTTTCTGGCACCTCCCACCTAAGGGAAATAATAACAAGTTTTAGATTACAACTCTATTTATCTCTTAAACCACCATGTCTCAATTTTGATGTTGTGATTATATCACAGTATTGTATCTACCATAACTGCATGGGTTCTGGCATTACTTGAAGAAATAGAAATATATATATCTATCTATCTATATATATAGATAGATAGATATATATAATTATTTGGTTTGAAAGACAAAAGCCAATTCAGAAACTTAAAGGTGTAGAAAAATATAATTATCTCATGAAAAGGGACCTAAATTGTGTTTAAAAAGATAATACAAAATAGTTATATTAACACAGGCAAAAAGACCAGTGACACAACACAAAAGCTGACAGAACAGGTGCAGTGCTGATACTGAATCAGTACTGAGCCATGGGACTAATCACACAGCCTGTTTTATCTACTCTATTTTGGTTCAGATTCTATCTCAGAGTCTGAAGCTGCTGCAGGGCTGTATTCAGCTACTAGATAGGGCTTGGGACCAGGTGTGAGTGAGTGTGTGTGTGTGTGTGTGTGCGTGCATGTGTGTGAGAGAGAGAGAGATTTGGAAATAGTAAATGGTGCTGTATTACTAGATAATTTTAAATTATATGTCAATATTTTTCTTGTAATTATGTAGAATTTTTTATATTTAGAAACAAACAAAACAAAAAAAAAATATTTTTCCCTTAATGTACATCAACTGTTTACAGATGCCACAGATTTTGAGAGGGAGTTGCAGTCTGTGGCAAAATAACTTAATATACTGACTTGAGTACTATTTATTTAATTCCTGAATATAAATTATATTTCTGGTTAGAGAGGCAATAATTTTAGGGAGCTATAGACTGCTTTGAACTCCAGCACATAAAGTCCATTGCAGCAGACTTAAGTCACTCCTTACTGGTTTCTTACTGGACCTTACCATTATTCCTTCTGTCTCTCTGAAGATGTAAAGATAAAAGGATAACGGCAGGAATGTTTCCTTCTAAGCGGAGAGGCTCTGGTCTTTTACTACAGTAGTCAGTGCTCCAGAAAAAATTTCAAGAGGCAAAGTCTCCTTAGAAACAATAAAAAAGATTCTAAGTATCATATTTTTTGCACCAAATGTATATAGTTCTCACTAAATCGTTTGAAGTATATATTTAAACTGACTGTATTACTCCCAGAAGACTAAACACAGACTTGAACTCACAAGCTTTGGATACTGTATTGCACTTTTTACCACAGAAGAATTTGCTTTGGTATACAAATTATAAAAGGCATGCATATATGGGTCTAAGCCAAAAATATTAATCAATAAAACAAAACAGGGTGCAATTTTCATAATTACAACTGCACTAACCAATGTAGCAGGATTTAAGGTACAGTCTTGAGTGTTACCTTATGATAAATGTGCATCCTTCAGTTGTCTTTTAGGTAGCATAAGTTCCAGTTACTCCCAGGTAATTATTTTTCTTTAAGGATTTTTTAGAGATAATATAATTGGACATTTTGTTTATCAGACAACACTTAGGAAAAAATTTAAGACAATTATTTTCTTGCTGTAAAATTGTTACTATCTGTGTTTTTGTTGTGTAACAACAATGAGAAAGGGTAAATTGAAGCGGTGTCAGAGTGGTCTCAGAGAGGAACATTTGGAGACTTGTGAGAAGGTTTTGGGTGAGAGTGGATCAGGACCTGGACCAACATATTGACAGTGAGTTCCATGTGGTGATGGCTTTGGAACCCTCCCTGACGCGGGAATATGTACCATTGGAAGTGTGGAACACTAACCTAGCCCCATGCCTCATTATAGAAGTCCTTCTCCCATGAACTGTTCATGAGAATACAAATTTGTTCATTCTGTACAGCTTAACAATTATATCACCACATGAATTGTACATAATTCTTTACCCAACAATTCACAAGCAGGAATTTACCCAAGGAAATAAAGAAGTATAAGAAGTAAAGAAGACATAAAAATACATTGTGATGGGTACCACCTAGGCCTGGATTCTAGTTCTCTTCTGTTTTATAGAACAGGAAAGCTCCTGTTGACAGTCTGATCATCATTCCCTTACTTGCTATGAACTTGTGCATGTGTGATGTATGGTCATATTTTTATAAATTGTGAAAAAAAAGATAGTGCCAGTGGCACAGTTAGAAATTATATTCAGAACCCTGTTTGATCCACGTGACATGAACTGCTAAAGGCATTACAAAAGTTATTATAAAAGGTAATTTTCAGAGTTTCAGGATTACATGGTTGGAAGTTGAGATGTCAGAAAGCCACATTCAGGGTTTTCTACATCCTTTCAGAAACTCAATCTAGATTAGTTGAAACTAATCACCACTGGCCTAAGCTTCTTTCTCATGAGGATCTTGTAAAACACACAAAGCAGACTTCATTGATTACCCTGGCCTTTTGCCTTTTGTTACATTGAATCTCTCCAGCTATTACAAATGACTGTCACTTATAAAAGACTTACTTGTGAGCATCTTATTTTTTCCGAGGGGCATAAAAACAGTTCTTTGTGATACTATGTAAATATACATAAAAAAGTAAGCACCTAAATAGCATTAATTAGCATTGTTTAACAATATGACAACTATATGTCATGACATACACTAAAACAACAATTACGACAATAATAGCAGCTAACATTTATTTAGCACTCACAGTATTATGACCTTGCAAGGTATTCTTTTACAGGCCTTACAGAAAATAACATATTTAATCCTCACGAAAAGCCTTTGAAGTTAGTCCTGTAACTATCCCTATTCTACACATGAGAAACCCAAAAAACAGAGAGGAAAACCGGCTTACCCAACATCACACAGGCAGACAAGATTTGATCCCATATAGTCTGGCTTTAAAACCAGAAATTCACTCCACTACATTCAATATTAAAATAGTTCACATGTGTTGTCTTTTTTTCTCCTTCTTTTAATTATTTTTTTAAATGATTATGTAGGAAGATATTCAAATTATATTGTTGAAAAAAATCAGAGTTTGGAAAATAATAAACATTATCCTATGCATATAATCTCATACACACACACAGACACACATACATATGTTTTTGAGAAACAACAAAACAAGGATCCTAGGGGAAAATAAGAGCAGTGGCCTCAGGCTGATGTGAAAAATCATAATTCTTAATAAATTAGATTCACTTATCTACTTATCTGATCAATGTGTTTTCTCATCTGCTGGTCTTTTTGGTGATGTTTCCATTCTCTTCCTTAATCTTCCACGAATTCAAGCATTTGATTCATGAGCAATGTAGAAGCTCAAAAGGCATATAGGGTATAAAACCTCATATATATATATATATGTATATATATATACACACACACACATACACATATACATACATACATACATATATAAATATATATATACATACGCATATATATACATTAACAATTATATATATATACACATACTTTCTGTATATATATAAAGTTAAACGCTATTTATTAAAATCTTAACTGTTCATTTCTGATGAAAGATTTAAGATTTTTGACTTTTTTGAGTTTTGTTGTTTATACTATTCTGTTATATAAAATTTTAATGAGAAAATATCATTTTTATAAAAATATTCTCAAAACTGAAATATGTAATTATATGGACAATATTTTAACTATATTATTTTAAAAAGCAGATTTCCAAATTTGTATGCAGTTACGATGACATTTTTGTACTCTTGAGTCTACACGTATACTCAACATATACTCTTGTAAAATGATGGAAGTACATCAAAATATTAATAATAACTCTACAGGTGATGTAATTATGCATAGTTTCAATGTTTTTTTCAAAAATGTACTTTATTTTTACTATAAATTTGCATGTATTACTTTTCATTGAGAAAAAAGACTGGTACAAAAAACTTAATGAAAAAGAAAAGAGGGAAAGAGAAAAGCAGGGAGAGAGAGGGCATGGGAAATGGAGTTAGGAACACCTGGAGGATAAAACCCAGTTCTGGTGCCATCATTTACTGGATGCCACTTTACCTATATAAATCTTTATTTGTTAAAAAGTCATAGCAAAGCGTAGTAATAATGCTTTATTGTTATGAGGTAAGCCTCATAGGATTACTATGTAGATTAAAGAGTTGATGAAAATAAATTCAGATCTTTGGAATGGTGCCTCTCTTTGTCCTTTACCTCAAGAAACGACATAATAAGGATCCTAGGAGAAAAAAAACAGCAGTGGCCTCAGGCTAATGTGAAAAATCATAATTCTTCCTAAATTAGGTCGACTTATTTATCAGATCAATGTGTTTTCTCATCTACTGGTCTTTTTGGTGATGTTTCTATTCTCTGCTTAATCTTCTGCAACTTCAAGCATTTGATTCAGTTTCTGTATTCCATGCCTATTCCTCAAATCATGGAGCATGGAACTGAAGCACACACCCAGATACTGGATGAATCCAGGCCAAGTGTTTTCCCTGGTTGTTGCCAACATAGGAACTTCTATCTTCCCCTTCTCAGGCTAAATTTTCTTCCCTAAACTCTAAATCATTGACTTTGGCCCTAAAATTTGGCCTAGTCATTATCAGTTAATTTTCAAAGTTGGAGATTACTTCCCACCCTTAACTCTAAAGTATTGAGCATTTCTAAGGCTTTGTGCTCCAGGGCTCTGCCTTTCTGCTTGAGCCACCATAAGAAAACTCCACAGGTGATCTAAGAGCCTGTTAGCATGAAGACTCTGAGGATGTCTGTATCACAGGCATTTTCTAGTTCTGCAGTTCCATGTTCTTAAAATGTTTGGGCCAGGTTGCCATGTACAGTCATGTGTCTTTCAGAGAGGCCTGTATACCTCTATCTGTTATTCTGTACATAAAGAATGCAGCTGATCTACAGAATATGTAGCGTAGAAAAACTGACTCCTCTTGTGTGTTTTTGATTTAACCAATCAACCAACCAACCATACATCAAAAGCATGTTTAATTACCAGGTGGTGACTCTTTGGTATCCACTTATTCTATTCCTGCTACCACCCCTGCCAGCATGCTGGTCATGCAGCTTCCTAGCCCTGCTCTGTACCCACATCAAAGCACTTACTGTGCTCTAGTTTTAAATGGTCATTCTGTCATTTTTCTCTGGGATTATACTCTTTGCTCTCTGAGGGCAAGGGCAATATCTGAGCTTGCTCTCACTTCTTCCTGGCTCCAGGATACAGAAGCCTCATTAGGTCCTTTGTTCAAGTCATCCTAGGTGAGAGCAAAGGCACTTCAGCATCAAATCTATCTGGGGAAATTATTTAGTGATACTTTTGTGCCACATGTATTTTGTATCCTGCTTCGGATAAACAGAGAGTAGTGACCTGTGTTTCTGAATCAAATAACTGAGTTTGGTGAATCAGTTTTATGCTCAATGTCATGTTTGTGTTCAGTACTAAAAATTGTTTCTCAAGGAAATCTTGAGGTGCAATAGAAGTAGCATTGGATAAGAGTCATGTTAGCCAGGAGACATCAGTATTTAGATTCCCTTCATTTCTAAAATGGGAACTTCTATATTCTCTCTTTTCTTCACAAGGAAGATTATTTTGAGGATTAAATGAGATGATGTGTTTGAAAATGTCATTCCCAATGTAAAGGTTTTAGTCAATGTAAGTTAATGTTAAATATTATTATGCCTAAAATGAAAATAACCACTAGGAAGGTATCTTAGTATTATTAACAGAGTTGGCTTGAAGGCCAAATGTCATCATCCTCACTATCAACTCAAAGATAACAATATCAACTATAAGCATATGATGGGCATTTAGTATTTGCTAAAAACTGTTTCTAATATTTTTATATTCCTAATGTTCTTGACTTGCAAGGTAGGTATTATTCTCTCAGTTTATAGATGAGTAAACTGATGCTCAAAAAGAGAATGGCTTGATCAACATCACATGGCTTTTACATGACACAGTGACAGAGAATTCTAAATTGTAGGTTCTCATCTTGGAATTCCAAGGTGACAGCAACAATAATAACACAGATTAGTTGTTTCTCTTACAAATGTAATGGATTGCTCAAAACATATGTGAATAAAAGACAAGCAATTGGAATGCACTCTAGGTCTGCTATTTGGCATTCTGCATCCAGGAGTTTTCCACCCATTAACTGAAGAATTACTCATTCCTTTGCCAAGGTGTCAGTTTGTGTACTTGAGATATATGAATTTCTTGGCACAAGACTCTCCCAGTTGGACTTGAAGGGGTAAAAAACACAAGTTACTAAAAAAAAAAAATCTTTAACTTCTCCATTCTCTTACAGTTTATTTTTAATAATAGAGTTAGGTCAAAGTGAGATTTTGTCATTTGACTTCTCAAGCCATCAACACAATGGAGCTTTTTAAATGTTTCTTATATCAACATTTAGTTCTGCTAAGGACCATATTTGCGACTGTGATTGGTATAGATTTATGTAAATTTCTCCCATCACTTCTGTCATAACTATTCTAGAAAATTACCTTCACAGTTTCCATGATAATTCCCATAGTTCTCTCCCACCACTATTTCAGGAAAATGTAATCTTCCATAATTTCAGTCTGACTTTATGATTCACAGGAAACATTAATTTTTTTAGCTTCAGGGCTCACATGTGTAAAATTTAGATAATATTGCCGTCCTGAAGCGTTCTTTAAGTGAGATAATATATGCAGAAAACTAGCAGATTGCTTCATACATATACACCTGCTCATTAAATTCCAATTCCCTTCCCATTTCATTCGCATAGGATGAGTTGACCTTTGGAGATGAGGGTAACAAAAGACTGTGTCAGATTGTACATGTGCATACATTTTTAAAAGTAAAGTAATTTTATATGTACAACACATTGATCTTATATAATCTTCTTTTTTTCTTAAAGAAAAAAAGTAGAAATAAATAAGTTTATCATGAAGTAAGGATATACATCTTAGAATATTCTTAAGAATTAAGACTTATTAAAATAAGATCTAGTCTAAGGCCTCTCTGCAGGCTTGGGAATCAAGCTTTACTTTATTTCTTTTAACCAGAGCCACTTAATTTCTGTATTAAGTAGTACTGCTCCATCTGACCCAGGGACTCTTAACCCTTATTTCAATTTCTTTTCAGCTTTAAGTGGAGAATAATAATAGCACCTCTCTTATCCTTCAGAGGGTTGTTGTGAGGAGCAAAATGAGAATGAATAAAAGTGAAGGAACATTAACAAGATGAAAATGTTGAAATAAATATGTTAAAATTATTATATTAGGCAGTACCTTGAGTGGATATTTCTGTTAATAACAGAAGAGCTCAGGATCTAAAGAACTGATGCAGAAACTGCTACATGTTCCACAAAAATTTATGTTTGCCTCTTTCTCTGAGCGTATTGTTTAAAAAACCGTTCTAAGTTTCTCTTTATGTGTGATTAACTAAATCGTATCTAACATAGTACGAGCAGAATGATGTATTTGACTTCTAAGTCTGGCACATAAAACCTCCTGTGTAGGCTCTTTTATGCCTTTTTCTCTGTTTCCAGTTAGAGTGCTGGAATGAAAACAAACTGCAAGGGAACCTGGACTCTTGAAGATGGCAAAGTCTCTGTCTACATGGGTTCATGAATGACTATAAGCAGGAGAGATTCATCACTGATATATAAACACAACTGATATTATATGAAGAAGTAAAATTTTATTATATGGAAGCCATTACACATATTTGGGCCAATTTGTTAGAGCAGTCAGAATAAACCTAACCAATATAAAAATCAAATCTTATGGTGTTGAGAACGCTAATCTACTTTCATATGTTTTGATAATCAGTTAAGTCCTCCTAATGAAAATGTAAAAATTAACGCATTTGCTGAAATTGAAAAGAAAGAGGACATTTGCTGTCATTAACAAAGCCATACAAACATTTCTCAGTACTCATATATAGAAACTATATGCCTGATATAATGCTTATAAAATTTTATAACATGGTCATGAGGATTACTTTTTGTATTTTATATAAAATAATCACTCTATCAACAAGCTTATAGTTAGAATTCATTACATAGTAGCTTAATATGAATAAGAATTACTGGGTTATTCATTTTTTTCCAGGGAGGTACTGATAATAATTTATTACTACTAATAATTACTATGTGTTTTTTATATTCTTAGAACTTTACATGTTCTTATTTAATTCACATAAAACACCTTGGAGAAAATGCTATTATTATTCCCATTTTACATATGAGGAAAATGAGGGGCTAACAGGTTAAGCAATTTTCTAAGGTTGCACACAGTATTGTTCAGGATAAGTAAGATTAAGCTACAATAAACACACAAATTTCAAGGGACTTTACAAAACAAAAGTTCATTCCTCACCAAGACTGCATTTTAGACTACTACAGGTTAGACTACTCAGACTATGTGTTAGTGAGTTTATAGGAGTTGATGGTCACTATTGTTGCTCAGGGACCCAAGCTGAACAACTTTTCATTTTGACACCAGCTTTCCCTGTCAATTGGTTAAAAGCAAAAAACATGACAAATCATGCACTAGATCTTAAAGTTTCTTCCCAGAAATGATATGTGTTCTGTTCACATTTCCTCAGTCAAAGTATGTGACAGGGTCACACCAACTTTCAGAGGCAAGAGCAATACAATCACATACCTGAAAAAAGAGAAGTACATTTGTGTGAATATTACTATTATCTTAAAGTACATGTATATCTAGTAAGTGGTGGAGGAAGGATGCAAACTGAGGCAGTTTGGTTCCAGAGTTAGAATTTTTAACCACTAAGTTCTTTCTAGATAACAAAGGTCTTGGGTGTAGTAAAATCAGACTTGAATAAGCAGTCCATAGCCTCGTGATAGGAATCTGGTAATTTTGTGTAACTTGATGTCATAGACAAATGACAGCTTGTGGGATTTTAGCATTGTTCTGTTTGTACATCTGGAGGAGTTAGGGCCAGGTGACATCCAGGACCCCTTTCTGCTTCTGTCAAATATCTTCTAAGGATATAATTATAAAATAAGCCTTTTTTCCAGGAATCTTTGTACTATTAAATATATAGACCGTTATCCCTGAATCTGACTATAACAACCAGTTCTGATTCATAACTTTTCTTCAGTTGGCTGAGTAAGAGGGTCACCTTCATTTGTATAACACTTTGTAATCTACAATACTCTTTCATAATCCCACCTCCTCTCATGTCCACAAGTTTTGAAGGTATGGTAAAAAGTAATTTATAGGCTATGAGCCAGCAATTATTCATTCAATGTTTCCATTGTGCTACATAACATTTCTTACTAAGAGATAGGGTATACTATGCCAGTTGTTGCTGAGACTATGAAAATTGACTACCTTGTAATTTCAAAACTTTTGCTAAATAAAATTTAACATTATTCTTATTATTTAATGGAAGCTTAGTTTAAAATAAAATAAACTAGAAACTGAAAATAAATGTTTCTTCTGGTTAAACATGCCTTAATATATATGCATATTTATCTGAAGTCAGTTTCACCTCCCCATACAAAACAGAAAACAAAATTTAAAGAAACCACACACTAAAATGAAGAAATTGAAAAAGCCATATTGTTTCTAAAGACAAGAAAGCAGGAAAGCAAAGGCTTTTTTTCCCTGAATTTGTATTGACTTATTTATTACTATGTGTACAATTCAAAATATTTTGACATCTGTACAATTAAGAATCATTATCACAGTCCAGTAAATTTATAGATCACCCAAAATGTTCTTTGTGTCTGTGATTCCTCTCCCCCTCACTTCCTGTTCTCGATACTCCTTGCCAAGTTCAGGCAATAACTGACTTTCTGTCGCTAGATTAATTTACGTTTTCTAGAAATTAATGTAAATCAAATCATATTTGCTCTCACTTGGGTTTTTGCATTCAGCATAATTATTCTGAGACTCAACCATGTTATTGCTTTGTTGATAGTTCATTCTTTTATTGAGTAATATTCCAGCATATGAATTTACCACAGCTTATCCATTTACTGATGAGTAGTTCAATTGTTATCAAATTTGGAATTTTATAAATTAAACAGCTACGAACAAATGTATGAGTTTTGGTATGGGCACATGCTTTCATTTCCCTTGAATAGAGATCTAGGAATGAAATGCTGAGTGATTTGGCAGGTAAATGTTTAACAATTTAAGAAAATAACAAACTGTTTTTCAAAGTGATTGTATCACTTTTTTTTTATCATCAGTAGAATATGAGAGCACGAGTTGTTCCCCATCTTTGACAACACTTGGTATAATCAGCCTTTTAAATTGTACCCATTATAATAGGCATATGAGTATCCTGTTGTGATTTTAATTTGCATTTTTCTAATGACTGATGACAAAAATTATTTCACGTGCTTATTTGCCTTCCATATGTCCTTTTGTTAACTGTTGGCTCAAAACACTTCCCAATTTTGCTTAATTGAATGGCTTGTTTTATTATTGTGTTTTGAAAGGTCTATTTATTTCCCTATAGCTATTAATTTGCATATCATTTATCTATTTGTCTTATATGGAATATTAATATGCATATATATTCTCAAATATATATAGCGCATAAATTTATTTTAACAGATATATGATGCAAATACTTTCTCCCAGCCTGTGGCTTATCTTTTTGTTTTCTTAATAGTTTCTCAAAACCAAAAGTTTTTTGTGAAGTCCATTCTATTAATTCCTTCTTTTATGATGTCGCTCTTAAGAATTTGTTCACATAAGTCTCTTATTTTATTTTTCATAATTCTTATATTTTTATGTTTAACCTTTAGGTCTGTGATCTATTTTGAATACTTTATTTGGTGGAAGGTATGAACAAAAGGTAAATTTTTGCATATGTATATTTAAATTTACCAGCAACAAATATTGAAAATATTTATCTCTTCCCACTGATTACCTTTGTAGCTTTATCAAAAATTAGTTGTTTATATATGTGTTGGTTTATTTATATACTCTTTTTTGTTTGTTTTGTTTTTTGTTTTTTGAGACAAAGTCTCTCTCTGTCGCCCAGGCTGGAGTACAGCTGTGCGATCTTGGCTCACTTCAACCTCCGCCTCCCTGGTTCACGCCATTCTCCTGCCTTAGCCTCCCAAGTAGCTGGGACTACAGGCCCCGGCCACCACGCCCGGCTAATTTTTTGTATTTTTAGTAAAGACGGGGTTTCACCGTGTTAGCCAGGATGGTCTGGATCTTCTGACCTCGTGATCCGCTTGCCTCGGCCTCCCAGAGTGCTGGGATTACAGGCGTGAGCTACCGCGCCCGGCCCATTTATATACTCTTTATTCTGTTCCATTTAACTTTGTGTCTATATTTTGTCAAATCTATGTCTTTATTACTTGTAGCTTTATAATAAATCTTAAAATCAAGTATTGTTAGCCTTTCAACACTGTTGTTTTTCAACGATTTTACTATTCTAGACTAATTGCATTTCTGTGTTAAATTTATTATCATCTTGTCAATTTCTACCAAAACTGAAACAAAAAAAGCTTTAATTTAGAATATATAGTGAATATATTGAACAATTTATGAGACTTGATATCTTAAAAATAATGACTCTCCTATCAACAGGATTAACCGATTTATTTAGGTCTTTTTTATTTTGGTAGATTTCAGTGTACTGATTTTTAATAATTCTTCTAGATTTATATTTTTATGTTATTAGATATGTATTATATATTTTTGATTTTTATAAATGACATATATGTTATTATGCATGATATATATATATTACATTGGTAAGATGGTGGGAATGGATATGTGCATGTATCGTTCTATTCTCAATTTTTAATTGTTGGTGGTATATAGAAATATGTTTGATTTTTGTATTGATCTTGCACTTCTGTGTAACTCCTTTCTCTCTGTTACTGTCTTCAGTGAACTCTAGCCACTTGGTCTCAGACCGTCAGCTCCATCTTCTCCACTAAGAGGTCTATCGGGGTCATACAGTTTCTCCTTCACACACACAATCTATGTGTGTGTGTGTGAGGTTTGGCTGTGTGTGTACACACATATATATACATACATGTATTAATATATTAAGTATATATATACTTTATATATATACTAAATAATATCTATGTTAAATTATCTATTTGGTAGAATATAGAAATTTGAAATCTATGTTTATGAGAATGGGAGTATGTGCGTGTGAGATAGAATCAAGGCTGTCATTAATTGCTTACATTATTATTCTTAGAAAGACTGGGTATTTGGTAACACTGCATCCTCTTGAAGCTGGGCTGCAAAGTGATGGTGCAAACTGAGAAATTTACTGAAAATGTCCATAAGGAACAATGACCAATCCTAGACCAGACGGGAGACAGCTGCCCAGAATCATAGTGAAAGGACTCTAGTTCAGATGGTTGCAGGAAGGCAGGGGACTCCAAGAAAGAGGTCTTCATATATAGGAAATAAAAGTACTTGATAGATTAACTGTGGGTTTTAATATATTGCAAAAAAAATTTATAGTTGTCAGGATACTTGGGAATGAATTGATGGTATGTACCCAGAAATGTAAAAAATGTAATGAGGCAATTAGCAACTTCAGGGAAAATTAAAAGTTGCACAGGAATGAATATGTAATCTCTGTGGCTTTAACCAGGCATAAGATTTACATAGTATGATGTCACTATGAATACTGATTTAATGAAAAAATGATAAAGTACAATTAGTGAGATGGCAAGAGTCAATGTACATGTGTGTCCATGGCGTAAAAGCACAGACTCATCTCTACAGCAGCTAGAAAATATTGTGCATTTAAAAATCAAGAAAGAACAGTATGGTTTTTTTATGTTTAGAATTACATAGGCAAAATATATAAAAAAGAAAATTAAAGTGGTTGCTTTGCATCAGTAGGAATTGGGGTGTTTTAGTAGTGAGCAGAAGGCTTCTAGTTATTATTATTTTGTAGGTCTAAATGCATTTATTATTTTGACTAGATTAAAAGTAAATCAAAACAAAGTTATCACAATATAAACTTGCATCCAAAGCTTCAATGTGTTTGGTTAAGAGTTAAGAATAGGTAGACAAACCGCCTACTTTGGAACCTCAGCTCTACCCCTGATTAAGTTGTAACTTGAACATATTACTTCACCTAGTGATGCTTCAATTTCTTAATCTGCAAAGTGGAAATAGTAGCTGTATTTGCCTCATATGGCTTTTAAGGGAATCCAATGAGTTAATCTTTGTAAAGTGCGTAGAATTGAGACTGGTATATAGTAGGTGCTATTTTGTAGTCTATTATAGTAAAAGCAAAACAAAAGGACATTGATGTTGTAGTAATGCTATTTTGGCTTGTTTTTTATATTTATACTGAAGAATCAATGCCAAGAACACAGAAATATCACTCTAACAGCAATGCTATTTGCATTGATTCGCACTAAAGTATTCACAGATTTTTAAAAATAAGTTGTTTTTGATGCTCCTATATCTGCCTGAAGAAACATTTTCTAGCACATTATTCAGAGCATGATTGCCCATTCTATTCATACTGTGTTCATTCAAGATTTTTTTTTTCCAAAGTACTAAAAATCCTGCAAAATGATTTTTCAAAACCAGCAGTATGGGGGCAACAGCTGGCCCGGTCAAGCTTCTTGGCCTAGTTGTGAGCTGGAGTCTGAGATAGATTACTAGAAGAAAAGTTGACCTACTTTGAATCTTTAGATAGGAGGAGTTTGTTAAAGCAAAAATGATCCTGAAGGATGGTATTGATATAAAGAGTAGTTCATTCCAGTTTCCACTTGTCAGCCACTAGGGAATATATAAACTATATTTGCCTCAAGGCATCAGCTTATCCTGTAAAACCACTGCGGTATTATTCCAAAATGTGTATTAAAATCAGCAACAAAACAAAATCAACCTTTTCAAAAAAATTATTTTCCTATGTCAGTAACCTTTTTGGGGTTTGTTCGTTGAGAATATATATTGCTATGAGGAATTTAATATTGTAAAAGAAACACGAATTTAGACAAATGTATCCCGTTAATATATATCCTATATCTTGAGACAAATATATCCCAATAACTCATAAGAACTATTTAAAGAGCAATATAATACTGAAAATTTCTAACAACAGGTTTTAGAATATTTGGTATGTCATGAGGTCCTCAAGGACAGTGACTTTTCATTTGTGTGCCTCTAAAACTCTATGCAAAATCCCAGACAAATTCAATGTTCAGTGAGCACTTATGTCATTGAGTTAAACACTGGTTAAAAAATCTTTTCAGGGGACATTTTATTTTTATTGTGACTCTGAGTCTGTCATTATAAATGTGCAGTTTATTCATAATATTGTACCATAAAGGTCACAATGACAGGGCAGTGGAAAAAATATGAATATAGAAACTTGAAGATGAGTTGATTCATCTCACCAAGGTAAACAGCAAATGCTGCATAACTGTCTGCTTTTAATTAGCTTGTCAAAAGATTTTGACAAAGACCTCCAGTGGATTACTGAACAAACCTGGATGCATATTACTTCTATTGAATCATTTATTGTCTTTCATAGCTTTTAATAGAATTGATCTAATCATACTCATTCTATTCTCTTATTAATTTTACACTCCTCTTTTATTTGCCTTTGTAACTATAAGGTTTGTAAAGATAATTTTTCCTCCTTCATGTTTGCTATAGCCGCTCTCAGCTTTAACAAATACTTTAGATCTATCCTGATTTTTTTTATTATTATAGTTTAAGTTCTGAGATGAATATGCAGAATGTACAGGTTTGTTACATAGATACACATGTGCCATGGTGGTTTGCTGCACCCATCAACCCGTCATCCACATTAGGTATTTCTCCTAATGCTATCCCTCCCCTTGCCCCCCACCCGCTGACAGGCCCCATGTGTGATGTTCCCCTCCCTGTGCCCATATGTTCTCATTGTTCAGCACCCACTTATGAGTGAGAACATGTGGTGTTTGGTTTTCTGTTCCTGTGTTAGTTTGCTGAGAATGATAGTTTCCAGCTTTATCCATGTCCCTGCAAAGGACATTAATTCATTCTTTTTTATGGCTGCATAGTATTCCATGATGTATATGTGTCACATCTTCTTTATCCAGTCTAACATTGATGGACATTTGGGTTGATTCCAAGTCTTTGCTATTGTGAATAGTGCTGCAGTAAACGTGTTGTGAATAGTGCTGCAATAAACGTGTGCATGTGCCTTCATAGTAGAATGATTTATAATCCTTTCGGTAAATACCCAGTAATGGGATTGCTAGGTCAAATGGTATTTCTGCTTCTAGATCCTTGAGGAATCCCAACACTGTCTTCCACAACAGTTGAACTAATTTACACTTCCACCAACAATGTAAAAGCGTTCCCATTTCTCCATATCCTCACCAGCATCTGTCGTTTCCTGACTTTTTAATGATCGCCATTCTAACTGGCGTGAAATGTACTTTTGTGGTTTTAATTTGCATTTCACTAATGATCAGTGATGATGAACTTTTTTTCATATGTTTGTTGGCCACATAAATGCCTTCTTTTGAAAAGTGTCTGTTCATATCCTTTGCCTACTTTTTGATGAGGTTTTTTTTTTTCTTGTAAATTTAAGTTCCTTGTAGATTCTGGATATTAGCCCTTTGTCAGATGGACAGATTGCAAAATTTTTCTCCTATTCTGTAGGTTGCCTATTCACTCTGATGATAGTTTCTTTTGCTGTACAGAAGCTCTTTAGTTTAATTAGATCCCATTTGTCAATTTTGGCTTTTGTTGCAATTGCTTTTGGTGTTTTAGTCATGAAGTCTTTGTCCATGCCTATGTCCTGAATGGTATTGCCTAGGTTTTCTTCTAGGGTTTTTATGGTTTAGGTCTTACGTTTAAGTGTTTAATCCATCTTGAGTTAGTTTTTATATAAGGTGTAAGGAAGGCATCCAGTTTCAGTGTTCTCCATATGGCTAGCCAGTTTTCCCAATACCATTTATTAAATAGGGAATCCTTTCCCCATAGCTTGTTTTTGTCAGGTTTGTCAAAGATCAGAAGGCTGTGGATGTGTGGTGTTATTTCTGAGGCCTCTGTTCTGTTCCATTAGTCTATATATCTGTTTTGGTACCAGTGCCATGCTATTTTGGTTTCTGTAGCCTTGTAGTATAGTTTGAAGTCAGGTAGCATGATACCTCCAGCTTTGTTCTTTTTGCTTAGGATTGTCTTGGCTATACGGGCTCTTTTTGGGTTCCATATGAAATTTAAAGTAGTTTTATTCTAATTCTGTGAAAAAAGTCAATGGTAGCTTGATGGGGATAGTATTGAATCTATAAATTACTTTGGACAGTATGGCCATTTTCACGATATTGATTCTTCCTTTCCATGAGCATGGAATGTTTTTCCATTTGTTTGTGTCCTCTCTTATTTGCTTGAGCAGTGGTTTGTAGTTCTCCTTGAAGTGGTCTTTCACATCTTTTATAATTGTATTCCTAGATATTTTATTCTTTTTGTAGCAATTGTGAATGGGAGTTTCCTCAAGATTTGGTTGTTTGTCTATTTTTAGTGTATAGGAATGATTGTGATTTTTGCACATTGATTTTGTGTCCTGAGACTTTGCTGAAGTTGCTTATCAGGTTAAGGAGATTTGAGGCTGAGACAATGCGGTTTTCTAAATATACAATCAATCATCTGCAACACAGACAATTTGACTTCCTCTCTTCCTATTTGAATACCTTTTATTTCTTTCTCTTGCTTGATTGTCCTGAACAGAACTTCCAATACTATGTTCCAATAGGAGTGGTGAGAGAGGGCATCCTTGTCTTGTGCTGGTTTTCAAAGGGAACACTTCCAACTTTTACCCATTCAGTATGATATTGCCTGTGGGGTTGCCATAAATAGATCTTGTTATTTTGAGACACGTTCTGTCAACAGTGGGGTGTTTAAGTCTCCCAATATTATTGTGTGGGAGTCTAAGTCTCTTTGTAGGTATCTAAGAACTTGTTTTATGAATCTGGGTGCTTCTGTATTGGGTGCATATATATTTAGAATGGTTAGCTCTTCCTGTTGCACTGATCCCTTTACCATTATTTAATGCCCTCCTTTGTGTTTTTTAATCTTTGTTGCTTTAAAGTCTGTTTTATCAGAGACAAGGATTGCAAACCCTGCCTTTTTTGCTTTCCATTGGCTTGGTTTATCTTCCCCCATCCCTTTATTTTGAGCATTTGTATGTCTTTGATGTGAGATGGGTCTCCTGATTGCAGCATGGTCATGGGTCTTGACTCTTTATCCAATTTGCCAGTCTGTGTCTTTTAATTGGGGCATTTAGCCTGTTTACATTTAAGGTAAATATTGTTATGTGTGAGCTTGATTCTGTCATTATGATACCAGCTTGTTATTTTGCCCATTGGTTGATGCAGTTTCTTCATAGTGGATTGTTTTTACAGTGGCTGGTACCAGTTTTTCCTTTCCATATTTAGTGTTTCCTTCAGGAGCTCTTGTAAGGCAGGCCTGCTGGTGACAAAAATCTCTCAGCATTTGCTTGTCTGTAAATGATTTTATTTCTCCTTCATTTATAAAGCTTAGTTTGGCTAAATATGAAATCCTGGGTTGAAAATTCATTTTCTTTAAGAATGTTGAATATTAGCCCCCACTCTCTTCTTGCTTGTAGGGTTACTGCAGAGAGATCTGCTGTTAGTCTGATGGGCTTCCCTTTGTGGGTAACCCGACCTTTCTCTCTGGCTGCTGTTAACATGTTTCCCTTCATTTCAACCTTGGTAAATCTGATGATAATGTGTCTTGGGGTTGCTCTTCTCGAAAAGTATCTTTGTGGTGTTCTCTGTATTTCCTGAATTTGAATGTTTGCCTGTCTTGCTAGGTTGGGGAAGTTCTCCTGGATAATATCCTGAAGAATGTTTTCCAACTTGGTTCCATTCTCCCCATCACTTTCAGGTACACCAGTCAAACATAGGTTTGGTCTTTTCACATAATCCCATATTCTTGGAGGCTTTGTTCATTCCTTTTCATTCTTTTTTCTCTAATCTGGTCTTCATGCTTTATTTCATTAAGTTGATCTTCAATCTCTGATATTCTTTCTTCTGCTTGATCGATTTGGCCATTGATACTTGTGTATGCTTCACGAAGTTTTTGTGCTGTTTTTCAGCTCCATCAGGTCATTTATGTTCCCCTCTAAACTGGCTATTCTAGTTAGCAATTCCTCTAACCTTTTATCAAGGTTCTTAGCTTCCTTGCATTGGGCTAGAACATGCTGTTTTAGCTTGGAGGAGTATGTTATTACCCACCTTCTGAAGCCTACTTCTGTCAATTCATTAATCTCATGCTCCATCCAGTTTTGTTCCCTTGCTGGCGAGGAGTTGTGATACTTTGGAGCAGAAGAGGCATTCTGGTTTTTGGAATTTTCAGCCTTTTTGCACCGTTTTTTCCTCATCTTTGTGTATTTACCTACCTTTGGTGTTTGCTGTTGGTGATCTTTGGATGGAGTTTTTGCGTGGTCATCCTTCTTGTTGATATTGATGCTATTGCTTTCTGTTTGTTAGTTTTCCTTCTAACAGTCAGGCTCCTCTACTGCAGGTCTGCTGGAATTTGCTGGGGGTCCACTCCAGACCCTGTTTCCCTGGGTATCAACAGTGAAGGCTGCAGAACAGCAAAGATTGCTGCCTTCTCCTTCGTCTGGAAGCTTCGTCCCAGAGGGGCACCCACCAGATGCCAGCTAGAATTCTCCTATATGAGGTGTCTGTGGACCCTTCCTGCGAAGTGTCTCCCTCTCAGGAGGCACAGGGGTCAGGGACCCACTTGAGGAGGCAGTCTGTCCCTTAGCAGAGCTTGAGCACTGTGCTGGGAGATTTACTGCTCTCTTCAGAGCTGGCAAGCAGGAACGTGTATGTCTGCTGAAGCTGTGCCCACAGCCGCCCCATTCCACAAGGTGCTCTGTCCCAGGGAGATGGGAGTTTTATCTATGAGCCCCTGACTGGGGCTGCTGCTTTCTTTCAGAGATACTCTGCCCAGAGAGGAGGAATCTAGAGGGGCTGTCTGGCTACACAGACTTTGCTGAGCTGTGGTGAACCCCGCCCAGTTTGAACTTCCTGGTTGCTTTGTTTACACAGCGAGGGAAAACCACCTATCAAGCCTCCTTAATGGCGGATGCCCCTCCCTCCACCAAGCTGGAGTGCCCCAGGTGGACTTCAGACTGCTGTGCTGGCAGTGAGAATTTCAAGCCAGTGGATCTTAGCTTGCTGGGCTCCATGGAGGTGGGATCTCTGAGCAAGACCACTTGGCTCCCTGGCCTCTGCCCCCTTTCCCGGGGAGTGAAGGTTCTGTTTTGCTTGGGTTCCAGGTGCCACTGGGTTATGGAATAAAACTCCTACAGCTAGCTAGTTGTCTGCCCAAACAGCCTCCCAGTTTTGTGCTTGAAACCCAGGGCCCTTGTGGTGTAGGTACCCAAGGGAATCTCCTGATCTGTGGGTTGCAAAGACCATGGGAAAAGTGTAGTATCTGGGCCAGATAGCACCGTCCCTCACGGAAGGGTCCCTCAAGGCTTCCTTTGGCTAGGGGAAGGATTTTCCGGACCCCTTGAGCTTCCCAGGTGAGGCAATGCCCCTCCCTGCTACTACTCATCCTCCGTAGGCTGCACTCACTGTCTAACCAGTCCCAATGAGATGAACAGGGTACCTCAGTTGGAAATGCAGAAATCACCTGCCTTGTGCATTGGTCTCCCCAGGGGCTGCAGACTGGATCTTTTCCTATTTGGCCATCTTGCCTCAGGCCCTATCCTAATATTTTTATTTGGGTTTAAGTATGATATTTCTGGTAATGTTTAAACTTTTAGTTCTTGCTCTTCATTTTTAATAAACAGTTTTTTATCACACTCATTTTCTTTTCCCATTTGCTGTTATAAAATACACAAGTATGGCCATTTAAAAATATATATTCAGAAAAATGATGTCTTTTTAGAACGTCTGATTTCTTTGATCTTCTATTTCTCATAAATCTTTTCCATACCTCTCTTCCTCATTACAAATAAGAATGAATGTTTCTGAAATTAGCAAGTTATCTACAGAATGAGATGATCTGATGCAAATCAATTTTCATCTTCACAGTATTAAATGAATTAATTCACCAAAGTAGCTTGCAAGATAATGAAAGCAAAATGCAAGCAAAGAAATTGAATGACCTTTAACAAGCCTCAAATAGAATTAAATGTCAAAGTCCTGAAAAGAAGTTTCCTTGTTTATTTCTAGCAGCTACATGTTTTAGCCCAGTCACAGGATGATGGAGAGCTGCTAGATGATTCTTGTAACTCAGATTTTATTTCTGGTAAAGGTTTACTATTCCTGGCAGGATGACACTATATTTTTTATTTGAATGATTTCTATCACTAAAACCCCTCAAAAATTATATTTCTTTTTTCTGAAAGAGAAACTGTTTTCCTAGATATTGCTTTTATTTGATATCTATTAAAAAACACAGGTTTAAGTCAAAGTTGGTAATGACATGGGCTCCACATGTTTTCCAACTGTAAGAAAAGGATATTTTTCTAATCACAAATCAAATACAGTAGGCGAGCTATTAAAATGCAGGAAAATCAACAGTAATTGTCCATATCAAGATGAGGTATCTTAAAAGATTAAAATTATTATGAATCATATAAGAGAATGAAGAAAAAACAGAAACAGAAGTATCAAAAAGAAATGTAGATATCATGTGATGAGAAAAATGAAGACGGATTCCAACATAAAATTATTAATACTCTTCCAATATACTATATTGATTGCACGTATAATATGTAAAGTTACTTATAACTCCATGGATTGATTTTATTCTACATTTGGAATTGTATATATCACATTTAGCTCATGTTCATTTTCAATTATAAAGAAGTAAAACAGGAAAAAAAAAAGCAAAGAAACTTAAGCTAGGGCTTTACAAAACCATGCCAATGTAAAATAAATGGCTCACATACTGTTGAATTGAATATATAGAAACATAACAGCTTCCTCTAAGTACCATAAATCACAAAAAAAGGGAGTTGAACTAGTGTCTTTATCCTCAATTCAGAGCACTAGCTAGGCATTATGTATAAACGTGGAAGAATCACCTGCTTTCCACTATAAAAGAGGATAAGAGAAGCATAGAAATTTAGGCTTTGAGTCACTAGATATCAAGAACAAAATATTATGACTATCAATGCAGGAACAGTGTCATCTAGTTTTTGCCAGGATGTAAAGCGTATCTCCTTAGACTGATATATTAGAAATGAAAAATTATGTCATTGATGATAAACACAAAAATTACAATACATAGGCAGATAATTTAGTTCCATCTTATCTAACTGCTATGGTTTGAATGAGTGCCCCAAAATTTACATGTTGTAAGCTTAATTTCCAGTGCAACAATGTTGGTAGGTGGGGCCTAATAAGAGATGATTAGCTCAAGAGTGCTCTGCCCTTATGAATGGATTAATGCTGTTATTGCAGGAGTGGGTTAGTCTTAAAAATGAGTTCGGTCCTCTCTTGTTCCCTCTTGCTTTTGCCCTCTCTTGACTTTCTACCTTTTGTCATGAGATGATGTAGTACAAAGGCCCTCACCAGATGCCAGTGTCATGCACTTAGACTTCCTAGCCTCCAGAACTGTGATTCAAATAAATTTCTGTTTCTTTTAATAAATTAACCAGATTGTAGTATGCCATTATAGCAGTGTAAAGGGACTAAGATACTACTTTAGCCACAGAAATTTAGAAATTCAGTCATTTCATTATATTCAAAGTATACTAGGTTGGATGATATGTAGTTTAAACCCCATAAGAAATAATTTTAAATTTACAATATGTGTATATGTAAGCAAATGCATATGGTCTTTTGTTTATTGCAGTAATTTTCTAGCCTAGATTCCTACCTAAATTCACTCTGCTAGATCTCCCTGATTATAAAAAAAGAACAAAATATATTAAATATTTACCATGTAAAATCACTGTGCAAGCATGTAAGAAACACGAGATATGTATGACACAGACCTCTTCCCTTTAAGAATAGTAAAAAATTATCAAGGTGGAGCCAAGATGGCCGAATAGGAACAGCTCTGGTCTATAGCTCCCAGCACGAGCGATGCAGAAGACGGGTGATTTCTGCATTTCCATCTGAGGTACCGGGTTCATCTCACTAGGGAGTGCCAACAGTAGGTGCAGGACAGTCAGTTTAGTGCACCCTGCGCGAGCCGAGCGGCAGCAGGGGAGGCATTTTCTCACTCGGGAAGTGCAAGGGGACAGGGAGTTCCCTTTCCTAGTCAAAGAAAGGGGTGACAGACGGCACCTAGAATATTGGGTCACTCCCACCCTAATACTGTGCTTTTCCAACAGGCTTGGGAAACGGCACACCAGGAGATTGTGTCCCGCACCTGGCTTGGAGGGTCCTACACCCATGGAGTCTCACTGATTGCTAGCACAGCAGTCTGAGATCAAACTGCAAGGTGGCAGCGGGGCTGGGGGAGGGGCGCCCGCCATTGCCCAGGCTTGCTTAGGTAAACAAAGCAGCCAGGAAGCTCGAACTGGGTGGAGCCCACCACAGCTCAAGGAGGCCTGCCTGCCTGTGTAGGCTCCACCTCTGGGGGCAGGGCACAGACAAACAAAAAGTCAGCAGTAATCTCTGCAGACTTACATATCCCTGTCTGACAGCTTTGAGGAGAGTAGTGGTTCTCCCAGCACGCAGCTGGAGATCTGAGAATGGGCAGACTGCCTCCTAAAGCAGGTCCCTGACCCCCGAGCAGCCTAACTGGGAGGCACCCCCAGTAGGGACAGACTGACACCTCACTTGGCCAGGTACTCCTCTGAGACAAAACTTCCAGAGGAACTATCAGACAGCTGAATTTGTGGTTCACAAAAATCCGCTGTGTTCTGCAGCCACCGCTACTGATACCCAGGCAAACAAGGTCTGGAATGGACCTCTAGCAAACTCCAACAGACCTGCAGCTGAGGGTCCTGTCTGTTAGAAGGAAAACTAACAAACAGAAAGGACACCCACACCAAAAACCCATCTGTACATCACCATAATCAAAGACCAAAAGTAGAAAAAACTACAAAGATGGGGAGAAAACAGAGCAGAAAAACTGGAAACTCTAAAAAGTGGAGTGCCTCTCCTCCTCCAAAGGAACATAGTTCCTCACCAGCAACGGAACAAAGCTGGACAGAGAATGACTTTGTCGAGTTGAGAGAAGAAGGCTTCAGACAATCAAACTACTCTGAGCTACAGGAGGAAATTCAAACCAATAGCAAAGAACTTAAAAACTTTGAAAAAACAATTGACAAATGTATAACTAAAATGACCAATGCAGAAAAGTGCTTAAAGGAGCTGATGGAGATGTAAGCCAAGTTTTCAGAACTACGTGAAGACTACAGGAGCCTCAGTAGCCGATGCGATCAACTGGAAGAAAGGGTATCAGTGATGGAAGATGAAATGAATGAAATGAAACGAGAAGGGAAGTTTAGAGAAAAAAGAATAAAAAGAAATGAACAAAGCCTCCAAGAAATATGGGACTATGTGAAAAGACCAAACCTACATCTGATTGGTGTACCTGAAAGTGACAGGGAGAATGGAACCAAGTTGGAAAACACTCTGCAAGATATTATCCAGGAGAATTTCCCCAATCTAGCAAGGCAGGCCAAAATTCAGATTCAGGAAATACAGAGAACGCCACAAAGATACTCCTTGAGAAGAGCAACGCCAAGACACATAATTGTCAGATTCACCAAAGTTGAAATGAAGGAAAAAATGTTAAGCGTGGCCAGAGAGAAAGGTCAGGTTACCCATAAAGGGAAGCCCATCAGACTAACAGCTGATCTCTTGGCAGAAACTCTACAAGCCAGAAGAGAGTGGGGGCCAATATCCAGCATTCTTAAAGAAAAGAATTTTTCAATGCAGAATTTCATATCCAGCCAAACTAAGCTTCATAAGTGAAGGAGAAATAAAATCCTTTATAGACAAGCAAATGCCAAGAGATTTTGTCACCACCAGGCCTGCCCTAAAAGAGCTCCTGAAGGAAGCACTAAACGTGGAAAGGAACAACCAGTACCAGCCACTGCAAAAACATGCCAAATTGTAAAGACCATCGAGGCTAGGAAGAAATTGCATCAACCAACGAGCAAAATAACCAGCTAACATCATAATGACAGGATCAAATCCACACATAACAATATTAACTTTAAATGCAAATGGGCTAAATGCTCCAATTAAAAGACACAGACTGGCAAATTGGATAAGGAGCCAAGACCCATCAGTGTGCTGTATTCAGGAAACCCATCTCACGTGCAGAGACACACATAGACTCAAAATAAAGGGATAGAGGAAGATCTACTAAGCAAATGGAAAACAAAAGAAGGCAGGGGTTGCAATCCCAGTCTCTGATAAAACAGACTTTAAGCCAACAAAGATCAAAAGAGACAAAGAAGGCCATTACATAAAGGTAAAGGGATCAATTCAACAAGAAGAGCTAACTATCCTAAACATATATGCACCCAATACAGGAGCACCCAGATTCATAAAGCAAGTCCTGAGTGACCTACAAAGAGACTTAGACTCCCACACAACAATAATGGGAGATTTTAACACCCCGCTGTCAACATGAGACAGATCAATGAGACAGAAAGTTAACAAGGACACCCAGGAACTGAACTCAGCTCTGCACCAAGCAGACCTAATAGACATCTACAGAACTCTCCACCCCAAATCAACAGAATATACATTCTTTTCAGCACCACACCACACCTATTCCAAAATTGACCACATAGTTGGAAGTAAAGCTCTCCTCAGCAAATGTAAAAGAACTGAAATTATAACAAACTGTCTCTCAGACCACAGTGCAATCAAACTAGAACTCAGGACTAAGAAACTCACTCAAAACCGCTCAACTACATGGAAACTGAACAACCTGCTCCTGAATGACTATGGGGTACATAACAAAATGAAGGCAGAAATAAAGATGTTCTTTGAAACCAATGAGAACAAAGACACAACATACCAGAATCTCTGGGACACGTTCAAAGCAGTATGTCGAGGGAAATTTATAGCACTAAATGCCCACAAGAGAAAGCAGGAAAGATCCAAAATGGACACCCTAACATCACAATTAAAAGCACTAGAAAAGCAAGAGCAAACACATTCAAAAGCTAGCAGAAGGCAAGAAATAACTAAAATCAGAGCAGAACTGAAGGAAATAGAGACACAAAAAACCCTTCAAAAATTAATGAATCCAGGAGCTGGTTTTTTGAAAAGATCAACAAAATTGATAGACCGCTAGCAAGACTAAGAAAGAAGAAAAGAGAGAAGAATCAAATAGACGCAATAAAAAGTGACAAAGGGGTTATCACCACCGATCCCACAGAAATACAATCTACCATCAGAGAATAGTACAAACACCTCTATGCAAATAAACTAGAAAATCTAGAAGAAATGGATAAATTCCTCGACAAATACACCCTCCCAAGACTAAACCAGGAAGAAGTTGAATCTCTGAATAGACCAATAACAGGCTCTGAAATTGTGGCAATAGTCAATAGCTTACCAACCAAAAAGAGTCCAGGACCCAATGGATTCGCAGCAGAATTCTACCAGAGGTACAAGGAGGAACTGGTACCATTCCTTCTGAAACTATTCCAATCAATAGAAAAAGAGGGAATCCTCCCTAACACATTTTATGAGGCCAGCATCGTCCTGATACCAAAGCCTGGCAGAGACATAACCAAAAAAGAGAATTTCAGACCAATATCCTTGATGAACATTGATGCAAAAATCCTCAATAAAATACTGGCAAACCAAATCCAGCAGCACATCAAAAAGCTTATCCACCATGATCAAGTGGGCTTCATCCCTGGGATGCAAGGCTGGTTCAACATATGCAAATCAATAAATGTAATCCAACATATAAACAGAACCAAAGACAAAAACCACATGATTATCTCAATAGATGCAGAAAAGGCCTTTGACAAAATTCAACAACATTTCATGCTAAAAACTCTCAATAAATTAGGTATTGATGGGATCTATCTCAAAATAATAAGAGCTATCTATGACAAGCCCACTGCCAATATCATACTGAATGGGCAAAAACTGGAAGCATTCCCTTTGAAAACTGGCACAAGACAGGGATACCCTCTTGCACCACTCCTATTCAACATAGTGTTGGAAGTTCTGGCCAGGGCAATCAGGCAGAAGAAGGAAATAAAGGGTATTCAATTAGGAAAAGAGGAAGTCAAATTGTCCCTGTTTGCAGATGACATGATTGTATATCTAGAAAACCCCATTGTCTCAGCCCAAAATCTCCTTAAGCTGATTAGCAACTTCAGCAAAGTCTCAGGATACAAAATCAATGTACGAAAATCACAAGCATTCTTGTACACCAATCACAGACAGAGAGCCAAATCATGAGTGAACTCCCATTCACAATTGCTTTAAAGAGAATAAAACACCTAGGGATCCATCTTACAAGGGATGTGAAGGACCTCTTCAAGGAGAACTACAAACCATTGCTCAATGAAATAAAAGAGGATACAAACAAATGGAAGAACATTCCATGCTCATGGGTTGGAAGAATCAATATGGTGAAAATGGCCATACTGCCCAAGGTAATTTATAGATTCAGTGCCATCCCCATCAAGTTACCAATGACTTTCTTCACAAAATTGGAAAAAACTACTTTAAAGTTCATATGGAACCAAAAAAGAGCCTGCATTGCCAAATCAATCCTAAGCCAAAAGAACAAAGCTGGAGGCATCATGCTACCTGACTTCAAACTATACTACAAGGCTACAGTAACCAAAACAGCATGGTACTGGTACCACAACAGAGACATAGATCAATGGAACAGAACAGAGCCCTCAGAAATGATGCCGCATATCTACAACTATCTGATCTTTGACAAACCTGACAAAAACAAGCAATGGGGAAAGGATTCCCTATTTAATAAATGGTGCTGGGAAAGCTGGCTAGCCATATATAGAAAGCTGAAACTGGATCCTTTCCTTACACCTTATAAAAAAATTAATTCAAGATGGATTAAAGACTTACATGTTAGACCTAAAACCATAAAAACCCTAGAAGAAAACCTAGGCAATACCATTCAGGACATAGGCGTGGGCAAGGACTTCATGTCTAAAACACCAAAAGCAATGGCAACAAAAGCCAAAATTGACAAATGGAATCTAATTCAACTAAAGAGCTTCTGCACAGCAAAAGAAACTACCATCAGAGTGAACAGGCAACCTACAGAATGGGAGAAAATTTTTGCAACCTACTCATCTGACAAACGGCTAATATCCAGAATCTACAATGAACTCAAACAAATTTACAAGAAAAAAACAAACAACCCCATCAAAAAGTGGGTGAAGGACACGAACAGACAATTCTCAAAAGAAGACATTCATGCAGCCAAAAAACACGTGAAAAAACGCTCATCATCACTGGCCATCAGAGAAATGCAAATCAAAACCACAATGAGATACCATCTCACACCAGTTAGAATGGCCATCATTAAAAAGTCAGGAAACAACAGGTGCTGGAGAGGATGTGGAGAAATAGGAACACTTTTACACTGTTGGTGGGACTGTAAACTAGTTCAACCATTGGGGAAGTCAGTGTGGCAATTCCTTAGGGATCTAGAACTAGAAATACCATTTGATCCAGCCATCCCATTACTGGGTATATACCCAAAGGACTATAAATCATGCTGCTATAAAGACACATGCACACGTATGTTTATTGCAGCACTATTCACAATAGCAAATACTTGGAACCAACCCAAATGTCCAACAATGATAGACTGGATTAAGAAAATGTGGCACATATACACCATGGAATACTATGCAGCCATAAAACTGATGAGTTCATGTCGTTTGTAGGGACATGGATGAAACTGGAAACCATCATTCTCAGTAAAGTATCACAAGGACAAAAAACCAAACACCGCATGTTCTCACTCATAGGTGGGAATTGAACGATGAGAACACATGGACACAGGAAGGGGAACATCACACTCCGGGGACTGTTGTGGGGTGGGGGGAGGGGGGAGGGACAGCATTAGGAGATATACCTAACGCTAAATGATGAGTTAATGGGTGCAGCACACCAACATGGCACATGGATACATATGTAACAAACCTGCACATTATGCACATGTACCCTAAAACTTAAAGTATAATAATAAAAAAAAGAAAAAAATTATCAATAGCATATGCACACAAAAAGCAATTATAATAAGAAATAATGTATAAAATAATATTTATATATTAATTTATAATTGTATTCATATACTAATATCTGCTGATCCCCTGCTTTTTTACATTGTGTAAGAATCCCACTGTCAACAATACCACTAAAGTTTTTGCCTTTGTAATCTTTATAGATTTTGGAGTAATAAGTACAAAGTAATAAGATAAATATTGTTAACAATGGACTTAGAGATATAACTTTCTCTTGTCATGGCTCAAGTCTGAATTTGTTTTGCATATTGGATGTTCGTTATTATAAGTAAGTTAGTATGAAGAGAAAGCAATCCAGGGAGGCAATTAGTATAAGCATAGTCCCTCCTCTGGAAGTCATACCATTGAAGACTTACAATCTTTCTGACTGGAACGTAAGCCATTTGAGTGTAATATTTGAATAGATTTATTGTTTTAAACCTTTTTTTTTCTTGTAAATGCTACCGCAGTCAGCACCAGAAGTACTGTACACTACTACTTGGACATAGTAGGTGCTCAGTAAATTTCTATCAATGTATTAATGTATATTCTCACCTATATATATATTCTTAAATCTTTGCTTGCATCTTCAGATAGAAGTGATTTCTAAATGCAGATTTGCATGAGTGAAATACTCCTGAATCTGACTTTTGATTTACATGAGCTTCAATTTCCATGCCAACACAATGAAACATAGTAGCCCTGTACACCTTTTGTTTTACTTACAATGCCAAATATAATTTGATGGCACTCCCATATTTTAAGAGCTGATGGAAATGTTTAAGAAGAATATAGTCTTCAGCCTGAATTTTGACTTTTGTATTATCATTTTGGCAGATTTAGTAAAATTTATTACTTGATAGATTTTTCAATTTTTCTAGTTCTAACATTTATATATCAGGATCAATTGCAATTAAAAATATACATATTGTCAAGAAATGCCTTAGAATCTGAAAGTATTTGAGAGAAAAATGTCTTGTATAGAAAAATTTGAAATAAATCCTTTCACATATTAGCACTCTTTCTACTTCTAAAA
This sequence comes from Nomascus leucogenys, assembly GCF_006542625.1. Classification (NCBI taxonomy): domain Eukaryota; kingdom Metazoa; phylum Chordata; class Mammalia; order Primates; family Hylobatidae; genus Nomascus; species Nomascus leucogenys. The sequence goes on from NC_044383.1 coordinate 81,193,324, forward strand.
TTGTACCTTTTCTATCCAAGGCTGATTTTTGGAGATAGGAGAATGCATTGTGTAATTCTCAGGGCCGAGAACAAATAGAATTTTTCTTTACTAAACTGAATGAGGAGCAGGCACCTAATCTGGATATTATGTTTTTGTGTGAAGGTGCCTTTTCCCCATCTCATGCACTAGGCATTTAGTCTAACAGATGTTATTTGCAGACACTGCCTCACCACAAATAACTGTTTCAATGAGGTCAGGACCCTTTGCGTTCAACTTGTAGTCAGTGTTCTAACTGAATGACATCTATGCTTACATCCAGCTTCAGGAGAAAACACACGTGCACACACACACACACACAAAAAAAAAAAAAAAAGGAAAAAATCTCAACTGTTCCACAAACCACGTTTCCATTCTATACATAATTATTTGTGTGGAGAAAGTTTTGGTCAGAATGAAGCAAGGTAAATTGAAGACGACAAAATTTCCCATGTTTTCTAGTCAACAATCAAAATGTGTTGTTCTCTGCTGTATATCTGCTTGCATCAATCCTACATATTTTATTTATTTTCTTATTTATTTCTAAATAACTACACCTACATTTAAATTTACAGATATGGAGCATGCTGCCTCTGGGGACATTTAAAATACAAGAAAATAAACAGTCTTACAAAAATGCTATAAAAATCACAATGGAGGCCAATTTTCTTTCCACAGCAAGGAAAGGGAGAAGAAGACACCAGAACCTGAAGAAATAAACTAAACCTTTCACCATTTTGAAGTAAAGTTGTGGCTTCATGAAACTCCCTGTATTATAGAGAAGAAAAATAGCTGTGTGGCCAAATAGAATGGAGAAAGACATGGTTTAGTCATGACACCAGACTTGTTAGTACGGCACATAATAAACATTCCTATCATTATTTTATTATTACTGCTATTATTAAAATTAAAATTATTTTAATTGTTAACATTATTCATTTAAATCCCTGTATAAGTTAATTATCTTTGAAGGAGCCACAAATATTTCTTGAATTCATGTCCTATAATAATTAGGAACCAATATTTCACAATTGAATCATAATGGAAAGAACATAATAATTGACAAAAAATCATACATCTTCTTGTTCCAAGGTGGCATACCATACAAACTCATATATAACTATGAATATTTGACTTCTGGATGTTTTCTGGAAGAAGAGAATTTTAGAAGAATTGCCCAGGTAAATTTATTGTAAGGTTTAATAGAATAGAAGGGAGAAAATAAAAATGCCAAACATAATGTGAGGACTATAATAGTTTGGCATGCAGTAAATACATCAGTTATTATTTCTATGATTATTATTTTAATATCTAATCTTATTCATTAAATTTCTTGAATAGTTTAATAATTTTTCCAGCAATTTGTATCACTTATAACCCATTACGTATAATTTTAAAACAATCTTGCCATAGTTTAATAAAAAATATAATATTCAAACTCACAAATGATTATGAATATTAGACCTCTGGATGTTTCTAGTAAAAAGGACATTTTACAAAGAGAATTTGCTTAGGTTAATTTATTATACTGTGAGCAGGAAAGTTGAGCAGAAATTTAAGCATGAAACGACTTCTCCCATGATTGTGTTCTTAAGGATGTAGTATTTGAATTTAAATTGAATTGGCAAAAACAACCACACTCACCTACAAAGGTTTTTCTTTATAACTAAAATTAGATTTCTTTATAAAAAATAAGCTCTAGTCAACAAATGTTTAGAAAAACTTACCAAACTAAGTATTTCTTCTTTTTGTCAAATAAGTGGAAAATAAATAGTTTGGAAGACTCCTAGAACTCTTGCCTCCAGTTAAAAGTACTAAAATTCTTATTATATTTTATGTTATTTTTTCCTTTTATAGTTACTCTAGAAATGAATTATTAAATATTCACTACTGTTTGCATTACTTACATCTTGATTTGAATAACAATTGCCATGTATGATCTTCTTGATGTTTTGTCTGTAATTATATTTTCTCATGTAAGACAAAAGTGCAAATAAAAGACAGAAGAAACTTCATTGTGGTTTAAATGTTTCAAATGTCAGAACCATGAAGATGCCAATTATCAGCAGAATTTCAAGTTTTTCTAGCTCCAGTGTAAATGAGAACCCTGGAAACTAGTAAATAGAGAAAAAATTATAAAATCTAGACAATTTTTACCAGTAATTTGGAAAACAAAGTTTTATGCTAATAACAGTAGGTATTTATTTTAAATTACTCTAGGTAATCCAGCGTTCTTAACTGCAGGAAATTAGTTTTCAGTAATTAATATAGCTTTAAGCATTTTCTGGAACTCCTTGTTAAGGAGTTCTTTCTAAAACTATCGCATATTCAAATTCCTAATCTAGATAGTTTTTTGAGTTAACTCAAAGGAAACTTTCAGAGCAAATAAGAGGATATGGCATTAAGAATGAAATACCGTCATTTAAGTACATGTGCACGTGTGTGTATTTGATATATACATATATTTAGATGCACACATTCTGATTCTGAGTGTTAACAATGTGTTGGCCATTTATTTTATTTTACTAGAGAATTTATGATTTCAAAGGAATTAGTGCTTTAGAAAGAAGTGATTAACAAGACAAGGGTCAGAAAATATGCCTCATAATATGCACAGCTTCAGTGCTGGTTTTGTCTTCTCTAAGCCTGGTGGTCTAAAAAGAGTACTTACAGGGAATCTAGTACATATTTACTCAAAGACTGATTCATAGATCAGCAGCACAGTATAAACTACAACGCAGAACCCCAGACCCTACTCCAAAACTACTGAATCAAAATCTGCTTTCTAAAAGATCCCAGGTGAACCATATACATGTCTTGGTGTTTCAACCAATTGAGTTGAAACAATAGTTCAAAAAGTAAGGGGGTACAAGAGTTAAGGTTGAAAATCAGGAGAACGTCATGGAAGGCCTTATCTGGCATGTATAAAGATGCAAATATGAGAAATCCCGACTAATTGGACTTTCACAATGTTAATTTTGCAAAGTCAAGGTGGCATACAAGGATGATAACTTCAGGAAATTAGTTAAGATTCACTGAAATTATTCTGGCTTATTTTTCAAGGTCACACATAGAAAATGGGTACAGACGTTCCAGGCGGTGCATCAAGATGTATCCTATCTTCCCATTAATCTTTCCTAAGAGTAAGAAATTTTTCCAAGAAACCCTTCAAAAGACACCCAAAGTCTCTCATTTGCCAGAACTGAGCCACATGCCTATCCATAACATAACTAGTAGTTACGGGAAAAGAGATTACTATGATTGGTTTAGATAATCACATACCAATCAGCATCAGCCTCAGAAACTCAACTGGAGTTTCTTCAGAGTCATACAGAGTCATGTTGAAAACTTGAAAAATAGGTGTTTTGTTGGGATAGAAGAAGGCATGATAAAGGTGCTAAGCACAACAGAGATATGATTAACTCTGTTTATAAAAAAATAGGGTGGAACATATATAGTGAGTGCAAGACAGAGAAAATAATAATAAGAGGCTTGTTTAAGTGAGAAAAGTCTATGAGTTCAATCCAAGGCGGTTGTGCAAATAGAGAAAAGGGGACAAATTTGAGGGATGTAATATTGAGAAGTAGATTCAAAAGGATCTAGTAACCTAGCAATTGAGTGGATATGGAAAGTGAAATGATGAGAAGGGATCTAAGAGGACTCCTATTATTCTTGGCTACACAGTTTGACTATTTCCTCAAGTGCAGATATTATGACTATTTTGTTTACTTACTGGACAATACTGAATGTCTGGCACAGTGAGATATACAATCTAGTTGATCAATAAATATTTGTTAAAGTAACAAATAAATATGGCATTAGCTGAAATCATTATTCAGATGGAGTAGAAGATCTTAGGATGAAGTGATATGCCTGTGAATCTGTGCAATGATGTTGTTCAGTGGACAATTAAAAATTCAGGTCTTGGCCAGGTGCAGTGGCTCACACCTGTCTCAGCACCTTGGGAAGCTGAAGTGAGCAAATAACTTGAGGTCAGGAGTTTGAGACCAGTTTGACCAACATGGTGAAACTCCATCTCTACTGAAAATATAAAATTAACCTGGCATAGTGTTGGGAGCCTGTAATCCCAGCTACTCGGGAGGCTGAGGCATGAGAATTGCTTGAACCCTGGAGGCAGAGTGTGCAGTGAACTGAGATCACATCACTACGCTCAAGCCGGAATGACAAAGCAAGACTCCATCTCTAAATAAATAAATAAATAAAAATAAAAATAGAGGTCTCTACCATAGTCACCCTAGTGTGCAATAGAACATGAGAATGTATTCCTCTTATCTAATTGTAACTTTGTAGCTGTTGAACAACCTCTCTTTATCTTCCATTCTCCCTTCCCCTCCCCAGTCTCTGATAACCACTCTTTTATTCTTTGCTTAACAGTAAAGTATTGTATATCACCAAATAGCTAGAAGACGTGCTTTTGTATATCCTCACTGCAAAGAAATTGTAAATGCATCAGCTGATGGGTATGTTAACTCTCCTTATTTGATTATTATACAACAAATATATGTATTGAAACATCAAATTATATCCCTTAAATATGTACAATTACAATGTGTCAACTAAACCAAAACCAGGTAATGGGGGGGATGTTTAAACTGAAGACAAAATATATGCCTAGAAAATGCCTAGCTCTTTCTTCTTTACATCCTCTGTCTTTTCCTGTATCTTTCTTTCTATCCTAGTCTTTCTGATAGGCATACTTTTCTACTGTACTGACAGTGGAAGTCAGGATATTTCAAGTTAGCTTAGGGGAAAAATCAGTCTCTGAATTTCGTGATCCCAGACTCACAAACTTTGCATACCTTTTCAAGATAACCATGTTGTCTCCTGTGAGAATAAGATAATAAGTCAGGCATGTTCCCAGAAATAAGACTTATTTCTGAATCATATTATAGGATGACCTAACACTATATTTTCTTAGAATTCTGCATTTTTTACATTGTTTCTTATTTCTGGAATGATCTTACTGCACTTGTCTTCCTATTTAATTTCTACTCAACCTTGAAGTTTTCAAATGTGTCATCTCAATTTCATGTGGAAACTTTTGTTAGGTATATTAAATCCTGTGTATTATATATTATATAACCCCAAATTGTGCTAGTTACTGGAATTAAAAAATAAGATATAATCTTTGTGTCCCAAAAATTTACCATATTTGTTAGTATGGATAACAAAGAATCTTAATACAAGGAACATGGACAGAATCATAGATAGGCATTAGATTTTATAAGAGCCAAATGGCTGCCACTCAGACTTTGTAGGGGGAACTAAATAAGATCAAAAAAAAATCTAAAATAAAGTGACTTAAAATGGTGATACAATTCTAAGAAAACATGTGAGGAGTAGGGGCAATCAAGGAAATTGCAAATGCAAGCACACGTGATGAAAACACATGTGCAGGGTAGGGATATGAAGATTGAGGGTATGTTATGGAACCTCAGGCATGTTATTTTTCTGTATATAAACGTGAGGGTTAATACAAAGGACTGACAGAAGCTGGAAGTGGAAGTAAGCATAGTCCAGTTTTTCAAGGACATGGCATGCCAGGTCAGTTTGCTTGGAATTTATCATGTAGGGAATGAGAATTTTTTTTCAGTCTTCCATTTTCCTTCCTATTCCATCAGGTTGATATCCAAACCTTTCTGATATCTTTTCTAAAATGTCACATGTGTAACACTGTTAGAACACTAATTTTTGTGCTCATTTCTCCCTAATATGTGTGGATGTTTTGTCTGAATCATTTCACTTTATTTGTATAACATAGTGCCTACATATAACAGAACTTTAAGAAATTTTTTTGTGTACCTTTCTTAGTGTATTACTAAGTGTACTTCTATAGAACTACATTTTAACGCTTAATATCTGCTTGCCACATTACCAGATTGTTAGGCTGTTAGAGACAAGACTTGTGATTTGTAATAATAGGATTCTTTGTTCAATGATTATATATATATATGCACACACACATACACGCATGTATTCCTCAATAAATGTATAGCATGAATTAAAGACAAATGGTGCAGAGAACCAACTCTGCTTTTTTAAAAGTTTTATTATACCAAGAGAAAAGCTTCATTTCCAATATTTTATATACTTATGGTGTAATTAGCTATATTTTTTCTGACTTGGAATAAAAGATAAAATAATGCAATAGCACCTTGATATCAGCTTTATTAACATTTTTATATACACTTTAAAGATCTTCCTCATACTCTAAAGGAATTAAAGTAAAAATAAATGACCACTATCACTTGCTTGAGTAATTTTGATATCATTTAATAGCCCATCTGCATAGATTTATGTTACAGAATCTATTGACCTAATACAGACATTAGGTTAACCTTCAGGTAGACTTGATAGAAAGAGCCATTAAGCATGCATGGATGGTTAAAACAGGTATACAAGCAAAGTTTATAAACCAGCACAAATGAGAAGCACCCAACCTATTAAACGGATCTCTTTCACCATCTCATCCAGCTAGCAAATACTTAATAAATTATAATCTGTGTTTTAAAATACTTTACTCAATAATTTTGCAGAACATTGCACAGGCAATAGCCCTGTCAGACTATCTAAAGACTCCTGGAAAGTGTTAATTGGCAGGAATCTATGCAGTTGGGAGTCTAGTCTTGAATACTGCATGGACTAGTTCTTGACCTAGCACTATATAGCCCAGAACAAAGTAAAATATCAAATTATCTTAAAACCTATTAAGTTTAGGAAGGACTTGACAGTAGAGTTTAACATATGAAAAAAAAGACACTGTGAAGTTATATTCTGCTTTAATCTACATTGCATAAAACTCACAAACAATAGTTTAGTGGGAAAAGAAATTGCATTTTAGGCAAAGACAGTCTTTGGTTTGAATCTCTGTTCTGTGGTTTATTATTTGGGTAATGTTAGGTATATAATTTAACATCCTTATATCTTTTCTTCAAGTTTAGTTAATAATTTTTATCTTGAAGTATTGTTGTAAGAGTTTAAAATAGTAAATAAAAGGTAAGAGAGAGGTAAAAATAGGTGCAGTGCCAAAAATATGCATGTGACCAATGATAGATTTGTAATTATATATAAACTTAGTGCCTTGGCTAACTTGGATTTATTTTTTGAGTAGGAAAATTAGCAGCATGTAACATACATGGAGTTCCTACTTCTCACCACTGCTTTGTTTCCAACTAGCTGAGGAGAAAGTCATTTACTTTCTTTATAACTTCGGTTTCTATGCTGGAATACTGTAAGAAGAAAAATGAGAGAAAATATATAGTTTGCTCAAAATGATTTACTAGGTTTTTGTTGTTTAACTGCTCAATAATAACAATAGAACACACTTACTTGGCACTTAGGTGTTAGGCACTGTTCTAAGTATTTTATATATGATTGATGAATTTAATCCTCAAAAAGCTTATATGAGGAAAGTACTGTGAATATCCACATATTAGATTTGTAGAAACAATTTACATGAAGCTAAGTAAATGTCCATTGTCACAAAGTCAGTGCTTGAACCAGCATTCCAGTTCAAACTCCAAGGTCCATGTCTTCACCAATACACTGCACAGCCTTTTAAGTGTGCTTTGTTTCCGTAATGAATTTTAAGTCTTAGGGTACTTTTTAGTATAAATTCCCAAATTGAGGATTATAATTCCTGTCAAAAAATTTGTGTTTAAAATTTTTTACTTACATTACATTTCAAGAGTCATTCTAGGGTAATTTCAATACTGATATTATTCATTCTATTTGTCAAAATATGAAATGAACAATGTCAGATTAAATTTTGAAATGAATGTGTAGTTTAAGACCTGATGGATTCACAGCCGAATTCTACCAGAGGTACAAGGAGGAACTGGTACCATTCCTTCTGAAACTATTCCAATCAATAGAAAAACAGGGAATCCTCCCTAACACATTTTATGAAGCCAGCATCGTCCTGATACCAAAGCCTGGCAGAGACATAACCAAAAAAGAGAATTTCAGACCAATATCCTTGATGAACATTGATGCAAAAATCCTCAATAAAATACTGGCAAACCGAATCCAGCAGCACATCAAAAAGCTTATCCACCATAATCAAGTGAGCTTCATCCCTGGGATGCAAGGCTGGTTCAACAGATGCAAATCAATAAATGTAATCCAGCATATAAACAGAACCAAAGACAAAAACCACATGATTATCTCAATAGATGCAGAAAAAGCCTTTGACAAAATTCAACAACCCTTCATGCTAAAAACTCTCAATAAATTAGGTATTGATGGGACGTATCTCAAAATAATAAGAGCTATCTATGACAAACCCACAGCCAATATCATACTGAATGGGCAAAAACTGAAAGCATTCCCTCTGAAAACTGGCACAAGACAGGGATGCCCTCTCTCACCGCTCCTGTTCAACATAGTGTTGGAAGTTCTGGCCAGAGCAATCAGGCAGAAGAAGGAAATAAAGGGTATTCAATTAGGAAAAGAGGAAGTCAAATTGTCCCTGTTTGCAGATGACATGATTGTATATCTAGAAAACCCCATTGTCTCAGCCCAAAATCTCCTTAAGCTGATTAGCAACTTCAGCAAAGTCTCAGGATACAAAATCAATGTACAAAAATCACAAGCATTCTTGTACACCAATCACAGACAAACAGAGAGCCAAATCATGAGTGAACTCCCATTCACAATTGCTTCAAAGAGAATAAAATACCTAGGAATCCAACTTACAAGGGATGTGAAGGACCTCTTCAAGGAGAACTACAAACCACTGCTCAATGAAATAAAAGAGGATACAAACAAATGGAAGAACATTCCATGCTCATGGGTTGGAAGAATCAATATCGTGAAAATGGCCATACTGCCCAAGGTAATTTATAGATTCAATGCCATCCCCATCAAGCTACCAATGACTTTCTTCACAAAATTGGAAAAAACTACTTTAAAGTTCATATGGAACCAAAAAAGAGCCCGCATTACCAAGTCAATCCTAAGCCAAAAGAACAAAGCTGGAGGCATCACACTACCTGACTTCAAACTATACTACAAGGCTACAGTAACCAAAACAGCATGGTACGGGTACCACAACAGAGACATAGATCAATGGAACAGAACAGAGCCCTCAGAAGTGATGCCGCATATCTACAACTATCTGATCTTTGACAAACCTGACAAAAACAAGCAATGGGGAAAGGATTCCCTATTTAATAAATGGTGCTGGGAAAACTGGCTAGCCATATGTAGAAAGCTGAAACTGGATCCCTTCCTTACACCTTATACAAAAAGTAATTCAAGATGGATTAAAGACTTAAATGTTAGACCTAAAACCATTAAAATCCTATAAGAAAACCTAGGCAATACCATTCAGGACATAGGCGTGGGCAGGGACTTCATGTCTAAAACGCCAAAAGCAATGGCAACAAAAGCCAAAATTGACAAATGGGATCTAATTCAACTAAACAGCTTCTGCACAGCAAAAGAAACTACCATCAGAGTGAACAGGCAACCTGCAGAATGGGAAAAAATTTTTGCAACCTACTCATCTGACAAACGGCTAATATCCAGAATCTACAATGAACTCAAACAAATTTACAAGAAAAAAACAAACAACCCCATCAACAAGTGGGCAAAGGACATGAACAGACACTTCTCAAAAGAAGACATTTATGCAGCCAAAAAACACATGAAAAAATGCTCATCATCACTGGCCATCAGAGAAATGCAAATCAAAACCACAGTGAGATACCATCTCACACCAGTTAGAATGGCCATCATTAAAAAATCAGGAAACAACAGGTGCTGGAGAGGATGCGGAGAAATAGGAACACTTTTACACTGTTGGTGGGACTGTAAATTAGTTCAACCATTGTGGAAGTCAGTGTGGCGATTCCTCAAGGATCTAGAACTAGAAATACCATTTGACCCAGCCATCCCATTACTGGGTATATACCCAAAGGACTATAAATCATGCTGCTATAAAGACACATGCACACGTATGTTTATTGCAGCACTATTCACAATAGCAAAGAGTTGGAACCAACACAAATGTCCAACAACGATAGACTGGATTAAGAAAATGTGGCACATATACACCATGGAATACTATGCAGCCATAAAAAATGATGAGTTCATGTCCTTTGTAGGGACATGGATGAAATTGGAAAACATCATTCTCAGTAAACTATCGCAAGGACAAAAAACCAAACACCGCATGTTCTCACTCATAGGTGGGAATTGAACAATGAGAACTCATGGACACAGGAAGGGGAACATCACACTCCAGGGACTGTTGTGGGGTTGGGGGTGGGGGGAGGGACAGCATTGGGAGACATACCTAATGCTAAATGACGAGTTAATGGGTGCAGGAAATCAACATGGCACATGGATACATATGTAACAAACCTGCACATTGTGCACCTGTACCCTAAAACCTAAAGTATAATAATAAAAATAAAAATAAATAATAATAATAAAGAATTATACATACACTTTTAAATCTGATTTCCAGTAAACTTTAAATTTGTAAAGTCATAAAAGTATGGATTCTTAACAATGAACACAAAGTCATTTATAGGATTGGCAGAGGTTTCATTTACAGAACAGATATCATTCTACATTTGCAAAATGATTTTTTTTCATACAAAACTTAGACATCTAACTCTAGTGCTTGTCTTCTGCCTGGAAGTAAATAGTTTAATTACTGATAAACCATAAAACAATGGAGTCTTATTTTGCCAATTTTACTCATAAAAATTCTGTATCATCTCAGTGAACAACATTGCAACTTACATCTTTTATGAGAATCAAATAAAATGTATTAGTAAATTAAAAGATAAAAAATACATGTTTTAAAAACACCAAATCTAATGAATGATAATGAAAGTAGGTTATGATAGAATTGTAATAAACCACCATTTTTAAGTACCTATTATCCTTTATATTCTTTAATTTTTGCTTCTTCTCCTATAAATATCCACATGGATGAAACAAAAGAGGCTAAATACAATTAACCCAGAAAAGAACAAGTGACCTAACAGGACCAATTGTCCTTATCTCCTCAGCAATGTTTATTTTTGTAAATTTTTCTTTGCAATTTTTTTTTTTTATTTCCAAAGGTTATTGGGGAACAGGTGGTGTTTGTTTACATGAGTAAGTTCTTTAGTGGGGATTTGTGAGATTTTGGTGCACCCATCACCACAGCAGTATACACTGCACTCAATTTGTAGTCTTTTATCCCTCACCCACTTCCCACCCTTTCCCAAGTCCCCAAAGTCCATTGTGTCATTCTTATGCCTTTGCATCCTCATAGCTTAGCTCTCACTTATGAGTGAAAACATACAATGTTTGTTTTTCATTCCTGAGTTACTTCACTTAGAATAATAGTCTCCAATCTGATCTAAGTTGCTGCAAATGCCATTAATTCATTCCTTTTTTATGGTTGTTTTTACTGTCCAGTATCTTCATCAGTACTTAATATTAAGCATCCATGTTTTGCTAATCCAGTGTGTATAAAATGGCATATCATTGTGCTTTTAATTTGTGTCTCCCTGGTTGCTAAAAGGTTAAACATCTATTCATATGTATATACATTATTTGGATTTTCTATTCTGTTAGAATTTTTGGAAATATTTCCAGTTAGAAACATTTCTTGGTTTCAAGTGTTTCAAATTTTGTTTCTTGGTCTTTTCTTAATATAAATAACTATCAGTGTGGAGATACTTAGTTTATGTCGTTCCTTGAGCTCTGCCTGTATTTTACTAACATATTTTTCACTTCTTTTACATGTTCAGATTATTCAAATGTAAGTTTGTTAGTAAACTGTCTTAAAAGGTGGTCAATAATTAGATCCAAAACTTTATTTACACTTAAATCTTTAGTTTGAAATCAGAGACGACTACAGTCTTATGAAAGTTACCCCTAGGTCAGGCTGTGTCCACACCATACCACACTGATAATTATCTCATATATGTTAACTCAGAGTAAAATATTCATAATTGTCACTTCAAATTTTATGAATTGAGGAGCTGGCAAGTTGGAAGTGCTGTTTATAGAAATGAGGAGTTTGTAGTAGAAACAGCTTTTTATATGTTGGTGCAGGAAATACCAGGTTTGCTTTGGATGTGTTAAATAAGCTATGTGTATTAAATATCCAAGAAGTCCATATAACTCCCAGAGGAGATTTAATGAATTTGCTAGGAGTGTGTATGAGGAAGATAATATCATCGAAGTCTTAGCTTTCGGTCCTTTATTTCAGAATCCAACAAAGGAGAATGAGAATGAGTGGCCAGTAAGTAGGAAAGACTAAGCCAAATAAGATTTGAACTGAAGCTCAACCACTGGATTTGTCAATGTAAGTGGTATCTGTATTCTTGACAAGACCTGCTTTGTGGAGGAGTATGTAGAAGGTAACATAGGGGTGGATTTAGTAGAAAATAGGAATAATAAATGGACAGAGAGAAATAGTATAGGCCTGTTTCTCAAGGAGATTTCTCTCAAGGATGGGGAATAAGTGGGTCAGTAGCTAAACCAGAAGCTTGGTCAATGGCAAACACATTAAGATAGGAGCTATGTCAGTATGTTCCTTTGCTGAAAATGAATCAGGGGTGATCAATGACATAGGAGAGGGGAAAATTACTGAGGTGAAACCTGGAGAGTCAGAATTAGTCTATTAGTCTATATTAGTCTTATGAATATTTACATAAGAACCTCAGCAGATCTTAGGAACACAGGAATTGAATAGAAGGAAAAAAATAAAATTTATTAACTTTCATTTTTGCCGTATTTGTATATTTCCAAACAAATTTTTTTGATGCTAAACAAAGTGCCATATATACAAGCCACCAAACTGAAAAATGTTTTAAAAAACTAACTTTTTAATAATTTTAAGTTATTACATGTATTCTACTGGGATGATATTTTAACCTCTAATTTATCCACAAAGGGGTAAACATTGATTCTTTTGGGGGAGTGGAAAAATTAGAGATAATAATTTGTTGTTCCAAAATGACCACAGTACATATATAGATATACAGCATCTCTGTGGTACTAAAATTTAATGAAATGTGGTAGTATTTAATAAAACCAAATCCTAAAAAGGCACCTAGCAGTCATCGTAATCAAAAAAATCTAAAAATTTCCTTTGGGTGGGGGCAATAATGAAAGAAAAACAATTGAACGACAGTGACATGTATTTTTTTTATTCACAGATATACATGGTACAGCATATAAAATATGTACATTAGTACATTGATAAAGTCAAAGAATAACATAAACCTTAGTTTAAATTGTCAAAACAACTAAATATGGATTACTCTTGGCCTCAATCACTTAAAAAACACAGATGGCTTTGAAATGTAGAACATTTGCACCTGCTGGTGAAATGAAGTCTTCAATACATAGACTCAGTCTCTCAGCATCAGGGAATGCAAGACCACTATCTGAGAGGATAGAGATTTGGTCAGACTTTGAGTATATGTAAGACGAACCCTAGGCACGGGCCTTTCTGGTCTTCTGTGGTCACTTAACTCTGGCCATACTACTGCAAGTAAACCTCATTTTTTTTTCAATATGCCCTGCTCCCAAAGATCGTTTGTTAAGTCTGCTGCAGTCCAGTTTACTTTGCCATCTGCCTTCTGGAAGCTGGACCCAACACTATAAACTATCCTTATATCAACCCAATGGAATAATATCCTGCCCTAAGCAAATTATTGATCTAGAAACAATGCAATACCAGCCACTTGAACTTTCATGTTACTTAGACCTAAAATGTCTTGCTCCCATGCTTCACTAACACACTTGATTCCTTTACACACTGCTGAAAATTACATTAAATTATGCCTCTGACCCACTCAGATTTAAATTCTTACCGAAATCCCCATTTATGCAATGATACAGAGCTCTCGGTATGCTTCAAATCCAGATTATAATTATCTGTGGCCGGACATAAACTGATGAGTAATTAAATTTCAGGAGTGAAACTTTCAAACCTATTTCTTTAATCATGTTTGCACACTTTGAATATTAGTCAGGCCATTCATAAGCATTCATTACTTGAATCTGAAAAAAGTCCATGCAAACTCATACTTTCACATTTGTTTACAGATACTGTTTGCTTGCAATTTCAACAACATTGCAATCATTTTCTCCAAATTTTGTTTTTACATGCTTTTACTAATTCTTATTAGTACCCAAATACCCCCAAAAGAAGTTTTTCCTGAAATCAATCAGTTGTATTTGTTTTAGCGAAATAAATGTATGTATTTTTAGGCATCTCAAATTAGTCACCTTGGACTTGTTGAAAACAGGTATCACACATAAATAATTAAGAAACTGAATATAAAGTTTCATATAATAAAGCTCTCAGCATGAGAAATAGTATGAAAGTGTATACGTGTGAGAAAAAGATACCTCATTCTAATAAAGTAAAAACGTACAGAATAGATGGAAAAAAAAGAATCAGATCAATAGTGTAGATAAAGAGAACTTCCATAAGATTGATAATATTTTCTTAAAAATAAAACTCAAATATAATATAGATAATATATGAATTAAATTTTGAATACTATCAAAGTGTAGCAAGTATTGATTTGAAATAACATTTAATAACTTGTCATTCGAGGTAAATTTGTTTTCAATCTCATTTTATATTTTAGCTCAGAAAAGATCTTTTCACTCAAACTCCAAAGGGGAAAGAAGTCCATGTTTTTAAATCTCAAATTTGCAGTAGTATTAAACCATGTAGAATATGAAACATGAGAAATTTGTCTGAATGTATAACTTTTTCATACTATATTCAGTTGAAATGAAGGCCATGTTAGGAATAGAACATATTCTACTTGTAATGATGAATAACTGGTGTTAACAGCAGCTACAGAGGCAAAGCCATTAGAGAGATGGATGAATGTATCAGTAAGTAGAGGCACATATATCTGCTAATGGGAAGGTCACGAAGCAAACATTAACAATCAAGAACATTAATACATTCTCCCACACCAATGCTTTCTCAATACTGACTTTTGACAGGTACAATCTGGCTCCCATATGTCTCTGGCTAAACCGCAGGGACAGTTTTTGTTCAGAACACAAACATGCTTGCAAATTTGCCTTCAAGATGATAGAAACAACAGAGACAAAGTGTTTAGATTTTTTGTATTTTGTATACAGTGGAACACGTCTCTTCTCTGAATAGATGAATGAGGAGACTGGTCTATGAAGTAAAATAATGCCATGTTTTATTGTGCTTTGCAGATACTGTGTTTTTTACAAACTGAGGGTTTGTGGCAACCCTGTATCAAGCAGGTTTATTGGAATCATTTTTTCCAGAAAGATGTGTTAACTTTGTGTCTCTGTGTAACATATTGGTATTTTTTGTTATTATTATGTCTACTATAGTGATCTGTGATTAGCAATCTTTGAGGTTACTAGTTTAATTTTATTGGTGACCCAAGAACTGTGTCCATATGATACAGCAAAGTAATTAATAAATGTTGTACTTGTCTGACTGCTGCACCGACCAGCCATTCCCCCATCTCTCTACCTCTCCTCAGGGCTCCCTGTTTCCTAAGACACAATAATATTGGACTGAGGCCAATTAGGAACCCTACAACAGACTCTAAGTGATCAAGTAAAGGGATGAATCATGTGTGTCTTGTTTTAAATAAAAAGCTAGAAATGTTTAAGCTTAGTGAGGAACGTATGGTGAACGCTATGACAGGTCAAAAAGCCAGGCCTCTTTTGCCGGACAATGAAGTTGTGAATGTGAAAAAAAAGATCTTGAAGGAAATATAAAGTGCTACTTCAGTGAACACATGTATAATAAGAAAGTGAATCAGCTTTATTGCTGATATGGAGAAAGTTTTAGTGTTCTGGTTAGAAGATCAAACAAGCCACATTCCCATAAACCAAAGACTAATCCAAAGCAAGGCCCTAACACTCTCTTCAATTCTATGAAGGCTGAGAGAGGTAAGTAAGCCAAAGAATAAAAGCTGGAAGCTAGCAGAAATTGGTGCATAAGGCTTAAGGAAAGAAGCTGTCTCCATAACACAGAAGTACAAGGTGAAGAAGCAAGTGCTGATGGAAACGCTGCAGCAAGTTACCCATAACATCTAGCTAAGGTCACTGATAAAGGTTGCTACACTAAAAAATCATACTTTCCGTGTAGATGATAAAGTCTCCTGTTGGAAGAGGATGCTGTCTAGGACTTTTATAGCTAGAGAGGAGAAGTCAATGCCTGGCTTCAAAGCTTCAAAGTACATGCTGACTGTCTTCTTAGGGGCGAATGCAGCTGGTGACTTTAAGTTGAAATACATGCTCATTTATGATCCAGAAAATTCTAGGGCCTTTAGGAATCATGATAAATTCACTCTGCCTGTGCTCTAGAAATGGAAAGAAATGGAAAAATTCTCTAGAAACGGAAAGTAAAAAGTCTGTTTACAGCATGATTTATTTTATATTTTAAACCCAAATGTTGAGACCTACTGCTCAGAAAAAAAAAAAAAAAAAATTCTTTTGAAATGTTACTGCTCATTGACAATGCACTTGGTCATTTGAAGATCTCTTATGGAGATGTGCAAGGCAATTAGAGCTGTTCACATGCATGCTAACACAACCTCCATTCTGTAGCCTATGGACCAGGAAAAAATGTTTAACTTTTAAGTCTTATTATTTAAGAAATATATTTGGTAAAGCTATTAGCTTCCATAGATAGTGATCCTTCTGATGGATTTGGGAAAAGTACATTGAAAACTTTCTGGAAATGATTTGCCACTCTACGTGCCATTAAGAACATTCCTTGTTTTTGGGACGAGGTCAAGGTATCAACATTAACAAGAATTTGGAAAACATATATTCCAACCCTCATGGGTGACTGAGTGGTCCAAGACTTCAGTGTAGGAAGTATCTGCCCATGTAGTGAAAATAGCTAGAGAACTATAGTTAGATGTAGAGCCTGAAGATATGAGTGAATTGCTACAATCTTATGATAAAACTTGAATAGGCAAGGAGTTGCTTCCTATGCATAAGCAGATAAAGTGGTTTCTTGAAATGGAGTCAACTCCTGGTGAAGATGCTGTGAACATTGTTTAAATGACAACAAAACATATAGAATATTACATAAACTTAGTTGATAAAGCAGCAGCAAAATTTGAGAGGATTGACTCCAATTTTGAAAGAAGTTCTATGGGTAAAATGCTAACAAACAGCATCTCATGCTCCAAAGAAATCTTTCTCTTTCATGAAAGGAAGAGTCAGTTGATACAGCAAAGTTAATTGTTGTCTTATTTTAGGAAATTGTTTACAGCCCCCCAACTTTCATCAACAATTACCCTGATCATTCAGCAGCCATCAACACCTAGGCAAGACTCTTCGCTAATGAAAAGAGTATGATACACTAAAGATTCAAATGACCATTAGTATTTTTTAGCAATGTAGAATTTTTAACAGGTATGTACAGTTTTTTAGACATAATACGATTGCAGACTTAACAGACCACAGCATAGTATAAATATACTTTTTAATGTACAAAAAACTGAGATCTTAATGTACTAGGAAACTGAGATCTACACAGTTTCAAAGCCATGTTTTTTTAATGTTCTTTATGCTTTTTAGGCCAAGCTATACTGAAATACAATCTATATTTCAAGAAATGGCATTGGACAATAACATATGTAATTACATACACACATGTGCACATACACACACATGCACTTTTGTTATACAACTATCCTAGTCCAATATAATCTATTTTAATCTCAGCTAAATTGCAAATTTCTGTATTTTCTTGATTTCATATTATTATTATTATTATTATTATTTTAGACAGGGTCTCACTCTGTCGCCCAGTCTGGAGTGCAGTGGCACTATCACAGGTCACTGCAACCTCCACCTCCTGGGCTAAAGGGATCCTCCCACTTCAGCCTCCCGAGTAGATGGGACCATAAGCACACCACCATTTCCATTTAAATTTTGTAGACATGGTCTTCTGCCATGTTACCCAGGCTGATCTCAAACTGCTGGACTTAAGTGATCCACCTGCCTCAGCCTCCCAAAGTGCTGGGATTACAGGCATGAGCCACTGTGCTTGGCCTGTAAATTTTCATAATAAACTCTATTTGACTCTCTCTCCTTGTTATAGGCTATGTTTATATTTCCTACAGATCATATTTTCATTTTTGACTTTATATTCTTGAAGGTGATCATAAGAAATACTCAAATTATCATTCTCAATTATTTTCTTCCTTTCACCAGAACATTATACTGAACCACATTAACAATGTTATCAGTGCCTACTTCTTAAATTCTATACAATTTACTAATTCTTCTGATATTATTTATATAATTGTGGAGCACATGAGACATTAATTTCTTATTGCTTTTGTAACACATTACCACAAACTTAATGGCTTAAAACAACGCAAATATATTATTTTAGATTTCTGCAGGTTAGAAGTCTGAAACATATTTCTAGATGTTGATATGGCTGTATTCCTTCTGGGTGCTCTGGCCTGTTCTTTTATTCTTGTCCTTTTTTTTGTTTTGCTTTGTCTTTCCCAGTATCTAGAGGCAACCTCCACTCATTGGCTCATAGCATCTTCTTCCATCTTCAAAATCACAGATGCATCTTAGTCCTACATCCATCTCCACATTTCAATTCTCTGACTGTCCTCCTTCCATGTATCATTATAAGGACCTTGTGCTTACATTGAGTCCATCAAAATGATCCAGGACAATCTCACCATCTCAAAATCCTTAATTCAATCATGTCTACAAAGTCCTTTTTGCCATGTAAGGCAACATATTCAGTGGTCCTTTTAATTTTATTCCATTTTATAATTGTGTTCTATTGAGTAGACTAATTTATTTCTCCATTTATATATATATATATTCTCTTCTTATTTTAACTTCACTTTAACTTGTTCAACTTTTGTAGCCACCATTAAACTTTGGAGGGCATTGTAGCATGCATAAGACAATCTGTCTATTAATGTTTAAAGTATTTTTGACATTTATTAATATATAATTTACAAGAAAAATATTCACAGTATGAATTATAGTTCTCACAGTTCGGTGGAGAGATTCTACATTAGAAAGTAATATAAATATTAAAGTAATAGAGAATATTTTATTCCATGATGTCAGATACTGGAGGGAAGTTATCTAGCTGTAACAATAATCTGACACACTTATGAAAATTGTGACATGATTTGAACTCTGATAGGCAATAAAAAGTGGGACACGGGGAATGATATTCCATGCAAAACAAACAGCATTTTCAGCAACATGGATGAATGAGAATATGGCATATTTAGAAAAACAGAAAATAATATATTTAACAAAAATATAAAGTGAACCAAAGAGTGAAGAATCTCAACTCTAGAAGTATAATAAAGAGCCAGATCACAAAGTATCATATAGTTTATATTAGGATCATGATAAAGATATAAATTTAGAAATTGTAGATCAAGAGAAAAGGGGTTAAGAAGCTAAACTTAGCTAAGTCTGGTTATTTGTTGGATGCTCTTTAGGATAATTTTATGATGGCTCTGATATTTTGGATTAGATGATGACATAACTATTTAATATGGCATACGATATAGCAAGATGAACTAATTAGAAGGTGAAAGGGAAACCAGGAAGGTAAGTATCGAGTTCAATTTGGTCATGTTGCTTTTGAGGTACTTGATATCCAGCTGGAAATGCCCAATAGACTGTTGTAGTTCAGAGCAGGCTCTTGTGGAATAAAAACATCACTTTTGGAATAAAGATTTCATCACATATGATGATAGTTGGTAAGTTGGTAGTTTGTTAATGGCTTATTTTTAATTGTTACCCATAATTCACTTATTTTTACACCATATGTATGATTGATTTGGAAAATTTGAAGCATGCATGGGAAGAAGATAAAGACTGAAAGCCTAGAGAATAAAAACATTTATGACATGAGCTAAGGAAAGAAGACTTTATAAATTAGATGTACAGTACTAAAATAATAAACAGAGAAAAAAATTTTCCAAGAGAAATGGGTAAAAACAAAAAAATCAAGTGACATTAAGAGAACAAGTTAAAAACAAGAATTGAAAAGTTTATCTGATTTGACCATTAATTGACATTGATAGCCTTAATCAATATTCATGAATGAATGTGAAAAGTCAGATTCAATGTATTTGAATATTAAAGTTTGAAAAAGCAAACATGAACAATCTTTAAAACATTTGAAGATGAAAATATGAACAAGTGGACAAAGGTTAATGGCTCAGACAGATAGAAATTTTATTTTTTTATTTATTTTACTGCTAGAGAAATTTTGGAAAGAAAAGGATTGAAGAAACATGGAAAAGAAAAGAAAGAGGCCTAAAATTGGTAGGTGTTCAATATCTAGGTACTCTTATTAAATGGCCTCTACCCCAGTACTCCTCACATTAACCAATGTCACCATTGTGGCTTCCATCTTCCATCTACAACTCCTCAGGGCTCATCACTTTTTGCCTAGTATGCCACCCAATCTTGCTCTTCTACTATGTGTGCTCCACACCGAACAAATTTCCATATTCTCCATGTTTTGTGGCTGGCATATCTCAACATCTCCTTTAAAGATACTCCTCTCTTATGTCCCAACCTTTTAGCTGTTCTAATTCTGTGCAAGGCTATCATTAGCACAGATTCATATATAAAAGATGTTATTATAGTTATTAGAGAGCTGTAAAGGAGATTTCCCAGATGATGCTACCAAGCAGTTGGTATATAATGATATATAATTTGATGACTTTTTGGGATGTGTGGAGCATAGTAATCCATTAGTCACTTATTTTTACACCACGTATATATTAGTGCCAATGTAGTGCAGAAACTTCTTTCATGCTTCCTCAAACTTTGTGAAAACTAATTATCCTCCTTGTCTGTAAATCCAACATTCAAAATCTCATTGGGCCTCAGCAGTTTATCTTTTCCTCCTTTACTATTATGTAATGATCACTAAGAATACCTTTTTGGGAGGCACTGGTTAGAAAGATAGAGGCTACATTACAGAATGTTGAGTGAAAAGCCTCAAGCATGAAAGAGAAAGAGAAGATAATTGAAGGAACATAGTGGGGTTAAAAAAACATCAATATGACATTCAGTGAGAACTTGGTGAAATCTTCAAAGGAAATTTCCACATAAGTGAAAGATCAAGAATATCCTTGCTAACAGTGAAAAAAAAAACACATAAAATAAGTGACCAATGAAATAAGAAGCTCAGATAGTGGGGTAAAAAGCTAATAATGTAAGAGTCAGAGATGGAGAATAGAGATCAAACCAAGAGCAATTTAAGAGGCTCCAGAAGGCAGTTCAGCAGGAAGAAATTGTTTCAGCTTGGAATATTCCTGCGCAGTCAGTACATCAGCCACCGGTAAAGTCATCCAGACAAAAAATAGGATACTGGACATTTCTTCTGCAGTTTGCATAACAGGCATTTCCTACATTTCTCTTTAGGAATAAATAATACTGAACTTAAAACTAAAACATACAAAGCAATTTTATTGAGTACATTATCATCCTGCTCTACAATTTAATGTACTTTCATGATGAGATAATTCAAGATGTCCTATTTTGATTATTATTCTCTCTGCTAACACAGTGCTAATGTTTATACTTAATTATTCCAACATGTTCTAGTAAAACTTTTATCTTTATTTTCTAAAAGTCAGTAACATCTACATAGAGCTGATTGTTAACTCTTGTTTCTGCAGTATTAATATTAAATACTTGACAAGGATATCGGCCTATTAATGGCTTATTTTTAATGGGATATATTGACTTTTGTATTTTTGAACTCAGCATTTTTCAGGAGGAAGACATGAAGAGTTCAGTTTACAAAATTCATTTTACAAAAGAGTTCATTTTACAAAGTCTACATTTAGAAAGGGACCAGAGTAAATTCTGCAGAGACCTTCAATTCTTTCAACCCCTTAAACAAGAAATACTTGCACTGAAAGAAAAAAAAAAAACAAAAACTTAAAAAGGGAGAGTAAAAATTAAAGAATAAATAAGAATAGTAACAAAATTCACAGAGAAATAACTTATTTCTTTACCATTTAACATTTTTGAAGCAAGGAATTAATTTCTAACTCTTACTAGAGGAATTTAGGTGGTGTTTGAAGGTAATTGTAATAACTACTTTCTCTTTCCTCATGTTTTGTCAGGAGCATCAAAAAGCATTAATTTGATGCTTTGTTATGCATAGGTTCTACTCCAACTATCTCCTTTGCTTACTACTCTACATCCACCTTCGTCCAATTGACAAGGGCATGCTATTCATATTAGGCACTAACTAATCTCATTTAAATATTTCTGCATTTTTTGCATACACCAATGAAGAACTCTTTTCTCCATTTCTTATCATAAGAACTACTCTAGCTCACAGTTTTTCTCTCTTTTTGCCTGCCCACCTTGTCTTGGTGCTTCCCTGTTTGATCCTCTGTGGCATGGTGAACTTCCCGTTTCCAGAGACTTGTGAGACTAGTTGAAAGAAGTTTTATTAAACTTCTTTCTTCATGACAGTCATTTCCACATCTGTGTGTCTTAGTGTCTCATACCTAATTAAAGCAAATCTAAAATACCCTTAAAACAACAATAGTTATGAGTGTTATGTAAATGTTATCCTTGCAGGCAATACTATATGAAGTACTAGATACATCAATTTTCACATGTATACTTACAAATAAGTTTGCATAGAATAATGAAATCAAAAAGGATAAATCTATACTTTATTTTTATTTTACATTATTAAAGCAAATGTGTGAAGACATCTCCATTGTGGAGAGAAATAACAGGAAGCTCTTCAGCATTTAATTATCTCCTCAATCCTCTCTTCCTTTAGGTTGATAATTGTACTCTACTTAAAATTCCCCAGTAACCATCTAATCTAGCAAAAATTACCGTAAATTCTCTCCATATCTACTACATCTACAACTATGTGTTATTTTCTCATTTATATAAGGTCCACCTATCAACAGAGTTTCTCATTTTGTCCAAGGCTAAATCCTCCATGTTTTCAAAATGCTTGATTTGTAACTCTCATGTAGCTTTTAATATGTCCCTGTAAAATATTCTTTAAAATAATAAAAAACACTAAGCCTCACATATAGAAAAATATATGGCAAATATTATCAAACTTTATGTGTCATGAATATAAAATACGTTTTCATTATAATTATGCTTTGAATTTCATTGATGGTTAAGGGATCTCAGCATATTTATGTATCTTCCAGGAAATGCTTGTTCATTATTTTTACTCATTATTTTTGTTTGTTTGTATTTCTTCTTTATGGTTCCCATGATTTGTAGATCTTCATTATATATTTTCGATACTTTTTTCAGTTTAAATACATGGGAGATATTATGTTTTGGTTTGTGGCTTATTTACCACACTTGCCTATCAGAAGTTTTTAATGTACATGAAGAACAAAAAGTCTTTCTTTTTTATGGTTTCTACTATTTATGTTTCATTTTAGAAGTTTTTCATACTCTGTTAAGATATGTGCCTTAAGTTTGTAAAACTATTTGCCCTTTTTTCACATTTAAGTCTGAAATCCACTTGTTTGATTTTTGGTATGGCTCCAAAAAAGAATTCATTAATATTATAAACAACCAATTATTTAGCATATTTATGGATTAATTCATTCTTGTGATGCTAATTTTAGCCAGCATCATTGTCATGTAATCATCTTCATAAATACATGAGCCTGTGCCTGGGGTTTATTCTGTCAATGTATATGCCAATTCCTTTACCAATATTTCACTTTCTTAGTAATTATAGAGTCATCAATTTTGTTGTAATATGGATATGTTTACTTATTCAAATTATGTAGGTTTGTTATAGATATTTGAATCTTACTATTCTTTCATATACTTTATAAAATATCATCTTGTCAAAGTTTTATAAATTTCTTAAGTTTTTTTTAGGCATAGACTTCTTATAATATCATTATATTTACTAAGGTCATATATATATTTTTGTAAAGTTTTATAAATTTTCCATAAAGAGGTATTACATTTTTTAAGAATGACTCCAATATATTTTTTTTGCTGTAATAACATGTTTAACTTTAATATTCTAAAAATTTATGACTTCTAGTGTATATTAGACTGATACGACAGTCTTGATAAATCCTCTTATTGATTCTAATATTTTTTCCAAATGTGTTTCTTTTTTATGGAGATAATTTTATCATCTTAGTATAAAGACATTTATTTCAACTTAAAATATTTATTCTTGTTTGATGAATGGGATGTCTGGTAAAATATAAAATAAAAACATCCTTGCCTCACTCTTTGTTTTCCTGCTATTGCATTTAATGTTTAAAAAAATACATTTGCCATAATTTTTAAGATGTATTTTTTTATCAGATTAAGTAATTTCTCTTTGAATCCTAATTGTCTAAGAGTTTTAAAAAATCAGGCATAAAGCTGGAACTTTTTCAAACTTTGGCCCTCAGAGAAGTTTTTAAAATTTGTTTAAGTAATGTGAAATTATATTTATAGATTTTCTAATATTGATAGAAGAGACCTGTATTTGAAATAAATTGAATTTTTTATAATGTGTATTATCATCTTCATATACATTTCTTTATTTATCTTGTGCTATTTTGTTAAGGATTTTTGTATATTTTTATGAGTCAGAACAATTTCTAAAATTCTTTTGACTTTTTTTATACTTTATGATGTTTGTGATCATTTATTTTAAATATACCATTAATTTGTTTCTTTATATAGCTGCTTATAAATGTAATTATTCATAAATATATGAAATGGAAAATCAAGTGGTCCAAACTAGCTAAGACAATCTTGAAACATCTTAAAAAAGAAGAGCAAATTTGGAAGATTCACACTTCCTGAGTTCAAAACTTACTACAAAACTACAATAGTTAAAACGATGTTCCTGCAGGGCCTGGTGGCTCACACCTGTAATCCCAGCACTTTGGGAGACCAAGGTGGGCAGACCATTTGAGGTCAAGAGTTCGAGACAAGCCTGACCAACATGGTGAAACCTCGTCTCTACTAAAAATACAAAAAAGTAGCCAGGTGTGGTAGCACATGCCTGTAGTCCCAGGTACTTAGGAGGCTGAGGCAGGAGAATTGATTGAACCCGGGAGGCAGAGGTTGCACTGAGCTGAGATCATGCCAGTGCACTCCAGCTTGAGCAACAGAGTGAGAGACTCCGTCTCAAAAAACAAACAAACAAGCAAACAAGAAACAATGTTCTACTGGCATAAGGATGAGCACGCAGACCAATGGAATAGATCTGAGAGTCCATAAGTAAACTCATGTATCTATGGCCAATTGATTTTCAACAACAGTGTCAAGACCTTTCAATGGGGAAAGAACAGTCTTTTTAAGTAATGATGATGGGACAACTGGAAGTCCACATGCCAAGCAATGAGGACCTACCTCAAACCATATTCAAAATTAATTCAAAATAGATTAACAGTCTAATAATATGATTTCTTACAATAAAGTCTTAGAAGAAAATGTAAGAATAAATCATGAATTTGGCAATTGACAGATAATGACACCAGAGCATCAACAAGAGAAAAAAAAAACAGATAAGTTGATAAAAATGATTACAATATAATAGATAAATTAAATTACAAACTTCTATGTGTCAAGGAATGTTATGAAGATAATAAACAGGAAACCTATAGGATGGAAGAAAATGTTTGTTGATCATAGATTATATATAATTTCAGATAAAATTGATGAGCTATCCAGAACATAAAAAGAACTGCCACAACTCAACAGAAAACAAAAATGCAATGAAAACAGTTGACAAAAGACTTGAATAGACATTTCTCCAAAAAAGATATACAACTACCAGCAATCCCATGAAAAGATGCTCATGATTGTTTGTGATTAAGGAAATGTAAATCAAAATGACAATGAGATACCACTTTGTATCTACTTAAATGTCAATAGTTTAAAACATGGGAAATGAGTATTGATAATGATGTAGAAAAACTGGAACCCTCATACACTGCTGTGGGAATGTAAATTCATGTGGCCATTGTGGAAAGCGTTTTATAGTTCCTCAAAAAGATAAACATAGAATTATCATATTGTTCAACAATTCTTCCTCTAGATATATATTCGAAATACCAGAGCACAATTCTAAAACAAATACTGTACACAAATGTTCATGGCAGCAATATTCACAATAGCCACAAGGCAGAAACAATCCATATGTTCATCCACAGATGATTGGAGAAACAAAATGTGGAATATACTTACAATATAATATTATTCAGCCAAAAAAGGAAGTGCCAATACATGCTACAGTGTAGATGTTACTATGTTAATATATTAGGTGAAAGAAGTCAGGCATAAATATCACCTTTTGAGTGATTCTATTTCTACAAAATATCCAGAATAGGTAATTCTATAGATACAGACAGCAGATTGGTGATTGTTAGTGGATGGGGAGAGGGGGAAATGCAGAGTGACGGTTTAATGATACGGAATTTCCTTTGAGGGATAAAAATGTTTTGTAACATGATATAGGTGGTAGTTGCACAATGTTATGAATGTTCCAAATGTGACTGAATTGTACACTATAAAATGGTTAATCTTGTGTTATGTAAATTTTACTTGTAAATTCCAACCCAATGGTTTTTTAGTCAATTTTCCTTCTACAGTTTTTTTCTCTCTCTCTCTCTCCAGGTGAAGCTAAGAATAAGACAGAAACATTTTCTTGACATCTTTAGTTTAGTAGTTTGCTTATTAGTTTTTCCTTTCCTAGATCACTCATTGTGGATTCCGTTTTATAGTGATCCCAGATTTATACTGATTTTGCCATTTGGGCAGGTTTTGCAATTTGGGGGGAGGGGGGATAGCATTAGGAGATATACTTAATGTTAAATGATGAGTTAATGGGTGCAGCACACCAACGTGACACTTGTATACATATATAACAAACCTGCACGTTGTGCACATGTACCCTAAAACTTAAAGTATAATAATAATAAGAAATAACTAAAAGCAATTGCAACAAAAGCAAAATTGACAGATGGGATCTAATTAAACTGAAGAGCTTCCAGACAGCAAAAGAAACTATCATCAGAGCAGACAGACAACCAAAGAATGGGAGAAAATTTTTGCACTCTACCCATCTGACAAAGGTCTTAAGCAAGGAGCTTCAGCAAATTTACAATTAAAAAAAAGTGAGTAAAGGATATGTACAGAAACTTCTCAAAAAAGGACATATTTGCGGCCAAGAAGGATATGAGAAAAAGCTCAACATCACTGATCATTAAATAAATGAAAATCAAAACCAAAATGAGATACCATCTCACACCAATCAGAATGGCAATTATTAAAATGTTAAGAAACAACACATGCTGGTGAGGTTTCAGAGAAATCAGAACACTTTTACACTGTTGGTGGGCATGTAAATTAGTTAAACCATTGTGGAAGACAGTGTAGTGATTCCTCAAAGATTTAGAACCAGAAATACCATTTGACCTAGCAATCTCATTACTGTATATATACCCAAAGGAATATAAATCATTCTGTTATAAAGATACATGGACACATATGTTCACTGCAGCTCTATTCACAATCATAAAGACATGGAATCAACCCAAATGCCTGTCAATGATAGACTGGATAAAGAAAATATGGTACATATACACCATGGAATGCTATGCAGCCATAAAAAGGAAAAATATCATGTTCTTTGCAGGAACATGGATGGAGCTGGAAGCCACCATCCTTAGCAAACTAACGTAGGAAAAGAAAACCAAACACCACATGTTCTCACTTATAAGTGGGAGCTGAACAACGAGAACACATGGACACAGGGAGGAGAACAACACACACTGGTGCCTGTCGGGGGAGGCTGGTAGTGGTAAGAGGATTAGGGTGAAGAGCTAATGCATGCTGGGCTTAGTACCTTGGTGATGGGCTGATAGGTGCAGCAATCCACTATGGCATATGCTTACCTATGTAAGAAACCTACACATCCTGTACATGTAACCTGGAACACACACACACCACACACACACACACACACACACACACACACACACAAATTAAAAAAATAGAATTGATAGAACTTAAGAATTAATAATAAAAGAGGACACCCAGTTTAAAGCTACCAAGTAAATGACATACACTGTCAGGATAGCCAAGTGTAAAACTAGTAGTCTATGTCCACAGGTAGACAAGGTTTACTGGGCATAGAACAGGATGACTCTGAGCTAATGAGAAAGGCTTTACCAACACAGCAATTAGTTTTGTGATTGTATTGAGGAATATGACCTGAAAATTTACAAATATGGTCAAGGAGAGGCCAACTCTTCCTACTCAAAACCCCACCCACTGAATTAAGCTAGAAGTTGTCAGAATTTGCCTAATATAAAACATAACTTTTTATTTCCAAATTTGCAGTTAGGCTTACACCACTGTTGTGCTATCTAATGCAGATTCCAGGATACCAGGTCTTTGAGCACGTGGTAGTGTATCAAGAGATGAGGCAGAAATTTCTTCCACAAGAATCCATCATCCCTGTAGGGAGTCTCTTTGTAGATTGGAAGGTTTATAAAAGAAAATGAAGTTTTGTTTAATGAGATTGAATGAAATAAGATGTGTCTGTGGATTATCACAATGAGATAAGGATGCAGAGACCGGGTACAGAGGGCATGGGATTTATTACATCATTCTACTTTAGGGCTCCAGCTAGTTGTCCCCAGTTTCTAGCATAGTGGGATGTTTTTCACCTGCAGACCAGTGATCAGCCTCTTCTATCCAACACCATAGTGTCTGGTTTAGTCTGTGGTTTTCATACGGATTCCCTAGCAATTCCTGCTGCTTGAGAGTTGATAAAATTGTGAGGGATCAGAGGTGCATGAAAGAGTAACTCTGAAGAAAATGTATTAGCCTGAATGAAAGGGCACAGAAATAATTATACTTCCCAACTGTAGCTTTTGCACTCAGGCTAAACACGTTTTTAGCTCAGTTCACCAGAGTGCCATTTCTAGTAAAAGCCAAGCTAACAATATAAAAGTATCTTTTATTTCCTTTTTTTATGTTTATTTTCATCCTAGAGTATGTGGGGGCAGGTTGGTGATTCTGCCAAGACAAGATTAGAATACTCCTTGTTCCTGAATACACCCGTCAAAATACCTTGCAGTGGCACCCCAGTTTCTCTTAAATTCTCACATATAAGAAAAATAATCACCTGCACTTAATGACTAACAAAGACATGGGATTTGAGGTGAGTAAGGAATACAGAATGACCTCAATATGTCAGAGACAAAAGGAAGGGTTAATGGCAATGTCAACTATAGATATTACAGAACAGCAATGACCTTGGGAGAGTGAGAAGAAATTTTGTGGCATAGGTTTGCTCCTCTATACAAAACTGTAAATGTTCATTTAACATTACTGACAATGTATGTCCGCTACCAGTTTCAGTGTTATCCATAATATTTTATCCTTGCTTTCAGGGGCAGAAACAAAGCTCTTCTCTTTATTTTATAATTTAATGTGCGGGATATTTTCAAGAACATTATAGATGACTTCTGCCACATCTGAGTATCAATTTAGCTCATCATCACTGTCAGAGTATTACAGTTTATGTACAGTAGACAGGTAGTAGATGAAACTGACCCTCTAAGAATGATAACAGGACAGATAGAAATTGGATGTACTAAAAAGTGAAGGTTGGAACAAATTTTATTGTGTTTTTACAGGATTACAATGCAAAATAACTAGTGATCCAGCTAACTGGGTGCTCGTTTTTACTAATTATCATTAATTACTATTAATCCTCTCAATGTCAAAGGGATTGCTGTGTTGATTCTATTTAAAATAAGTTTTAATAAAATTGGTGACGCATATATAGCCTAAAATAAACTAAAGGGTAAGCTCATTTTAAATTGTGTATTTGTTGAAGTTGATTTGTTCAGATACTGTAAGGATTACAAGTGTTAACCTTCTTAGGTTGTTATTAGCATTTAAATTAATAGTTTTCCATCAATAGAAAGCAAATAGCCTAGTTCTCATGTTATTTGTAAAACAAACATTAAAATTGAGATATATCTGATCCAAATAGTTTTGAGTTAAATTTAAATACACATGAATGAAATATTGGCAAAAGTTGCTTCCAAATTTCTGGCACAAAATGTACTCCCATTTGTCATCTCTAAACCACAGCTTGTAAGCATTGAAGAATCCACAGGTTGAATCTAATCTGCTGAAAAATTCCTTCTAGCTATTTACAATGCCTTCCTGTATAATTAAATGATAGTTATTCCCTCTTTGATTTTCAGATCAATTTTAAACATATTTTTTAAAATTTTGGGATAATTTTGGTTTTCTAGAAAAATTACAAAGATGGTACAGAGAATCACCATACTTTCAAATCCAAATCCTCCTCTAATGAACATCTAATACTGGTGTCAGAAACCTGTCATAATTAATCAGCCTACATTGATTCATTATTGTTACTTAAACTCTACACCCTATTCAGATTTTCTTAGTGTTACCTAATGTCCTTATTCTTTCCCAGGATCCAACTATATGTAGTCATCTTAAGTTTCTCTTGAGTGTGTCAGTGTCTCAGTTTTCTTATTTTTGATGACCTTCGCAGTTTTCAGGAGAACTGGCTAGGTATTTTGTAGATTTGTCCATTGGGAATTAACTGATGTTTGTCTCATATATAGACTAGGGTTATGTGTTTTGGGAAAGAAAACCACAGAGGTAAAGTGTCATTTTCATCACAACGTATATTGAAAGTAGATATTTTCAATATAATTTATCACCATTGGTGTTGACACTGATCCACTGGCTTAGGCAATGTTTGTCAGGTTTCTTCACTGTAAAGTTGTTCTTTCCTCTGCCTTTCCATACAATATTGTTTGGAAGGAAGTAACTATACATAGCCTCCTGTTAAGGGGTAGAGTTATAATATTCCTTGAGTGTGGGGTATCTACATAAAATATTTGGAATAATTTTGCATGAAAAATTGATCTAATCTCTTCCATGTATTTATTATTTATAGCAGTATATATAATGATGGTTTATTTAGTAATCTGAGCATAACCTAATACTGCTTTATATATTGTGTTGCTCATATTGTTCCAGTTTAGGCCACTGGGAGCTCTTTAATTTGGTATTTGTGTTCTTTGACATATATACATCAATTTTTTTTTGTTTGTATTTTGCATATTTGTTTGTAGTACTTCCTCTTTTTTGTACATTTAAAGCTTTATATAATTTCAAAATTTTAGATTCAATGGGTACATAGGTAGGTAAGTTGCATGGGTGTATTGCATGATGCTAAGGTTTGAGATATAAATGATCCAGTCAACCAGGTAGTGAGCGTAGTACCCAATAGTTTTTCAACCCTTTTCTCCCTCCCTCTCTCCTCCACTTATAGAAGTCCTCAGTGTTTATTCTTGCCATCTTTATGTCCATAAGTACCCCATGTATAACACTCACTTATAAGTGAGAACCTGTGATATTTGGTTTTCTGTTCCTGGATTAATTCAATTAGGATAATGGCCTTCAGTAGCATCCATGTTGCTGCAAAGTATGTGATTTCATTCTTTTTATGGCTGAATAGTATTCCTTGGTGTATGAGTACCACATTTTTTAAATCCAGTACACCATTGATGGGCACCTAGATTGATTCTGTGTCTTTGCTATTGTGAATAGTGTTTTTAGCACTTCATTTATTTTGGCAACTTACTTCAAGATCCTCTTGCATATTCCCTGCCCCAGTCCTAGAATCAGCTATTCTGGAAGCCATGGTTCAATTTATTGGAGAATTCTATTCGAATTTAGTAGACCCATTCCTACCAGTAGTAAACTTTTTGCTGAAATAAATGCCAGAAAATAAATTATTTCTATGCATATCTATGTCTGTAGGTATATAAAACATCTGTTATACCTTCTCTCTTCATTGAATTATTCAATTCAAGTTAATTACAAATGCTATGTGCCCCATAAAAAGTCACTTAGGTGGAATTACAGCCCATTTCTTTGTGTGTGAGGAAAAATGAACTATAACTTACTATGATATTGCAGTGGTAATTGAAAGGAGAGTGATAAATGAACACTTAACCCACTCTTGGAAAGGAGAGAAGATGTCTCAAGAAACCACATTCACATTTGTATTCATTTTCTATTGCTGTATATAAAACTAATATAAATTTAGTGGCTTAAGAAATACTAATTTATTATCTTATAGCATTTCTAGATTAGAAATCCAGTCACAACTTAATAGGCTCTCTGCTCAGGATCTCACAACAGTAACACAAATTTATTGGCCAGGTTGTGTTCTCATGTAAGGTTTGAGATTTTCTCTCTAAGCTCATGTGGTTTGACTAAATTCAATACTTATTAGTTATAGGACAGAGATTCCATTTCATTGCCAACTATCGCCTTCATGCTTCTCTGAGCTTCTAAAGGCCACTCACATTCCTTACCATGTAATCCCCTCCAGTTTCAAAGTTATCAAAGAATAATCTTCATCATGTTGAGTTTCTCTCATGCTGTATATTTCTTTTTCCAGGAATATCCTGTCTCTTAAATCAGATTCTGCCCACTGAAGTTAATCTCCTTCTCTTAAAGTCACCTATGCCATATCAAAAAACCTAAGCATAGGAGTAAAATCCGTCATATTCTCAAGTCCTAAGCATTAAACAGGTGGGAAGACTGGGGGTAGTAACACTGGAGACCATCTTAGAATTGTGCCTACCATAGATCTGTATTTTTATAATTTAGTAGAACATTCTAAGTTGCAGATATAAAGAGAGCAGACACTAGGCAGAAGATAGAGGTAAGCAAGACATATAAAGTGTAAATAAAAGCAATTCAGGATTGATAAGATAGAAGACTTCCAATCTGGCCTTTGGGAGATGACACTATATAAGTAATATGGCGTGAATTAATGAGGACCTCATTCCATGCTAAGAAGACTTCAATTTTTCTCTAGTATGTAGAGAATTTTAATCAAGGAGTAACAGGTAAAATTTCTTATACTGATGAAACACAGAGACAACAGCACAAGTGATAATTCTGCATATTACAAAGCTGGTGTCAGAATCGTCCAGGCAAGAGTTGACAAAGGCATAAAATAAAATGATAGTAGGAAAGAGGAGATATGTATATAATTACCCTTGAAAATGGGGTTAGGGTTCATAATGCCTCCAGTTGTGTAGGCCATAGCTAGATTATCCAGGAAGACGCATGATAAATGACCCAGGAGAGGAGCTCTTTGGGTCTGTCAGGAGAATGCAGAGTTGATGATTACGAAGCACAATAATATATAAGTGAAGGTTTCTGGGAAATAAGGCTAGAAATATGGCATCAATCATCCTGTAAAGTATCTTTAATGGAAACATGCTGGAAGAGTAATCACGCATTTGCATTTGAGATTATTGAAGAATTCTAATGTAATTTTTAAAAAAGATAAAAATAAGAAACCAGAATGCCAAAGACTAGAAAGTGAAAACTTTAACAATTGCACAGCTTTAATAATTGCACAGTGGCAAAATTCATTTGACTTAGGCATAGGAGGACCATGATTTAAGTGTTTGGTATTCTATTAATACTTAGTAAGGAAGTAATCTTGCTCCAATTGCCCAAGAACAACAACCACGCAACAGTTCATATTATGATGTTTTGCATATACTCAATTCCGGTAAGAAATAATAAGAAATAGGTCATATTTTACCTTTGAAACTGTCCACCTCCCTCCCCAGCCCATTTTTACCTAACTTGGGGCCAATATGATGCTGGGGACAGACAAAGGAAAGCTAAATAGAAAAGAAAAGCCAGTTGTATAGAGTAATATAATGGAGTAGAAAACACTAATCTACTTCATTGCTTCTTTTTCTGTTCCCCTGATTCTGGAGCAAGCTAGGGATTATGCAAACAGTTGCCAAAAAGACTTCTTGCTATTTTAAATGACAGGTTTCTATTGGACAACCATCATTTCAAAACTGAAACAAATGTTGTCACTTATTAGAATGGAAAATACATGCACATAAAAATGCATTTCTATTTTTCATCTGGAACTAAGATTTCTTAGAATACATAAGCATCTTTAAGTTGTATGCAGACTGCAGAGATAATTACACATCACACTGTCATTTAGAATTAGCTTTGTGTACATAGATAGGAAAAAGAAGTGGGCATATGACAACTATCCATTTTATTTGATCAGTCTAGAAAATTTGATTTTCTTTGTTCTGACATTGTTTGGCTATTGAGATGGATCTTTTTAAATGATAGTAGTCAAATTTCTATGGCACTTTATGTTTAGATTTAGCTAGAGCCAAGGAAATGTTTTTATCCTCTTTACTTCTAAGATATTTGTTTAGGAACCTGGGTAGAGAAAGAATTGCAATTGAAGGGCACAGCAAGGTATATAGAGAACAAAGAAGATGTATGGACATTTCTAAGTTGACTTTATAATATACCATCAAATTATTTGATATTATATATCAAAATAGCTGCTAAATAAACAGCATATAAACTAATTAGTGAGGACTCATGACCAGTATAAGCACCAAAATTATATAAAATAATACTTTTATTACCTCACAACTCCTTTATGAGAACACTGACTGATGAATCTACTCACCTAAGGATGAGAGACCAAAGTGGATCTCCTCTTTTGTTCTGGCATCTTATAAATTGACTTCATCTTTGTTCTTGGTTAATAAAGTATTGTAGGTAAAAAAGTTATCTTGTTAAAATTATAATAAATTCAGGAAATATAGTAGAGATGAAGGGAACAATATGAAATTAAGCAATATTTTTATCTTCAGGATTAAGTAAATTGTTTAAAAATTATTTATACTTTGCAATTTATAAAGCTTGCTCACAAGCTTAGTTTTACTTGGTTGTAATAATGGAAATAGAATACATACAAAAACTGTTATTTTGGGGTATGAATTTTGTAAGATTAAATCTTGAGAGTCCTCGGCCGGGCGCGGTGGCTCACGCTTGTAATCCCAGCACTTTGGGAGGCCGAGGCGGGCGGATCACGAGGTCAGGAGATCGAGACCACGGTGAAACCCCGTCTCTACTAAAAATACAAAAAATTAGCCGTGCGTGGTGGCAGGCGCCTGTAGTCCCAACTACTCGGGGAGACTGAGGCAGGAGAATGGCGTGAACCCAGGAGGCGGAGCTTGCAGTGAGCAGAGATTGCGCCACTGCACTCCATCCAGCCTGGGCAACAGAGCAAGACTCCGTCTCAAAAAAAAAAAAAAAAAATCTTGAGAGTCTTGCTTCCTTTCACAGTAAATAGATATGCAATTGAGCACTTGTTTCATAATCTCTGATCATCAAGATTCCAGGACCTTCCATTAACTTCCCAGTGTAACCTGTCCCTAGCTAGCAGCCTTATGTGGTCATTTCTTTTTGTAATTCTACCAACCTCTATCACTTTCATTTTATCACCTCTCTGGTAGTCCTTATGTATTCCCTAGCATACAAGAAAGTTGTGAAGGATTCTGTTTTAAATTTTAAGCCTGAAATTTTGATTTCTGTGCTTTTGGCCCCAAAACATATTCTCTATTTCATAATTCCCCTATTAAAAAACGAAGAGTTGCCTTTCAAAATTTTCTGTGCCATGGTTTCAAAATTCTTTCAAATATGTAGGAAGCAGAATGAAATAAAGATAAATTGGCCAATCTCAAACTCCCTTGACTAAATGGATGTTTTTTTCCTGGATAGGGGCAGGGCCACATATAAGAGGATCAGAAAAATAAAAACAGATTAATATTTCATTATATTATCTAACTACGATGATTTTAAAGATAAGGAAAATAAGGTTCATAGTAATTTAGAGACTTGTATATGATTATGATGATAGAAAACTGGAAAGAATAGCTTGAATTGCTCTTGGTAAATCTCATGCAAGGATTTTTTGATGTCATAATCTATCTTTCAGAGAAATACACTTAATTGGAGAAATATAAAATTTGTGCTCTCTTTTGAAGAATTAATGTTGATTAGATCAAGACTCAACAGTCTTTATAGGTGCTGACTGCCATGTCTTCATTGCTATGGGAACATTGAGAAGGATGTAACTCACAGTCTGGACAGTTGTGGAAGTTGTTAAAGGTAAGTGGTGTTTTGAGAGAAAGACAAGGAAATTGGTTGAATAGAATTTCGTAGACAATGGCACCCATATGCTAGAAGTTGCAACTAATATAATCATAGGGTACATTTAGAGTAGAAAAGTGGGAGAAGAATTGATAAAAGTTGTGGTAAATAAGGCTTGCATATAAGTCATTAATAATCTTATTATCTCCTTGCGATAGTTTACTGAGAATGATGTTTTCCAGTTTCATCCATGTCCCTACAAAGGACACGAACTCATCATTTTTTATGGCTGCATAGTATTCCATGGTGTATATGTGCCACATTTTCTTAATCCAGTCTATCGTTGTTGGACATTTGGGTTGGTTCCAACTCTTTGCTATTGTGAATAGTGCCGCAATAAACATACGTGTGCACGTGTCTTTATAGCAGCATGATTTATAGTCCTTTGGGTATATACCCAGTAATCAGATGGCTGGGTCAAATCGCAAGGACAAAAAACCAAACACCGCATGTTCTCACTCATAGGTGGGAATTGAACAATGAGAACTCATGGACACAGGAAGGGGAACATCACATTCCAGGGACTGTTGTGGGGTGGGGGGATGGGGGAGGGACAGCATTAGGAGATATACCTAATGCTAAATGACGAGTTAATGGGTGCAGGAAATCAACATGGCACATGGATACATATGTAACAAACCTGCACATTGTGCACATGTACCCTAAAACCTAAAGTATAATAAAAAAAAGAAAAAAAAATAATCTTATATCTCATTTACTGCAAAGACAAAATATTTATGATTCCAAGAGACAAACGCATTTAATCTGTGATTGGGAAAGATAGCTATTGATGGTAGAATGTTAAAATAAAACTTCTTGGCAGGAAAGGCAGTTTGGAAATAATTGGAGTATCTCAACAAGGAGCTAATGTTTTATACTTGAAATCATTCAAAAACAAGTGGCGTTATGAAGAGAAAGAAAAAATCAAGATATATTTAGTAGAAAGAACCAACAGGGCCTAAAGACTGATAGTATGAGATTTTGTGCATTGTGCATTAAAACATCTGATACCTGGCACACACAACCATTCAATAAATGTCCAATCACTCTTTCCTTGCAACCTGTGTTGGATTGCTTTTTACGTGAATATAACTCATACCTGTCTGCCATGAAAGTTATGTCAATATAGCTTCTAAAGCAGTTGGAGTATGATATGAAGATCTATCATTAAACATAATGAAAAAAATTCAGGAATGTAAAATAGTGTTCATATGCATGTTTGACTACATAAGCACACGTTTACAAACATAGTTTTATACACCGACACCGATAAATGTGGGTGTTATATTACTCAAATGTAGACATTATATCTGTAGATTTACAAGGTCAGAAAACCATTATATCATCAAACTAGTGTGCAATTAATATTTGCAAAACAAATGAATGGAAAGTCTTGACGCTTTTTGTAGTTTTATATTTTGCAAGTTTAAAGCAGTCGGTTTTGAGGAATAAAACTCTAATACTAGCCACCAAATAAAAATTAATCAAGATCATTTATTAGTTACCACATCCACTCTACATTTTTTGCATTTGCTTTTTCCTCTAGATGCGTAAGAGTTTTAATGGATTAAGATGGTAAGAAGTATCAATAGGATGAAGACAATTTTCAAAAATAGAAAGTAATAAGAGAAAAAGAGAGGAACGGCACTCCATTCAGAGTTAAACATAAACCACAAACTTCCCCATCCCCTACATGCAGTGTCTATTTCTAGTATGCTTTCAAATGCTCCCTGCCTCTCTGTAAATACTGTTATTATTCTCTCACTTGAGTTATTGTTCTCCACTCATAATATTGATGCAATTCGGAAATTCTATTTATGTCAACTTAATAAATGTATATTTCCAAATGACAGGGAAAACACCCCTCAGAAAGTTGTTTGCTGCTTTCTAGTTGGGGTACCATAATCAATTTTACTGGGAAATTTAACTACATCATTGTTAAACAATTTGCATGTTACTAAATTCTTTACATGCTGAATATAAGAGGCCCGTCAACTATGTTGCTTTAATCACCCCCCATTTCAGTAAAAACTATATTTTCTGATAAATTACCTTGAGAAATCACATGCAGATATTTAGGATGTGCACTCCAATCATACAAAAGTTAAAAATATAAATAGAATTTAAGAATTAAAGAAATGCCAGGTGTCGTGGCTGACGCCTGTAATCCCAGCACTTTGGGAGACTGAGGCAGGCAGATCACCTGAGATCCGGAGTTCGAGACCAGCCTGACCAATAGGGAGAAACCCTCTCTCTACTAAAAATACAAAATTAGCTGGGCGTGGTGGCGGGTGCCTATAATTCCAGCTACTCTGGAGGCTGAGGCAGGAGAATCCCTTGAACTCGGGGGGCCAATGTTGCAGTGAGCCAAGATCGTGCCATTGCACTCCAGCCTGGGCAACAAGAGCAAAACTCCGTCTCAAAAAAAAAAAAATAAATAAAATAAATAAAATAAAATAAAATAAGTCAAAGAAATTATACCATGTTATATAACGAGTAAATATTCCTCATGATTTTAATAAAATAATACAGAAAGGTAAGTTAGGATTAAGTAAAAATTTGTATTTCAAAGCAACGGTTCTCATCTCTGTTTGTCAAAATCATTTATAAAATATTTAAAAATACAGATTATTGGAATCTCCTCTCCCCAACTATTTCCAGAGATTACATATAAGGGTAGGCAGGACCCCTGGTATCAGAATTTATAATTTCCTACATCATACTTAATCACAGCCAACTTTGAACACTACTGTTTTCAAAAAGGGGTTTTTGCCACCATGTAGACTAGAGATTAACCTTGTCTACATACTAGAATGTTTGGAGAACTCTAAAATTACCAGTATTCAGTGGCATTCTAAATCAATTAAAACTGATACCAATACCTAGCATAATTCCAGCTCCAGTAAGGATCTCTTGGAATGGAACCCACACATTGGTATTTTTCAGGTCCTAGGGAATAACCTTATTAAGCATAAGTGAAAATTCCATTTCAAAAATGTCGATATTTGAATGCTTTTTGTTGAATTATCTAAATTTAGTTTGTCTAGTAATCATCTTTGAACACAATGTTAAAGATGACTAATACAATGTGTAATATGACTACTTAAAATATTTGACGTATAGATACATTGCTATTAGTATTTGTTTTTTGACAGTTTACTTCATCTCTAACTACCCTGTCATTCATGGTCAAATTATTTCTGAAATACTAATTGCTTTTAAGACTCAATTTGTCATCTACTTTGGTTTCCTGTCACCCCTAAAAGCCTGTATCAGTTTTAATAGGAAGAACTTAAAAGACATGGTTCAAAATTAACTTGAATTAACTTTAAATGGAATTTCATATTTATTATAATCTACGAAAATGTAAATTTGAGTGACAATTTGATGTTAAGGCATTCCCTGACATATCATGTAACTTTTTTGAGAAATAGATGATGAAAATCATAGTTTTTTCAGCAGTGGTAAAAATATAGATTTCGGCTGAACTGGGATAACTCTAGGCTTATCTCTGTTGTTTCTAGGGACACCTGCAAGTCTGGTACTAACTTTTGAACAAGATAAGAATGAGTGTGACAATTAATGATTTATACAGTTCTATTTAAAAGTCAGAAACTCCAGTGGTGGTACTCAGGGTTGGTTTGCTTATTGATGTCTTACACTTGGTATAATTGGTTAAACAACCTGGCTTGCTTCCATAATCAGCGTGGCATAAGTGGCTCTGCAGCAAATTACTGCCTTTACTGTCCTGAAACCATGACCCTTTGAACATATATTGGTGATTCATAATGAAGAGAGGAAGTCTGTCCTAAGAAAGGACTTAGAGGAACTACACCTGAAATTCTCTTCAACTCTCATGCTTGCCCGCCCTTCTTTCATGTGTGGAACTAGAACTGTATCTTTATTTTATTAAACCAGCCTTTAAGATTATTATGTAAGATTTTAGGAGTCTTTTTAGTGATCTGACTCCATGAACTCATTGCAGGTAGCTTTCATAAATATAACTCTGTACCCATGGTCTCCTCTGTGAAGCCATTTTGATTACCAGGGAGAACTATGTTCTCTTGTGTGTCCATAGGACCTACCTATGCATGTCTGCATTTGAGCATTTGTTACATTATTCTGTAAAAGCTGTTCAGGTGCCTATTTTCCTCTCTAGATTATAAGTTTCTGGGGAAAAAAAGTGAGCATGATTAAATTATCTACTTATTCCTACCCACTTTTTAAAAAAATGTTATTTTTAAATTTTTGTTTATAAGACAGACCATGTAACATCAACCAAAAAAAAAATCAACTATACATTTTTATGCTCATAAAAGTCCAATTCCTTTTGTCCTTCAAGTCCTAAGCACTTAACAAATGTCTTTATCTCAGATATTAGACATATTATTTGATGATGAATTCAATCAAAGAATGACCAAATGTATGATTTTTAGAAAAGTGTATACACGGCTTCCAGTTACCTGAGAAGGAACAAAAACATTATATTTGCAGAACTTTAGGCCATTGAATTTGAAAACTAAAACAAAAAATATTGGTGCACAAGTCCTATTTATGTCACCTGTGATCTTAAATAGTAGGGTGATAACTGAAAGCAGGTAAGACGGAACTGAGGCAAACTGAAGAACATTGAATAAGATAAGCCAGATTCCAGATTTTTCAAATAGTGCTAGAAAACTGTCATATTGAATCCAGTTATATCTTTTGTTTTATTTCTTGTGCAAATAAAGATTTTGTTTAAAAACTATTTTCATATTCTAGGAATTAAAATTTCATATTCAAGAAATTTAAAAAAAATCAGTCCTGAAATATACTGAAATCAGTTAAGGCAAACAGACATTCCCAAACAACAAAAATATCGACACTCTAGAACTCTTACTTACTCCCACTAAAGAATTTTAAGAAACTGATTAATGGAATGGAATTGACACCATTTGTGGACATACATTTTGAGGAAGCTATCACAGTTCTATATTCTCCATGGAGGCAGAAACACTCTATTGCTGATTTCTGTGGTGATTCTGGCAAGCTATTTAGTGTCTGTAGCCTTTATATCAAGTAGATGTTCAATAAAGGACCAAAACTACATGAAAAATAGTTCTATATGTTGTCAAATTTTTCAGATATGGTTTATTGCTTTTCCTGCAGCTTTTGAGCTATAATTAACACATAATTATACACAATTGAAATATACAATTGTATGTTTGGTTCAGTGAAATCTAGATAATGAACATAGCCATATCTCCAAATGTTTCCCGATGACCATTTGTGTAACTGTATGAAATAGTAAAATTACAATTATTTTCCCTAAAAATGCAATTATTGTTAAAATCCAAGAGATTTTAGTGGCGAGT
This sequence comes from Nomascus leucogenys, assembly GCF_006542625.1. Classification (NCBI taxonomy): domain Eukaryota; kingdom Metazoa; phylum Chordata; class Mammalia; order Primates; family Hylobatidae; genus Nomascus; species Nomascus leucogenys. The sequence continues at coordinate 81,234,834 of NC_044383.1, forward strand.
ATCTTGCTCTTCACATTAAACCACCATTTAACCGTATTGTAGCTCACCACATTATAGTTAAATGTTACAATTCACTAAAGATTGTATTGGAATTCTTACCCCATCCATCCCAGTCTGAGTGCGTATATGTATGTATGTGTGTGTATTGACACTGGGTAATATCACCGTTATTACAGTCTTTCTTAATAGAGTGCATATTGGGCATATATACTAAGATTTTGAGTGTCTGTTTCTTGCCAAACACAGCACTGAAAACTTTGCCAGTTATCAGACTGCAGACTGTCTCAAATAGCATTCTGTAATAAAACACTTCACCTACCTAGAGAACTTAGTTTCCTTCCCCCCTCTTTCCCCCTGTTCTTTGCCCCCCTCTTTCTCCCTCTCTCTTTCTCCTTCTCTTTCTCCCCTTCTCTCTCCTCTTCTCTCTCCCCTTCTCTCTCTCTCTCCCTATCTCCTTTTCTCTCTCTCTTTCTATCATTTATTATTCTATTTGTATCAAAAAGAAAAAACATGTCCCTTTTGGTTAGACTCTTACTCTTCATCCTTCACATTATGAAATCCTTAGCTCACATAGATTTGGCACAAATATATATATATATATATATATATATATATATATATATATATCTTATACTATCTCTAAATTTGCAGTTTCACTTCTTAAAATTCAAAAAAGTAGTTGGAGTTCAGCAGAAAATTGTGGTACATGTGGAGTATTTGTGATACTGGGGAAGAGGAAAGCAGCATAAAAATTATCTTTCTGTTTCTCTTTAATGAAGTTCCAGGTTGATTCTGGTAATTCTGGCAAGCTATTTAGAGTCTGTAGCCTTGACATCAAGTAGATGTTCAATAAATGACTGAAATCACATGAAGAATAGTTCTGTATGTTGTCAAATTTTTCAGATATGGTTTATTAGCAAGCATATAGTGTTTAATATGTAACCCACCATTCCAGATACTGACATATACTTTTTAGGTAAAATAACATTGCCACACTTTCATAGGTGTTAATGTTATGTAAGGACATTAGTGAAAACTAAATTACTGATCAATTTTAATAAATGATGTTTAATTTGTTGTCTGGATATGGCAACTATAACTTGATGTCTACCTTATACCCCCAAATCATAATTTTAAATAGCAAAGTAAAACTTTCTACAATATACTATTAAACATATATATATACGTAGTAGAAGAAATAGTATACAATATACTATTAAACATATATATGTATATATATGTGTATATATGTGTATATATATGTGTGTATATATGTGTATATATATGTGTATATATATGTGTATATATATATATGTGTGTGTATATATATAGATATGTGCGTGTATATGGTTTTTTTTTCCTGAGATGGAGTCTTGCTCTGTTGCCCAGGCTGGTGTGCAATGGCATGATCTCAGCTCACTGCAACCTCTGCCACCCAGGCTCAGGCAATTCTCCTGCCTCAGCCTCCCGAGTAGCTGGGATTACAGGCACATGCCACCACGCCTGGCTAATTTTTTGTATTTTTAGTAGAGACGGGGTTTCAGCATCTTGGCCAGCCTGGTCTTGAACTCCTGACCTCATGATCCACCCATCTTGGCCTCCCAAAGTGCTGGGATTACAGGCGTGAACCACCACACCCGGCCTATTTTTATGATTTCTAAAAGAGCGAAAAGGGTGAAAAATACTAGCAACATCTATAGCTGATAAAAGGCTCATAAACATAAGACAAAGAATAATTAATCATAAGAAAAAGACAAAGGCATTTTCTTCTTTCAACTCTTTATGGGGGTATTCCTTCCTAGTTTCATTTTCTAGAAAAGGGAACAGGCTTGAGCATTGTCTTACTGAAGATTACACAGGTAAGTGGCAGAAAAGAGATTCAAACCTAGAACCCCACTTACCTCCAAAAGAGGCAGGTTTTTGGAGAATTCAATTAATTCCACATCATTAATAAGAGTTGTTTTTGTTGTCCTTTTTTATGTCAGTCTTTGCTGTCTTTGCTTCTCTTGGCCTGAATTTTTTCACCTGGGAAATAAATGAAGGGGAAGAATCACAACACTGATTTTTAAATGGAATTTTATTTAAACAACCTGAATTACCAATAAATCTGTGGAAAAGACTCACACCATTGTTAAAGTTCAAGAAAATTCAAATTAAAAGCAAAACTAGATGCCACTAAGCAACAACCAGAATGATTAAAATGAGATGCACACATGTTGGAAAGGAAATGGAGCAACTAGAACTCTCATAGGCTATTGGCATGAGTGTAAACTGTTATAACTATTTTGGAAACTATTTTTAATTATGAACTAAAGTTGAATATACACATTTTGTGACCAATCATATAACTACTCCTAAATACATACTGAGAATGCATATGTATATATAACATAAGATACCAATAAGAATATTCATAGCAGCATTATTCATAATAACCCTACATTAGAAACAAACCAAATGACTATTATCAGTATAAAGTTTATACAGTGGTGTAGTATATTCTAACAATGAATAAACTAAAACTGCATACAGACACAGAATAATATAACGAACATATCAAACAAAAAATATAAATGAATATATAACCTGTATTTAATTTATATAAAACAAAATATAAAGCAGGACTAGTCTGTGTTAGAAGTTGAGATTACGGTCATCTTTAGAAAGACAGAAGCAAGTATTAATTTACAGAGGCAAAAATAAAGATCTAAAGTGGTGATAATTTACTATTTCTTGATATGAGTTTTGGCTATGGAGGTGAGTTTATAATAATTCACTGAACCATACAATTTGAATTTATGCATTGCTTTATATGATTTACTTCAATAAAATGTTAAAAATAAAAATAATCACAAATTTATGATAATGCTCTGCAGAATAAATTTAGTGAATTATTATCCATTTAATTGGGTATGAAAATGGCATTATGGTTATACAAAAATAAATGTCCTTAGTTTTAGAAATGCATGCTATTTACTAAAGCATGCAGAAAGATTGTATTTCATCATTTGCTTTAATATGTATTTATTAATACAATGAAAAATGAGGAAAAGATGAAATAAATTTTCTATTTATGAAAGACAATATTGCTATACTATTCTAGCTGCTTTTATATTTGAAAGTTATTATAAACTTTTTAAAAATTAGTGCTACATTTATCTAGCACTCAAAGAGACTAAAAATTTATTCTACCCTTGTGTTTTCTTAGCACAGATGTGGTACCCCACCCATATAGTCTGCTTTTCAGGGAGTTACTTAGATATAATCCTTGACTTCTCCCTCACCAATTCTATTCCCACCACATCCCTCACGACACCTAAAGTCTTACTGGTTCTACCTCTTTACTATCCAAGGATTTCATCTAGCTCACCTCATGCCATAACCACTGTATGAATTCAAGTCCTAATCCTCTCTAACCTGAATTGCTTCAATAACCTCTTTAACTAGTCTTACCATCTCCTGTTCTTGACAGCTTGTATCGATTCTCCACATTGGGGTAAGAGTGGTCTTTTTAAAGCACAGATTTAATCAAATTAGAATACCTTAATGTCTCCCCTATAGTGGGCATAGGAAAAAGCCCTGACAAATGTTTATGTACTCAACTTACTGAAATAAATCAATATAATACATTCAAATTCTTCCTTAAAATGAAGACTCACATTTGTGCTAGGATCTATTGCACAGGACTGCAATGTATAGTAACATTTCAAATTGGAATTGGTGTGCTTTCCTCCATATTTAGAATTTACCGGATGGATGGATGGATGGATGGGCAGCTGCTAAACTAACACAAGCTGCTCTGGTATTGCTCTCTGGCAGCCCCTCCACACTCAAAATGAGAAAAAAAAAATGTCCAAGGGAGAAGACTCAGAAAAGGAAGAGAAGAGTAAAGCCAATAAATTGGAGTTCTACAGGCCTTAAGGTAGGATGATTCAGGGAAACTGGGGATCCCCACACTTGAATGAGTATGATTTTCACACTCAGTAATGCATGTATATGTTTCCAATGGTGGTGGGCGGGGGGTCATTTAGGCCTTTATGTAGTTTTGTTGTCCTAACTGGGTCGGGTTTACTGGCTGGAATAAAGTTGCATTTAGCAGAAAATAATTTAATATAGGTAAGTAATATTTGTGGAATTTTTAGATGAGCTGTAGGAGTAGGATCAAGACTGAGCTTCTAGCAACAATATTCTTAAAGACTCCACATGTTTGTTTCATCATGAGAGCTTCCGGTACCGCCACAATAATTCATAGATAATTAAGAAGCTGTCAGCACAATCGCTGGCTATTGGGCCTCAATTTACTTTTTCAAAATGGATGTCACATTACTGTTTAACATCCCCCTTAAGAACTTCTGCTTCTATAAAAAGTGAAGCCAATCCATGACTACACTTGTCAACGGGGATAGCAGAATCAGAGTAACTGCAGCCACTTCGTGCTGTTCCACATAGAACTGCAAAATCATGAAAGGATCAGACTGGAAGAATATACATCTAGATTGGAAAAGTAACTGCAAGTTATCTAGGTGACACAGGTCTATGTTATATATTTCAAAACTCTGAGGTAAAGGGGACATACTACTAGGGTGTTAGAATTGATATCATTCAAGATGATTTAAAAAAAAAATCCTCCTCCAGTGTCATGGAGATAGTAGTAAGGGAACTTTGTGGTTTTAAAAAATATATATTTAATTTTAGTTTTTTGCATGCTTCAGCCAGTATTAAGGGAAGAAAATAAAAAATATGAGGGGAGCTAAATAGGTAAGGTATTAGTTTCTCTAATAAAATTAAAGTCATATATCATACTGTGCATGGATGAATTATATAATGGGTAGTTCAAATGCAAAAGGATATGTATAACTAATAGCATTTGATTCTGAAAAAAGTATTCTTGACAAAGAAATAATTTACTTTGTTGCTTTGTTTTCTTCACAAATTTACACTCTGTCACTATTTTCCCAAATCTATTTTAGAAATTTTGGAGAATGTATAGAGAAAAAAATGAGTTTACTTAGAGATGATCATGCTTACTTTTATGTCTAACATATTTTGCCATATGTTTAATAAATGAATTATATATATATATATATATATATATATATACACACACACACTTTTTTTTTTACTGTATTGGCATATTTTTTTCCTCTCTGCCCAAATCAATTTTTTCATTTCCTACAAATCACATAGCATTTTTCCTAAATCCTAAGAATCAAAGGCTTCAAGATCAAAGGGACTTGCATTTTATTTTTCAGTCAACCATTGAGGTAAATGCGTTCATAAAATGTGTTCATAAAAAGTATATCTTTTAAATATATTTTATGCTTTTCTTAAAGATGTCACTGTTTAGTCCAGCAAAGGTATCAATTACTTTATCTAGTTTACAAAAATACTTTAAAATACGGACTGCTAGCCATGGTTGGTTTATTCTTCTCTTCTATGTAATTTCATTAGTTAGATTACTATCAAAATGGAAAATATCCAATATTATACAGAAACTAGATCAGCAGAGTAATATTTAACCTTTTGCTTTCGGACTTGACTTTTTAAGATACATAATCACATAATATTAAGAAATAGCTTTTTATGAGAGGCATTCAAATGCAGAAAGCTTACTAATAAAGTATACTTGTTTTAAATTTGTGTTTATAATTGAGATATGCCTAAGATTAAACGACCAATATTAGACAATATTCAAGTTTAAGACATGTTCTCTATCATTATAATGATATTCACTACAAAAATTAAGACAAACCTTTATAGTAGGCAAGATGAGTCAAAGCAATATAATTTTGAAGTTCCACATGAATAATATGTTTTTTAAAATTGGCTGAATTGAATCAGATTGCCCACAACATGTCATTGCTTTTTCTAAACTAAAATTGTCTATTACTTTATAGGTGAAACTTCTGCTATTGTAAATCAAACTTCTTTTCTAAATGGCCATGAGGTCAATTAGCCCATAGTGCAATCATTCTTGTGTTGAAAGCCAACGAAGTTCATAAACAGAATGGTGATTTTGTGTTCCAGTTTGACAAAACTGGCGGAAATGTGGATTGAAGATGGATAGTTTGTTATGGGCCAGTAAAGTAGTTTTATGGTTCTCTTTACCTTTGTTTCAAGTTGGACCTAAATCCAAATAAGTAGGCAAGAATAAATAAAAGAATAATAATATAAAGAAAGAATATTTAATTACTGCATTACTTTCAGATGAGTATCAATCTCTGGTGTTGATTCTGAGATACACAAAGATCAAGTAAGTGAACGTGTGTGTGTGTGTGTGTGTGATCCTAAAACAATACATTGGGTGCCCTAGTATCAACTAGTCCTACCCTCTTGATTAAAGTACCTGAAATAAACTTACATTCATTTCCAGGCTTCCTTTGTGGCAGCAGAATTGTTGACTCTCCGTTTGTTTTTATATAAATTCATTCCACAAAATGACTCAGCTGTGTTCAAGCTTGACTTTCTCCAGATGTATTTATATGTTTCTGTTCTCAAGTTTCATAATCTGTTTCTCAATATGGAAAATCTAGTGTGGGTTTTTTAAGCATTATGTTTTCAGTTTTTAATTATAAAATTCATGCTTCATATAAAATTTTCAAACAATATAAAATCAATATAAGAGTCCCCTCACTATTTTTCGATTATTCCTTGTTCCAGAGGTAATGACTATTAACAGTTTGGTATGCATCCATCTACACTAAATTTGTTTTTCTCCTGGAAATATACAAACCTACATCATGAGATATTATATGTGTAAGTTTTACTTATTATGTGGCTAGGAAAAAAATGCTTTTGAGTAATCAATGTGTGGCTAAATAAACTATAAAACTGACTTTTCTTAGGAATTCTGGAGGAAGGGCTCATAGAAATATCTTAGATACCATAAATAGGGCAAGATCCACAGCTGCAGGCTATGGATAAAGTTCCTACGTTTGTAGCCTTCAGAAAGTGTTCTTCAGTAGAAAGTCAAATAAGCCAAGAGGAGTCACGTAAGTGTCAGTATGAAGTAGAAAATAAGACAATACTGACTTTTAAAAAATTCAAAATTTCCACTTACCACTTGGATAAAACTCCTAAGTAAGCTGTTATCTCTTTTACCTCATGAAAAGGGACATTCTATCCAGAGAAGATTCAAAATAGATGCACAGATTTCACATACATACACTCACATCCATCCATACATGCATTAATAAAATTGAAACTTCTGTTCTCATATCTGGGTGGCTCATGCCACAGGAAGCACCAAAATCTAATAAAAATGCCTTCTGACCAAATCATTTTTAACAGATGGTAATAGAGTCTCCTTGTTCCCTGTGTTATTTTGTCATGTTCCAATGTCACTCTTTTACTCCTGGCTTACCAAACTAAACAATATATAAAAATCAACTTACACAATTAAAACAATTAAACCAACAAAAAATAACTGTAACCACAAGACATTATTGTTACTATACATTTTCAGGACACTTGTCACTGAATATTCCTTTCTATTACAGGGTAGGTCAGTGAGCATATCAATTCCATCAGAAACAACACACTACTGCCTGGGCATTAGTTCAGTATTCTAATGGTGGTTATATCCATTAAAATTTAGGTACAGCAAATGACATACTGTCTGGAAGAAATAAAGCATCCAAAATTATTATTGAGTAGTTTTAAAACAAATATCTCATTAGGATTCTTGAGATAAATGGGATATACTTAAAAAACGTTCGCAATACAGAATGTCTGAAATCCTGGACAAAATATTCTTAAAACCTGCTTTTAAAATGTAAGGCCAATTAACAAGAAAAACAATACAGAATTTTTTTAAATCATGATCCTAAGTTTTAAGATAGTTATAACCAACTTAATTATGTCCTATATTCTTTTTTAAATCCAAAGTAAGGTACTCCAAAGACTCTCGGCACATCCCCCATCTCCTGGAATCTCATCACTGGAAACTTTATATCCTGTTTTGACTAAATTTCCTACCTCTCTGCAACTCCTGAAATAAAATAATTCCTCCGTACTATTGGAAACACAGGATCAATCTACATCCTTCATAATTCCAATGTTGATCACTCCTTTACCTTCATACACTGAAGAAAACCCACACTGTGCTGAGGACACTGCCTTCTTACAACCTTCTTAAGTGGTGGATAATTTTCACTTTCTTATCTTTGTTCCGCCGGCCTGAACATTAGGTACTTCCCTCCTTTCTCCTCATTACAATCCTTTCAGACTAGTGATGCTCTCTCCTCCCTAAAATTCATGCCTCCGCACTATCTGTCCTGATTGCCTGTCACCCACATTCTACATTTCCTGTCACGATTCATCACTACATATAGAGTCATCCCTCTGTATCCACAGGGGATTGGTTCCAAGACCTCTTGTGAATACCAAAGTCCATGGATGCTCAAGTCCCTGGTATAAAATAACATAATATTTGAATATAACCTACATACATCTTTCCATATACTTTAAATCATCCCCAGATTATTTATTATACCTAATATAATGTAAATGCCATTTAATTTGTTATACTGTATTGTTTCAGGAACAATGACAAAGAAAAATGTCTGTACATGTTCAGGACAGGTGCAATTATGTCTTTCAAAATATTTTTGATACGTAGTTGGTTGAGTCATGGATGTAGGACACATGGATTTGAGAGGATCAACTGTTCTCCCTTGGTTAAGCTGTCAATTATATTATTTTCCTTATTCCATATGCCCTTGGCAATAATTCTTTTGTTTCGTTTTTGGGATGGAATCTCACTCACTCTGTCACCCAGGCTGGAGTGTAATGGCACGATCTTGGCTCACTACAACCTCCACCTCCCAGGTTCAAGCGATTCTCCTGCCTCAGCCTCCCAAGTAGCTGGGGTTAAAGGCTCCTGCCACCACACCTGGCTAATTTTTGTATTTTTATTAGAGGCGAGGTTTCACCATGTTGGCCAGGCTGGTCTCGAACTCCAGACCTCAGGTGATCCACCTGCGTCAGCCTCCCAAAGTGCTGGGGTTAGAGGCATTAGCCACCATGCCTGGCCCCCTTGGGAATATTCTAACCCTAGTTTATTCAACCTAACTACTCTCAGACTAAAACCATGCATCTAAAGGGAAAAAAAAAAGACATTTTTCTACCCACATTAATTTAATCGCTATTAATCACCATTTCTGTATTCTATTCTTCCTTCTACTGTTCTATACAATTATTTTATATTTCTTTCTCAAACCTCTAAACCTTCTCCCCATCATCACTCTTGATTTTCCTTCCTCTTTTATTTAGAAAACTAAAGCAATATTAGGCACCCAGTACGTCACCCACCATCCACCCTATATGCTACCCTTATAATCTGCCTATCTTGTTACTATAGATGAATTATTTGGCTATTATTCTGCTCTCACCTAAATAGTCTCTCAACTTGTATTTTTGATCCTTTCTTATCTCAGCTATTCAAGGAAATTCCTCCAGAAGTCATCTCTTCTCCTTTTTTCCCTATTTTATCCCTCTCTACTGAATAGATGATACATCATTTACTTCTCCATTAAGTCATTTTCAATATCTTCAATTGAAAATATAATCCAGAGCCTTGCATATATATTATTACATCTTTTGCTGGGTATATTTTGTTACTGTGCTATATGTATTCTTTATGAAATTGTATTATCCATATCTATAATGTCAGTATTTTGAAATATAATTTTTATATATTGACTTTTTTCTATATCACTAAACTTCAATACTTCTTATAATTTTTAGATTACATTATACATGCAGACAACCACATTATCTGCATAATATGACCTATTTATTTCCGATTTATTTCAAATATTTAAAATTTTATTATTTCCTCTTCTAATTTCAGTGGCTGAGAAATTAAGAAAATAATGAGTAGAAGAGGTGTCAGACATGCTTACCTTGTTCTTGATATGAAAGAAATGTTTTAAATATTTTTATTCATATTTTGCTAAAAGACATTTTAAAATCTTGACATCGCATTGAATTTTGTCAAAAGTATTTTGAATATATTGTAATTATCATAAACCTTTTTTCTCCTTTTTCTGTCAATATTATGAATTACATTAGATGATATTCTAATTTTCAATTGTTCCTGCTATGCAGAAATAGGTCTAAATTTTTTCACGTATGACACTGTTATGTTTTTACACTTTGCTATTTTTAATTTGCTAAATTTTTGTTTCAAAACATTTGTATCTATTACATTTGTATCTATTACAAATATATTTGTATAGATATAAAACATTTGTATCTATTACAAATTTCAAACATTTGTATCTATTACTGTAAGAATGACTTGTGATGCAGTTTCTTCCATCCTTGTCTGGATTTTGGTGTCATGATCCTGTAAGCTTACTATAGGATTGCAGTTATTGATTGTAGTTACCCCTTTCTAAAAATATTATCTGGACACATGCAAAGTATCTTGAGATTATTTTTTATTTTATTGAACATTTGATAAAATTAATCAGTAAAATAATATAATTCATGTAATTGTTTTTTCATCTATTAGTGCTTTTGAATTTTATTTACATTGTATTATTTTAGGACATTGTCCATTTACTAACATAAAAACCTAATTCAAATCAAATTTTTTCTTATTTCTGATATTTTACATGTATTTTTTCTAATTGCATTTCTTTACTATGTTTGTTTTTGTTTCCCGGGAACAGATTTATTGAAATATCATTTATATTCCATATATTTCATTCATTTATATTGTACAACTCCATGTTTCTTAGCGTATTTGCAAAGTTGTACAAGCATTACCAGAACCAATAACTGCACATTTATTTATCCATTCATTAGCTGACAGACATTTGAGTTGTTTTCAGATTTTGGCTATTATGAATATTTGATTTCTATGACTATTCATGTACATGTTCTTGTGTGAACATATTTTCACTTTACCTAGACACATACTTATAATAACATATTATGGAAACTTTTAAAAATTAAGTTCAATTAAATTGTCATTACCTATATTCATTTTTTTTGGTGGGGCACCTTATTAGCAAATTAAATTGCAGATAAATACTAATATCATTAGAATTAGAATAGAAAAAAACAGAATCAAAACTGGTTAGCAAATAATATAATCATATGCATAGATAATCAAAATTATAAGAAATGTTAAATCATTTAATACACTTATAACCTGTAACAGTAAATAAAAATCAAATGTATTTATGTACCCAAACACAAACCAAACTATGTAAATGATACAAATATAATTCACATGCAAAAAAAGCAAGTCCTAAAAGATTATATACAGTGTGTTATTTGGGTACATATATACAAAAAAAGATAATATAATACCAAAGAAAAATAAGAAAATGTTTAACATAAATTTCAGGAGACTTTATCTGTCCTGAATGTACTGAGGAAGAGGCAAGCAGGGGTTTGTCAAAGATTCTGAATTATTCTTTGTATTAATCTGGGTGGTAAATACTCTAATATTTATGTTATTTTAATATATTAAACATATACAATCATTTTACATTATATATATATATTTCACCACTTAAAAGTATGTGGAACAACACAGAGCTAAGAATGGCAAAGAGAGTCCTAAGAAAGATTTGAACTAACAGATACCCAAACTCATTTTAGCCCTTATTGAAATAAATACAATGTGGTTTTGGAGAGTAGAACAAAACAGAGTAAAGAAATAGACTGCCCCATGAATAGAAACTTGAATAACAGAGATTGTATTTGAAATTACTGAGGGAAGAGGAGACCACTCCATAAATGACACAAGGACATGTATTATCCACATGAAAAATAAAATGTAAATATTATAGAAAAAGTTGACAAATTGAAATTAAAATGAAATACTTTGTACATCAAAAGGCACTCAAATGAGCAAAACTATTAATCACATGTTGAGAGAAGATATTTTCACACAAATAACTAAAGAACCCATAATATATAAATAACCTTTATAGAAAAGTTAATAACATATATTAGGGAAGATATAGGTCATTGGGAGCTAATGGGAAAAAAATGGTACAACCAATTCAGAAAAAAATTATCTTTATACTGTAAATTGAAAAAATTTTTAAACCATTAACCTAAAAGTCCTGTTCTATCAATTTAACCTACTTTTTTTTTTTAAGAATTAGCATCTGGCATCAGATACATGTTGTTCTTAATATTCTTAGCAGCATTATTCTCAATGGGAAAAACAAAAATACAACAAAATCTTTTTGGTTTTTAGAAACATCATAAATGTGCATTGACAGGAAAATAAAATAATAAATTGTGGTTGATATGGTTTGGAACTGTGGCCTCACCCAGATCTCATGTTGTATTGTAATACCCAGTGTTGAAGTTGGGACCTAGTGGGAGGTGATTGGCTCATGGGGACAAATTTCCCATAAATTGTTTACTACCATCCTCTTAGTACTGTCTAGTGAGTGAGTTCTCATGAGATCTGGTCATTTAAATGTGTGTGGCACCTCCCCTCTCTCTCGATCTTGCTCCTGCTTTCACCATATAAGGTGCCTTCCACTATGATTGTAAGCTTCTTGAGGCCTCCCCAGAAGCCAAGAAGATGCCAGCATCATGCTTCCTGTACAGCCTGCAGAACCGTGAGCCAATTAAATCTCTTTTCTTTATGATTTACCCAGTCTCAGGTATTTCTTTATAGCAATATGAGATTGAACTAATACAGTCGAATATTCATACAATGGAATTGTTTAACTCTGAAGCCATGAATATATCTTAGAAGCAGAATGCTTCATTGTATGAATATACAATTATATTCTTTCAACATATTCACAGGTTCCAGTGATTAGAATGTGGACATCTGACTATCACAAACTAAATTCATTATTATAAGTTTTATAAAACTCAGAAACAAGCAAAAAAAGTAAAGTGTATCGCTTTGGGTGAAATAACTTCTATGGTTATTTTCTATTTTTAAAAGCAAGGAAATGATGAAGAAAAAACCCAAGATAGTATTTTCTTCTATAGGTATAAGGGAAGACTAGGGAATAGGAAAGCAGAGAAGTAGTACATGGCTAGATGTAAGGTATTTGCAACATTAAATCCTTCAACTTCTACAGTATGTTCAAGGGTTTAAAATTATCCTTTTAAGTGTACATGTTACGTATATTATTTTGCTGTAATACATTTTAATCTAAGGCATCATTGAGACAATATAGTTCAATAAAAAATGAAAACATTAAGCATGGAAATTGAAATATATATACAGTATTTTGAAAGAAAATATATATTTGGTTCTAACGCTGCATGTATTAGGACTTATTGTAGATAATTTATAGACACAAGGGAGGTAAATTATAATTTAATATGATTAGTATTAGAAGCAATATGAGACTATGATTATAAACCTATCTGCTGTTAAAAATTACCTGAAGAAAAAATAGGGCTCATACCCTAATGTCTTTAATCTAATGTTTTATTTTTATAATTTATCTCAGAAATTGTCAAAAATACTTCACATAGTATAAAACAGTATATTATTCAATGTGGTTTTATTGCTTATGGGTAGACGTGTGTTCAAGCAGTATATTCGTCAGCTTGGGCTGTCATAACAAAATATCAGAAATTGGGTGGCTTGAAATAACAGAATATATTCTCAACAGTCTGAATGGTGAAGTCCAAGATCATGGTGCCAGTAAGGTCAGTTTCTAGTGAGGGCTCTCTTCCTGGCTTGTAGGTGTCTGCCTTCCTGCTGTGTCTTCACGTAGCAAAAAGAGAGAGAACAATCTCTCCTGTGTCTCTTCCCTCTATAAGGGCACTAACTCCATCATGAGGGCCCTACCATTATGACTTCATCTAAAACTAAATACCTGACAAGGGCCCTTTCTTCAAATACTATCACACTGGGGCTTAAAGCTCCAACGTATGAATTTAGGCAGGGCAGTTAAGTTCATAGCACACAATTTTCATTTTTTAAAGCACTATCTGTAAATAAATTATTTTATACAAAGTTATTTATAGTATGAATACAGTGAAAGGTTTTATTCTAGAAAGTCACATCAGGATCACTAGAAAGAATACCTAATTATTATCTATTATTATGAATAAAATCTAAAACCAGCTTCGTTTACTACTTGAGTTTTATTTCTCCTGGCAATGTGGTACATATTAAAGAAATAAGTCTATTTTTAGTACAGACAAATATGCCATTTTTTAATGCTAATGTAACATTGTTTGGAAAAAGGTGAAGGAAGAAAGCAAAACCAAAGAGGTTGGATAACATCTAATAGTGGAGACTAAGAACATAAAATTCATAATATTTTAATGATTATTTTTCAATAAAACTATGTTATAAAATAATCTTCTTCCAAAGATAACAGTTCTTATATGTAGATTTTAAATTTTAAGATGTACTTTCCTAATTTGAATCTTATTTCAATCTTGTGTTTTAGGAAGGATGCAAAAAATGACATCAAGCTATAAATATTTTGAATTTTAATTCTTGAAATTAATAATCAAAAACATGTCTGAATGTGAACTATTCTGCTGCAGCACTAAATTATTTGACAAACAATAGTAAGATCGAATTACTGTTTGACTCACTTAGATGACACAGACAAATCCAGATTTACTGACTGTGGATCAAATTAACAATCTTATTCCATGACCCACACCCTATTTTATGTACATCTGCACCCAGACAGACTCATCACCATAACCATTTTCAAATGTGATTTGTTGTAATATTGCAAAAAAGAGATTAAATGCCTGTACTTAAAAGCTAAAAATGTTCCTTTAAAATACCAGCAACTAGGGATACTCCCTACACAATAAATTCGAGTAGTTATCAGTGCCCGTATTTATTGCTTCGGCGTGTCGTTTACTTGTCAATCTCTTAAATCCATTTGGTTGAAGATATTTAAACCCACCACACAGAAACAAAACATAAAAAGACTATTAATGAAAAATAGGCTCTAGAAGAATGTGCATATATATCAAATTATTACAAATTTGAAGCACACTGATCAAATGCAGAAAGAATTCTACTAAGTGTTAAAACAGTTGAAAAAGTTATCCCCCACCCGCAAGACCTACTTTTAAGTTCCTTTGATACAAGGTGGCACAAAGTCAAGAAAGAACTTAAAACAAGCTCCACATTAATATTTGAAAAAGGGCACCCACTGTGTTTGATGTGG
Organism: Nomascus leucogenys; assembly: GCF_006542625.1. Taxonomy (NCBI): domain Eukaryota; kingdom Metazoa; phylum Chordata; class Mammalia; order Primates; family Hylobatidae; genus Nomascus; species Nomascus leucogenys. The sequence goes on from NC_044383.1 coordinate 81,249,986, forward strand.
CGCCCTTCATGCAAATCATGTAGTCCAAGAGAAATCCCAGTAGGAAAGATGCTGCTTTCTTCTTAGCATGCTCTCTCTTTTCTGCTGGATAATAATGAACTTCTCACACTCCCTTTGCAACCCCCCTTAAGCTATACAGAAATTAAGTTATTACTTGCTAGCTGAAGACTCTTTTGTCAGTTATCAGAATGTATTTTCTTATTGATTTTTAAGAGAAAGAAATGCACATTCAAAATTTGATAGGGGTAATTTTTTTTCGCCTTTTTTTCTAATAATGAGCAGAATAAGCTCCGAGCAAATGTGGCTAGAATGAGATATATTCATTTAAATTATTTCAAAATATGATTGATGTGTATAGGAAACCATTTATTTATATTCTGGGAACATGCAGGAGCATTGATTTAGTTGGAGAGGGAAAATTATTAATGGGGAGAGCCAATGCATAGGAAACATGCCACATAGCCTATGGGAACCCCATTTAAAACACTCTCACATTTGGGGGGAAATGTAGAAACTAAAAACCAAACTTGGAATTACTGTTATTTTAACAACACTCATTTTGTTGTGAATTTGGGAGCTTCAAATTTCTGGTAACTATGTGTCCTCAGGAATATTTAGAAAACTAGAAGAAAAATAGCCCCAATTATTTCCTTCTTTAATAACAATATAGGAATATTTAACATCTTGCCCCTGCTACACACGTATCAAATTCATCTAGGGGAAGCTGTGGGTAACTTTTCTTTGGCATTCTTAAGATGGCAATTATTTTTATTGCGGTGAGACCTAAAGTTTCAAGCTTATACTACTAAATATAATAAAGAAAAAATATAAACTATACTTCACTTACTAGTTTATCAAACATTTTTCATTTAATCCTCCCCAAAATTGGATTCAGAAATTACTCTTACTGTTCCCATTTAGCAAAGACATCAATTCTTAGAAATATTATTTAAATTACCTCCATAAGTATTCAAATGTGATACAACACTCTTGTCTTCTGACTGTAGATAACTTGAACTTCTTACAATAACCTAACTTCTATATTATGAATTAAAATCAAGAGAATAGAATCTGGTCTGAAATCTTCATGGGACATTAGGTAAATGAGTTCCTCCATGTTTACTCTTCACATCCTCTCCAAGGTGTGAAAGCGAGCATACATATGGCAATTCAAAGAGTCTTTGGAAGTTTTCTGGAAACGTGGCACTCTTCTGACTGAGAAACAATAAGTAAAAACTGCATACGCAGGTCCAGGTTAAATTTACTTTATGTTTGTCCACTGAAAGATATGTCCTAAGGCTGGTTCACAAAGTCTGTCTACCCTACGCCATGCTCTCTTTCCCCCTGTACCTTCATGCTTCTACTTCAGTGAATATGAAGTCTTGGATAGGAATGTGGAATTGATTACTTTACGCTTTAGATTATTAACTGTCCTGTCCTGTACTATTTGCTTAACAGTTCTATCTATCAATGCATTTTTGTACTTTTATGTTACTGATTTTTTTAAGATATATTATTTTGACAACATAGGTTTTTCACAAGTTCATTTGAATATCCATCTGATATGATAGGAAAAATGGTCTCATGCCAGGGGTATTTCTTTTGTTTTTTATAATTGATTATACTGGTTGTGATCAATTCCAGAAACTGCGAGAGTATAATATGGCCAAAATAATTGATTTGGCATTTCAAAATCTAAACATCCCTGGAATTTCTTATTTCTGTACAAATGTAACACTCTTAATAACATTTTAATCTGATGATGAAAATTTTAATGAGAATATTCATTTCCTGTGCAGTGGGCTCATATAATTTCCTGTGGGTTCATGGACTTTGACCATGCTATTTTCCTTTTATGTCTTATTGTTCCTATTTTTAATATGCACTTTCAAAAATTATTTTGCCTAAGCCATTGCCTTTTTTGAATACCAGCGTTAACTCCAGATTTTTAGAAAATAGGACAACTGATGCAGATTTAGAATTAAGAACCACAGATATAAAAGGGCCTACTTAATATTCTGCTCACATTCTGCAAAAAAAAAATATATATATACATATATATATATATATATGTATATATATCACAGTAAAGCTACAAAGACACATCAATAGTACTGAATTTGAATTTTGGAAAAATCTTGGACAAAGGCTTTAGTTTCCTTTTTGAATAAAATTAACATGTCTACTGACAGAGAAAAATAAACTCAATGAAGTAAATAGATAATAATGATGAAAAGGACACGCTTGTCAAAACATGGACTCTAACGATTATTTTGCACAATTACCATCACTTTGATATCCTTTAAATAATAATTTCTCATCATCTCTTCAAATAAGACCATGAATTTCAATATAATGGATCAGACAATTAGTGCATCTAAACTAAAGCCTGCATGTGGTAGGTGCCAGTGGGCTGTTTGAGGGAAAGGCTAAATAAATTGCACCTATGCACTGCTATACACAGCGTGTGATACTGTTCCTGACTTAATCAGATGATATGCTCATGCCTAGCAGCATCTAATTACTATTTTAATGACCCTATCCTTCATAGCTAACATACAGTGGCCACTTAAAGACGGAGCAGATAGATACGCTTTATAACCTCATATCTGGACAGTTTGTATGTGTATTTAAAATTTATTATACATATATATGTAAAAATTATTATGCATCTATCATTGACTTTGCTTAGAGCATGGTAGCATTTCTGAAACACAAAGGCAAAAATTACATTTTTTGTAAAATAATGAAGATGCTGTCAGAATTCTACTGAAACAAATGATTTATTTTTCTATTTCTTAGACCCCTGAAAAAAACAGTATACAAATATGTTAAGGAATAAAGAACATATTGTTTAGATTTTATTTAAAGAAAATATTAGTGAAGACTATTTAAGCACAGGATTAAAAACTAAAAGATGCTATCATTTATTCATAGGTTCTTTATATTAAATGCCTTAATGTTAATGCCTATTATTTCAGCAGATATTCTAAGATTTAGACATGTTGAATGTCCTATATTATAGTGGTTAGTAGTGATATTAATAAGTAGAGCTATGAGTCTCTCAAAATTATGCTGGGTAAGATTCAGTGATAATTTGTAACATGGCATATAATTAATTTTATTTTAATCTATTTCTGTGCTTTCTGATAAATCTTTCTATATTATTTTATTTAATTACTGCCTACATCCAAAAAAAGTTTTGCATGCATTACTTATTAATTTTTATAAAACGTCCATGAATTCAAAGATATTATTGTTTTTCAGAGGAAGATACTTGACAAGCTCTAGAAGATGATTCAAAGTTAAATAGTGAGTCATGTATGGATAAAGTGCAACACTTTATCCATTAAAGTGTTCTTCTTATGTTAATAATTAATGTAAAATGCAATGCTTGTTATTTTTTTATATGAAAATTTGTGTTATTATTAAATCAGGTAAACATAAGAGTTGATCATCAAGATAGAATTATATGTTAGTGCATCTGTCTTTCTGCAACATAAATCTCTATAACATGTTACTAATAAAGTAAAAGGAATAAAATGTAATACTAAACATTTGTATACATATTGTTTAATATTACCCTCCAAAGACTACCTTTCAAAGAGTACAATTATAGACTTTTAGGAACTGGAGAGGTCTCTCCAAAAGAGTCAATTATAAGCTGAAATTGCTGTATAGGTTAGAGTTAATAAGGGAAAACAAGAGAGTAAATGGGAGGAAAACTGTTTCAGATGGAGACAGCTATATTTTTGTGTTGGTTGATAAGAGCATAGAAGTTCAAGAACTTAGCACTTGAAGGAATGAAACAAAAGCAAAATATAGGAGCATAAAAATCACAGTGGTTCAAGATGAGGCAGGACGCCAGACTAAGAAAATTCCTATAAGTGTAACAAACATTATACCTGTATTACAGTGGCAATATGAAGCCTTAAAAGAGTTTGTACAGGTAAGTCCATCTGACATTTTTAAAAGCATGTTCTAGTTGCTGTCTACAAGGTGGATTGGAGCTGAGCAAATATGGATGCAATGAACTACTGAGACAGTGATGCAGGTAAGTGATAACAATACCTTAAACATTTTACTACTCTGTTTGAATAAACCAATGTTTCCCGAACTTTAGTGAGCATCAGAGGACTAGTAAAAACACAAATTACACATCACAAGAACCAGAGTTTCTGATTTAGTAAATCTGGAATGAATTCTGGGAGTTTTTCTTTCTCACCCATTCCTAGGTGATGCTACTGCTGCTGTTGCTTCAAGTACAACACTTTGAGAAACACTAGCCTCAAAAATAAAATGTACACTGCCTTCAACTCACTGCTAACTTAATAAGGTACACAAACCCTTATTAGGTTTGTCAGTTTTAGTAAATAAAAAATACAAGGCTCCCAGCTAAATTTGAATTTTAGATAAACAACAAATAAAATTTTAATGTATGTTCCACACAATATATGGATGTACTTATACTAAAAATATATTATTGTTGGTTATTACAATTCAAATTTAATTGGGAATCCTGTGTTTTATCTTTCAACCCTACAGCCCTGATAGACCAGTGATGGAATGTTCTGTAAAATATACTCAGAAGTGTTCTTTATTAAGAACTGCTAGACAGCTTCCAAAATGGATGACTTTATTCTTCCCAGATCAATATGCAAGCATTCTCCTTGTTCTACAACCTCACTGATTCTTCGTATTACCAAGCCAGTATTCAAATACTGCTTAATTTTTACCAGGCTTCTGTATTTTTATCCTAAACATTTAAATATAAAAGTTACAAGTAGGCATCAACTTAACATTTTTTTCATAAATCACTGACCTTTCATTTTAAATCTATAATTGCATTTAAACTTTAAATAAAACATACTTGTCCTCTAGCATATAATAAATAATTGAACCCAACACTCATCTATACATATTAGAAATGAAAACTTTAAATTATATTTGAAATATTCTGTGTATCTTTTCTATCAACATTATCTCCTGCCTCTCCCCTACATCAAAAGATAACCTCTGTCTTATCTTCCAGGCTTATTTAATTTCTTCTATCTTTAAAAGATGAATATATATTTTATATATTATATGTTATATATATTTATAAATTATATATGTATAATTTATTTTATATATTTGTGACTAAGCTTTAAATAAAGAGCTGTATTCATCTATTTATCCCTATATTAACTCAACCTTTTTAGAAACAAATCTCTATTAATATGTGTAGCTCTACATCATTCACAGTGCTCCATTACATACCCCTTGTATGTACTATTGATTGCTTTTTTGATTGATTAACTGATAGTCCTTTAGGATGCCCCATATTGTTTACTGGGATGAACAACACTATTAGAAGCATTTTTGTAGATGTCCATTTGTGAGCACATGAAGAAGTTTCTCTAAAGTACATGTGAAGAAGTGGTATTGCTTGACAACGAGGTGTGTTACTTTAGTATTTTCAAATTGCTCTCCAAAGGGAAGTTAAAACATTTTTTGTTATTGATTTCTAGTTAGATTCTAATATAGTCAGAAAACTTACTTTGCATGATCTTAAACAAAATTACATTTGATTAACTTTGTTTTATGACTATCAGATATTCTATTTTGGAAAGTGTTCCATGTGTACTTGAATGTACATTCTGTTCATTTAGTGTTGAGTGTTCTATAAATGTATTAGATGCAGTTGGTAAGGTATTGTTCTACATTTCTGTACACTTACTGTTTGTCAATTTAAGACAAAGTCTGCAACTATACAACTAGATTTGCATCTGTGCATTGCAGATTTGTCCATTTTTCTAGTCTATCAATTTTTGCTTTATATATTTTGTTGCTATGTTTTTGAGTATATACACATTTAGTCAATATAGATTTATTTTGGTTAGTATTTGTTGCTATATATTTTTTCATTTTTTTCTTTTACCCTGCCTACATCATTATATTCAGGGTTTTGTATGTGTGTAGATATTGTTCATGTATTTACCTTAGGAAATATAATGTACATTATTATTTTATAGTCTAGTATTATACTGTGAAAATAAAGTTTTTCCTCTTCAAGGAAATACAAGTAACTTACCATAATATTTGTCACTTTTTCGTCAACCCATTCTGTTGTAGTTGTAATAAGTATAAATATACCTATCTTAAAATCCCATAGGCAATGTTTTAATTTTTCCTTTCCTTTCTATAATCATACACATGTCAAAGAACTTATATAGGAGTATTATACCTAGCTAGAGGTTTACTATTTCTCCAATTGACTTTTGATATAATTTATTTTGTTTTAGTATAATCAAACCCATTGACATTATTCTTTAAGTTTTATAAAAATTTTGTGGGCTTCAAGAAATTCTTAAGATTGTATAGGTTTTTTTTCCTTCTAAAGATTTTGCAGATTAACCTATTGCATGTTAAAATATGCTAGAAAAAATATTAGATGATTCATTCTTGCCCAATTTTTCTAGAAATATTATCTCCATCATATATTGGCATCCCATATAATGTTTTATTCATGTTCCATTCCTTTGACTCTTGATCAAAGTCTTACAACCCTATGCTAACATTAGGCATTACACTTTCATAATGAATACTGATATATTATGGGAAGAATTCCAAACTTGACTACCTCTTCAGGATTCTTTAGGTTTTTTGGCCCATAATCTTCATATTATCATAGTCATGTTAAAAATTTATTTTAAAAATCAATAAATTTTTAGTAAAAGTTCAGCAAATTTGGAGATTAATTTAATTGATTTTTTACATTATCATCTAATTTTATCTAAGAGTATATATACACAGTATATATATATATATATACTGTATATATATACACTATATATATACAGTGTATATATACACTATATATAGTATATGAGTATATATATGAGTATATATATATACTATAGTGTATATATACACTGTATATATATAGTGTATATATACACTGTATATATATACAGTATATATATACAGTGTATATATACACACACACAGTAAACTGAAATTATTGAAAGTCAGAGAAAAAATATATATATACTATATTGGTGTTACATTTGAAGACAATATCTTTTAACTACGCTTTTTGTTGTTTGCATGTATACTTTCATTTTTTTTCGGGCAGTTGTCTTGGATATTTATTTTAACCTTATCTTAAATAAAAATAATTCATTTTTCTTCTTGGTTCTTACACATGCCACTTTCTTTCTTTCTTATTCAATGACAGTAGCTAGGACCTCCACTGTAATGTTGACTAGAAGTACTGATAGCAGGTGTGCTCCTCTTGCTTTTGACTTTAATGCGGATTCTTCTAATGGTGTAGAATTACAAATGTATGCCATGCGTAGATAGAACTTATTAAATTGAGAATGTTACTATCTTCCTAAAATATATTTAATTATAAATACATATATATGTGTGTGTATGTATAATATTGTATAATATCAGATTTATATAATTATATTATCAAGATTTTTGAAGGACCTCAGGGTTTACCCCACTTGTTTTGATACTGATTCAGGTACAATGGTAGAAGGCAGGATAATCTTGGTTCAGAGGCAAAGGACTTTATTTCTTAAGGCAGAGGTAATAGTATGAACATTTGGATATTTCCACTGGTCCTCTTTGTTCCCAAGTCCCACTGGGTGACATGAGGGGTCCAGATGAATGTTAAGGAAGCAGTGGGTTTGTATCTCAGTTCAGGTGTGCAGGGTAAGGTATGTGCCTGGCCCTTTTTTGTAAAACAGCAAACCTTATAGAAAGTAAAAAATGAAAATAAAAAAAGAGCTAGATATTCTGCCCCATGGAGTGTGCAGTTACACAGTGGTGATGCTGTAGTTGTCTTGAACTTATCTGCCTGTGTGAACAGCTAGAGAAATTCCTCACTGTAGGAAGCAGAAAAGCCTTGTTATTATGGTGCACTCAACATGTAGGTATACTCAGGAACCAAGAGAAAGTATGTCTCTTATGATATATAAATTGAACTCTATATACTAATAGATAATACTGGATTTTGCTACTGTGTTTAGCAGTGTTGCAAAAATATTGAACAAATTAATCTATGAGATTGGATTGGAATTTATCTTTTTAATATTTTTTTCAAGATGTAGGTATTAAAATTAAATGAGCTGATTAACCTCATAAAGTGAATTGGCTTATGTTTTCCCTAATCTGATTTCCTGAATTTGCATAAAATTGGAATATATTCTCTTTGGAAAAATTTGGTTGCAGTAATTAATTATTTCTTTAGGAATGATATTCAACCTGCTCATTAAAAGTCTACATAAGTATTTTCCCTTTTTTCTATCTGTCAATGTATTACATTCTAATACAGATAAATTATAAATAATGTTTGTTGAGAAACTTTATCCTGCTCTTTATTTAGCAATATTATTCTGAAAGGATAATATATATTCACAAGTATGAAAGAAGTATGAATTTATAATATAGCAAATATTTTACAAGTTTATTATATTTGATAGACTGTCTGCCCTAACCAATGTTTGAATTTATTATCTCTCTAATTTACAGAATTATTTGATGAGAGCTTTCAGTTGGTTCAGATAAAAAAGCTTAATAATCCGGTTACATGAAACTGCATTCACTAGAAAATATGAGAATATTTTAGCTTTGAGGGTTCACTATTCCACAAAGACCAGTAATGTTATCATAAGTTAGCTGTATGAAAGAACTGTTGCTAAGTTTTCAGAGCTTCATTGATATATGCTCTCGCTATACAACTCTTGATCATCTTGTACATTTCTACACTAGCTTAACTTGGAATATCTAAAAATAATATTTTAAAAGAAAAACAAAGTTTATGAACTCATTAATTTTATTGTTCTGGGGCTTGACAAAACCATTTCACAATATTTCAATGGAATGTATAATGATCTATAATATTCAAGCCACTTTATGTAGATATTCATAATAGTAACTGCAACCAGATATGGATAATATTAACAGAAATAAGAAAAATAATGAGGTTAGATATTAACCCAAGCTCTTTCCAATTGATAAAATCTTTTATAGTTACAACCAGCATAAGACTTACGGTAAACACTCCTGAGTCTCCCCTGATGATTGTTGTATAAAATAAATGCCTTAGAAAATCTATGTGTTTTTCATCTGTTGGCAGAAACACACACACACAGTAGAGAGAGACAGGAGGATATTATGGGCAGTCTGAGAATTATCCCAAGTTCAAGAATTATCCCAATAATAAATAGATCCACTGGCTTATACATATGGACACAACAAAACACACAGTAATTATATGCTACATTTTCATAGCATTCACAGGACTTTTTAAAGATTGTACTCATTAAAAGCAACCCTCCAGTTGTGTATTCAGGTGAGTTAAGGCTGTGTACTAATCTCTCTTTATAACAACTTTCCCAAAAGGGTAATTTGTTTTACATCTCGACATTGTTCTGAATACAGTGCAGAAGAAATAGCATTATGGAGAGTACCAGCTCAGCACAAGTAGGGGAAAAAGCAGAAAGAGCGGATGGCCCTCAAGACAGGAGCAGTAAACTGACCACAAAGTCAACATTTAGTCAAGTGTCCCATGGGAGCTTTCTCAATCATGGAAAATAGTGATCCCAGCCTGATCTTGACCTATCTCAAAACACCCTCCTCGCGGCTATCACAGAGCATTAAAATACCAGACACTACTGCAACTTTGCTTCTCCAGAGTGTCAGAGACTCAGGTGACAGATTTTGAGGGCTGCTTAAGCTATTATTAAGGCATTTACTCTCACAAAATATTTGATATGAATGATAAAGTTTATTCTAGCTGTACTAATATCCTAGAACTTCCATTCTCCCACAGTTTAGGAGGGTAGAAGTGTGAAATCAAGGTGTCAGGAAACTGGTTCCTTCTGGAGGCTCTCAGGAAGAAACCATCCCGATGGTATCCCTACCCAATTTCTCCTAGCGTCTGGTGGTTGCTTGAAATCCTTGGTGTTCCTTGCCTCTTCCAGCTTTTGGTGTTCTCGGGCATTCCTTGGTTTGTGGTAGCATGATTCTAGTCTCTGCTACCACTTTCGCATGGCCTTTCTCTATGTGAGTTTCTCTGTGTACTCTCCTCTTACTAGAACACTGGTGTATTAGTCTGTTCTCACAGTGCTATGAAGAAATACCCAAGACTGGGTGACTTATAAAGAAAAAAGGTTTAATTGACTCACAGTTTCACATGGTTGGAGAAGCCCCAGGAAACTTACTGTCACGGCAGAAAGCACCACTTCACAGGGCAGCAGGAGAGAGAATGAACGCCAAGCAAAAGGGGAAGGGCCTTGTAAAACCATCAGATCTCGTGAGAACTCATTCACTATCACGAGAATAGCATCGGGGAAACTGCCTCCGTGATTCAATTATCTCCACCTGGGCCCACCCTTAACAGGTGGGGATTATTATTATACAATTAAAGGTGAGATTCGGGTAAGGACACAGCCAAACCACATCAACTAGTAATTGGATTTAGAACCACCCTAATCTAGTATAACCTCACCTTAGCTAATTACGTCGGCAAAGACTTATTTCCAAATAGCCACATTCTGGCATGCATTTGGGGACAGAAACAGTTGGATGAGTGGCCGTATTCAACCTACTACACTAGCCAAAGGTGAGTAAGCACAATTTCCTTCCCAGTGTCCACTCTGGTATGCAGGAATCGTCTACCTGAACCGCAGCAGTGCTCTCTGCATGATCTGCTTTCAGAAAAACTCAGAGATCTCTGCAGGTGTTTCTAATTGAGAGCCGAGCACCAATCCAATCCCCAGAAACTACAGCACATACAGGTCAGACTTTTGCCATGTTCTGCTTTTTAGAGCACTGAGGCTCCAATATTTCTTGACTTCATCCAGTATTCAGACAAGGAAAAGGAAAGGGCCTCTCTTCTTGAAAAGCACCAACACTCTGTAAATGGTAAGGAAAGGAGGGAAAATGCACAGCATTCAGACAACTCCGTGGAAAGAAATTCTCTTGAGGTTTCTCTACCTGTTTCCCCCTCATAGGATTTTAAATTATGCTTAGAAGAAAAATGCAGTATTTTCAGTTCCCCCTTAATTCATTTTGCAAAAATGAGACCTTGGCAGCTTTTCCTAGAATGTATGATAAATTGACAACCTTTGTTTCAGACTCAGGCATCAGCCAAGTTTGAGACAACTAAAGAAGTTTCATTTAGCATCTAGGTACAGAATAATTAGTCATAATAATAAATTCTTGCACATTTTTTATCATACCCAACTTGGGAAGCTTTAAGTTCATGAGAGTAATGTACTCCCAACCCAAGTATCAAACAACAACAACATAAATGTGTCCTAAAATGAGTGTGGACTGCATTGTGAAGAATAAGAATGTTATAATTTAAATTGATACAAATTCAATTTGTTATAAACATGTTAAGATGTTACATGTTATCCACAGTGATTTGACAATGGTAGTAAGATCACTGTAGGCCATTTTAAAGCCCAGGAATCAAAGAATTACATGCTTCCCCAAAGACTAAGTAAAAATGGATAATTGACTAATATAATTGTAAATAATTTTAATCGTTTTCCAATTATAAAATGCATTCAAGTTATAAAAGTTCTAAAATATATAGAAACACAAAGTGATTGTATCAGAGAAAATCATTTTAATATATGTAGTTCCATATTCATATGCATATTTTTATAAAGTATAATGTTTTATAAAGTTACTTTTTACATGGGGTTATACTGTTCATGGACTTGAAAATCTATCTTTTTAACATATATGTTTAGTTTCAATATTTTCCTGTGTTGTTAAATCTTTTTTCCATATAAATTTTTCTTATTATAGAATTTTTTTTTTTTTTGAGACGGAGTCTCGCTCTGTCGCCCGGGCTGGAGTGCAGTGGCACAATCTCGGCTCACTGCAAGCTCCGCCTCCCGGGTTCACACCATTCTCCTGCCTCAGCCTCTCCGAGTAGCTGGGACTGACTACAGGCGCCCGCCACCACGCCCGGCTAATTTTTTGTATTTTTTAGTAGAGACGGGGTTTCACCGTGGTCTCGATGTCCTGACCTCGTGATCAGCCCGCCTCGGCCTCCCAAAGTGCTGGGATTACAAGCGTGAGCCACCGCACCGGGCCAGAAATTTTTAAAAATACCCAAAAAGAGGGAGATTGGTATATTAAACTCACATGTGTCTGGTATCCAGCCTATGCAATTAGTTACAACGTTTGTATAGGCTTGTTTCATTTACTGTCTTCGCAATGTTTGTTGGTTATTAGTGTGTTTGCTTCTAAGTACTATAAATATTAAATATATATTATTTCATCTATAAATGCTTCAGTATGCATTTGTAATAGCAAGGACTTTTTGAAAATATTACTCTAATAACAGCACACAAAACCAAATTAACAATAATCTCCTAATGTAATTTGTTACTTCAGCAGTGATGTCAAACATGTACCTTTATGATAGGATTGTTCAAATGAAGATCTGGAAAGGTTGACAAAGAATTTAACTGATGTTTCTTAAGTCACTTTTAGTCTTTTAGAAGTTCATACTTCTATATTTTGTATGCCATTTATTTGTAAAAAACATAAATTGGTCTTTAGGCATAGAATTTTTCACAATCTAGATTTAGCTGATTGGATCCTTACGGTGTCCTTTAGCAAGCACCTCTCCTTGCTGTATTTCCTGTAAACTAATATTTTTATCCAAACATTTGATTAGTCAATTTTTTATAGGTAAAACTATATCTCAGGTAATGTGTTCTTCCAATTGAATCATATGAGATGAAAACAATTTTTGACTTATCAATAGTTGCATTGCTTGCAATTGTTGCCCAGTATTTATAAGGTTGTAGCAAGTTTTCCATTCCTTTTTAACTATAATCCTTTATCATTGATATTTGAAATCTAGATCAGACTTCATGGAATTTGATAATTTATAGTATAAACAACATTTTCTTTTTTGTGTATTATTTATTTATTTATTTATTATTATTATACTTTAAGTTTTAGGGTACATGTGCACAACGTGCAGGTTTGTTACATATGTATACATGTGCCATGTTGGTGTCCTGCACCCATTAACTCATCATTTAGCATTAGGTATGTCTCCTAATGCTATCCCTCCCCACTCTCCCCACCCCACAACAGTCCCCAGTGTGTGATGTTCCCCTTTCTGTATCCATGTGTTCTCATTGTTCAGTTCCCACCTATGAGTGAGAACATGCAGTGTTTGGTTTTTTGTCCTTGCAATAGTTTGCTGAGAATGATGATTTCCAGCTTCATCCATGTCCTTACAAAGGACATGAACTCATCATTTTTATGGCCTCATAGTATCCCATGGTGTATATGTGCCACATTTTCTTAATCCAGTCTATCGTTGTTGGATATTTGGGTTGGTTCCAAGTCTTTGCTATTGTGAATAGTGACACAATAAACATACGTGTGCATGTGTCTTTATAGCAGCATGACTTATAATCCTTTGGATATATACCCAGTAATGGGATTGCTGGGTCAAATGGTATTTCTAGTTCTAGATCCCTGAGGAGTCACCACACCAACTTCCACAATGGTTGAACTAGTTTACATTCCCACCAACAGCGTAAAAGTGTTCTTATTTCTCCACATCCTCTCCAGCACCTGTTGTTTCCTGACCTCTTAATGATCGCCATTCTAACTGGTGTGAGATGGTATCTCATTGTGGTTTTGATTTGCATTTCTCTGATGGCCAGTGATAATGAGTATTTTTTCATGTGTTTTTTTGGCTGCATAAATGTCTTCTTTTGAGAAGTGTCTGTTGATATCCTTCACCCACTTTTTGATGGGGTTGTTTGTTTTTGTCTTGTAAATTTGAGTTCATTGTAGATTCTAGATATTAGCCCTTTGTCAGATGAGTAGGTTGCAAAAATTTTCTCCCATTCTGTAGGTTGCCTGTTCACTCTGATGGTGGTTTCTTTTGCTGTGCAGAAGCTCTTTAGTTTAATTAGATCCCATTTGTCAATTTTGGCTTTTGTTGCCATTGCTTTTGGTGTTTTAGACATGAAGTCCTTGCCCATGCCTATGTCCCGAATGGTATTGCCTAGGTTTTCTTCTAGGGTTTTTATGGTTTTAGGTCTAACATGTAAGTCTTTAATCCATCTTGAATTAATTTTTGTATAAGGTGTAAGGAAGGGATCCAGTTTCAGCTTTCTACATATGGCTAGCCAGTTTTCCCAGCACCATTTATTAAATAGAGAATCCTTTCCCCATTTCTTCTTTTTGTCAGGTTTGTCAAAGATCAGATAGTTGTAGATGTGTGGCATTATTTCTGAGGGCTCTGTTCTGTTCCATTGGTCTATATCTCTGTTGTGGTACCAGTACCATGCTGTTTTGGTTACTGTAGCCTTGTAGTATAGTTTGAAGTCAGGTAGCATGATGCCTCCAGCTTTGTTCTTTTGGTTTAGGATTGACATGGCAATGCGGGCTCTTTTTTGGTTCCATATGAACTTTAAAGTAGTTTTTTTCCAATTCTGTGAAGAAAGTCATTGGTAGCTTGATGGGGATGGCATTGAATCTGTAAATTAACCTTGAGCAGTATGGCCATTTTCACGATATTGATTCTTCCAACCCATGAGCATGGAATGTTCTTCCATTTGTTTGTATCCTCTTTTATTTCACTGAGCAGTGGTTTGTAGTTCTCATTGAAGAGGTCCTTCACTTCCCTTGTAAGTTGGATTCCTAGGTATTTTATTCTCTTTGAAGCAATTGTGAATGGGAGTTCACTCATGATTTGGCTCTCTGTTTGTCTGTTATTGATGTATAAGAATGCTTGTGACTTTTGCACATTGATTTTGTATCCTGAGACTTTGCTGAAGTTTCTTATCAGCTTAAGGAGATTTTGGGCTGACACGATGGGGTTTTCTAGATACACCATCATGTCATCTGCAAACAGGGACAATTTGACTTCCTCTTTTCATAACTGAATGCCCTTTATTCCCTTCTCCTGCCTGGTTGCCCTGGCCAGAACTTCCCACACTATGTTGAATAGGAGTGGTGAGAGAGGGCATCCCTGTCTTGTGCCGGTTTTCAAAGGGAATGCTTCCAGTTTTTGTCCATTCAGTATGATATTGGCTGTGGGTTTGTCATAGACAGCTCTTATTATTTTGAGATACGTCCCATCAATACCTAATTTATTGAGAGTTTTTACCATGAAGAGTTGTTGAATTTTGTCAAAGGCCTTTTCTCCATCTATTGAGATAATCATTCTAAAAATAATTTCCTCATTAAACTATGAACAGATAACCAAACTTAAATATAGAGTCTGTAGGGCTTTCTTTCCTTTAGAAATTTATCTACTCCTAGTCACACTCTATTTAAGATACAGAAAAGTCTAGGATCCAGCTCCAATCTCTTTGAAGCAGAGTGAGTGTGGGTGGAATAACATAACGGGAGTGACTCAAGGTATTGACATTTATTATTGTTCATCCGAACTTTGAAACAATTGTGTGGATATACATGATACGGGGAGCTGTAATAGAGTGCTGTAGATACACATCACACAAATACAATCCCTACATTTATAAATGCATGATTATAGAAGTTGTTGGAGAGTTTCCTTTCCTATATAAATATTATACTACATTCTACAATTATTGCTATTTGGAACTTTCTTTAGATAGAATGATCAGGAGAAAAGGTAATTGGTATCTTTGTGTTATCTGTCCCTTAGTGGCTAAGAAAGCTTCATAATCTTAAGGTGTAATGTCAGAGATCATGGTGTACTAGGCCTGAACTGGAGAAAAATGACTGCTTCATGTTCTAAACACATATTTAAGCAAATACTTTCCATGGGATGCCACTACTTTTTTTTCCAGTAGATGACAAAATAGTTCAGCAAGAAGTGACATTTGTGTAAATCAAATGTAAATGGCTCTGTGTTTTGGTCATGGATCTTTATTGACTTTTGTGCTTCCAAGACTAACACATTTTCTCAATCTTTCCTTGTGTTCTGCTTCTCTTAATCTCTCTCTACTCTGCTTTTCTCTGAAAATCAGCTTTATGCTTCCTCAATCAGTTAGGAAACACGACCTCTGACAGCTTTCAAACAGCTTTACCGTAAGAGAAAGGCTGACTGATTAAAATGTAAAATCTCACCAAAATTATAAGAAAAAAAGGAAGGGCTGTAAAAAACAAGAACAACTTAGGCATAATTCTGGCAAAATATGTGCAAGATCTATATTCTCAAAACAACAAAATGTGGATGAAGAAACTCAAAACCTTAAATCACTAGAAAAGTATACTATGTATGTAGATGTGAAGATAACATTGTTATGATATTGTTTTTCTTATATTGATTGATTCGAGTGAAAATCTCAGCAATAATTTTTCTAGGTAATAAGCTTATTTTTAAAATACATTGAAAGACAAAGAAACCAGAATATTTTAAACCTTTTTGACAAAGAAAAACAAAGTTGAAAAATCCACACTAC
Organism: Nomascus leucogenys; assembly: GCF_006542625.1. Classification (NCBI taxonomy): domain Eukaryota; kingdom Metazoa; phylum Chordata; class Mammalia; order Primates; family Hylobatidae; genus Nomascus; species Nomascus leucogenys. The sequence goes on from NC_044383.1 coordinate 81,266,428, forward strand.
CTGATTTCAATAATTAATATAAAATTACTGTAATCCCAGCAGTGTGATGTTGGTGAAAGGATGAGCACATTAAATAAATGGAATGTAAGTTAGTTCAGAATAGATACACAGAAATGCACTCATTTGAGCTTTGCGAAAATAAAGCCAATTTAATAGAAAAAAGTCTTTTTCAACAAATGGTGCTTGAAAAACTGAACACCATATAAAAAATCAATCTCAAACCACACCTCATACTTTATTCACAAATACCTCAAAATGGGTTATATACTTGAATGTAAAGTGTAAATTGATAAAAATAGTAAAAGAAAACATAGAAAAAATCTTTGTAACCCTGGATTAAACAATTTTTTCTTTAAATGCAATACTAAAAGCACAATCCATAAGATGACAAATAGGATTTAATTAAAATTAAAAACTTCTATAAAAGTTCCTCTGATCAGATGAAAAGATAAGCTGCACACAGGGAGAAACTGTGTGCGAATTATATATCCCACAAAAAAATCTTGTATGCAGGCTATGTAAGGAACTCTCCAAACTCAACATTAAGAAAGCAACCTAATTTAAAAACAGACAAAAGGTTTAAACAGATACTTCAGCAAAGAAGATATACAGATAGTAAATAAGTAGCTGAAAAGATGCTCCAACTCATCAGTCATTAGGGAAATGCAAATTAAAGTCACAATGAGGTACCACTGCTTCCATATTAAAATGGCTTAAACCTAACAAACTGACAATACCAAATATTGCTGTATTACCAGTTAAGTCTCAGATACACTTTTTCTTCACTATCTAATCTGAAATCAGTCTCAATTTTCACATCCATAAAATGTGGCTGCTAATTAATGCTTGTCCTCACTTGCTTATTGTGCTGTTGTGAAAAACAAAAGCAAAATATGTAGAAAACATTTTGTAAAATACAAAGTAATTTACTAACGTAATGAAAAATTATTATTGTGGAATTCCAGTGAAGATTTGAGAAAAGATTCAAAATGCAAATGCTTAAAGCAGTGTAATAAATTTTTTAATTAAGTATATTGATAACATTTTTAGGCAAAATTATTGAGAAAATCATAAAAAGCATCATTATGAATTAATTATTACAGTGATACAAATTCTAGTAATTGCTTTGTGATCATACAATTATTGGCCCAAAGTATCAGGAAAAGTTGCTAACCAAAACTAATGACACAAATATTCATGTTGAATGCACACACTACCTCTATTGTAATATTTAAGGCAAACTGTCATATTAATGAATTATTTCAGTGCTTGCCTTCAAAATGGACTTAATTATTATAAAAATGATTATTCTGCAAATATTTTCCTTTTTTCTTTGCATCTGTATCTGATCACTCACTATAGAGTACACTGATAATGCATTGAACTATAATGCTCTACAAAGAAAAGATAAAAAGAAATAAAATAACTCCCAATCTAAAGAAAAAAATTAAAATGTCAACAGTCCCTTGGTGACAGTTTTAAATGAATCTTTAAAAGAAGCTTATTTTGGAAAGCCTTCTGGTCACCCCCAATTACTATGGTTGCCTTGGTTGTGACAGCTGGTGTATAATCTTTGATTACACTGTCATTAAAATGTCTTTTATACCTTTTTTAATGTCATCAACACACCATTTGCTTTTCAAATCACACCCTAAAGTGGGTGGATCATGGGCATTGAGGTATCTATGAAGTTTCTAAGTCTTTTTCACACTTTTAGGAGCTCGTAAATTCAGACACAATATGGGAATCTGATGCTGCTCCAGCTCTCATACACTAAATTTATCCTGGATTTTTTTTAACTTCTACTAACACTTTTGATCTTTTTCTCCTACCCTCTATTTCAACAGAAAAAAATATTCATTTCATTAAAGTTCATCAATGTACCTTGTTGAAAATTTTAATAATGAAGTCAGGACTGAGGTACAGTCCACAAACACATCAATTATAGCTTCACGGGGATAAAACCCCACATTGTTTCATAGCCTTAGACTCCTTCTTTAACCCAGTCAATCAGCTTGAAAATTTGCACCATGAGGTAAAGGAGCATGTAGATTCATTTCTATGGAGAGAATACTTAATGAAGAATCAGAAGTACTTTTTTAATTATTTTTTTCTCATACTGATCATGTAGTTTCAGAAATAAATTCAGATAAGTCCACTGAGCCCAATTTCTTTGAACATATGATGGGAGAAATAATTACTCTTTTTACTTTTTGGAGTAGTTTTGGTCATTAAAAAAAAATACAGTGCTTGAGGACATGTTACAACCCAGAAAGTACTGTAATGTAATACAGATGCTCCTCAACTTATGATGGAATCATGTCACAATAAATCCATTAAAAGTTGAACAAGTGTTTAACACCCCTAAACTATCAAACATCATAGCTTAATCTAGCCTAAATTTAATATACTCCAAATACTACATTAGTCTATAGTTGAGCAAAATTATCTGGCAACACAGTACACTGTAGATTACCAGTAATTTGTCCTTGCGATCAAGTGGCTGACTGGAAGCTGCCCAGCATGGCAGGGGAGTATCATATGACTGTCTACTGAATGCATATCACTATCACACCACCCTAAAGTCAAAAAATTCTAAATGGAATCATCGTCAGTTGGGGAACGTCTGTACATTGTTGATGGTAGTGGTACTTCTACAGGTAAATCTATCAGAACAACGATCACCATGACTGGTCATATGATCTGAGAAATATTTCTTTAGGACATTTCATCACTGTACAACATCATACATCATAGACCATATCAGCACAGATTAAATGGTATAGCCTACACCTAGGCAATATGGTGTAGCCTATTGCTCCTAGGCTACAAATCTTCACAGTGTGTTGCCATACAGAATATTGTAGGCGGCCTGGCATGGTGGCTCACTCCTGTAATACCAGCACTTTGGGAGGCCGAGGTGGGTGAATCACCTTAGGTCAGGAGTTCGAGACCAGCCTGGCCAACATGGTGAAACACTGTCTCTACTAAAAATATAAAAACTAGCCCGGCATTGCGGTGGGTGCCTGTAATCCCAGCTACACTTGGGAGGCTGAGGCAGGAGAATTGCTTGAACCTAGGAGACGGAGGTTGCAGTGAGCTGACACGGTGTCACTGCACTCCAGTCTCAGCGACAGAGTGAGATTCTGTCTCAAAAAAAAAAAAAAGGTAGGCAATTGTAACACAATAGTAAGTATTTATAAATATAAACTATCTATGCATAGGAATGATACAGTAAAAATGAAGTATAAAGATAAAAGCATGGTATACCTGAGCCATGTTTTAGAGCACTTACCAGAAATGAAGCTTGCAGGGCTGGATGTAGCTCTGGGTAGTCAGTGAGTGAGTGGTGAGTGAATATGAAGGCTTGTGACATTAAGTACTCTACTGTAGGCTTTATTAACACTACATACTTGGGATACACTAAAGTTATAAAAAAGTTTACTTTTTTCAGTAATAAATTAATCTTAGCTTATTGTAAATATTTTTGCTTATAAACTTTTGATTTTTTAACTCTTTAACTCTTGTAGTAACGGCTTAAAACACATTTTATAGCTGCATAAAAGCATTTTTTCCTCTATATCCTTATCCTATACACTTTTACAGTATTTTTAAATATTTTATTTTTTACTTTTTTGACTTTTTTGTTAACAACAAACATACACACACACTAGCCCAGACCTACATAAAGTCAGAAACATCAATATCACTGTCTTCCACCACCTCATGTTCTACTGCAAGGCCTCCAGGGACAATAACAAGTATGGACCTATCATCTTCTGTGATAATGAAGCCTTCTTCTGGAATACCTCTGGAACGACCTGACTATGGCTGTTTCACAGTTAATTTTTTTTAGTGAGTACAAGAAATGCACTCTAAAATAATGATAAAAGTATAGTATGGTAAACAAACCAGTAACATAGTTGACTATTATGATTATCATGTACTGTATATAATTAATTTTATGTATTACACCTTTATAAAACTGGCAGAACTGTAGGTTTGTTTACACCAGAATCACCACAAACATGTGAGTAATGTGTTTCAATGCGATGTCATAATGGCTGTATTGTCACTAGTCAATAACATTTTTCAGCCCCTTTTATCTTACAGGACCACCTTTTTATATGTGATCTGTCATTGACCAAAACACTGTTATGCAGCACATTACTGTACTTTATAGGAATCGTCAGTTTACTAGATTATATACTCCATTTCTTAATTTAAACTCAGTAGCCTACTTTTCTGCGATTTCTAGTCTCCTTTTGAGAATGGGAAACTTTCCAATCATCAAGTGCTTATTGCTTTTAAGTTATATCCTTGTCAATATCGCTGCTATTTCACACTGTATTTTCTCCACACCTCATCATAGAGCACTCAACCAGTTCCAGTGATTTACTGCTGGTGAATATCTAAAGCTGCATCACGAATTTCTTCATAGAGCCTTCACTGTCTGTTAAATCCACACTTATTTTCCATAAAAAGCTCATTTGGAATTGGAATTTTCTTGATATTACATATAGTGAAGTCTCATGTAAAATACTGAAATTTTGTACTGGTTCTCTTTTTTACATATTATATATTGACAGGCCTGTCAATATGAATGCAGCTTTCTCTTAAGAATATATTGGTTCTGAGATAAGTTCTCTCCCTCAACGCTATTCTGAATAATGAAAAAGCTTTGAATTGTTCCTAATAAAATGATATGATTTTCTGGTAATAATTATGTTAAAAATAATCCTAGAAAAAATTGAATTCTGGAAATCTTATCATCTACAATTAATTTAATTTTAAATTTATAAAAGCTTCTGAACTAGACATTGTAATAAACACAATAAATTAAAATTGCACTTGCTTTCAAGCAGCTTGTTCTCTTACTACTAAAATAATTTAAGGATGCATATTACTACTAACCAATATCAGAGAAAAGACTAAACACTAAAGAAGACTAAATGGGACACACTGAGAGTCCTAACTGAAATTTGCGACTGGAGCATACCACTGACATTTTCCTAGTTTCCAAGAGAAGAGTGTCCTCAATGTTGTAATATCTAAATGTTAAGAAATAAGTGTTATAGAGTGGCCAATACTTAGCTAAATTTAATACTCTTCTAAACAGCACTGTGTTATACAGTTCTCTTATTGATTGAAGCCAAGATAATTCTAACTTAAGAAATAGATTTGTATAGGCTTGAGAGAGACTTTGAACAAACATAAATCTTAACATGTGGGAGTGAGATTGTTTCAAACTGAACCAAGTAGCATTTGCAACACCAGCCAAACCTGCAAATCTCCTGAAGGCCCGTTTGCTATGTGTTGGAGAATCTATAGGTCTCTGTGTGATGAAAGGTGCATAGTTCATACAAGGAAAGGAGTAATGGCTCCTTCTCTTTGAGTTTGTAAAGCCTTGACCATTTCAGCAATATGAAAAGGTTGCAGAATAACTGTCTAGGGGCATATGATGAGTCGGTGCATACTGACCATATCATAATAGAAAATGAGATAATGACATGAATAATATAAAAATGCATGAGGAAGAATGAGAGGGAAAATCCTTTCTTAAGTGAAGCTATACCTTCAAGAACAGCACAGTCTCCATCTCCTACATGGGTTTATTCATTCGTGACCACAGTCGATGGATTATCATAACTGAATGAGTACCTCTAACAGTTACATGAGTTTGTGCATTTTCTTTTGGAATCAAAAGATGGTTAAAATGGTATTATGGGTTTGTTACTTGTTATATCATGTCTTTTATTCTATATCAATGTTATTCTCTTAATTATTTGCTCAGATATTATCCAATCCAGAAAATAGGTTGTTAAATGACACTCCTTTGTGCTACTAATATACTTTCAATTGCAGCACTCAGTTTACATATTGACTAAATTGCCTGGGGCTTAAAATTTTGATGGTGAATGTAAGCAAGCACTCCTCTGCTTAGCACAGAAGGCAATCATCTCTTTCTAGCATACTCCTTATTTCTCTAAGTCCTTTTCTTTTCACCCTCCTGGCTTTGAGATGCCTAAGTATTTCTATCCCCTTTGGCCTTTCTTCCATGTTCTTATCTAACTAATAGTGAGAAAAATTTGATTTAACCTGAGTTTTAAATGAATAATTATGATTGTTAATATGTTATCACCACTCACAGATGTGTGTATTTAAATATTCAAGTGTTTTTCTTATTTTTACTGGATATCTCTTATATAAAAAGTCTTCTTTTTTTAAAGGCATTGAATCTCTAAAATCTAAACAATAATTCACTTATAGATTGATATGAAAAAGTTTATGTGTAAAGTGTAAGTCTTGGTTCACCTAAAAAAACCATGTTAATAAAAATGTCCCTGACTTCACCTACATAATTAATAATATACAATATTAGCCCTTAGTAGATATGATGGTTTGGTTTTGAAAACGCATTTCTCCCAGAATCAGCTCAACACTTTTCTCGATCATCAGCTATGTTCTTGACCATGTATGAAATGATATGTGGACACAGGCTTTTTTTCTTCAGAATAAGCATGCTCCAATTTTGCCTGATAGTTCTCATCTTGCTACTCAAAGCTACCGAACCACTTTTTTCATCTAAACTACCTAATGAATTAGTAAGATAGCAAGAAAATGAGCTGAGCGTGCAGCGAATAATGAACTTGGGCCTAAAGATGGAATAAATATTTTAGCATATAAGCATATTTCTGTAAAGCCTTTGATTAAAAGACAATACTTAATAAATGTCCCAAGTCCCCAAATGTTATAAACAGCATCTATACATGTTGGTATCCACATTTTTATATCCCTTTATTGTTAAATCATTCATCTGTAGATTCCTTCAACATTAGTTTTTCAAAATCCTGTCTTACCAAATTAAAAATTACTCCCTGGTCCATGTTTCAATATAGTCTGTACAATTATGTTTCCTCTGGGGATTGTGACACTACTATTTACTTCCTACTTACTAAAACACCCTCCTTTATGATTCTGCGATAACTCATAATATTGCAGCCACTCACATTTAGGCTTCTCAGCAGGCTCCTTTTTTCTTTGCACTTCTTTAAATGATGAAATGCCCCAGTTTGGGTTCTCCACCCTTTAATCACTTCATGCCCACTCTTTTTGTGATCTCGTTCCTACTTAAGGCTTTCCTGTTCACCTGCATGATTATGACTATTGCAATCTTTCCCATGGACCCAGATCCACAGATCCAGCTGTAGACCATGTATTGTTGCCCAGCCACCCAGCTGCCCAGAGGCATCCTAAGCCCAATATGCCCACATCAGAGCTCATTAATCCTTGAATTGCTGCAACAAACTCCCTGCCAAAATCAATATCTCATAAGGAATAAATAATTTGATGCTTTTGAGTTCTCTGTTGTATTATAAGCCAAATGTAGGAAAAATATATTTTAAAAAGTTTATTTTAGCATGTATCAATATTTTATTTCTTTTTCTGTGTCCCCTGACCTTTCCTCCAGGCCATATGTGGCTCCCTAGTGGTGTAAATTTCATATTAAAGTACATGTATGTATATGTGTATGTATTCATCTAGATTGCCAAATCATCCTGAGATTTTGGTCGACAGCATGTCGCTGAGAAAAAATATTAAATTCTCATAAGCTATGTTCCAAGGGAGCTCAGATATTCATGAGAGATGCCCAGTAGGCTTCTAAGCTCAAGAGAGACCCAACTGGTATAGTATTGCCTTTACCTACAAGAGACAGTAGGGTAGAGAAAGTGAGAGTTTCGAGAACATTGTAGGTAAGGGCTGTTTTCTCTTGGAAAGCTTGATGTGGACATCAGTGTCTTACCTGGAGGGAATATACTTTTATACAGTATAAAACTGGTCCCTGGTCCTGCTCTGGAGATGTCTAAAGCCAGCAAGTATACAGAAACATCCCATATGATTTAGGGCATAAATGGATCAAAGTTCAGTGTGATTAGGAGTGAGAAGGTATAATTTTCCCCTTCCCAGTTCACTCTTAGAGGTTGGAAATAGGCCTAGACATTCTCCTTGCCTTTATGTTGTGTAGCATGACAGTTAGTGGAGCGATTGGTGTCACAGTTGAGCTAAGGAAGCATGTCAGCCAAACAATCTCATTGACAGCTCCCATGAGATACTAATGGAACTAAGAGGACATAGTTGGGCCTCGTAAGGCCCTCTAACACAAACGAACTTTGCTGAAGCTCAGAATGCCCATGGGAAACACCAATACTTCCATTCTAAGTTGCTCCATGCCCTCATCAACATACTCATTCTATGCTTGTAGAATGCTTTAGATAAACTGATTAGCTAATAAATATTTCAAAATAAAGTATATAAACAATTTCCACCAATAAAACTTTTTATTATATAAGGAATACAGGAATTTAAGATGCTGTGACTGGAGATAGGAAATTAAACTGATTCTTTTATTTAGCATTGATTTTGTGGCAAGCAATACACTCAGCATCTTACATGTAATAAATTGTTTAACTCTATAAAATAAATATGACTATTGCAATTTATTAGATGAGAAAATGATTCTCAGATTGCTGAACTAATTTGTCCAAGATCTCACAAAAAGTTATTGGCCAGAAACAAACCTATATCTGTCTTTCTAAGCAATTGAAATGCTTTTGTTATGATATGCTTCAGCAAGAACATTTTCATCGCAGGACCTTTTTATGCATTACATTGTGGATTTTCTTATCCACCAATTTAGAAAATTGCCATTACTTTTAAGACCTATTCTCATGACATCTTAGTATTCCTGGATTAGAAATGCATATATTTTAAGGATTTTTAATATTTTGATTATGTGCTATTTTAACAAGTTTTTAAATATATACATTTTCAATATATGTGCATCTACTTATTTATAAGTTATATGTAATAATAATTTAACACTAGCTGAACAAGCCATATAATGTTGTATTTACTTTGTAAGTTAATACTTTATAAGTATTAACTCATTTAATCATTGCATTATCCATGAAGCAGTTACAGGTACTATTACCATTCCTAATTTAAAAATAAGGGACAGGAAAGTAACTTTGCCAAATTGCCTTATTTAGTAACGGATGGAGGGAGGACTTAGACCTAAGTGGTCAGGCTCTAGGGGAATATCTTTGACCACTTTAAAACAGTATTGCCTCTATGTATTTTTCTATGATAATTTTGTATGAATATTATAAAATGTGTAAAAAATAGAAAATTAAAAATGATAAAATATAAATATGAAAACACCTTTGTTACATGTTATAAACTTGAATGGATCATCTTATACACCCCCTTTGGCAAATACTGGTTTATTTTCTAAATAATTGATTTCATCTTGACTTTACTAACAGTGATGCTATCTTCAGATATATTTTGGGAAGAGGATTTTATTCTTTTACAAAACAAGCAAGAGAAGAATAGGAGTTTTATTCCCTCAAAAGGTTTTGTTGACTAGACCCCAAAGATCATTTTTGGATTAAGAAAGAACATATGGAAATCAGTAGCAAACTATCAAAAGAATGATATCATGGAAGCAGTAAGCAGATTTTAGAAACCATCTGTGTTTTTATCTGATATGTCTATATAATAAACATGTTTTTTAGGAGATCAGTTGGGTTTGCAGGAGTGATTATATCTTCATTGTCTCACTGATTAGAAAAAGTATCCTCACTTTCTGAAGAAACGTTTTACCATTAGAAACAGAAACTTTAAAAAGAAAAAGGACTACTTAAATATTTGTCTATGCTAAATGCAATAAGCCATAGCATCATATATCCAGAAAAGATTGTTTCATTTAGTTTAATGAAATTCATACCCAAATATACATTTTTGTATAATAAACTACTGGATTCCTGCTATTTGTCCAATTTTTGCTTTTGGCAAAACATGAGTTTTAGCTTCATTGCGCATTTCCCTGTGAGTTTTCCCAGCCACAAGTAGACAGGTAATTCATATGTCTCAGTGGGGGTGTTTTGGAGCATGTTTCATGCGCAGTTTCAGAGAAAAGGAGGCAAATGAGAGAAGCAAGAGAGATCCCAGGAGCTAACTCTTCCTAGGCAGAAGCTCCATTTAAAAGGCATAAAATTATAATAAAAATTAAAAATGCACAAAGTGCGTAGAAGCAATGTTTGTGGTTAGAGAAAAAGAAAATTTAATCAATAGTTTTCATAAGAATTATATTATTTATTATAGAAATGACAGTGAATCATTTTGGTGGTGGAATTGAGCTAGTAGGCAAATGTCAACATGGAATTGCCAATTTAAATCATCAATCTCGGTTCCAATATCCTTCATCCTGTAAACAGTTCAAACCAAAGTAATAAACAAACAGAAGGGAGACTATTCAGTTATAAATACTTTGACTCAGGGGATTAAGAATACTTAAAATCTACCCTCCAAAGATGTAAAATATGTGTTTTCCTACTCTTCAAAAAATCACTTTTGTGCAGTTTTGTTTGTTTATAATCATATCACAGTTTCTAAACATAAGAGTTACTCTGAAAGGGCCATCCTGTAAAATTTGTGCATTTTCCAGATTTTTATAAAATAACTTGAAATTTAAATCTACTCAGCATATTTTCAAATATACCTAAGCACACAAGGCTTAACATAAAATTATATTTTCTGTGGAAATGCTCAGAAGTCACTATCTCCCAGAAAAGAAATATCTACTAAGAAGAGTGTAATTATTAACAAATGAATATTTTAAATTTAATATATATTATGGTGAATAGTGTGAATCTAGTTTTCAAGAAAACTCAGAATCTACCCTATTCAATTAAATATATCTCCATGTTAACTACTCCCATAGCTAAACTAAATATATTCCCATTCTACATTTTGTCAGAGAAAAAATAATACTAAAATCATATTATGATCTTCTGTCAAGCCAAGACCCCAAAACTTACATTTTTTTAATATTTTGAATTGAGAGTTACAATATTTCTATTTAATTCAGAAGGATAAGCTCTAGAAACTCTCCTATCACACAAAATATTTACTTCTCGCAGTTGTAGATAACATATAAACAAGAAAATATGAATTAGAACTTGATCCGGTCTTTAGCCCTTATGAAAGATGAAGGCAATATTTTATATAAAAATGTTTTTACTCAGAATTTTCATGGAATAAGTATAATATTTATAATATTTTCAAAAATATAAAGCAACCCTAAATGTGGGAAATGTATATATAAAACATAATCTAAATATTTCTTAGGACCTACTACATAGACTTTGAGGAGAGTTTCAACGTTTGGATCCTCTCCACAAAAGAAGGCACATTTGCTTTGATTCTGTGTTTCATATATAATTTTCCAAATGCTATTTGCATATTGAAGCATCCAAAGTTGAAAACTCTTAATTGGCTTATTTTAAGGAGTACAGGGTCAATTCCCAATGCTATGACATTACATTATAAATGCCTTAGTGCAAAAAATCTTCCTTCTTGTGTTTCCTTTTTGTGCTTCAAACTGTCACATGTACCTTTGAATTTACTATCTTCTTCTTACAGAAATTTAATGCATTATTAATATAAAAATCCAACAGAAGACAAGCTCCATTTAGGTTACAAATATTTATCACGTTTAATAAGTGCAAGGCAATATTTAAAAGCACTAGAATCATTTGGGCATGGCATGATGCCTTATTAAGTAACCTTTATGTACTCCTAGTTCAATAAATATTGATTGCAAACATACATTTGTTTATTTTCTAGAGCATAGCCACTCTTACCTAGCAAATGTTCTGTACTTTGGAAATACAGAGAAACTGTTTTCTGCCCTCAGTCTAAACAGATTTTTTCTAATTGCTTCCAAACGTAACCTAGTTTTGGCTCTTCAAATGCCTTATTTTTGTTTTAATCTAGTTACTTGAATTTTAAATACAGCATTTTTACCCCTAAATTCTACCTTTGTAGAATTACATTTATAGTAAGGTAAATTTATAATAGGACTTCTAATATTTCATTATTGTTAAATCTGTTTTCAGATATTGTCACTTTACCATTTTCCTATTCTTTTACATTTTATTTTTCTTCTTTCAGGTTAGAAGAGTTAGAGAGATACTAGTAAATAGGGCCCCTTGCCTATAAAAACAATTTATATCACCACAAATTAGTATGTGCAATACTTGGAAAGAAGTACCACATTGAAAAACAGGAGCAGTTTGCCGCTAAGCTACACTTCTGGAACCAGCCTGACTACAATGTTTCAGGAAAAACCCATCTCTGGATCCCAGAACTTCCAGGGACATCTGATCACCTCCACAAGCAGAGGGAGTCTGGTGTGAGGTGAAGGTTTCCAGAGCACGCTGAAGGGTCCAAGTCAGGACACGAGAAGACTTGCTCATACCACTTTGTCTGTAATCACAGATCCAGAACACTAGAAGGGAACTTAAAAATGTTTCAGAAAGCACACTAAGGCACGGGAGTCCACTGAGAATAAGGGCCTGGAATACAGGCACAGCTCACTAGATTATACTTTTATGGAAGCCACCACCCCCAAAACCTTTTTTTTTTTTCTATTTGGTTGCTTTAACAACCTCCTTTCATTTAAAATACAGTTAGTTAAGTGACTAAATCACAAGAATATAGTTCTCTAACTTCTCTACTCTTTCATCATTATAATTAGTACTGAACAGCTTTTATTTTAACTTGAATATTAGCTCTGAACTTCAGGTCAAAGAGGTTTTTTCCCTAAAGCACTGAAATATAATATGAACAGATGGGAAGTGAGAAATTTTTAACAAAGTTAAAATATCTTTCTTATAACGGTACTGCTTTTATTAACCTTACATATTTCCCTTCTTTAAAAAATATTCCAAAATATTCATGGATGACCCTGAGCTTCAACTGTCACAGGACTAATTTTAGCCAAAATTATGAAATATTAGTTACTGAAACCACCCATATTAAGTATAATATATGCTCAGACACTCTACTAGGTGTTTGGATAGCAAATGACTTTCATTTTCATAGCTCATTGTACTCTTTATATACCCGTCTTTATTAATTGATCTCCTCTTTTAACAAATATTTAGTGCTTCTCACATGCCACACACTGATCTAAATCCTGGATACATATCACAAAACAAAATAGAGAAATAAATCATGCACACTCACTTCTATTGCAGCTCATTAGCTACCTTACCCATACTTAAAGTCTTCTAAACTAACCAAAGGCAATTTTGCTTCCTAAGTTCAAATCTCCTCATTTTACCAGATGGACTCTCTCCATGCCTTCTCCCATCCACATGGGCCTCATTTCTCTGTTTTCTTTCCTTGTCATGAAGCTTATGTATATTTGGTCAGAAATTCTTATCCTAGAAAACTTCTTACTTAGTATATCTAGGAAGGTATTATGTTGCCTCATCTTTCTAGTACCATGTATTTATTTTAACCTTGACCTCCTGAAGATAGCTTTACTGCAATTCTTGCTTAACCTAGAGGAGTGATGTCTATCGGGTCGTACTGTACAGATCATTCCAGTTCAGAAAGAAAGCAAATTAATGGAAAACCACCAAAAGAGCTGGTTGTGTTCTAAAGGGGCCTTGTAGCTGCCCTTATGTACGACTTAACTTTGTCTGGGGTCTAAGCCCTGAATCTTTTCTGAGGGAGTGGTACTTAGAAAAGAAACAGATCAGTTTTCTTATATTTGCATTCTGTTTCCTTGTTTATTCTCTCGTGTATTAAATTGATATTTTCTATGAATAACTTAAATGCTATAAAACATTCAAGTTACAGTTAAATGAATTTTAACAAAGATATATACCATTACAGGTAAATCTTCCCACACCCCCTTGACCTAGACAACCCCTGATTTTCTTTCCATCATTACATATTAAGTATATCTTTGCTAGAGTTTTAAAAAATAGTACTTTTTAAATGTTTTGCTTCTTTCTTATGTTTTTGAGATTAATTCATTTGTATTACATTTATCAATAGTATGTTCGTTCGTATCACTAAATGGTAAATACAGATAAATGTATAATAAATTATTTATTCATTCATTTGTTGATGAATTTGCGGGTTAATCCCAGTTTGGGTTTATCAAAATAAAGCTGGTATGGCATTTCTATTCAAGTCCCTGTTTAGGCTTATCTATGAATAGAATTGCTGCCAATATATAATAAACGAATATCTAACTATTTAAGATACTATCAGACTGTTTTTCAAAGTATAGATCTCATTTTACATTCCTGAAAGCAATGTATGAGAATTTGGTATGGCTCTCTATTCTGGTCAACAATTGTTATTAACAATTTTTATTAGTTTTAGTCATTAATATTTATTTAAAAACTTGTGGTTTTATTTTATTTTTTGACTTGAGAACTTCATATTGAGTATTTCATCCTGCACTTATTGACCACTCATATATTTCCTTGAACAAAAAGATTTGTAAATAATACAAATATTAAATTGTTAATAATACATTTATGGAAACATAAATGTATATATGCAATTTGTAGATAATATAGTTGTAATACATTATATGTATAATATTTACAAATCAATGTCAAAAAATCCATATATATGGACTTGCATATATATACATATATGTAAGTTCTTTATAGATATATAGACTGTATTTTCTCCCATCCTGCAGCTTGTCCTTTACTTTTTAAACGATATAATTTTAAAGCAAAAATGTCTTTGATTAAACATTTTATCTATTTTTTAAATGGCTTGCGCATTTTGTGCTCTAAGAAACTATCAAACTTTACAAAATTTATCTTCCTGTGTTTTTTTAGATAATATATTATTTTTTAACTTATAGGTTTAAGTCTGAGGTCTATTTCAAATGATGTGAGGTAGTAGTAAAGTTATTTAAAGTTTTTTTTCCATTTGGATATCACCTAACTGCGTCTGCACCATTTGTTCAAAAGACTATCTCCCCAACCCTCTTGTGAATATACTTTATTTTTTAGAGTAGTTTGGTTTCATAGCAAAATTGATCAGAAATTGCTGGGAGTTTCTATAGATTCCCTGTCCCCCCTCTCTGCCCCCTTCTCCACTATCAACCCCCCAAACTAGAGTGGTGTATTTGCTGCAATTGATGAAAATACATTGTAACATCATTACCATCTAAAGTGCATAGTTCACATTAGGGTTTACTCTTGGTGTTATGCATTATGTAAAATGACATGTATCCACCTCTACACTATCATGAAAAGTAGTTTCGCTGCTGTGAAAATCCTCTGTGCTTCACCTATTCCTATCTCCCCACTAACTCTTAGCAACCACAGATATTTTTACTGACTTCATAGTTTTGCCTTTTCCAGAATGTCATAAAGTTGCAGTCACGCAGTACGCGGGGTTTTCACTAAATAGTAGAAATTTAAGGTTTATTTTACCAAGTTGTAGCCATTTATAATTCTCCTATATTTGCTGAAGGACATCTTGGATGCTTCAATGTTTAGCCAATTATAAATAAATCTGTTATAAACATTCCTGTGCGTCCTTTTTTTGTGAACTTAAGTTATTAACTTATTTGACTAAATACCAACAAACGTGATTTCTGGGTCATATGATAAGAGTATGTTTAGTTTTGTAAAAAACTACCAAACTGTTTTCCAAAGTGACTACAATTTGTGTTCCTGCCAGCAATGAATGAGCATCCCAGTTGCTACACACCCTCTCCAGCATTTGGTGTAGTGTTCTAGACTTTGGCCATTTTAATAGGTGTGTGTAGTGGTAGTTCATTGTTTTGATTTGCATTTCCCTAATGGCATATGATGTGGAACATCTTTTCATGTGCTTATTTGCTATCTGTACATCTTCTTTGATGAAATGTCTGTTTAGGTCTTTTGCCAATTTTTATTTGCATTGTTCACTTCTTTATTGTTGCGTTTTAACAGTTCTTTGTATATTTTGAATAAGTCTTTTATCAGATATATCATTTGCAAATATTTTCTTTTAATCTGTCACTTGCCTTCTCATTGTTTTCACAGTGAATTTTGCCCAGCAGAAGTTTTCAATTTTAGTGAAGTTTAGCTTTTCAATTCTTTCTTTCATGGATCATACATTTGATGGTGTATCTAAAAAGTCATTGCCATGCCCAAAGTAATCTAGATTCTCTATTATGTTTTCTGCTAGAAGTTTAATAGTTTGTGTGTTTTATATTTAGATCTATGATCTAGTTTAAGTTAAATATTTTTGTGGAGTGTGTAAGGTCTGTGCCTATACACAGCATCTTCTGTGATGCTCCAGTTGCTCTAGCACACTGTTGAAAAAATAATATTTTCTTCATTGTGCTATTTTTGCTCCTTTGTCAAAGATCCATTGAGATATCATGTGAATGTATTTCTGGGCTCTCTATTCTGCTCCACTGACTGAGTTGTCTATTTTTCACCAGTAACACACTATTTTATTTACGCAGCTTAAAAGTAAATTTTTAAGCCATGTAGTGTAAATACTCTGACTTTGTTCTCCTCCTTCAATATTAAGTTGTCTATTCTGTGTCTTTTTCCTCTCCATATAGATTTTAGAATTAGCTTGTTAATATCCACAAATAACTTGCTGTTTTTTTTAATCGAAGTCTAAAGGCAAAATTGAAAAGAACTGAAATCTTGACAATATTGTTTCTTCCTATCTATGAATAAGGAATATCTTTCCATTTGTGCAGTTCTTTGATTTCTTGTATCAGAGATTTATAGTTTTCCTTATACAGATTTTTTACATATTTTATTAAATTTATTCCTAAATATTTTGTTTTTGGGAATGTTAATGTAAATGATATGTTCTTTGTAATTTCAAACTCTACTTCTTTATTACTAGTATATAGGAAAATGATGGATTTTCTATATTAATAATATCCTATAACTTGGCTATAGTTGTTTATTAGTCACAGGAATTCTTTTTTGTCAGTTATTCCAGATTTTTTACGTATATGGTCATGTCATCTGTAAACAAAGACATTTTTATTTATTTCTTTCAATCTGTATACTTCTCATTTCTTTTTCTTCTTTCATTGAATTAACTAGGAATTCTTAAGGGATATTGAACAGAAATGGTGAGACACACCGTCCTTGCCTTGTCCCCACCCTTACTGAGAATACTTCTGATCTCTCACCATTTAATGTAATGTTAGCTGTTAGATGCTCTTTGTCAGCTGAGGAAGTTTCCTTCTATTCCTTGTTTGCTGAGAATTGTCGTCATGAATGGATGTTGGATTTAGTGAAATAATTTTTCTGAATCTTTCATATCTATTTATATGACCATGTGATTTTTCTTCTTGAGCCTGTTGATGCAATGGATTGCATTAAATGATTTTAAAATTTGAACAAGTCTTGCATACTTGGGAAAAATATCACTTTGTCATGGTGTATAATTCTTTACATACATTTTTGGATTAAATTTACTAATATTTTGTTGAAGATTTTTGCTTCTATATTCATGAGAGATATTGGTATATATATTCTCATAATGTCTTTGCCTGTTTTTCTATTTAGATAATGCTCTCCTCATCAAATGTGTTAGGAAGTATACCCTCTGCTTTTATCTTCTAAATGTAATTTTAGAGACATGACATAATTTTTTTCCTTAAACATTTACATATGTCACAGGTCAATTCATAGGGCCTGATGCTTTTTATTTTGGAAGTTTCTTAATTTTTGATCCAATATCTTAAATAAATACAGATCTATTCAGACTTTCTATTTCTTCTTGTGTAAGTTTTGGAGGATTGTGTCTTTATAGGCATCAGTCCATTTCATCTAGTTTAGCAAATCTGTGGTCATATATGTTCATAGTTTTTTTTAATGCCCATAGACTCTGTAGTAATAGACCCTCTTTTATTTCTAATATTAGTAATTTGTGTCCTTTCTCTTTTTTCTTAATTAGTCTGGCTACAGACTTATCAATTATATTAATCTATTCAAAGAAACCGATTTTGGTTTAGTTGATTTTCCCTATTGCTTTTCTGTTTACAATTGTTTTATTTGATGTCTGCTCACATTTTTGTTCTTTTTTTCTTCTTTTACTTTGAATTTAATTTGTTCTTTATTTCTAGATTCCAAAGGTGGTAGATTGTTAATTTTAGATCTTTATTTTATAATATATGCATTCAATGTTATAAATTTCTCTCTAAATACTCTTTTGCTTCAACCCACAAAATTTGATGTTGTTTTTAAGTTATTATTTGATTTAAAATATTATTCATTTTTTTTCAATTTCTACTTAGACCCATGTGTTATTTAGAAGTATGTTGTTTAATTATGTATTTTGGGAATTTACAGTTATTTTGCTGTTACTGACTTCTAGTTTAATTTCACTGTGATTTGAGAGCAGACAATGTGTGATTTAGGTGGAGTCTATATTTATGAATGTTTTATGAACTTGAAAGAACATGTAATTTTTCATTGCTGAATGAAGTAGTCTATATGTATTAATGATATCAAATCAGTTTATAATGTTGTTAAGTTCAACTGTGTCGTTAGTGATTTTCTGCCTACTAGCTGTGTCCATTTCTGTTAGAAGAATATTGACGTCTCCAACTCTAAGGGTGGATTCATCTATTTCTCCTTGAAAGTTCTATCAATTTTTGCATCACATTGTTTGATGCTCTGTTATTACATGCATACATATTAAGGCTTATTATGTATTTTGGGGGAATTGACCACTTTATCATTATGTAATGCCCTTCTTTATCCCTGATAGCTTTCCTTGCTCTGAAGTCTGCTCTGTCTCAAAATAATATAGTCACTTTGGCTTTATTAGTTGGGGGAGATATGACATTTTGATATAAGTATACAATATGTAATGATCAAACAGGTAATTGAGATATTCGTTACCTCAAACATTTATAATTTCTTTGTCTTGAAATCATTCCAAATCTAATCTTCCAATTATTTTGAAACATACAATAAATTAATGTTGACCATAGTCATTCAATTGTGCTACCAAACACTAGATCCCATTCTTTCTAACTGTATTTTTGCAGCCATTAACAAACCCCTTTATATCCTCTCCTTCCCATTATTATTTCCATCTTCTGGTAATCATGGTTCTATTAATTATTTCCATGGAATCAATTGCTTTAGCTCCCACATGTGAGTGAGAACATACAACATCTGTCTTGTGTGTGTTTGTCTTATTTCACTTAACATAATGACCTTCAGTTCCATGTATCTTGTTGCAAATGACAGGATTTCACACTTTTTGGTAACAATAATTTTCCATTGGGTATATATAACGCATTTTGTTTATTCGTTCTTCTATCGATGGATACTTAGATTGATTCCATGTCTTCACTATTGGGAATTTTGCTGCAATAAACATGAGAAGGCAAATATCTCTGTTTGATACACCGATTTCCTTTCTTTTGAATATACACCCAGCAGTGGGATTGTCTCACTTCAGGATTTGTCAAGTTGTGTCTTTTGTATCCACTTGTTCAATTTTGGTGACTGTGGTTTGCCCTGTGACCTCCCTTATAATATGGATCTAAGAAGAATTACTGCTTTTTTTTTTTTTTAGTTTGTTCAGCTTTTTGTTTCTTGTTAGGACAAATTCCTTACATGCTACCCTGGAAACCAGAAACCTTCATAGCCAAAAGTTTTACCTTTTCCACATTTCATTGTCTTAGCACCTTTGTGAAAAACTAATTGACAACATGTGTGACCAAATGCGGCCATATATGGATTATCTCTTCTATTCCACTGATACGTGTTTTTTCTTATGCCAACCTTATGCTATCTTGGTCAATGCAGCTCCATAAAAAGGCTAGAAATCAGGAAGTTCAAGTCCATCAACTTTTTGTCTCCTTATTTGAATTTTTATATAAATTTTAAAATAAGTTTATCACTTTCTACTAGGGTGGGAGACTTTTTAGTAATTTAATCTATTTTAAGTGAAATAGGGCATTTCTTTTTTCTACTTTATCTAAATGGGTTTTGGAAATTTACACCTTACAAGGGATCTCTCCATTTTATTACTACTTCAAATAAATACATTAGCAAAAAGTTTTTTATATTTTCTTAGTATTTATTTATGCCACAGGGATATGTAGTCATAACTCTTTTTTATTCCTATTATCAGTAATTTGTGTTTCTCTTTTTTGTTTTTTGTTTGTTTGTTTTGTTTTGTTTTGTTTTTTGAGACGGAGGATCGCTCTGTCACCCAGGCTGGAGTGCAGTGGCGCGATCTCGGCTCACTGCAAGCTCTGACTCCCGGGTTCACGCCATTCTCCTGCCTCAGCCTCCCTAGTAGCTGGGACTACAGGCACCCGCCATCACGCCCGGCTAATTTCTTTTGTATTTTTAGTAGAGACGAGGTTTCACCGTGTTAGCCAGGATGGTCTTGATCTCCTGACCTCATGATCTGCCCGCCTCGGCCTCCCAAAGTGCTGGAATTACAGGCATGAGCTACAGCGGCCGGCCTGTTTTTGTTAATCTAACTAGGAACTTATCATTTTTATTGATAGTTTCTAAAAAAACCGCTTTTGGTTATTTTATCTAATATCTTTTTCATTTTATATTTATCTGTTTCTGCAATTGTTATTCTCTGCCTCCTTTTATTTTGTGCTTGATTTGCTTTTCTATTTCTACCTTCTAAAATTTGAAGGTTTGATTAGTAAATTGAAATTTTTATTTTCCTAATATAAGCATTTAAATGTACAAATTTTCCTCTATAGACTGCTTTAGTTGCAGCCCAGAAATTTTGATATATATGTTTTCTTTCTTTTCCTGGTTTTTTTTTTTTTTTTGAGACAGGGTTTCACTCTGTCACCCAGGCTGGAGTGCAGTCGCTCTGCAGTCTTAACCTCCCAGGCTCAGGTGATCCTCCCTCAGCCTTCTGAGTAGCTACTGACTCATGTGACCATGCCCAGGTTTTTGTGTGTGTATTTTTTTGTAGAGACAGGTTTTCACAATGTTACCCATGCTGGCCTCAAATTCCTGGGCTAAAGCAACCTGCCCACCTCAACCTCCCAAAGTAGTGGGATTACAGGCATAAGCCATGGTACCATGCCTCATTTTCAATTATTTTGAGTATTTCTAATGTATTTTGTAATTTATTTTGTTTGACTGTCGTCTGGCTTATGTTAGTGAATTTCCAGTATTGAATTTTAAATATTTGGATTATTCAAATGTTTTCTTACAGATTTTTATTTGATTTTATTGTGGTGATGTGACATATTTGATAAGGCAGTTTAAAATTTATAAAGAAAGATGCATTATGAAGCAGCATATGGTCAATCTTGATGAATGTGTCTATAGGAAGAATGTGTCTTTTGTTTTTTTTTGGAGTATTCTATAAATCTTAATTAGGTAAATTTAATTGATAATGTTATATTTTCTAATTTTTCTAACTTGCCATACCACTTATAAAGTAGTGCTGAAATGTCTAACTATAAATGTGAACACCTCAGTCATTTTTACTTCTTGTACTTTCAAGCTCTGCTACTGGATGGATACTCATTACATATTTGCCTTATTATTAATCTTGATTTGGTCCCTTTATCATGAATAAACTTTATTTATCCTTGAGCTTATATTTCTACCTAAAATCCAATTGGTCTCCTATCAAAACAGCCACTTCAGCTTTTTTATGATTTATCTTTGTATGCCATACATTTTCATTCATTTCATTTTTCATTAGTGCATTTATATTTAAATTCAGTATGTGTAGACAGAGCATATTTGGCTCCTGCTTTTGTATTCAATTTTGAAATCTCTGTCTATATTTAGAACTTTTAGATTATGTATATTTATTTCTTTAACAATGTAATAATGTTCAAATGCAATAATTTGCTATATGAATTTTTGTTCTCCTTTCTCATTTGTGTTGATTTTTGTCCTCGTTTATTATCTTCCTTTGAACTAGAATATTTAACATTTTATTTTATCTTCAACATTAACTCATTAACTCTTCCGTTTTAAAATTTTTCTAATAATACTTCTGGGTTGTTGATTATATACTTTTAATATATCGCACCCTACTATCAAATTATATTATATTCTTTCACAATATATGTAAAATTTTACAGCAGTATACTTCCATTTTCTTCCCATTCTTCTGTCTTATTACCAAAAGATTATATGTTATTTCTACATATGTTGTAAAAGCTATAATAGTTAAATAATTTTAAAATAAATTTACAAATTATATGAATACACTTCATACTTACATATTTAACATTGCTGGTGCTCTTTGTTACACAGATAAAAGTCGCAACGTAACGTCCCTTTTTTGGCTTAAAAATTTCCTTTGATATGTAATATAGTGCAAGACTGCCGGTGGCCTATAAAGTTTGCTTTTCCCCTGTGCAAGTGCTTATTTTGCATAATTTGTGGAGGATACTTCTTCTAAATATAGATACTTCTGTTGAATTATTTTGTCTTACATCGTATCTGATGAGATGTCTGTGATCCTTGTGTAGGCACTGTGCTTTTGGGCTGATTTTCATTTTGTCATTGTCTTTCAGTAATTGATTGTGATGTGTATGAGCATGATTGGCTTTGTAGGTTGCCTGTTCACTCTGATGGTAGTTTCTTTTGCTGTGCAGAAGCTCTTTAGTTTAATTAGATCCCATTTGTCAATTTTAGCTTTTGTTGCCATTGCTTTTGGTGTTTTAGACATGAAGTCCTTGCCCACGCCTATGTCCTGAATGGTATTGCCTAGGTTTTCTTGTAGGATTTTAATGGTTTTGGGTCTAACATGTAAGTCTTTAATCCATCTTGAATTAATTTTTGTATAAGGTGTAAGGAAGGGATCCAGTTTCAGCTTTCTACATATGGCTAGCCAGTTTTCCCAGCACCATTTATTAAATAGGGTATCCTTTCCCCATTTCTTCTTATTGTCAGGTTTGTCAAAGATCAGATAGTTGTAGATATGCAGCATCACTTCTGAGGGCTCTGTTCTGTTCCATTGATCTATGTCTCTGTTGTGGTACCAGTACCATGCTGTTTTGGTTACTGTAGCCTTGTAGTATAGTTTGAAGTCAGGTAGCGTGATGCCTCCAGCTTCGTTCTTTTGGCTTAGGATTGACTTGGCGATGCGGGCTCTTTTTTGGTTCCATATGAACTTTAAAGTAGTTTTTTCCAATTCTGTGAAGAAAGTCATTGGTAGCTTGATGGGGATGGCATTGAATCTATAAATTACCTTGGGCAGTATGGCCATTTTCACGATATTGATTCTTCCAACCCATGAGCATGGAATGTTCTTCCATTTGTTTGTATCCTCTTTTATTTCATTGAGCAGTGGTTTGTAGTTCTCCTTGAAGAGTTCCTTCACATCCCTTGTAAGTTGGATTCCTAGGTATTTTATTCTCTTTGAAGCAATTGTGAATGGGAGTTCACTCATGATTTGGCTCTCTGTTTGTCTGTGATTGGTGTACAAGAATGCTTGTGATTTTTGTACATTGATTTTGTATCCTGAGACTTTGCTGAAGTTGCTAATCAGCTTAAGGAGATTTTGGGCTGAGACAATGGGGTTTTCTAGATATACAATCATGTCATTGCAAACAGGGACAATTTGACTTCCTCTTTTCCTAATTGAATACCCTTTATTTCCTTCTCCTGCCTGATTGCTCTTGCCAGAACTTCCAGCACTATGTTGAATAGGAGTGGTGAGAGAGGTCATCCCTGTCTTGTGCCAGTTTTCAGAGGGAATGCTTCCATTTTCTGCCCATTCAGTATGATATTGGCTGTGGGTTTGTCATAGATAGCTCTTATTATTTTGAGATACATCCCATCAATACCTAATTTATTGAGAGTTTTTAGCATGAAGGGTTTTTGAATTTTGTCAAAGGCCTTTTCTGCATCTATTGAGATAATCATGTGGTTTTTGTCTTTGGTTCTGTTTATATGCTGGATTACATTTATTGATTTGTGTATGTTGAACCAGCCTTGCATCCCAGGGATGAAGCCTACTTGATTATGGTGTATAAGGTTTTTGATGTGCTGCTGGATTCGGTTTGCCAGTATTTTATTGAGGATTTTTGCATCAATGTTCATCAAGGATATTGGTCTGAAATTCTCTTTTTTGGTTGTGTCTCTGCCTGGCTTTGGTATCAGGACAATGCTGGCTTCATAAAATGTGTTAGGGAGGATTCCCTGTTTTTCTATTGATTAGAATAGTTTCAGAAGGAATGGTACCAGTTCCTCCTTGTACCTCTGGTAGAATTCGGCTGTGAATCTATCAGGTACTGGACTCTTTTTGGTTGGTAAGCTATTGATTATTGCCACAATTTCAGAGCCTGTTATTGGTCTATTCAGAGATTCAACTTCTTCCTGATTTAGTCTTGGGAGGGTGTATTTGTCGAGGAATTTATCCATTTCTTCTAGATTTTCTAGTTTATTTGCATAGAGGTGTTTGTAGTATTCTCTGATGGTACATTGTATTTCTGTGGGATCGGTGGTGATATCCCCTTTTTCATTTTTTATTGCATCTATTTGATTCTTCTCTCTTTTCTTCTTTATTAGCCTTGCTAGCGGTCTATTAATTTTGCTGATCTTTTCAAAAAACCAGCTCCTGGATTCATTAATTTTTTGAAGGGTTTTTTGTGTCTCTATTTCCTTCAGTTCTGCTCTGATTTTAGTTATTTCTAGCCTTCTGCTAGCTTTTGAATGTGTTTGCTCTTGCTTTTCTAGTTCTTTTGATTGTGATGTTAGGGTGTCAATTTTGGATCTTTCCTGCTTTCTCTTGTGGGCATTTAGTGCTATAAATTTCCCTCTACACACTGCTTTGAACGTGTCCCAGAGATTCTGGTATGTTGTGTCTTTGTTCTCGTTGGTTTCAAAGAACATCTTTATTTCTGCCTTTATTTCATTATGTACCCAATAGTCATTCAGGAGCAGGTTGTTCAGTTTCCATGTAGTTGAGCGGTTTTGAGTGAGTTTCTTAATCCTGAGTTCCAGTTTGATTGCACTGTGTTCTGAGAGACAGTTTGTTATAATTTCTGTTCTTTTACATTTGCTGAGGAGAGCTTTACTTCAACTATGTGGTCATTTTGGAATAGGTGTGGTGTGGTGCTGAAAAGAATGTATATTCTGTTGATTTGGGGTGGAGAGTTCTGTAGATGTCTATTAGGTCCACTTTGTGTAGAGCTGAGTTCAATTCCTGGATATCCTTGTTAACTTTCTGTCTCGTTGATCTGTCTAATGTTGACAGTGGGGTGTTAAAATCTCCCATTATTATTGTGTGGGAGTTTAAGTCTCTTTGTAGGTCACTCAGGACTTGCCTTATGAATCTGGGTGCTCCTGTGTTGGGTGCATATATATTTAGGATAGTTAGCTCTTCTTGTTGAATTGATCCCTTTACCATTATGTAATGGCCTTCTTTGTCTCTTTTGATCTTTGTTGGTTTAAAGTCTATTTTATCAGAGACTAGGATTGCAACCCCTGCCTTTTTTTGTTTTCCATTTGCGTGATAGATCTTCCTCCATCCCTTTATTTTGAGTCTATGTGTGTCTCTGCACGTGAGATGGGTTTCCTGAATACAGCACACTGATGGGTCCTGACTCCTTATCCAGTTTGCCAGTCTGTGTCTTTTAATTGGAGCATTTAGCCCATTTACATTTAACGTTAATATTGTTATGTGTGAATCTGATCCTGTCATTATGATGTTAGTTGGTTATTTTGCTCATTAGTTGATGCAGTTTCCTCCTAGCCTCGATGGTCTTTACAATTTGGCATGTTTTTGCAGTGGCTGGTACCGGTTCTTCCTTTCCATGTTTAGTGCTTCCATCAGGAGCTCTTTTAGGGCAGGCCTGGTGGTGACAAAATCACTCAGCATTTGCTTGTCTGTAAAGTATTTTATTTCTCCTTCACTTATGAAGCTTAGTTTGGCTGGATATGAAATTCTGGATTGAAAATTCTTTTCTTTAAGAATGTTGAATATCGGCCCCCACTCTCTTCTGGCTTGTAGAGTTTCTGCCGAGAGATCAGCTGTTAGTCTGATGGGCTTCCTTTTGTGGGTCACCCGACCTTTCTCTCTGGCTGCCCTTAACATTTTTTCCTTCATTTCAACTTTGGTGAATCTGACAGTTATCTGTCTTGGAGTTGCTCTTCTCAAGGAGTATCTTTGTGGCGTTCTCTGTATTTCCTGAATCTGAATGTTGGCCTGCCTTGCTAGATTGGGGAAGTTCTCCTGGATAATATCTTGCAGAGTGTTTTCCAACTTGGTTCAATTCTCCCCGTCATTTCAGGTACACCAATCAGACGTAGGTTTGGTCTTTTCACATAATCCCAAATTTCTTGGAGGCTTTGTTCATTTCTTTTTATTCTTTTTTCTCTAAACTTTCCTTCTCGCTTCATTTCATTCATTTCATCTTCCATCAGCAATACCATTTCTTCCAGTTGATTGCATCTGCTAATGAGGCTTCTGCAATCTTTGCATAGTTCTCGAAACTTGGCTTTCAGCTCCATCAGCTCCTTTAAGCCCTTCTCTCCATTGGTTATTCTAGTTATCCTTTCTTCTAATTTTTTTTTCAAAGTTTTTAACTTCTTTGCTATTGTTTTGAATTTCCTCCCGTAGCTCAGAGTAGTTTGATCTCCTGAAGCCTTCTTCTCTCAACTCGTCAAAGTCATCCTCCATCCAGCTTTGTTCCGTTGCTGGTAGGAACTGTGTTCCTTTGGAGGAGGAGAGGTGCTCTGCTTTTTAGAGTTTCCAGTTATTCTGCTCTGTTTTTTCCCCATCTTTGTGGTTTTATCTACTTTTGGTCTTTGATAATGGTGATGTACAGATGGGTTTTTTGGTGTGGATGTCCTTTCTGTTTGTTAGTTTTCCTTCTACCAGACAGGACCCTCAGCTGCAGGTCTGTTGGAGTTTACTAGAGGTCCACTCCAGACCCTGTTTGGCTGCGTGTCAGCAGTGGTGGCTGCAGAGCAGCGGATTTTCGTGAGACCGCAAATTCAGCTGTCTGATAGTTCCTCTGGAAGTTTTGTCTCAGAGGAGTACCCGGCCGAGTGAGGTGTCATTCTGTCCCTACTGGGGGAGTGCTTCCCAGTTAGGCTGCTCAGGGGTGAGGGACCCACTTTAGGAGGCAGTCTGTCGGTTCTCAGATCTCCAGCTGCGTGCTGGGAGAACCACTACTCTCTTCAAAGCTGTCAGTCAGACAGGGACATTTAAGTCTGTGGAGATTCCTGCTCATTTTTTGTTTGTCTGTGCCCTGCCCCCCAGAGGTGGAGCCTACAGAGGCAGGCAGGCCTCCTTGAGCTGTGGTGGGCTCCACCCAGTTGGAGCTTCCTGGCTGCTTTGTTTACCTAAGCAAGCCTGGGCAATGGGGGGCACCCCTCCCCCAGCCTCGCTGCCACCTTGCAGCTTGATCTCAGACTGCTGTGCTAGCAATCAGCGAGACTCCGTGGGCATAGGACCCTCCAAGCCAGGTGCGGGACCCAATCTCCTAGTGTGCCGTTTTCCAGGCCCGTTGGAAAAGTGCAGTATTAGGGTGGGACTGACCCGATATTCCAGGTGCCATCTGTTACCCCTTTCTTTGACTAGGAAAGGGAACTCCCTGACCCCTTGCGCTTCCTGAGTGAGGCAATGCCTCGCCCTGCTTCGGCTCGCTCACAGTGCACTTCACTGACTGTCCTGCACCCACTGTTTGGCACTCCCTAGTGAGATGAAATGGGTTCCTCAAGCAGAAATGCAGAAATCACCCGTCTTCTGTGTGGCTCAGGCTGGGAGCTGGAGACCGGAGCTGTTCCTACTCCTATTTTTTAAATTTTCATAGCTAATAATAATTTTTTTGGCTGAAGGACATAGTGATACTACATTTCTGAGTGCTGAATGTTTGTGTTATTATAAAGAGTGTTGGAATGTCTAACTATAATTGTGAACACCTCCAATCTCCCATGTAGTTATGAAATTACTTACAGATTGTTTTAATAATTATAAGATTTTATGATGTTTGATTTTAGATTTTATTAAATTTGTGTATATTTCCTATACTACTACACAAGTTTAGCCTCACTACTGAGGTATAATCCTTCAACATTTTTCACATTGCGTGGAAAAAATTTAAATAATCACCTGATCTGTGTGAATTCAGGGAGTAGTTATATTTCCAACTTTGACCAGTCTTATCAATTTTCACCCTATGTATGCACAGATTGTTATTAATTGTATTGTCAAAGACTAAAGGGATATCTATACAAATTTATGGGGCTTTCTCATTGCTCTGGAAGCTTCCCCTTCCTATTCCTTAATCTGGAAATTTCCTCAGGATAAAAATTGGAGCAAATATGTGAGACACTTTGTTTCCCTTTTTTCTAGGATTGCAGTCTTGGGCTGCTGCTTTTTCAATGTCTGAAAACAATCATTTTCTATTGTTTCTAGGTTTTCAGAAGTTTGTAGTAGAAGGGTAAATCTTAAAACTGCTCTTTTTTAATAGCTAAAATTGGAAGTTCTTTGTGTCTGCCTATTTTGATAGTGATGATGATGATGACATAAATGATGATGGTGGTTATTATGACAATAATAAGAACTACTTTATGACTCCAGTTTTTTTTTTATTTGCAATGTGCAAAGATGGGGCCTATGAGTGTCCTGAACTGGACAAAAAATTATAGTAATTGTTCAACATAAAATATATTATTCTATTGGCAGTATGTAGAAGATTTGGCTATACACACACACTGTACTTTCTTCAAAGGTATTCTGGCTAAAGTAGAGCTTCGGAGCTCTCACCAACAAGCATGAAAATATTTCCAATGTTTCTTGGGAGTCAGAATGTGATTATTTGCAAACAATCTGCAATGACCCATAAGAGGGTTTGGAACTTATCTGTGTTATTGCAAATTCACAGCTTTGCTGTACTGTGTAGAAAGAGTTTTCATCTGTTCGCTGCTAATTTCATATAATGTACTTCTCTACCCTGGAAAGCACTAGAGGTAATGACCTGAATTATACTTCTTCAGCACTTTATCGCAAAGAATAGGAAAATGCTCTGAGGGCTGTACACATAGGACACACTTCACCCATTGCTAAAATGATACTTTCTTTGAACTGATATATTGCAACTGTTTTAAAGCATCTAGTCATCGTGCGACTTAATGCCTAAAAAGCTGTTTTGAAAAGTAAATATAGCACTGCATTTTGATCAAGTTCACTAAATAACAATTCGACTGTAAAAAACTGCTTGTTCATGGCAGAAACATAATAAACTATATATCCCTAATATATAAACTATATCCTGTTTGCTGTAGAGGTTCATAGAGAAATAATATCAACCTTAGAGACTCCAGACAATTTGAGTACACTGGACTTTAAGTTTTATGTTATGTAAGTATACAATGACCAAAGAACCTAATGTGATGCTTGATTGGGCTATTATTAACTGATGGTGAGAATTTTCTCCTGAGAATGCTTTGAATCCATAGAATAACATCTCTACTTAATTTAAGGGAAGATTGAAGATGAACTATGGCCCCTAAGTAGCAGCAGAGCAACTTGAAGATTTTCAAGTTAAATATGCCTGTGTCATTTTCTACCATTAGTCATTCTTGAACTATTAATTTAAATAATACTTGACATGCCTTATCTTAGAAATCTTATACTTTATTTTAACTTATTAGCTTACACAATTTTTTTGGCCTAACTGACTAACAAATATTATGGAATGGCCATATCTTGTTTGCTTTGGCCATAGTTTGTTTGCTTTGAGATTCCATGGTTCAATAACTTTCAGATTAAATTAGGAGAAAAGTCACTAGATGCAATCCTAGAATGTGAAGTGTTTCCCTTTCTTGCCAAATAGCTAACTGTAAAATTCACCATTTATTAATTTTTAAGACTCGTCATTTTATTTGCATGTAGGTTTTAGCATACTGTAGACTTTCATCAATCTGAAATATGAAGAAGAAACTTTCATTTCCACAGGCGATATGAACAAGGCAACAAAATACTATGTCATACAGAAAATATAAGGAAAAGGGCCTGTATTCCTGTTGAAAGTGATTTTCGTAAGAACCTCATTACTTTTTTTTTTTTAATTTCTTAAATTGGTTTAAACTTACTAGGCAGTCTTCTCTTTTAATAATAGCAGGTATTCAAACATTTTATTTGATTTGACAGCATGCATATAAAAAAGAACCAAAAGACTGTTGTTTTTCACTTTCTTTGACTTTTCACATTACAAAGAACTGCATTAATGCTGCATTTCATAAATTAAAGTAGACCCTATTGCTTCTCACAATGGATCTTGCTGAAATAGTACTGCAAGCATTTTGTAGATCAACTGATTTTAACATTACGGAAAAGGCAATTTAGACTTACCTCAATGTAAGCAAAAATGTAGAGAAAAACTAGACAAAAAAGCCATTTATAGCATGACTATGTGCCTTGATAACATTCACATGTCTGCATCCATTTGCAGTTCTATCACTAGAAATGCTAACTTGAGTGGTCTGCAACATTGAAAATTTAGCTCAGCAATAAGCCATTTCCTGCAAAACAATGTATTGAAGCAAATCACCTTCCTATTCTAAGTCTCTGTATTTCATTGATCTCTAACAAATAATGGCACAAGAATCCTGGAAAGAGCACAATGTTCACAGAAACTAAGTACTCCACAGAGGACAGGAATGGTGAGTGAAAGACAAGTCCTCACTTGTACGTACTTTCTTTTATACTCACTGGCACACCCTCAGACTTTCCCCTTACTCCCTAGGCCCAGGCACCATATGTCGTATAACATTTGAAAGATACAATTGAGATTACAATGGAAAAAGGCACAAATCAAGGAGAAAATGAATTATCTGGGACAAACTCAGTTTTCCTGTGCTCCTATGTTGTAAGACATATGCTTCCCTTTGCCTTTTATTTTAATAAAAATGAAAACCCATTTTTTTTTACCATTTATATAATACTATATGATAGTATGCCTCAATAGGACAGGTAGGGAGTAGACAGAGGTGACCTGATTGGTTATAATAATGTAAAAATTAGACAGGGAATAAGCTTGTCTCTTTCCTGCACTTTGGCAAAAGTGGAGTCATGTTTGAAATAGAGAACTAAACAATTTAACAGTCTAAACACCATGTAATTTTCTTACTATGTAAAAATGCCCAAAGACCCAAGAGAACAACATTTATATCTTTTTATTAAGTTAGTATCTAAATATCATAATTATTCTGTCAGCTACTTCTTTAAGTATCATCTATTTGGTCAGTATATATTTAATACATGTAAATTTAAGAGATACATTTTAAAATAGTGCTCCCCAGAACATGCCTTTTATATTTGTATTTGGGTGTGGGAGGTAGCAACTGAGTGGTGGATGCTGATTCCAAATTTGGTATATACGTCTATAAATCTACTTTATTGCTGTAGAACTGGGGAAGTTTTGCTATAACTTGTCTTCTCTACCCTTCTGTACTTACTCATGGGAAGAACCCTAAGTAGTTTGAAAGAAATAGGATTTGTAAACTTATATTAGAGAGAGTGAATCCAGGCCTACAAGAGTCTTAAAGCATTATCCCAAATACCAAGTACAATTCCATGCTTAGATTTGGATTGAGATTATGCAAGACCATGTTCCCACACAAAGAGTTATATTGGTCTGATTGACTTCTCTGGTTTCCATCCTTACTTCTTCTTTCAAAGCAAGTTAATTGAAATCAAAGTCCATTTTTATTTTACCAGTTATCTCATCTACTAGCACCTAGGAGTAAATCAATATATGCTTTAATTAAATTATAAAGAAATTAACAAATCAATTGCCTGTTTTGCCTTCCAAGGTTATAGGTAGATTCTTTGTCGTTCTGGGATAAGTAGGTTCTGTTGTTTATATAACAGTTCTATGTGGAGATGAGCAGTCTATATTCCTATTATATCTCATGTCAAAGCTGCTCTTGCTTTGGAAGATATATAGGGGATCTAGCATTCTCCAGATCATACAGGAAAAAAAGTCTTATCAAAAGCACCTAATTTGCTTGCAATATAACAATTTTCTTTAGAAAAATCAATATAATTTGAAGCTGGGTCTTTTGTACACTTCAAACCAGGAAGGTACCACTCTACTATATGCTCATTGTAACCTTCATACAATATCACCTGCTATGTTGTAACTTAGCAAGAAACAAAATACCAAAGATACCTCTGTGACACTATACTTTACTAGAAGCTAATGACAATAGATTTCAGAAAAACAGATGAAATATTAAAATATAGCTGAAAGTATACCCCTCTTACATTGATTCTCTACTGCTAATGATAGTTTTGGAAATCATAAAAGGCAGGAAGCATTTATTTCTGAGTTATTTTATTTTTAAACATATTGTGAAACAATAAAAAAGTATTAGTAGGTGATAAACACAATTTGTCAGGGATGATGCTTACAAATGGAATAATCATAAACAGAGATACATCAAAAGATGGAAGCATGACCATCTTGGGGCAATATTGAAGAATGAACTAGATAAAATGTGTTACTGGAAGAGTTTGAATGGCTGCCTCTTGGAAACCACAGGACCGAGGAGTCCATTTTTCAATCTAAGGTTCCATTCAGTCCCTTACCTGCTTCTTTCGTTGGTTAAATCCCAAATATCTATGCACATAACTACTCCTCTCATTATATTATAAATTTCTAGCGTACAGTGAGCCTGTCTTACTCATCTTTGTATCTTCTAGTGTCCTTAAAGGATACAAATCACATAGCAGTTGCTCTATACATGCTAATTGTACAATCCTAAAAGATGACACATAATACATACCTATCTTATTTGGATAAGTCATTCCCAGAAAAGGAAAACAAAAAATGAATGCCCTCTTAAGGCCTTTTTATCCTTAAAGAATTAGGGCTTTATATGCTGTACTTCTGCTTCTCGTGAGAATATTGCCCAATTTCTTAACTAATAACCACACCAAGTTCATAGATTTCCTGGCCGTATTTTTCACAAGATGAGTGATTCAATCTTGGTTAACACTGCCAAAGCATCAATATAGCATAATGTTGGATACTTCCCAAATTTAAACAATGTAGCAGATTAAAGGAACTTGGTTACAGAAATGAAAATATTATGTCATTGGAATTCAAAAGCAGATATAGCCTCACACCATTTGATCTGCACCAGCATAGTTACATTTAAATAATGTAAAAAAAAAAAAAGGCTCCTCAATGGAAGATCTGTTCCTACCTAGAAATAAGTTATGTCCTCCTGTCTAAAGCATGCTAATATGGTATTACTCTAACAAGCTTGCATTGCCTGTAGATAGGTATATTTGTGCAAAATGTGAAAGGCTTCAAGTCCGTTTTCTGCTTTATGATTAGGTCATATTAAGTATTCTGATTCACTGTTCTTTAGATCTACAATTAGTTTCAGCGAGGTCCACAAGGGATTGAGTTTCATTCTTTGGTCAAACACCAACATATTAGAAAAATGTAGTCATAAAGATAATAGGGATAGAGCCACTTCTTTTAGTCACTAATAAACTGAACCAAATAAACTATTCACTAATAATTGATAATAAGATTTAGAAAAACAATTCTGCAATTTTAATGAAGAATCTATTTTAGAGAAAAAGCCTTTGATGAATCAGCTACATTCCATCAAATTTCTTAGGTTGGAGCAATGAAAATATGCATTTGTACAATTACAAATGAAACTGAACCTGCCTGCACAGCCAGCATAGACTGTTCAGGAACATAAATCTACTTCACCATAGAAAAACCCTTTGATGACTAATGCAGACATCTTGAATGACGGAAAACTTAACAGTAAGCTATTGCTAACATAAACATGCTATCAGACATATAAATATATTCATATATAACTTCATAAATATATATCTTCCACCTATCCAAATTGTGCCAATGTATTAGTCTATTTTGTGTTGCTATAAAGCAATACTCAAGGCTAGGAAATTGATAAAGAAAACAGGTTTATTCTGGCTCATGGTTCTGCAGACTGTATGAGAAATATGGTATCAGATTCACTTCTGGTGAGGCCTCAGGAAGCTTTTAGTCATGGCATAAGAGAAACAGGAGGAGGCATGTCACTTGGCAAGGGAGGGAACAAGAAAGAGAAGGAAGTGGCACAGTCTCTTAAATATCCAACTCACCTGTGAACTACTGAAGAGAGAACTCATAACTGTGAAGACAGCACCAAGGCATTCATGAGGAATCCACCCCCATCACCTAGACACCACCCACTAGGCCCGCCTCCAACATTTGGGATCAAATTTCAACATGATATTTGGAGGAGACACATATGCAAACAATATCAGCCAGTTTCTGTAAAATTCCAGGAAGAATCATGTTACATTTAATCGAAGAATAAGTTAAAAGTTAACCAGGTTAATTATTATATATACCAATCATGAAACCTGAAAAAGTAGCCTATTAAAAAAAAAAAAAA
The DNA here is from genome assembly GCF_006542625.1 of Nomascus leucogenys. NCBI lineage: Eukaryota > Metazoa > Chordata > Mammalia > Primates > Hylobatidae > Nomascus > Nomascus leucogenys. Next base: position 81,300,699 of record NC_044383.1, read on the forward strand.
CTAAAACAAATAGTTGAAAATTAGAATTCAGTTAAATTTATTTGCCAACTGAGATAAATCACATATAAGTTAATAATTACACTTTTGAAATAATAACTAGAATAAAATTTAAAAAAACTTAAAGTGATATAAACTGACATAATATTAACCTTATTTAAAACTGAGATATCAGTCAAGTTCTCCCTTTCTTTAAGGGTCATCATTATGACCAAACATGAACTTTATATATATATATATGGTTGTATACAATAAGGTATAAATTAGCCTACAGTCTATATTGTGAGATATATACTTTCATTAGTATAATTTACTTAAATGTCATTTGTTCTTATTTATAAAATGGGAGCAAAGCCCTTTATATTCTGAATCTATCTAAATTTTAACATTTAAGATTTTAAGGTTTAGTTATAAGTTTATTTCAGATACTATGCTAATATGTGGAACAGATACTGATGAACTGATATGTGTTATCTCAAGACAACATCATCACTCTATTATAATTTATTTCACCTAAAATGTCCCTTCTTTGAGAATGTCCCTTCTTTGAGATAAGCATGTTAATTCATCTCTTAAACTCATTTTTAAAAATAAGTTTAACTTTGAGAATATAGTTCTTGAATAAGAACGCTACTTTCATAAATTATACATAGGCATGGGCATATGCAGAATAACTATTAGAAAACACCAATTAAAAAATTCAATAGACTTCTTAAGAAGTAGTTATGAGTAAAAAAATGAGGAAAATTCTGCATGGGATTTCAAGGCTGCAGTAGCCGCCTTCACCACATGTATATTTGCACTTATGTTCATCTACATGAAGGAAGCAGAGAGAAGGACAGGATACATTTCCCATTCTTACATTCGAGGTATAAAAGTGAAACCAATGATTACTAACCAACTGAAAAATTATGAAAGAAGGAACATACATATGCACAGAAGAATGTTGAGCATGGGGTTGTTCTAATAAAGTAGGTTGTGGTGATGGTGTTTTTTTTTTTCTCTTTTATGTTGAAACCATGTAATTGCCAATGCAAAATGGAAAACTGGCAATAAAAGCATCCATTTACATGAGAAATTGCTCAGTGCCCTCACACATACTGCTTTTCGTGCACAATACAAAATAGTTCCATTTTCAGTGGAACATATGCTAAATGTTTAAGCTCAAAGATGATTTAGACAAAATGGAAAAGATTTTTTAAACATTTATTTTACACTTTACAGGATTCATTTAGATTGGCAGATGTTCTAAGATCCAAAGAAAAGTAACTTAACTAGCTAGTGCAAATGACAGTGTTTGAGAAGTCAGTGAGAGGGAGAAAAAAAATCTGTCACCTTGTGGCATTCAGTATCAGAAAGCATATAAATAAGTAAATAAGTAATAAATACATAAATAAAAATACAGAGGAAATCTAATAGTTAAAATACTGAAGGACTTCCAAATTATTGTAGGTACCTGCAGCAAATGGTGTATTGATTTTGCTGTTAAACTGCACAGCTGTAACCAACACATTAGACATGGAAGATAAAAGCAATGACTAAAAGCACCTTATTTTCATCTGTCGCACCTGAGGCACTGCCTTCTTCAGACCTTTAGTGTATTAGCACAGAAAATCAATTAGGTAAAGAGCTAAACAAATGAAGGGAAAATAAAAAAGGCCTCATTCACAAAGTGTCAGGGATGTCAACAAGCTCAGGAGACTTCAGTAAACTATGTGATATCTCCAAATAAACCATAACTACTTTTTCTGAACTTTTAAAAGTCAGAAATTATTGTATAATCCTCTAAGCCTATTTTGGAAGGTCCTCAGCCATTAAACACCACATGATAACACAAAATTGCTTATGGACAAAAATCAGCCATCTATAAAGTACACATCACAGTATGTTGTTTGCTTAAAGTTTGGTTTACACAAATCTCTTAAATAAGAAATATTCTGTGTCATATAAGACCAAAGAAACCCAGTGTTGCTATTTTCCTAATAGACTGTCAACATGATTAGGCATAGGGATCCTTATACAAAGCCCCTTGGTACTTAAAATTTGTATTACCAGTACTGTGTTTCTAAGGAGCCCCCAAACTTGGAGTGCAACTTAAGTGATTAATCTTCTCAGCCATTGAAATAATCATTTTTATCACAACAATCAAATGATTCCTTTTTTAAGTAGACAAAGCACTGAGTATCAAATCAGCCTTAGAGATTCTGGTAGATTAAAGTGCCATGATATTAATCTTTCTTTAAGGGACTTATTATTTCCTACTAAAAAAATCAAACTACTTCTTGAGAGGAGGTCTCATAAATTATCAGAAGGAATGTATAAAAGTCACATTTGGACACTAAAATTTAGTTTTCTGGCCAATGCTTACCCATTTTCTTGCAACTTCACCAAATATTAAAACTATTTCTTCTTTGTATCATTATTTCTTATACTACTAGTACATAGTTTATCTTACCAATTTTCAAGTCACTGCTTCTTCACCTCATTTACCCAGAGCTGTTAATCTCATACTTCTTCTTTATTCATATTCATTTTCTCCTTTTTAACAGCATTGTGGAATTCCATGCACAGAGCTCCATAAGCTCTAGCTCTATCCTAACCAAATTCTCAGTTAATCACCTTTTGCATTTGCTTGTGACCACTGTCTTCTCATATTAATTACTGATATCCAGATATCATGACCTCTCCCATGAAGACCTGATTTTCCCACTTTCCATACCGGTTTGCTTCTCGTTCCTCAGGGTCAGTACCAGCCAGTAACTCTCTATACCCTGCTTCCTCACCTGAGCTTCAAATTAACAAATATTCACTGTGGGTCTGTTATGTCTCAGACACTGTGTTGTCACTTTTATATGTGTTAAAACATACATAAGTCATTTGAGTCTCATAACTATCTTGCAACATATTAGTTCAATTTCATAATGAAAAAACAAACATGGAAAAGGTAAGAAACTAGCCAATTCTCGTAACTTCATTTAGTTATACCGACACTCATTAAAGTCTTGCTCTTTGTGACCTTCTCCTAAAAAATGGCTCTAGATTTCCTTCTTTGTACATAATCATCAGATCAGCTCTTTTCCATCTCAGATTTATATGAAGCCCCAAGAAGAAGAAATAGAGGTCCATGTTCAAAATTTCCAATGTGCCATCAATCAAAATTTCCAACATGCCATTCTCATTAGTAGACATGTGGAAGGATGAATGTGACCTTTGGGAATAAGTTTGATGAGACAGAGGGAAAGATAGGGAGAAAGAAGCATGAAACAAAAAAACACGAGATCAAAGAGGAAACCAAAAGAGGAAAATATGTAACATATCCTAAAAATCAGCCTGGGTCGGTGCTCCAGAAACCACCATAAAGGAAGTGTGTATTAACAAAACATAGGATTCAGAAAGCAAGTCTAACCCACTTCACAATTTCTTTAAGATAAAATGTTCTTTTTATAGCAAAAGTTTTATATGGAAATGCCACTTTCAATAGAGAAAACCACCAGAGCAGAACTCAGTCCTTTATCAATGATCACGATATGAATTTGAGTGTATGATGTAAAGACAAATTTTCAAAGATCGAAACAAATGTTGAAGAATATCTACTTTCAAATAACCTGTTGAGAAAATGCTGAGGGTTCTTTAAATAAAAATTTAAACTTTTTGGAGAGAGGCAGAGAAAGATGGCAAAAAGAAAGCTCCACTGATTGTCTCCCCTGCCCACAAGGACACCAAGTTAATAACTGTTACACAGAAGAAAACAAAACACATTCATAAGAACCAAAAATCAGGTGAGCACTCACAGTACCTGGTTTTAATTTCATATTGCTGAAAGAGGCACTGATGAGATAGAAAAGACAACCCTGAATCACTGACACCACCCCTACTCTATCCCTGGCAGTGCTGTCCTGTTAGAGCAGAAAGGAAAACCATACCAAACTCAGCTGATGCCTGCCCACAGAGGGAACATTTAAACCAGTCGTAATAAGAGGGGAATTGTCAATTCCAGTGGTCTGAACTTGACTGCCCACAAACCACACCACTGAAAGCCAAAGTAAGCCGGGTGCCGTGGCTCACGCCTGTAATCCGAGCACTTTGGGAGGCCAAGGCAGGCGGATCACGAGGTCAGGAGATCGAGACCATCCTGGATAACACGGTGAAACCTCGTCTCTACTAAAAATACAAACAAATAGCTGGGCATGGTGGCAGGCGCCTGTAGTCCCAGCTACTCGGGAGGCTGAGGCAGGAGAACAGCGTGAACCCGGGAGGCGGAGTTCGCAGTGAGCCAAGATCCCGCCACTGTACTCCAGCCTGGGCGACAGAGCGAGACTCTGTCTCAAAAAAAAAAAAAAAAAAAAAGCCAAAGTACTCTCCATCTCTAAGTAAACTTAAATGACAGTCTAGACCATAAGGACTGCAACTCTCACAGGTGAGTTCTAGGGCTGAACTAGGCACAGAGACAGTTGACTGCTGAGGTGGGTGGGAGTCATGTGACCTACTGAAACACCAGCTGGGGCAGCCAAGGGAGTGCTGGCATCACCCCTCCCCTAAACCCAGATTGCACAGCTGGAGGCTCCAAAAGACAACCCTTCCTTCCACATGAGGAGAGGAGAGAAAAGAGTAGGAAGGAATTTGTCTTGCATCTAGGATGCCAGCCCAGCCACAGTCGGATAGGGCACCAGTCAAAGTCATGAGGCCCCCATTCCAGGTCCCATTCCAGATGATATTTCTAGACACACCCTGGACCAGAAGGGTAGCTGCTGACTTGAAAGAAAGGACCGAGTCTGTCAGCATTTATTACCTGCTAACTGAAAAGCCCTTGGGCCCTGAATAACCAGCAGCAATATCCAGGTACCACATCAAGGCCCTTGAGACTTGCTGGATTCAGGTGAGACTCAGCACAATACCAGCTGTGGTAGTTATGGGGCAAAACTCTTGCTTGACAAAAGCAAAGGTAAAAGTAAAAGGGAGCTTTGTCTTGCACCTGAGGTACCAGCATCACCGCAGGGTGGTAGAGCACCGAGCAGGCTCTTGGGGTCCCTGATTCCAGGACTTGACTCTTCAGTGGCATTTCTGGACCTTTCCTGAGCCAGAGGGGCACCCAATGCCCTGAAAGGTGAGTCCCAGGCCAGGCAGCATTCACCACAATCTGACTGAAGAGACCGTGGTCCTTAATGGAATATTGGTAGTGGTCTGGCAGTACTTCTTGTGGCCAGGAGTGGCAGTGGCTACAAGGTGAGACTTCTCTGCCTTTGAAAAGGGGAGGGAAGATTGGGAAGAACTGCATCTTGTAGTTTGAGTTGCAGCTCAGCTGCAATACAATAGAATACTAGGAAGACTTCTATGTTTTTTTTTTTTACTCTAGTCTCTGACTCCCAGGTAGCACTTCTGGAATGCCCTGGGGCCTGGGGGACCCTGTCAGCCTGAAGGGAAGGCTGGCAGGCTCTGCCACCTACTGATTGTAGAGCCCCAGAGCCTTAAGCAAACATGGGCAGTAGCCAGGGAGTGGTTACAGCAAGCCTTGGGTGAGACATAGTGCCATGCTGGCTTTAGGTCTGACCCAGTGCAGTCATAGTGGTGGTGAGCACAGGGGTACTTGTGTCACTACACTTCCAGCCTTAGGTGGCTCTGAAAAGACAGAGAGAGTCTGTATGTTTGGGAGAAAGGGAAGAGAACAAGATTCCCTACCTGGTAATCAAGAGAATTTCTCCCAGATCTTGTCCAAGATCGTCAAGGTGGTACTTCTACAAGTCTGCAAGAACCACAGCATTACTAGGTATGGGATGCCCCCTAAAATAGAAACAACTTAGATCACAACACCCAAGTCCTTTCAAATATCTGGAAAGCCTTCTCAAGATGGATGGCTACAAATAAGCCCGGGCAGTAAAGACTGTGATAAATACCTAACTCTTCAATGCTCAGACACTAAAGAACATCTTCTAGAATCAACATCATCCAGGAAAACATGTCCTTACCAAATGAACTCAATAAAGCACCAGGGATCAATCCTGGAGAAACAGAGATATATGCTTTCAGGTAGAGAATTCAAACTAACTGTGTTGAGGAAACTCAAAGAAATTCAAGATAACAAAGAGAAGAAATTCAGAATTCTATCAGATAAATTTAACAAATCAGTAAATCAGTGAAAGGAATCAAGCAGAAATTCTGGAGCTGAAAACTGCAAATGGCATACTGAAGAATATATCAGGGTCCTTTAACAGCAGAATGGATCAAGCAGAATAAATAATTAGTGAGCTTGAAGACAGGCTATTTTAAAATATGCATTCAAATGAGACAGAAGAAAAAGCAATAAAAAATAATGAATAACACCTGCAGGATCTAGAAAATCGCCTCAAAATGGCAAATCTAAAACTTTATTTGCTGTAAAGAGGAGATAAAGAAAGAGATGAGGTAGAAAGTTTATTCAAAAGAATAACAACGGAGATCTTCCCCAACCTAGAAGAAGATATCAATATCTAAGTATGTTAGAGAACACCAAGCAGATTTAACCCAAAAAATACCACCTCAAGGCATTTAATGATCAAACTCCCTAAAGTCAAGGATAAGTATCCTAGAAGCAGCAAGAGAAGAGAAACAATATACAATAAAGCTCCAATACACCGGCAGCAGACTTTTCAGTGGAAACCTTACAGGTCAAGAGAGAGTGACATGATATATTTAAAGTCCTGAAGGAAAAAAAAATCTTTTACTCTAGAATAGTGTGTCTGGTGAAAATATCCTGCAAACATTGAGAAATAAAGACTTTCTCAGACAAACAAAAGCTAAGAGATTTCATTAATACTAGACCTGTCCTACAAAAAAATGCTAAGGAGAGTAATTCAATGAGAAAAAAATAATATGAATGAGCAATAAATAATCACCTGAAGGTACAAAATTCACTGGTAATAGTGAGTAAACAGAAAAACACAGAGTATTGTAACACTGTAACTGTGGTGTGTAAACTACTCATATCCTAAATAGAAAGACTAAACAATGAACCAATCAAAAACAATAACTGCAAAAACATTTCAGGAAAGAGTCAGTACAATAAAATATAAATAGAAACAGCAAGAAGTTAAAAAGTAGGGGGACAATTTAAGGCAAGTTTCTCTTAGTTTTCTTTTTGCTATTTTCTTTTTGTAAGTAGTGTTGTTATCAGGTTAAAATAATGGGTTGTAAGACAGTACTTGCAAGTCTCCTGGTAACCTCAAACCAAAAAACATACAATGGATACACAAAACATAAAAAGCAAGAAACTAAGTTATATCACCAGAGAAAATCAACTTCACAAGAGGAAAACAAAACTGAAAAAAAAAAAAGAAGGAAGAGAAGACCACAAAGTAACCAGAAAACAAATAGCAAAATGGCAGGAATAAGTTATTTAGCAGTAGCGACATTGAATGTCAGTGGACTAAACTCTCCCATCAAAGAAAGAGAAAGAAAGAAACAAGGAAAGAAAGAAAGAAAGAAAGAAAGAAAGAGAAACTACAAGCCAATAAAACTGATGAATATTTATGCAAAAATCCTCACCAAAAACTAGCAAACTGCATTCAGCAATACATTAGAAATATGATATATCATGACCAAATAGAATTTATCCCAGGATGCAAGGGTGGTTCAACATATACAAATCAAAAAGAGATATTTCATGAAATCTGGATTTCTGGAATTCAGTGAAAAATGATATTCCATGCCAATGGAAACCAAGAAAGAGCAGAAGTTACTATACTTATATCAGACAAAATAAATTTCCAAATGAAAACTATAAGAAGGGACAAGTAAAGTCATTATATAATGATGAAGTGGCCAATATCCTTTATTCTGTTGATACATCATATTGGAAGACCTGAAAAATGATGCTGGGAAAATTGAATAGCCATATACAAAAGAATAAAACTAGACCTCTAGTTCTCACCATATACAAAAATAAAATCAAAATGGAATGAAGACTTGAAACTATGAAAATACTATGAGAAAACACTGGGGACAATCTGCAGGACATTGATCTCTGCAAAGACTTCTTGAGCAATACCCTACAAGCACAGACAACCAAAGCAAACATGGACAAATGGAATCACATGAAGTTAAAAAGCTTCTGCACAGCAAAGGATACAGTCAACAAAGTGAAGAGACAACCTACAGAATGGGAGAAAATATTTGCAAGTTACCCATCTGACAAGGACTTAATAACCAGAATATATAAGGAGCTCAAACAACCCTATAGGAAAAAATATCTAATAATCCAATCACAAATGGGCAAAATATTTGAATAAACATTTCTCAAAAGAAGACATGTAAATGGCAAACAGGCATATAAGAACGTGCTCAACATCATTGATTATCAGAGAAATGCAAATCAAAACTACAGTGAAATATCATCTCACCCCAGTTAAAATGGCTTATATCCAAAAGACAGGCAATAACAAATGCTGACACAGATGTGAAGGAGCGACAACGCTTGTGAACTGTTGGTGGAAGTGTAAGTTAGTACAACCACTATGGAGAATAGTGTGGAGGTTCTTTAAAAACTAAAAATTGAGATACTGTCTCATCTAGCAACCCCAGTGCTGGGTGTATATCCCAGAAAAGGAATTCAGTATATCAAAAAGATACCAGCACAACTATGTTTGTTGCAGCAGTGTTTACAATAGCTAAGATGTGGAAGCAACCTAAACGCCCATCAACAGATGAATGGATAAAGAAAATGTGGTACATAAACACAATGGAGTACTATTCAGCCATAAAAATGAATAAGATCCAGTTATTTGCAATAAGATGGATAGAATTGAAGATCATTATCTTAAGTGAAATAAACCAGGCAAAGAAATACAAATATCACATGTTCTCACTTATTTGTGAGATGTACAAATCAAAACAACTGAACTCATGGAAATAGAGAGTAAAAGGATAATTACTAGAGGCTGGTAAGAGTAGTTGGGAGTTGGGTGGGAGGTGAGGATGATTAATGGATACAAAAAATAGAAAGAATGAATAAAACCTACTATTTGATAGCACAATAACAATAAAGTGACTACAGTCAATAATATTGTATATTTTAAAATAATGTAAAGAAAGTAATTGGATTGTTTTGTAACTCAATAGATAGATGCTTGAGAGGATGAATACACCATTCTCCACAGTGCACTTATTTCACATTGCATACCTTCATGAAAACATCTAATGTACAAATAAATACATATACATACTATGTACCCACAAAAGTTTTAAAAATTAGTTTTAAAAAATTTTAAATTAGGCTTTTGAATTGTGGTATAGGAATATTCTGTTTGGTGGGTTTCTAATAAATATTCAGTGACAAAATAAGGTCATTTTTAATACTTGCCTAATTTATAAAATATTTTATAGACTCATATTGAAAGTAGGAATAATAAGCTTCTATGTCTTTTGGTGCCTGCATTTTATTATTATCAATTGCAAGATTCAAATATATGTCATGCACACAATGATTAACAGTCTATATCCAGAAATTTACAAAATTCTACAATTGATAATGCATGTTGTACATTATCACCTCAGAATGTGAAGACATTTTCTTTGTTAGTGGTAATACATGCATTCCTCTGAGCCTGATAAGATTAGAACAAAATTCTAAGATTTCTGAGTATTTTGTAGACAATAAGTTAATATCCTACACTTTTGTAAAATTTCCCATGCAAATATCACTTAAGATTAAACGTAGTTGAGTATACAAAAAATGCATCTCTTGGTGGTATCATTTTAGAACTTATTCAGAGAAGAAAGATCCATGTCAATTTCAGTTTTTTACCAGGTTTCCACTGCTAAATACATATAAGCATCTTGATCCTGACAGTGAACAATTCTGTTGAAACTGATATCCTCAGATCACCATGAGCAGCTTGCAATTTGACAAGGCAATTTAGAACAGCTCTAGGGGTCCCAGATGTTTAAAAAGTTCAGCTTTTGCCAGAGTGAGTTGAATGCTATGGCTAACTACATTATAGTCAGAATACAACAGAATGACTTTCTGAGTTACTTCAGATATTAGAGAGGAGACCTGCCTGATACCTGAAAGGCTCAATCAGCATCAATTATTTTTCATCAGTTAATATCTTCAAAATGGCTCTTTTGAAAGGTAACTCTATTAGCTGGGAAGATAATGCATTATTCCATTAGTTTGTAAGAAGAAATTGCTTAGCAAGGTCCTCAGGGAATGAACACCAATAAATAAGTTTTGATAAAGGGGGAAAATGAATATCAGAAGAAAATCTGGGCATGGATCTCGCCCAACCTAACAGTCCTAGGTAAATCACTCAAAAAAACAAAAACAAAAAAAAGGCACTTTTGAGGAAGCAGAAGTAAAGATGGGGTCATGCCAAAGAATTCCCCATCCCCATAGTTTAATAGGGCACAACAGATATTAGGGGCACTCTTTATAGAGCCAGCATGTATGTATTCACTCTCCTTTGCCTACACTTTTTCTGCTGTGAAATAGGGATAGTAATAAAAGTTATATCATAGGTAGGGCTACGAAGTCACAGATAATTCATCAATGTAATACATAAGATGCATTTAGAGCTTTACCATAATATTAACATTATGTTAACATGTGGAGATTCATTAATATTACAGTGAAGTAGCTTGACATGTTCTTCATCTTATATATGAAAAAGTATTATTATTTCTGTGCATTATTAGTATTCCAATATGTAAACAATCTGAAAAATAAAAATAAAAATTATTTTTCATGGTTTTACTTTTGGCAGATTGCTAAAGGTACTTAATTTCCTTTTCTTTAACCTGGTGAAGTATCTGAAGGCTTTCTTTCTCAGAAAATGAATTTCAAACAAATTATAAGCAACTAACCTCAATTTTCATTCCTAGCAAATGAACATACTTTCAAATAATGTTACAGAATTTTTTTATACTTCTCCTAGATGATAGATAAATTCATAAGGCACTTCTCGTTACCAGGAAATAGGAGCTCTTGTTACTGCTCCAATAAAGTAAGCATACACAACACTCTCTAAGAGACCAATAACCTCACTCACAATTTCATTTATCAGCTCCCTGTAGTCTACGAGCTTGTCTTTGAGGAGACTCTATCTGCATGAGGATTTCAGGACTAAATTTTCCTTTCAAATTTCACTGTCTAATAATAAAATTCTGTGGACAGTTTCTCAATTACTTCTACTGCCTAGGGTCAGGCTACAGAAGCAAATATAGATATCTATGCACTTCATTCCCAGTGGATCAAGGTGGTAATATCCAGTTTCATTTATATCTATTTTTACAATTTTTGTGCAACAGCAATTTCCTCTAAGTTTCAGACTAATGTGCGTTTAATTTTCTTTTCTTTTCATTCCCCCCCTTTCTTCCGTTGTATTTTTCCACCTTTTCCACTTCCCTCCCTCCGTCTCTTCTTTCCTTCCTTCATTCTCTTTCTTTTCTTCATTATTTTCTTCTTTCCTTCCTTTCTTTCTTTCTTTCTAGTAGTCAGGAAATAGGTACTAGTGTTTCTATTCCTGTATATTTTCCTTTCCTTTCAAGGAAGAATCCTGGCTATGTGTTTAAAGTCCCTTATTCTATATGAATACAAAGAAAATTATATAGGAGAACATTCATATACAAAATTAACTACTCAGTTAACTATAATAAAATTAGTTGAACATGAATCAGTTTTCCCTTTTGCCATGAAACTTAAATATCTCAAGATACATATTAATGATAATTGTAAGAAAATGCCACATTTATTTTACCTCCAGTGTGTTGGTTATTGTCATCACAATTCAACTATCACCATAATCATCAGCCACTCATATTTCACTGTTTAAATCTAATATCCTAGGACCTTTCTCATGCTCTCATAACAATAGAATAAGTTCTTAGTTCTCACTAATATCTCTATTAATTGCTTTCCATCTTATTTTCTCGCCCCAAGGAAATGGAAAAATCTCTTTGAATCAAATGGACCTGTCACTTAGGGTTAGGGCACCTTTGAGTTACAATACCTTAGCTAATTATGTAACTAATCTGAAACTCATTTTCACAGTCGGAGAAAAAAGGGATTTATGACATACAGTTTTGAATTTTGTCATAAATACTAAAGATAATATTAATTAAGCAACAGCATAGTGCTAGCACCCAATAAATCATTTCAAATGTTATGAAAATCAGTCATTATTATTGTTCATTTACATTGAATCGTCATTAATATTGTTACATATATCTAATTAAATATATACATTGTGTGTATGTCTATTTCTATTTCTGAAGTCTCTATAGTGTTACATTGATCTATATTTACTCTTTTAACAATTCCACACTGCAGGGATTAGTGTCACTTTTTATTAAGACATGAAATCAGATAGTGTGAGTCCACCAACTCTGTTGTTTTTAAAGACTGTTTATCTAGTTTGCTTTTTATATAGATTTTAGAATCAACTTGTTGATATGCATAAACTTCCTGCTGGAATTTGTAGTGGGAATGTGTCGAATCCACGGGACAATTTGAAGAATTCACATATTATCGAAATTATGTCTTCTAATCCATGAAAACTATGTATATTTCCATTCAATTAGGTCTTCTATGATTTCTTTCATCAATGTTTTGTAGTTTTTAGGACACAAATCTTACATACACTTTGTTAAGTATAAATTAAAGTTATTCATGTTTTTGATGCTCTTGTAAATAGTATTTTTTATAAAATTTTAATTTACAGTTTTACATTGCTGTTATATGAGAATTCAACATATTTTTTCAATATCATCAAGACCTATTTATTAACATACTTATTAGTTCTGGTAGCTCACGAAAGACTTTTTGGAATGCACTACATAGAAAATTATATTCCCTGCAAATATAGAGCATTTTCATTATTCTTTTCCAAATACAAGGCCTTTTGTTGTTATTTTTTTAACCTACTTGTACTCACTAAAATTTGAATACAGTTACGTTACAGTAGCAAATGCAAACATATCTTCGTATCTCTATTTTTAGAAAATATATGAGAAAGCATTCACTGTTTTATCATGAAGCATAATGTAACCTGTAGGGTGTTTTTTGGTTTGGTTTGATTTGTTTGGCTTTTGATTTTGAGATTCTTGATGATTGTGTGTGTGTGTGCGCGTGCACGTGTGTGTGTGTGTGTGTGTGTGTGTGTGTGTGTGTGTGGCAAGTTCTCTTTAACAAGTTAGGAAGGATTCTTCTATTCCAAGTGATTTACCTCTACCTTCCCCCCACTATTGTATATGTGTGGCCTAGAGTCTATTGATGGGGTGAATTACATTGTTTTGATTTTTTAAATGTGCCAATTTTGCATTACCAGGATATGGTCATGATACATTATCCTTTTCATATATAGAAGGGATGTTTGTCTGATACATTGTTGAGGATATTTTTATCTATGTTGTTGATGAATATTGAACTGCCATTCTTTTGTTCTCTTATTCTTATTTTCTTTCAATACAAATACAGCTTTACAAAATTAGTTGACAAGTATAGGATCCTCTTTAATTTTCTGGAAGAGATGTTTGACAATTGGTATAGTTATTTCTTAATTATTTAGGAAAATTCACCATAAAGGCTTCTCTGCCTAAAGTTTTATTTGGTGAAAGCATTATTAAATAGATAGTACTATTGAGGTTATCAGTTTTTTAATCAAACTTTGGTAGTTTAGTATTTCAAGAAATTTGTTCATTGAAATTACTAAATTTATTAATATAATATTCATAATATTCCCATAAGACATAGGGATGTCCTTCTGATATTATAAATTGATCTCTATTTTTTCCTAATCACTCTGCTAAGCGTCTTTATTTTTACCATTAATAAGCATTTAGTTTTCTTGGATATTTTTGTATTTCTCTTTACAGTTCATTGATTTCTGGTTTTATCTTTATTACATCTTTTTTCTATTTGATTGAGTTCAAGTTGCTCCTCTTTTTCTACTTTCTTAAAATGGAGACTTAGAGCATTGATTTGAGACTTTACTTTTTTCAGATGCAAGCAATTATTACATATTTTCTCTCTAGCACTTCTTTAGCTATGCTGTCAAATTTTGATATATTTTGTTTTCCATTCAATTCAAAATATTACTAATTTATTTTGTTCTTTATATTTGCCCCATCAATTATTTGAACATTTGTTATAACGTTTTTAAATATAAGATAATTTTGTGATATTATTCTCTTACATATTTTTTGTTTATTTTTATTATTGTTAAAGAACTTACCTCATATGGTTTGACTTCTTTTAAATTAGTTGCGATTTACTTTGTGGTCCTACATACACATTTATCTTTGTAATACCTCATGTTTTCTTGAAAAAGAAAAAAATGTATTTTGTTGTTCTTGGGTAGTGTGTCCTATAACTGTCAATTAGATCAGGTTGTTCGATACTATGTTTTAAGTCTATTTTTCCTACAGTTTTAAAATAATTACTGTAAAATAAATCTGTAAGTCACAACTAACAACTTACCTTTTTTTCTTACGATGCTACTTGGAGCCAAAATAATGTATCATTTTGATTATTCCATAAGCCTCATAGCTGTTCTCTCCTTACCATGCTCAACTATAGTATAGTTTGAGTACAACAGCCAAAGTTATTTATTTATTCTTTTATTTATTTATTTATTTTATTTACTAAGACAGAGTCTCGCTCTGTTGCCCAGGCTGGAGTGCAGTGGTGTGATCTTGGCTCACTGCAACCTCTGCTTCCGGGTTCAAGCGATTCTCCTGCCTCAGCCTCCCGAGTAGCTGGGACTACAGGCGCCCACCACCATGCCTGGCTATTTTTTGTGTTTTTAGTAGACATGGGGTTTCACCGTGTTGGCCAGGCTGGTCTCAAACTCCTGACCTCAAATGATCTGTCCTTCTTGGCCTCCCAAAGTGTTGGGATTACAGGCGTGAGCCACCGTGACCGACCAAAGTAATTTTTTAAAACTCAGATTAAATCATGCCATCCCTCTGCTCAAAAACTGTCATGGGTCCTACCTCTCGAGCAAAGTAAAATTCAACATCCTTAGTGGCTTATAAAGCCCTTTATGATCCGGTATCCCATTAACTTTCTGGCTGGTGTCAGAATTATTCTTTCCCTTGTCTCACTGGCCACTTGCTGCTCCTGGAACGTGCTAGGCACATGCCCACCTGAGGCCCTTTTTACTGGCTATCTCCCTTACCCGGAATGCTCTTTGTGTAGGTTAACTCCCTTATACCCTTTCAATCTGTTTTAAAGATTCCCTTTCCAATGAGACCCACTCTGACTACTTCATCTTACATTGCAATCCATCTACTTTCCTCTGACCCTCACAATTCCCCATCACCCTAGGTTATATTTCCTTTTCCATAGTGTTTATTTCTTCTAATACATGGGCAGGAATCCATTACCGGTTTGTTCACCTTTATATTATAAACCCCTATAGCACTGTCTAACACAAAGTAAATATTCTCAAAATAGATATTGAATGAATAAACATATTAATCAATAAAAAGTGAAGTGGCAGGAAATCTGAAACAAAAACATATAAACAAAAATAGAAATCAAATGAGAATATCAGCAGGAGTAGCAAGTAAAATACTAAGATATTTGTATTAAATAGAGAAAAATAAAACCACTAATTGAGAAAAAAGCAGATATAGTGCAAAGAACCAATTACTCTGAATCAGGCAACAGGCATTTAGATATAGTTCTACACTGTCTTATGTTATGACCTTTAGAATTTCCTGCACTCACCCAGGTTCTCACATAATATACATTGTGTGTATGTCTATTTCTATTTCTGAAGTCTCTATAGTGTTACATTGATCTATATTTACTCTTTTAACAATTCCACACTGCAGGGATTAGTGTCACTTTTTATTAAGACATGAAATCAGATAGTGTGAGTCCACCAACTCTGTTGTTTTTAAAGACTGTTTATCTAGTTTGCTTTTTATGTAGATTTTAGAATCAACTTGTTGATATGCATAAACTTCCTGCTGGAATTTGTAGTGGGAATGTGTCGAATCCACGGGACAATTTGAAGAATTCACATATTATCGAAATTATGTCTTCTAATCCATGAAAACTATGTATATTTCCATTCAATTAGGTCTTCTATGATTTCTTTCATCAATGTTTTGTAGTTTTTAGGACACAAATCTTACATACACTTTGTTAAGTATAAATTAACATCTTTAAGATAACCTCTAAGTTTATTTTAATTTAGGGCTACTACATGGCCTTTTCCTAGGGAAGAGTTTTTGTTCATATCATATTTGTTCTACATAATTTTTCTTCTAGAAAATTCACCTGAGGATAAAAGATTTGAAACACAGATGCTGCAAATTTCTAGTGCAATTCTACTTTCTTTCCCCTCCATAACTTTAAAATATTTGTTCACCTTTGAGAAAAAATTAATCAATAATGGGTATAAACAATTTGAATGCTTACTATGCAATGAAGAATGGGTCATATCAAGTTTAAAAATGCTTCAGATAGAGACATTTTGTTTTATACAAAATAATACCTTTCTTGACCAAAGTCTGTTTTTGTTTTATTAACATGGCATGTTTGAGTCACACTTTAGAAGAAATATCTCAAATGGCTCAGCCATTCTTAACTTAAGGAAACAATCCAACATTTATGACTATCTTCTTCTGTGCATTCTAAAAATTAAACAAAAGTTTGACAAAATAAATGGTAAAATTAGAGATTAAAACAATGTGTTTGTGTGCTTTGTTCTGTTTTAAAATATTATCAGATAATTCATGTATTGTTTTATTTCAACAAATGCCTATATAGCTTATTCTGAGAAATAGTACCTGAAATAGTTGATGTTCAAGTAGCATACAGTATGTTAAAAGATTAAGGGCTAATGATATCTGACTGAGCAGGCTATCTAGTTATGAATTTGATATTAAAAAGCTGTACTATAATTTCCATATTGCATAATGTATGATTGGTTTCAGGAATAAAATATATTATCCCACAAATAGACAATTTTCAGAGGTCTTACTTGTAAGTGTCCAATACGATAAAAAAGGAATACGATTACATATCTAAATACATAGTACAAAATTTCAAAGAATATTAGTTTCAGTTGATTATTGTTTTCTCTTTAAAACTGTCTTTATACCTATGAATAAAAACAGCTGTATAGACATGGAATAATTAAGAAGTGAATAACAATATCTATTTAACTTTTCCAGATATTATCATTTTGACAAATACGCAGAAGCTACGTTATTCTATCTAATTAACAAGACAAAACAAAAAACAAAATAATTGAATAAGCATCAAAAGAGAAACTTACTATCACAAAAGAACAAACTTCTGAGCTTTCTCTTCAAAGATATTTTTAAAATTCAAAGAAAATTCCAAGCCAGAAGATTATACGTCAGAAAAATCTCGGTTGTCAGTAATGCTTTAAAAATTTGGCTAATATGGTTAATAAAAGTCCATGAATAACTAAGAATTAAATCCCCAATCATTTCAGGTCAATTCTCATTATTTTAAAATATTTCTAAAATACATTAGTCTTTTTATTCACCTTAGCAAGTTCATGAGTCTGAAGATAATTGAATCTGTGATAATTCAGAATCTGCAATGCCTCAGGCTCATCGTTCTTAGCATCAATCCTCATTGCATAGTGATGGAATTGAAATTACAGAGTGTATGGGATATTGGTCTTAGTCCCTACTGAACTAAAGATAATCCCTAGAATGTTTTGACTTTTGAATATATAGCTAAACCCCAATTATTAATGTATTATTTACCTCCATATCCCATGTGTGCAAAAGGAGTAAAAACCAATTGGGTTATTTGAAGTTACTGGTAAATCATGTTTAAATTTTTTCTCAATAAATTTTTCCTTTTCCCTTTTCTTCTGGCATTGTACGTATCCAAAAAAATGTTTTCTTATGAATTAAGAAATACAATGTTACATGTGCAAAAGAGTCACTGATTGTGTCTTTATTGACTGAGCAGTCAAAAGGTTAATCTGTTATCAGTTATTTCCCAAAGCTAAATTTACTACCTATTTGTATATCAGTCACTGATAGCACATATTTATTTTCTAATTGTCTATATTGGGTTTTTAGATAACTGTTTCAAAAATGTATTCTTAGCAATTACAAGTTCAACATCATTTTCTAAACAAAATTACCAAAAGAGAACTTTCTGATGTCAATTAAATATTAATGGGGGATTCTGCTTCCCCATGAATCAGGGGAGAAGATAGTGTAGGTAAACTTTCCCTGATATCTCTCACTGAATGCAAATATATAACCTGAGCACAATGCATAGAACAGCTTTCTTTTCTTTTTTTGGGGGGGGAGGGGGGGCGGGACAGAGTCTCGCTCTGTCACCCAGCCTGGAGTGCAGTGGCACGATCTCGGCTCACTGCAAGCTCTGCCTCCCGAGTTCATGCCATTCTCCTGCCTCAGCCTCCCAAGTAGGTGGGACTACAGGCACCTGCCACCACGCCCGGCTAATTTTTTGTATTTTTAAATAGAGACAGGGTTTCACCGTGTTAGCCAGGATGGTCTCGATCTCCTGACCTTGTGATCTGCCTGCCTCGAGGCCTCCCAAAGTGCTGGGATTACAGGCATGAGCCACTGGAACAGCTTTCTAAGAACTCTGAAAATTAAATGGTAGCAGATGGATTGGGGAAGAGACTAGAATTCGAAGTTCTACCAAACTGGCCAACATGGTGAAACTCCGTCTCTACCAAAAATACAGAAATTAGCCAGGTGTGGTGGCACATGCCTGTAGTCCCAGCTACCTGGTAGGCTGAGGCAGGAGAATTGCTTGAACCCAGGGGATGGAGGAAAAACAAAAGCAAAACGAAGTTCTACCAAACTTTGAGCTTACCGTTTTTTACTTTACTGTTGCCTGCCCAGATATAGAGGCAAATTCCAACATGCTCTGTGTACAAGATATGAACAGAAATAAGTCCACAAGGATTCCTCTCCTTCTGGACCAAGAAGAATAAAAGAGGAGCAGTATGGGGAATAAGGTTTGAATTTGTGTTTCTGCCAAATCTCATGTTGAATTGGAGGAGAGTCCTGGTGGAAGGTGATTAGATCGTGGGGGAAGATTTCTCCCCTGCTGTCCTTGTGATAGTGAGTGAGTTCTCATGAGATCTGATGGTTTAAAAGTGTGTGACACTTCCTGCTTCACTCTGTCTCTCCCTGCAGCTCCATCATGGTAAGATGTGCTTGCTCCCTGTATTAGTCTGTTCTCACACTGCTAAGAAAAAGTATCCCAGACTGGGTAATTTATAAAGAAAAAAGGTTTAATTGACTCACAGTTCTGCATGGCTGAGGAGGCTTCAAGAACCTTACAATCATGGTGGAAGGCAGCTCTTCACAGAGTGGCAGGAGAGAGAATGAGTGCTGAGCAAAGGGGAAAAAAATTATGTATGATCTCAGATGTGTATGAGTTCAAGTTGACAAGGGGTGGACTTGTGATGTTTAATACTGAGTGTCAACTGATTGGATACAAAGTATTGATCCTGGGTGTGTCTGTGAGGTTGTTGCCAAAGAAGATTAACATTTGAGTCAGTGGGCTGGGAAAGACAGACCCACCCTTGATCTGGGTGGGCAAAATCTAATCAGCTGCCAGCACAGCTAGAATGTAAGCAGGCAGAAAACTGTGAAAAGGGAGGCTTGCCCATCCTCCTAGCCTACATCTTTTTCCCATGCTGGATGCTTCCTGCCCTGGAACATTGGACTCCTAGTCCTTCAGTTTTGGAACTCAGACTGGATCTCCTTGCTCCTCAGCCTGCAGATGGCCTATTGTGAGACCTTGTGATTGTGTGAGTTAATACTTAATAAACTCTCCTTTATGTGTATATAATAGATACTCTGTTAGTTCTATCTCTCTAGAGAACTCTGACTAATACACTAAGTTACAACTAGGGCTGTGGCTTCAGAGGGTGCAATCCCAATTCTTGGCAACTTCCACATGGTGTTGGGCCTGCTGGTGCACAAAAGGCAAGAGTTTGGGAGCCTCCACCTAAATTTCCAAGGATGAATGGAAACACCTGAATGTCCATGAAGATGTCTTTGGCACCCGCAGAGGCCTCATGGAGAACCTCTACTAGGACAGCAAAGAGGGGAGATGTGGGATTGGAGCCCCCACACAGAGCCACTGGGGCATTGCCTAGTGGAGCTGTGAGAGCAGGTGCATAGAAGGTAAGAGTTTGGGATCCTCAGCCTAGATTTCAGAGGATGTGAGGAAATACCTGAATGTCCATGCAGATGTCTATGGCAGCAGCAGAGGCTTCATGGAGAACTTCTACTAGGACAGCACAGAGGGAGATGTGGGATCAGAGCTCCCACACAGAGCTACTGGGGCATTGCCTAGTGGAGCTGTGAGAAGACACCCACCGCCCTCCATATCCTAGAATGGTATATCCACAGACTACTTGTACTTTGCACCTGGAAAAGCCACAGGCACTTAATGCCAGCCCCTGAAAGCACCCACGGGGGTTGTTACCTGCAGAGCTAAAGGGGTGGAGCTGCCCAAGGCCTTTGGAACCCACCCCTTGCATGAGGGTGGCCTGGATATAAGACATAAAGTCAAAGAAGATTATTTTGGAGCTTTAAGATTTAATGATTGCCCTCCAGGGTTTTGGATTTGCATGGGGCCTGTAGACCCTTTGTTTTGGTCAATTTCTTCCTTTTGGAATGGGAGAATTTACCTAATATCTCTATGCCCATTGTATCTTGGAAGTAACTGATTTGTTTTTTATTTTACAGACTGTGTTAGTCAGGGTTTTCTAGAGAAACATAACTAATATATGTATATATGAAAGGGATTTTATTAAGGAGAGCCAATTCACACAATCACAAAGTGAGTCCCGCAGTAGGCCACCTGCAAGGTGAGGAGAAAGGAAGCCAATAGTGGCTCAGTCTGAGTCCCAAAACATCACAAGTAGGAAAGCTGACAGTGTGGCCTTCAGTCTGTGGCCAAAGGCCCAATATCCCCAGGCAAACCACTGTTGTAAGCCCAAGAGTCCTAAAGCAAAATAACT
Source organism: Nomascus leucogenys (assembly GCF_006542625.1). Lineage (NCBI taxonomy): Eukaryota > Metazoa > Chordata > Mammalia > Primates > Hylobatidae > Nomascus > Nomascus leucogenys. The sequence goes on from NC_044383.1 coordinate 81,321,683, forward strand.
TGGAGTCTGATGTTCAAGGTCAAGAAGCATCCAGCATGGAAGAAAGTTGAAGCCAAGAAGACTCAACAAGTCAACCTCTTCCACCTTTTTCTGCCTCTTTTTTGTAGTTGTGCTGGCAGCCAACTGTATGATGCCCACCCACACTGTTGGTGGGTCTACCTGAGGGTGGATCTTTCTCTCCCAGTCTACTGACTCAAATGTTAATCTCTTCTGGCAATAACCAGAAACAACAAGATACACCCAGAAACAATACTTTGCATCCTTCAATACAATCAAGTTGATACTTAATATTAACCATCACACAGGCTTATAGGTGGAAGGCACTAGCCTTCTCTCAGATGAGACTTTGGACTTGGACACTTGGGTTAATACTGGCAGGAGTCAAGGTGGGGACTGCTGGGAGGGCATGATTGGTTTTGAAATGTGAGAAGGATGTGAGATTTGGGAGGGTCCCGAGGCATAATGATATGCTTTGAATTTGTGTCCTCACCCAAATCTCAGGTGGAATTGGGAATTGAAGGAGGGGCCTGGAGGGAGATGATAGGATTATTGGAGTGGATTTCCCCCTCTCTTTTCTTGTGATAGTGAGTTCTTATGAGATCTGATGGTTTAAAAGTGTGTGGCAGTTCCCCCTTTGCTGTCTCTCTCTTGCTTCACCATGGTAAGATGTGCTTGCTTTCTCTTCTCCTTCCACCATGATTGTAAGTTTCCTGAGGCCTCCAAGTCATGTGTCCTGTTAAACCTTTGAAATTGAGAGTCAATTAAGCCTCTTTTCTTCAAAAATTACCCAGTCTCATGTGTGAAACTGGACTAATACAATGGGTCAGATAAACTGGTGGAAATATTATTAGTATTTTCTTCTTTCTTTTTCTTTTTAACATTATACAATTTCCCAGGCAATGCCGGGGCAAGTAGGTGAGACAAAAGCAGCTTCTAGCAGGCTTCTAAAATTCAGAGAATGATAAACCTTTATCTCTATCCAGTGATATTTGGTTTCCAGAGAGTAGAACATATATCCTTCCCCTCCTTTTGTCTGTTCTTCCACAGTTTAATCCCATATACATTCCTGACAGTAATCAATACCCTAGAATTGTGACTGGAGATCAGGTAATAGAGGTTTAAAAAATAAAAACACAAAAAGTGGGTTGCAGAGATTGCCAAGAAAAGAGTTTTCACCTATAAAGTTGTACATAAACTCCAAAGTTCACCTCTATGGTGCACATTTATGACCCTGACCCTGAGCAACATACTGCACACTTAGAGGATTTCATATAAGTTAGATCACTGTCTAAGTCCTAGGCTGGTAACTAAAATGGTGTGTACATAAGACATATGTGAAGAGCACTTCAAAGGCTTTGAGAATTGAACTTATATTGGAACCACACCCCAGAACTTACATGGGAACCACAGCCCAGTAATTTTTAATGAAACTAACCAGATAATTTGCCTGTTAAAACAAAAATGACAACACTTCTAATATTTAAACAATGCCAAGGGTCTTATGTAACAAAAATGTCTAGAACACAATCCAAAATTACTTGGCATACAAAGAATCTGGAAAATCTGAGTGCTTAAGGAGAAATATGAAAATGTACACCAACCCCTAAATTATACAGGTGTTGAAATTATTAAACAAATAACTTAGACAATCCTTGTCTTTTAACTTATGTGTTTATGCCTTCTGAATTTAATACGAGTATTTATGTTTCAATTTAAGCCTACCATTTTATGATTTGTTATCAATTTTAACCCTCTATTTTGTTCCACATTTTTCCCTTTTCTGCTTTCTTGAGAATAAACTTAATACTTTTTGTTAATTCATATAAATTATCTATTGAAATTTTTACCATATATCCTTGAATTTTTTGACATTGTTGTTGCTTCTGGAGTTAAAATAAATATATATTAACTTTTCAAAACCTACCTAAATTAATATTTATGACTTCAAGTAAAATATAAAGTATTATTGCCATATAGGTTCCTCTATGCTCTATTTGCCATAAATTGCTTTATATAGATTGACTATCTAAACAATGCTATATATGTTTTTTAAACATATTTATTATAATAAAGTTAACCAGAAAAAGAGTAAAGTAGCTCCTCACAGATACAAGAGTTTCACAAGTTATTTGCCTTTTTTAAAATTTGTAACGCTTCAATTTTCTTCTGGTATAAGTTCCTTTCTGTCTGCATAATTTCAACTAGCCTTTCTTTTATTTTTTTTTAAATTTTACATTCAGGGGGTACATATGCAGGACTGTTTCATAGGTGTATATTGGGTGAGGCTGGAGATCCAGTTTTTAGTTCACTATTATCCAAATAGTGAACATAATACCCAAAAGATTGCTTTTCAACCCTTGTCCTCCTCCCTCCCTGCTTCTCTAGTAGTTCCCAGTGTCTAGTGTTATTTTTATGTTCATGTGTACCCAATGATTACTTCCCACTTACAGGTGGAAAACAAGTAGCAGTTGATTTTAGGTTTCTGTGTTAATTTGCTTACAATAATGGCTACCAGCTTCATCCAATTATCTACAAACACATAATTTCCTCTTTTTATTATGGCTCTGTAGTATACCATGGTGTATATATACCACAGTTTCTTTATCCAATCCACTATTCATGAACATTTAGGTTGATTTCATGACTTTTCTATTGCAAATAGTGCTTCAACAAACATACAAGAGCAGGTGTATTTTTAATAAGATGATTTTTCTTCCATTGATTAAATACTCAATAGTGATAATTCTGGGTCAAATAATTGTTCTAGTTTTAGTTCTTTGAAACATCTTCTCACTGTTTTCCATAGTGGTTGAATTAATTTGCATTACCATTAATATTGTATAAGTGTTCACTTTCCTCGACACCATCACCAACATCTGTTACTTTTTTACTTTTTAATAATGGCCATTTTCACTGGTGTGAAGTGGTATTTCACTGTAGCTCTAATTTGCATTTCTCTGATGATGAGCATTATTTTTTTCATATGTTTGTTGGCTGTTTGTATGTATTTTTTGAGAAGTGTCTATTTATGTCTTGTGCCAACTTTTTAATGGGGCTGTTGTTGCTTTCTTGATGAATTGTTTAAGCTCCTTATAGATTCTGAATATTAGTTTTTTGTCAGGTGCATAGTTTGCAAATATTGTCTCCCATTCTGTAGGTTGTTTATTCTGTTGTTTCTTTTGTGAGTACAGAAGCTCTTTAGTTTAATCAAGTCCTATTTGTCAACTTTTGTTTTTGTTGCAATTACTTTTGAGGTCTTAGTCATAAATTGTTTACCTAGGCTTTTGTTCAGAAGGGTATTTCCCAGATTTTCCTCTAGGGATTTTATAGTTTGAAGTCTTGTATTTAGACATTAATCTATCTTGAGTTAATTTTTATACATGGTGAGAGGAAAGGGTCCAGTTTCATTCTTCTGCATGTGGCTTGTCAGCCATCCCAGAGCCATTTATTAAATAGCGAATCTTCCCCTCATCGCCTATTTTTATCAGCATTGTTTGACATCAAATGGTTGTGGGTACATGATTTTATTTCTGAGTTTTCCATTCTGTTCCACTGGTCTGGTATTTGTTTCCATGTTTATACAAGTACCATGCTGTGTTTGTTACTATACCCTTATAGTATAGTTTCAAGTCAGGTAATATGATGTCTCTGGCTATGTTCTTCTTGCTGAAGATGTCCTTGCCTATTCAGGCTCATTTTTTGGTTCCATGTGAATTTTAAAATTATTTTTTCTAATTCAGTGAAAAATGACATTTGTAATTTGCTAAAAATTCTGTTAATTTGTAAACTGCTTTGGCCTTTATGGTCATTTTAATGATATTGATTCTCTTAATCCATGAGCATGGACTGTTTTTTCCTTTGTTTGTGACATCTATTATTTCTTTCATCATTATTTTATATTGGGTTGGTGCAAAAGTAATTGAGGTTTTTGCCATTAAAAGTAATTACAGAAATGATACTGATTTTTGTACCATGATTATGCATCTTGAAATTTTACTGAAGCTGTTTATCAGGTCCAGGAGTCTTTTGGAGGACTCTTTAAAGTTTTCTAAAGTTTTTCTATTATAGGCTAGTAACATTAGCAAAGATAATTTGACTTTTTCTTTTCCTATTTGGCTGGCTTTTATTTCTTTCTCTTGCCTGATTGCTCTGGCTAGGACTTCTATTACTGTATAGAATAGGAATGGTGAAGGTAAACCTGCTTGTTTTGTTCCAGTTCTTGGGGAAAATACTATTAACTTTTGCACATTCGGAATAATACTGGGTTTTTCATGGACAGCTCTTATTATTTTGATGTATGCATCTTCAATGCCTAGTTTGTTGAGGGTTTTTATCATGTAAGGATGTTGAATTTTATCAAATGATCTTTTTCTGCATCTATTAAGATGATCATCTAGTTTTTGTTTTTTATTCTGTTTAAGTGGTAAATTACACTTATGGATTGTGTGAGTTGAGCCATCTTTGCAATCCAGGGATAAAACCAAATTGATTGTGGTGAATTAAACTTTGAGGTGCTCTGGGATTTGCTGTGCTAGTATTTTGTTGTGTATTCTTGTTTCTGTGTTCATCAGGGATATTTACCAGTAATTTTCTTGCTTTGTTATGATTTACACATTTTGGAATCAGGATGGTAATTATTTTGTGGAATGAGTTAAGGAAAAATGCCTACACAATGATTTGTTTTGGAATAGTTTTAGTATGGTTTCCACAAGCTCTTTGTATCTGTGGTAAAATTTGGCTGTGAATCCATCTGTTTTAGAGCTTTTTTGGGTTGGTAAATTTGTATATTACTTATTCAATTTTGTAGCTCATTATAGATCTGTTCAGGATTTCAATTTTGTTCCTGCTTCAATCTTGAAAGGTTGTGTGTTTTTAAGAATTTATTGATTTCCTCAAGGTTTTCTAATTTCTATGCATAAAGATGTTCACAGTAGTTTCTGAGAATCTTTTGTATTTCTGTGGTATCAGTTGTAATATTACATTTATCATTTCTGATTGTACTTTTTTGAATCTTCTCTCTTGTTTTCATAGTTAATCTAGCTAGTGGTCTGTCAATCTTTGTTATCCTTTCATGAATCAACATTTCAGTTCATTGATCTTTTGTATTTTTTTAATCTCAATTTTATCTAGGTCTGCCACAACTTTCGTTATTTCTTTTTTTCTACTAGCTTTGGGTTTAGTTTTTTTTCCCCTTTTTCTAGTTCTTTAGGTATCTATTAGGTTGTTATTTCCGTTTTTGATGTAGGCATTTAGCCTATAAACTTTATTCTTAACCCTGCTATTACTGTATCCCAGAAATTTTGGTATGTTGTTTCTCTATTTTCATTTGTTTTGATGATTTTTTTATCTTTGCTTTAAATTTCCTGTTTAATCATTTAGGAACACTTTGTTTGTTTTCCATGTACTTGTGTTATTTTGAAAATTCCAATTGGTATTAATTTCTAGTTTTATTTCACAGTGATCTGAGAAGAGGTCTGATATTTCGATTTTTTTGAATTTTTCAGACTTGTTTTATATCTAATCATGTGGTCAATTTTATAGAATGTTTCATGTACACATGAAAGGATTGTATATTCTGTGGTTGTTGGGTGGAGTATGCTGCAGATGTTTGTTTGGTTATTTGGTTGAGAGTAAAATTTAAGTCTATAGCTTGTGAGTTTTCTTCCTTGTTGTTCTTTCCAGTGTTTGTAGTATGGTATTTAATACCCCCACCATTATTTTATGACTGTCTATATCTTGTCTTAAGTCTAGTAGCATTGGTAAATCTGGGTGATCTAATATTGGAATATATATATATATATATCTCATAGTTAAATCTTGGATTGAGCCCTTTGTCATTACATAGAGCCCTACTTTGTCTTTTTTTTGTTTACTGTTGTTGTTATAAAATATCATTTATCTGATACAAGAACAGCAACCTTTTCTCCTTTTTGTTTTCCATTTGCACAAAAGATCTTTCTCCATCTCTTTACTTTGAGCCTACGGATGTCATTATATATGAGATGTTTTCTTGAAGGTAGAATTAGGTCGGATCTTGTTGTTTTAATCCATCTTGCCACTCTGTGTCTTAAAGTGGAGCATATAGGCCGTTTAGGTTCATAGTTAATATTGATATATGAGATTTTTTTCCTGTCATAGTGTGATTAGCTAGTTACTTTGTAGTCTAGATTATGTAATAGCTTTATCGGATCCATGAGCTTCGTACTATGTATGTTTTTATGTTAACAAGTATTGTTATTTATTTTCGTGTTTAGAACTCCTTTGATTCTTGTAGGAACCATCTGTTGGTGACAAATTTCCTTAGTGTTTTCTTGTCTGAAAAGATTGTATTTCGTCATCGTTTGTGAAGTTTATTTTGGTGGAATATGAAGGTTTTTTTGGCAATTTATTTTTTTAAGGAAGCTAAAAATAGAAATCTAATATTTTCTGATTTCAGATTTCTGCCGAGAAGATGCTGTCAGTATGATGGGTTTTATTCTATGGGCATTTGGACCTTTTCTCTAGCTGCTTTTAATATATTTTCTTTCATGTTGACCTTAGATAATCTGATGACTATATGCCTTAGGGATGGTCTTCTTCTATAGTATCTCACAGTAGTTCTTCGGATTTTGTGAATCTGGATATTGACCTCTCTAGCAAGATTAGGGACACTTTCTTGGATTATTGTCTCAAATATGTTTTTTGAGTTGCATACTGTTTTTTTCTTTTCCCTCAGTAATACTAGTAAATCAAAGGTTTACTTGCTTTACATAATTTCATATTTCTCACAGTCTTTATTCTTTTTTAATAAACATTTTTTCTTGATTTTTGTTTGACTGGGTTAATTCAAAAGACTGGTCTTCAAGTTCTGAATTTCTTTGTTCTACTCGGTTTAGTCTATTGTTAAAGTTTTTAACTGTATTTTGAAATTCCTTTAGTGATTTCTTTTTATTTCAGCAGCTCTTTTTTTTAATACGGTAATTTTACCTTTCATATTCTGAATCATATTCCTGTTTTCTTTGGATTATATTTAAACTTTCTCTTGAATCTTCTTAAATTTGCTTGCAATTTTTATTTTAAATTCTTTCTCTGTCATTTCAAACATGTAATTCTGTTTAAGATCCATTGCTAAGGAGCTAGTGCAATCTAGCTCTTGGAGATGTCAAAATACTCTGGCTTTTTGTACTGAGGGAGATTTTTGTGCTGATTCCTTCACACTTGAGGGAGCTGTCCCCTCTTATTTTTGAATGTGCTATCTTTTGGGTAGACTCTTTTATGCTTTAAATTATTTTTTCCCAGGGGATATAACTGATGTTTATAGTGTGTATTATCATTTGGATTTTTTTTTTCTGGATGCTCTCATTTTTTCTGGGTGCTTTCAGCCATGGCACTGTGTGGGTTCCTTGGTTGTGGATAGCTTCTGTGCATTGGCTTTTCTCGAATGGTGCTTGTTGAAGTGGTGTATCGCCTGTAAAAGTCAACATCTTCTCTCCCGTAGTGCTAGAGTTGAAGAGATCCTGATAGCTTATCTCTTGGACTGCACTAAGCCCTTTTGGTAGCAGATTTTTTATTATTACTTATTTTTTGATGCGTTTCAGGATACAGTCCAGTAGATGGCACTTTAGAGTAAGAGCTGGCAGGTAGGCTGGCATTTAGTGGAAGCACCCATCTTGATGTGGGGGTGGCAGCAACAAGCAGCCTTGGGGTGTGAGTGTGCCGATGTCTTGGGGAAGGGGAAATGGTGGCTACACCTATTCCTAGTTCTGAGCAAGTAGAAATGCAATCCATTTCCCTATCATGCCCTTGTCTCAGGGCTGACTTTATTTCATAAAGATTTTGTCCTTTGGTTCCCAGTTGCAGTGCAGCTGCATGTGGCGGGTACCCCCATCTAACGGCTACCACCAAAATGGGCTCAGGGTAGAGTCTCTTCCCCAAGAGCAGAGCAGGCACCTTTATGTTCTTTGTCAGAATAGTGTTGCTCTGTTGTAGACAGGGGGGATGGGGCCCCATCCTTTGTGAAAGCCTGTATGGGGCTCATTCACAACGGACATGAAGTCACCACGAAGAACACACACACACACACATACACACACACACACACACACACACACAAAAAAAAAAAAAAAAAAAAAAAAAACCACCGTGTCTGGGTATGTGATCGCTGGTGGCAGGAACCGCTGCTGCATCCCATAACAGTATGGAAGAGTAGGAGACAATCCCTCCTTCCCTCCTCCATGTCTGTCACCAGGTGATGGTACTGCCTTCCTCTGTGATTGGCACACAACCTACATTTCATTTATGTCAAAGGGGGTTTTGGTGGCTGCGTTCCCACCAATGCTCCCTTAGAGGCAACCCATGCTGAAAGTTAGATCTGTAGGGATCCTGCAGCTCTACTGGGGCCTACTGGTCCCCTGTGCTTTCCAAAGTCAGAGCTGGTAGTGGGGTATGTTTTCAGCAGAATTAGTGGTACAGTGACTCATGGGCATAGAGCCCTTAGGCAGAGCAGTGTCCTACCATGGGTGCATGACCCATATGGCACACCCATCTCGGCTAGGGTCTGAAGAACATGTGGAAACACTTGTGTGAGCTGACCACAGGTTCTCCATCCCCGGGAACTTTTCGAATAATCATTGACAGTGTTGTTCTGAGTCACAAGGGCAGAGGGGCTCCCTAATAGTTTAGAGATCAGGAGATTGACAGACGTGTGAGGGGACCAGGGAAGTGCTCTCACCTAACCTTTCCATGAGGCTCTGAGTTTCTAAGGGGGCAATCTCACCAGACTCTCTGCTTCCCTGTTCTGCAGCCCAGCTTGTTCCTGTGGATGCTCTGTCAGGTCATGGCTTATGTCCCTCAGTTTTCCATTCAGAATTTGTCCATTCACCTGTAACTTTATTCCTCTTTCTGAAGAGAACTGTCTTTTAATTGCCCTAGTCAGCCATATTCTAGCCTTTCTTTTAGAGCCCACCTTTGGTTATAAATTCTTTTCATTTTTCATTTTATAAATTTATAAATTTCATTCTTTTCATTTTATAAATAGTGAACCTGCCTTTATTTTGCCTTCAATTATATAATCCATAGATTGGCACATATGAAATGTACATAGTACATAAACGTGAACAACACCATCAACCAACTGGATCTAATAGACAATTACAAGACATTCTATCCCCAAACAAAAAAGAAATGAATATTGTTCTTAAGTGCAGATAGAGCATTCCCAATATAGACTGCATTCTGAATTTTAAAGCCTACCTTAACATATTTTAAAAAAGTGAAATCATAAAATTATGTTGTTTGTAATTAATAACAGAAATAAGACTCTTAAATCCCCAAACACTTGAAAAATGAAACTACACTTCTAAATATCTCATAGGTAAAATAAGAAGTTTCAGTAGAAACTAGAAATATGTTTAAGTTAATGAATATGTAAAAGTAATGCAAAAATTTGTGGCATACAGCTAAAGAAGTCTCAAGGAGGAAATTTATGGAATTAAATGCCTATATTAGAAATACACAAAAGATTTCAAGTGAAGGATCTAAGCTTCCACCTTAAAAATTTATAGAAATAATAAAAAATAAACCCAAAGTAAATGGAAGTAGTTAAATAATAAAGATACAAGGATAAATCAATGAAATTGAAAACGAATAAAGAAAATATTAGATGGAGTTATAATTTGGAAATTTTAAAATGCCCGCTTCCATCAATAAACCTCTGGCCATACTGAAAAAGATGAAAGACTGAAAACACAAATTAACAATATGAGGAATAAGTGCAGGGATTTCACTATAGAGCTTAATGGCAGTAAACTATTAAGTTGGTGCAAAAGCAATTGTGTTTTTCGCAATTAAAGGAGATGACAATGCCTGACATTTAAAGGAGATGACTTTCACACTATCCTAATAATTAAAAAAGAATATTTATAGCAATTTCAATCAAAAATATTTAACAAATTGGATGACATGCAGTAAGTCCTTGAAAGTCTCAAATTTATAAAAACTCATTCAAGAAAACATGGATAATTTGACCAGTTGTACAGTTATTAAATTATTAATCTTGAAGTTTAAAATCTTCCTAAAAGGAATTTCCATGTACAGAATATTGCACTGCCCAATTGTTGTAAACATTTAAGGAGAAATAGTACCTTTTCTACACAATCTCTTAAAATTTTTTTTTAAAAAGGAAACAATTTCCAATTTGTTTTATGGGACTTGCATTTATCTGATTGATATCCAGGCCAAAGACATTATGAAAAAAGAAAAATAAAACAAATATCTCTTATGAACAACAATGCAAAAGCCCTCAATAAAATACTAGAAAATAGAACCTAGCATCCTATAAAAGATCACATAATAAGCAAGTGGAATTTATTCCAAGAATGCAAGGTTCATTTAATATTCATAAATATTTATAAATTAATCAAAGTGAGCTACCATATTAAAAGATTAAAGAAAAAACTATGAAATTTAATTTATACCAAAGGAACGTTTACTAAAGCTCAACACCTATTTGTGGTTAACACACACACACGTGTGTGTGTGTGTGTGTGTGTGTCTGAAGCACAAATATAGGAGAACCTTTTTATATTTTTAACCTGATAAAGGGTATCTACAGAGAAAAAAATAAACTCTAGGTGGTATATTTACTGGTAAAATATTTGAATGTTTTCTCCCTGAGGATAATGAGTGAAGAGTGTCTATCATCACAATTTGTACTCAACATCGTAATGGAAATGCTCTCCAGCATAACAAGGTACGAAAAAGAAATACAACTTATAAATATTGAAAGACAAGTACAATAATAAAACTGTCTCTACTTGCAGATAACATAATTGTCTATGCAGAAAGTCTCATGGAATTTACTAAAAAGGTGCTTTGAACTAAAAGATAAGTTTAGAAGGATTGAAGAATGTATGATTAACACACACATATTGTATTATTTAGTTTTCACACTGCTGTAGTGATACTACCTTAACTGGGTAATTTATAAAACAAGAAGGTTTAATTGACTCACGGTTCCACATGGCTGGGGAGGCCTCAGGAAACTAACAATTATGGTGGAAGGTGAAGAGGAAGCTAGACATCTCTTACATGGTGGCATGCAAGAAAATGTCAGTGCAGGGGAATAATGCCAAAAACTTTAAAACTATCAGATCTCATGAGAATTCACTCACTATCATTAAAACAGCATGAGGGAAATTGCCTCCATAATTCAATCACCTCCCACCAAGTTCCTCCCTCAACACAGGGATTAAAATTGAGATGATATATGAGTGGGAACATAGAGACAAAACAAATTATCACACCCCTAGCTTCTCCAAAATTTCATTTCCTTTTCACATTTCAAAACCAATCATGCCTTCTTAATAGTCCCCAAAAGTTTTAACTCCTTTCACAATTAACTCAAAAGTCCAAGTCCAAAATCTCATCTGAGACAAGTCAAGTGCTTTCTGTCTGTGAGCGTATAAAATAAAAAACAAGTTAGTTAATTCCAAGACGCAATAGGGGTACAGGCATTGGGGAAATGTTTCCATTCCAAATGGGAGAAATTGGCCAGAAAAAGGGGGCTACAGGCCCCAAGCAAGTCTGAAACATGGCAGGGCAATCATTAGATCTTAAATCTCTGAAATAATCTCCTTTGACTCTGTGTCCCACATCCAGGGAACACTGACACAGGGGTGGGATCCCATGGCTTTGGTCAGATCAAACCCCTGTAATTTTGCAGGGAACAGCCCTGTATGGAGTGTCTGCATCATTTCCAGGTTCACAGTGCAAGATGTCAGTGGATCTACCTTTCTGGGGTCTCGAAGACGACAACCCTTTTCTCACAGTTCCACTAGGCGGTTCCCCAGTGGGGACACTATGTTGGGGATCCAACCCCACATTTTCCTTTCACACTGCCCTAGCAGAGGTTATCATTGAGGGCTCCACTCCTGCAGCAGACTTTTGCCTGGAAACCTGGGCATTTCCACACATTCTCTGAAATCTAATTGGAGGTTCTTAAAGCTCAACTCTTGTCTTCTGTGCATCCACAGGCTCAATACCACATGAAGGGGGCCAAAGCTTGGGGTTTGAAACTTCTGAAGCAATGGCATAAGCTGTATCTTGGCTCCTTTCAGCCAGGGCTGGAGTTAGAGTGGCTGGAAGGCAGGGCACCAAGTCCTGAGGCTACACAAAACAGTGGGGCCCTGGACAAGGCATATAAAATTATTTTTTCCTCCTAGGCCTCTAGGCCTGTGGTGGAAGGATGATATGGTTTGGCTCTGTATCCTCATCCAAATCTAACTGGGAATTGTAATGCTCAGGTGTCAAGGGAGAGATGTGGTCAGAGGTGATTGGATCATGAGGATGGTTTCCTCCATGTTGTTCTTATAATAGTGAGTGCATTCTCATGAGCTCTATTGGTTTTATAAGTGGCAGTTTTCCCTGCTCTCTTCTCTCTCCTGCCACTTTTTAAAGAAAGTGCTTGCTTCCCCTTCACCTTCTGTCATATTGTAGGTTTCCTGAGGCTTCCCTAGCCATGTGGAACTGTGAGTCAATTAAACCTTTTTTTTTCTTTTTTTTTTTTGAGATGGAGTTTTCTTCTTGTTGCCAAGGCTGGAGTGCAATGGCACAATCTCAGCTCACTGCAACCTCTGCCTCCCGGGTTCAAGCAATTCTCCTACCTAAGATTACAAGCACACACCACCACACCCAAATAATTTTGTAATTTTAGTAGAGATGGGGCTTCTCCATCTTGGTCAGGCTGTTCTCAAAATCCCAACCTCTGGTGATTTGCCTGCCCCAGGCTCCCAAAGCACTGGGATTACAGGCATGAGCCACTGCACATGTCAACATCTTTTTTTATAACTTACCCAGGCTCATACATTTCTTTACAGCAGTATGAAAATGAACAAATAGAGTAAATTGGTCCTGGGCATGGGGAACTGATATAAAGTTAACCTGAAAATGTGGAAGCAATTTGAGAACTGGGTAATGGGAAGAGGTTAGAACAGTTCGGAGGCCTCAGAAAAAGACAGAAAATGTAAAAAAAGTTTGAAACTTACTAGATACTTGTTGAATAGTTTTGACCAAAATGCTGATACTGATATGGACAATGAAGTCCAGACTGAGATGGTCTCAGATAGTGATGAATAATTTACTGGGAACTGGAGCAAAGGTCACTCTTGCTATGCTTTAGCAACGAGACTGGTTGCATTTTGCCTCTGCCCTAGAGATCTGTGAAACCTTGAACTTGAGAGAGATGATCTGAAATTGAAACTTATGTTTAAAAAGAAAGCAGAGCATAAAAGTGTGAAAAATTTGCAGACTGACCATATGGTAGAAAACAAAACCATATTTTCTGAAAGGAAATTCAAGCTGCTTGCATAAGTTTGCATCAGTAGCAAGGAGTTGAATGTTATGAGTCACCAAGATAATGAAGAAAATGTCTCCAGGGCATCTCAGAGATCTTCACAGCAGCCCTTCCCATCACAGGCCCAGAGACTTTGGAGAAAAAAATGGTTTTATGGTCCATGCCAAGGCCTTCACTGCTTTGTGCAGCCTCAGCATTTGGTGCCCTGCCTCCCAGCAATTCCAGCTCCAGCCCTGGCTAAAAGGGGCCAAGGTACAGCTTGGGTCATTACTTCTTAGGGTGCAAGCCTAAGCCTTGGTAGCTTCCATGTGGTGTTGGGCCTCTGGGTGCACAGATTTTCCAGAATTGAGATTTGGGAACCTCTGCCTAGATTTCAGAGTGTGTATCCAAACACCTGGATGTCCAGTGTCCAGGCAGAAGTCTGCTGCAGGAGTGGAGCCATCATGGATAACCTCTGCTAGGGTAGTGTAGAATGTGGGGTTGGATCTGCCACACAGAGAACCCACTGAGGTACTGCCTAATGGAGCTGTGAGAAGAGGGCCAACATCCTCCAGACTCCAGAATGCCAGATCCACTGACAGCTTGCACCATGTGCCTGGAAAAGCCATAGACACTCAATGCCCACCGCGAAAGCAGCCAGGGGTAGGGGGAAGTACCCTGCAAAGCCACAGAGGCAGAGCTTCTCAAGGCTGTGAGAACCCACCTATTGCATCAACATGCCCTGGATGTGAGACACATAGTCAAGGAAATTATTTTGAAGCTTTAAGATTCAATGACTGCCCTGAAGCTTTAATCTGTAAGAGTTCATGGGGCCTACAGCACATATGTTTTGGCCAATTTCTCCCATATGGAATGGGAGCATTTATCCAATGCCTTTACACACATTGTTTTTTGGAAGTAACTAACTTGTTTTTATTTTACATACTCATGAATGGAAGGAACTTGCCTTGTCTCAGATGAGAATTTGAAGATGGACTTTTGAATTAAAGCTGAAATTAGTTGAGACCATGGCGGACTTTTGGGAAGTCATAATTGGTTTTGAAACATGAAAAGGGCATGAGATTTGGGAGAGGCCAGGGGCACAATGATATGGGTCAGCTCTGTGTTCCCAGCCAAATCTTATCTGAAATGATAATTCCTAGGTGTCCCGGGAAGTTCCTAGTGTTGGGTGATTGAATCATGGGGGATGGTTTCTCCCATGATATGCTTGTGATAGTGAGTTCTCACAAGATCTGATGGTTTTATAAGCGATGGTTTCCCCTGCTCTCTTCTCTCTTATGCCACCTTGTGAAAAATGTGCTTGCTTCCCTTTCACCTTCTGCCATGATTGTAAGTTTCCATAGGCCTCCCCAGCCATAGGGAACTGTGAATCAATTAAATCTCTTTTGCTTTTTATACATTACCCAGTCTTGAGTAATTCTTTATATTAATGTGAAAATGAACTAATACACAGGAGCTGCATCAAACATCTCTGATATGCCCTGGAGACATTTTCTCCATTGTGTTGGCTATTAACATTGTTCCTTGATACTCATGTAAATTTTTGCACCAGGCTTGAATTTCTCCCTTGAAAACGGGTTTTTCTTTTTATTTTTTATTTTTCTTAAGTGAAATAGCTTTTTATTTATTTATTTTTTTTTTATTATTATACTTTAGGTTTTAGGGTACATGTGCACAATGTGCAGGTTTGTTACATATGTATCCGTGTGCCATGTTGTTTTGCTGCACCCATTAACTCGTCATTTAGCATTTGGTATATTTCCTAATGCTGTCCCTCCCCCCTCCCCCCACCCCACAACAGTCCCCGGAGTGTGATGTTCCCCTTCCTGTGTCCATGAGTTCTCATTGTTCAATTCCCTCCTATGAGTGAGAACATGCGGTGTTTGGTTTTTCGTCCTTGTGATAGTTTACTGAGAATGATGTTTTCCAGTTTCATCCATGCCCCTACAAAGGACATGAACTCATCATTTTTTATGGCTGCATTGTATTCCATGGTGTATATGTGCCACATTTTCTTAATCCAGTCTATTGTTGTTGGACATTTGGGTTGGTTCCAACTCTTTGCTATTGTGAATAGTACTGCAATAAACATATGTGTGCATGTGTCTTTATAGCAGCATGATTTATAGTCCTTTGGGTATATACTCAGTAATGGGATGGCTGGGTCAAATGGTGTTTCTAGTTCTAGATCCCTGAGGAATCACCACACTGACTTCCACAATGGTTGAACTAGTTTACAGTCCCACCAACAGTGTAAAAGTGTTCCTATTTCTCCACATCCTCTCCAGAACCTGTTGTTTCCTGACTTTTTAATGATGGCCATTATAAGTGCTGTGAGATGGTATCTCATTGTGGTTTTGATTTGCATTTCCTTGATGGCCAGTGATGATGAGCATTTTTTCATGTGTTTTTTGGCTGCATAAATGTCTTCTTTTGAGAAGTGTCTGTTCATGTCCTTTGCACACTTTTTGATGGGGTTGTTTGATTTTTTCTTGTAAATTTGTTTGAGTTCATTGTAGATTCTGGATATTAGCCCGTTGTCAGATGAGTAGGTTGCAAAAATTTTCTCCCATTCTGTAGGTTGCCTGTTCACTCTGACGGGAGTTTCTTTTGCTGTGCAGAAGCTCTTTAGTTGAATTAGATCCCATTTGTCAATTTTGGCTTTTGTTGCCATTGCTTTTGGTGTTTTAGACATGAAGTCCTTGCCCACGCCTATGTCCTGAATGGTGTTGCCTATGTTTTCTTCTAGGGTTTTTATGGTTTTAGGTCTAACATGTAAGTCTTTAATCCATCTTGAATTAATTTTTGTATAAGGTGTAAGGAAGGGATCCAGTTTCAGCTTTCTACATATGGCTAGCCAGTTTTCCCAGCACCATTTATTAAATAGGGAATTCTTTCCCCCTTGCTTGTTTTTGTCAGGTTTGTCAAAGATCAGATGGGTGTAGATATGTGGCATTATTTCTGAGGGCTCTGTTCTGTTCCATTGATCTATGTCTCTGTTGTGGTACCAGTAACATGCTGTTTTGGTTACTGTAGCCTTGTAGTATAGTTTGAAGTCAGGTAGCGTGATGCCTCCAGCTTTGTTCTTTTGGCTTAGGACTGACTTGGCGATGCAGGCTCTTTTTTGGTTCCATATGAACTTTAAAGTAGTTGTTTCCAATTCTGTGAAGAAAGTCATTGGTAGCTTGATGGGGATGACATTGAATCTATAAATTACCTTGGGCAGTATGGCCATTTTCACAATATTGATTCTTCCAACCCATGAGCATGGAATGTTCTTCCATTTTGTCTGTATCCTCTTTTATTTCATTGAGCAGTGGTTTGTAGTTCTCCTTGAAGAGGTCCTTCGCATCCCTTGTAAGTTGGATTCCTAGGTATTTTATTCTTTTTGAAGCAATTGTGAATGGGAGTTCACTCATGATTTGGCTCTCTGTTTGTCTGTAATTGCTGTACAAGAATGCTTGTGATTTTTGTACATTGATTTTGTATCCTGAGACTTTGCTGAAGTTGCTAATCAGCTTGAGATTTTGGGCTGAGACAATGGGGTTTTCTAGATGTACAATCATGTCATCTGCAAACAGGGACAATTTGACTTCCTCTTTTCCTAATTGAATATCTTTATTTCCTTCCCCTGCCTTGTTGCCCTTGCCAGAACGTCCAGCACTATGTTGAATAGGAGTGCTGAGAGAGGGCATCCCTGTCTTGTGCCAGTTTTCAAAGGGAATGCTTCCAGGTTTGCCCATTCAGTATGATATTGGCTGTGGGTTTGTCGTATATAGCTATTATTTTGTGATACGTCCCATCAATACCTAATTTATTGAGAGTTTTTAGCATGAAGCATTGTTGAATTTTGTCAAAGGCCTTTTCTGCATCTATTGAGATAATCATGTGGTTTTTGTCTTTGGTTCTGTTTATATGCTGGATTACATTTATTGATTTTCGTATGTTGAACCAGCCTTGCATCCCAGGGATGAAGCCCACTTGATCATGGTGTATAAATTTTTTGATGTGCTGCTGGATTCGGTTTGCCAGTATTTTATTGAGGATTTTTGCATCAATGTTCATGAAGGATATTGGTCTGAAATTCTCTTTTTTGTTTACGTCTCTGCCAGGCTTTGGTATCAGGACGATGCTGGCCTCATAAAATGTATTAGGGAGGATTCCCTCTTTTTCTATTGATTGGAATAGATTCAGAAGGAATGGTACCAGTTCCTCCTTGTCTCTCTGGTAGATTTCGGCTGTGAATCCATCAGGTCCTGGACTCTTTTTGATTGGTAAGCTATTGATTATTGCCACAATTTCACAGCCTGTTATTGGTCTATTCAGAGATTCAACTTCTTCCTGGTTTAGTCTTGGGAGGGTGTATTTGTTGAGCAATTTATCCATTTCTTCTAGATTTTCTAGTTTATTTTCATAGAGGTGTTTGTAGTATTCTCTGATGGTACATTGTATTTCTGTGGGATCGGTGGTGATATCCCCTTTTTCATTTTTTATTGCATCTATTTGATTCTTCTCTCTTTTATTCTTTATTAGTCTTGCTAGCAGTCTATTAATTTTGTTGATCTTTTCAAAAAACCAGCTCCTGGATTCATTAATTTTTTGAAGGATTTTTGTGTCTCTATTTCCTTCAGTTCTGCTCTGATTTTAGTTATTTCTTGCCTTCTGCTAGCTTTTGAATGTGTTTGCTCTTGCTTTTCTAGTTCTTTTAATTGTGATGTTAGGGTGTCAATTTTGGATCTTTCCTGCTTTCTCTTGTGGGCATTTAGTGCTATAAATTTCCCTCTACATACTGCTTTGAATGTGTCCCAGAGATTCTGGTATGTTGTGTCTTTGTTCTCATTGGTTTCAAAGAACATCTTTATTTCTGCCTTTATTTCATTATGTACCCAATAGTCATTCAGGAGCAGGTTGTTCAGTTTCCATGTAGTTGAGCGGTTTTGAGTGAGTTTCTTAATCCTGAGTTCCAGTTTGATTGCACTGTGGTCTGAGAGACAGTTTGTTATAATTTCTGTTCTTTTACATTTGCTGAGGAGTGCTTTACTTCCAACTATGTGGTCAGTTTTGGAATAGGTGTGGTGTGGTGCTGAAAAGAATGTATATTCTGTTGATTTGGGGTGGAGAGTTCTGTAGATGTCTATTAGGTCTGCTTGGTGCAGAGCTGAGTTCAGTTCCTGGGTGTCCTTGTTAACTTTCTGTCTCGTTGATCTGTCTAATGTTGACAATGGGGTGTTAAAATCTCCCATTATTGTTGTGTGGGAGTCTAAGTCTCTTTGTAGGTCACTCAGGACTTGTTTTGTGAACCTGGATGTTCCTGTGTTGGGTGCATATATATTTAGGATAGTTAGCTCTTCTTGTTGAATTGATCCCTTTACCTTTATGTAATGGCCTTCTTTGTCTCTTTTGATCTTTGTTGGTTTAAAGTCTATTTTATCAGAGACTAGGATTGCAACCCCTGCCTTTTTTTGTTTTCCATTTGCTTGATAGATCTTCCTCCATCCCTTTATTTTGAGGCTATGTGTGTCTCTGCACGCAAGATGGGTTTCTTGAATACAGCACACTGATGGGTCTTGACTCCTTATCCAGTTTGCCAGTCTGTGTCTTTTAATTGGAGCATTTAGCCCATTTACATTTAAAGTTAATATTGTTATGTGTGAATTTGATCCTGTCTTTATGATGTTAGTTGTTTATCTTGCTCGTTAGTTGATGCAGTTTCTTCCTAGCCTCGATGGTCTTTACAATTTGGCATGTTTTTGCAGTGGCTGGTACCAGTTGTTCCTTTCTATGCTTAGTGCTTCCTTCAGGAGTTCTTTTAGGGCAGGCCTGGTGGTGACAGGCCTGTAAAGTATTTTTGCTTTTCTGTAAAGTATTTTATTTCTCCTTCACTTATGAAGCTTAGTTTGGCTGGATATGAAATTCTGGGTTGAAAATTCTTTTCTTTAAGAATGTTGAATATTGGCCCCCACTGTCTTCTGGCTTGTAGAGTTTCTGCCGAGAGATCAGCTCTTCATCTGATGGGCTTTCCTTTGTGGGTAACCCGACCTTTCTCTCTGGCTGCCCTTAATATTTTTTCCTTCATTTCAACTTTGGTGAATCTGACAATTATGTGTCTTGGAGTTGTTCTTCTCGAGTAGTATCTTTGTGTCGTTCTCCGTATTTCCTGAATCTGAATGTTGGCCTGCCTTGCTAGATTGTGGAAGTTCTCCTGGATAATATCTTGCAGAGTGTTTTCCAACTTGGTTCCATTCTCCCTGTCACTTTCAGGTACACCAATCAGACGTAGGTTTGGTCTTTTCACATAGTCCCAAATTTCTTGGAGGCTTTGTTAGTTTCCTTTTATTCTTTTTTCTCTAAACTTCCCTTCTCACTTCATTTCATTCATTTCATCTTCCATCACTGATACCCTTTCTTCCAGTTGATCGCATCGGCTACCGAGGCTTCTGCAATCTTCGCATAGTTCTCAATACTTGGCTTTCAGCTCCATCAGCTCCTTTAAGCCCTTCTTTCCACTGGTTATTCTAGTTACCCATTCATCTAAATTTTTTTCAAAGTTTTTAACTTCTTTGCTATTGTTTTGAATTTCCTCGCGTAGCTTGGAGTAGTTTGATCGTCTGAAGCCTTCTTCTCTCAACTTGTCAAAGTCATTCTCTGTCCAGCTTTGTTCCGTTGCTGGTGAGGAACTGCATTTCTTTGGAGGAGGAGAGGTGTTCTGCTTTTTAGTGTTTCCAGTTTTTCTGCTGTTTTTTCCCCATCTTTGTGGCTTTATCTACTTTTGGTCTTTGATGATGGTGATGTACAGATGGGTTTTTGCTGTGGATGTCCTTTCTGTTTGTTAGTTTTCCTTCTACCAGACAGGACCCTCAGCTGCAGGTCTGTTGGAGTTTGCTAGAGGTCCACTCCAGACCCTGTTTGGCTGGTTGTCAGCAGTGGTGGCTGCAGAACAGCGGATTTTCGTGAGACCACAAATTCAGCTGTCTGATAGTTCCTCTGGAAGTTTTGTCTCAGAGGAGTACCTGGCCGAGTGAGGTGTCAGTCTGTCCCTACTGGGAGGTGCCTCCCAGTTAGGCTGCTCGGGAGTCAAGGACCCACTTTAGGAGGCAGTCTGTCTGTTCTCAGATCTCCAGCTGCGTGCTGGGAGAACCACTACTCTCTTCAAAGCTGTCAGTCAGACAGGGACATTTAAGTCTGCAGAGGTTCCTGCTGACTTTTTGTTTGTCTGTGCCCTGCCCCCAGAGGTGGAGCCTACAGGGGCAGGCAGGCCTCCTTGAGCTGTTGTGGGCTCCACCCAGTTGGAGCTTCCTGGCTGCTTTGTTTACCTAAGCAAGCCTGGGCAATGGCAGGCGCCCCTCCCTCAGCCTAGCTGCCGCCTTGCAGTTTGATCTCAGACTGCTGTGCTAGCAATCAGTGAGACTCGGTGGGCATAGGACCCTCCGAGCCAGGTGCGGGACACAATCTCCTAGTGTGCCATTTTCCAAGCCCATTGGAAAAGTGCAGTATTAGGGTGGGACTGACCCGATTTTCCAGGTGCCATCTGTTACCCCTTTCTTTGACTAGGAAAGGGAACTCCCTGACCCCTTGCGCTTCCCGAGTGAGGCAATGCCTCGCCCTGCTTTGGCTCATGGACAGTGCACTGCACCGATTGTCCTGCACCCACTGTTTGGCACTCCCTAGTGAGATGAACCCGGTACCTCAAACGGAAATGCAGAAACCACCCGTCTTCTGTGTCACTCAGGCTGAGAGCTGCAGACCGGAGCTGTTCCTATTCGGCCATCTTGGCTCCACCTCGGGTTTTTCTTTTTAAACATAAGTTTCCATTTCAAACCATCTCTTTGTGAGCCCATATAACTGAATGCTTTCAGGAAAAACCAGGTCACCTCTTGAATGTTTTGCTTCCTAGACATTTTTTCTGCCAGATACCCTAAATCATCTCTCTCAAGTTCAAAGTTCCTCATTTCTGTAGGGCCACCAGTCTCTTTGCTAAAGCAGAACATGATTGAAATTTGCTCTAGTTCCCAATATGTTCCTCATCTCCATCTGAGACCACCTGAGTCAGGACTTCGATGTTCGTATCAGTATCAGTATTTTAGTCAATACCATGCAACAAGCATCTAGGAAGCTCCAAAATTTCCCCCATCTTCTTGTCCTCTTCTGAGGCCTCCAAACTTTTCCAACCTCTTCCTGTTACCCGGTTCCAAAGTCACTTCCATATTTTCTGGTTGTCTTTATAGCAGTACCCCACTTCTGGTAACAATTATCTGTATTAGTTCATTTACACACTGCTATAAAGATCCTACCTGAGACTGGGTAATTTATAACACAAGGAGGTTTAATTGACTCACAGTTTTGCATGGCTGGGGAAGCCTCAGGAAATCATGGCAGAAGGTGAAGGGAAAGCAAGGAACCTTTTTCATGGTGGAAGGTGAGAGAGAGAGAGGGAAGGGGGAACTTGTGAACACTTTTTAAAACCACATCTTGTGAGAACTCACTCTCATGATAACAGCGTGGGAAAACTGCCCCCATAATCCTATCGCCTGGGTGAGAGAGTGAGACTGTTGAAAAAAAACAGAAAGAAAGATTAATTCTAGACTAATCCTATACCTAGCTACAGTTTTACAAGTAATTTAAACATTTTTGAATATTATGTGAGCAAAATGACAGAATATATATTTATTGCATATAGTGTATCTCTTTCGACTGACCTGTCAATATTTCCTCATAGTTTTTGCTTTATGTGTACTGTATATTTAATAAATGTTATTTAAATAATTTAACATGATGACACATTTCTGTAAATATCATCTTAAGAATAAATGTGGAGGCTTAAGCAGTGGAACAAGTTTACATTTTAAAAAATGATCTTATGACTCTATGAACCTTATGCTTTCAGATATTTTATTAAAAAGAAAATAAAGATCCAAATTTACCTGCTAAGTGAATTTGATGAATAGATTATTTAAGTACTAAGTGGAAAATAAATTCAAATATACCATAATAAATAATAATCTGAATAACGGATATCTCTTAAGAAAATAAACAGCAATATAAAGAAGGCTTAAGCACCAGCTTGTTTCAAAACAATTTTTTTAAACACAAAAAATCCATTTTTTTCTTTTTTTTAAATTTTATTATTATTATACTTTAAGTTTTAGGGTACATGTGCACAATGTGCAGGTTTGTTACATATGTATACATGTGCCATGTTGGTGTGCTGCACCCATTAACTCATCATTTAGCATTAGGTATATCTCCTAATGCTATCCCTCCCCCCGCCCCCTCCCCACAACAGTCCTTTGTAGGGACATGGATGAAACTGGAAA
The DNA here is from genome assembly GCF_006542625.1 of Nomascus leucogenys. Classification (NCBI taxonomy): domain Eukaryota; kingdom Metazoa; phylum Chordata; class Mammalia; order Primates; family Hylobatidae; genus Nomascus; species Nomascus leucogenys. The sequence continues at coordinate 81,344,327 of NC_044383.1, forward strand.
CCAAAAAATCCATTTTTAAATAAAATTGACCACAGGTAGAATTTGAATGTTTGGTTAAAGTCAGTTTGGAATGTTACCCCAAAAAAGAGAAGCCTAAGACAAGTCAGCATGTATTCATTCAGTCAACAGATACTTATTTGATATCTGTTATGCTTCAGGTACTGTTTCAGGAATTCCAGATAAAAAGATGTATAAAGAAATATCAAATTATCTGTTCTCTCAGAGTATATATTATATATCAGAATAAATGAATGAAAATATAAATGAGTGTTTTGAAGGATAAAGCAAGGTAAGTCAATAGTGAGTTACAGAAAGGTGTAGTCAGAGAAGTTTTCTCTGATAAGATCAAATATGAGAAGATATTTAAAGGAAGTGCAAAGTAAAAGAATGCTTTATAGAGAGGAGAAATATTTCAGAACAAAGAACAGGAATAACAAAGACCTTGAGATGAGGACTTCCCTGGCATGTTTCAGGGCCAACATTGTGGCTGTGGCACAGTGAACCATCATGTAATTGGGAGGATATGAACTTAAAGAGGAAGCTGAAGTGGGAGTAGGGTAGATCATGAAGAGATTTCCAGACCATACCAAGAGTTTTGGCATTTATTATTTGAAGAAGGACATTGTGAGATTTTGAGTTTAGATATAGATTTATTTATGTTTTAATGAATAAAACAATTTGCTGAGGAGAGATTAAGGTGAGTTGGAGCATGAATGTGAGCAGAAAATGAATGATAAAGCTATTGAATTTATTGGAAAAAAAAAGGATAATGGTGATCCAGACTAGGAGGTAGCATTGGATAGGAGATTGGCTCTAGGAATATGAGGACCTTTTTGAGAAGAAAATTATAAACATTTTCTATGCCCTTGGAAGAGTGAATAAAGTGGAGTAACATAAAAATAAATATAATTCATTGAACATAAAAATTAATTTCTTGACCAGAACTGTGGCTAAAACACAAAATTAGTTTCTTATACAGGATTAGATATTTCCAAACTAAATAAATGATCATTTAAAAGTAGCACTCTCCTTTCTCTTTTTCCCAGAATAAGCATTCATATGTTCAATGAACCTTTTCAATGGGATTAGCTTCCAGCTCTGGGTAACTCTTTTGCATTGTTTTTCACTTAAAGATCTATCTATCTATCTATCTATCTATCTATTCATGAAAAATTATTTTATAAAACTTTTACAAAAGTACTGAGGAAATAAACTTGACTTTCTCTATGAGACATATGTATACACACACACACAGACACACACACACGCATATGTATTTTAAATATACAGATGATCTCCAACATATAATTTTTCTATTTAATAACTTTTCCGCTTTACACTGATGGGATAGCAATACTCATTCAGTATGCTTCTTGACTTATGACGGGGATATGTCTATATCAGGAGATAACCCCATCATAAGTAAAGGAGCATCTGCATATTTTATATGTAATCATGTGTATCTATAATAATATACATATCCTATTTTACGTTTATATTTTATATAAACATTTAAAATAAAAATTGTATATATAGATATTTGTATAGTATATTTATACATACATACAGCTAGATACATATGTAAATATAAATACATATTATATATGAATGTGTGTATATGTAATGTATTCTATATAATAAGTATTAAATATGCAGATACACCTCCTTTGATTGCGTGCCACTTTTCTGCACTTCAGAAATTATGTTTTTTATAAATTGGAGGTTTGTGCTAACCCTGCATCTAGCAAGTCTACAATTGCCATTTTTCAAACATGTACTCACTTCAGGTCTCTGTGTCACATTTTGGTAACTTTCAAAATATTTCAACTTCTTCATTATTATTATATCTATTATGGTGATATGCAATCAGTGATCTTTGATATTACTATTATAATTGTTCTGGGGCACCATGAATTATGCCCATATTAGATGGTATACTTAATTAATGAACATTGTATGTCTTGACTGCTCCACTGCCTCTCTTTTCCATCATGTTTCTTCCTCTCCTTGGGCCTCCCTGAGACACAACAATGTTGAAATTAACCCAATTAGTAACCCTATCATGACACCTAAGTTTTCACGTAAAAGGAAGAGTCACACATCTCTTACCCTAAATTAAAAGCTAGACATGTTTAAAATTAGTGAGGAAGTCATGTTGAAAGCTGAGATAAGTCAAATGCTAGGCCTCTTGTGCCAAACAATTAGCTAAACTGTGAATTCAAAGGAAAAGTTCTTGAAGAAAATTAAAAGCTCTACTTTAGAGAATACACAAATGATGTTAAAAAAATAAAGTGAAACATTCTTATTGTTGATAGGGAGAAAGTTTGGGTGTTCTGGATAGAAGATCAAACCTGCTACAGCATTCCCTTAAGCCAAAGCATAATCCAGAGCAAGGCCCTATCTCTCTTCAATTCTATGAAGGTTGAGAGAGGTGAGGAATCTACAGAATAAAAGTTTGAAGCTAGCAAAGATTGGTTCACACGGTTTAAGTGAAGAACCCATTCCCATATTAGAAAGTGCAAGGTGAAGCAGCAAGTGCTGATGGAGAAACTGCAGCAAGTTATTCAGAACTATCTAAAATAATTCATGAAGATGGCTACACTAAACAACACATTCTTCATGTGGATTAAAGGCCCTGCATTAGTGGTATCTGCCTTGTGGACTTTCACAGTTGAAAAGAAGTTGCCTGTTTTTGAAGCTTCGAAGGCCGGGCTGAATCTTTTGTTGGGGTCTAATACAACTGATGACTTGAAATTGAAGCCAATGTTCATTTTCCATTTTGAAAATCGTGGGAATTTAATTGTTTCAATATTTTGATAAAACTTGAATAGATGAGTAGTTGCTCCTTATGGATGAACAGTGAAAGTGGTTTCTTTAGGTGGAATCTACTCCTGGTGAAGATGCTATGAACATCGTAGAAATGCCAACAAACAATTTAGAATATTACATAAACTTAGTTGATAAAACAGCAGCAGAATTTGGGAGGGTTTACTACAATTTTGAAATAAATTCTAATGTGGGCAAAATGCTGTCAAATAGCACCACATATTACAGAGAAATTTTTGCTTTAAAAATGAGTCAATCAACATGGCAAAATTCACTTTTGTTGTCTTTTAAGACATTGCCAGAGCCACCCCAGACTTCAGCAACCACCACTCTGATTAGTCAGCAATCATCAACATCAAGGCAAGACTCCACCACAAAAATGTTATGACTTGCTAAAGGCCAAAGTGGTCATTAGCATTTTTAAGCAATAAGGTGTTTGTTAATTAAAATATATACATTTTAAAGACACAATACTATTGTACACTTAATAGAATACCATATAGTATAAACAGATTTATATGCATTAAGAAACCAAAAAATTTATGTGACTCACTTTATTGTGATATTTGCTTTATGGTGCTGATCTGGAACAAAACCTGTAATATTTTCCAGGTATGCCTGTATAATGTTATATATATCTATACACACACACAGACACACACACACATATACATATGTACATATACAGAATGCGAGCTTGAGCTTTTTTGTGTGATGTCCTCCCTTCTCTTTCAATCTTCTTATCTCTGCAATCAGAGAAATTGTATCCTCCTTGCTCATTTTCTGTCAGATTTTAAAAAGACTCATTTACAGGATCTTTTATCTGCATCTTCTTTCTCCTCCTCTCTTTCTTCTTCTATCCATTGACCTGCCTTTTGTCAAACTATTTTTGTACAATTAATAAAAGAATTCACTTTTTAACCTTCAACTGCTACCTTTCTGCTTCTGAATTTAATCCTCTAGTCTCAGTCAATCATTCTTTTTCTTAACTTAAATTTTCATGTAAATGTCAGACAACTTCATCAATGTGTTCCATTGAGTTAGTTGCTCACACATCCATTCCTTGTGCTGTCTATGCAAATTATGCTTTCCAGGCTCTCTTGTGATCTGAATTTGAGGTAGTTTTGACCAATGAGAGGTTCTGCTAAGGTATTAGACTTGGACATAGAAGCCACAGTACCTCCCTCTTCCTGCTTTGAGGGTATCTCTAGAAGTAGCTATCTCTTCTCCATAGTTCCAACAACCTTCAGGAAGGCCTATCCTTCATGGTGCCAGCTGCAGCCAGTGGCCCTGCTCTTGGCTTCTTGCAACTCCATTTCTCCATCATATTTATAGCCTTAAAGATGGGAGTGGTTTCCTGCTATTACTAAATTCTGGATTGCCTTAAAGTCTCCTTCTGACTTTTTAGTTCTTCCTATACCTTAGGAACTCGTTGTAATATTCATGTTACCTACTTTCTCCATTGTTATAAATGATGTAATTATCCTGTTCTCAGCTTCAAACACAATGATGTCAGTTTCTAAAATCATGCCATCATGTCATTTCTTCCACTGTGAAATGAGCAGGTAAATATAATAAATTGATGGTTCAAGCAATCAAATAATTTATAATCTACTTTACATAAATCTTGTTTAATATTTTTAAATACTTTGAGATATGCTTATTAAAATCTCTTCTTTCTGATATCTAAATAAGCTTGAAGGCCGGGCGCAGTGGCTCACGCCTGTCATCTCAGCACTTTGGGAGGCCGAGGCAGGTGGATCACGAGGTCAGGAGATACAGACAATCCTGGCTAACACGGTGAAACCCATTCTCTACTAAAAATACAAAAAATTAGCCATGCGTGGTGGCAGGCGCCTGTAGTCCCAGCTACTCTGGAGGCTGAGGCAGGAGAATGGCGTGGACCTGGGAGGCGGAGCTTGCAGTGAGCCAAGATCCTGCCACTGCACTCCAGCCTGGGCAACAGAGAGAGACTCCCTCTAAAAAAAAAAAAAAAAGAAAGAAAAAAAAAAGTAAGCTTGAAGATGCTAAATAATCATTCTGAGATCAGACAGCAGGTAGGTGGAGAAGCCAGTATTTAAAATGATGTTGTTTTGGCTCATAATATTTTATTTATAACATAAGTTAATAAAACCAATTGATTAATAACGTTTGCCATAAACCATAATTCTTTTTGTAAACACACCTGACATACAGAGATAATAATAGCATACATGATGGCTCCTTATTTAATCAGCTAGTTAGAAATCTTTCAGTCTCTTACTCTATGGACAAATTTGAATAGATATTAGCAAATATGTCCATTTCTTTATTATTCTCTTTTCCACCAGGGGAAGCAATAAAAATAAGGTCAATTCCAAAAGAAGATTCATAAATGTATCCTTAAATGTTTTAGAAGAAAAATACATTTTATCTCTTTTATCAAAAAACATTCAGAAAATTACTACTTCCACTAAATGCCAATAGGTTTTGTTGACAAAAATTATCCACATTTATATAAAATTACATAACTATTGCAAAGTTGAATGCCTGCAATTCAGAATACTTATTAATGTGTGAAAAGTTTAAGTATTTACTTTTATTCAACACTGAATTGCATTATTATCTCTGGAATTTGATACACACAAATACATAGAAAGATGCATAGAACATTGAACTTGATATTTGAAAAATATATTAGTCCACTATGTGCATAATAGAACTTAGTCCTCATTTAAAGCACTTTGACGAAATTTCCTCAGTCATACACTTTGATTTTAACAGAATCAGAATGATAACCCAAGTATAAGCATATTCAGTTTATGCCACGGCAAGTCAGCTATGGGTAGGACAAATAGCATGATATTTTGTTGTATAAAATGTAATTTGCATTCACAACTTACTAAATGAATCAAAGTTTTCTCATCTCTAAAATGAGAATAAAAATAACAGTATATGCCCTAATTACTTCACAGTGTCAGTATTATTATGAAGGTCAAATAAGTACATTTATTTAAAAGTATTTTAAAAGCAGCATGTATCATCATTTTAAATAGGTTAGGAAGACAATATCATAAGTATCAAAGCATTGAATATCAGTGATTTATATTTAATATGATATACCCAGATTTTCCTAACTGAAATTTAGGCAAACTAATTTTAATTATAAATGTTTAAGGTTTTTGTTTGTTTGTTTTTGAGCCTCATTAATATTTGAATTAACTGAATATTTGTATAAATTCTTTGCAATTTGGAGACAAGATGAAACATGAAGTGTTTGTATTATATTTAAATGCATGTGGAATTTCAAGGTTATTTAATTATATTTTAAAAATAGAGAAAAACGCACAACCCTCTGATCATACCTATTTGACTATTCTCACTTGGCGTTTTTTCAAGAAATTATTATTTTTGGTTACTTTAATGACCAATTTGAGTTGAACACATGATAAATTCTGTCAATTGTCTCAAACTCAGTTGTCAAAAGAATCAGAAAGGGCATTTTAACTGTAAAGTGGTTGATTCTAGAGTTGCCTATAGATATGGCCTCGGAATATTAACTCTCATCCACCAGAACCATTTTAGATATACCGACGGGAGCATGTCATTTCATGAATCATTCAACTCTCAGTTACCCTTGGAAATAGAAAATAGCAAAGTCTAGATGAATACAATTCTCAAATATCCCCTGCTCTTACTTCGATCACTAATGTTCACATCCTTACCTAACTTTTGCCAAAGTTTCCATGAAGTAAGCAAATGGCAGTTCAAATTTACTTCACATCTATTTTCTTTTATACTAGCCATGAGATGGAGGTGATGATAAGCAGAGATAAATAAGGAAAATGTAAGAAGCCAAATGGAAAAGAGGATTAGGGAAATAATTGACTCTATTGTGGAAAAAGAAAGCTTCCTTTCACATCAATTTTGAACTATTTTATTTTACTTAAATATAATTTCAAATAGTTTCATAAGCACCATGTATGTTTTAGGCAAGGAAAGAATAATTTACAAAATGCTGAAGGCAACACTATATAGTGAAAATATAACTACACATTAAGCTAAATCAAAACACCTTAGTCAATTTATTTAATAGCACAAGGATACACTTCTTAATCTGTTGAAGAAATGTACCAATCTAGCTTTCTGATTTTGCTCTAATGACAATTCTATCATTTTAACCTACATAGAATTCTAGGAGATTCAGGATATTGAAAATATGGTTCCTAAACTCAAGAAAATTGCTAACTAGTTGCAATAGATGTATTCACACAGAAGATAGTGAAAAATGTTCTCTGAGAAAGAAGAAATATGAGCAAACAGAAAATGTGTAAATATACATATTTATACCATGGTAAGACTGGAAAAGCTTAATAGAAGTTAATATTTTATTAATATCTGTGTTTGGAAATATAGGTATGTTTTTTACAGGTGTTAATGCAAGGCAAAGAGCATTCAAAACAAGGATAAACAATGATAGGCAGTTATGAATAAATAGATGATAAATAGCAGTGAAATGACACTATTAGATTTTTTTTTATTTTGCTGTTTTTTTTTTTTTTTTTTTTGCATTTTTAGTAGAGATGGGGTTTCACTGTGTTAGCCAGGATGGTCTTGATCTCCTGACCTCGTGATTCGTCCGCCTCGGCCTCCCAAAGTGCTGGGATTACAGGTGTGAGCCACCGCGCCCGGCCGACACTATTAGATTTTTAATCTCAAAACATAGAAGCTAATCTAGATCAGTAATTTTTAAATATGTTTTATGTTCCATATTGTGAGTATTTAAGGTCCTCCTGATCATTGGATTAGGGCCTACATTATCTGAACTTGATTACATTTGCAAAAATTGTATTTCAAAATTATGTTGTATTCAGATTCTGGGTGGTCAGGATCCTTAAACTGCTCTACTTTACTTATTTATGCATATGACATACACATCATGTATACACTATTTTCAATGTTATTTCCAATAAATGCAAATGATTTTATTTTTGGGGATTCTACTTATGCTGAAGTTCAGTAAAACTGGGCATCTGTGTCTTTTCCTATTCTACAAGGACACAGAAAGCACATTGTTGTGCTACCTTGCTTTATGAACTATTTTTAATCTTTAAATCTTGAATTTCTGATTTACTCTTAAGGTCTTAAGGAGGCTATGACTTGTTAAATAAGCTACAAAAGATCTACTATTTTTAAATAGTTATGATAAAGAGACAGGGAGGATAAATTGATAACTTACACTATATTTCTGATTCATTTGATATGGCAATTAAAGTCTGAATTTATTTATTATTCTACATAGTTACAACCAATCTTCAAAGATGTAAAACTATCAATATGTTATATTAAGTGGAATCTTGTGTTATTTATATGCTAAAATATTACACATTTAATCTACTAGCAACTTTGGTTTCTGAGTTTCTGGAAAGAGAGCTGGACTGCTGCTAAAAGTATTCCAGCCCTCACTCTGACAAATTTTGGACTTCTTTCACCTTGGGAAATACATCTTCCTCAGTATGTTTCTCTACAGACCAAATGACTATTAAATTAGGGATTGTCAAAGTATGGCCCATTGCTTATTTTTGTAAATAAAGTCTTATTGTAACACAGCCTTGTCCATTTATTTGTATATCATCTGTGACTGCTTTTGTGCTACAATGGTTGAGTTAAATAGCTGTGGTAGGTCCATCTGGATTGCCAAAATTAAAATATTTACTACTTGATCCTTTACAAAAACTGCAACCCTCTAATCAAGATTATTTCTATTACTGCTCTAAAGTTTAAAATTATGTAATTTTATGGTTCTCTTTCTTTAGCTCCTACTGAAAAAACCTGATTAGGTACTTTCTACATGTTAGACTCACAAATGAATAGTTGGTATATTGAAAGGTATAATGATCCAGAGTCCATAAAATTTTGCCAGTGCCTATGTTGTGAATAGTATTGCCTAGATTTCCTTCTAGGGTTTATATAGTTTTGGGTTTTACATTTAAGTCTTTAATTCATCTTGAGTTAATTTTTGTATATGGTGTAAGGAAGGGTTCCAGTTTCAATTTACTGTTTATGGCTAGCCAGTTCTCCCAGCACCATTTATTAAATAGGGAATCCTTTCCCCATTGCCTATTTTGGTCCGGTTTCTCAAAGATTAGATGGTTTTAGATGTGCAGACTTATTTCTGGGCTCTATATTTGGTTTCATTGGACATTTTGTCAGTTCTTGTACCAGTACCAAGCTGCTTTGGTTACTGTAGCCTTGTAGTATAGTTTGAAGTTGGTTAGCATGATGCCTTCAGCTTTGCTCTTTTTGCTTAGAAATGCCTTGACTACTCAGGCTCTTTTTTTTTTTTTTTTGGTTCCATATGAATTTTAAAATAGTTTTTTCTAATTCTGTGAAGAATGTCAATGGTAGTTTTACGGAAATACCATTGAATCTATAAATTGCTTTGGGCACTATGGATATGTTCATGATATTCATTCTTTCTATTCATGAGCATGGGCATGAGATGCTTTTCCATTTGTTTGTGTCATCTCTGATTTCTTTGAGCAGTGGTTTGTAGTCTTCCTTGAAGAGGTCCTTCACTTCTCTTGTTAGCTGTATTCCTAGGTATTTTTTTCTTTTTGTGGCAATTGTAAATGGGAGTTCATTTGTGATTTGGCTCTCAGTTTGACTGCTGTTGGTGTATAGTAATGCTAGTAATATTTGCACATTGATTTTGTATCCTGAGAGTTTGCTGAAGTTGCTTATCACCTTAAAAAGTTTTGGGGCTGAGACAAAAGGGTTTCCTAGATATAAAATCATGTCATTTGCAAATAGAGATATTTTCACATCCTTTCTTTCTATTTGAATATACTTTATTTATTTATCTAATTCCCTTGGCCCGAACTTCCAACAATATGCTGAACAGGAGTGGTGAGAGATGGCATTTTTGTCATGCTCCAGTTTTCAAGGAGAATACTTCCAGCTTTTGCCCATTGTGTAAGATTTTAGCTGTGAGTTTGTCATTTATGACTATTATTATTTTGGGATATATTCCTTAAATACCTATTTTATTGAGAGTTTTTAACATGAAGGAACGCAATTTCTGCATCTATTGAGATAATCATGTGGTTTTTGTCTTTAGTTCTGTTTATGTGATGAATCACATTTATTGATTTGCATATGTTGAATCATATTTGTATCCTGAGGATGAAACCTATTTGATCATGGTGGATAAGCTTTTTGATGTGCTGCTGGATTTGGTTTGTCATATTTTATTGAGGATTTTTGCATTGATGTTCACCAAGGATATTCATTATAAGTTTTCTTTTCTAGTTTTATCTCTGCCAGGTTTTGGTATCAGGATGATGTTGGCCTCATAGAAGGAGTTAGGTAGGAATCCCTTCTTTTCTTTTTTTTGGGATAGTTTCAGTAGAAATGGTACCATCTCTTTTTTGTACCTGTGGTAGAATTCAGCTGTGAGTCTGTCTGTACCTGGGCTTTTTTTTTGATTGGCAGGCTATTTATTACTGCCTCAATTTTACAACTGATTATTGGCCTATTCAACTACTTTTTTTCTTTCTGGTTCAGTCTTGGTAGGGTTTATGTTTCCAGAAATGTATCCATTTTTTCTAGATTTTCTTGTTTATGTGCATAAAATTATTTACTGTATTCTCTGATGGTTGCTTATATCTCTGTTTGGTCAGTGATTATATCCCCATTATCATTTCTGATTATGTTTATTTGAATCTTCCCTCTTTTCTTCTTTGTCCAGCTACTGGTCTATCTATTTTATTAATGTTTTTCAGAAAAAAATCTCCTGGATTTCTTGATTTATTGAAGGGTTTTTCGTGTCTCTATCTCCTTCAGTTCCTTCAGTTCACCTCTGATCTTGATTATTTCTTGTCTTCTGCTTGCTTTGAGGTTTGCTTGCTCTTGGTTCTCCAGCTCTTTTAGTTGTGATGTTAGGTTGTTAACTTGAGATCTTTCTAGTTTTTTGATGTGGGCATTTCATCCCATAAATTTCACTCCTTAGCTGTTTCCCAGAGATTCTGGTATGTTGCATCATTGTTCTCATTACTTTCAAAACTTCTTGATTTCTGCCTTAATTTAATTATTTAATCAAGATTAATTCAGGTGCAAGTTATTCAATTTTCACGTGGTTGTGTGGTTTTGAATAAATTTCTTAATCTTTTAGTTTGACTACACTGTGGTCTGAGAGACTGTTATGATTTCGGCTCTTTCGTATTTGCTGAGGAGTGTTTTACTTCCAATTATGTGGTCAATTTTAGAGTAAGCGCCATGTGGCAATGAGAAGAGTGACATTCTGTCGTTTTTGGGTGGAGAGATCTGTAGATACCTATCAAGTCTGCCTGATTCAGAGCAGAGTTCACTCGTGTATATCTTTGTTAATTTTCTGTCTCAATAATTTGTCTAATATTATCAGTGCAGTGTTAAAGTTCCCCACTATTATTGTGTGGGAATCTTAAGTCTCTTTGAATGTCTGTAAGAACTTGTTTTATGAATCTGAGTGCTCCTGTATTGGGTGCATATATATTTAGGATAGTTTGGTCTTCTTGTTGAATTGAACCGTTTACCATTTTATAATGCCCTTCTTTGTCTTTTTTGATCTTTGTTAGTTTAAAGTCTGTTATGTCAGAAACTAGGATTGCAACTCCTGCTTTTCTTCTATTTTCCATTTGGCTTCATAAATTTTCCTCCATCCCTTTATTTTGAGCTGATGTGTGTCTTTGCATGTGAGATGGGTCTCTTGAAGACAACATACTGATGATAGTTGGTTCTTTATATAACTTGCCATTCTGTGTCTTTTAATTGGGGCATTTAGCCTGTTTACATTTAAAGTTAATATTATTGTGTGGATTTGATTCTGTCATCATGATGCCAGTTGGTTATTTTGCAGACTTGTTTATGTGGTTGCTTCGTAGTGTCACTGGTCTGTGTATTTCAGTGTGTTTTTGTAGTGGCTGGTAACATTTTTTCCTTTCCATATTTAGTGCTTCCTTCTGGAGCTCTTGCTAGGCATGTCTGGTGGTGACAAATTTCCTCAGCATTTGCTTGTCTGAAAAAATATCTTATTTCGTCTTTGCTTGTATAGCTTAGTTTTGATGGATATGAAATTCCGGGTTGGAAATTCTTTTCTTTAAGAATGTTGAATGTTGGCTGCCAATCTCTTCTGACTTGTAAGGTTTCCTCTGAGAGGTCGATGTTATTCTGATGGGCTTCCCTTTGTAGATGACCTGGACTTTCTCTCTGGCTGCTCTGAACATGTTTTCTTCCATTTCAACCTTGGAGAATCTGATGATAAGGTTCTGGGGGATGATCTCCTCATGGAATATTTTACAGGGTTCTCTGCATTTCCTGAATTTTAATGTTGGTTTGTCTTGCTAAGTTAGGGAATTTCTCCTGGATAATATCCTGAAGTATGATTTCCAACTTGGTTCCATTCTACCGGTCTCCTTCAGGTACCCCTGTCAGTCTTAGGTATAGTCTCTACATAATCCCATTTTTTTTGGAGGTTTTCTTCATTTCTTTTTATTCTTTTTTTGTCTGTTACTGTCTGTCTGTCTTATTTCAGAAGGATGGTCTTGAAGCTCTGAGATTCTTTGCTCTGCTTGATCTATTCTGCTATTGATATTTGTCATTGCATTGTGGAGTTCTTGTAGTGTATTTTTCAGCTCTAAGAAGTTGGTTGTGTTCCTCTCTAAACTGGCTATTCTGGCTATCAGCTCTTGTATTGTTTTATCATGATTCTTAGCTTCTTTTTGTTGGATTACAACATGCTCCTTTAGCTCAGTAGAGGTGTTGCAGTCATTTGGAAGAGAAGGGGCACTCTGGCTCTTTGAGTTTTCAGTGTTTTTGCGTTGACTCTCATCTTTGTGAGTTTATCTGCCTTCATTGTGGCTGCTGACCTTTGATGGGGTTTTAGTGGGGTCATATTTGTTGATTTTGTTCTTAATTGTTTTCTAACCATCAGGCCACTCTTCCATATGGCGACTGTGGTTTGCTTGGGGTCCACTCCAAACCCTAGTTGCCTCGGTTTATCTTGTACCTGGAAGTATCATTAACGAAGGCTGCAAAACAGCAAAGATGGCAGCCTACTCCTCCCTCTGGAAACTTCATTCTAGGGGGTTACTGACCTGTTGCCTGCGCAAACACTCTTGGAGAAAGTGGCTGGAGACGCCTATTGGGAACTCCCACCCAGTTAGGAGGAAAGGGATCAGGGACTCACTTAAAGGAGCAGTTTAGTTGCCTTTTGGTAGAGCAGGTGTGCTGTGTTGAGGATCCCTTCAGCCCCTGCTTGGTATGGGTTCTCCAGGCCCCAGAGACTGGACCGACAAGCCAGAACAGCTAACATGGCAGCCTGCCCCACTCTACAGGGACTCTGTCCCAGAGGGAAATTAGAGATCTGTCTGTAGAAAACTGGCTGGGGTGGCAGAAGTCCTGACTGGGATGTACAGCCCAGTGAGGAGGAATGGATCAGGATCCTGCTTAAAGAAGAAGTCTGGCCACGATCTGGCAAAGAGGCTGTGTTGCCCTGGGAAGATCCTTCCTCACAGGGACCTTTGGACTCTCCAAAGCTAGTAGGCTGGAAAGACTGAGTTGATTGAATTGTAGAGATGGCAGCTTCCCCTCCCCGGGGATCTCCTTCCCATCTCAGGCAGACTCCACCTTGTTGCCACTGGCTGGCTGGAATTTCAAGCCAGTGGGTCTTATCTTGTGAGATGCTGTGGAAGTGGGGCCTGCAGAATGATGCTGCTTGATGCCTTGAATTTAGCCCCCTTCCTAGAGGTATGCATGGACCTCCCACCTTTCCTGAGTTGCAGACACTCTTATTGAAGATCTTGGGCCAGAGTATGTAAAGCTTCTGGGTCTCTGTGTGTGCCTGAAAAGCTGTTCTGCTAAGACTTCACACAGTACTACATGTTGGACCCAAGGCCCTGGTGACGTGGGCCCATGAGAGGATCTCCTGATTCGCAGGTTGCAAAGATCCCTGGGAGGAGCATTGTTTCACAGGCACAGTCGTACTATCACTCACCACTTCCCTTGGCTGGGGGTGGGGATTCCCTTGGGTCCGTGTTGCTCCTTGGTGGGCCATCACCCCACCCTTTTCTTCTTTATTCTCCATGGGTCAAGTTGTTTGTCTAATCAGTCCCAATGTGAGAACTTGGATATTTCAGTTGAGGGTGCTGCATTCACTCATGTCTTTCCTTCCTCTCCATAAGTGCTGTGGACCACAGCTGCTTCTAATCGGCCATCTTAGCTCCCTCTCTCCCTAAAGAGGCATTTAAAGTATATGTTTTTATTTAATCATCTAATCTTGCATTCTGTTTATTAGCATCCTAATAATTTACTAATAATTAACTTGTGTTAACATAGCTACTATGGGGTGGAGTATGGATTGGAATCCAGGTCTACCTTTAACATACATTTACACAAACATATGAGCATCTATTTTCCTCTCCTCTACTCAGCCGCTATAAAATTCTGATACTCACTCATTGACTTCATGATTCCATTTCACAGTCATATCCTTTAAGTTAGCCAAGCTAGAAATCTTGCATGAAATTTTTATGTCTACTATAATTACTGAGGTGTAAATTACAAAGAGCCTGGTATAACTAAGGTATAAATGTAATGTGTAGGAGTGTTTGTGTATGAGTGTATATGTAAAATAGAACAATTCAGAAAAAGCAGATATAATGTAAAGAACTGGGTGTGTGCATATACACATATATTCATACATACAAATACTTTAAACTTTTATAATTATTCAACTTTTTTTATTGTACTTTAAGTTTTAGGGTACAAGTGCACAATGTGCAGGTTTGTTACATATATATCCATGTGCCATGTTGGTGTGCTGCACCCATTAACTCGTCATTTAGCATTAGGTGTATCAACTATTCTTAAAGAATGATATTAGTAGGATGATGGAGTAGGATATATCAGTTTTATTTAATCCATGAAAAACAATTAGATTTCTATACATGCATGAAAATAACCTTGGGAGAGCTCAAGAGTCTAATTAAGAACCTGCAGCAATACTATAGAGCAAAACAAGGGAGAATAAACACAGAGAAAAAAATACAGAGAAGATTAGCATACCTCAGTCATCTGGAGACTGCTGTGAACCTAAGAGGGTAGGGGCTATTGTTATCAGCTGCATAGTGGGTGCCATCATGGTCCCAGTTGTCTGTCTGGCAGAAGGCTGGCAGCTTTCACCACTGAGGTAGCCAACAGCCATCACTGTTGCAGACATATCAGAGAGAGATATGGTGTTGTGCTGCCTCCCCATATCTAAGAAGGAGCCACTATTATCTTACTCTAGGACTTTTTCACCACTTTTCAGAACCACATACATGCCTGAGACTCCACAGTTATGGCTACACTAAGTATGCTCACAAACTCCAGCTCTGCAGCCACTCCATGTATCCCCACCTTTAAGACTCAAGTTCTACAGAAGCACAGTATGCATCATGCACACCCATACCACAAATAACGGAGCCACTACCACTGCAGGCTAGCCCCAGCCCAGGCCATAAAACCTCAATTACTCCATGCATGCCTGTGCTACAGACCCCATCTCCCCTGCCACTTATAAGAGTGCCTGTACCTGGGACAACGGTGGAACTGCTAATTCCAGCTAGTTCATTCCCAGGAGCCTGGAGACATTGTCTGTTTGGGCATGACTGCACTCCTGACTTCAGCTCCACAGATGCAACACATGCACGCTAACTCTTCAGATGCCAGGGCCACTGTTTCTACGGGCTAGTCTATACCTCAGGCCCTGAAGCCATGATGTTCCTTCACTCACCCTCATTCCTGACTCTGTCTCCACTGCTCCAGGGTGACCATGACTCAGACACTAGAGCCAGTGCCACAGCAAGCTAGTTCATGCACCTGGCTTTGGAGCCAACATCACTGCCTGTGTGTCCATGCACAGTGCCCACCTTCATGGCTCCTCTATAAGCACCTGAAGACACAGATGCTGGAGCCTCTGCTTCAGTAGGCACATCACCAGTCTGGTCCTCAGAGCAATGTTAGCTCTGCACATGCCCATAGTCCAGAATCTTGCTTTGCAGCATTTCTGTGAACATCTGCAAGTAGGACACCAGAGCCACCAACCCAGTGGGAGCAACCAAACCAAGACTCCAGAGCTACTGTAGCTCTGCTCACTTCCGTTGTCTGTAACCTGGTTCCCTGACAGCTCCACAAACACCCACAGCTGGAACACAGATACCAACTTGGCATCAATGGATGCTTATGCCCAGTACATTGGTGCCATTGCTACCATGGACCCAAAGGCCATGCCATCTTCATGTGTGCCTGCAATCTAGACCCCAGCTCCCTGAGCACAGCATGAATTCTGCACATCAGATAATGGTGTCACAGCCACTGCAAATATTCCTATAAGTCAGACTCAGTGACAAGAGGTATCCCCTCGACCATGACTTCCCTCAGTGAGACAAAAAGAGATATGGAGGACTCTGGTAACCTTCATTACCAAATATTCCAGTGGCCCTCAAAACCACTGTGAATACCCACAGCATTGGCAACTGAGGACCCCTGCAATCTTTGTTGATGTTGACCTCAACTGACAGAGGTGCACAAAGATTATAGCACTATGCCCACACTGGAGACAAAACCATGCAAAACCGCAGCTAGTGCCCTTACACTCAACTACTGGTAAAGGTATAAACTCATTAAAACTAGTCTGTGAAACCTGGAAGGCATGACTGCTTCATCAGATGTGCTTATATCATGCAAGGTAAGAAGAAACATGAAAAAATGAAGGAAACATAACACCACCAAAGGAACACAATGATTTTCCAGTAACCAGCCAGAATTAAATGTACATTTATGAAATGTTTGATAATAAATTCAAAATAACTGTTTTAAGGAAGCTCAGCGAACTACAATAGAACACAGAGAAACAGCTCAATAAAATCAGAAAAACAGTACACAAACAAAGTTAGAATTTTAACAGACTGAAATCTTAAAAAACAATAGAACAGAAACTGTGAAGCTGAAGAATATAAAAATTAAATTTTAAAAATATGATAGAACACATCAACAGCAAAATTGATCACACAGAAGAAAGAATTTGTGAACTTAAATAAAGATTAATTAAAAATATCTGTCAGGGACCAGGTGTGGTGGCTCACGCCTGTAATCCCAGCACTTTGGGATGCTGAGGCAGGTGGATCACGAGATCAGGAGATCAAGACCATCCTGGCTAACACAGTGAAACACTGTCTCTACTAAAAATACAAAAAAAATTAGCCGGGTGTGGTGGCGGGCACCTGGTGGCGGGCACTCAGTTACTTGGGAGGCTGAGGCAGGAGAATGGCGTGAACTCGGGAGGCAGAGCTTGCAGTGAGCCAAGATCGCATCACTGCCTGGGCGACACAGCGAGACTCCGTCTAAAAAAAGGGAAAAAAATCCATTCAGTGGGTAAAAATAAAAACAAAGAATGAAAAAGAATGAAGAAAGCCTGTGGATTTTATGGGGGTCACCATCAAGAGAGCTAACATCTATATTATGGAAATATCAGAAGGAGAAGAGAGAAAGTGAAAGAAAGCTTATTTAAAGAAACAATAGCCGAAAACTTCCCAAATCTGAGGAAAGATATACAGATAACATTAGACTTACAATCATTTCACTTATGATTTTTCAACTTTATAATTTTGCAAAAGCAATATTCATTCAGTAGAAACTCCAAGGTACTTCAAGTGCGCTTAAAACCATGCTTTTTTCACTTTCAATACAGTATGCAAAAAATTTACATGAGCTATTTCTCACTGTATTATTAAATAAGCTTTGTGTTTAGTTGTTTTGCCCAACTGTAGGCTAACGTTCTGAGCACATTTAAGGTAGCCAAGTCTAAGCTATGATCTTCAATAGGTTAGATGTATTAAACGCATTTTTTACTTACGAAATTTTCAACTTATAAGAAATTTATAGGAATATAAATTCATTACTAATCAAGGAGTGTCTGTAAATATCCAGGTACAGGAAGCTTAAAGGCCTCAAATTAGATCCAACACAAAGAAGACTTTACCAAGGCATATTATGATCAAACTGTCAGAAATCAAGGATGAAGAGGTAATCTTGAAAGTAGAAAGATAAAATAAGTTGAATAAATACAAGGGAAATTTTATAAGGCTATAAATGAATTTTTCAGTAGAAATAAGCAAGGAAAAGCTGTGATTATATATTAAATATGTTGGTGGGGAAAAAGCAAACTTTCCAACCAAAATATATTTTATCTGGAAAACATATCATTCAGAAAGGGTGAGATAAAGGCTTTCCTAAATACACGGAAACTAAGGGAGTTTATTACCAACAGACTTGCCTTACAAAAAAATTCTAAAGATAGTTCTTCAAGCTGAAACAAAATGATACTAATTAGTAACATGAGAACATATGAAAGTTTAAAATTCACTTGAAAAAGTAAATAACCTGTCAACTACAGTATATTCTAATACTGTGAAAATGTTGTGTAAAACATTTATACTTTTAGTATATGGGTGTAAAAAATCATTAAAAATAATGATGGATGCCATAATTTGGTAAGCGGTACACAGTAAAAGCATATATATTGTGAGAGAAAAACCATTAAGATGTGTGAAAAGTAAAAGTGTAGGTTTTTTATGTATTGAGTTCTTATCAGCTTAAAATATACTTTGATAACTATCAGATATTTTGTGTATCCTCATAGTAACATGAAACCAAAAACCTACAGTACATACCAAAACAAAAAAAAAAGAGAAAGGAATAAAAGTGTACTATTACAGGACATCATCAATTCGTAAAAGAAGGCAGCAAGAGTGGAAGAATGGAACAAAGTACATACAAAACAACAAGAAAATCATTTAATGAAATAACAGTAATAAGTTCTTACCTGTTTTTAGTTACCTTGAATGGAAATAAATTACATACAAAATAATCCTTCCTGATTACATAGACATTGAACGGCTGAATGGATACAAAACCAAGACCCAATTTCGTGCTGCCTACAGTGGACTCACTTCAGCTTTAATGACACATATAAACTGAAAGTAAAGGGATATATAATAATGAATGAGTCAATTAATCATGAGGTTATACTTTTATATACATATTTATCAAACATTGATTCAACCAAAAATATATAAATATTAATACTTCTTAAGAAAGGAACAATACAAAAATAATAGAAGATTTTATTAACCCACTTTCAGAAACAGAAAGGTGATCTAGACCAAAATTAATAAGAAAATATTGTTAGGCCACAAAACAAATCTCAACAAATTTAAAGTTAAAATCATGATGGGGGAAGTGGCCAAAGGATGCCCTCTTTCACCAATCCTATTCAACGTAGTACTGAGAGTCATGGCCAGAGCAATCAGCCAAGAGAAAGAAATAAGAGGCATCCAAATAGGAACAGAAGAAGTCAAATGATCTCTCTTTGCAGACGATATGATTCCATACCTAGAAAACCCCAAAGTCTCTTCCCAAAAGCTCCTTGATCTGATAAGCAATTTCAACAGTTTCAGGATACAAAATCAATATACAAAAACAAATGCTATTTCAATACACCAACAACATCTATGCTGAGACCGAAGTCAAGAATATAATCCCATTTACAATAGCTACAAAAATAATAAAATATCCAGGAATACAGCTAGAGAAGTGAAAGATCTCTACAATGAGAATTACAAAATGCTGCTCAAAGAAATCAGAGATGACAAAGACAAAAGGAAAAACATTCCATAATTATGGCTAGAAAGTGTCAATATTGCTAAAAAATGGCCATATTTCCCAAAGAAATTTACAGATTCAATGCTATTCCTATCAAAGTACCAATTACATTCTTCACAGAATTAGAAAAAAACTTTTTAAAAAATTCATATAAAACCAAAAACAAACAAAAAAGCCTGAATAGCCAAGGCAATCCTAAAGCAAAAAGAACGAGTCTGGAGGCATCACATTACTCAACTTAAAACTATATTACAAGTGTGCAATGACCAGAACAGCATGGTACTGGCACAAAAGCAGACACATAAACCAATGGAACAGAATGGAGAGCCCCAAAATAATGCTGCACACCAAAAACCATCTGATCTTTGATAAACCTGACCAAAAAAAAAAAAATGGGGAAAGTATTCCCTATTCAATAAACTGCTCTGGGATAATTGGATAGCCATATGCAGAAGATTAAAATCAAACTCCTTCCTTACACATATACAGAAATCAACTCAAGATGCATTAAAGACTTAAATGTAAAGCCTAAAAGTATAAAAACCCTGGAAAATAACCTAAGAAATTTGATAATGGACCTAGGAACTGGCAACGATTTCATGGTGGAGATCCCAAAACAAATTGTGACAAAAACAAAAGTTGGCAAATGGGACCTAATTAAACTAAAGCTCTGCACAGCAAATGAAACTATCAACAGAGTAAACAGACAACCTTCAGAGTGAGACAAAATATTTGCAAACTATATATTCAACAATGATCTAATATCCAGACCGTAAGGAATTTATATGAATTTACAAGCAAAAAACAACTCCATTAAGAAGTGAGCAAAGGGCATGAAGAGACACTTTGAAAAGAAGATATGCGTGTGGCCAACAAGCATATGAAAAAATACTCAACATCATTAATGATTAGAGAAATGCAATTCAAAACCACAATGAGATACCATCTCACAATAGTCAGAATGGCTATTACTAAAAAGTAAAAAAATAACAGATGCTTGCCAGATTGCAGAGAAACAGAATGCTTATACATTGTTGGTGGAATGTAAAACAGTTCAGCAATTTTGGAAAGTGCAATGATGCTTCAAAGAACTTAAAACAGAATTACCACTTGACCCAGCTATCCCATTATTGGGTATATACACAAAAGAATATAAATCACTCTACTGTAAAGACACATGCATGTGTATATTTACTGCAGCACTTCACAATAGCAAAGACATAAAATCAATCTAAAGGCTTATCAATAGTTGATTGGATAAAGAGAATGTGGTAGATATAAACCATGGAATACTATGCAGCCATAAAAAGAACTAAATCATGTTCTTTGCAGCAACATGATGGAACTGAAGGACATTATCCCAAGAAAACGAATGCTAGAAGAGAAATCCAAATACCACATGCACTCACTTATAAGTGGAAGCTAAACAATGAGAGCAAATGAACACAAAGAGGGAAACAACAGACACTGGGGCCTACTTGAGGGTGGAGTGTAGGAGAAGCAAAGCGAGAGGATAAAAAAAATTACTTATTGGGTATGATGCTAATTACTTGAGCAATGAAATAATCTGTACACTACACCCTCATGACACAGTTTAACTTATAACAAACCATCACATGTACCCCTCAACCTAAAATAAAAATTAAAAAGATAATAATATTAATAATAAAATTATACAGGTGAATCAATTCCAGGGAACTTACATTTAGTATAGAAAATACACACACAATTCTTCACTGTAGCATTATTAATATTAATATTATTATTATATTGAGATGGAGTCTTGCTCTGTTGACCAGGCAGGAGTGCAGTCGTGTGATCTTGGCTCTCTGCAACCTCCACCTCCCAGGTTCAAGCAATTCTCCTGCCTCAGCCTCCCGAACAGCTGGGATTACAGGCATCTGCCACCATGCCTGGTTAACTTGTATTTTCAGTATAAACAGGGTTTCGCCATGTTGGCTAGGCTGGTCTCAGACGCCTAATCTCATGTGATCTGCCCACCTCAGCCTTCCAAAGTGCTGGATTACAGGTGTGAGCCACTGCAGTCGGACAGCATTATTTTTAATAGTGGAAAATTATAAGAATCCAAACGTTCAAAAAGGGTGAAAGATTGAGCAAACCCAAGTTGGTCCACTCTAGAAATATTATGAAGCCACTGGAAATATTACAAAACCACAGTTATGAAGACTACATTATAACATGAGAAAAGTTTATGGAATAATGCTCAGTTGAAAAAACTGTCTATATAAAGTAGTCTGCATTAAAATATATTACATAAGAAAAAGAAAACTTAAAATGTTGCAAGAAAATCATATCAAGTATCTTTTTTCACTACAATAGTATGAAACTAGAAATTAATAGCAGGAAGAATTTTGAAAAATTCACAAATATGTGGAAATAAAGCAACACACTCCTGAGTCACCAGTGGATCAAAGAAACACAATAATTTTCCGGTAACAAATCCAAAGAAATGGAGAATTATGCATTGACTGACAATTAATTCAAAGTAATTGTTTTTAGGGAAACTTAGTGTACTATAATAAAACACAGAGAAACTGCTTGATATCAGAAACAGTCAAAGTGGCAACCTTTATCCATCAGTTGGTCAGAAATGTGTTGTTTGATTTCCACATATTTGTGAAGTATTCAAAATTCTTCCTGTTACTGATATCTAGTTTCATAGTTTCATAGCATTTGTGGTAAAATCAAAGGAAAAAATTAAAAATATCTTGAGACAAACAAAAAATGGAAACACGACATACCAATACAAAAGAAGGGAGCCAAAGCAGTTTTAAGGAGATAAGGGGAGTGTTATAACAATAAATGTCTATACTAAAAAAGCAAAAGATAACAAACAACCTAATGTAGCAACTCAAGGAACTAGAAAAAGAGGAACATACTAAGCTCAAAGTTAGTAGAAAGAAGAAAATAGCAACTATAACAGAAGAAACAAGACAGAAACTAGAAAAACAATAAAAAGGTAAATACAACTAAAAGTTGTCTTTTTAATGAAATTGTCCAACTTTTGATTAAGAAAAAAGATAAAAAAAAATAAAATTAGAAATGAAATAGGGGATATTACAATTGATATCATAGAAATACAAAGGATCATAAGAGACTACCATGAACAATGTACACCAACAAATTGAATAACATAGCAGAAATGTATAAATTTCTAAAAAATAAAATACAACCTACCAAGACTGAATTATGAAGAAATAGAAAATCTGAACAGGTCAATAGTAAGTAAAAAGATTGAATTGGTAGTAGAAATTCTCCCATCTAAGAAAAATCAAGAACTTTATGGCCAGCATTACCTTGATTCTAAAACCAGATGAAGATGCTACAAATAAATAAAATTGCAGGCAAATATAGATGCAAAACTGCTCTGCAAAACACTAGCACATTCAATGGCATATTGAAAGGATCATTCACAATGATCAAATGTGGAATTTTGTCCCTGGGTTACAAGAATAGTTCAATATACCCAAGTCAGTAAATATTATTGTAATACATCAACACAATAAAGAAAAGACACCATGTGATCATCTCAGTTAATATGGCAACAAATGCATAAATAGACAAATAGGATTGCATTAAATTAAAATTTTTGCAAGGCAAAGGAAACAGTAAACAGTGAAAAGACAACCTGTGGAAGGCAAGAAAATATTTGCAAACCATGTATCTGATAAGAGGTTAATACTCAAAATATGAAAGGAGTTCAAACAACTGAACAGCAAGAAAACAAATAACCCAGTTAAAAACTGGGCAAGGAACATGAATAAACATTTCGCTGAAGAACACATACAAATGGACAACCAGTTTATGAAAAAAAACTTAACATCATTTGGGTAAGTACAAATCCAACCATAATGAGATATCACCTAACAGCTGTTAGAATGGCTATTTTCAAAAAGGGAAAATAAACCCCATGTTCTGGACTCTTATACATTGCTGGTTGGTAGGTACACTAGCACAGCCATTATGAGAATCAGTATGCAGGGTTCTTAAAAAATTAAGATAGGACTATCTTATGACCTAGTAATCTCATTATTGGGCATATGTTTAAAGGAAATGAAATTAGTATCTCAAAGAGATATCTGAACACCCATGATCATTGAAGCAATAGTCACAATGGCCAAGATCTGGAATTGACCTGTTTCCATTGACATACGGATATATGCACACATTTCTTTTATCTATATATGGTGAAAGGAAAATAAATCTTGGGGTCCCAAAATTACTAAGCTAAAGGGAAAAGTCAAGCTGGGAACTGCTTAGGGCAAACCTGCCTCCCGTCCTATTCCAAGTCATCTTTCTGCTCACTGAGATGAATGCATACCTGATTGCCTCCTTTGGAAAAGCTAATCAGAAACTCAAAAGAATGCAACCATTCATCCCTTATCTACCTACGACCTGGAAGCCACCTCCCCACTTTGAATTGCCCTGCCTTTGCTTCCAGTTTTCCCAGCTTTCTGGACCGAATGAATGTTTATCTTACATATATTGATTGATGTTTCATGTCTCCCCAAAGTATATAAAACCAAGTTGTACCTGGACCACCTTGGGCACCCTTTGTCAGGACCTCCTGAGGCTGTATCACAGGTACATACCCTTAACTTTGGCAAAATAAACTTCCTAAATTGACTAAGAGCTGTCTTAGATATTTGGGCTTAGCAATATACATGCACATGCACACACATACACACAAAATGGAATACTATTCAGCCTCCCAAAAAAGACATTCTGTCATTCATGACTACATGGGTGAAAGAGGAGAACATTATGATAATTAAATGAGGCCAGAAACAGAAAGACAGATACTGTATTGTCTGACTTATATGTGGAATATAAAAAGTCGAACTCAAAGAAACAGTAAAATCATGATTGGCAAAGGCCGTGTAGGTAAAGGGGACAGTGAAATGTTGATTAAGGGGTACCAATTTTTCACTAGTTGAAATAAATGCTGTATGTGTGTTGTACAGTAATAACAATGTATTGTATACTAAAAATTGGTAAGAGAGTATATGTTAAATATTCTTACCACAAAAAAGGGAATTTGAGGTGATGGATATGTTAATTATCTTGATTCAATCATTTCAGAATGTATTGCATATATCAAAACACTAAATTGTACAACATAAACAATTTTTGAAAATATACTTTAATAAAGTCCTAAAATGTTTTAATACTGTCTAACAAGGATGCATTTTTATATAGAGAAATAAATGAAATGTCTTAAGAATGGTCAATAAAGAAAATACCCAAAACAAATATAGAATAAGAGTAAATCCCAGAAAAATTCTCCAGATGTGAAGCAATTTTCTATCTTTTTTTTTCTTTTAACTTATTTTAAAATCTAAGATGGGTGTGTAAAAATCAGCATTGCTAATTTCTTGTCAAATGATTTCTAACACTGTTCTATATTTTTTCATAAGGTAAATTCAGTAACTCTAGCCAGGATGAATATAATGCTAGTAATTATTTCATATTTAAGCATGTCATTAAATGTAATTTATGGTTTTGTTATGTATATTTATTATCCCCAGTGACAAGTAAATGCAGAGGGATGGAGATGATAATCCCCATTAGCACATTGAAGATATACACAGGTGGGAAGACTTCTTCACAATGGCACTGTAAGAATTAAGTTACATTGTAAATAGAAAATGCTTTACAAATGAAACATACAAAATCACCAGCATCTTCTTTTGAGTGCAGAAAAAATAACAGAATGCCACTTCCTAGAATCTGAAATTGTATTTAAATAAAAAAAATAGAGGTAATATCACAGAGGGAATGGGGCCTTTATAGTGCTTACTCAAATTTTCCAACTGACTGATGTAAATATTTTCTATACAGTTTTGATAAACAGCTTAAAATCTAGCCTTCAGTTTTGTTAATATAAAGAAACAAAGATGATACTTGCTACCCAACTATGTCAAAGCTTTTAAGTTAAAAATCTATTGTGAATGATGTACTGGGTTGTTTGATTAATGAAAATGCTTTATGGACACAATATGTACACTAACTACACTTATATCTGAATGGATTTAACTTCTAGAGGAAATTGGCTATCTTGACTAGTAATATAATCTTAAATTTAATGTTTTCCTTATTGTCCAAATATTCATGAAATTAATTCATCCTGTGAGAATGAATAGTGAGAATATAACACTTCACTATTTAAAGTACATGATATTTCTTAATTTAATCCTCAGTGATTTAATTGTTATAATTGCTGTTACCTCGTATTGCCCACTCATTATATGCCAATAATTTGTGTTCTCATATAGAGCTAAGGAATTTTATATATATATATATATATATATATGTGATTTAAACAATTAATTTTCACAACTTATTAAGATATCATGATAACAATTTAGCTATTTATTGAACAAATAATGAAAACAATTATTAGAGAGTCCAGGGAGTAGGTTTGGCCTTTTGGTAATGGTGAAGTAATTTGTTTGTTTACCTTTTCTGCATATTACAATTATGTACTCTAAAACAAAATATAAAAATACACTATCTGATGGCACTAAAGTGTAACCCAAAATTAGCAGAACCTGGCTAAGGGCCAACATTGGGAAGAAAGGAATGGCCCTAAGTGAGTTTCCTATTTTTTTATCAATTTTTGCCTGAAGGAAGTCTCCAGTGAGCACTCATTACAAGCAGCTAGAACTTGGATATAACTGACAAACTTAATGACTTTAGGAATTAGAGGACAGATATCAGGGGTATCCCAACAGCTGGAATGTGAGGAGTGGAATTTTGCAAAGAAAAAACTCCTAAGACAGGTGATTCCACATTCTGCACATAAACTTTTCCCAACTCTGTGGCAGATCCCTGCTCTATGAATGAATTGGGCAAACTTCAAGCAGGCTAACAAATTATATTGAACTGAACAGTGATTTCAATGGGTGCACCTTACATACAAGATGAAGTTTGGAGTTTGAGTTCAGCCAAGGTAGATGTCAGTTAAAACAAACAAAACCTTAATACTCCTCAGACAAAAATGACAAGATCTAGAGTCTATAAAATTATTACCCATAATATCCGATATATAATCCAAAATTTCTAAAAGACATATCAAAAAATGTTAAGACCATGATCCACATTCAGAGAAAGGAAATCAAGGAATGAACAAGTCTAAAATACCGATATATTGGAATAGACAAACTTGTATCTATAAGAAATAGAATCTATGAAAAAGAACCCCCCAAAACAAAAAACTTAAACTCTGGAATAAATAATACAATATATGAATTTTTTTTTCTGGAGATTCTAGAGAATTTCCTAGGTTCACACACTTACTAATTGCCATATCTAAGATACAAGTTAGATTTGTCTGATTCTAGAATTCTTGCACTTTAATGCAAATCCATGTTGTTTCCCAATAAAGTGTATGTTATTATATTCTATTATTCATATGTGGAAACTGAGACTTGATAAATTAAACAATATGCTTGGTAATAAGGACATAGGGTTCAATAGGACAGTAATGCTCTGTGAAGCTTATAATTCAGTAAGGGTAGTCAATACTAAGTAGATGCCTTCAATGATTACTTAATCACAATAGTGGTAACTGCAATTGTAAAACATATCATTAAAAAAGTTTGTAAAAAACAGTGACCTAACTTAGCTCAGAAAGCTTTGTACATGATACCTGCTGCTTCTCAGTACATAGTTAAACAGTATTTCTCCAAAATATGACACTCTTTAAGAACTCAGATGTAAGATTGTCCTGTTCAGTAAGTGGATATTTAATCTCACAGTTCTTAAGGAAATAATTTATCTTTGTTGCTGCAGTATACTCAATGGAACCGTACCAGATTACCTACATGTGAGACACAATAATATAAAAGAGGGCTATCTGTGGGAAATGGAACACTGTAAAAGGTATTGTAATGACTTTGAAGTATATGATTACAAAAGTGGTAGTTTGGGTCATATTATTGCCGAAGAAAAATATCAGAGATTTAGATATCTACTATATTGATGATCTCCAGTGTGCACTTCACTGTACAAAGCAGCCATAGACTAGTAAATTAGTCTCTGAAGAAGATAAACAGTGGACATTATACTGAAGGAATAAACATGTATTTTTATTTCTCTCTAATCCAACCACACTTTGTAGCATTTACATTGACTGTAAGATGTAGCACAGTCATTGATAAAATTGAATCCATTGATCTCTGACACTTATATTCATGTAAATTTTCGTGTCGTCCTAATTTATTGTAATTAATATCAAAATCTTACTCTCTGCTTCTAATGTCCTAAGGAGCAATACTTTTCTACAAAACTGCAGAGAGACTCTTAAGTAAAAATGTCATTGTCATTTTAACCTGTGTATTTATTGTATCAGAATACATAGCAATACTGAAACATTTTAGGAGATTTCAATTCACAAAACTGATCAATCACCTCGAATGCAACCTCTCTCACTTTATAACTTTTTACAATTTTCATTTGCTAGCCACCTCCTCCCCCAGAACTTAACAAGATTTATACTGAGTAGTAGAAATGTCCAGGCATTTCTGTGTTCAAGGAAATAAATATCTCTCTTTCTCAATAAATATTCTATCATCAGTCATTTAAGCTGTATCTCCTTGTTTTCTTTCTTCCAGGAAATGCAAAAAAGCTTTCTGCCCACTAAAGATTCTATACCACATAAAAATAAAAAATAACAGGAAATCTTAAATCGTTTCAGCTATTGTCATCTTATTCTGCTTATATCCCCCTTCTGATTTTCTTCTGGAAGATATTACTTGTACTCCTCTACATTGCATACCTGCACTAAGGCTTTTTTAACTTATGTAATCCTGTTTACCCAAGTTATTTTCCAAAAATTTTAGAGCTTTATCATAAACAGAAAACATTTATGAAAAATCCCTTTGTATTTTACCTGGTAGATCTAGATAGTTGCTTATATTTTAAGAAAGATAATGTCAACTAACAAACATTTTATTAAATTGTGTAAATTTAATGGACACTTATGTCTGGTATGTGTCAGGTACTGTTGATTTATAAATATTGATACAATGAATCATATTGTTGCTATTAAACGTTGTCAATCTAACAACATTCAAGAAACTTCATAGAATATATAGATTATAATTATTATAAGAATGCCTTAAATGCAAAACTTTTGACATTGCTTCTTTCCTTTTGATACCTTGAGTTTTTCTTTTTAATAATTACTTAAAGAGATGAAAGCAAAGGAGATAAGAGCTCTTGGTTCACAGTAGTTCTACAGAATTGTCAATTACTTCCAAGGATCAATGCTTGGCTTATTATACTGTTGACTATAATGCAAGGCCTCTGGGTAATGCCAAAACAGATCAAAAGTGCCAACATTGGTTTCACATTTTCTATTTCTAAAACAAGTGTGGTGAAAGTTTTGGACACCAGAAAAAAAATCTGTCAGCTCCCTCACCAGCAGCTGTCACCTATAGTTAATCTTTTTATTTCTATTTGTGTATTCCCCCTCACACCACTCTATCTCCCACACACTATGTCACCATCTGCCACCACATTTTCATGCATCCAATTGACCTCTCCAAACATGGTCCTGCCATCATTTTCAGTAAGTCGGGCATCACTAAGTCAGTGACAGCAGTGTCCTTCGAAAATGAAACTAGGTATTTAATAATTGAAAGAACTTAATATTTACTCACTTTGTCTAAACATGGAAATTTTTTTAAGTGAAGGTGCAATAACTATTGAGCTCACAGCATGTTCTACCAAGTAAGAGAAATGTGTCTAAATTTGAATGCTGTACATCTCCAGAAATAAAGGCAAAGAACTTTTTTTTTCCTCACAAGAACTCATGCCAAATGGAAAACAATGCAAAAGATAAAGAACTAACTTGGAGACTAGTGGTTAGTGATGTAGTCAGTTTGGTGAAGACGGATAATATCTGAGCACATCTGGTTTGACTCTCCTTACATGAAAAGTACACTTTGTTTCCAACCTGCTGTTAAATGTCATATGACCAGTTCTGACCAGTTCATTGTAAGGACACATGCATTATTCTGGGCTGATGTCTTTTGGAGTACTCAGGGTCTCAGGGTGAATTTAATTACCATAGCATAACCTAGCCTATCCTGATTAAAACCACAGGTCAGAAGGGGGAGGGGGGAGGGATAGCATTAGGAGATATACCTAATGTTAAATGACAAGTTACTGGGTGCAGCACACCAACATGGCACATGTGTACATATGTAACAAACCTGCATATTATGCACATGTACCCTAAAACTTAAAGTATAATAAGACAAAAAAAGAAATACTAGAAGAGCTCATCTGTCTTGTCTATTGCCCTTTTTTCACACATCCTCCATACTGAGGATTTTAATGATTGGTTTCAGTTTTTTAGTCATTCTGTAGATCCAGTTGTGTCTGGGTACTAGAAAAGCCCTAAACTT
Source organism: Nomascus leucogenys (assembly GCF_006542625.1). Taxonomy (NCBI): domain Eukaryota; kingdom Metazoa; phylum Chordata; class Mammalia; order Primates; family Hylobatidae; genus Nomascus; species Nomascus leucogenys. The sequence goes on from NC_044383.1 coordinate 81,374,308, forward strand.
TTCTATTATGTCAATTTGTAAAGGATTTGACTGCCTTTACAGTTGGGCTAGCTGAAGATACATATTAAGGAAAATGTATGTAGGTTTCCTGTGGTCCTTTGCTGTCAGGCAGAGGAGACCCACTATCATAAGTGAAGAACTTTCTCTGGAGGAGGCTCTAGAGACAGCAGCCACTGGCCGCACTGTCGGTTGTGACAAAAGGGGCTGAGGAAACAGAAGACTAATGTCGAGGGCTCAAGACCCACAATTCTTCCACATTTTGATCAGAGAATAAAATATAACCACAGATTGGAGAGAATGCTAGCAGAGACAGAACTGTTTTCTGAAGGCAATATTAAATGCTTCTCTTTTCTTAAAAAGGATGTACATAAAGTGGGTTTGGATGGGTTCCCAGATTGCACATCTGCCTGTCTAAATTATACCTGAGAAGTAGCAGCAAAACAGATGGAAGTGAGAAGGATTAGGGAACAGCTTTCTTTGGATTTTATGTGCCTATAATCACAATGGCTTACACTCTTTACAACAAAGGGTCTTTAGGCTGGCAGACAGTCTTGTAAATATAGACTGCAACACCTGTGTGTCAAACAAGTAGATACAGGTGCAATCGTGAGTTTTTAGACAAGCAGGATACACTTTGCTGAGTTAGACACATGCACATCCTTGTAACTCTCACTGCTTTCTTAAATCATTATAATGTAGAACATAATATGGCATACTTTATTGATGGTGTTAAAAACCAATTGCTCTTTGCTAGATTGGGGAGGGGTTTAGTCTGTCAGTTTCCATTCTGTGTTTCCTCTATTTCTGCTTACTCTTTCCTCCTCAGCTTTCTGTGATTTCTCTCTTAATTATAATACACCATTAAATGGAATGGAAATTTTGGAAGCAGTCTTAATGGTCAAAATGAATTTCCTCCTCTTTCTCTAAACCTTAAGTGGTTTGGTAGTTTGAGCAGCTAAAAATTTTCAAAAATCTTAATATTACTGAAACTTTGCAAATAAAATTGAAATAAATAACATAATATGCCATTTTTAAAAACTGATGGCTAGAATTGTAAATACTTGGTATTTAAGTGAAAGAAAATATGAAGAAATAATACAGAGTGGTAAGTAGTATTTTTAATTGTTTTATCGCCGCAATGAATCAACAATTTAAGACTGAGCTAGACAGGGATAGTAAGAGGTAGACAATAAATTAACCTACAATGTGAAACAATCTTCTACCTTTGAATTGGATCCTTGATAATTCTTTCACTTAATCATATACCCTGTTATTGATTAGCCTTAATAGATCTCATGCACACAATTTGTTAGATGAGATTATTTTTCTCCATCTATATGGCCAGTAACAATTTTTGCAAAATATACTAGAAATGTAAAATACAATGGGATCTGGCATGAACAACTAAATAGTATTCTGATTAATTGTGACCATGAAATCTACCTTATAAACAGAGGATAGTGTTTCATGATTCTCTCCAAATTATGAAATAGTGTACAATAATCATTTTACATTAAATCCAACATGCGTCTTAGTCACATAAGGTTTTACTTTGCTCTGACAAAACTTAAAAATCACATAGGCATAATTTTATATTGTTATTTTATATAATACAGTAACATAAATTGCACTTTCTAATAGAAATATGGTTTATAACAAAAAGCAAAATTAAATTCTCTAGTAAATTATTAGATTTAGTTTAAAAACCAGGGTCCTTTAATCAGTATGGTTATAGATAACTGATTTGACTAAATTTCTGACACAGAAAAGCTTGCTTTACCATCATTTAAAGAGATTCTGTATGAATCAGACAGGTCAAAGGAATTTTATTGCAATTTACCACAGCTCCTTATATGTCAAGACTGTGAGGGGAAGGCATTAAAGTACCAATCCGGGCGCGGTGGCTCACGCTTGTAATCCCAGCACTTTGGGAGGCCGAGGCGGTCGGATCACGAGGTCAGGAGATCGAGACCACGGTGAAACCCCGTCTCTACTAAAAATACAAAAAATTAGCCGGGCGTGTTTGCTGGCGCCTATAGTCCCAGCTGCTCGGAGAGGCTGAGGCAGGAGAATGGCGTGAACCCGGGAGGCGGAGCTTGCAGTGAGCCGAGATTGTGCCACTGCACTCCAGCCTGGGCGACAGAGCAAGACTCCGTCTCAAAAAAAAAAAAAAAAAAAAAGTACCAATCTTATCACAATCACTTATTACATATTTGTTAATTTCGAGTGGAGTAAATAAGATAAAGCCACAACAAATGTAACTGACAAGTTTCTTAGAAATTCCTGTGCACAAAAGTCATGCATATGTACAGCAGGTATTTGCATGGGACTCACTAAAAATAGCTGAATTACATGCACATAAACACATTCATATGCACCCAATGCACACACACACACACACACACACACACACACGTTGAACGATATCACTTTTTTTTGAGGGGGGGGCTAACGTAGTGCTCTCTTGCCCAGACTGGAGTGCAGTGGGATGCTCATAGCTCACTGCAGCCTCCAACTCATAGTCAGAGCTCACAGCAGCTTCAAACTCCTGAGCTAAAGTGATTATATCCTCTCAGCCTCCCAAAGCACTGGGATTATAGGAAGGAGTCACTGCACCGTGGCATAACTGATATCACTTTAAATATATAGATATCCACAATCTTGGAAAGAGCCCAGTACACTTTTGGCCAAGATAGAAAAAGATAAAAATAATATCTAAAATAGCCAAAAAGTAATAGAATATATATATAAAAAATACATATAATACATATATATAAAGTATATATATATTTTATATATATATATATATTAGGAGTTTACACGACATTGAATTTCAGATAATGAAGGACATTAATCTCTGAGACACAGGAAACATGTTGAGCCTTCTAATTACCCAAGCTTATTGACTTGGGAGAGTCTCCAGGTCATTGAGCAGGAGGAGAAACATAAATAGAGACTCACATAAAATATTAGGATTCCAGGTTAGGGTATCTGAGCTGTAGCACCATCTTTAAAACAGAACTCCCAGTCAAGTACACCTGTCCTACCAACAACAGATGGATTAAATGAACCCAGCAAAATGCCATATATTTTGGCAATTTAGGGATTTCAGGATAACATTTAGTTACCCATGCAGGCATGCATACAAAAATACATAAGCAAATCCTACCCACTCTATGTCCAGTGTCCCACTAACCTCAACTCCACGTTGCACAGGAGGGGCTTAGACAGCAGGGAGAACTAAAGCTCCTGCTGTCTTCTGTGCCATGAGTAATAAAGTCCTTTGTTTCTGATCCAGAAATCTTTCAACTTCTGCCAGCATGTAGAACAGTGTGGTGGCCAATTTGTTGGCTCAAAAGTAGGCTAAAATCTCAGAACCTGCACAATTCTTGTTAAAAAAAAAAACACACAGAAATATATTTTTTTAAAAAAAGACAGCATCACAATTGTAAGATAAAGCACTAGAAGTACAATCAATAAAAGGTCAAATTGATAAATTAAAATTAATCAACATCAAAAATTATTGCTCTTTAAAAACATTTAAAACTTGAAAAAAGCCATGTATTAAGAAACAGGTATGTTCAAATCATATATCTGATAAGTGACTTGAGTCCAGAATATGTAAATAATTCTCAAAACTCAATAATAGAAAAATAACACAATTTAAACAAAAACCAGCAAACTAAATAGATACTTCACCAGTAGAGATATACAGATGGTAAATACATGAAAAAATGCTAAACATTATTAGTCCTTAGGAAAACGAAAATTAAGCTACAGTGAGATATAACTACATACCTACTAGAATGACAAAATACATAGTATTGGCAAGGACGCAGAGGAACTGGACTCTCAAACACTGCTAGTGAAAATCTAAATTGGTACAACCACTTTGGAAAACATGCACCTACCATATGATCCAGCCATTCTGTTTCTATTTACCGAAGAGAAATGACAGCATATGCCCATACAGAGACTTGCACGTAGTAATTATAACAGCTTCCTGCAACAGCCAGGCTTGAAAAAAATCCAAATTCCCCTTAACAGGTGAAGAGAAAAACAAATTGTAGCATATCTATGTAATGGTTAAATAAAATAGAATGAAATATTGAAACAACAATAGAAAGCAATACATTATTTAGATTTGCCTATAGCATGAATTAATCTCAATATAATTATGTTACATGAAATATACCATTATCAAAATAATTAAAAGCATATACTGCATGATTCCACTTTAAACAAATTCTAGTGTAAATAATAGAAAGTAGATTAATAGATAGTCTGAGTTGTCTAAAAAGGTTGTGAAGCCTTACTATTTGTAAAACATAATTCCCAGTCAAGTACACCTGTCCTACCAACATCAGATAGATTAAATGAACCCCGCAAAAGGTCATCAGATTTTGGCAATTTAGAGATTTTAGGATAAAAGTCAGTTACCCAGGCAGGCACGCATGCATAAATAAATAAGGAAATCCTACCAGAGAAGACCAACCTAAAAACATAGAAGTCCCAGCCAGGTTTTTGGAATTCTTATTTTAAATAAGAATGTACAGTCATAGTTGACAAGACTTTAAGGAAAATATTAAAAAGAAAAAAGAACATAAAGTCAAAACTAAACAAAATGATTGTGGAATAATTTAAGAAGTAAAGCCGGCCGGGCGCGGTGGCTCATGCCTGTAATCCCAGCACTTTGGGAGGCCGAGGCGGGCGGATCACGAGGTCAGGAGATCGAGACCATCCTGGCTAACACAACCCTGTCTCTATTAAAAATACAAAAAATTAGCCGGGCGAGGTGGCGGGCGCCTGTAGTCCCAGCTACACGGGAGGCTGAGGCAGGAGAATGGCGTGAAACCCGGGGGATGGAACCTGCAGTGAGCCGAGTTCGCGCCACTGTACTCCAGCCTGGGTGAAAGAGCGAGACTCCTTCTCAAAAAAAAAAAAAAAAAAAAAAGAAGTAAAACCAGAAACAGAATTACATTTAGAAATTTCTGACTAGTATATGCAGAAAATAATGTAAAAAAGTGTTTTTTTCCGTAAATAAGATTAAGATAATTTAGTTAAGAAACACCAAGAAAACAAGATTAATCTCTTAAAAACCAATATGGAAATGCAAATAAAAATCAGTAACAGAAAAGTATACAAAAATGTAAACAAGAAGAGCAAATAGTACATGTTTAGAGCATGAACCCAGGAGATCCTACTTTTTAGTGAAAATGACCAGACTACAGAGGGGAGAATATTATTAAACGAATAATAAAGAAAATTTCTTCAGCGCTAAAGAATGCAACCCTTCAGATTTATTAATAAAGGAAAAACAAAACAAAACTAAACTTAACATAGTTAAATATTATCCTGAAATACTACTACAGAGGTAAAAGGAAGATTGCTATATCTAATGCTTGATTCAAAATCCCTATATTAATTTATATTTTCATTTAGTCCTTAGATTATTTCTTTTGTATATTTTTTAAACTGGATTTTTAAATTCTAAAGTTTTTAAAAGATAGACTTATTGAAGTTTAATATCTATACCATAAAAATATCAATTTTCAGTATTTAATTTTCCCATTTTATTAAATTTTGTTTATATTAAATAAAACCTATATAAAATGGGGAAGTATATCAATATTAGTGTAAGGGTAGTTATAATCAGGGTCACTGATTATTTCTTCTGCCAGGTCACATCTACTGTTGAGCCTCTGAGGTGAAATTTTCATTTCAGTTATTAAATTTTGAAAGTAAATGTTTTAAAATGTGTTTACAGTTATGGAACCATCAACACTAATTTTAAAACAGTTTCAGTGCCCCCAAAATAAACAAAGTCCCACTAGAAGTTACTCCTTATTCTTCCCCACTTCCCCTACACTAACATTGATCTACTTTGTCTTTCTAAATGGTGGCCTATTCTAGATATTTCATGCAAATGAAATTATACAATATGTGGTCTTTCGTGCCTGACATCTTTCATTTATATAGTATGTTTTAGAGATTCATTCATATTGTAGTAAGTATCAGTACTTTATTCTTTTTATTTTTGATTGTATTCCATTGTATGGATATAACAAACTTTGTTCATTCATTCATTTTGGACAATTGGATAGTTTCCACTATTTGGCCATTATGAATAATGGTGCTCTGAATATTTGTGTGGGGGTTTGATATGTATACATTTGTGTTTACTGCTTTTGGATAGATACTTAAGATTGGAATCATTGAGACATACAATAATTTAATTTCTAACATTTTGAAAAACTGTCAAACTATTTTACAAAGTGACTGTCCATTTCCAAAAGAGGAGAAAGGTGATTATTATGCTGTATTTTGTGGTTGCCTCTTCCTTCATTGTGTAGATTAGAAATACTAATTGGGGTCACTTCCTTTCAGCTCAAAGAAAGAGGTAGGTCTTCTTGCAAAATTATGCACTGTGTTTGTTCTTCTAGAAATGATCTTATTTTTCCTTGATTTTGGAAGAAGAGTTTCACTGGATAGAGGATTTTTGGTTGACTATTATTTTTCTTCCAATACTTTCAATACATAATCCATTGCCTTCTGGGCCCTGTTGTTTCTGATGAGAAGTGATGAGAAAGAGCTTTTAATATTATCATGATTCTCTTTTGGTTGCTCTTTTATCTTGTTGCTTCTGAGATTTTTCTTTTATGTGGGAGGTTCCAACAATTTGACTATGATGCATCTGTATATGGATGGTTTCTTGATGATGCTTAGAGGGGGTTTTTTTTAATAGTTTTAAATGTGTAGAAATTTTTAAAGCAAATTTAGGATGTTTTGGACATTTTTCATGGAATGCTTTTTCTTCCCCATTCTCTCTCCTCTCTGTATGGTGTGACCATTAAGTATATATTGATGCACTTCATGCTGTGCTACATTTGTCTCGGGCTTTGTTCAGTTATCTTTCTTTTTCAGATTGTATAATTTTTACCGATCTTTCTTCAAGGTCACTGATTATTTCGTCTACCAGCTCCACATCTACATTTGAGGCTCTGCAGTGAAATGTTCATTTCACTTATTATACTTTTCAAATACAGAGTTTTTGTTTGTAGTTTTAAATTTCTTTCTCTTTATTGATATTCTCTATTTGATGAGACTTTCCTTTAATTATTTAAAAATAGTTTACTTTGTTTATACGGCAATGAAAGATAACTTCTGTGAAATCTTTTTCTGCTAAGTTTAACTTCTGAATTCCCTCAAAAAGCAGTTTGTATTCCTTGCGTCTTTCCTGTATATGGGTCATACTTTCTCTTTTCTGGCATGTCACATTTTTTTTTGAAAACTGAACATTTTATATAATACATTGTAGCAACTCTGAACTCTGACTCCTCACTGCTCAGGTTTTGCTGTTTCTGGTCATTTTGTTCAGTCATGTATTTGCTCAATGACTTGGAAGGACTGAATTCTGTGATATCTCTATTCTTCACAGTGTGCAAGCTCTGATGCCCATGCTTAATTTATTTTCTTTTGTTTTCATTTTTAACCTGAGCTTCTTAGAATTCGTCACGAGATCAACATAGCTTAATAATCAACCACTTGTCTTTCACATATTGTTCGTAAGCACCTAAGCCAATACATTTTTCACTCTTTTCCACTGAGTCACTGTGCGAATTGGGGACTGATTTCAAATTTTAAGGAGTTTACAAGTCTGTTCCATGTTTATCCAGAGATGAGTAGCTTGGATGTACTCTCATTATGCACTTCTAGAATGGTGCAGGAAATTTTAGAAAGTGTAATAATCAAGTTAAAGTTTTTCAATTCATTTACCTACAGTCATACATGCCTAAACACCACTTAGAAAATATCCCCATATTAATGGAATATTTTAAACTCATTTTGGACACCGATTAGGGAATGTAGAGAAATCTAGTATCATGCATAATTTTACAAAAATTTTAACATTTTTATAGCACTAATTTTTTAATTGGAATTTTCTGTTTAATTAATCACTTCTAGAAATGCATCCATCAGAAATGACAAATGGACAAAAGAAAGGGGAAGCAAACAAGAAGATATATTATAAAATTATGTATAATATTTACAAATAGGTGATTGGATAATTCAATCAAATTAGTTTTGCCAGTGAACATTGTCTTCAAAAGTCTGCAAACAGATTGAGACTAGAATCTGGCTACTTCTCATCCTTAGTTGATGGAATAGGAAACTGAGTTTTCTCTGTTCAAATAATTATCTGCAGAGTCATCTAAGCTCCGTAGGTATGACTACTGCAGTCTGATCCTTTTTATTGCTGAGCCGTATTCTATGGTATGAATGTACCACCATTTGAGTAATCAATTACCTTGGGAAAACATCTGAGTTGTTAACTGATTTGGACTATTAACAGATAAAGTTTCTGTAGGTATGTGTCTATAAGATTTTGTGTCAATGAAACTTTTTATTTTTGTGTGATCAATGCCTAGCAACACAATTTCTTGGTCTTATATTAATTGAATCTTTAGTTTTATAAGAAACTGCCACACCATTTTCTCAAGTGGCTTATCATTTTACATTTACACAAATAATGAATAAATGACCTAGTTTTTCTGCATCTTTACCAGCAGTTGGTCTTGTTGCTATTTCTGTTTTTAAACTTAGCCATCCAGATATAGCTATATCTTATTTTGGTTTAAATTTGCACTTATCTAATGGCTAAAAATGTTGAACATATTTTTATGTGCTTATTTGCCATTTAGCACAATTTATGTGCTCATTTGGTGAAACGTTTCTTCATGTATTTTTCACCATTTTCTTTGCTTCTGTATAAAGTAATAAGAATTTATGTTTAAATCATATGAAACCTATATCAAGACTTCCAAAAGCTTTACATGTAGTCAAAGATGGTATCATTATTCAGGTTACTTTTATATGCCTTTGTGAAAAATGTTTTCAAGGACAGTTTACAAGATATATTAGAAATCAGTCTTGTTATGATACATTCGCACATCATTTTTACATTGAAAACAGTGTCATAACAACTTATTTAACTTATTTATTGATTTGAATGTAAATAACTTATTCATTTCACCTGATACCAAATAACTGCACAATTTCTGCACAAATCTACTTTCAAAGTGAACATTCAGAGATTGCCCTATGACAGGTTATTGAAGAAAGATCCCAGAGGAGAATTTTAAAACATTCTAAGCCATAGCAGAAATCTTTCAAAAGTGAATTTTATATTTTATACTGATAAATTTTATATTCTGGTATATCTGTTTTATTTATTTTTATTTTTTATTTATGTATTTACTTAGTTTTGTACTTCATGGTTATTTTTATTGACACAACAGAACCTCAGCTTCCAGTGCTTGGTTAGGCAGCCATTTTTTAAAAAGCAGTTAAGAAATAATAATTAAAAGATCTAAAATAATTATGTGCATAATATATGCTGTCTATGCATTTAAATACATGCAGGATTGTCCTCTTTTGTGATCCATTTCAAATCCCAAATGTCTCATTTTATTTATTTATTTTTATTTTATGATTTTTAAAATTTTTTTATGTTTTTTTCTCTTTATTTCTTCTAAAAAAAAATCCAGGATACTTGTGCAGAATGTGAGGTTTGTTACGTATACATGTGCCATGGTGGTCTGATGCACCTACTGACCCATCCTCTAAGTTCCCTCCCTCATCACCCTACGTCCCAATAGGCCCCGGTGTGTGTTGTTCCCCTCTCTGTGTCCATGTGTTCTCATTGTTCAACTCCCTTATGTGAGTGAGAACATACAGTGTTTGGTTTTCTGTTCCTGTGCTAGTTTTCTGAGAATAATGGCTTCCAGGTTCATCTATGTCCCTGAAAGGGTATGATCTCATTCCTTTCCATGGCTGCATAGTATTCTATGGTGTCTATGTTCCACATTTTCTTTATCCAGTCTATCATTGATGGGCATTTGGGCTGGTTTCATGTCTGTGCTATTGTAAATAATGCTGCAGTAAACATACATGTGCATGTGTCTTTATAGTAGAATGATTTATATTCCTTTGGGTATATACCCAGTAATGGGATTGCTGGGTCAAAAGATATCTCTGGTTCTAGATCCTTGATGAATCCCCATACTGTCTTCCACCAACAGTGTAAAAGCATTCTTATTTCTCCACAGTCTCTATTGTTTCCTGACATTTTAATAATCACCCTTCTAACTGGCATGAGATGGTATCTCATTGTGGTTTTCATTTGCATTTCTCTGATGATCAGTGATGTTGAGCTTTTTTCCATATGTTTCTTGGCCATGTAAATGTCTTTTTTGAGAAGTGTTCATTCATATCCTTTGCCCACTTTTTGAAGGAGTTGTTTGATTTTCTTCTTGCAAATATGCTTAAGTTCCTTGTAAATTCTGGATATTAGACCTTTGTCAGAGGGGTAGGTTGCAAAAATTTTCCCCCATTCTGTAGGTTGCCTGCTCACTCTGATGATAGTTTCTTTGGCTGTGCAGAAACTCTTTAATTAGATCCCATTTGTCAATTTTGGCTTCTGTTGTAATTGCTTTTGGCATTTTTGTCATGAAGTCTTTGCTGATGCCTATGTCTTGAATGATGCTGCCTAGGTTTTCTTTTAGGGCCTTTATGGCTTTGGGTTTTACATTTAAATCTTTAATCCATCTTGAGTTAATTTTTATATAAGGTGTAAGGAAGGGGTCCGGTTTCAGTTTTCTGTATATGGCCAGCCAGTTTTCCCAGCACCATTTATCGAATAGGAGATCCTTTTCCTATTGCTTGTTTTTGTTAGGTTTGTCGAAGATAATATTTAGTGTGCCTATTATGGCTATGTCATGCACTTTTGAAACAAGCAAGAAACAAGACAGCTGTGATGTCATTTTGTTTTCTATGTTTTTCACCTTATTGTTTTCTTTTGTCTTCATTGCTGAGAATTGCTTAAGTGTGTTTTACCATTCCATTTTGAAATATCTATTGTGTTTATGTGTGTATAGTAGTAGTATTTTTGTAGTGATTAGTCTCTGTATTAAACTGTGTATTTATATAACCATATATATATATATATATATATATATATGTATAACTGTGTACACACACACACAAACACCAACACCCTATCATCATCTACTGGTGTCATCATTTTATCCATTCAAGTGAATTGTAAAATGTTACTTCCTTTTAAATATCTATGCAAGGCTGAAAATAGAGGGGTTTAGAAAAAAAAATCTACCAAGCAAATGGAAAACAGTAAAGAGAAGGATTGCAATCCTAGTGTCTAACAAAACAGACTTTAAACCAACAAAGAACAAAAAAGACAAAGAAGGTCATTATATAATGGTAGAGGGTTCCATTCATCAAGAAGACCTAACTACCCTAAATCTATATGCGTCCTATACAGGGGAACTCAGTTCCCTGTGTAAAACAAGTTCTTAGAGACCTTCAAAGAGACTTATACTCCCACACAATAATAATGGGAGACTTTAACACCCCATAGATAATATTAGACAGATAATTGAGAAAAAAATTAACAATTATATTAAGGGCCTGAAGTCAGCACTGGATCAAAAGGACCTGATAAACATTTACAGAATTCTCCACCCCAAACAACAGAATATACATTCATCTCATTGCAACATGGTACATACCCTAAAATTGATCACACAATCAGAAGTAAAACACTACTCAGAAAATGCAAAAGAACTGAAATAATAACAAACAGTCTCTCAGATCACAGTGCATTCAAATTAGAAATCAAAAATAAGAAATTCACTAAAAGCCATACAATTACATGAAAAGTGAATAACCTGCTCCTGAATGACTATCGGGTAAATAATTAAAGTAGAAATCAAGAAGTTCCTTGCAACTAATAAGAACAAAGATACATTACATACCAGAATCTCTTGGACACAGCTAAGGGAGTGTTACGAGGGAAATTTATGGCACTAAATGCCCAGATCCAAAAGTTAAAAAGATCCCATGTTAACAACCTAACATCACAACTAAAAGAACAAGAGAACAAAGAGCAAACAAATCCTAAAGCTAGCAGAAGACATGAAATAACCAAAATCAGAGCTGAAATAAAGACTGAGACAGAAAAAAAAAAATTCAAAAGATCAACAAATCCAGGAGCTGTTTTTCAAAAATATTAAAATCAATAGATTGTTAGCTAGACTGATAAAGAATAAAAGAGGGAAGATTTGAATAAACATAATTAGAAATTATACAGAGGATATTACCACTGAACTCACAGAAATACAAAAAGCCATCATATAATATAAACACCTTTATGCATATAAATTAGAAAATCTAGAAGAAATGGATACATTCCTGGAAAGATAAAAACACCCTTCCAAGACTGAACCAGGAAGAAATTGAATCCCAAAACAGACCGATAACAAGCTCTAAAATTGAAGCAGTAATAAATAGCCTACTAACCAAAAATGTTCAGGACCAGATGAATTCACTGCTGAATTCTATCAGATGTACAAAGAAGAGCTATACCTATTGAAACTATTTGAAAATGTTCATGAGGAGGGGTTCCTTCCTAACTCACTCTATGAGGTCAGTATTATCCTGATACCAAAACAAGGCAGAGATACACCTTAAAAAGAAATATTAGGCCAATATTTTTGATGAACATTGATGCAAATATCCTCAACAAAATACTGGCAAGCTGATTCCAGCAGCACATCAAAAAACTTACCCAGCATGATCAAGTAGACTTTATCCCTGGAATGCAAGGTTGACAACTTATGCAAATCAATAAATGTGATTCATCACATAAACAGAACTAAAGACAAAAACCAAATGATTATCTTAATAGATGCAGAAAATATTTTAGACAAAATTCAACTTCCATTCATGTTAAAAACTCTCAATAAACTAGGTATTAAAGGAAGATACCTCAAAATAGTAAGAGCCAAATATGACAAACCCACAGCCAGTATCATACTCAATAGGCAAAAGCTGGAAGCATTCCCTTTGAAAACAGGCACAAGAAAAGAATGCCCTCTCTCACCACTGCTATTCAACATAGTACTGGATGTCCTGGCCAGGGCAACCAGGCAAGAGAAAGAAATAAAGGGCATCCAATTAGAAATAGAGGCAAGTCAAACTATTCCTGTTTGCAGACGACATGATTCTATAACTAGAAAACCCAAGTCGGCCGGGCGTGGTGGCTCAAGCCTGTAATCCCAGCACTTTGGGAGGCCAAGGTGGGTGGATCACGAGGTCAGGAGTTCGAGACCATCCTGGCTAAGACGGTGTAACCCTGTCTCTACTAAAAATACAAAAAAAATTAGCTGGGCGTGGTGGCGGGTGCCTGTAGTCCCAGCTACTCGGGAGGCTGAGGCAGGAGAATGGTGTGAACCCGGGAGGCAGAGCTTGCAGTGAGCCAAGATTGTGCCACTGCACTCCAGCCTGGGCGACAGGGCAAGACTCCGTCTCAAAAACAAAAGAAAACCCCAGAGTCTCAGCCCCAAAGCTTCTTAAGCTGATAAACAACTTCATCAAAATCTCAGGATACAAAATCAATGCACAAATAACACTAGCACTTCTATACATCAACAGCAGTCAAACTGAGAGCCAAATCAGGAACAAACCCCCGTTCACAATTGTCAAAAAAATAATAAAATACTTAGGGATACAGCTAACTCGGGAAGTGAAAAATTTGTACAAGTAGAACTACAAACCACTGCTCAAAGAAATCAGAAAAGACAAAAATAAATGGGAAAACATACCTTACTCCAGGAAAGGAAGAATCAACATTGTCAAAATGGCCATACTGCCCAAAGCAATTTATAGATTTAATATATATCTATTAAACTACCATGAGATTCTTCACAGAACTTTAAAAAAAAAGTTTTAATTTATATGGAACCAAAAAAGAGCCCGAATAGCCAAGGCAATTCTAAGCAAAAAGAGCAAAGCTGGAGGCATCACACTACCAGACTTCAAACTATACTACAGGGCTACAGTAATCATAACAGCATGGTACTGGTATAAAAACAGGCATATAGACCAAGGGAACAGAATAGAGAACCCAGAAATAAGATTGCACACTTACAACTGTCTGATCCTTGACAAACCTGACAAAAGCAAACAATGGGGAAAGGACTCTTTATTCAATAAATGGTGCTAGAATGACTGGCTAGCAATGTGCAGAAGATTGAAACTGGACCCCTTCCTTATATCATATACAAAAATTAACTCAAGATGGTTTAAAGACTTAAAGTAAAACCCAAAACTATAAAAACCCTGTAAGACAGCCTAGGCAATACCATTCAAGACATAGGCATAGGCAAAAATTTCAGGATGAAGACAGCAAAAGCAATCACAACAAAAGTAAAAATTGACAAACGGGATCTAACTAAAGTAACGAGCTTCTGCACAGGAAAGGAAACTGTCAACAGAGTAAACAGGTAACCTACAGAAGGGGAGAAAGGTTTTGTAAACTATGCATCCAACAATGTCGAATATCCAGCATCTATAAGGAATTTAAACAAATGTGCAAGAAAAAAAACAAACAAACCCATACAAATGTGGAAAAAGGACATGAACAGACCTTTTTAAGAAGACAAACTAGGGGCCAACAATTATATTAAAAAACCCTCAACATCACAGATCATTATGAACATTACAGTAAGCCATCTCACACCAACCAGAATGGCTATTATTAAAAAATCAAAATATTACAGATGTTAGCAAGGTTGTGGAGAGAAATAAACACAACACTGTTGGTGGGAGTGTAAATTAGTTCAACCATTTTAGAAGACGATGTGACAATTCCTGAAAGACCTAAAGAGAGAAATATTATTTGATTCAGCAATCCCAGTACTGGGTATATACCAAAAGGAGTATAAATTATCGTATTATAAAGAAACATGCACATGTATGTTCATTGCAGCACTATGCATAATAGCAAAGACATGGAATCAACCTAAATGCCCATCATTAATAGACTGGATAAAGAAAATGTGGTGCATATACACTATGGAATACGATGCAGTCATAAAGAATGAGATTATGTCCTTTGTGGGGATATAGATGGAACCGGGGGTGATTATCCTTAGCAAACTGACACAGGAACAGAAAAACAAATACTGCCTGTTCTCACTTATAAGAGGAAGCTAAATGATGAAAACACATGGACACGTAGAGGGGAACAGCACACACTGGGGCGTTTCTGGGGGTGGAGGTCAGGAGGAAGGAGAGGATCAGGAAAAATAACTAATGAATATTAGACTTAATACCTGGGCAATGAAATAATCTGTACAACAAACCCTCATGACAAAAATTTACCTATATAACAAACTTGAACATGTACCCCCAAATGTAAAGTTAGAAAAAACTCTATGCATTTCACCATTTGTAAAATAATTATATTAAATATTTCCTTTATATACATTTAACCCACATCAGATGGTGTTATAATGTTTGCCTCACCATCAAATATAATTTAGAAACCTCAAGAGAGGAAGGAACATTCATTGTATTTATCCATACTTGTGTTTATATTTGACTTTTAAACAACACAAAGGTTGGGGTGTCATTTCTCTGCATGGATCACATATAACTTTAGAATCCTTAAAAACTTAACTGTTAATAGCCTACTGTTGACCAGAGCCTTGTGGATAGCATAGTCCATTAACATATATTTTGTATATCTATAAAGTATTCTTACAGTAGGGTAAGCTACAGAAAAGAAAATGTTCTCAAGAAAATCATAAAGAAGAAAAAAATATGTTTTCTATCCTTAAGTGAGGATCATCACAAAGCTCTTCACCCTCACCATCTTCATGTTGTGTATGTGGAGAAGGAAGAGGGGGTTTTGTCTTGCTGTTTTAGCTGTGGCAGAGGCAGAAGAGAACAAAGAGGTGGAAGAGAATTCAGGAGAGGCAGGCCCACTCAATGTAACTTTATAGAGATGCACCATTATTTTTGTCTGACATTTTTGCTTGTTAATTTCTCTAAAAATGTTTATATATGACAACAATCTGTCTTCTGTTATTTGCTTTAGTTTCAGTCCCCATATCATCGAAGAGCCCACGCATGAAATAAGTTACAAACAGTCCTGGATAATAGGAGACCTTCTGCTAGATTGTCTAATGATAAATTGTTTCCTGTCACTACTTTTTTATACAGCTCCTTCTTTATTGTCTGGCACTGGTTTGGAAACACGCATCTCAATCATTTGTCTTCTGTTACTTCCTCTGATGCTGGACTAGTAGCTTTGAATGTATCAAAGATACATTTCACCCCCTCTCACTTTATCGCTATATCTACAATCTCTTCAAAGATTTCTTTGATTGGAGTCTATTACAAATCTGTGAAGTCATGCACAATATGTAGACAAAGTTTTTACTAACAGGAATATAGTATTTTCAGCTTGATGGCTTTCTTGGTGTTTTCTATAACAATGATGGTGTCTTCAATGGTTTAATCCTTCCTTTGTGATATTTACTCTAACAGGGTTCTCTTTCATATTGCTGACAATTCTTTTTTGTTTTCTTTCTTTGAGTGGAGTTTTGCTCTTTTTGCCCAGACTAGAGTGAAGTGGTGCAATCTCGGCTCACTGCAACTTCCGCCCCCCCAGAGTTCAAGCAATTCTCCTGCCTCAGCCTCACAAGTAGCTGGGATTACAGGCATGCACCATCATGCCCGGCTAATTTTCTGTATTTTTAGTAGAGACGGGGTTTCACTATGTTGGCCAGGCTGGTCTCGAACTCCTGACGTCAGGTGATCCATCCGCCTTGGCCTCCCAAAGTTCTGGGATTACAGGCATGAGCCACCACACCCAACCTTCCAACAATTCTTTCCATAGACTACCATGTGTAATGAGCTTTAAAGGTCCTTATGACCCCCTGATCCAGAGGCTGAATTAGAAATGTTACATTTGGGGGCAATTAGACCACTTCAATAACTTTTATTTTGAACTCATGGGGTTCTGAGCGACCAGGGCTATTGTCCAATATCAAAAACAACTTTAGAAAACAGTTTCTTACTGGCAAGGTACTTCTGGACTTCAGGGACAAAACACCAATGAAATCAATCGAGAAAAAGTGTTCTTGTTGTCCAAGCCTTCTTCTCATACAATACAATGACTGGAAGCTGGTGTTTATATTTTCCCTTCAAGGCTCAGGGGTTAACAACTTTATAGATAAGGGCAGTTCTTACCATAAACCCAAGTGCATTTTCACAAAACGAGAAGTGTTAGCATATCCCTTCCTGCCTTAAATCCTTGTGCTTGCTTCTCTTTCTTAGCAGTAGATGTCCTTTGTGGCATTTTTTTTCCAAAATAAGACACTTTCATCTGTATTAATAACCTGTTCAGGTAGATATCTGTCTGCATTAGTCAGGGTTCTCCAGAGGGACAGAACTAATAGGATAAATGTAAATATGAAAGGGAGTTTATTAAGGAGAATTGACACTCAGTCACAAGATGAAGTCCCATGATAAGTTGTCTGCCAAAGCTGAGGAGGAAGGAAGCCCGTAGTGACTTAGTCTGAGTACAAAAGCCTCGAAAGTCAGCAAGCTAACAGTGCAGGCTTCAGTCTGTGGCCAAAGGCCTGAAAGCCTCCAGCAAACCACTGATTTAAGTCCAAGAGCCCAAAGGCCAAAGAACCTAGAGTCTGATGTTCAAAGGCAGGAAGCGTCCAGCACAGAAGAAAGAAGAGTAAGCAAGCCAGTTTATCCCACCTTCTTCCACCTGCTTTGCTCCAGCTGCACTGGCAGCTGATTGGATGGTGCCCACCCACATTGAGGGTGGGTCTTCCTCTCCCAGTCCACTGACTCAAATGTTAATCTCCTCTGGCAACACCCTCACAGACACATTCAGAAATAATACTTCACCAGCTCTCTAGGCATTCTTCAATCCAATCAAGTTGATACCTAACATTAACTTCACAGGATCCTGTAGCCTCAGGGATTTTCTTAACGGTGGTGTCTGTGAACTCATCTGCTGCCTCTTGGTTGACAGAAGGGGCTTTTCCTGTTATCTTGATATTTTATTAAGCCAAACTTCTTTCTCAAATTATCAAACCATCTTTTGCTAGCATTAAATTCTCCAGCTTTAGCTCCTTCATCTTTCTTTTGCTTTAAGTTGTTATATAATTACTTTACTTTTTATTTAATTATATTAGAGTCTATATATGCCTTTCATAGAGCAATCTGCACATCATAAAAACTGCATTTTCAATACAAGATAGACAAAAAGGTATTACACAAAAAGTCCAAAGTTTTTCCACCTGCTGGCATAGCTTCAGTGATGGCTTCACAAATTTCCTTTTCTTTTCTCACAGTGGTCCCTGGGCTGGATTCATTTATCTTGAAATGGTAGGCAACTGCAGCTGAAGACTTCAATCTATGATACACACCAAGCAATTCAACTATTTCTTGTAATGTCATGACTTTGGTCTGCTTATTGGGAGCACCCCAAGCATCACTATTGGCACTTCATATAGGGCCCCCCAGTATTCTTCAAAGTTTATGCTATTGAACTAAACATAATGAGAAATGAGAGAGAATCATGAGATATCACTTTTTATTGCAATATGAAATTTATTGGAGAAAAGAAATGCTCACAGGGAGATGATTAGTGTCACGTAACATTTAAACAAATATTCACTACATACTTGAGCCCATTGCAATAGCAACATGAGGTTGCAACAAAATTATTATAGTAGTACAGTATGAACTACGGTTAATTTTTACAGTTTTCATTTAATATTCCATATTTACATTTGGTTGCACTTATCTGTTAATGGAATCATGTATGTTTTGTAAGTGTTTGTGTACATAATCTTTGAAAAGTTTTTTCTTCAGGTAATAGATTTGTGTATATATCATGGTAAGAAATGACAAAATAGACTGGTATCTACATATATTTTATGCATTCATGACACAGCTTTTTTCTTAATTTTTGATACTTTTTGGTTACGTGGTTTGTGAGTTTTTAAAAATTGTTTCGAATCTCAAAAATAATTTATTTATTGAAAAAAATATATGTGTATAAGCAGACCCACGCCATGTTGTTCAATGGTCAACTATACTGTGTTCTTTCTTCTTCCTTTATATTTGAAGTTTTATTTCTGTTTGGAGAACTTTCTCTAGATATTCTTTTGCTTATATCATTTGCAACCAATTATTAGTTTTTCTTGATCTGAGCATATCTTGATACTCCCTTCATTTTAAGGGATATTTTGCTGGGTGTAAGATTCTGGGTTCACAGTCTTTTCTTTCACTAATTGAAAATGACTGCATCTCCTTTTTGGATCCCATGGTTTCTGATAAGAAATGCAATCATTCTAATTATTTCCCTCTTATATGTAAGGTATCATTACTCTCTCACTGCTCTCAAAAATTTCCTTTTGAGTTCAGTTTTGAGAACTTTGACTATAATTTATCTTAGTGCGAGTTTTGTTGAGATTTACTAGACATCTGGAAACTATTGATATATGTCTTTTGTCAAAAGTGGAAAGTTTTCAGACATTATTTTCTCATGTGCTTTGTCAGCTCTACTTTCCTCTTTGCCATCCATATCTCTGGTTACGTGAATGTTGGATCTTTGGTTACAATCTCACAGGTCTCTGAACATTTTTCTTTCAGTTATTTTATCTCTGTTTTCAGGTTGGCTAATTTCTATTGCTCTTTCATCTCATTCTTTTCTGTGTCACATTCATTTTGTTATTGAGCTCATCCATTGAGGTTTATTTATTATATTTTTCAGTTTCAAAATTTGTATTTGGTTCTTCCTTATATTCTCTATTTCTTTGCTTAAACTTTCTCTTTTTTATTGAGTCTTTTTATTAGTTTGTGTCAAGAATATCTATGATATCTCATTGAAACATTGTTGTTATGGCTACTTTAAATCTTTGTTATATAATTCTAATATCTCTGTATCCTCCATGTTATCATCTACTGATTATATGTTTTAAATTCAGCTTGAGACCTTCTTTATTCTTGGTATTATGATTCTTTTTTTTTACTTAAAAGCTGGACATTTTGAATATTATGTTATGCAACTGAAACCATATTTAAACCTTCTGATTCATCTGTCTTGGCAGAAAAAAATGGAGGCCACCTCATTACTTCTAGGTGATGGTAGAAGTCTGAGCTTCTTATTGAGCCTTGTTAAAATCTGAGGGAGAAGTCCCTTTTTACTACTGGGTGGAAATGGGACTTCCAGTTTCCTTCTAGGCCTCCCGTGATACCTTCCTGGCTTGGAGGAAATGGTGTGCCAAGTTATTGCTCCCCATGTGACCTGAACTGACATTGTGGCAGAGGTTGGCCTCATTAATGATGTACACAGTGAAAGTCCTTACTTTCCACTAGTATTTTTCTGATACCACCTTAGCAACGATAAAGGCAGGAGCCTTAATTCTGCCGTATTGAGATGAGGTCCAGGCCAGGGATTACTCCTCAAAGAGTAAGGCTAGAAGATACCAGAAGACACTATTTATCCAGATATAAGAATGTGTCAACTATTTTTTCTTAAGAGAGGAGAGCAAGTTTAAATAATAAATTATATAATATAAGCATTTTTATTTCATTTCTATGAAAGCAGTTATATAAACATATATTCACAGTGCTTGTCTCCTTGGATGGGTGGATGGAATTACCAGAAATATTAATTTAAGTGGAATATGTTTTTCATATTTGATTTTTAATATAATAATGAGCAGGTGCTCAATTTCTGTTCAGGAAAAAAAAAAAACAGTGACAACCAAAATAAAATAACTTTTACACACACACACATACACACACACACACACACACAAAATTTTTTGAATGTCTTTTCTATAATTACTATAGAGAAAGAAAAAAATAAATTTTAAAGTTTGAATGTGAATGTACCTATTGTTCAGCAAAATTTCATTAATTTATAATTTAGACAAATCTGACATCTCTAGATTGCAATTTTATTTCTATGTTACTAAGCATAAAGAAAAATATTGTTGTCTGAAAGGTTACTTTCTAAGTGATTCTGTCCCTGTTCAGTCTATTTAAAATTGTAGCATCTATGCATTCGTATATTCCCACCCTCCTAATTTTTCTTTGTCATGAAAACTATTTACGTAACATTTTACTTATTTTTGCAATTATCTGTCCTTCCTGACTCTTGGTAACCTCCACGAAAGAGAGAAATTCAAATGAAGTGAATAAACACTTAACGACAGCATTTAAAAATGTCTATTTTCAAACACATGATTTCACATGAATGTGTTCTATTCTATAAATTAGGGTAAATAAATCTCTATTTGGCAACATTATATTCTAATTTGGCTTTATTTTTATTTTATTTTATTTTAATGTTTATGTTGCTTTTCTATAATTATAATTGAATAGCCTGTATTAGTCCATTATCATGTTGCTATGAAGACATGCCTGAGACTGGGTATTTTATAAAGAAAAGTGGTTTAATTTACTCACAGTTCCACATGGCTAGGAAGGCCTCAGGAAACTTCCAATCAAGTCAGAAGGTGAAACAGGTATGTCTTACATGGCAGCAGGTGAGACAAACGAGTGCCAAGTGAAGGGGCAAGCCCCTAATGAAACCATCAGATCTCATGAGAACTCAGTATCACAAGAACAGCATGAGGGTACCCAACCCCATGATTACATTACCTCCCACTGGTCCCTCCCACAACATGTGGGGATTTATGGAACTATAGTTCAAGATGAGATTTGAGTGAGGACACAGTCAAACCGTATCATTCTGCCTCTAGCTTCTCCCAAATCTCATGTCTTTACATTTCAAAACACAATCATGCCCTTCTAACAGTCCTCCAATAAGTACACCCATTACAAACGGGATAAATCAGCCAAAACAATGGGGCTACAGGCCCCATGAAAGTCTGAAATCCAATAGGGCAGTCATTAAACCTTAATTTTCTAAAATGATCTCCTTTGACTCCATGTCTCACATCCATGTCATACTGATGTAAGAGGTGGACTCTCACAGCCTTCGGCAACTCTGTCCCTGTGACTTTGCAGCATACAGCTTCCCCATCCTGGCTGCTTTCACAGGCTGGCATTGAGCGTCTGTGGCTTTTCCAGTTCACAGTGCAAGCTGTTGGTGGACCTACCATTCTGGTGTCTGGATGATGGTGGCACTCTTCTCACAGCTCTACTAGACAGTGCCCCAGTGGGGACTCAGTGTGGGGGCTCTGATCCCACATTTCCCTTCTCCACTGCCCTAGCAGAGGTTGTTCACGAGGGCTCTGCCTGTGCAGCACACCTCTGACTGAACATCCAGGCATTTCCATCCATCCTCTGAAATCTAGGCAGAGGTTCTGAAACCTCCATTTTTGTCTTCTGTGCACCTGCAGGACCAACACCATGTGGAAGCTGCCAAGGCTTGGAGCTTGGACCCTCTGAATCCATGGCCAGAGCTGTACCTTGGCGCCTTTTAGCCATAGCTGAGGTGGCTGGGACCCAGGGCACCAAGTCCCTAGGCTTCACACAGCAAGGGGGCCCTGGATCCATCCCACAAAACCATTTTTTCTCCTAGGCCTCTGGACCTGTGGTGGGAGGGGCTGCCACAAATGTCCTTGACAGGCCCTGGCAACATTTCCCCCATTGTCTTGGCTATTAACATTTGGCTCCTTGTTACTTATGCAAAATTTTACAGCTGACTTGAATTTCTCCCCAGAAAATGGGTTTTTCTTTTCTACCACATTGTGAGGCTGCAAATTTTCTAATATTTTGCTCTGTCACCTCTTGAATGCTTCCCTGCTTAGAAATTTTTCCACCAGATATTCTAAACCATCTCTCTCAAGTTCAAAGTTCCACAGATCTCTAGGGCAGGGCAAAATGTCACCAGTCTATTTGCATAGCCAGAGTGACTTTTACTTCAGTTCCCAACAAGTTCCTCATCTCCATCTGAGACCACCTTACCCTGGACCTTACTGTCCATGTCACTGTCAGCATTTTGGTCACAGCCATTCAACAAGTCTCTAGGAAGTTTCAAACTTTCCCACATCTTTCTGTCTTCTGAGTCCTCCAAGTGTTTAGAAAGTTTCAAACTTTCCCACATTTTCTTGTCTTCATCTGAGCTCTCCAAACTGTTCCAACCTCTGCCTGTTTACCCAGTTCCAAAGTTGCTTCCACAGTTTTGGGTATTTTCACAGTAGCACACAACTCTACCAGTACCAGTTTACTGCATTAGTTCATTCTCATGCTTCTAATACAGACATATCCTAAATGGGATAATTTATTTTAAAAAGAGGTCTAATTGACTCACAATTTAGCATGGCTGGGGAAACCTCTGGAAACTTACAATCATGGAGGAAGAAGAAGCAAACACATCCTTCTTCACAGGGCAGCAGGAAGGGGAAGTGCAGAACAAAGCAGAGGAAAAGCTTCTTATAAAACCATCAGATCTTGTGAAAACTCACACACTATCATGAGAACAGCATGGAGGTAGCCACCCCCATGATTCAATTACCTCCCACCAGGTCCCTTCCATGACACGTGAGTATTATGAGAACTACAATTCAAGATGCAATTTGGGTGGGGACACAGCCAAACCATATCATAGCCCGATAGTTATTACATTTAATGAAATAAAATTCTGATATAAAAAGTTGATATTTTGTCATTCAAGGACAAAGCCCAAAAGGACCTTAAATAACTTCCATACTCTCACTTTCCCTTCTTTTTTTACTACCTTTTTCTTCAGTATCCCTTTCAGTGTAATGATGACATATAACTTTAGATACAAATTTCTAATTATATCCTATAACTATTTTATAAATATTACAGTCATATTTTTGATGATCTCATAAATGAAAACATGGAACTCATATTCATTTTCTTCAAAACTAAGCTCATAATATTTTCTCCCAATTGTCCTTTTCCCTATATTTTATTTTTGAGACATTGTTGCCTATTTCACAAATATGGTTGTCAACTTAAACTCCTCCATTTACCTCATATTCAATGTGCAGTTTCTACCAATGCATAACGATTTTATTCACTAATATCTCTTCTTTCCCCCCATTTCCATTACAAGAGATTCAAGTTACTTCGTAGGTCTGCTCTGTTACAATTCAGTAGAGGTTTAAATAATAAATTCAATCTGTGATACACCATTTTAAGACTATGCTCCATACATGTCCTCTTCTCTTATTCTTCCTGATTTCACTGAACAACTGCAAACATAGAAATGGCCCAAAAAAGAAAATGTCTGATTTGCTGGCACATCACCCTTAACAAATCCTATATAAGGGATTATCTTAGTTCTAGTTATCTGTGTTAGAGGCACATATATTGTCTGTATTTGTCTATTTTAACTGTGTTTTTGCAAATCTGGGATTCTAACAGCATTTCAGATATGATTGAAAAATTTGAATGAACAAAAGGCAATATATTAATGTCAGATTTCTAGGTATGATACTTGAATGCTGT
The DNA here is from genome assembly GCF_006542625.1 of Nomascus leucogenys. NCBI lineage: Eukaryota > Metazoa > Chordata > Mammalia > Primates > Hylobatidae > Nomascus > Nomascus leucogenys. The sequence continues at coordinate 81,398,659 of NC_044383.1, forward strand.
GTACATGTGGTAATGAGAAACAAAAAGAAGTTCAATATGAACTACTCTGTTTTATATATATCTATCAGGTACTTCAATGTGTTTCTGTTTCCCAAAGGAATGTATATGATAATTAGTCTTGTGGTGAAGCACATATTTCTAAATGACTACCCTGATTCCATTGTAGGTAAAGGGAACAAATAGAAACTGTTCTTATAAAAATATGAAATATGATATTAATGGCCTAAGTCATATACTTCCCTTGAGACCTTCACTTTTAATAATCTCCAGGATTATAGATAAAACTGAGGTAGTAATCATTACCGAAATGGATTTTCTGGCAGCATTAGACATCACCTCCAAGAATCAATAATCATTTGAAGCTAACAGGGTGATTAAATGACCTCCTTTTGATTTCTCCTCATGTCGAGTTGCTTTTTAATCTTGATTTAGGGTCACACTGTTAGAAACAAAGATAAACTGAGGACTTAGGACATTAGAGCAGCAACTTGAGACTTGTTCATTATCAAGGTTAAAGGCTCCCTTCCTTCAATCAAGGAATTTTTAGGTAATCAATGCATTCTAAAGGAAAAACTGAACACTCTAGGTGCAGACTGTATAAATACCACCACCTAAGGCTGCTTCTCCTTTTTAAAGATATGCACCATTAGCTTTGCTATGGCAGGTGCTATTTTTTTTTATTTAATAATTTACCATGTCAGTGATGCTTGAGGATATCTTTGCATTGACTGATAATGATGTCATTAATTCTTTTCATCCAAGAAGTTTATCCCTCCCATCTTTTTACAGTCCAGAAAAGAACTGCCTTAAGTTGGCAGCAGCTTAATTCTACTAACCAAATATTTTCTACCATATGTAGAAAATGCAGCCAATTCCCAAAAGTTTTTCATAGTTTGAATTCCAAATTACTATGTAAAGAATTGTACTGACAAAACTATTTAGTTTGTGTGTGTGTATGTGCGATGTGTGTATGTGTGTGTGTCCTAATATGCACATATCACAATATGGAAAGGAAATATTAGCATTCATGTGCAAGAAATATTACGATTTAAAAAATAAAAAATATAGAATTCAATAAAATTCAAAGCAAACACAGTTTTATCTCTTATCCAAAGATATAGATGATGATAGATAGATAGATAGATAGATAGATGATAGATAGATAGATAGATAGATGATAGATAGATAGATAGATACACATAAAGAGAGAGAGAGATCTGGTGAGTGCATATGTGTATACACACACATGTATGCACAAAGGAATAAAAAAGAGAGAGTGCGTCTTTATGTTTGAAGTCATAACCATGATTAATAAGATTATAACAGCAAGTTAGAAACTAACTTCTATCATGCACTTTCTTTGCAAAATATTTTCAAAATATAATTTACAATTAATTAATGAACCTTATTTCTGAAAAGCTTTTATACAGTTACTTGGTAACTAGATGATGATTTTCAAAATGTTGAAACTGGATATCTGAATTTTAAATACTTTTGCCACTGCCATGACAGTCATTTGGGGAAAATATTAGTCTTTCTAAAGAAATTGATTTTTTAAAATGTTTTTTAACACCGCCAAGTGTCCTACTGTTCCTTTTCAAGTGCAGAATGTAATTTCACTTCATTTCTACGTAGTTAATAGTTTGAAAGGGAGATATTCAGCTAATACATTTACAGTTCTGTTTATTCATTCTCACATTCATTTACAAACCTCTAATATTGTCCATACAGTTCTGACAAGAAGGACAGAGAGATGCTCTGTACTTCTCATAGATCCCTATCAGGGGACACATTATATATCTTTTTGTGAAGTTAATTTTGATCAGTGTGACCAGGTGTTATCAGTCCAATCCATCTACATAATATTCATTGTCAGTTTTTTACCTAAATGGTTTAGATGATCAATGCTGATTGTCTACCTGCTTTATTTATTTAGGAGTTGCAAAATAATTCTATTCTAATTCTATCATGTATTTCCCATTCACTAACTGCAATTCATTACATTATTCTAAGTATCATAAAGTGTATTTTACATAGAAATTAAGGAATATGTTCTGATTGTTATATAATTTTATTTCCACGTATTTGCTATTATGTAAAATATAGCTAAAACGTTTCTTTTTGTGGTTCTTCATGTGTATATGCAAAAAATTGAAAAGAGTATAAACAAAATAATAAAATACAAAGAGTTGTGAATACTCTTCTCACATTCAGAGAAATGACTGAATGATAAGAATATGAGTATTTTCCATTTAATATGCAATTACAAACCTTTACCAAAGTGACTGTATCAATTTACATTATTATCAGTTGCGTAAGGCATTTCATCAACCTTTTCCAGAAAATTAGATATTAATAGAATTACATTGATCGTGTTGACCATAAAGGTCTCAGACTTTTGCAGTTTCTTGTGAATCTTACTTGATTTTTTGCAGGAGTGGGAAGGAGAGGTCTACCTCTAGTCTCTTGTTCCTCATGCCTGATGTTGGGTTCAGTGCACCTTCGCTAACGAAAGCCAGCCCTTCCTATGTTCACTTGCCAGACTTTCTGATATACTTCTATTTTAATATGAGCAGAACTTCAAAATATTTTTCTTAGCTATTTATTCCACATGCAATTGCACACTCTAAACAATACTTCAGAGAATCTAGTCTGCTATATTGCAAGAATAGAAGTTCCCTGTTTTATTTTAAACAGGATGAAAAAATAAAAAACATGATTCTAACAAAAGAGACTACAGAAATTTTAAAGTTCTAAATTTATTTTCATTTACTATTGGTTGTTGTTTCACCCAGTATTGCAGAAACACTAACAAACCAAGAGCAATAATTAACAAGATTTATGAAACTGTAAAATTCACATTATTCACTTCTCTGTAGCTCATTTTCTTAATCTGTATATGGCAATAATAATAAAATTAACTTTATGAAACTTTATGAAAGTGCCTACCACTTATTTTAACTATTCGTTTTTAACTATTAGTGAAACCATCATATGCATATAAGTTGAAATATATGATACCATAAATTTCTAAAAGCAGTCATTAAAAAAATATTTCCTTCTCAAACTTTTGCTCTCACATTATCTCACAAACAGCACACTCACTTACACCCACACAATAGAAATGCTTTGAAATTCGTGGAGAACGAAACTGAATTTCATAAATAAACCTTGAAAGTGATTTGAAATAACAGAAAAAATATGTGCCAGTGTTGGAATATATTTAAAGAATTGAACAAATTCCTACAGAGTTGATCAACATTTGCAGAGGCTGAAAGTACATGCCCCTCTCAGAATCACAAAATAAGGAACTTCATTTGAAATATATAAGCTGAGAAATATACAGCATTGGATTGAAAAAATAGTTAACATCTTTAGGAGATTTTTATAATAGAAGTCTCTATTCATCCTTAATTCAAACCTTGCTCTTTGAATGCTTAATTTAATGTAGCTGGGCCAATCCATCATTCAAAAGCCTCTTGAGTGCCTACTATGTGCTCAGCATGAGAGTAGCAGAATCAGACACCTCTGACATTTTGATAGGTTGATCTGATTTTCTGTCACTTGTCTTTTAGGCTCCCCTAGATAGAACAAACCTGGAAGTAGCAGGCTCTATTCCTTCAGGGAAATCTTAATGAGACCTAGCAGTTCAGACTGACAACCTGCAATCAGACCTGATTTTACTGCATTTCTTTTAGACTGAACATTGGTCGTTTCTTTATGATTCTTTATAAGTCCTTTATCTTCAAGCATTTCATTTTTATGTATTTATACATGAAAAAATTAATGAAAGCTTTGATTTTGTCAAATAAATGATTGTAGTAGACCCTGACCTCAATTCGTAGTAAAAAGATGTTACGTTTCAAATTGAAATACAAACTTAAAAATCTTCTTCACCTTTCAAATATTAATAGGGAAAGTCTAAAATAATTTGCAGATTTGACTTCCAATTATTCCTTCAGTTTTCATGCTTTAATTTCTTCTGACATAAACAAACTACATAAAGCCATTTTTGTAGTTTTTGACATAATTTATCTTTTCTAGTCCTAAATTCTTTATTATTATTTGTGTTGCTTCAATGCTAGGTCATTTTTCTTTATTTGTTATTATTAGTTAGTATTTAATACATAATTCCCCTGCCCATACTGTTTTGAGAATCATGCTAGAATCAGGGATTGCAATTAGTAAACACAAAATAAAAAATCACTTCAGTTGTAGTTGGGCCCAAAACAGATCTCTAGATCTAACACCTGAAATGTTAAGGCTTGTATTCAAGAGTGTAAATCTAGATTATCAGACTGGACCATGTTATAATATAAGAATCGGGAGCTATGTGTTTGAAACAATATGGAGATCTAATCATCAACTATAATTTCTTGGGAGGGTCAGATCTAGGTTTTGTGGTACCTGAAACCTCTATAATTTGGGAGGTCTTTAAAAAAATAGAAAGATAAATTACTACTACAAAAATTAAGTTTGTGTTAATTACAAAAGGCTTTAGAAAGGAATAGCGCTAATTTGAGACCCTAAAATTTAAGCTTTATCTGATTCACAATAAATGTGCCTTACTGATGAAATTCATAATGAGTATAATTTTAGATAAAATATAGTATCTGTGTTTAGCATTGCCTAATATATCTAATTAATAAGGAAGTTATCTCAGTGCTAAAATACATAATGTGATGAGACTTGTTAAGTGTTCTAAAACCACAGATCCTGATGAGCACAAGCATTGTATTAAATTTACAGTTGATGAAATTGACAAATTTCATTTTGCAGGACTAGGGAAAGCTGAGGTAGAAAAAATGAAACCAAGATAATCATAAGGAGGAGAGGAGAAAATGCAATGTGATGCACAAAGAGACAAAACGCTTCAGAGAATCATGGCGATTTTAAATACAATTTGTATATATGTAAATAATGTTAGAAATTATTTAATTAATAATAAAAATAACATTTATGTAAGATAGAAAAGAACTTTCAAGTGCAAAACTATTAGCCAAACTGCTATCATTTTGATGTGCAAAAGAGTATGCAAATGGCTTAGATTTAATGAGAAATCATTCTCATTATTATACTTAAATCTCGTTATTATACTTTTATCATACTTAAAGTATGATTAAAAAAAAAGAAACTGTCTTCAATACATTGGCTAAGACTCATGGTAAGATATTGAATAAGTATGCTCAGAATATGTGTCCTTACCTTGTTCCCAATTTAAAATGGTAGGAATTCAGCTTTTCACTACCCAATATGATGCCTGCCTTAGTTTCTTGTTTGTCTTTACAATGAATAAATGTGACATTTTGAAATTATTATTTTTTGCCTCAGTTGATATAATTATCTATTTTTTCTTTATTTTATTAATATATTAGGTTAGGTTGATTTATTTTTCATGTTAAAACAGCCAAGCATTACTGGGATGAACCATATTTATGATGCATTTCTCTTTTCATGTATTGTTGAATTCAATTTGCTAATATTTTGTTTGAAATTTGCATCTGTATTCATGAAGGATGTTAAGCCTGCATTTTCCATTATTGTACTATCTTTTTCTGGCTGTAGATTCGTGAAGCCATTATGAAAAACAGCATGAAGACTTTTAGAGAAATGAAAAATACAACCATCACATGACCCAGCAATCACTCTTCTAAATATAGGTCCAAAGAAAATGAAATCACCACCAAGTAAAGATATCTGCACTCCTCTCTTCACTGCAGCATTATTCATAGTAGCCAAGATGTGTAAACGACTTAAGTAATAATATCAATCAGTGGATGAATGGATAAAGCAACTGTGATAGAATACACAACAGGATATTTTTCACACTTAAAACTGGAGGAGATCCTGTTATTTGCCACAACGTGAATGAACCTAGAGGACATTATGCTAAGTGAAATAAGCCAACACAAAAAGAAAAATATTGCATTATCTCACTTTTATAGAATCTTAAAAAAAAAGTCAAATATGCAGAGAAAGAAAATGAAACAGGGTTACCAGGGGCTGGATTGGGTGGGATGAAACAAATGGGAAATGTTGGTCAAAGGATAGAAAGTAGCAAATACGTAAGATGAACAATTCTAGAGATTTAATATAAAACATGAGAACTACAATTAATGATGCTTTTTGTATTCAAGATTTTTGCTAAATGAGCAGATTGTAGCTGTTTTTGTCACACACACACCAAAAAAAATGGGTAACTATGTAAGATGATGTACATGTTAATTAGCATTGCTATAGTAAGCAGTTTTCTCTATATATGTCTCTCATAATATAATGTTGTATACTTTAAATATGTACAATAAAATTTATTTTTAAAAATTGATGATTTTTTATTTTTTGAAGAAATTTTATAGAATTGATGTTATTTCTTCTTTAAACATTTTGAAGAATTCTTCAGTGTAAACATGCAAGTAGATTCTTTTTGAAAGTTTAACCATGAATTCAATTTTTCTAATAGAGCTAAGAATATTCAGGTTATATATTTTATGTCAATGACTTTTGGTAGTTTGTGACTTTCATCTACATGTAGAATTGTCTTCATGTTACTGAACTGATTTACATAAAGTCGCTTATATTATTCCCTTATTATTATTTTAATGCCTGTGAACGCAGTACTGAGTTTTGCTCCTAACATTGGTAATTTATTTCCTCTCTCTTTTTTTTTAATTAGGTTTCCTAGAATTTTATTGATTTTATTGATCTTTTCAAAGAAATAGCTTTGGTTTTCCTGATTTTCACAGTTTGTTTTCTGTTTTCAATTTCTATTTCTATGTTATTTCCATCATTCTGTTCAATTTGGTTTATTTTACTCTACATGCCCTAGTTTTTTAAGATGGAAACCTACAAAATTATTTTGAAACTTTTCTACTTTCCTAATATAAGTATTTAATGCTATGAATTTCCCTATAAACCCTGCTTTATCTGATCCCAATATTTTTAATATACTGTATTTTGATTTTTATTCTTTGCAAAATACTTTATTTTGTCCCTGTCACTTTATATTTGACTCATGGATTTCTTGCTTTTTTATTCAATCTGATAATTAAAACTATGATGATCAGTCCACTTATATGGTTTGATTTGAATCTGTCATATTAATAGTTGCTTTGGTTTAAACCCATGTATTTTTTTTTTCCTTTTCCCTTTGTTCTTGCTTTTTGGGGTGATTAATATTTATAAAATTAATATAAAATATATGGTCTTGTTTATCTTGTTTAACTTATTAGTTAATACTCCCTTTTGAGTGTTTGCTCTAAAGTTTACAATATAAGTCTTTACTTTATATTACTCTATCTTCACGTATTCTTATACCACTTCACGTACAGTGTAAGAAACTTTATCACTTTCCATACCTTGTGCTATTTTTGTCATACATTATTCTATAAATAACATAATTCCTCAAATATATTATCACTATTTTTATTAGGCAGTTATTCTTTAAAGAATGTAAAATAAGAAAAATGTATTTTTAATTTATGTACAATTTTAGCAACACTTTTGATTGATTTATTGTGTTTTATCTATTTAGTATATTTATCAAAATTTGCATTTGATGTTACTCCTTTATCATTTCTTATAGGGCAGTTCTGTGTAAGATGCATTCTCTGGAATTTGTTCATCTGAAATATCTTTTATTTGACTTCATTATTAAAATATATGGTCATTATACATAAAATTGTTAGTTGTTATTTTTAAGGCATTTTAATGTCACTCAATTGTCCTCTGATTTTTCTTGATTTTTAACAAAAGCCAACTCTAATTCTAAATTTTGTTCTGTAGATATTTTCTTTTTTTTTTTTTTTTTTTTTTTTACCTTCTGGAAGTCTTCAATATCTTCTCTCTATTGTTAGCGTCAACAATTAACGGTGCCTGTCTGAGATGTGTGTGTGATTATACCATTTTCTCCTCAAATTTATCTTCTTCCCTATGCCTTCTAAATTCTCTTACCAAGACTTCAATTATTATTTATACGTTAGACCATTAGGTAATGTCCCACAGGATACCATATTCTAAATTTTTTAATTTTTTTGTATGTTAGTTTGGATAATTTCTCTTGAACTACAAATTTTATATCCACTGTATCCATTCTGTTGATAAAACCGTCAAAGGAATATTTGTATTTGATATCTTTTTTGTAGCATTTCCATGTGACTCTTTTTTTTTTCTATTTTCCATCTCTCTAACAAAATTCTCTATTATGCTCTTGTCATAATTTTAAAACTTTTTATATTTTTATATGGTGCTTCTTTAGGTCTAGTTCTATCAGTTATGTATTCTGACAATTTCTTTTGGTAACTTTTGATGGAATAATAGGCATTATAGGCCAAAGAACATAAGAAACTGCAATAAACAGAGTTTATGCCTCTTGTTTTTTCAAGCTTTTGGTGTGGGGAGTTCAACTGAGTCAATTATTGAGCAGAGTTTAACTTTTGTTATTGCTGTAATTACGTCAGCACACTACAAAATTCAAATTTCTTCAATGGTGGGATGCTACTAAGTCATTCATAGTGTTCTATCTTCTTCTATTAGACCTAGATGCCTGCAACACAGAGATGTTCTATATGGACATTCTTGCCCTTCCCCCAGTTTTAGATTGTTGTGGATTTTACTGCATGCAAATGTAATTTGGAGGGCAGGGTAGTTCTCAGCTCTGCTGGTCATTCTTTAGTCCTAGACAGTTTTTGTATGCCTGGGTCTCAGGGATAGGGGGTTCTTAGCTTCTTACTCTTCGTTTTCATGGAAGCCAGTTTCCTATATCTATGGAAAATCATGAGTTGGAAGGGAGTGTGTATATCCTCCCAGATTGGTAGTCAAACTGCCTTTTATCAGTTTAGTATCTTCAGCCCAAGTGGATTTTTCCAGTTGTTCCTCAGTAGCAGACAGCTTGTTTATTTTCTGTCATCCAAAGTAGTAGATAATCTCTGGGCTCTTTATTTGAGAGGGTGTTTTACACTCTTCCAGTAGCTTGAGGACTTCTTTCATAAGAGAGTAAGGTCAGGAATATGGTGAGATTCTGTATGTATGCACAAAACTGTTGGTGCTTTATCTCGTTCACTGTTCTGCGCCCAATACATCTTGAGAGCATCTGGTATTGATCCGTATTAAAAGCTTTCAAGAGTTGGTAGATAATTCTCCTGATATGGCTTGGATGTGTTTCCCCTCCAAACCCCAAGTTGTAATGTGACCTCCAATGTTGTTATGGTCCTAGTAGGAGTTGTGTGGGTCATAGGGGTAGACCCCTCATGAATGGCTTGGTGTCCTCATCATGGTAATAAGTGAGTTCTCTCCTACTTTACAGAGGAACTGGTTGTTTTGGAAAAGGGTGACACATCCCTGCTTCTCTCTTTTTTCCCACTCTTGTCATGGGGCTATGTTGGATCTCCCTTCACCTTCTGCCATGATTCTAAGCTTCCTGAGGACTTCACCAGAAGCAGATACTGGTACCAGGCCTGTACAGCCTGCAGAACTGTGAGCCAATTAAGCCTGTTTTCTTTATAAATTACCCAGCACCAGATATTCCTTTATACTAATGCTAAAACAGACTAACACATCTCCATATGGAGATAATATGTAAGAATGGCATTGTCTTTTATTTTTTATAACTGTCCATGGAGATTCAGAGAAATAATATCATGGGAATAGTTGTTTCAAATTGCTGCAAGCCCCTTAAACTAATTCGATGCTAGGTCTTCCATTCCGAGATCAGAGCCATTTTCCACCAGACAGCTCTCATCATTGATTAGTTTGGTGGAGACAGCATCCACATGGGCCACCTCCAGCTTATCCTTATGGGACTTCAGGGACAAAGAAAACTAGTGTAAACCTGAAGCTCATTCTGCTTCTTGAAACATGAGTATTAAAATCCTTTATCTCTGACTCAGCAGTCTTGTGTCCTCTACTAGCATCCATGAAACTGTAGTATGCTAAAATCTTAGCTTGTAAGTAGGATAAAATCTCAGACCCTTGATTGTTCTTGACAGCAAATTCTTGCAATGTCTTGTCATCTGTTTGTTTCTCACAGGGATTGTAAATGCTCATAACAGTCATTTAAGAAGGCATTCAAATTTTAGCTCTTTCTTGTTTACTTATTTCTTCTTATGATTTACCCAAAGTGAAGCAGTTCATGTAGCTGTTCCTCTTTGGAGTTAATGGTCACTCTTTGGAATTCAGTTCATTTGATAAAATCCAGTAGCTTTAAATTTTACAGATTATCTAGGGGGTGTGTTCATCGTTGTTAGGCTGACAGTGCCATTTTCTTATGGCCTTGTACACTCTTTGCTTGTCTTTAAAAATTTGCATGTTTTGTTGTTCTGCAGTTGGTCCATGTGCCTTACAGATTTTACTTGATGTCAATATATGCATTTTCTCCTTAATCTTTTCACCTGCCTCATGATATATCAAAGTATGAATTATATAATAGTTTCCCTTAAATGAATATTCAAATATTATCGAATGATTCCTGGTTCCAAATAGTGTCTATTCTTTATAGGCCTTCTTGAACATGTGTGCAAACATTATGCTGAGTAGTTATCAGAAGTATGATTTCCCTATCATTGTGTTTCCACATCCTTTTTTTTCTATTGATTTGTAATAGTTACTCATTTATTATATATATACTAATTTTTGTGTGAGTTCCGAAGACATTTTCTAGTATACTTTTATGTTAACCTTAATAATGATGCTTCAGTTATAGTGAAAACTTTATGTGTTTAGTATTTTCCTCTGTGATGTTTATTTTTGTCTTAATAATGCTTTCCTTAAAGTTATAAAAATATTTTTCTGTATTTACTTTAGAGGCTTAAATGTATGTTACATGTTTAATAATTTTTTATTGTGTTTATCATTTTTGTTAAGTTTATGTCTTTTTAATTTTGAGATTTATTATTACAAATAGTATTAACTTATTCTAAATTTGGAGTAATTTTTATACCTAATAATTTTCAAAAGGTACAAAATCCTTTGTGGACTCTGTTCTATCAATCTACTAATTTATTATTTATTATTGGTTATTATCTTACTAGTTTTTTGTACTTACAATGTAGTTTGGTACTTGGTAGAATAAGATCTATTACTTGGTTTGGTTTTTTTCAATTTATGTTGCTTGTTCTTACATAACTTTGCTGGATGAAGTTGAGAATTAGTTTGACAAATTTTATAATAATTGTGTTGGGATTTTAGTTAGATTGGATTAAATTTATGGATTAATTTGGAGAGTCTGGCTTCTTTATCATCATGACTCTTCCTGCCATTACTTTGGTTTAGATTTTATTTATTCATATTTTATTTACATTACATTTCAGTATTTTATTCTGAAATGTCTTAGATTTTTCTTAGGTTTATTTCTAATCATTTAATAGATCATAGCTGCAATTAATATTGATCTTTTTATTAATGTATATTTCTAATTGGACATTACTGAAATAGAAGTGGTGTTAAAGCTTGCTAATTCGAATCATGGGCTTCAGAGCCATAATGAACCCCAGTTTTGCCACTTACAAGTTATGTGACCATAGCAAAATTAATTATAATTTTGTGTACTTAAATTTTCTCATTTGTAAAGTGGCTAAAATTACAGAACTTATTTCAAAAGGTTGTCATAAAAATAAATAAGGTAACACACATAAAAAAATCTCTAATATTTGACAAACGTAAAGTACCCAATACATATTATGCGGAATTACAAGGGCACTTAATTTTTCAGTGTTTTCTCAGTTCATTAACAAGTTTGTATTAGGACTGCAATTATATTATCTACAGAATGAATGTTATTTCTTCCTCTCCAACGTTAATTTCACTTGTTTCTTTCTTTATCTATATAAAAGTTGGTTGGAACTTCAGTACAAAGTTAATATTGGGATTAAAGCCAGTATCCTAGTCCGTTCTTTAATAAAATGTTTCTAATATTTAGCCATTATGTATGATTCTTACTATAACATTTTTAGACTCAATCTCCACATAAGAAGGTTTGCCCTCTTCTAAGTTATTTGTGAGATTTTTATTAAAGTATATATTTCTTTTTAAAACATATTAGATATAATTCATTGAATATTTGTTTTGTGGTCTATTGAGAGAATTCTGTTAAGCCTCTCTTCTTTATTAACAGAGTAGATATTATTGTGTATAACACGTTTTAAAATGTTAAACTACACCTGCCTATCTGGATAAATCTAATAGGTCAGGTTGACGCTTTTCACTTAATACAGTTATAATTGTTCTATTCTCCCTGTCAGTCTGTTTATATAAAAGTTTATTCCAAAGCTCTTTTTTCTTCTCTTTGTTATGAGGGCTTATCCAGTCTCATAAAATGAAATGAATAAGCAACATCTTTCATTTAAACAATCATTCTGTATTAATAAAATAATGCTATAACATTTTCAATAGCTGCATAGTATTTCTTATTTTACTGTAATATTGACTTAATCCATCAGTTGTTCACTTATTTAAACATATTTACTATGTACCTACCATGTGTTTAACATGATTCTCAGTGTCCACTATACAGCAATAAACAAAACAAATCTCTGACCTCATGGAGCTGATCTACTTTTAGACTATGACAAATAATAGACTACTAAATCAATACATATTGAATGTCAGCCACGTACATTTATTTCAAATAATTATTTTAATCATTTTAAAAAGCAGAGCAATGAATACAAAATGTATTGTTTTATACACGATGATTAAGGATAAAATGTACTGTCATATATAGGTGGATTAATATTTCTTTTAATAAATATATAACTTTTATTTAGATTTGCCATTGTGTGCTAACTTCTGCTTTTGCTATACAAATGATTAGCTTACCATTTTCTTTGGATTACTTGCTTAGTTAATTGGAAAAATTCTTTAATAATTCTCTCAGAGAAGATTTGAGGGAGTAACGTGTCTCGTTTCTTTCACTTTGTTTAAAAGTATGTTTATTTTGTCATTACACTGTGTTAGCAATAACTATAGAATCCTAAGTGTAATATTTATTATCTGAAAAATTTTAAAATATTGTTACAGTTTATGGTAAGTAGTAATATTAATAATTTATTTTACTAGTTTTTGAAAAAGTTCAGCCTTCATTTTAGATGCAGTGGGTACATGTGCAGGTTTGTTACATGCATGTTTGTTGCATTATGCTGAGATTTGGGGTACATATAAACCTCTCACCCAGGCAATGAGGATTGCACACAATGGATAGTTTTTCAGCCCTTCCTTCGGCATCACCTTTTGATGTCCCCAATGTCTATTGTTCCCATCTTTGTGTCTTGGTAGTGAGGGATCTGAGATACTTCTGATTCTCATTGATTAGCAGACAATCTAAGGGTTTTTTTTCCCCTTTCTATTAAGTCTTTACCATGTTTTTGGATAGTTGCTGATATTATTATTTTATTTATATTACTATTAATTTATCTTACTCAATAGATGGGTCCTCATTGGGGTCTTTTAATGTGACTCTTCTTTTTTCTTTTCTCCTATTTTTGGGAACTTTTTGTGAATTCTTTGAATATTGTTTATCATTTACCCTCTCTAGTCATTCTCTGGAATTAATTTTAAAACATGAGACATTGGAAGTTTATTTCACTTCAATTAACCTTTATTTCTTGCACTTTTTAAAAGAATTTAGATATATCAGAAATATCTTCAGCTATGTCTATCATTTATATTTAGTTTAGTTTTGTTTTTAACTCAAATGATCCATGTTACATATCTGTAATAACATTTAGCATTTCTTGTATGTATTCTATTCCTTAATGCATTTCTCTGAAGATATTAAATGTTTTGACTCTGTATTCCTGGTCTATTTTCTGTTATCTCTGTTACCTTTATCGAAAGTTATTTCTGCTAATTCATTACCATGCCTTTGCTCTTTTGTGCTTTAGGTTTCTCTCAACATCTGATGATGGGTAGATAGATTGATAGATACAGATACAGATATATCGATATGTGTCGTGTATATGTCCGAGTGTATGTGTGTGCATAAGATTTGTATTTGTTTATTTATTAGACATATTACTAAGTCGGCTTGTTCAATTTGTATGTAAATATTGAATTGGACAGGACTTGCTTCAGAAGCTAGCACAGTTGCTTGTGTAAACAGAACTAGAGAACTAAAGGACACCAATCTTGCTGGATGGAGTGTTTTCCTAAATAATATTATTAACATGAGAGGCATAGTATTTTTTGACCCACCTTGTATTACCTTGTTGTCACTAAGAGTATGGAGGAAAACACCACTGTTACTGCTTTCTGGCTCAAATGGGTGGAGGAAGTTCACAGATGAAGGTCCCTGCTCAGGCTCTTGCCAAGGGATAAATATCAAGGTTGCTGTCCAACCTTGATAGTTACCCTTTGGCAAACTCCTGCCTCTATGATCACCCCCTTTGTAGATGGATCACTCTTAGTGTTGCTCCCACCTTCTCAAGTAGCCTTTCTTGCTTACCTTTTGTCTTGTATCTTTCTTCATTGATTCCGTCTTGTCTCCTTGCCAGCTTTCAAAGGTTCTTCACAATCTCTGCTAAATAGAAATACACCAGCCAAACCTCTTACTTCCTTAATATCGTTGGAGGATATCTTACATACCATAGGTGGACAATTTTTTTTGTACCATCTAGTAAATATTTTAGACTTTGTGGGTCATAAGGTCTCTTTTGCAACAACATAACTCTGCTCTTTTACTGTGAAATATTTCATGGTTAATATAAAAATAAAATAAAAATTTGTTGTGTCCCAATAAAACTTTATGTATGAAATAGACAATAGGCAGGACTTGGCCTGCAGTCCATAGGTTTGCTTTCCCTCCCTAGATAATATAAGCTTAAAGGATTTCAAACAACCATTTCTTAAACTTAATTTTTGAAAAAAATCTTTCTACTGCCGCTTATCAACTTGGAATACTGCTCCAAATTCTTCAAGAGGAGATGAAAGTAGCACGATAGCTTTTATCTTCATTAATTTAACAAAAATATTTTTACATCTGAAAAGGAATGCTTGTCGATAAATACAACTTCAGGGTAAAGAATAATTCAGAATATTTTAAGTTCATTTGTATTATATTTTCCTCTATTGCTTCAAAGTTCCCAAAGATGAAAAAGGAAGCTTCAATCTCAAATTCCTGAACAAAATGAAAAATGACTCATAACTACATACTCGGCTATAAATATGAAGATAAAATCTGCAGTATGTAAAGTAACTTGTTATATAAATTTCCACAATATTATTTGTTTAAACTAGAGAGAATAAAATATATACTTGGCATCCATGTATAAAATATACTTGATAATCTTTATAAATGCTGGGGGAAAGGTTCATAATAAAAGCATGATCTGTAGTAATGCAGGAGATATTAGGTAGGATTTAAAAGTCATTAAGAGAGTGTTTTTATTTAAAACACAATGAGAATCTAAAAACATTAGCAGATTACACTATAGCATGTATAGAGTTATTTTATATCTTTTAAGATAATTATATTTCTTCAGGTTTCAATCCCTTAATGGCAGATTTACTCTTTGTATATGAGTCCTCTCAGTTGAATTACCACAATTTACTCTCCATTCTTCCTCTGGTAGTGTCCCAGAAAGACACACACTTTTTTAACAGGGAGTAAATACTTGCACTTTCATTGCTTTACACCTCATTCTTTCCTACTGGTCATCGCCAATTTTGTTTGTGTGACTCTATGCTCACTGTGTTGTCACCACTGGTCTTGTGCTCGTATTGTTGTTATCCTCTCTATACTCAGATAATCACTCTTGTAGAGGAAGGTGTACACTAGATGCCACCCCACCCCCAAATCCAATCTTTGTCCTTCTCTGTCTTGCTTCCTTCCCTGGAAGTTCTATCCCTGAGCATTGCAATGCCAGGGTTTCCCTGCTAGCTGGCTTCCAGTTGGATTTAACTAATGAAAAGGACCAGCAAGAGACTGGGATATGAGACAGATCAGAAGGCTTTTTTTTTTTCCTCTGCCTTCTATGTCTTTCAGCAGTGTCTTTCTTGCAGTGCTTGTAACCCTTCAGAACCTCATATTACCAGCTGATTACTCCCACATTGTTCCAACAGTCACTGGGCTTCTGTAGCAGAGTTTTCTCCCTTTGCTCCTTCAATCCTAACAATCACAAAGGCTTACTACTCTTTTCCAGCCTCTATTTACCCATCTTATGTTTGTTTCCTTTTTGCTGTCCTCACCCTATAGGTCTTCTTCTCTTTAAAATCCCCTCACTTAAAATATCTGTCAGCTTTCTTTCTTGTTGGACCATGTTGTAAGAAATAATTTAGATCCTGAATGATTTTCTTTAGCTGATTTCTGCTGTTTATTAACTCTCCCAGCTCCATATCTAATCTTTATAAAATTGGAATATATTTTCTAAAATAAGCATTTATTTCTTAAATTCAATGCTACGGACTAGTAATACAAATATAAGCCTACATATACATAGAACGTTTATAGAATTTGAAGTCTAGATGATTTCATGGTTCATATAATAATAATAATGTAGTATCTTTTTCAAAAATTTCCATGTAGTCTCTGTTCCAAATATTTATTTTTGACCTTCATTAACAAGTGTTTTTAGATTTAGTCCTACACAGCTTAATGCTCTTCTTAAATCGATTTCCTTCGCTATTCTTCACTCTCTAAAAGTTTAAAATTTGACTTTTGTTTTTTCACCTTGAAATCTTCTTCCCCACATAAAAAGAAAACACTGGTAGTTAATAATGAATTTATTAACAATAAATCTATAGCGTAATTTATCCCAGAAGGATTGACTTCTCCTAATAGATTGCTGGCTCACCTAGAATTTCACAGCTAGGGAGCCACTTTCTTCAAAGTAATGAGCAATTATGACATTGTCATCAAACAATAGCATGCTGTCTCCACAAATCTCAATATAAAATATTTTGCCTTTGGGAAACATATCAAGGAAATTATTGAAACTCAAGGAGTCTTCCATTACTTAGTCTATAATGTTTGTTGAGTACATTTATATAAATGTGGTTAAAAATGTAACACTAGATATTATTGCCTGGAAGCACAAGGAGATGATAATATCACTGATGTAAGAAAATACAGTTCTTCACTAAAGTAGGACACTGCTTTTATTACAAATTACAGTTGTCGTACTGAAGTTTAATTAAAATTTCCTCTAGAATCGAAAAGACTTCGCATCAAGAGACTATATCCTATTGTAAAACCTAGGAGAAACCATTTCTTTTTTGAGTAATTTAAGTTTGTCAACATCATAACAGCTGAGTCTCACTCGGAGATAAACTGTGAAATCAAGTGTATATTTTTCACAATTCTTTCATCATTCTCCATTTTTACCATGGTACACTTTCAGTGGAATATGTATCCCTGCCACATTGGAAAATGGGATGTTAGAAAAATCCTGAATGTGTTGGCCGTGTTTTCTTTATCTACTTGTGTTCATGCCTTTCACCATGAGAAAGGCCTGCCCCATGTTGCTACTTCTACCTGAGAAAAACAGGGAGCTGTTCTGGAAATACACCTGCTGTTCATAATCCACATTAACTCTCGAACTTGTGTATGAAAAAAAGACTGCTAGTTTATATAAGCCATTGTAATTTTGGGATAGTTTGTTATATAGCATAGTCACATCAATAGTTGCATTATACAAACTCTTTAGCAGAGAAATAATCAGAGGAATTCTAATAAATGAGACTTGCTGAAAGACAGCAGAACAGATTTGCATATCATTTAACAAATGCAGGTACAGTCATATGTAACAACATTTTGGTTAATAATGAACCACATATAAGAAGGTGGCCCCATGATATTATAACACTGTAACTTTACTGTACCTATTCCATGTTTAGATACACAAATGTGTCCCATTGTGCTACAATTGCCTAAAGTATTCAGTACAGTAACATACTGTACAGGTTTGTGGCTTAGGAGCAAGAGGCTATACCATATGGACTGGATGTGTAGTAAGCTATATCATGTAGGTTTTTGTAAACACACTCTGTGAAATTTACAAAATGGCAAAATTCCCTAAAGATGCATTTCTCAGAAAGTATACCCACTATTAAAAGCATAACTGTATTTATGTATTGGTTTACACAAGAAACCATTAATTTCTACAATCTTCTCTGACCACTTGAGGAAAAGAGAATAAAAGAAAAAGCACAGATAATATTGGTATGCTTCTAACCTTGGATAAAATGTGTGTTCGGTGTGGTAAGGAAACAACTCTCTGCTGCTTATATTACAATTTTTAAGAAGTTTCAAACAGTGTGGTTTGTGTCCAAGATTAGTTTAGTACAATAGCCCTTTCAGAATGTGTTTTGTTTTGCTTGGTGTTTTTCTGTAAAGCCATTCATCTGCCTTAAGTGAAGATTTGGGACTGCTAGAATTCAAGTGATAGCCACTATGCTTCACTAAAAGAGTACCTAAAGATATTACCACTTTCTTTCTTCTGAATAATTCACATAAAATGCTGCTAGGTACAGATGAGCAAGGCAGGTATCTTCAAAGGAAGGTGGTGGTAGCATCTTATCATGGGGCACTGAAACCAAGTGGGGTGAGGAGGAAGTCTGTGCAGGGTGGGAAATGGCAGCAGCTTGTCAAGGGTGCTGGAGCCTGAGCATGTTAAAATTATCTCTAGTGTTTCAAATAATTATTCAAGGTTATTCTCTACATCTGGATAGATTTTTTAAAACACTTTGTAAAGGGGCAGGCAAAATGAGTGTGTTTGTGTGTGTGTTTAAATGGATTCGTGCAGCTACATCAGATTACACTCTTTTCTGTATGTCAAACAGCTAGTTGTCATTACTGCTTTTTAAAAAATAAATCTTCAACTAAAATATGATTTACAATTAATTCATCTAATCATTCTATGACTGTTTCTATTACCAAAAATTTGCATATAAAAGAAGCTCCCTAATGAAAAAGAATTTGCTATATTTCATTATTAAAATGAATACACAAAAAAAGTTTGATAGGCTATTTAAGACAGTTGTATCAGGAAGTGTATTGTAGAGCAGAAAAATTGAGGATGGATTTAAAAGCAAAACAAAATAAAGCATT
Source organism: Nomascus leucogenys (assembly GCF_006542625.1). NCBI lineage: Eukaryota > Metazoa > Chordata > Mammalia > Primates > Hylobatidae > Nomascus > Nomascus leucogenys. Next base: position 81,417,695 of record NC_044383.1, read on the forward strand.
TATTTTGCATTCAAACTACATTAAGGAAAATTCTTTGCAAAATTTAATTGCAATTTTCAAATACTTCCAGTAATTTCTTGGAGATGACTATAATCTAGGAAAGTCATTAGCATACCCAAATTTAGCTATTACTCCATTATATCTCAACCTAGTGACTGTGACAATACCTTCCTATGATGTTTGCTAGGAAGGAGTAGCAAGGTCAGAAGCAATGCTTTACCTTCTAGTAAACCCCAGGGTTTCATTGTCAGGGAACTTTACCAATCCTGGGGAATTTAATCATCCTCAGCTCCCTCTCTCTTACTACTTTATACAAATATACCCTGGAGCACTTGACTGCCAATACTCTACTTGCCCCCAGTCGTGTTCCCAATGTCTTCCAAAAAGGAAAAGCAAATTACAGGAGAAGAGTGACCACCATTTGATAGAAAATCCATAGATTAAGGATACTTTATTGGCAAGATTGCTAGTTAGCATCTTCATACTTTCAAAACAATTTGAGCTGAAAGGAAAGGTGTCTCATACTTTAACCTGACCAACTACCCATTATCTTTTATTGCCTCCAGGGTTCTTTACAGAGTATTCCTTAAATTCATTGCTGGTTCTTCAATTTCTAATTTGCACCTGACTTGCCAGTTTAGATCTAGATGTTTTCTTCAGTTGAAGAATGTGTTTAAGTTAGAAAGATAGGCTTTCTTTTCTCTGTGAGTATGTCTTCCATTTATTAATTAGAAATTGTTTTATTCAAATATCTGGAATTTCCCCTTTCAGATATTAGTAAATATTTATAATTAGATTTCTATCTTTTTATTTATCTTTGCACCCACAGTTGGCATAATTCCCCTTCTAAAACTAAGAAATAATAATTACCATTAGTATATTGAGTGTTTTTTGTATTCAAGTCATGGTGCTGGTATTTTATAACCAGGACATCATTAAATCTTTGCAGCACCGGAAATGGTAGGAATAATTAATAATATCATAATATAGATGAGAAGCTGGGATTCTGTGAAGTTATTAGTTTGTCCAGGAGCCCCTGTAACTGGCAAGGCCAAAATCTATACAAAGCCTGTCTAATTCTAGAGCTTGAGCTTGGCAGGATCTCATCAAGAATTTGCTAACAAGTTCCTTTGGCTTTCTCACTTTTATCGGAAGTCCAAATTTAACTGCTCTATGACTATCTCATTGTAACCTGCTGGCGAATATCCCTAACATTTTTTTCCACAATCACTACTGATTAAGACCAATGTTTGGAAAAAAATTGTTCATTGCCACCTGTAGCACGGGTATCTACATATAGCTATGGCTATAGTTACAGCTATATACACGTAGATTTAAGTAAAGGGCTTTTATGATTGTGCGGACTGGTAAATCTAGAATCTGTAGGGAAGACCAAGAGGCTGGAAACTTAGGTGGGAGTTAATGCTTCAGTCTTGAAGTCAAATTTCTACTTCACTAGAAATCTTCAGATTTCACTCTTAAGGCCTTTAATCGATTAGATGTGGCCCATTCACATTACTGAAGGTGATTTTCTTTATTAAAGTCAACTTGTTTTAGATGTTAACCACATCTATAAAATACCTTTATAGAAATATCTAGATTATTGTTTGATTAAATAACTGGGTACTATAGCTTACCCAAGTTGATATATAGAATTAACCGTTACACTACCTATAACAAGAAGCTGGCATTTCTTTTCGTAAGAAATTGTAATAACCAATTTAATGTAGCAATTTACTAAATGTAAATATGGAAAAAATAACCCCTCCAATGGTATAGCTTCAAAGATTTGTAAATTTCTTAACCAAATATGAAAATATTGAGTTAGTTGTACAATCCTGATCAGACTTACAAAACCCTATTCATGAGTTTTAACTATTTAAGTATGACATATTGAGTCACAATGATTCTGAAGACATTTACACCTCAAGAAATTTAATTTACCATTGATATTCACTTTGGTCTTCATGCACATGCTATATGTATTCATGTCACCTGTTTCTGTCATTCATTACACTATGCAATCAGACAAATTATTTTCGAAAAGTTACTAACATTATATGATATTGAAGTCTTTGCAACCAAATGTTATAATTTTCCTAATCAACTTTTTATTGATAGCATTATTATGAAATATATGTTGGTTTTCATTTGATATGCTTCCACATCATTTAGTTATTATATTAGATTGATCAAATCATCCATTGGTTCATTCATGTATTAAAGATTATTGAACATATTGTAGGTACTGAGAATACAGTGGTGAGAAAAGAGAAATTGTTCTTACCCATAGAGTTTAGTTGTTTTGAGAGAAAGTGATTGCATTATTATTTCTATAATATTTCCCCTCCCCCCCTTTTTTTTTCCAGGCTGGAGTGCAATGGCTCAATCTGGGCTCACTGCAAACTCTGCCTCATGTGTTCAAGAGAATCTCCTGCCTCAGCTTGGCTAATTTTTGTATTTTTAGTAGAGGTGGGTTTCACCATGCTGGCCAGGCTCGTCTCAAACTCCCAACCTCAGGAGATCTGCCCACCTTGGGCTTCCAAATTGCTGGGATTACAGGTGTGAGCCACCGCGCCCAGCCAATATTCCCTTTTTTGACACCATATCTTATCCATCAATAAATTGTCTTGGCAAACTGAGTTCTTTTCTAGAGCTTCAAAACATCTTTCCACCTCCACTGTACTTTTCTGGCACAAACTGACATCATCTCTGGTCTGCGTTACTGGTTACTGCTGTCACTTCCTATCTGGTTCCTCCTGCTCCTGCTGTCCTAGGTACTCTGTTGGTCTCCTTGCTCTGAAGCAAATTATGTGTATTTATGAGAAATAATGGGATGTTTTAATATGTATACATTGTGCAAAGTGTCAGTGAAGCTAATGAACTTATCTGTCACCTCACTAACATCATTTTTTATGGTGAGGACATTAAAATCTATTATTATTATTATCATTTTCATACAGGGTCTTACTCTTTGACCCAAGATGGAGTGCAGTGGTGTGATCCAACCTCTCCTCCTGGGCTCAAGTGATTCTCGTACCTCAGTCTCCTGAGTAGCTGAGACTACAGGCGTGTGTGACCACACCCAGCTTGTTTCTGTATTTTTAGTAGAGATGGGTTTTGCCATGTTGCCCAGGCCTCTCTCAAACTTCTGAGCTCAAGCAATCCACCTGCCTCAGACTCCCAAAGTGCTGGGATTTCAGGTGTGAGCCACTGCGCCCAGCCAAAAATCTATTATTTTAGTAATTTTTAATTAATATATTGTTAACCGTAGTCACCATGCAGTGCATTAGACCACTAAAACTTTATCCTCCAGTCTAACTGAATATTTGCATAATTTAATCAACAGCTCTCCTTTCCCCATTCTTCTCCCTCCCCACATCTAGCCTCAGGTAACCACCTTTCTGCTTCCTGTTTCTATGACATTGACTTTTTTAGATATCACATATAAATGAGATCATACAATAATTGTCTCTCTATGCCTGGTTTATTTCATTTAGCATAATGTCTTCCAGTTCCATTTGTTTCATGATGTTGCAAATGACAGAATTTCCTTTTTTAATTCTTAATATTATTATATTATATGCATGTGCCATATTACCTCATTCATTCATTCATGGGCACTTAAATTGATTTCTTATATTGACTATTGTGAATACTGCTGAAATTAACGTGGGAGTGCAGATATCTTTTCAACATACCTATTTCAATTCCTTTGTATGCATACTCAGAATTGGAGTTGCTGGATCATATGGGAATCCTAATTTTAGAATTAGACTGTGTAATTTACATTCCTATCAACATTTTGCAAGGATTCCCTTTCCTCCGTATTCTCCCCAACACTTGTTATCATTTATCCTTTTGATAATCTCCATTCTCACAGGTGTAAGGTGATATCTTATTGTGATTTTAATTTGAATTTCCTGGTGATTAGAGACTTTTAGCATATATACAGATATATATAATTATATATATATAATTCATATCCCTTTTGAAAAGAAATGGTTATTCAGATTCTTTGCCCTTTTTAATTAAGCAGTTTGATTACTTACTATTGAGTGGTTCAAGTTGCTTATATATTTTACATATTAACCCCTTGCCCGATGTATGGTTTACAAATATTTTCTTAATATGTGGGCTATCATGTCAATCTATTAACTGTTTTCTATTCTGTGCAGAAGCATTTTAGTTTGGTGCAAAGCCAATTGTCTATTTTTGCTTTTGTTAACCTGTGCTTTAGGCGTCCTATCTAAGAAATCATTGTCCAGGCCAAGGTTGTGGAGCTTAGCCCCAACGTCTTCTTCTATAAGCTTTACTGTTTCATGTCATACATTTAAGTTCTTTATCATTTTGAGTTGATTTTTGTCTATGGTATAAGTGCCCAATTTCATTTTTTTTTCTTTGCTTATGGATATCCAATTTTTCCATCATCATTTATTAAAGATATTCTCATTTTTCCATTATGTGTTCTTAGCACATTTGTCAAAAAACAATTAGCCATCAATACTTGGATTTATATCTGGATTTTCTATCCTGTTCCATTCACCAATATGTCTGTTTTTATGTCAGTATCTGTTTGATTTATATAGCTTTACAATAGATTTTCATATCACATAGTGTGTTGGCTCAAGCTTTGTTATTTTTGCTGAAGATTGCTTTGCTATTTGGGGTCTTTAATGGTTCCGTACATATATGAGGATTTTTTTCTATTTCTGTAAAAAAAATTAGAATTTTGAAGAGATTATAATAATTTTAGATGGTTTTAGCTAATATGACCATTTTAACAATATTAATTTTTTTCCATCAGTAAAAATGAGATATCTTTCCATTTATTTGTGTCTTCTATTTCATTCATCAATATTTTATGGTTTTCAGTGTACAGGTCTTTCACCTCCTTGGATATATTGGTTCTAATTATTATTATTATTATTGCCATTGAAAATAAAATTGTTTTCTTCATTTTTTTCAGATAGTTGATTTTTAGTGAATAGAAATGCTATCGATTTTTGCACATGGATTTTGTATCCTATGACCTTACTAAATTTATTTCTTATTTCCAACAGTTTTTTTGGTGGAGACTTTAGGGGTTTGTATATATAAGATTATGTCATCAGCAAACAGAAACCATTTCAGTTTACCACTGGGATAAATCCCACTTAATCAAGATGAATGATCTTTTTAACATGTTGTTGATCTTTGTTGGTATTTTATTGAGGATTTTTGCATCTGTGTAGATTGGTCAGGGGTATTGGCCTGTAGTTGTTGTTGTTGCTGTTTTTCCATGTAGTATCCTTGTCTTGCTTTGATATCAGGATAATGCTGACATTATAAAATGAGTTTGGAAGTAATAACTTCTCTTCAATTTTTTGGAAGAAGTTTATGAAGCTATCAGTTCCTAGACATTTTTAATAGAAGACATTTTGTCATTTATAAGAATTGTTGGCTCAAATTACAACTTGGAATTTTGTATTATTTATTATTCATGCCAATATGGTAAATAAAGCACATTGATCCATTTGCAAGACAATTTTAAAATTTTATATTTAAAATTTTATATTACTTATTATGTATGCCCATATGATAAACAAAGTACACTGATCCATTTGCTAGGCAATTTTAAAGAACAATTTTGTGGACATTTAACAGTTGCTAGCACAATTCTCAAATAAGGAAATTTTTCTCTCTTTCTTTTAAATGTTTCAAAATTTTTTAACAGTACAAAAATTTGAATGCCTGGGGATATGATTCTGGATATACTTATTCCAACTTGACTGTACAAATGGCCATATAGCCATTAAACTATAAAACTCATTTCCTGGCCCAAAAATATAAAAGATAAACGTCCTTAATACTTCTGATAAAAGATCTTAGGACTTCACTGAATTTATTCTCTTATAATCTCAGAAATTCTTATTATTCAATTCTAAACCTGAGAACTGTCTTAGCATTTAGGTTAATTAGTCATCTAAGAAAAAAAGTAAAAACTATTTTAAACATTTCAAAACAGATATTTTCAAGACTTAATGTATAAGCATGATTATATCTGCATTGAAATTTTTGACTCCTAGAAACACATTTGGAGGTTTGTGTATTATTTAGGTTGCATACTCTGGGTTTTTATGACAACTGATAATTTCCGTTTAAATTTCTAAAAAAATAATCATCCAAACTTCTATAGTATTTGTAAAGCCCTTTAGGATCATTTCTGTTATTGTTCACTTCTTTCTGCTCACAGAAACTAGCCTTCAGTACCTGACTGTAGATAGCTGTTCCGTGATAAATTTGTACATGGAACTATTACAATGACAGTGAAAAAGATGCATTTCTTAAACAGTCGAAGGTAATCAAGGTAGCCATCCAACTCATTTATTTATTTAATTTATTTATTTATTTTATGTGATGAAACATTTTTATTAAATTATAAGGTCTACACATATCTACAAATAGTTCTTGTCAGCTTAATGCTACTCTGGTTTTAATAAAAGGGAAAAAAAGTCAGGTAAGAAGGATGTTAATAACATGTGTTCTAGGTTGGAAGGAGGAATAAGTGATATTTGTCTATTTCAAATTTCCAAATATCATAACACAAAATTGGAAAGATTTTCCTTAGTAAATTTCTGTGTAGCTTTTATTAAACATTTTCACAGAGAAAAATGTCCATAATATTAGATGCTAAAAGTATTTTTAAAACGCTTTTGAATACTCTCAGCTGATCAAAACACCTAGAACTTTACATGTAAGCAATTTGTTATTTTCACATTATCAGTGGTTTATTTTCCTACAAATCAGTATGTGTTTCCTGTTGCATAAGTGAAAATTGTCCTACTTATCATTTGCTTTTTACATCCTATATTTGCATAAAATGTTGAAATTACTCCCACTTTATTTAACTTAGTATACCAGAATCCTTTTCAATCCATTGAATTAAACTCAATGTTATTTGAAAAACCTCGAAAACAAATGATGTTAACACAGCCGTCACTGTGAGCTAGTTTAGAGCGTTTATGTATTTTTTCTGTGGCACTTCCACACACTAGGTGCGCATGTCACCTAGTTTTTAAATTAAAAACTCAGTAATACTTTCCTTAAGATATTAATAATTTGTCATGTTTTCAAATATAAACAAGATGATATAAGGACAAACTATGTACTGTAAAAATATATTGAGAGACCAATGTAAATTATAAATCAAGTGCTATTATTAAACTTCTTATACTTGTAATATTGTCTTCTTTGTAAAAATGGTCATAGTCATGGTTATGGCATCAAAATTCTATGCCTTTTCTTATTTTAGATTTTTTTCCCTAAATATTGCTGCCCATCTCCAGTGAGAAATTATCTAGACTTATCATTTTGTGTTTCATAAAATGATAATAATATATAATGATTCTATATGAATGATGACAGTATACAGTTGACCCTTGAAAAATATGAGTTTAAACTGCATGTGAACACTAAACGTGAATTTTTTTCAATAAATATATTGGAAAGTTTGGGGGAGATTTGTGACAATTTGAAAAACACGGAGACAATCAGTATAGCCTAGAAATATCAACAATTATTTTTAAAAGTTAGGTACGTCATGAATACATGGAATGTCAGTAGATACTAGTTTATTTTATTATTTGCTACCATCAGATATAACAAATCTGTTATACAAAGTAAATATTTATCAAAACATAGAACACAGACCATACATGGCTCCATTAGCTGTCAAGAGAAAGGGGAACAAACTTAAAGATGCAATATTAATTCATAACTGCATAAAGTTAACTGTATACACACTCTACTACTTTTATAATTGTGTAACCACCTTCTGTTGTTGCTGTGGGCTCAAGTGTTGCGAGTATCCACTTATAACACCATGTGATGCTAATCATCTTTGTGTGAGTAGTTCCTTTCCCCAGCAAATTGTGATTCACTGTAAAAAGCGATCTCCCACAGTTCTGGAGTATTTTTTATCATATTTAGTGCCATACCATAAACCTTGAATAACACCATTGAAGCCATACAAAATGTCACTAGTGATGCTAGAAGTGCTCCCAAGCGTCAAAGTTACATTACAAGAAAAGTTGAATTGCTTGTTATGTACCATAGATTGAGGTTTGCCTGCCATTTCAGACAGGCGATAAAACTTGTAAAGAGATGCTGTAAACTAATGGGACTGATTTTCTCTGCCTTATGATTCTCTTAATAATATTTTATTTTCTTTAACTTTATTGTAAGAATACAGTAATATAATAAATATACAAAATGTGTGTTAACCATCTGTTTGCGTTATCAGGAAACCTTCCAGCCAACAGTAGGCTATTAGTAGCTAAGTTTTTGGGGAATCAAAATTATACGTAGAATTTTGACTGTGTGGGGGTCACCACTCTTAACTCACAAGCTGTTCAGGTATCAACTGTATATCTTCTAGAACACTGACATGTGAAGGCTATAATGAATTTAATGCTTAAAATCTTTTCTATCTATTGACATAGTTTCCTATAGAGTTTTACATAGCAAAACTCTTTAGGAAATCCATGAATGCGATGCAATTTCACCATAGTAATTTGCTCTATTTAATTGGTAACGACGGGAAGGGGTGTGCTTGTTACAAGCGGAAGCATTTTCCTTGCCTTCTAGTCATACTACTGGTGAGGAAGAGATTCCCATCCCAAGACTGGAGGGATAGGCAAACACACTGCATCTGACACTGGAACGATAAACTCAGCAGCAGTTTATTAGTCACATACACTTATAGCCTGGAGGAGGAGCAGACCACATGTCATGCAGGCCCACATGGGGCCACACGGGAGTTGTGCTCCAGAACTGAGTGAACAACCAGCGTCTCCACCGGAGATTGTTATTGGTTTATTTGAATAGTTTCACAGACTGACAAAGAACTGAAACCTGCTACTCAAGGATAAGTGGGAAGCACATCTAGTCAATTTATTAAGCAGGGTTGTTGGCTAGAAGACCTCATCCATCGGGGAAAAATGGGGATTGGAAGTTGTGGTTAGACCATTTGAGGCCCTCCTGGCTTCCCCCATTTGTCTAAGCAGCGCTTAATATTGGGCCTTAACATTAGACCTTTTACCGTGGGAAATAAGTGATGTAATGGAACCAGTTAGGAGAAAAAAAAAATGCTGCTCTACATTTAAGAAAGCCTGTGCATTAATCAAAATTTCTAAATATATTATCTGCACGGCCTCAAAAAGTAATCCAACTCTTGGAATTTGTTTTCCTCAAGGATGTAACAGAAAAACTAATACTTGACCTATGTCTCTTACGGTATTTTTTTAATTTAAACTTCTCACTTTGAGAGATGATTGTAAAGTCTCATGCACCTGTAAAGAGTGATACAAACATCTCTTGTACACCTAACCTAGGTTCCTCCAGTGATAACATCTTGAAATACAATATAAATCTAGTACAATATCACAACCAGGGTATTGACATTGATACAGTCCAGATACAGTATATTTCCATCTTCATAGGGATCCATTCTGTTTCCCTCTTACAGCGACACTTTCATCCCTTCATATTTCCATTCCTGATCCCTGACAACTCTCCATCTGCCCTTCATCTCTAGAATTTTGTCATTGCAAAATATTTTATAAAATTAAACCATACAGCGACATTTTGGATTAACTTTTTTCACTCTGTACAATTCCCTGGTGATTTATTCAAGCCGTTCTTTATAGCAATAATCCATTCATTTACATCTCAGAATATTGTTATATAGCATGGAGGATCTACAGCTTGTTTAATTCTCTGTATATTTGGTGATCATCTACATCATTTCCAGTTCTGGATTGTTTTCTGGCTATTGTGATTAAAGCTGTTATGAATATTTGTGTATAGGTCTTGTATAAAGATACGTCTGATTTCTCTGAGATATAAGCTCAAGAGTGTAATTTCTGGGTCATGTGATATTTTATTTAAAAATTTTCAAACTGTTTTCCAGAGTGAATGTACCACTTCACATTCCCATCAGCAGTGTATGAGTGATCCAGTGCCTTCAGGTCATCACCAGTGCCTTCAGGTCATCACCAGGTGATGTCACTATCTTTTGTTTTGTAAATTTTAGCCTTTCTGATGTACAATGTTCATTGTGGTTTTAATTGGTTTTTACTCGATGGCTAATGGTGTCAATTATTTGTGGAATTTTACTGATGTTTTTTATGACTTATTGCCATCTGTATTAACTATCTGGTGAAATTTCTGATATATTTTGCCAATTTTCAATTTGGATTTGTGTGTTTTGTTTTTTATTTATTTTTTACTGTTGATGTTTGAATGTTCATTATGTATGCTAGATGTTAGTCTTTGACAGACATGTGGTTTGCAAATATTTACTCCCAGTCTGTGGTTTGCTTTTTCATCTTCTTAACAGGGTCTTTTGAAGCACAAATCATCTTAATTTTAATTAGGTCTGATTTATCCATTTTTTTATTTTAGATGATAATTTTGGTATCAAATCTAGACCTCATTGCTTAGGCCTGGATTCCAAATACATTGCCTTATGTGTTTTCTAAAAGTTTTATAATTTTATATTTCAATTCCTGAATATATTTTCATACAAGGCATGTGGATTAATTGGAGGTTCATAGTTTCTCTTATGACTATCCTATTACTCTGGAACAATGCGATAAAAACACTATTTTTTCTTATTTAAATATGAGTCTGTCAAAAAATCAGTTGACTATATTTGTGTGAATCTGTTTATAAGTTCTCTATTTTGTCTTTTATTTAACACATTGATTGATGTGTCTATTTATCTGCCAATATCACATTCCTGATATAGCTGTATAACCGACTTACGCAATAATGGGTTGAGTGATTTCTCCCATCTTATTTTTCATCAAGATTGTTTTAGCTCTTCTCTGACTTTAATATTTCCATATGAATATTAGAATAAGCTTATCTATGTCTGTAAAAAATCTTTTAAAATATGACTTAAATTACATGAAATCCATAGATTGATTTGGGGGAGAATAGACATCTTTACTATATTAAGTCTTCCAATCCAGGAACACACTGTATCTCCCCATTTACTTAGGTTTTCTTTGATTTTTTGCATCAGCTTTTTGTAATTTTTAGCATATATATTTCATACAACTTTTTTGTGTTTTTGCCAAAATGTTTTATTTTCTCTGGAGTGAGTACAAATGATGTTGTATTTTTAATTTGGTTTCCACATGTTCCTTTTTAATCTACAGAAATATGATTGAGTTTTGCGTATCGATTGATCTTGTATCCTGCAAAATTGGTGAACTCAATTATTAGTTCTAGAAGGCCTTTGTTTCTGATATACAAATATATATCACAGCGATCCATATATATATGGAATATATATATAATATAAAATTTTATCATTGCAAAACATTTTATGAAATTAAACCATACAGCAACATTTTGGATTAACTTTTTTCACTCAGTACGATTCCCTGGTGATTTATTCAAGCTGTTCTTTATAACAATAATCCATTCATTTACATCTCAGAGTATTGTTATATAGCATGGAGGATCTACAGTTTGTTTAATTAACTGTATATTTGGTGATCATCTACATTGTTTCCAGTTCTGGAAAAATATATATATATATATATATTCCTTAGGATGTTCTATGTAGACAATCATGTCTACATGATTTCCCCACCTGAAAGTGGAAAAAGTCTTGTTTCTGCTATTCCATTCTAGATGTCTTTTCTTTTCTTTTTTTTTTTTTTAGTTTAATTCAGTGACTACAACGTTCAGTTCTATGTTGAATAAGAATGGTGAGAGTTGTCATTCCTTACCTTGTTCCTGATGTCTGTGAGAAGGGAGTAAGACTTCACTATTAATTATAGAACCAGCTGTAGGTGTTTCGTGGATGCTCTCTGTGAAGTCATGGAAATTATTTTCTGTTCCTGGTTTGCCAAAAGCCTTTTTCATCATAAATGTGTACTGAATTTCATTAAATGCTCTTTCTGTATCAATTAATATAATCATGTTTTTTTCTAATTTAGCCTGTTGATATGATACAGTATAGTATTGTTTCAAATGGTAAACCAACTCTTCATATGTCAGTAGAAAATCTGTTGTAGAATAGTGTTAAATTCTTGGTTATCACACAGAATTATTGTTAAAATTTACTGAATTTAACTGCCTAATATTTTAAGAATTTTGGGGTCTAGGTTTATGAGAGATATTGTTCTGCAGTTTTCTTTTCTATTTCCTTCTTTGCTTTGTTTCTTCTTCTTTCTTTCTTTCCTTCCCTTCTTCCTTTTATTTTCTTTGTACTGTCTTTAGTTTTGATATCAGGATAATACTCATCTCATGAAATGAGTTGGAAAGTATTCTCTTCTGTTTTCTGCAGAAGGTTACATAAAATTGGCGTCAATTCTTTAAATGTTTCGTAAAGTTTAACAGTGAAGCCATGTGGATTCAAATATTTCTTTCTAGGAAAGGTGTTAATTAAAAATTCAAAATGCTTAATGATTATAATACTGTTTTCAATTTATTTTGATTGAATTGTGGTACTTTGCAGTTTTTGAAGAATCAGTTCAGTTATTCTCAGTTGTCAAGTTGTACCACAAAGTTGTTTATAGAATTTCCTTATTATCTCTTCAGTAAGTTCACGATCCTTAGTGATACCTTCTGTTTCATTTCTGCTATTAGTCATTGCATTTTTCTCTTTTTACCTTTATCATTCTTGCGAATGGTTTATCGATTTTATTGATATTTTCAAATAATTAGCTTTTTGTTTCATTGATTTTCCTTTATTGTTTCCATAATCTTAATTTTATTATTAATTTTGCTATTATTTCCTTTTCTTTTTTGGGTTTTTTTTTTTTTTTTTTTTTTTTTTTGAGGCAGAGTCTTGCTCTGCTGCCCAGGCTGGAGTGCAGTGGCACGATCTCGGCTCACTGCAAGCTCCGCCTCCCAGGTTCACACCATTTTCCTGCCTCAGCCTCCCAAGTAGCTGGGATTACAGGCACCTGCCACCACACCCGGCTAGTTTTTGTATTGTTAGTAGAGAAGGGGTTTCACCGTGTTAGCCAGAATGGTCTCAATCTCCTGACCTCGTGATCTGCCTGCCTCGGCCTGCTACAGTGCTGAAATTACAGGCATGAGCCACCATGCCCGACCAATTTTGCTATTATTTTCTAATTATTTCTTCTTTCTCCTTGTTTTAGGCTTAATTTACTCTTCTTTGTTCTAATACTAAAAATAGGAACTTAAGTTATTGATTTGAAATTGTTTCTTTTTCTGATGTAAACGATCGTATAATTTTTTTTTTCTCAGAAGTGCTTTAGGTGTATCTCACCTATATGGATGTATTGTATTATAATTCTCATTTAATTTCATGAATTTTTTGTTCCCTTTGAAATTTCCTATTTGGCTCACAGATTATTTAGAAATGTGTTGCTCAGTTTCCAAATGTTTTAAGATTTTTTTTTCTGTAACCAGTTTCTAGTTTGATTGCATTATGGTTGGAGAAGATACTCCACATAGTTTTAAATTTCTCTAAATTGTTTAGACTGTTTTATGATCCAAGATATAATCTATATTGGTGAGTGTTCTCACCATATGAAGTGAAGCATGGGAACTTGAAGGAAATGTACATGCTGCTCTTGCAGATCAAACAGTTCTGTATGTGTCAGTTAGTTCCTATTAGTTGATGGTGTTGTTCACCTCTTCTGTGTCTTTGCTAGTTTTCTGTCTATTGATTGTATTACTGAGAGTGGGGTGTTGAAGTTTCCAACTACAATTTTAGATTTGTCTATTCCTCCTTCTAACTCTTGTATTCTTTCCTGTGTTTAGAAGATCTATTATGTGGTATATACCCATTAATGATCACTATGACCTCTGTTTTAGTTTGCTAGGGCTGCTATAAACAAAAAGACACAAGCAATGAGGCTTAAACAACAGAAATGTATTTTATCACAGTTCTGGGGCTAGAAGTCTAAGATAAAGGTATTGGCAAGTTCATTTCTTCTCAGGGCTCCCTTCTTGGCTTGCAGTTAGAGCTTCCTTCTTGTGATGTGCTCACATAGCCTATTCTCTGTGAAAGCACATCCCTGATGTCTCTTCTTCTTTTAAGGATGCCAATCACATTGAATTAGTGCCACTCTTCTGACATCATTTAAACTTAATTCCCTATTTAAAGGCTCTATTTCCAAATACAGTCACACTGGCATTAGGGCTTCAAGATATAAATTTTGGTAAACATAATTCAGTCAATAAAAACATTTTAATGGATTATTTTATCATTATAACATATCTTTTTTAACTGATAATTTTCTTTGCTTTGAAACCTGTTTTACCTGATATTAATATAGTCACTCAATTTGTTTTTTTAATGTTAACATGGTTTATCTTTCTCCTTTAAGTTTCATCCTGCATATGACATTGAGTTTGAAGTGTATTTCTCTAATACAGCATATAAAGCATGGATTTTTTAAAAATCCACTCTGTCAATCTCTGTTTTTTAATCAGTGTATTTCCATAATTTACATTTAAGTAACTTTTTGTTGTGGTGCTACATAAATCTGTGATTTCATTTATTTCTATTTTCTCTATTTCTCATTCTTTATTTTTCTTTTCTTCCCTTCATTTGGATTACATGAATATTTTATAGAATTCTATATTTTTCATTGTGTTTTTGAATATATCACTTTGTATAGTTATCTTAGTGATTGTTCTAAGCAGTACAATATACCTATATATGACTTACCACAACCAACAGTTACTGACATTTTACTTTTTTTTTTTTTTTTTTTTGAGACCAGGCTCTGTCTGTGTTGCCCAGGATGGGTTTGAACTCCCGAGTTCATGTAATTATCTCACCTCAGCCTCACGAGTAGTTGGGATTACAGGTGCAAGATACCGTATCTAGTGATATTTTACCACTTTAAGTAAGTACTGAATCTGTAGTTCTATTAGTATCTCTGTCCCTCCCCATTATAAAAATTTGTCTCAATTATTTCTCTGCATACACTGGCCATCACATGATTTTTGCTTCTGCCATCTAATATGATTTTTAAAACTCGTGAGGAGAAAAAATATATTTTCCCTAATGTACCTATTTTTAAATGAAATCCCAGACGTTCTGTCATCCTTTTCATTCTAATTGGATAGATTTTTTAGCCATTCTTTAAGGGTAAATTGCTAGGATAAAATTAAATGTTTCTTTGCCCGAGCATATTTTAATTTCCCCATCAACCATGAAGGACAGTTTTGCAAGATACTGAATTTGTGGTTGACAGTTCTTTTTCCTTTCAGCACTTAAAAATATTGTGCCCCTTTCTTCAGACCTTCACGGTCAAATTGGAATTTCACTCTTACTTGAATAAGTTGGGTTTTTTTTTTTTTTTTTTTTTTTTTTGCTATAGATAATGCATCATTTCTCTCTGGTTGCCTTTAAGATATCTTTCTTTGTCTTTCATTTTTAGAAGTTCACTTATCATGTGTCATGGAGAGGATCGCTTTGAATTTACCTTGTATGGGATTCACTCAGCTTCTTGAATCTGTAAATTCATATATTTTTTGCCAAATTTGGGGAGATTTCAGCAATTATTTTTGAATATTTTATACCTATATTCTTTCTTCTTTTTTCCTGAGTCTCCAATAATAGAAATTCTAATAGAAGATGTTGTGTTTGATATTATGTTCTGTTCCACATGTCCCTGAAACTGTGTTCAGTTTTTTTTCAGTCTAGTCTGTGATTCAGATGGAGTAAATTCTGTTGATCCCCTTAAGTTTACTGCTTCTATCTTCTGTCATCTCCGCTCTACTACTGAGCCCATTAAACAAATGGAAGGTATAAGATAGAGTCAAATGGAAATTATGGAACCAAGAAATGCAATAACCAAATAAAAATTCACTTGATGGGTTTTTATTTTGGTTATTACATTTCTTGATTCCGTAATTCCCATTTGATTCTATCTTATAACTTCTACTTATTTAATGACATTTTTATTTTTTTCCATTGATTTCAAGAAATGTGTAATTAATTATTGAAGTATTTTTGTGATAACTACTTTGAAATCTTTGATATACAGTTCTAATATGTTATTTGTGTCCATGTCAGCAACAATTGGTTGGCTTCTTTTTCTCATTCAAGTTTTGATTTTTTCTAGTTCTTGGTACGATGAGTGATTTTTGACTGCATCCTGGGCATTTTAGATTGTATGTTAGGAGACTCTTAATCCTATTTAAATCTTCAATTTTAACAGGCAGTTGTCTTACTTAGGTTTAGTGTACAGGTACTGGTCTAGTTTTGTGGGGTGTAATTCCAATAACAATTTAGTTTTCTGAGCCTTCACAATGCTATTCTGAACTGCTTTGTTCTGAATCAGCTTAATGTCTCGCTATTCCCTGCTGGTACTGATGGCAGAGGTGGAAGTTGCTTCCCTAAGCACCCAGATCTCTTATGTAGGAGATGCTGAATGTGCAGGATGGAGAAAGAATATTTCATGCAGAGCATTGGACTTCCTATTATGTCACGGGTGGTGGCACCAAAGGGAGCGAGGTGCCTACCTGAACTATCTTTAACCCACTGGATAGAGGACAAATTGATGCCTGACTTAGAACTACTTCTTCCATTGCAGTGGAGGGCTAAGCATATTGTTTTTTATTGTTGGGCAGAAGATGAAAAAACACCAGGCCTGTTGGCACTTCCAGTGCAATTGGAGAAGCCCATCTGCTGCTAACAAATGTAGGACATGGTTTGGGTAGGAATGACAGGCACATTGGATTGCCTCTGCTGGAGGACCCAGGGAAGAATGTGAGCTGACCCACCCAGATTCTGCTGCTGGTAGTATCACTGCCACTGAGCAGTCAGCCCCATTGTCGCAGGTATGAAGCCAGGGACAGAGAGCAGATGTGGCTAATACAGCTACTAGACATTGAATTTCCCATTAGATCTCTATCAGTTTACTCCTTTTTCTGTTTTATTGGCCAGAGAGACCAGAATGTACCTGCGTTTTGTTTGACTGTGCTTTTGTTTTGTTTTGTTTTTCATAATAGGCATTTTCAGGTAGGAGTTTCATCTCTGTTAAATTGCAGGTATATTAATTAATGTAGATATTGTATTATCTAAATGTTTTTGCACTGAGTCATAAAATTAATATGTATTTTAAACATATCTATAAAAAATTAACATATAGAAGAACTACATTCTGATATAGGAAACTGGCTTGAAAGATGTTTTTCAGTTATTTTTAAATGTGTATTATTTAGCTTCAGAATATATTGGATATTTACAACTGGGTGGCCTTAGATTGCTTGTTTCTTGAAATTCTCTATAATTTGTGGTATTTACTACAGAAAACATTGCACTTTTCAGTGCATTTTTATTTTCACTTTATTATCCCTGCTGTGGAAAGTAATTTATGCTTGATATAATCTGTCAAATTCTAGGTTCAATTTAAGATAAAATATTTATTTCTTTATTAATTTTGGTTTTAATAAGTTTCCTTAATTAAATTTTATAATGTATCTTCTTTTATTTCAATATTCCGGCAAAAATGGTTCATATATTATGATAATTTTTGGCAAATTTATTTTTATTTTAGTTATACTAAAAACTAAAAGTTTTACATTGTGTAAGAAATCTTGGGTAAAATTTTGTGTATATCTATATATATGGAATTTCATGCACACACAGATACACACATACATGTACTGAGATTTAGTTACCTAAACAGTGGGAATTGATACAAGTAATATTTTTATACATTCAGATATTGTCTTACACTTAAAAATAGTCTTTATTATCGATATAGGAAACAGCTCCAACTATTACAGAATTACCAACTTGATAACCTGGTTAGTATCATATTTATCATAATAGTTCATGCAAGTGCTGAATTGTTATAAAAAGCAGGCGCCAAAGTACAACAGCTTCACTAAAACAGGTGACTTCTCTGTCATGGAACAATCTACTATACTGTCATTCTAAGGCCAATGACATTGTTCTTGGCTTCATTGTTTATCCTAGATTAGTTTTACATCCATGTTCAGCTTGTAGGTAGAGGAAAAGACAGGCAGGAATTCCAGGACAATACATTTTATAAAGTTGACCAGATGGAAGTTTTGGACTTCTTTTTCTCTTTTTGGTGATAATCATATGGCTACATCTAGCCACAAGGGGCCTGGAGGATGTTGTGTATTACTGGGCATCCATATACAAAGGAAAATGAGTGAACAGATATGAGAGGCAACCTGGAACTTTCCATAACTTCCCAATATTTTACTCTAGGTTTCTCTTCAATTAGCAGAAACTTGACTTTTCTGTATTATAAACATAAGGAGAAATGAGGAGGCTTTATGTACAACTATCCTGCTATTAACCTGAACAAATGTTAAACTCCAGTTTGCCATACTTGATCTTATCTCTAAGGTCTAGGTTTATGGACTGTTTAAAAAAACACTTTTGTGAATGGTAAATAAATACAGATATAATTAAACATGTATTCTGTCTCTTGAATGTTTAAGAATCAGGAAAGCATAAATATTTTTATTAAGGGTGGGAGGCTATTTTTCACATTTGGTGAGTTTTTCTAGATTTTTATTTTTGTTTAAATGAAAGTCTGGGTAATTCTAATTTACAACTACATGACAAATCTTCCATCAGAAAACTAGTGAAAACACAGTAAGAGGCCCTGAACCTTGAGAGAGCCCCCAGGACTCCATAAACATGTGCAGAAGCATCTGGCTATCCTAACTGCCACCAACCAAATGCTAACTTTGCTACAATTGGAAACCAATTCGAAAATTCACATACAAATATGAAAGCCAAATATTCTGCTGAAACAAATGTTTTCAACTGAAACAAATGCTTGAGTTGTTTGCATGTGCCCAAACCAAATATTTTCTTGTAACAATAAATGTTTCCAAGTTATCTTACTCTGCATCATTTATTAACTAAGCAAGGCTTTATATTAAACAAAACTTGATACTATCCTATACTTTATTCTGCTTTATTTTGGAGAAAACACGAAACACCTACTGACCGTGAAATGGTAGACTTTGTTCTGAAGGGTCAATATCTGAGGAAAAGAGACTTCACATATACTAATGCCCTCTGTGGGAATGCTTAGAATAACCTCTAATTGTCTGCTTGGTTCTTAATACTTATTTAGTTTTCACCTCAATCATAAATTCTTCAGGAAATCCTTCCCTGTTTAAGTTAAATACCACAAACATTCTATATTTATTATTGTAAGTCTTATTTAATATGTATATCTTCCGCTGTGCTGTAAGCAAAATAAGAGTAGTGACTGTGTGTGACATATAAAAGGCAAGCAACGGTTATTGGGTAAATAAATGGAGATAATACTATGTGACTCCCGGGGTTGATTCGAGAATGCAGTGGGTTATTGCATGTAAAATGCTTAGTGCCTGGCACATGGAAAGCAATTAATTTTCTCTCCCAATGAAATGTAAGCTCAATGGAATCAACATTTTTTTCCAACTAATATATTCATGAAACATAGAAGAATTTCTAAGATATAGAACATTCTCAATACATAAAGAATGAATAAATAAAAATGAATGGAACCCCAAATGCAAGCTTGTTTATAAAAAGACAGCTCAACTTTATTAATGAGCCTGAAGGAATGAGTAATTATATATATATATATATACACACACCATACATATATATACCATATATATATACACCATACATATATATACCATATATATACCATATATATACCATATATATATATACACCATATATATATATACACCATATATATATATACCATATATATATACACCATATATATATAGAGAGAGAGACACACACACACACACACACACACATATATCCTTTAATTGTCTGACTGGTATAATGACTCCAGAGAGTATGAAAATAAAGCTGGGTACAGCTGGAGAGTGGGCAAAAAAATATTTCTGATTGAAAGCACTCTGAGTATTTCTAAAGCTTTTAGAGCCATGTGATAAGAATCAGTCTTGAATCTATTCTACTATTTCCGTACAGTTTAATTAAAATTGACTTATTTTGTATAATAATATCTGGAATACAGATTTTGAAATTATAGGCAAAGATTAAAATAATGTGACCAGAATCAATTATGAAAATCTCCAAGGCTGAATAAGATTACTAGAACATGCCAATTATTAGTTGATATGACTCATTAGTAGACATAAAAGTGCTTGAAAACAACTTTTGGTATGAATGAGAACATGATACTTATAAACATATTGAATTATAACAGTGAAAATCACCAGCAGAAAAGACATTAAAAATGGAAAGAAAAGATAAAGAAAAAATGCAAAGAAAACAAAGCGGGAGAGAGAGAGACAGAGAAATAGACACAGAGAGAAAACAATGTCATTGAAAACACTGCACAAAAGCTGTTTCTCTAACACATCATGAAAATGCACAGGACATTGTGCACTAAGACCCAATGATAGCACTGATTCTGAGATCTGGCAAAACTTTGTCACGACCTATTACTGGATGAAATGGCAATGATGATCTATCTTTATATGAAAAGTTCAGTGCTACTTTTCTTTACCACAATAATGGATATTGGGGTCCTTGTCTGACAGCTTATTTCAGAACTGAGCCAGGAGGAGTGTACACACTTCCCTGATCACTGCTGAAGGAAAGCAAAGGCTCATGCTGAAAGCCACCATCTGCATGACACCAAACACCACAAAGTTGGCTATGCCTCCCTGCACAAATATGTTGATGCATTTGTATGGCTTAAGTCATCGAGTTAGTTTCAAAAATGTTTGTAAAATTTGTTTGACTTTTAAAAATGTGAATTAAGACTCCAGTAAAAATTTGGAGCCAATTTGAGTAGAGAGCTCTCAATTCCATTTTTAAAATATCAAGGAATATAGATTTTTTAAAAAATTGTATTTATCTAAAGATCTTTAAGTATTTTTATTTCTTTATATCTTATTTTCCATAATAAACATGCCTACATGCTTTATGTGAACATTCATTTTATTGTAAATATTACTTCTCTCTGTCTGTCTTTAAGAATGTTGGAAAACTAAATATTTATATAATATGTTTCTATAGAGCACTTTTTAACACATTTGTATAAACAACATATAAATTTTATCTGCATTCTGATTATTTAGTATTAAAATTGGTGTTCCTTTGCCAACATCATTGACACAGGAGAATTTCTCAAAAACTCAGATTTCAGTTTTTCATTGATAAAAGATCACCTCACACTATTTAAAATATCATTTAATCAATTTTAAAAAGATACTTAGAAATTGATTCATTCAAAACATAATGCACAACAGCTGATACACATATATGTTTGATACAGTATAAAAGTAAAATATATAAAGTTACAGAAATAAAAATAAATGCTGGAAAATAATGTGAATAAAAGATACGATTTTACATTACACAAAATAACTACTAAATTCTTATTTGGTGGCTTACAGTTGGCCACAACACAGACTCTGTGAGGCCATAAAGCCAGAATAAATAAGGAAAAGATTTAGACTAGGTTATATAGTTATCAGAAGTTGTTTCTAAGTCTACAATATTAATTCATGAGAAATTTATTCAACAGTTAATTATTCTTATCTGCTTTTTTTTAACTAAGTGCTAAGAAAAATTTCTTTCATTGGTCCTAATGAGGGTTTGCTGAATGATGTAATAAATGCTGTCTTCAAGAACATCCCAACTATTAATACCATAAGTATTATAGTGCAGCTTTCTCTTATATTATCAGGAAAGTTCAATGTGACAGTTTCCATTCACATGTCAGTAAAGAAGCCTAGAATGTATCCAAATAGTTGCCCAAGTACAAATGATCCAATCTGACAAATGTTTTGACAGCCTGAGTAAGATGTTTTCAGTAAAAAATAAATAATGTATGACTCTTTGATAAGTCATTTTTTCTGTACTATACAAGATGTTTATTAAATATTGAAATATTAAAAAGAATATTTACATTCACATATATTCATTGAACATGTAGGTGAATAATACTAAGAATACTCATCACCAGCCATCTTCTTTAAATAACATATTTATATTACATTGAAACCCTTTGCATAACTCTTCCACCTCATCCTGTTTTCCTTAGGGAGGCAACTTCTTTCTTGAATTTCCTTTTGTATTCTTGATTATATATATTATTATACTAAAATTATTTTTACTCTTAATAAAACATTTTTAAATATTTTTAACTTTAATAATAAATTAAGGCAACCTATTTCTCTGCAACATGCTTTTTGTGTCTTTGATGTTATTCCTGAGATTCAATCATGTTATTGTTTATGTTTGTCATTTGTTCACTTTTACTTAAGTACAGAATTCCTTTATATATCACAATTTACTTACGTATGCTACCATTGAAGAACAATTGATTTCTTTTTTGGGGGCTAAGACAAATAATACTGCCAAGGTCATACTGATCCATGTCTCCAGGTGTACACCTTCCCCTAGGGTGAATACTAAAAATCAGATTTCTATGGGACATCAATTTGCTCGAAATTTGCTGATTTTACTAATTTAAACTCTTCAACAGTATAACAACGTTCCAGTTTCTCCACAACTTCATCTTTACTTCCTATTGTCAATTTTTTTTTAATTTTCTGCAAAATTGTTTGTGAGAAGTTGTATCTTATTGGTCTTACATTTCATTCCCCTGCTTATTAAAAGTTTTAGAATATCAACGTGTTGTTGGATCACGTTTCATATATCTATTCAGGACTTTTGCCCCTTTCTCTTTGAATAATCATTTTTCTTTAATTCATCATTTTTTTGGTCAGCTACATATGTTGCAATTTATTTTCTACTCTAACTTGTTTTATTTTGTACATGATATTTTGAACAACTATAACTTTAAACATTAATGATATCAAATTGATCTTTATTTTACTTTTGCTCTTTGATTCTTAAAAAAATTAGTGTCAACTGAGGTCATAAAGATATTCATCTGTATTGATTTCTAAAGGTTTTATTGTTTTTCCTTTAAAACTAAGGTTTTTAATCCACCTGGAATAATTTTTGTGCATAGTACATGATAGGGTTCCAACTTCACTTATAATCCATGTAGATTATAAATTATATCAGCATCATCCATTTAAAACTTCATCAATTTACATAGAACCACAAAGCCCAATTTGTGATATATCAAAAATCTGCATAATGTGGATTGTTTCTGGACTTTGTTTTCTACTACTTGATGTTTTCTTAGTTCCCAAAAGACTATAATGATTTATAATATTTGATGATGCAATTCCCTTTTCCTGTTCTTCACAGGGCTGTCTTAGAAAATTCTGGCACTTCCTCTTTACTATAAATTTTAGAATCTTCTTGATAATGATACACAAAATAAACTGTAGGGATTTTGATGTTAAGTGTATCAAATCTATCAATCAGCTTGGGGAGCACTGACATTTACAGGTTATAGACTCTTCCTATATAAGAACCTGATATATGTGTCCATTTATTTAGGTCTTACTTAATGCTTCCAACAAAACATTTTTATTTTCTTCAGAAAAAGCATGCTAGTAATCTTCAAGTTACTTTGTTTCTGAGGTAGCTACAAGTAACATAATTTGAAAATTATATTGTCCCATAGTTGTTTTAGTTTTTGCTCCTGTAGATAAATGCAACTGAGATTTATGTTAATATTTTTAATACAATCAACTCAGTAACATTTCTTATTAGAAATCAGTTTATTTCTATATTTTTGTTTTTTACATATAGATAATTATGTCATCTGTGAATAATTGATGATGGCAGTGGCCCATCTGGAGAAGCCACTGCAGGACGCCAGCTGCAGTGGGGGAGGCATGGTCAGGGCTGTGTCCTCCATGGAGCCAGCGGGAGCCAGAAACAGGTGGGAGGCCTGCCCCCTACCAAGTTGGCCGAATGGAAGCCCAAGGCTCCTGGGCGCAGCTGCAGCTATCCAGCTGTGGCTTCAGACCCGGGCATCCCTGTGCTCCCGGGGTCCTGGGAAGCCCTTGGCCCCTAAAGGCTCAGAAGTACCTGCTCTTACTCTCTGGCCTCTCCCCACTCCGAGTGCCCACCCCAGTGCAGAGCAAAGTGGTGGCGGCGGAGCCCAGGTGCTGCTGTGTGACCTGGCCAGGTGTGTGTGTGCACTCCGGGGCGGGCTCCCATGCAAACCCCCTGCCATCTTGACCCGCTCTGGACTTTGAGCTCTGACGAGTGCGGGGGGAGGGAAGGAGGGTTGAGAGAGCCAGCAGGCACCCCGTGGCATGAACAGCCTGAGCACCATGGACAGCATGTTGATGACAGGAGGCAGACAGATTCCTAGGCAGAAAGGAACGGCACCCAGTAAAACCCCCACCTTCAAGCCAGGAACAGTCTGAAGCCTGGGGTTGAACTGCCAGTTCTGGGTGGAGTCGTCCACCGCCTGGAGTGAGAAGTTATGGTGCTTCTTCCGGCTGCCCATGACCACCTATGGACCAATCATCACGTATTTCCTCCCTTCTGAGTCCATAAAAATCCCAGGACTCAAGCCAGACTCAGACACACGTCTGGAATACCTGGATGCGGAAAGGAAATACCCACTTTGGGTCTCCTGAGAGTTATTATGTAGCTCAATGAAGCTCCTCTCTGCCTTGCTCATTCTGCATACCTCATTCTCCCCCGATGCGGGACGAGAACTCGGGACCCACCGAATGGTGGGATTGAAAGAGCTGTAACACAGGCCAGGCGCGGTGGCTCACGCCTGTAATCCAAGCACTTTGGGAGGCCGAGGTGGGCGGATCACGAGGTCAGGAGATCGAGACCATTCTGGCTAACACTGTGAAACCCTCTCTACTAAAAATACCAAAAAAAAAAACCAAAAACAAAAAAAAACAATAGCCGAACGTGGTGCCAGGTTCCTGTAATCCCAGCTACTCGGGAGGCTGAGGCAGGAGAATCGCTTGAACCCGCGAGGCAGAGGTTGCAGTGAGCCGAGATGGCGCCACTGCACCCCAGCCTGGTCGACAGAGCAAGACTCTGTCTCAAAAAAAAAAAAAAAAAAAGAGCTGTAACACAAACAGGGCTGAAACACTCCACTCCGCCCCCAACCATTTTCCACGTTACGGGTGACGAGAAGGAGAGAATAGCTACGGCCCTCCTGGGAGCCCAGAACTTGGGGCTTCCTGAGCCAGGGCTGTGACACGCTGTAACACCCGCTTAGGTGCTCTGCAGTTCCTGGCATCTCTGACTTTTCAGGTGCCATCACGTTCCCTTGTGCAGTTGAGGGTGCCTGCAGCGAAAGCCGCTTGTTTTACCTCTGGTCCAGCCACAGCTTCACACAGCCAGCATCTGTGCTGTCTCCTGGAGCTGCCGGGCCCACCACAGCCCACCACAGCTCGCCACACCACAGCCGGTGCGGCGTGCCTGGCTGGGCACAGGGGCAGGGCAGGACCCAGGGCAGGACGCCACGCTCGTTCACTTGCTCATACACCTGTTGCCGCTCTGGATCTGGCTTGCCCTTGGCAGGCATGGGATCCGGGCCGGTCGCGGGAACTGAGCGCAGCCTACTGAGCCAAAGAGGCTGAAGGAGCCCAGAGGGTGCAAACAAAACCCGAGCAGAGGCAATGCCAGCCACAGAGGTTTCCGGCTAGCGAAGTGACACTCTAAGGATCCTGTTGCATGATATCTTCAAACCTTTGGTTTATGAAGCAACCGGCGAAACAAATCTGAAAACTTGTCTGTCTCACTCAGAGCTTTTGAACTTGCTACTACGCCAAACCAATGTTCTTTAAAAAATGATAATGTAAAATACTCAAGGCCTGGCATGGTAGGTTACACCTGTAATCCCAGCACTTTGGAAGACCAAGGCGGGCAGATCACTTGAGGCCACCAGTTAGAGACCAGCTGTGCCAACCAAAAAAATGAGCCAGGAGTGGTAGTGTGCACCTGTAATCCCAGCTACTCCCAAGGCTGAGGCATGAAAATCTTTTGAATCCGGGAGGCAGAGGCTGTAGTGAGCCAAGATCATGTCACTGCACTCCAGCCTGGGTGACAGAATGAAACTCTGTAAAAAAAAAAAAAAAAATATATATATATATATATATATATTTGTATACATATATACAAAACACACACACACACACACACACACACACACACACACACACACCCAGACTTGTTCTGACAGTCTATATCCACAACCAGATTTTTAAAAATCACAAAACTAACATTCTGGAAAATCATATTGTGTCACCAATAGTAAGACCCCTAAAGCTAAATGTAAATTAACTATATTTACCATGATTTATTTTACAGTGTAATGATTCAATTGGAATACTTGTATGTTCACTATCTTATGTCATATTTTATTATTTTGTTTGGCTGCTTCAAAAGCTGCTAATTTTAATACAAGTTCCAAGTTTAGAAAAAAAATTACTTTCACAATGCTTTATATTTTTCAGAGAATATTTGCATTCATTAACATCAACTGTAATTCATAGGGATTCTGTGAGCTGAGATGTCATTACATTACTTCTCAGGTGAATAATTTAGTGGATTTATTAAAAATTAGAAAAAATTAGAAGCCAGGCATGGTGGTTCACGCCTGTAATCCCAGCACTTTGGGAGGCTGAGGTGGGTGGTTCACCTGAGGTCAGGAGTTCGAGACTAGCCTGACCAACATGATGAAACCCTGTCTATACTAAAAATACAAAAATTAGCTGGGTGTGATGGCACGCCCCTGTAATCCCAGCTACTGGGGAGGCTGAGGCAGGAGAATGGCTTGAACCAGGGAGGGGGAGGTGGCAGTGAGCGGAGATCGTGCCATTGCAGTCCAGCCTGGACAACAAAAGCGGAACTCTGTCTCAAAAAAAAAAAAAAGAAGAAAGAAAGAAAAGAAAGAAAGAAAGAAAGAAAGAAAGAAAGGATGTTAGAAGCCTGTATCATATTTATTCCATGATTTATTTCATGTAAGACATTTGCAATATCACAGCATGATTAAATTATGTGACTCCAAAAATAAAAACATACAAAATTTTATTAAGAAAACACCAACAGCAGGAGAAACATTGTTTGTTACTCATTATTTCCTATTTCACATTCTTTATGAATAATTTCAAAAATGTTAAATGTTAAATATTGTAAAATAAATTGGGTTTATTAAATGATTTGTTAAATAAAACAAATTTCTCCACTAAATATACATAAGGGCAATATAAAAGTTCATTATATATGTATATATATATAAAACATACACACACACACACATATATGTAGAGAGAGAGGTTATACTGATTGAAACTAAATAGATAAGCTATTGATAAGCTGATTGATAAGCTAGAAAGACATAGTTTCGTTGATCTCATAGCTAGTTTTTGTTGGTCTAATTCCTTATAGATATATAAATGTAACTACTTTAACTAGTGTATAACAGGGGATAAGCTCAATTTATGTATCAAGTTTTGATTTATTCATATTTTCCTATCTAATCCTTGTGAAAAAGTGATATTGATATGTCACAGGCCATAGTTAGAAAACATGCAACTAAATGAATCACAGATAAATTCATCTCATTACCTTAGCTTACTAAAAATATTTATTTTTATGTTCATACTAAACTAACTCCTATGGTTCACTTTTTGCCTTTTACAGGAGTATCCATCCAGTGCAAGTAATAGTTTCCCTTGCAATAGCCTTTGTGTGTGCTGTTGAAAATCAATAACCTTGAATGCTGTGTGTGGTGGCAGGTCTACCAACTCTGTCAGACAAGGAGAGAGAGGACAATTAAGATATTGCATTTAGGCATGTGTATTAACTCACCATCTAACATGGAAAAGGTAATGCGTGTAACCCTCACAATGGTGGAGTATAGGGAGCTTTTAAATAGGGAGTTTAATCTCCTTTAGAGCAAAGCCACACTCTCTGTTGCCCTAGGTTTTTGGCAAGATTCCCAGAAGCTGCAGTCATTCATGAGCCACACACTCTGTTCTTTGGAAAATTGCAATGAGATCCTCACACAGTGCAACCAGTGCTCTTGTTTTGGATGTCTCATCTGTAAAAAATCCCCTCACACATGTGTATACATGTGCGTGGTACTTAACTCAGCCACCACCGAAGAATGGAGCACTACAGGGATTTGAACCTGTAGTTGCAGGAAGTCCAAGTATTTCAAACCTTATGTGTCGACTATAAAACCATTCCCTCTGGCTGATTATTCTGGAATTAAAATGTAGTTCATGTTAAACAAGCTTGGAAAATTCCCAAATCAAATAAGCTTGTTTAGAAAGGGTTATTCTCCTCTCTTTAGAAATGCTGAAGCCACAGCTTTATTCCACCTTGGTTCCCTTTGACTTTTGTAATGTACTCATGTTCTCATTCACACTAAACTCCGTGAAATTTGAATAAGATTTCTCTACAAATGAGATATGCTGAGCCTAACTATAAAATGTAATACAGTACACGATATGTGTTTACTTATTTAAATTCTGGAGCTATGAAAAATTAGTAGTATATCTTATTTTGAAGGCAAGGGGAAATCTCTTTCACTACTTATTGTTTGTTTAACAGAATAGGGTGTGAGATTGTATCTTGACTGGGTAAACTAAAATGGCTAATTAGATCAATATGTATAAATCTTAAATGTTTCCTATGCAATATTTTATAGGTATGTATATTTGATGTTCATACTAATTGAGGTTGTCAATTTCAATGAATACGCTTGTCTTATATTTCATTTACTTTATTTTGAAATACCGAATTTTGTTAAAGTTCTTGTTTAAAAATGAATAGATTGAAAATCTAGTAGGTCAGCTTTTGGATATACTCACTTTCTGAAGTTTACACACATCTAAGATACGTATGTTATATTTAAACCTATAACTTATACTTAAAAATCATTAAACAGAAAAGGCAAAACAGCATATAACATCTGTTACCACTGCCAATAGCAAAAGCATAAGACAATGTCTATTCTATCTCTTCATAACATAAAATTTTGCTCTAATTTAACTGGAAATAAACAGGTTCATGTTAAGCTTTGGCAAATAATATTTATAGCAATTAAGCTATTTCAGTTATTGAAGTTGTATAATCCTTAGCATTAACTGGCAAACAAGAGAGGAACCTCCAGAGCTTCAGGTTTGCAGACAGTGAAGTTAGATACCTTAAGACATGCTTTCTTTGTATGTACACTAGTTGTTTTGTTTCCCTCATACACATACCTATACCTTTTTTGTTGTTGTTAGAGAGACATTTTCTTTGATATTATCATGTTATATTTCCTCAGAGCATTTTCTATCCCAGGGCTGAATGTGCTTTTGCAAAACTGATTTCATTAATTCTTCTAATATTTCTGTGATATTAAAAAAGAAACAAGGGTGGCAGAGAAAGGGCAGGTGGTGTTTTCTTTTTTATTTTTATAGAGAAACTGAGACACTCAGAAGTTTATGTAGTTTCCTAGGCAATAATACATTTAAGTCAAGAAAACAAAATATAAGTAAAACATAAGCAAAAAATTAGCAAGCCCTCATAGCTCGTTTTTATTTTTTATTTTACCTTTATTTTCTTTGCACAGAAACATATAACCTGGCCTTATTTGTATTTTATACAGTTAAATTGAAGATGGCTTGCTGTCTCCAGGATTAGCACATTGTTTACAAACTGGACACTTCCAAACAACAAAAACCAGAGTCAAAACCCATGTGGCCTTACTCAATTGTCCCCAGCAATTTCAATTTGGTATCTTCTGCAGATTTTATGATTGGCTAGAGGCAATACATTAGAACACATGTAGAGAGACAAGGGGAGTTCCTTTTAAGACAACTCAACTTTTACATAAATGCAAAAAGTGAAATACTGCATAGAAATTAAAATGTATACCCTATAAATAGTTATACCAAAATATGTATATTATATATATATATATTTGCTTTATTGATATTTACAACTAAGAAAGAAGAATAAAAATTAGTTAACTGGAAAATACAGGATGCAGAGTATGTGCCAAAACATGCTTCCATAAACAGATGAAAATTTGAGCATCATTTAAGATCCTACACATAGTAATATAAGACACAATAACCTGAAAAAATCTGTTTGCATTTTAGTGAAAAATAAGGCTAAGAAGAAGAAATAACCATTTAATAACAATCTTTTACTTTCTACTTATTCTGTTGAAGTATATAAATTATAACTGAAATATTTTCTGTAGCCAATATGTCATCAGGGTCCTAAAAACAAGAAAATTAAATTAGATCTGTTTTTGAATTGACGTTTTCTTTTTAACTTGTCTTGTTGTTACATTTTTTTTCGAAATAAATTTATCAATGTTTTGAAGCTCTCAAGCCATATAAAATGAGATGCTATTAATGAGATGTATTTGGTTGCCTAAACTGATTTAATATGCATTTTTATATCTTGTGTATGAATGAAAATATTTATTTTAAAATACATTGAAGAGTCGTAGTATTACTTTTACTATTAAAAATGATGCTATGTAATTCAACTTTCTTAAAGGGAATACTGAAGACATTTAAACCTGTTTAGAACTTTCTTCTGAAATTGCACATTTTATTTATATTACAAAGAAACTTTTTCTTGTTCATCACTTGGAAGACATATTATTGCAAGTTAATAGGATAGTAGACATAGTTAATAGTTACTGTATTATTTAAAATTTCACAATTTCCATAAAAACCACTGTTTATATTTTTTCCTTTGGCATTTTTACTCAGATTAAAATGTATAATACTTAATTTGAGAAAAAACACAAACATTGGAATAAAATTCAACATTTGTGCAAATCAAGTAATTTTGCTGATTTAGTGTAAACTTGACAAAAAGATAACTGTGAGATGAGACTGAAAGAGGAAAATTGTGGTTAAAGGATCAACTGGAAGAAAGCTGCTGTAAGAGATTATATTTATGAACAATTTCTTAAAGACAACATTATTAGAAGCTAAGTTTGTAATAAATTCTGTATGAAACAAATGTAAATAAAGTAAAACATGTTATTATAAAAGTAAGCCCTTGAGGAAAATTGGTTGTTAAAGAGCCTATTGGCATTATAGAGAAAATAAGCCAGAAAGAACAGTTCCAATTGTCATATCTGTTCAGACATTTTGCAAAGTTTTGACATTGAAAAATTCATATTTAAAAAATAGAGGTGAACCCAAGCACACAGAAAAAAAATTCATAGAGATTTCAATTTGTTACACAGTATGACTATGCATTTGAAAGACTGTATTTTTTTATTTTTGACATATGTAAGAGAAACGGATATCTAATTTTTTTTATGTCGACTAGCATTGTACAAAGAAGATAATCAGTTTCATGTTCATCTCACATGTGTGGCAGGCCTCACTGAAGACAACTGGAGCTAGAATCAGAGAGATTTCCAGCAATTCTTGAAACAAAGCAAAGTAAGAAAGCTCAAAGCTTTTGCAGAAATTGTGACATTTGCCTCAAGTTAATGACCCCACTCCCTATGTAGCTATAAATGATAACAACAACAAAAAAAGCGTAGCTATTACAGTAACATCCTTTTTCTTGAGAAAAATATTGCAATTTAAAATAAACTTTTATTTCAGAGTTCATCCACCGCCCTACCCCCAGCTTTCACGCACACACACACACACACACAAATGTAAGCTTCAGAGATATTCACTCAAACTGAAATAGCCATCCATGGATTTTGGTCGTCTTTGTGTTATATCCTAAGATAGTTTTTACCTTTCTTCCTGTGTGATTTAGATGCAGGTTAACAACAAAAACAATGAAAAATTTTAAAAATCAACAGCTTGAAGAGTGCTAATTACAACCAATTATAATTTCATTGTCCTGCCATGGTTCACAATGTCCTGGTTAAAAAAATAATAATAATTTTGCTTTCTATACATGTCTGGCTTTATGCACAAGCCTGATTGGAGGAGCTTAATATTCAACACATGTGCATAAAGTAATCCTTTAGACCAGCAGTCTAAAGGTAGCAATAACCTATACAATTCCTTGTGTTAATTTCTAATTAATATGATTAAATAAATACCATCAGACTTTAAAAGGACCATTTACTTTATGGAACCAGTGTTTATTTAACTGGTATGTGAAATTGGTTTTCATGTCAATAAAGATATTAAAGTTTCTATATTGTGTATTCATCATGAAATCAGAGAAATGACTATACTAACAACAAAGAAGAAAGTTCCCTCAAATCAATTTGGTTCTTGAGGAAAGCAATTCAATCTTAATGTAACCTACACTAGTTAACAAAAGATATTTCGTGAGCTTTGGTTAGAAATGTAACACAGTAACCTAGAATTACCTTACATCTAAGTTTAGCAACTACCATTTTCAAACTGTCTGTACCTAGCTTAAAAAGTTGTCTACTCCCATCTAGCGGTCATAACGTTAAATTTCCTTTCAAAACAGCAGCCTGAATGGTCTGCATTAAGGCAAATGTAACTGCTGTTTTATTGTCAGAATTAAATAATTAATGCAGTTAACAACATCTGCATAGATTAAGTAATTCAGCCTCATGGGTTTTGTTGATAGCAGTAATTTTAAAGGCAGCATAAAATGGTTTTAGTCTGATTTATGGAGCGTAGCTCATGCTGCCAGAGCCGCATGGAGCTCATTGACTGAAAAACTCCGAGGATCACTCAGGAGGATTGCCACAGTTCTATAGTCAACAATCTCTTATGAATATTTTACAAAAATGTCTATGTATAAAGAAAAGGAAAGTTCAAGCAATGAGGTCCTCTGTGTACAACTGAACTCCAGAATATAAAAATAGATGATTGATCTCTTCAAATCCTTGTAAAAGAAAAATTAAGACTGTCAGTTTTTAAAATAAGATATGCTTTAAAATTTTTATCATGTAATCTTTATTTTTTGTACCAAAATGCAGACTAGAAGAGCATTTGTTGTGTTAATGATACCTGATTTTCAAAAACAAACAAAAAATTCTGAAAAGAAAACAAATTCCATTTCATATTTCAGCAAAAGGAAGTGGTTTTGTTTTGTTTTGATTTTAAATCTTGTCCTAACATAGCAGCATGTGGCTTAGTGTGGGTATAATGTCATACATTTACATATGTTGGATTAATTGGAACCTTGTACAATGGTGAAATCCAGCTCCATGTCAACAAATATAATTAAATCCTCATAGTATCTATGCAGTTGGAAATAACTACTCACTCTTTTCCAGTGAGTAGAAATGTGAGCTAATTATCCAGCAGAGCAGATCTACTTATTTTACTCACTAAAATACATTGAGCATCTCCATACAAATACCATAATGGTGTTCAGCAAAAATCTAGGGTTTATGTCGCTATTGAACAGACAAGAGAAGCATACATCATAACTCCAAACAAAGGAATGGTCTAGTCATAACACAGTGTCGGGGTTCTAATGGAAGTAGAAAACCACAGTGGTTGGGAAAGCTTCCTGGGGGTGATAGGGTTTGATCTAAAGATTAAATAATGAGTGTGATTTGTGTTAGAAGCAAGAAGATAATGGCTTCAACAGAAACAAAGATGCTAAGCTCAGAGCAAATTAGATATGTTTGAGGGAAAGCTAGCAGATTATTCGCTCAAGAATAGAGACGACTCATGCCAGGGAACAGTGGGAAAGAGTTAGAAAAGTAGTTTGGTCCAGACTAGAAAGCGTCCTGAATGCCTTGACACGCAAGAAAGCTGAGTAAGCTGAGGCTGGATAAATGAGTTTTCACTGGAGGTATAAAACAAATATGGGAAAATATAACATGCAAATTCCTGCAAGGTGACTAGAAAGAAAAAAATTATTAAGAGCTTGTTTACTTACATAAAAACCATGAGAGTTGTGCTGTGGTTAGTTGAGCAGGATAAATTGAAAAGTTGTACTATACAACCTACTTATTGACTTATGCATATAAGCATCAAACACTTTTAGCATCTACTGTGTGCTAGGGACAGGTCTCAGTATTTAGGGTTTACATTTAAATGCTATTTAAAATGTTAGAAACATAATATGTATTGGTGGCAACATAAAGAATATATATTTTTCATCACTGTAAAACACAATGTAGAATCAATACTCAACTATTCTAAAAGTTAATGTAGATAACGGCTTGATGGGTGCAGCAAACCACCGTGGCACGTGTATACCTATGTAACAAACCTGCACGTTCTGCACATGTATCCCAGAACTTAAAGTATAATAATAAAAAAAACTTGGATTAAAAATTGAAAAAAAAAGGTTTAGAGTTAACTACAAAGCCTAATTCAGGTATTTCATGTATAATTTATTTAAAAAAATTTTTAATCTATTTTGAGTTTTTACTTGTTCAATAGAATGGCCATTAAAAAGCTAGAACAATTGTGATGAACTGAAATGGTATGAAAAACAATGAGTGTAAGTCATTTTAAATTAAACTAAATTATCTTAAAGCTTTGGCAACTAATATAAACCAGTGACTTCTAGTAAGACAGGGAACAATAAATAATAAATCACTTTTTTAAAAAAAAGTGCGTATCAATTTATTACTCTTACTGTTTCAGACTGTCCATCCATTGACATACATGTGAAAGAATAAGTGTGATTCGTGTGTGAGATATATATACATGTGCATATATTTCTATATCTCACTTGCAAATAGATAAATGATAGCCGTAAAAGATAAAAATCACCAAACTATAGGTAAACATATCAAATATAAGTATAATTTTTAACTTATATTCTTTAGAAACCAGAACTGAGTATTTCAATTCCCAGTGTCTAAAATATGATAGTATGGAATTTTATCCTTTGGGTAGATTTAAAAGTGGATTCATATTTGTAATGAAAAATATTTCTTTGTAATTATTTAGGCAAATACAAATTTTAAAAAATAAACTTCCTTGTTATATTTAATGATACTATTTCAGATAAAGTTAAATGGCAAATATTCCAATCATACGTGTGTGTGTTAATCGTTGCATTTCACAAGTCTAATTTTACATTCTAAAATAATTTACATTGTAGAAAGATATTAGAATTTTTAAAACTTTAGCACTTGAAACAAATGCTTTTCACAAACACATTTTGTAAAATAAAATATTAAATGAATTTCACCAGGGTAATATTTTAAATTTTTTTGGCTGAGGGATTTTAGTAAGCTCCTATGAGGCATGTTTTCTTTTACTGATGGGCTGAAAGATAGGATGATTCAATGACTTTGATGTGCTTTTATCAAGGTACATCAAGACTAAAATCAACACCATCAAACAAAAATAGTTTTCATTTTGTTTTCTTAGGATAAAAGAAAGCATATGCCTTTGGATTAAGAAAAAAACAAAGCAAAACCAAAACAATAAAGTTCGCCTGGGATAGACAGGTGAGTCAGAGGAGTGAGGTCCTGCATAGTGAATCATTCCAAGAGGTATTTTGTTTAGCTGTTTTAAGACTCATGCCTCCACCCCCCCAACCATTTTTTTTTAATATTGTAGTAAAGAACAAAGGCGATCAACAGGAAAAGCAATATAGTAATTAAGTAGTAATTGGAAGAAGAGGCTTTGGGGTTAAAATTAATAAAACCAGCATGATGTACATTAAGACTGTATAAATATTTAAGGAACTACAGCCTGCTTGGAGATGTAAACCGATTAGCAAAACTACTTAATCTGGAGATTCAAATGTTTCAGGTAGATAAAATAAACAGAGACTGCTTGTTGGAAATACGATCAGTTTTCGTCCTGGGAGTGCTGTATTTTTTTTTATTTTAATCATCAAAACAAAACACTTTGATGTTTTGTGTAAAAGGTTTTATATTGCATCTAATGCAATGCAGGAAATGGAATCACAAATGAAATCATTGCAGATGTTTTCCTTTTCTTGTCAGATCATGTATTATAGATGGAATTCTGGCCTTTCACATTGAAATTAAAGGGAAACTATAACACAAGAAGCTGAAAACTCATCCTTCAGGATTTTCTTTGCTGGTAATATTGATACATAAAAATTTATCTACGGGAAGAAAATCATTTAAAGGTTAAATAGTTATTCTTCATTTCCAGCAATTCAAATGATATAGTCAATGTTATTGAAAATAATTAATAGAGGCATTATAACTTCTGTTTAATCCATTTCCTTTCTCTTACAAAATCTACTATAGGAATTTGATATAAATTTCAGGATTTAATATTTAACATCTAGATGAAATTTTTTAAAACAGAACTATTAATTGAATGTTGGCAAATACATGCATGCTTATATTTAATTAGACAAAATGTTTAATAATTTACTGGTATTTTATAATTTTTACCTGAACCCTTTTGTAACACACAGCATTAAACTTGACAATGTTTACAATTAACATTATGTTCTGAGTTATATTCACACAACATCAAAATACCCACATGAATACGGACACTTTCGTAATCATTTGGGCAAAACTAAATGTTCAATATAAACACATTCTGTTGATTCAACAAATTAATCATTATCTCACAAAATTAGTTAGCATCAGGTGTACTGTGAATTATGAGATACCTACCTTATATCAGAATTCCTCAGCAAAGATCTGTATTTTTAGTATCTTTATACTCAATTCCCGTGAAAACAATTTTTGCTAGTAGAATGCATCTGTATAGAATACACACCCATACCAAGGCCAGTACATTCAGGTTCCTATTTGCAATTTTAAATTTGTATTTGTAGAAATACCAAAAAAAATGTTTTGAACAAGAAAAGAATAATATAATAGCCAATAATTGTCAGTGAATAAATCAAAGCTTTTCTTTCTATTGACAGAGCACTGGGGAGAAACGCTTGTAAAAGGGGGTTGTAGTCAGAAGACTTTCTCTCTGATTGATATTAGGCACTATGTGGGTCAGGAAACAAGCTGAGACAACGATCCATCAAGAATACCTTGTCCTAAATATGTCAAATATTTAAGTTTTGTTTTTCTTGTTCATGTTTTCGACATCTTCTCCCTGGCCTATTTTTCTTACTTAAAAATACAACAAAACAAACTATCATTCCATAGCATTGATTTTTAGCTCTTGGCCATACCCAATCTTTGAGTATTTTCTCAATATTATCTTTTTTGCAATACTACATTCAAAATTCTTGTTGTTAATATAAATAGGGAATTTTGATGTTCTTTTTAAAACAAACCGTTTTGTTTACTTTAAAGGAGAAATGTATACAGTTATTAAAGCATTTTAGCTTTTCTAAATTCTGCTTCAAAGTATTGTATCATGTATATCATGACAAATAAACATGTAGATGGAAGAATATATTACTTTTGTTTACATGCTGGTTGAAAGAGGCATCAAGTTAAGAGTAATCATTTGCATTTTCCTTTTACACTTTTGCTTGTAAGTGTAGCAATATATCTTTGCTGACTATAAGGGCATTTGCTGACCTACCCACCACTTTGCCTAGCACAAAAAAATTCAATATTCATTAATCATACAAACATGAGCTTATATTAAATGTGCAATAGATGTTATAAAGCTAATCTATGTTAATTCACTCTCAATTTAGGAAAGCAAAATTTTACCTATCAATATCTAGTAAAGAGTAGGGTAATAATTAATTCTATATTTTACACCAAAGGCAAATTCAGTAACTCTTGATCATTCCTAGCATCACAAAATAAAATGTGTTCCATCAAGTAGTGTGTAGTAGATGACAGATTTTTCGTTCGTTATAGTAATATATAAAACTCTTCTGTATGTTGCAGTTCTCTCCCACGTAACTCATTGAAAACAGTGTCAGTTAAAGACTCTTGCACATCTGACAGAAGTAGGAAATACCTCCATAACTTCCCCACTGACACTTATCTGTTCTCTCTGTTGATTTATACCAACTGAATTTTCTCATGCCAGATACTTAAAAATTCCAAAACATATAAATGACAGAATCATAAGGTTTGATAGACAGGGCTAACACATCACTTGGACCAGCCTTTTATCTCTGATGCAAAGAAGGTGAGATGATTATCTAGCTAATTTATTTCAAAATTGTATTTATGTGAAGTGCATTATTTCTTATTGTTTAATATTTGAAAGAATTATTGCCCTTCTGCTGGGAAAAAATATATTAAAATGTAATTCAGTTACCATAGGAAAACAATTGGAAGTAGAGTATATTGTCTACCATCATCAGATTTTGCACTACAGCAAAATTATCCCTTCTGTAATGATAAAAAATTACATGGATATTTACTGAGCATTCACTATGTGACAATCCCCAAAATAAGAAGTTATTCTTCTAAACCAGTATGTTCTGAGTTTAGACAGGTAATAAAAATATAAAATTTCATAGATCTATCATTTTAGTTGTTTTGTTTTAATGCCTCAAATTAAGAGTCACAAAAGGCACTTCCATTTTGTGGTTTGCTAAAATTAACATATCATGGAAAATTTTTAAATATGTGTGCTAATAACATAGCACTAATTAGTGTCTCTCTTGTTAAGAATTTCTTATTTTGTTGTTACTGGAATCACAACAACTTTATGGATATTTTAATATTAAAAATGTTATAATTGTCTACCCCTTAAAGTTTTTACTGAGACCATGTAAGCCCTGAAAAAATTCCAAGAAAAATAAGCATATATAGAAAATAGTCTTTGCAGCCATCTCCAGGAGTAGAGAACAGAAGATTGCTAAAGGAGAGTGAGACTTTCCAAGATGAGGACCTCACCTGTGAACAACTGAGCCAAGACTGCAGCTAAAAAAGACCCCACAGATTTTTCTTCAACATAAAATGCATTTAAGGCAGAAAACTGCAATGACCACAAATAGGACAGCCACCAAACAAAAACAGGAGGTGAAACCTGAGATTATAAAGAATATTAATGTAATTTTTTATAGTTTAAAATTAAATTATTTCATTACTTAATATTTTATAACATAAGCCTACTAATACTATGTAAAGTTGATAAATAAGAAAGTCTATTTTTAAAAAATTATATAAAGTCAATAAGCTAAACAAAAAACATCTAAAATTAAATCTCCATTTGATTCAAGCATCAGACTACACAATGTGAGCTACAAGATCTGGTATTAGGTAAGAGTGGCCTTTGTTTCTCTTGACAAGAACAAAGTAATAAAACTCAAGGCTTTAGATATTTTTGACACATTTGAGAGAATTATCTACCAGATAGAATATGAATAGAGATGACTGAAGGGATAAAGGATTATAGAATTCAGGTCAAGGTGGAAATAACTGAGAAAATTCAAGGAACATGGAAATAATTTTGTCAGACATTTCTTCTTTCATTATACATGAGAAAAGTAAACTCTGAAGCCATTTTTAGAAATAAAGTTTCTTTATATTACCTTGTTCAGTTGAAAAAGAAGTATGGCAAATGTACACGTAGGGGGGTGTGTGTGTGTATAAGTGTATATGTGTTGGTCATGGTGTGAGGATGTGCAGCCGCTCCCAGTCATATGTGGTGTATGGTAATGATGAGGAGGCAGGAGTGGTTCTGCAGCACCCTTGAGGGCATTGGCGAAAGGAAAATAATAAGCCCCTGAGAGTCCATATCCCTTTAGCAGTATATGAATTTAATATAATGGAAAAAGAAGTTAAAGTCAGAGATGGAAACAGATAACACTATGCAAAGATGGAACGAAACATACAAATCTGCTTCTCTAGTAGTAAATTTGATAAGATAAACAATCCTATTTTGTCTACAAATTATTAAGCATAGACTATATAATAATAATTATAACAGTCACTGGTTCAGCCACCATCTTCCTATGTTATATTGGAAATTATGAATGAATGAAATTGGCAATATGATTTACCAGTTGTGCCTTCAACGTCATGCTATTTAAAAACAGTGGTCAGAAAATATTTCTATCATATTTTTCAGTGACATATCAGTAGTGGTTATCAGATTATGCAAGCAAGCAGATGTTATATGAAACCAGATATTACCTCTTACTAAGCATGGGCAGGTTTCTGAGTTCTGTGTTTCAGTTTCCTCAGCTGTAAACTTGACAATTCTAACATTATTTCCTCGTGTACATCAGTTGAGATAATATACTGAAACTGTCTGTTACCATCAAGGGAATACAGTGAGCAAGTCATAAGTAGCAGTGGAAAAAAAAAAAGAAGAATATAGTAAGAAAAAGAAGATTGAAATGTCAGTGTTACGAATACACACGCATACATAACACAATTTTAGGTTTCTATTTATTTTCTGAAGTCATTTTTAGACCAAAGACTCTTTGAACCATTTTATTTTTGTGTAATCAGAACAAACTACTAGTACAAGGCCTGTCTCTCCTCTGAAAGGGACATAATTATAGTACTTAACTCTTAGACTGGTGAGGATTGGCTTACTAAGCATATGGAAAGTGCTTAGAGCAGGGCCTGGAATAAATGTTTCATAAATGTTACTTATTGCTACCTTTTGTAATATTTTCAACCCCATAAAAACATTCAAGTTAGAGACACAAACTTCTAGCCCCTATAAAACAAAAAGTACAGAAAGAAAAATAAATTAATAGATGTGATTTGGAAAGTATTATTCCTATTTAACATTTGCTTTTCTTTCAAATTTTATGTTTAGATCTGCTTTTTCTGACCTGCGCCAAATTATTTAAATAAAAATAATAATAACATAAGTAGCACTTATTGAATTCTTATATCTAGGCATTTTCCTGAGTACTTTACTTGATTTATAGGATTTAATCCTCCCAGCATTAGATAGAAGTAGGTATAGTAATTCTTGCACTATTGCAGAAGAGGAAATTGAAGCTCAGAGTTAAGTAATTTGTCCCATGTCATAGGGCCAGTAAGTTAAAAGAGCTGAAATCAAAATATAGTTACAATTAAACACTCCTCAGTTAAAGTGTATATTCCTCTATTCAAACAATCCCTAAAGATCTTCAGTTTCCAAGTAATGATGAATAATCTAATACCCAATGGCCAGGTAAGAGAAATTTAGGAGTTGTTGAAATGAGCCTATGAAAGTTTCTGGCCTACTTTTTCTTCTATTCAAAACCCAGCTATATAATTTGTTGTTAGCCAGTAAGAAGCCTTAAGCTATCTAAAAAAAAGTTTGTATTTCTACTGAAGAGGTTATACATTTTTTACTTCTACTAAACTAATCTAGAAATAAACATACTAAATTTATAGAAAGTTGTCAAAAACCCCTAGAATTCTACAAGCATTGAAGATATATTCCCTAACACTGCAATTACACACTTCAGTTAAATTCTGAATAAGTAGCTTAGTATAATATTAAAATATTACTCCATTTTTATTGTATAATCATTCTAAAATGAAGCTCTATATTTCTAGTTTTAAGCTAGCAGGGAGCTTAACTAGGCCATTCAAAAAAAAAAAAAAGCCTATTGTCTATGAATAGGGGGCAGTGGCCTCCTTCTCAAAATCCCTGTGACAGAGAAACCAGAAACAATTCTTTTTTTTTTTTCACTTTTTTTAAAATTTTACTCGAAGTTTTAGGGTACATGTGCACAACGTGCAAGTTTGTTACATATATATGCATGTGCCATGTTGGTGTGCTGCACCCATTAACTCGTCATTTAACATTAGGTATATCTCCTAATGCTATCCCTCCCCACTCCGCTCCCTTTGTAGGGACATGGATGAAGCTGGAAACCATCATTCTCAGGAAACTATCGCAAGGACAAAAAACCAAACACCACATGTTCTCATTCTTAGGTGGGAATTGAACAATGAGAACACATGGACACAGGAAGGGGAACATCACACACCAGAAACAATTCTTAAAGCTCGGGAAACAAAGTGTTTAATGATCTGACTTTCTCTCTGTTTTTCTTCAGTTTTTTTTGTTTGTTTGTTTGTTTTTCACTTCCACCTTTGAACCAGTCTCAACATCATGTCAATCCAATCATTTCTCCATATCCATAGATTTGAGAAGTATTTCCAGTTTTTTCCTCTCAATTCCCCACAATTTATACTTTTACATGCTATAACAAAACACTGCACATATCTCTCCAAGAAAAATACTATTTCTTATGAGAATACTAAGTAATAATGGTAATAAAAGCTAATATTTACTGAGTACTCACTGGGTGTTAAATACACCCTTGAAAAGGCATCATCCCATTTCTTTTCACTGAGGTTTACTGTGGTATAATTTTTATTCAGTAACACTCACACTTTTTTAGAGGTACAGTGTTGTGTGTGTGTGTGTGTGTGCGTGTGTTTTCAAATTACTACAACTAAGACATAGAATACATCCATCACACCCGCAAGTTCTCTTGTTCCCCTTTGTGGTCAATTTCTCCTGCCACCC
Source organism: Nomascus leucogenys (assembly GCF_006542625.1). Lineage (NCBI taxonomy): Eukaryota > Metazoa > Chordata > Mammalia > Primates > Hylobatidae > Nomascus > Nomascus leucogenys. Next base: position 81,459,878 of record NC_044383.1, read on the forward strand.
ACAACCCCTTTGCAACCTCAAATCTGATACCTATCTTTATTGGCTAGAAGTTAGTAAGTGGCTATAAGTGGTGGAACCCATATTGAATTCCACAGCTGTCTGACTCAGCAACTCTTACTCCTAGATATTCTATGCTTCTATCTCTTCAGAATGTAATTTTCCTTATTAATTCATGAATGATCTTAAAGAAGCTCTTTGAATTTGCTTATTTTATTTTTAAATTAATATAATCAAACATAGTAAGTTATAGGGTGAGGTGAATTAAAACATAATACCAAAGTATGGATATAACCAACTTAGTAATTGCTAAAACTATGGTAAGTAGGGAAAAATATAAAGTTGAACATGGCAGCATGGCAGGATCATTCTCAACATATCAATGTCTGTGTTTTCCTTAATGGTTTCCCTTTCTCCCTGTTCAAAGGGGTATTAAAAGCAGGCCCTTTGAAATTCTATGCCTCAGGATGTTTTGCAGAAAAAATCACAGAGACAGTCAAACTCCTTTAAAAACTGGAGACTCAAAGGAGATGATACTATGTGTATGAGTAGGAGAAAGAGAAGTACTTTGGGGAACAAGGTAAAAGGCAGGCTTTCTGAAATGAGGTAAAAGACAGGAGTTGAGAAGTTCTAGAATATCTGAGATCTTTGTATCGCTTAGTGGCAGCAACCCACAGAGCTTACAAAGTTTGATGTTTCATCAAGAAAGAGAAAATATTTGTCACTATGGTTTCTCTGATATCTATGAATCAAAAGTGTTGTAAAAGTAGCTATGCTGCCAAATTATAAATGCCCATACAAATGGAGAAGTTCATGTCTTGTGGGTAACCTGTGGGCTGACAAAAGACCTATCGTCTACTGACATTTACCATGTATTATACATGCATTAACACGTCTAATCCTCTCAACCCGATGGTATTAGAATTTATCCCATTTCAAAACTGAGAGAACAAAGACAAAGAAATGCCAAGATTTTTTGCTCGAGTTCACACAGTATCTAAAGAACAAACACACAATTTGAACCCAAACAAATTCTATCCGGAAAGCTTATGTTATAGTGCCTAAATCAACCTAAATTTCAGGGACTTTTCTTTAGGCTGAAAGAGGAAAATTAATATAAACAAGATTGACATTTTGGAAAATTTGCTCAAATATAGGATTGAATTTTGATTTATTAAAATAGTTAGAAAAATGTGGTATTCCTTATGCTACTGTGTGTGTAGACATAAAGGTATTCCCAATACATCAGCAGTATAAAATTTGATACGCTTGTAAGAACCACTTAAGCATTTCAGAGGAATTTTTCATGTTATTAAAAATGAATAACTTATTACTTGAACATAAATTTTGTTTCTTTTATCAGTGGTCAATATTAATAAGTAATTGTTAAGTTTCCTTTTTTCCTTCAAAACTTAAGAATGAAGTCTCTTTTTATAATAATGTGACACAATTTAAATTAATTGAATAGATGTTACATCAGCATGGCTGGTATGGGTAATTTATGTATTCCAGCCATACCATTTTCCCTCAGCCTTAAGGTTCTACTGTACTTATTTATCCCCTTCTGATAAAATAACATATTTCTTTTGTAATTACAAAGTGGCTTTTATTTTATTCTTATAATAAGGCATTTATCGGTTTATTTGTTCTTCAATGATCTAACAAATCTATGTGGGGAGCCCACAATATGTCTGACCTTCCTTAGGTATTAGACATAAAAAGATGAAGATATATTTGTAACTTTCAAGAGTGTCCAGTCTTCTTGGGTGATAGGTGAATAAATAACTAAAATAAAAAGCAATTAAAATTAATAAGATAAGGCTATGTTCATTTGCTCATTCAACAAATACTTATTGATTATATATTTACTATTCCAGGGCCCTGGGGACAAAATGATAGATAGATTGATAGGTAGATAGATAGATGGATAGATACATAGATACATAGATACATAGATATGTAGATACGTAGATACATAGATACATAGATACACAGATACATAGATACGTAGGTACATAGATACATAGATGATAGATAGGAATATAAAAACAAATCCTTGCCCTCTTAGATTTTTATTTGAGGTGAGACCATCAAGAAACGAACAATATTAGGTGATGAAAATTGTCACAGAGAAAAAACACCTTAGAGGAGTACTGCCTAGTGACAATGTGACTGTGAGGAAAGAGTTAACATAGCAGGTCTGATTGGTCAGTCCTTGAATGGCTCCTAGGGAATCTGCAAACCTGATTGACTCTTGGTCAACCCCTGGGAAAGTGACCCCAAATTTTTTTCTGTTACTAATTGATTATGTTGTATAAGCTTAGAGCAATTAGACATGCTTCAACAGATTATCAGATTTATCAGGATTGTTTTGTACAAACATCCAGATCGTTGATATACCTTGTTTCATTGTTGAGGTCCTGGGTTTCTGTTATCATGCTAGATGATCAACTTCACATAGAATCCCTGGGCACTGAGACTCAAGCATGCTTCCCTGCATATAGATATTTCATACAAATGCCTGGCTATGTTTGCGGAAAGATCCTGGGATCATGCCAAGATTTTTGGTTTGGGGTTCTTTTGTTTGTTTTGTTTTGTTTGTTTGGCTGGGCACAGTGTACTTTATTAATGGCAAATGGCAAGGCAGGGCTCCCAAAGCCCCTCCCATTCTTCAGAGGGTCTGGGATGGAAACCATGTCAAGGAAGGGAGATTTTCAATATATTAGAATACAAAAACTCTCCAGTAGCAGAGAGTCTCTTATTCTCCTTCTGGGGCTGGAGGTACAGAGGCCACCTTGGAGGCCAAGTGGTCTAAAAAATCCACCACCCCATTGCTTTAACCAAATTAATTATCACACTGGGATATAAGCTTGACAAAACAGTCATTGAAGTTAAAACCAGCCCCAGCATCAAATGTGGAAAAGTAGGTGCCACTGTAAAAGTTATAGTACATGACCTGATCCTCAGTGTAGCCAAGAATGCCTTTTAGGGAGCCCTTCAATGGCTGTTTCACCACCTTCTTGATGTCATCACATTTGCCAGCTTTCTCTAGACACCAGGTCAGATCTTCAACCGACACATTGTGCAGACACAGAAGGCCATGCCAGCGAGCTTCCCATTCAGCTCAAGAATGACCTTGCCTGCAGCCTTGGCAGTGGCAGTAGATGCAGGGATAATTTCTTGGCAGCTCTATGGCCACCTCACCACATTTTCCCAGAGGGGCCATGCAGGATCTTCTGGGTGGCAAAGATGGCACAAAATGTGGTCATGGACCCCATTAAGATGCCATAGCTGTCATGAATAGCCTCAGCCAGGGGGCTAAAAGTTGGTGATGCGGGAGACATCATTGACAATCTTGAGGAAGTTTTTGTACTTCTTATTGTTTGTGCCCAGCAAAAACATGGAGGCACCAGCAGAAGGGGCAGAGATGACTTTTTGGCTTCACCTTTCAAATGAGCTCCACGTTTCTCTAAGATAGTGAATATTCCAGTGGACTCCAGAACATATTCAGTACCAACATCACCCTATTTGATATTAGCAGGATTTCACTCATGGAAGAGGAAAACAAAATTTAATTCATGACAAGTTTCCTATTTTCAGCTTTGACTATGCCATGGATTGTGCCATGGGCTGACATACTGGAATGTGTGGACCATGTAGTTGAGGTCAAGAAAGGGGTCATTGATGGCGCCAATATTTACTCAACTGAAATTAGCCCTGATGATCAGGCACCCAATACAGCCAAATCCATTTACTTGAGTCTTCACCATCACATCTCAGGGACATGGCTGGCACTGCATGAGGAAATGTATCTGTCTGTTAAATGAGAAGGATCAGAGATCCAGGATCATGGTGCTACGAACATGCTCCTAGAGATGACACATTTTGGGGCTGGGCACTGAGGGGAAGGGGCTATGTCTGGCTTGCATTACCTTCTGTGAGAATTGATTGTTACCTGCAGTTCTTTCTAAAATGCTGGGTCACATTTCCATTTCAGCTTGAAGCGACCATGCCACTTCCTGCCAGCCAGCTATAACTGATTAGAACAATGTAGACATTGGCCCTCAAATGGATCCAATTGACTTTATTTTTTCGAGGACTAGGATTTAGGAAAAAGTGAGTTTCAGCCGTAAGATTTAAGTATGAGGGGAAGTATATCTTCATAAATAAAAGGGCTATTTTCTGTAAACTAAAGGAGAAAATCTAGACTGCAGAAAGAGAGAGGAAAGAAGATATAAAGAGTAATCAGGATGAGAAACCAATCAGCCACAGTATCTGGGGCTCATGAAGCCAGAGGGGTAGTTCTGGTTTGTGAGACCAAGCTGTGCCTTTGGACTTGAGTCTTGTAACAATTTTGTATCTTTCAATGATTTCATAGCTAATTTTAATAGGTTTCTTTTCCTTAAAGCAAAATAATCCTTAATGGGTTTGGATCCATTTTAAGTAACTACATATACTATGAATGACTGCGTAAACTATGCCAAGAAACTGCAGATTATTCTATATAAAATTGAATAATAGTACCTTTTTTTAAAAAATGTAATTGGAGAAAGACAATTCTAACAATAAAGTAGCAAATGAAAGAGATGGAGGAGAAACTAGATAAAAAGTGAACTATTAGGAAGAAATCTTAGAATTACAAGGAAATAGTTTTCATGGTTCATAAAAGAATAAAGTTTGGAAGCATTCTTAAAAATTTCAAACTGAATACAAGTTGTATATTCATTTCTAACACCTGAAAAAAAATCACTAGGGTGTTTTCCTTTGAATGTTTGCAGGTGTGGGTAATTAAAATACCACATTACTTTCATTTGATTGTGTAAGCATTCTCATGTCTACAAGTGATTCTAATCAACTTCACTGACTATGAGGGAGAATCCTCTATAATTAACAAAACTTTATGTACAATTATTAGAGTTTAGAATGATAATTCATATTGCATTCCTAATTATTATTTGTATCTATTTTAACTTCCATTTTTCTTAGGGAATAATAATTTACTAAATGATCAAAATAGTTTTCATTCTTTTCTAATGAAACTATTTAGGAATAAATAGAAAACAGTAAAGTATTTCAAAAATTAGCCACACATAATCATAATCATAATCATAAACCCACACATAGTTATTTATTAGATAAAATAACATTTCAAGTTTTTTTTAAATTTATACTTTATTAGATTTCTAGGGTCATTTTGGTATGAATAAATCTTCCTTCATCTTGCAAAGGATACACTGTGGCTAAGAGTGGTAAGTTTAGACTTGATCTAGTGATCAAGGTGGTGCTATCCAACCAGTCCATGGGAACATATATAATGTATAATACAGCTTAGTAGGGAAGAGAAAAGCTTTGGAGTTAGAATGACCAAGATTCAAACATTGATTAAATTCCCAAGGCTTAGTATCATCATCTATAAATCAAGGTTATAATTTTTACTTCATAGAGTTGTTGAGAATTAAATTAGGCAATATACATACAGATCCTTGTACATACTATATATTAAATGAATTATTGTCATTGCTATAACACTTATATAAATGGGCTTATTCTCTGGAAGAGATTTTTATGGTATAGAAGCTAACGTAATATAATAAATTACAATCATGATTCTTGAAATTTCCCCTTCTTTCAAATTGCCCATTTTGAAAAAATAAAATGGCATTGATGGTTAAAAAATATAAACGTTGAATTTTAAAGGGCAGTTAACACAAATTAAACTAGTTCAACCTAGCCATTTTGACTGTGGATCCAGTAGAATATGAATTTCAAACAGAAATATTACAGGGTTTCATCTCCAGAAATTCCCAGACACAGATTCGAGGTGATTTCTAGGAATATTGAATACAGTAAGCTAATTCTCAGGCAAGTCGTTCTCAGCACCCTCTCCAAGTTACACCACAAGAATCTCAGATGTCTCAGGACAAATTCTAAGTCTTTTTAATCTCTACAAATTCAGTGCATGACTTTGTGTCTAACCTGCACTAAGTACTCAATACATAATAATGAAATTATTTAATTAATGATTAGCATACCAAAACCAAATTGATTAGCATTGTTACTATTTTGTTAATTATCTCTACTGTGAGTTGTATGTAATTTGATTTTCTATTCTCATTTATGATAGAGAGCTTTATTTTCAAATTATTTTTTGTGATCTGTTACAAAAATGGAAATAAGGCAAATTTACTTACTTTAAAAGATGAAAAAATTGAATGCATTTTTTACTTAGATTTATATTCATTCTCAGACTTTTCAAAACATTTCAAACATTAAGACTTGAAATTAGAAACTGCCTCATTCTAATATATGACTCTATATTCATTTCCTCCCTGAAAATAAACTATTATTTCCAACTGATGCAAAAAAAAAGGCTAAACTTTTGTTTCCTCTTGACCAGTAAATTTTAAGTGTAAAAACAACAGTTACACATGAATATTGACAAAGCAAAGTGTGTAGGCCAACAGAAGAAACTACCAGCTGAACAAACAGTTAATCAGGATACCAATGAGAGGCAAGGTTATTTGCAACACAATCAACAAATAAAAATGAGCTCAACATAAATTGGATTGGCTATATCAAACTTTCACTTTCAGTTAATAAATGTTCAATTTGTCTCCTAAGAGTGATCAATATATTTGAAGATAACATTAAATTTGTGAATCTCTATTTTAAAATCATATATCATTTAAACAATATTTTAAAATTTTTCATAAATACTAATGTTTGAATCAGATATTGGAAAGAGATCTATAACAGCCCTGAACCCGCTAACATTGTGAACATGGATAAATAAAGGCCAAAACCTTTGATCAATTTTTTTTTTTTGCCTATAAACCTCATACCTCATGATGTTATTTTGATATCAAGTATTAAAATGTCTATGAATATGTTTGAAAAATGATAAATGAATAAACAAACACCAGGTGTTATTTTTATATTCTCAAATATTATCATAAATTAAATTATTTATTTTGCATGTTTTTTCATATTATTTTTAGATGTTTATGTTCCTATGGTTATATGTTGTTAATTATGTCACTGGGAAAGATATATATTAGATGTTTAAGAGATCAAGACCAATTCTTGAGGATGTGTTTTGAATGAAGAAATAAAATTGGGCAATTAAAAGTAGAAAGCTGAGCATGAGTAAATCATAAGAAGTTTAAGGTTCGAGGAGGCTTCTGGTCACTATGATCCACCATGGTAATGAATATGGTCTCTGAGGCTTGTAAAGGAGAAAGGATAATACCTAGAAATAATAATGAGATAATTCAAGGATGAAGAGTTCATCAGGAACAAAACTGAATAGAATATACCTATTACCTGGTATTATCTGGAAATAATATGAAACCTCCTTGTGAAACCATTTTAAAAATATGTTTTCCCATTTGCCTAGAGGATATTATTCTAAGGAAGTTGGATGTTTAATCATTAATTTTATGGAAGGAGAAAAGGAAACATCGAAAATCAGTTGGGACATCAGGATGTGCTATCGGTGAATGTGGAGTCTAAAATCATGTTATACATTAAATATATAGAAAAATCAACTTCAAGTGTTTGAAGAAAGAATAGAAAGACTATAGTACATATAGAAAAAATTGCTTATACTGGGAAAAAGCAAACAAATTATAGAATAAAAAAGTCATTGATATTGAAGAAAAAATAAAATGTGTGGATAATTTACATAGCTACAGTAAATACAAATGAAGTAAGAATTACATATTTAGAAGTTAGATTTAAAGAAATATAAAAAATATAGCAGATAAATAAAAACTTAGAAACTATAATGGAGCTATGACATTAAAGAAAGATGAAATAATTTCAACATACAAGTGATATGAATTCCAGAATTAGAGAATAGAGATAATATGTAAGTAGATATTTTTAAGGCATGATGAAAAGATTTAAATATAAAAGAAAATTTTAAAAATTTAAAGAGAGTTTAAAGAAAGGGAAAAAAATAATTTGCAGAATGAAGCAGCACACAGAAAACCAAGGTAAATAAATAATAAGCATATATCTGTTTACATTGTAGTGAAAATGCACAACATGATACAAAGAAAAAAATATTCTAAAGTACCAAAGGAAAAAAATAAACAGAAAAGAAAGACTGATTGTCTTCAAGGAAATTACAACCAATTTTACTGGAGTTTTCAGCAAAACATTTGAAGCTAGTATGCAAAGTAATAATATTCTAAAAATGTTTAGAATACATAGTTGTCAATCTAGAAATCCGTACTAAAATAAATACCATTGACATGTGAAAGCTGAATGAATATTTTCAGACATAAAAAAAAACAGAAATGTTACATTTCACAGACCCTCACTGAAAAAACGATGAGTGAAAATATGTTAGTAAGGAACAAAAAAGAACTGAGAAAAAAGTTATAGATGAAAAAAGCAATAGTAAGCAAATAAATGGCTAAGACATTTTATTAAATCTTAATCAGTATTTACTGCTAGGGGAAAAAAAACACTGGTATTATAGGTAGGGATTAAAGCAAGAATAATAAAATTGAAAATAATATATTGAAAATGGGAAAAATAAATTAAGATAACCCTGTTGTACATTTTAAGTATGCACATAAAAAGCCTTTATGTTTAATCAGTAAATTTATTGTGTTTATATGTTTATATTAAAACATTTAAATGTAACCATTAAAAGTATATACTTGGACGCCTGTAATCCCAGCACTTTGGGAGGCCTAGCGGGGGTGGATCCTTTGAGGTCAGGAGTTCGAGATCAGCTGGGCCAACATGGTGAAACCCTGTCTCTACTAAAAATACAAAAGTGAGCCAGGCATGGTGGCACGTGCCTGTAATCCCAGTTACTCCAGAGGCTGAGGCACGAGAATTGCTTGAACCAGTGAGGCACAGGTTGCAGTGAGCCAAGATGGTGCCACTGCAATCCAGCCGGGCCCACTGAGCGAGACTGCGTCCAAAAAAAAAATAAATAAATAAAAGATAAAATGAGACTAAAATTTAAATGGACAATAGGATGGGAACAATAATCAGAGAATATATAGTAAATGTAAAAATCTAGATGTTAGTAATAATATATTTTGTTCTACACTTACATAAAATTTACACAAAAACAGTATACTTGGAAATATAACTAGAAGAATATGTAAAGAATGATCTATCTTTTTTATCTTTATACGTATAAACTTATAGATCTCAAAAACACTAAGATGAATAAACAAGCTGTAGAATGAAAAGTATGTCATGACACCATATCATGAGACTTCGAAAGAGATCCTGTTCTGTGTAGAGTCCTTGCGATCCACAATACACATATATGACAATCCACAATGTTACTTACGGATACAAATAACACTAGTAAAAGTTTTACAACACGAATACCAATCAGTCTCACGGTAAGGGTTGCTTTTGTGAAGAAAGGAGTGGAATAGGATTGAGGACAGGTACCAAGGGAACGTTACCTCCTCAACTTTATCTGTAACACTTATTTACTCAAAAATAATTTTGAAATTATCAGGATGAAGCTTTAACATTTATTAGACTTTAGGCTGTGGTTACATGAGTATTTGTAATATTAAGTTTTGGATTTTTTATGAATATATATGTAATAATTATATGCTTTAATAAGAGCCTAAAATAATACACTGTTTTCCCTATTTATCTGTGGAATACTGGAATATTAAGTTTTCTTTAGTAAAATACTAAAGTAATAGAGTAACACATACCTTCTCCTAACTTCCATACAAACATTGTTATACTTTATTTCTCAAATAAATAGTACTATTTCCTACTTTGAAATAGGTACTTCACATGGAATGTCAGACTACTTACAGGTGTCCTAAAATCCTAGACTGGCCTAGATCCAGTGGTATTTTGCCTATTCCAAAATTGCAAGCATTATTTATGCCACATGTATGAAACTACTGGTACATGTCAAAATTGCACCTTCCTTCCATTATCTCAATTCGCTTGGGATCATTTCACAATGACAAGTATCTGCTTCCCTACTAGCTTAGCTCTCTTAAATCAGGAGATGTCAGCTCTAAAAAAAAAGTATGTCTCTTCATAAATGGAAATTCATCTGTGGGAGTTTCTAAGAGAAGCACTGTCATCCATGAAAGATGTAAGGCTCACTAGAATTATGAGTAAGAGTGAATGAGAAAGTTAAGAAACTATACATTTACAAGCAATAAAGGCCCAAATGAAATTAAATGTTAGTGAGTCTGGCCTTAATTGAGTTTTACTCCCACCGCTAAACTCTTTAGTAACATATATTATCACATCATTTCTTTTATGATATATTAAAATCTGTACTATATTAAAACATTAGTTATTTTGTTGCCTTTTTTAAAAAAAAGTCTTGCTTCATTTCAGAGTATTATTTATTTGTTAAGTGCATTATCACAACATTGTTGTTTGTCAGAATTCCTCAACCTAGGAAATGAGTGTTAATTTAGCTCTTTTATTCACAGAAATTGCCTTTCCTGATTCAAGATTTTTTTTATTTTAATATAAGTCCTTGGTGAACTTCCCAGTAGACCTGTAATCCCACATTGGACCTTTTAATAAACATTGTGCCAGAAACATGGATTCAAAAGGGAACCTGTCCTGTCCAAAGACTCTACTTTTCAGTGAATTCTTCAGACTTATTGCTGTATCCCAGTGACCACAGTGATTGTTTGAGTGTAGCAATATGTCAAAAGTCAGCAAGTGATCCTTCACATTTGCCTTTTATTGAAGTGACTCTACATTGGGCTCAACTGAGTTCCCAAACAGCACAACCTATGACAAGATCAAAAAATCCTCAGAACAGGGAACAAACCAATGCACTCTGCTGGTCAGCAGCCTAAGAGCTCAACTTATTTCATTAAAGTGCCATATGGGTTACTGAGATTCTTCTTAGGTTCTAAAGACTGCTGCAATTTAAGCACATATATTTTAAATGAACATTTCAATGTAGCCTGTTCTTCATAGTATATAGGGCATTTTAGAATCACAGATCTGAGGGAAGCATTTCTCTTTTCACAATTCTAGGACTGCTGTTTACTAGATTTAGAATTCTGTTAGGGTTCTGTAGCACCTAACACTGTACCCTGTGGGTAGTTAGGTAATCAATACCTAAAAAAATTCATAAGCAAGTAAATAAGGATACTTCTTGAATAAATAAATGAGTACAAATACACCTAATCATACTAAACCTCAGTCCCCTCATCTATAAAGGATGAGGGGGATCCCCAAGTTGAAGAATCATTATTAGAGAACGAAATAAGGTATGTAAGAAACCTAGAACTAAGTGGAAGCAAAAAAAATACAACTTGAGTATTCTTCTATTATAACTTGGCTAGTAATACATTGATTCATATTAGTTTCTTTTCAAAATGTTATCTGAAATATGATGATTGTACACTGTAAAATTATGTTAAATTCTACCCTGTAAAGCATATTAGTAACATTTTCCTGTCACTTAACTTTACATTTTGCTATTTTAACCTCAAAGTGTTGTCACTGTGTACATGTCATAACTTTCATAAAATGCAAAATACTAGCCACTTAGCAAACATTGTATTTATGAAGACTCTGAACATCCCACATTATTTCTATTTACCTCTAACTCTCCTTTGACCTTGTCACATTTTGGAGGTAATGGTAAAAAGTCTAAATTTCTCCTGAAATAGTGAGATTGGCTCCTAGAGTAGAAAATACATTCGTTTGACCAAAGGGATAAAACTGTACATTTTCCCCAAAATGCTGGCACAAACTCAGCCAGGGTGCAATATCAGTACCAAAGTAGGCATTTGAGGAGGAGGAGACATAACACAATGTGCAGTCACTGGAGATTAAATGGCACTTCTTTTGGGGGGATTAATTTTCTGTTTCTTTTGGGACCTAAAACTGATGTCAGCATGCTTCATGACTGCAGTTTTCTAACTATGGTTTAGAGATTGAGATTGGGATTTATTTTAAAAGTTAAAAAATGAATAATGCTATTACACTCACAAATGACTTTGAATTCATACTATTTCTTAACGAAATTATATGGCATTGTATTGTTAAACTATAATAAAACTAAGTGAAAAGATTATGCTTCAGCTGGTTCTTATAATATGGGTACAATTTTAATTTAAGTATAATATCTTTAATTTAGCCAATTTTACTTAGCTCAAAAGCATTGTGACAACTCTAGATGAGAAACTAAATTTCAGTTTCCAAAACTTTGAGTGACAGATGAGAAACATTTAATCAGAAAGTTCTACAATAGTACAACTATTTTTCTATGAGGTTAATATTTTACCACGTTAGAAACATTCAGAAGGCTACATATTGCATTTTATCTACAAGAATGTCAAAAATATCAATAAGTAAAAGTTCTAGATTTACTATCTTTCAAATAACTTTCTCACTTGTGAATTTTAAATCATTTTTGTTAAATTTAATATACATTCTTTTTTTCAGGTGTTAAAAATTAAAAGTATAATTTGGAGTCAATGTGTATGTAAAGCTGAAAATAAGTTTATAAAATTAAATGTTAAATAATATAATTAGCAATTGATCCTGTTTTCTTCTAAAGTTAATTTCCTGTTAGTAGATAGCTATAAGATTGAGAGCAATGTTACAGTGAGGCCCGTTTTCACAGGAGTAATAATGAACTACAAAAGTGAAAGTTTCCCCATTTCATAGTTATAATGTGGCTCAGGTGTGAATGAGTAGGTTAATCATGTGAACACATAGTTCAATTGTGAATTGATCTCTAGTGGAGCCTGCTTGACTAGATATAGGAGGTGAAGGCTATTGACACATGCTTTCCCTTGATTGACCGAAGGTGAAAAATAAAATAGTGTGGTTAGTTCTTATCCTCATTCCTATCACCAACTTTCCTATTACACTCTTAAAAGTTATGGTAAACCCAGAAACAACTTGAAAAAAATTAGGGTAGAGTTTACTGTCTTCTGATATTTTTTGCTCAGCTGCTTTTTATCTGCCTTGCTCTAAGCCTCAGAATCTCAAGAATAAAATTCACTAGAGAATTTCATGCCACGTTCTTACCTGTGGACCTGGACTATCCTCAGGGAGATCTTTCTCAAATTTAAAGTCTTCTGAAGAATGAATAACGACTAAATCCTGAGAAGGAATTTAAAACATGCTTCTTCAACTAACCTTCATTGCTACTCTCAGATCCAGGTAGAATAACATCAAAGTCACTGATGCACCAAGATTTAAAAGGGCCCCTACCCCATGACCACTTAGATTCTGGCCTTTTCCATCCTCAGAACATAGTGTATTTACCATGACCTTCATCTCATAAAGGGCTTGTATTATTTGTGTACAAATCAGATCATGTACTTTTCATCTTTTTATTTAATATATGGCAGATGCAAATTCCTTTTAAAGACTAGCTCGCACATCACCTATTCTATAAAACTTCAGCTGCTCCTTATATCCTGGAATATAGTAGATTCTCAGTATGTATTAGCAGAAAAAAAAATGAATACATGAATAAATCACTCCACTTTATGAAAGACTCAACATTTAGAAAATGCTTTTATTAATGTGATTTTGTTTATTAATAACACATTTATTTGTCCCTGTTCACTATAAAACCTTTAAGCCTTTTTTTTTAAGCCCTGTATCACCAATATCACTATTTCTGGCTGATAATAGGCATACATTAATGTTTACGAAATGATGGATTGTGCAATCAAGATATATCTGTTAAAAACATACTCACAGGCTAGACATGGTGGCATAGGCATGTAATCCTAGTGCTTTGAGAGGCCGAGGCAGCAGGAACATTGGAGATCAGGAGATTGAGACCAGCCTGGGCAATGTAGAAAGACCCTGTCTCTACAAAAAATTGAGAAGTAGCCAAGTGTGGTGGTATGTACCTGTAGTCCTATCATTTCAGGAGGCTGAGGCTCAGGAGGCTGGGATCACTTGAGCCCAGGTGTTGAATCCTGCAATAAGCTGTAATCATACTCCTACACTACAGTTTAGGCAATGCACAATACCTTGTCTCTTAATTTCTCTCTATATTTTTTCAAAATTTACTTAATTATATATTTATGAATGTTTTATATCGTTCATACTATATATATTACATTCATAAAGATCTAGCAAATTCCACAAAATATATAATAGATGGAATAGAGGGAATATGAAAGAGAACATGGAAATATGTATTATTTTTCTATTATCGTATAACAAATTACCACAAACTTTGTGGTTTAAATGAACATACATTTGCTATCTCACAGGTTCTGTGGCTCCAAGGTCTAGGCACGGCTAAGCTGGGTTCTAAGTTCAGGGTCTCCCTAGGTTGCAACATATGCTGGCTTTCACCTAGAGACATCTCTCAGTTTCTAGAGGCAGTTCCCTACCACAAGGTCCTCTCCCAAACATACTTCTTACAGGCCACCTCACAACTTGGAAGCTCATTTTTTCATAGCTAGAGTTTCTTTCATCAGAAAAGGCCCAGTCCCTATTTTAATACATTTTCCTGACTGTCAGACTCACTCATGACCATCTTTCTTTCAACTGATTCAAAACCATGTTGCTTGGAATTTTAATTACATCTACAAAATCACTTCACCTTTGCCATCTAAGTAAACCTAATCAAAGCAGTGATTTCTCATTATATTTACAGATCCTGTCCACACTTTAGGAAAGGAGATTATGCTAATTATACTTCAATATGGGGATGTTGAAGTCTTCTCAGAATTCTACCTACCACAAATGTGAAAATGGAATTCAAGGTTGGAGTACATAGAATATGACCCTCTATCATAAGTGATCTAGCTTTCTCTTCAGGCAAAGGGTAGAATTTCACTTCCCTACCAATTCCCATCTGAAGTTAGGTACAGCAATGCGTTTTAATCTTGGCAATGAAATAAGAGTAGAAATGCATGTGGCATTTCTGTGAGGAAGTTTTAGAAGCAAGCACACAACTCATATTCCTTTCTCTCTGCCTTAGGCATTGTGAAGGCTTGTGTTGAAATGAAACCTCTATCAACCTCAGTCTTGAGTACTTCCGAGTAGAGTCCTACTTACAACCAGCTTTAGAAAAGCAGCATGAGAGAAAAACGTTTGTTTTTCTCTAAGCAACGGAATTCCTGGGGATATGTGTTACTACAGGACTTTTTTTCTATTTCTGAATTATATGTGTACCACTTAGAGTTCATAGGTTAAAGGACATCTTAGTCACACAGAATGACAACATACTGGAATATTCTCTCAAATGCTAACTGGGAACTAGTACTGAGTGTCCAGAGATGCTTAGCATGATGAGGCACACCTGTAGTTTCAGCTACTGGGGAGGCTGAAGTGGGTGGATACTGAAGCCCAGGAGCTTGAGGACAGCCTAGGCAAAATAGTGAGACCGCGTAACAAAACAAAAAACAAACAAAAAATTTCAAGAAGAAAAAGAGAAGAGGTTGCACCAGAAACAGGAGAAAAGTATTGGAGATAATGATTAAATAAACATATTGAGAGGAACAGAGTGAAATATATAGAAAAGTATGTAAATATAGTTTGAGGATGTCATTAATATAAGATTATGGGAAAAGGGAGTCACTTGAACACAGTAATACGAGGAGCACTTGTTCAAAGGAAAAAGTAGAAGAAATTAATATTGTTCTCTAGTATTGCATGATTTAATTTTAACCCACTGTTTCTCCCTCAAACTTAATTTATAAAACCTAAAACTGTATTCCTGTTAATTCATTTATGGAAGTAATATGGTTAAAATTTATGTGGTACGATCTCTTCATCATTCTTCTAAATGTCTAGGATGGAAAGGAAGCTCTTTTCCAGTTATAAATATCTACAAGTTAAGTAGTAAAAAATAAACAACAAAATTAATGGTCTAGATGTCATTTGTCATGGACTGTAGTGGTTAATCATTGTTTACTCTATGTAAACTACCTTTATAAACAATGTATCTGCTTACTCCCAAAGCAGACACTAAATACAAATATAGAAATACATATTAAATGCAGTGAAAAATAATAGTAAACAGAAATTCTGAAAAGACAATTCCTGATTCTAGAATTGTCAATACTAAAAAATATGTGATCTTATGTACAGCAAATAATTTTCATATACCTATTTTCTTCTCTGTATGATGGTAGGGATGTGATTATTTGACCTTTCACATCTGATTTTCTAAATTGTTACATATAAGTAGTTCCACATAGAAAGGTTTATGTGAGTAAATACATGGAATATGTGCCTGGAAAGAAATTTTTAAAGGAGTTCAAATTAATTTTAACTTACAGGACTTTTTGTTTTCATATGTACTCAGTATGGTTATACACAGACCTGCTAGGATCTTCAGTCTTTTATCATCCTATATGTCTTAGGAATCAAAATCTTCCATGGTTAGTAAGTTGAAAGGTCAATAATATTATATCTAATAAAAACTTAACTGACAGCTATGCATCGCTTATAACTCATCTATTTATTGACAAAGAAAACCACAAACCTATTCATCAACACCCATGATGAGAAAACAGAAAGGTATCAGATCCATGTGGACAAAACCCAAGATCAAAGTTACCATCAGGATTTCTGCTGGTTGTTGAGTTGTTTCTTCCCCCAAGATTGATTTATACAGCCTGTCATACTATCATGCTCTCCAATCATTTTTGTAAATCATGTGCTTCAGACTTTAGGTGATAATCTTCATCATTCTTCTAAAATTCTACGAAGAGAAGGAAAATGTTTTCTAGATACGATTATCTAAAAACTTTGCCTTTATACAAGGATACTAACATCTGTGAAAGAGAGACACATTTTTTGGTATATGATTTTGATGTGGATTAAGCCATGTGGCTACACTTTGGGTCAGTCGAGTTCAGGAGACCAGCATGGCTCCATGCTCTGGGTTCCCGAAATGAGTAAAGCTGCCTTTTGCTTTCCAAAACTAGCTATAAGCTCGCTTTCTGGCTAGACTTGCATTAAAACCCATCCTCTCAAAGTGTGTTCCAAGATATTACAACTACATTCTGAATGACTGAATTTCAAAATTAAGAACCCTAGAAGAGGTCTTATATACAGTTTCTCTTCATCCCATTTTCTTCCTTCTGCTGACTATATTTTCTATTTTGAGTAATTATTTCTTTATAAGAAGAGTTCTATGGCAAAATTATACGTTGTGAAATTACTTGTTTGTCTAGCATCTATAAATACATAAATGTAATCTAAATTAACTTCTGGATGGGCAGCAACCAAAAAAGAAACAGTGCAGATTGCCAAGTTAAAAGTTTTCTTTTTCATTTGGTGTTAGTTTTACAAAAAATTGTAAACATTTTAATAATTACAGATTAATTTGTATAATATTACATCTGATGACATACAAGCATGGGCTACATGTGCTTCACAAACAAGTGCATTTACAACCAAGTCCATAAATACTCTTAATAATTCTGGCATAAATACTATTGCCAGACAGACAGCTCAGACTATTTTTCTTGAGTAATTTAGTAAATATATTGTTTCTCTATAATACCATGAGCCACCAAATTTTTAAACTTATTACCACAAGGCAACAAAAATATAGCTACAGTATTGAAATATTTATTGAATATACAGTGGCATGCACAGTAAAATCAGATGTCTCATTTTTGACAGAATTAACTGCCAACATGGTTTACTTTGTTTCCATGAAATGGATAGAGAAAAATCAACCTTACTTTAAATTTCTATTTCTAACAGCTGATAGTACTGACATAAAACTGGTGTCACTTAACTGTTTGAGAAGTTTTTCTTCTGCTAACAGAGGCAACATGAACAGCAATTGCCTCATTATTTGTAAATGCACAAGAAAACTTGAAATCAAATGAGTAAAATGAGTTTAGACTAAAATACCTATTTGATCCAAATGATAAGTTAGTTATTAGAGTTATATTTATCTGCAACTTACAGAGTCTTCTTACCATAAGGACTAATTTTATTAAATAGATGCTGAAGCTTTCACAGATGAATTGTGTCTTCTGTATTTAATATAATTAATGGTTTTCTTAAGTCTACATGGTGGCTTGTGAATGTGGACAA
This sequence comes from Nomascus leucogenys, assembly GCF_006542625.1. NCBI lineage: Eukaryota > Metazoa > Chordata > Mammalia > Primates > Hylobatidae > Nomascus > Nomascus leucogenys. Next base: position 81,477,905 of record NC_044383.1, read on the forward strand.
TATATTGTCATGTTCATCATCAAATTTTGGAGACAGGAAAATCCCTTATTAATTTTTAATTAAACATGAATCTTTGTGCACTTATGGTGGCCAAAAGTGGTCATTGCATATTCAAAACATTACCAAATAATAAGATAAATAATTATAGATTTATACCACATGATAAATGGCAAATGGCATTATCTATATTCTCTATTGCCAGACAGACAGCTCAGACTATTTTTCTTGAGCATATTCTTCATGTACCTGACCTACAACACCTTTTATTTTCCTCTGACTCCACTAACAGTCTTGCATATCTGTGGAGCTCCCAGGTTGCAATGGTAGCCAAGACACAACTCACTCGTGTGCTAAGTGTTCAGAAAGCAGCAGCATTAAATACTTCTCCTATTAGCACCCAATATCAGAAGAATGAACTATCCCAGAACAGCATTTTATCAGCAAGAACTGTGCCTGCTGTCCTTGGAGAAAGCTGAGAAAAGAGAGTTGGGTCATTAAGATTTAACTATGCATTTGAGTGAGAATTTCATTCATTGCACATGTATCTCACATACTACTAATGATGTGTAGAGAAAGCTGGATATTTATTCCAGTTTATTGTGGTGCAACTACAAATAGTAATGTTTATCAAAAAATGTAAATAAGACAAATGATCAATCAGATTGATGTTGGGATAACAGGAATTAGCAGAACTAATTCTGGTTTCCAAACCAGGTTGACTATACCAGGATATATAGACACTCTGTATTAACTAATCAGCTCTCTTCCCAATCCAGGTGGTGAGTTAAAATAATAAACCCCCTATCTGGTATAAATCATAATTCATTTGGATTACTTAAACAGTTTTTTTGAACAAAAAATGCTCAATGTCTCTTCATTTTGCCTTTTCCTTTTTTTTTCCTCAAAAATAGGGTTGTAGAGCATTGTAGCAGGTAGTTTCAAATTACCCTGAGATGCGAGAGTCCCCATATGCCTTCTGTCTCCTCTGTTATGAAATAGTTTTGACTTTCCTTGATAAATTTGGTGTTGGACTTAATTCATAAAGTGGTTTTGTTTGTTTGTTTTTTCTTGGTTATTTGTTTTGGCTTTGACTATGGCCAGGAGCCTTTATTGGCTGATCTGACATTCCCTCAGCTCTTGAGGTAGGTATATATTCCCTAGTACCTGTACTGTTCTCTATCTTTTCATTAATTCGTGTGTTTCTCTTCAACTTCTGTCAGAGTAACTTCTTTTTTTTTTACCAGCAGACCCCACAACAGACCCACTGGCATCACCTGACACTACAGGTGAGGACAAAAATGAAAAAAAATAAAATAAAATACTCTCAGGATAATTAGAAGTTTTCTTTGCTTTCGTTTTGCTAAAAAGACCAACTAACCAACTTTTCCTATCTTAGATATTTCTGGCTTCAGAGTTGGAATTGCAAGGCAAGAAAGATATAAGGAAAATAAAAATGGATGAATTTAATATTCCAAAACGTTGTCTCATTTCATTCAGTATAAAATAAAGTTTATGCCCTAATATATATGTTCAATGTTATAGAGTAAGGGTAAGATACATTTCCAAGAGATCCTCTACATTAACTTTGTAGAGTGAAACAGAATCCTTTGATCTGCTTCAAGGAAGGCCTACAAACACTTGCTTTATATGATGTCTATTTAGTTTAATAAATATATAGTACACAAAGTAATAATATAATCTTTTAACATAGCTTTATTGTTAAATTTTAAGAAAAAAACACTGTACTCTCAATTCATATAAACCAACTGAGTTAGAATTCTTGAAAAATCATTTTCTGATATAGGATAAACCAATTGTCTATAAGTCTGGACTCAATTACTTAATACAAATTCAGTATACATTCAAAACAAATTAATTTTCTTTTAACAATGCACTTTTATACAAACCCATTTTATTTAAAGAGTCTGGTGTTACTATACATGAACCAAGCAGTTTGACTATATCATTTGTAGAATTACAAACAATTCTTTCTAACAATGGAACTCTTTGTGTGGGTATTTTGTACAACATTTCATCTATCAGCTAATAAAACTATCCAAGAAGCATTATGATACAAGATACACATAAGCAAGAAAGATAAAAGGAAAGGTTAACACTTTTTCAGCATCTGTCAACACTGTCTCCTATTACATTTGATCACGTTTAAAGTAAATGCAAACATATGATATCATTTACAGTAAAAGTGAATGCCACACAGCAGCTACTTTGCTTTTATCCATTCCACAGATCACTCATCACAGACTGTCATGGGGAAGGACGATGCCGCTTTATGGTTCATCTTTGCCAGTAAAGCACACTGCTTCAGCTCTTCAAGGCTGAACATTCACTCTATAACTAACAAAGAAATCTACCCTTGTGCATTACCCGTTTGAAACCTGGAGAAAGGAGCAGAGTAGAGAAACCATGCTGCTTTGTTTTTCTTAAAAAAGTAAAACCAAAAGGGAAGACAAAAGATTAGCAAACAAAATATGAACTAAGTATGCTATTGCTTTGTCAAAGGTTTTAATGAATTTTTGAAGTGACTCAAGGACATCTGTGTCTAGAACAATGGTTAACAAATTGTATTCCCCAGACTTCCTAAAGTAGCACCACTTAGGAAATTACTAAAAACGCAAATTCTCAGGCCCTATGCCAGAATTACTGAATCAGAAACTCTGTGGGTGGCATCTAGCAATCTTTGTTTTAACGCACTCTCCAGATGATTCTGACACACGTTAAGAATGTTTGAGAGCCACCAGTTTAGGGAAATTCAGTATGGTGCATACTGCATGAGTTTACTTCAGTTTAATATTATCATTTTAATTATCAAAATAATGTTATAGATGTGTACAGGTTTCAGTTTATATAGGTATGCAAAAAATTCTTAGATACTTTAATGTTTGTATTTTTAAAAATTAATTCATTAATCTCAAAAAATATATCTGTTTTTTATGTATTTTGTAAGCGAGCATATCCATTTGATGCATCTTAAACAAAATCTTAGAAAATCTGTGCTCTTTCCACTCAGTGCATTCATATACCACAAAGCATATTTGACATAGTAGCCAATAATATAAAGGATATTGAATATAGTTCTAATAATAAATTTTGAGTTTAAATTTCAGTCTGCACTTTTAAGAATTTTTTTCTATTTTTACTTATCCTTCCCAGTTATGATATAAACTATATATGAGGTATGGAAACAGATGACATCTTAAATTATAAAGTCCTTTAAAATGGGCTTTAGAAATAACAATAAGCTTTGGAATGCTTGGAAACTATCCCTAACTTTATCTTTCTATGAACATCTTCTTAAATGCCTCTTTAGATGGAAAGAGGCTTACATTCTGGAATATGTATTTCAGGCCTTATTTCCTGAAGGATTGGTGAAGTAAAAAACAAATGTTTCTTTGGGAAAAATGGGGAAACCATAAAACTGTAAATTAAAATACATGGGCTAATTAATTAAGACTCTCTGCAACTTATCCAGCCAGTCAAACTTGACTGTGCTATTGAGTGTTTTGCTGGTTCTGACCATCTTTTCTGGGCCCTGAGATTGGGACACAACTGCTGTTTGTATCAACTGAAATCTGGGGGCAGAAACACCTCCCCTTATTTCTCAGCAAATACATGATTTGTCAAATCTTTACCAATGGCCCACAAGACATTGACCACTCTTATTTTTACTACTATATGGTCAGTGATATTACAGATTGGCCTGGAAAAATCTTCAGCTGGCAGAGATAAAGAAATACATACATAAATAACCAGAAGAAACTCAATAATCAGAAAAAGGAAAATCAAGCTTGAACCCAGAATATGACCAAGTGTTTTGGGAAACATTGGAAAACAAAGTTTTCAAGTAGACTTCTAAAATATTTACTTTAAAAATAGCATTCAGTATATTTTTGTCAAATAATTTAACGAGAAGATGATCACTATTAAGAACTGAAACAGGCCGCGTGAGGTGGCTCATGCTTGTAATCCCAGCACTTTGAGAGGCTGAGGCTGGTGGATCACCTGAGGTCAGGAGCTTGAGACCAGCCTGGAACCTGATCAACATGGTGAAACCCTGTCTCTACTAAAAATACAAAAAATTAGCCAGTCATGGTGGCAGGTACCTGTAGTCACAGCTACTTGGGAGGCTGAGGCAGGAGAATTGCTTGAACCCAAGGAGGCGGAGGTTGCAGTGAGCCAAGATCACACCATTGCACTCCAGCCTGAGCGACAAGAGTGAGACTCCATCTAAAAAATAAAATAAATAAAATTTAAAAAAAACTGAAACAGTAACCAAGAAGATCAAAAACATGTATCTCATGACACTGTGCAAAGGTACAGTAAGACAGAAGTTGAGACTACTGGAGCATAAATTGAGGAGATTTCATATTAAAATGTTTTAAAAATATGTATGTTTTTAAATTAGAGACAGAGTCTTACTATGTTGCTCAGGCTGGTGTTAGACTCCTGTGCTCAAGCAACCCTCCTGCTTTGGCCTCCCAAAGCATGGGGATTACAGGCATGAACTACACTACCAGGCCAATCTAGAAGAAGTAAAGGAACAAATTGAGGCAAACTTCTAGAGAAGATTAGTAAAATATAAAGCCCTCTGAATGTCCCTTTAAAAATCCTGAAAGAGAAAGGAAATCTTATATACTTCCTAACATAAACGGGTCAAGGAAAAGAGAACCAGACCAGCATGGGGCTTTAAATCTACAACACTAAAAGCCAAAAAACAATGCAATTACTTTTCAGATTTCTTAGCAAAAAGATTGGGACACAAGAATAATACATCGTTAAGGCACAGGAAATTTATGTTCACATATGTGCAAAGATTCAAAGGTGCCTCAGTAAAGTGTCAATATAAAATGCTCTAACTTCAACATGAGGGAGGAGAAAAGGGAATATAAAGAGTGGTGAGTGATGCATCTTACAATGTACTATAGTTGAATTCAAACTGGTGATGATAGTGTGATTGACAGTTTAAAAATATGTTAAATAAGAGGCTTTCGAAACTGAAATGAAATTTGTGTCTAGTTTTATTGTGTTAAACTGCAAGCCACAGAAATTCTGAATAACAGAAAAATAAACATTTATTTTGTACTTTCCAAGAACTCTGGTAGTAAGGGTCCCATGCTTCTCTTGCTGTGGTGGCTGTTACTGCTGTTGCTGGTTTTGGTTTTACTGGCCTTTCCTATCCTTCCATTTTACCATTTTAATGATGCTATCACTTCATGGTCACGGATTGCTACTGCAAAACAAAACATCACATTCTTACAGAAAAAAAGGAAGCAGAAAAGTAATGGTCATTTTTTCTGATGTTTATCTTTTATCAGACAGAAATATCTGTCTCGTAAGCACAATAACAGCATTCCTGTAATTACTGATTGGCCCAAACTGGAAGGTATGTCTATACATAAAACAATCCTTGGGAACGGGGAATCTGATTATGGTTGTCTTAGGCTGACAATAATTTATCGATTAGAGGTGGGCACTTTGCCCTTCAAGAAATCATGGAGTCCGGTAAGCAAGAAAGAACTACCAAATGGTTTTGAGTAAATCACCAAAAGCGTGTGTTATACACATTGTTATATATAATATGGAATTAAAACATTTTAGGAAGCATAAAAAATTCAAATTTTGGAAAGGATGTGGGGAATATAAAATCAAAACAGCATTTTAAACGCCTCATAGTCTCTACTTGTATGTGGGCTAGTGGGAAGGAAAATAAGGCTTCTGAAGATTTTTGTCAATGTGAGGGAAAGAAGAGGGAAAATAGAAAAAGTTTTGTGATGTTGGGAATGATTATCTCATTCTAAAGGTATAGTTAATATGCCTTGGTATAAACTAGAAAAGCACTAAGAAATGTGCTTTAAATTTGAGAAATTGAAATTTAATTAACAAATAGATTTGTATTCCATTCAGAGAAGCAAACCGCGAGAGAAATGAAAATCCTGGGTAGCTTTTTAAAAACACTGACTTTGGGCCACCAGACAGCTCAGTTGAATCAGAAAGTTCAGAGTGGGATATGGATACACGTATGTTTTTAAAATTCCTTGGGTGATTCTAATGTGCAACCAGGATTGATAATCACTATTTCAGAGGAATATGGATATAGTACAATATCCACTATAAATTATATAAATTTTACAAATTCTTTCAGCAACCAAATTTTGAGTGCCAACCATAACCTAGGCAGTGTTCTAGGCACAAGTGATATTGCACCAAATGAAATAAAATCTTAGAACTTGGACCTTCAAATGAGAGACACAGGTAATATCTATGTAATGCCAGATAAAAAATGATAATGCACCCTGATAAAGTGTGGGAGGTGAAAGCAGGTGAGCCCAGGGATGTCCTCTCTGAGGAGGAGAGAATTGAGCAAGGCAGGAATAAATCTAGGAAGTGAACCAAGAGCACACATGAGGAAGGAGAAAGAGGGCAGGGGGGAAGCAGAAGAACAAGGCTTTGCATCGAGAGCACATTTGAACCTACAGCAGTAAACTCAAAGCCCTAAGAGAATGGGGTGGTGAAAAGAAAAACCTAAGCTTATTCACACTTTCTTTCAAAAATAATGACAATCAAATATCTTTTCAGAGAAAGATTTAGAGATTTTGTCTTTTCTAGATGCTGGCTCTCAGTACTTCTAAGGTATATATGTCAACAAGAAGGAAAGAAGACCTGGAAGGAAGGAAATCATTCTGGTAAATTCCAAATAACTATTTTAGATTAAAGCAAAATTAATAAATGATTGACTTAGAGAATGAATTAAAAACAAGATGAAACAAAATAATATAATAAAATCATATGGAAGATGGAGAGAGTCCACATGTTCTAACGTTCATGAATGGTTAAGAAGGGGATGACGAATTCGATGAACTTCAAATTTTAAGTCAAGTGTACAAATGAAAATATTATATACTCATGAAAAGAACATTAATGACTTGCAAGAGTTGAAAAATGCAGTGGAGATAATATGATTAATCAACTAGACAGGTGGATGAAAAAAACATCTGCAAAGAATGGGCATGGAAACTATAAAACAAAGACGGGAAAACATACCTGGGTTGTAGATTTGTGGTTTTGTTGGGTTGTAGATACTGTGTATCTTTTGTCTATAAGAGATAATTTGTAGAAAATATAAAGAATATAAAGAATATATGAAAAGAAACTATGGCATTACCAATATTAAACTACTATGCCATTACATTGAAAAATAAATTAAAAACTCAAGTAAATAAAAAAGAAATGCAAACAGGCCTGATATGTATGAAAGTTTAATATGCACTAATGTAATATTTCAAGACAATGGAAAAAGGATGGCTTACTTAATGATGTTGGCATAGATGGATATCTGCAATGTGGGGTGAAAGGAGATGGATGAGAAAACACGGTAAAATATAAAAGTCTATCCAGACTATTACTACACATGTGTAAAAAATGAGCTTACTCATGATAATCAAGAACTGGAAGATATCATGGAAAATGAGGACAGGAATGTGGAAATATCTGCCTTGTTTTAATTGAATATTTGCATTAATATTTTATCATAAAAGTTAAAGCTCAAATGCAGATACTTCTAAAGAAATAAATTTAAATTACATGTGAACTAAAATAAGAACAAAACTAGGATCACCTACACTGTACTAAAGGTTTTCCATTGAGAAACCCAAGCCCAGTGATATTCATTTATTATGAACCACATATAAATTGTAATTCATCTGTTAAAATTGAGAAAATAAAGTATTTGTTTCAGAGGACTGTATGGTTTATTGTACATATGAAACATTTCTTAAGAAAATAATACAATGATCTTCCATTTTTGCAATTGGCCTCTTGGCCAAATACTGCAGCATTTTGCCTGGCCCACTTTGTAGAATCTGAGTATCTAACAATGAAGAACAGTAGAATGAAAACTTTTCAGTAAGTATCCTTCAAACCAAGTAAAAGTAATTTTGTGGGCTACGCATTTGCAATTGCCTTCCTTTACAACCTCTAGAGAGCTCTTTAGCATCACTTGAATTAGGATTTGGGCAAAGAGCCTGCTCAAAATGAAACTACTATTATAGTTACTCTTGACCACGGTACATTGCTTTTCTGTCCCCAATGCCAGGCACTCCAGCAGTGTGAGCAGTCAGGGAGCACCACTAAAAATATAGATAATAAAATATGTGAGAGTTCCCTGAAGCAGATACAAAAATGCATGTGCATTTGTTCCATTGTAGAATATAATATTGAAAAGAAGAGACACTCATTGGAACACATATCTTTTGCATTTAAGCGATTTATCTATAAACATCATATCATTCTTGGACAAGGCAATTTCCCTGTTGCATTGTTGTTACATTTACCATTTATGATCATTTAGGGACACATTTCACAGTGTGACTGTTTATTTCAATCAACTCCATAAGCATAACTTGATTACAGAGGTGGAGAACTCTGAAAAACACGATTAATTTAAGAAAAGGCCTTTGAGCTTATAGTTAGTGTAGTTAACATAGTTCCATCATTTATTTATGGCTATACCACTAAGGACATATGTTAGGGTTGAGGTTAAAAGGAGAGGAAAATTTTTTTTTCTCTTAATTTACATATCAGTTTTTGATGGGTTTTCTCTCCAAAAAGAAGTCTGTTTAGGTTTATGCCAGAGTCCGAGGCCATTTACAGATTAATGGCAATTTTTTTTCTTCGTATACACAGCCTTCCCATATATACCACAGGCTACTTCAATGGCTGCAACCCACTTGCCAGAAGACAAGTTAACTCCTCTTTAGTCATGTTCAAACTATTACAAGTTCCTTTTGTAGAATAATACCTCTCTTTGGGGCCACACCATATGACTTACTCTTTCCAACCCCTATTTTTGACCACATTTTAATCCAATATTTGTTTCAGGGTAAAATGAAAATTCACATGTAAGACTCATGAAACACTGTACACTTAATTCCCAGCACCTCTTTGCTGTAACAAGCCAATGCATGGGGACACTCTGGACCTTGCCACAACCTAGGGCTTCTAGGGCTTAAAAATGTAAACTCTAATGTCCACTTTCATCACAACTTTACAAGCTTACTTTTTCCCTCCCCAAACCCATAACTCAAACCTGCAAACCACATTAAGACGTTTATTTGCTCTCTGTGTATCAATGTCCTTTTGGTTTCATGTCAGTGTGAGAAATCTCAATTATTTAACCTATATAGTAAAGTAGGTAATCATGCAGACTTTGGAGCAAGACTACCTGGGTTAGAAATCTGACTCCAACATTTATTACCTATGTGACCTGGAGAAGACACGTAACCTCTCTGACCCTTGATTTTCTTGTCTGTAAAATACAGTTTGTAAAAGCGCATTTTTATAAAGAAAATACATGTTCTATATTTGTTTATTTTCTTCTATAAAGGAAAAAATAGCAGATTACATATGATATTTAAAGTGGACCAGGAAGATAAATGATTACATTATGAAAATATCAATTTTTCATACGGATAAAATTCACCTTATAAATGTAAATTTCTTGTGTTTTAATCCTTTCTTCCATGTATTATTGAGTTTCTATCCCAAGTGTCTCAAACTTTTCTATAAGAGTTAGCACAGACTTCATTGTTTTTAAAGGGAACTAAACTAGTCACAACATCTTTTTTTCTTTATAGTCTGGGTGTACGTATTTAAAAGTTTATCCCTACTCTTGCCTGTCATCGTGAGTTACCCTAGCCCACACCAAAGGAAAAGGAATGCAACCAGACTGAGATCATGACACCAAACATTGCCTTTCTTGACAGAGTGCTGCCATCCCTCATGCATAGTCAAACAGGCAAACTGGCACAAGTTCAAGACCTCCGGAAAAACTCATCGTTTCTTCACTTTCTGTCACCTTAATTTAGCCGCTGGCAAAGAAAAGCTTAATCATTGCTTCAAGAAGGAGGGTAGGTAGGAGAACAAAGATGACTTGCAAAATATAACATCTGAAAAACTGCAGTTCCTTTGTGTAGATTTGCTTTTCTCTTCATTAGGGAATTTCTCACAAGTTCTGCCTTTACCTGAAGTATCACATGGCTACATGAAGCAACATTCTCCTCACTGCACCCCCTCCCCACTTTGAAATGAGGCTGACAAAACAGCCTCATTTCAAAGAAGAGTAGGAGTGAGAATTATTGTTTCAAAAACAGCATAGTCTTGAAGTCTTCCTGGAAGAGAGTTCCTCCATAATTTTCACACATCAAAGTGATAATGAAGTGAATTCAGACGTCCATTTTTTAACTCAACAGTTGAAACAAACTCATCTTAAATTCTTTAACTGAACTACATTGAAGAGTTTGGAGATTAAATTATGCTTTAGTGTATGACATTTTGTATCCCAAATCACAAGTTTTAGACTGAAGAGTCTGTTGCTCCTGATTTAACCCATATTGAGTTTGCACATTGAGAAAGCATTGATTTATGCTTAGAGAAACAGGATAATCTGATTTCTTCACTCTACCAATATCTAGTTGTGAACTACAAATTATATAATCTTTCTACTTCATATTCCTTCTCTTTATGAGATACAGACTAGTTTACTATCTTCCCCTTTCTCATAGGAATTTATGTAGCTTGGAATGTTGTCTTGCATTAGACTAAATATTGCTTCGTGATTCTTAATAGAAAATAAATTCATAAAAACAGTTGAAGGAATAAGCTGTTCAGCTAAGAGGCCATATTAATTATTTAAAAATCTCACCAGAAATCATTACTATTTAATGTAAAGAGGACTGATGAATTTATAGAATTATAGGCTTTTTTCTTTACAAATGGCTGTGGAAATATATTTGTGTTTTAATACAAAAATAGATCAAGGATTAATATCAAATTTTGTATAATGTCATCACTTGTGAGAAAAAGAAATCAGCATATCCGTAAGATCTTCTCAAGCATTTTCTTCTATATGGATAGCAATTAAGCAATGGCTTCACCTTTAGATTAAACATTTGTGAGATAAAATTTACAGAAGTTCATATATAAATAATCATGAGCATTTTTGCTTAAGCGTTAGCCATGTTTAAAAGAGTGTAGATGTGTGTATATCTGAATGAGTGAGACAGGCTGTAAAACACAGAGTACAATAAATATAAGGAAATATTTCAAAATTAAAAAATCATGAAAGAAATTACTTCAGAAGATGTGTGGCTCGTCCTCATATTTTTAGCTATGCATAAAGACTAAATCACATTCTAAAGACCATCAGAACAAGACATTTCTGGCTATCTCACTGATGTGTATTAGATTCTTATGCAATAAATTATTCTTAAATTTTAAACTTAATTTCCTTGTGCTATACTTATTCAGAATGGTAGCGAACCAGTCCATCACACGTTACAGTCCATAATTATTTGATTCATGGTATCTGAGGTGCAAAGTGATCTCTTAGATCTGATTTTAAAATCATTAATATATATGTTTCATTTCTTAAATTTGTTATAGTTGATGACATCCCCCTCTATTTATAGACTCCTTCAGAAATTACTTTCTCTTAATGTGTACAATTTCACTAGGGAAGACCAAAGTTCTTGTGCTGATACCTTAACTGATAATAATAACAACATATTACTAAAATAGTAACTGCTTTTAACTTGTTAAAGCTCATATGTGGCCACACTTCAGCACAACAAATTCTTCTCCAATTTGCATCTGTTTCTTTCTTCCTTCTGGTTGTGTACTGAAGTTATATCTCAGCTAAAATTATGCCATTTTGGTATTAAATAATTATTTTTAAAATGTAACTGGTTACATGGCACACACAATATCTTGGAGATATGACTGAATAAAGAAGAGAACAACTGAAATTATTTTTTTAAGCTCATAAAACACCCGTAGGGAACAGTAGCCAATTTCTGTCATGAAGTCTGGTCCAACCGGAGACCAGGCCTGTTTGATCTCAAGATGAATACAGTCTTCCCTGTAAGTTTCATTCTCCAATCACTCATTCTCTTAGCTGTGATTGTCACTGAGAAACTCCTCATCAGTCCCTTTGACCACCTTCTCTGTCTATCTTTAAGTACGTGAGAACATCTGGACACTTATATAAGCTGAGAAAAACACATTCTCAGGCCCTGTTTCAGCTGATCACTCTGATCCAACAAGGATGTTTTGAGGATGCTGTGCCTCCAGTGCCTCCTTCCAGAGTCGTACAAGAGAAGGGGGTCAACAATATTATATATTATAACATACAATATAATTATATATTCTAATATATATTTTAATATTATATTACATATAATAATATATATAATTGTATATATTAAATATTATAATATATATAGAATATATATTCTATATATATATAAAATATATATAATTCAGGCTTGGTCCACAATATGTTATCTAGAAGCTTTAGGAAGTTAGCAACTCTGTCTTGCCACAAACCTTGGTTTTCAAGCTAATGCCTTGTTCTGAGCTTAGCTACCTATCCTCTTTCCCAGAAGGGCCCTCCCAAATAAGGAGATAGAGGTTAGAAATAAAATATAATTAAGAGGAAATCAAAACAGAATGCTTCAATATTTTAAAAAATATTATCTTTGTTTTCTTCAACACAAGCTGTACGGGAAGACAATAATTTAAATTTTTGAACAGATTCACTCCATTCGGTTACTTCTGCTTACAGTCCTTGAAAACTTTCTTTTCTTTTTCGATATACCACACAATCTTTCACTTAAAAAAAAACTTGTGAAATAAATGATATATAGAGAATAAACCTCTAATTAAGCACACAGGCAGACAGATGGACACACAGACAGACACACACACACACACACACACACACAAATATTGACTTAAAAACCATAAATAAGCATTGTCACAAAAAACTACAATGTGTTTTATTATTAATGTAAAATACATTCACATCTTTGACTAGTTGGGTCAGAAATTACTAATTTTAACTCACAAGACAATGTATATTTGCTAGTAGTTTCTGCGAGGAGCTCATTGTAGAGACAAGTTATAGGTGAAATGTCCTGAGCCATTTTGGCCATGAGTAGAAGGTGATGTAATAATCATCTATTTTCATATATGATATAGGCAATCCAGTTGTGACCAGAACATCGCTGCTCTGGGGAGTCGCTGTCTTCTTCCTTCTAATTCTATAAATTCAAGCCCCATGCCGCACCTATATTTGCCATATGCACAAAGCATTTTCTTACCCTAGACTCATTTGTAAATCACAGTGTCCTTAGAATCTTTTTGGACTCATTCAGAGTTTGGTCTTGAAATTACAGAAAATTGCTGCTTCAAACATGCAGTACCCATGACTCTATTGCCACAGCTCTAGCTAATTTCCTGTCTTGCTGCAATGGCACAAATCTGTGCAAATGCTGGAAACTCAGAAACTTATCATTTAGTGAAAATAAGTTCTTTAACAGCCTTTCTTAAATAGCTTTTGCAAAATGCTTTCTGATTATATATACTTTCTTCTATGTGACTGAAAGGTTTGAAAGCATTTTTGATTCATTAAATATTTATTGAGTGACTACTATAGGACATGCGTTGTTTCCACTTTAGTCTAAGTAGTGCCTGGAAGTCTTTCTTCAAATTTATATAAGCACAATTTCCTTCATTTTTTTTTCTTCTTTTCTCCTACCAAACATCCTCCCTAGTATTGAGGATTTAAAGTACTTCCCTGGGACAAAAAAAAAAAAAAAATACTGCCTAAGAAGGTAATAGTTTTAGTATTTCTTATTCAGTAGTATAGAAAATACGCATTATTCTAAACTTGAAGAATATTTTGTAATCATTTAAATTCCCAGCATATTAAAAAATAGCTTTTCCTGTCTACTTAATAAAACTATGACTTCTAATTTTAAAAAAACATATTTTTCACTCAAGAAAAACCACAGATCCTGATACACTGGGATAGTATTAAGGATTAGAAAGAGAGAGAAGGGCCAGCATCAAACACAGAATGTTAAGGTCCATAAGACAAGATCCATACTTACCTATGATGGGAAACAAATAAATAAGCAAACAAAATATACAATTCATTAGGTTGTTTTTTGAATATTTCTCCTTCAAGTGGAATCAGTAAAGACATATTGGGGAAAACAACACAATATAATGAGATATGTAATTTCAATCAAGTTGTACAAGTAAATTCACCCAAACACACACACACACACACACGCACACACACTCCATAAAGATAAATGCCCACATATGCAATAGACAATTGTTGATTCAAAACAAATGTTTTGCTTCCACCCACAGGCAGAGGAAAGTAGTGACTCCAGTCATACTGAATTTCCTTTTCATCACCTGAAAAGCCATGTGTTTATGTTGAATACAGAATAGTGTGTTAGGCACGTTCAACTATCACAATCACAAATTATTTAGGTTGACTGAGAAGATATACTACCTGTGATGATTATTGATCTGAATACTACAATAATTTCACAGTATATCTTACGTACGTAATGCATGCAAGTCTATAAATTCCTTTCCAAAGAGTTTACCCTGATCCCCAAATGTTACTCAGTTTAGCAGACATCACTGTGTAGCTTTGATGTGAAATGCCAACATGCCTGTGAAACTGCAGGTTTATATTATAAAGAATTCTGACAACTTGCCCAAGTAGAAGAAGCTGTAAAACCAAGATTAGACAGTTGTGTTAAAAATGAGAATAGTCCTGATCACTTAGACTAATTTGATCACGTATGTAATACAGAACCTTAAATAGCAAGGGAGGTATAAAAGGTATGACTTACACATTAAAACTGTCATGACTGTATGACAAAGTAACTCGATTTAAGATACAAAATAGATATTATCAAAATATACAGGGGTCTCCTGATTATTCACAGAAAAAAAGAAAATAATTTAAAAATTTATATAATTTCTATGCACAATTTTCCCTAATGTTTCAGCATTGTTACTTAAAAAATCTTTTCAAATATCTAGATGTTGTTTCAGGAAAGAAGAAGCAAATAAATAGAGATATTGTGTTATGAACATGGAATATAGCATATGAATAAATGTTTTAAATTACAAATAGGAGGAAATCAATATTATAACTCATAAGTACTTTTACAAATGTAACTACAACTGGTTTTAAGTTAATATTTTTGATAATTCATAGTTTAGAAAGATTTTTCAAAGTTTCAACAACAGCTTTGAAACTGACTGTGTTTATTGCTTTATTTGTCAAATAATGTCTCTCTCCAGCCAAACTAAATACAATCTAAATATCCCTCTTCTCGCCAAGGCATACTGTATGTAAGCTTTCATTTTATCTCTTTTAGACTCTCTGTTTGTATATATTTTTGCTTATTTTTAGATTTTATAATAAAAAAAGAACAAATATCAGCCACAAGGCTAGTTTCCCAAGTCTTCTGTTCCTGCCTGAAAAGTTGAAGAAACATATCAATGAACTTTTCTTTTCTTTTTTTTTTTTTTTTTGAGACGGAGTCTCGCTCTGTCACCCAGGCTGGAGTGCACTGGCGCGATCTCTGCTCACTGCAAGCTCCGCCTCCCGGGTTCACACCATTCTCCTGCCTCAGCCTCCGGAGTAGCTGGGACTACAGGCGCCCGCCACCACGCCCCGCTAATTTTTTGTATTTTTAGTAGAGACGGGGTTTCACCGTGGTCTCGATCTCCTGACCTCGTGATCCGCCCGCCTCGGCCTCCCAAAGTGCTGGGATTACAAGCGTGAGCCACCGCGCCCGGCCATCAATGAACTTTTCGTTCACTATTGCCATCATCATATAAGGAATAAATAATTTCCAGAGCATGAGTCACAATATTTTATGTTAGTTCAAACAATTCTATGACACCAATAAAACAGGTATTTAATAACAAGATATTTGCTACTAAAAAACAGCACAATATTTGCATTAGTCTTACATAATTGAACTCTTAAAAATAAGCAGCATGCCGCCTCAGCCTCCCAAGCCCCTGCCCGGCCACCGCCCCGTCTGGGAGGTGGGGAGCGCCTCTGCCCGGCCGCCCCATCCGGGAAGAAGTGAGGAGCGCCTCTGCCCGGCCGCCCCGTCAGGGAAGTGAGGAGCGCCTCTGCCCAGCCACCCAACCGTCTGGGAAGTGAGGAGCGCCGCTGCCCGGCCACCCCGTCTGGGAAGTGAGGAGCGCCTCTGCCCGGCCACCTCATCTGTGAAATGAGGAGCGCCTCTGCCCGGCCACCTATTGTCGGGGAGGTGAGGAGCGCCTCTGCCCGGGCGCCCCGTCCGGGAGGAAGTGAGGAGCGCCTCTGCCCGGCCGCCCCGTCCGGGAAGAAGTGAGGAGCGCCTCTGCCCGGCCACCCATCATCTGGGAAGTGAGGAGCGCCTCTGCCCGGCTGCCCCATCTGGGAAGTGAGGAGCGCCTCTGCCTGGCCGCCCCGTCCGGGAAGAAGTGAGGAGCGCCTCTGCCCGGCCGCCCCGTCCAGGAGGAAGTGAGGAGCGCCTCTGCCCGGCCGCCCCGTCCGGGAGGAAGTGAGGAGCGCCTCTGCCCGGCCGCCCCGTCTGGGAAGTGAGGAGCGCCTCGGCCCGGCCGCCCCGTCTGGGAAGTGAGGAGCGCCTCTGCCCGGCCACCCATCATCTGGGAAGTGAGGAGCGCCTCTGCCCGGCCACCCATTGTCTGGGAAGTGAGGGGCGCCTCTGCCCGGCCCCCTATCGGCTGGGAAGAAGTGAGGCGCGGCGCTGCCTGGCCGCCCCGGCTGGGAAGTGAGGCGCGCCTCTGCCCGGCCGCCCCGTGTCTGGGATGAAGTGAGGAGCGCCTCTGCCCGGCCGCTCCGTCTGGGAGGTCTACCATGGAGGCCAGAAGCAATGTGGGGGCTGGACGTGGTGGCTCACGCCTGTGGTCCCGGCACTCTGGGGGGTGAGGCGGGTTGATCACTTCGGGCTAGGAGTTCGAGACCAGTCTGGCCAACTTGGCGAAACATGAAAAATACAACAGACAAACCAACCAACCAACTCATTGACAACAAAACAGGTCTACCCTGGAGTCATACTCTAATTTTTTCTATTTTCCTCCCTTTCTGATCCTTTATCCCACTTTCTTTTTCTTCCTCTTCCTTCTCCCTCTTCTTTGTCAAATAGAGGATTGAGTTATTATCACTGATCCACATAAAGTCCCTCTCTACCTTATTTTAACTCCCACCCCCCATTTCTATTCCCCGACTTCCCATGTGTAACCTTCCTAATATGTTTGATACGCATCTTTTTGTTTGTATGTATTTTTAGAAAATGTTTATTGTTTTTGTGTGCAAAAAAAATTAATAAAATAAATAAATAAATAAATAAATAAAAATAAAAATAAATAAATAAATAAATAAGATAATAAAAGCAAAAAAAAAAAATAAGCAGCATGTGTATCCATTTCACTAAGCCATTCCATAGAAAGAAGAAGATATTTTTGGCCAAAAATGTAATTTCTTGAATACTTGATAAAGAAAATATCTTTTGACTTTTTTAAAGTTAAAGCTAGTCCATTATTCAGAGCTAGGAAATGTTCAGAGCATGGAAATGGAAAATATTTTGAATGACTGGTTAATTGTTAAGGCATAAAGATAAGATTCAGTTACAAAGATAATATTGGTAACACAAGCAGCAATGTGTATTGTGTAATAATTAAGTGTTCAGTCATTTTCTATGTTCTTTATATCAGTTAACTCATTTAGGTTTTTGGCTGATTAATATCCACAGATGTAGAACCTGGACCACAAATAAGTCAGGTAACTTGTCCAAGTTCATATTAGTGGTAGAACTGACTTCAGTTTAGGATTTTAACCAATGGGTTAAAGGACGACTGTAAATTTTACATGTGGAAGAAAATGAAACCTGCCCCTCTGAGACTAATGTGCATAATGTCCAAACTCTGCATTTATGTAATAAATGAAGTAAAAGTATTGTGACATGTGATTATAATAAATTTCTGGATAGTAATAATAACATCCACACATTTGATCATAATGAATCAATTTTATGTAAAAAGCAAACCTTGAATGTTTTCTAGGGACCTTCACTACAGGGGAATAAGAAGTGGAGATGCGTGGAACTATATAGATCCCATGAAACAGAGAAAAATGGGATGCAATGAAGTCACTGATGGACAAGGAGTGTGATTGTGTATTCCAAATTTCATGTCAAGGTTCCCATGTGGCCCACACTATTATTTCTAACCTAAAATGTCTGAGATTGCCTGGTGAGCTTGTAGATTTATACCTGTTAGGTATCAAGAGCTAAAATTTCACACACATCAAGATATTTGCTATTAAAAAACAGTAACATATTTGCATTAGTCTTACATAATTGAACTGAATCAGTTTGGTTTTTCTGAATCAAAAACACTGATAAAGCAAATTGTTTACATGCTAGACTATGTTTGGAAAATTTGTCAATTTGAGTTTTATAGAGTTTGATTTTTGGCCAAGTACAATTCAGAGAGTTTCTATTGAGTCTTTCTAAAATGTTACTTAAGTCCTCATGTAATTTTCCCACTTACATAAATAAATTACCCCCTACCAAATATTGTTACATACAATATAAAACTCTTCAAAATCTTATCCAGACACTTGGCATTGTCCCTAACAACTTCTCATTTAAAGAGTGAAGGTGTGGTAATTGGAGATGGATTCTCACTATTCATATACTAGTACTATAGTTTAACTGTGTCCCACAAAAATCATGTGTTGAAAACTTAACCTCATTTAACAGTGTTGGAAAATGAGGCCTAATGAGAGATGATTAGGCCATGAGGGATCTGCCCTCATGAAAAGATTAACGTCATTCCTGCATTATTGCAGGACTGACTTCCTTATCTCAGCAGTGGAGTGAGCTTGGCCCTCTTTTTTCTCTCTCTCTTTCTCCTTCTTCTGCCATGAGATGACAAAACAATGCTCTCACAAGATGCCTGTCCCTTGATCTTGAACGTTCCAGCCTCCAGAGTGCTGAGCCAATAACTTTCTGTTCATTATAAATTACCCAGCCTTGGGCATTCTGTTATCACAGCATGAAACAAACTAGGGCAAATAGTATATGTTTTATCTACCCTCCTAAAGTCTTCAGTCCTCAACCAGCTTCTATTTTCTTGGCATCAAAGAAATCTAAATTTTGCAGACCTTGGAATGAACTGTTATTTGGCATTAGGCAAATTATTTAACATTTCAGAGTATTAGCTTTCTTATCTGTAATATATATATATATGTATCTCTCATCTGTAATATATAGAGTGTGTATGTGTATAATGCAAGTATACATACATATATTTGATAAATACTCATCAGTTGTGATATAAATGTATAGACACATTGATTAAATATATAAAAATACAGCACATTTTTATTTATACAAAATATATGTGGTGTGTATATGTGCATATATATATGTGTATATATAAACACATACAAAGTTTTGTTATAAGTGAACTGCCTGGTATATAAATTGACAAATATTAGGCACTTATGAATGCTTTTAATTGAATTAAGAAGCAACCAAAAACAGAAGAAAAGAAAAAGCATGCTGCATAATATCAGCATTCTATTCTGAATACTGAGTTTGCTCCTTAAGAATATTACTGTGTTATTTTTTAATGATGGTGTCCAAGGCTGGCAGACACTTACACACAGTAAAGAGGAAAATTCTCCTCTTTCCATGAAGACATTTTTAAAAAGCAAACAATAAAATGCATTTTATATTTTTGTTAGCCTGTTCTCATTCTCATGGATATGATATTGAGCTGATCCAAATGTAATAACATGAAAAATCAATGAGATCTTCAAGGTCATAAACCGCATGTATCAGAAGAAAGTGATATTGATACAACTTTCAGGATTCAAAATCTTAATATGCAAGTGAACTTAAATTATATCAGAGTTCATTAACTGATTCTAAAAATTAATATGAGTATTATTTGTTTTAACATGTTTGTAGCTTCACAGACTAGAAAAAAAAAAATAAGTGCAAGAAGTTTTACGTTGCCCTTCCCTTTACTGGAGCACTCTTACTCCACAGATCCCCTTGCTTCATCTCTTGCTATTCAGGTCTTTGGACACTTGTCACCCCTCAAGTAGCACCCTGGCTAAAATTTCACACCCATCAGTCTTTTTTTGCTGGTAACTTTTCATTGCTTGATATTATATCATGTCTTTCATTTTACTTGTGTATAGTACCAATCCCTGGGAAAATGTAGGGAATAGACCTTTTTCTCTTTGGCCCACTGTCAAGAGAGGAGTTAGAAGATAACCTAGTACATACCAGATTCTTAACAAGAAATAGATCTGATTATATCACCTTAGATTATTTTTGACTTTTCTTAAATTTTATATAAATATAAATATACAGTATGTACTCTCTGAAAGCTTACCTTTTTCACTCAGCCAAACATTTTTGGGGGGGATTAATAATGGCACTGACCGTAACAGTATTTTGTTCATTTTATTATTGAGTAGTATGCAATTCTAGGAATATACCACAATATTATACATCATCATGTCTTTAGATGGTGAATATTTGGGTTGTTTTCACCTTTGGGTTATTATTAATAAGGCTGTTAGAAATATAAGTATTGCTGCAGTTATATTTTTTATTAATCATGTGGAATTGCTGTCAATGTTAAATGGGTGTAAAGTTTATAAGAAACTGCCAAACTGTTTTCCAAAGTGCTTTTAATATCTTATACCTCCACCAGTGACATATGAAAATTTCAGTTACCCCGGATCCAAGGAAACAACTGGTATTGTCTATCTTTTTAACTTGGGGCATTCTAATGTGTGAATGAAATGCTGTTTTGGATCATATTGTGGTTAAAGTTTGTACATCCTAATGCCAAATATTTACCTGTATTATTAGCCATCATATATCTTCTTTCAGGAAATTATTAAATAAGAAGTTTACTTTTCTTATTTGAGTGCATTGTCTTCTAATTATGAGATTATATGATTTTTGAATGTGTTTTAGACACATAGTTCTTGTCGGATAAATGTATTGAGAATGTTTTTCTCTGCCTGTGTTTTACTTCTCCATTTTTGAGGGATTTGTTTTAAAGAACCAAAAGGTTTAAATATTTTTGAAGACCAGATTAAAAATTTTTATTTTATAGTCCTTGTATTTTGAGTATTATCTAAAGTTATGGACCTGCCTCAAGGTTATGAAGTTTTGTTTTTATGCCCTATGTTTTTCATTTTACATTTAGATATACGATCCATTTTGAATTTAATTTCCTCTTTTCGAATGTCTCAGTTTTTAAATTTAGTTAATTGTTATTTAAACTTGTTTTATTTTCAGGTATAAGCATATAAAAATACAAATTTCAATGCAAGCACCGCTTTAACTGTATCCTGCAAATGTGGGTATTTAGTGCATTCATTTCTTTTCAGTTCAATTGTTTTTAATATTTCCTTTGAGATTTTTTATTTGACTGAAGGAGTACTTACCAGTGTATTACTTAATTTGCAGATATTTCAAAATTTCCTTATTTTAAAATTTATTTTCACTTTCCCCAGAGAATATACTCTGTAACATTTATTGTTTTTGAGATTTACATGCCCTAGCACATAATCTATCTTGGTGAACTTTCTTTGTAGACTTGAAAAGAATATGTATTGTTTAACTGTTTGATGTAGTATTGTCAATATCAATTAGGTCAAGCTGATTACAGTGTTGCACAATTAATGCAACAAGTTAACAAAACTATAATTCTGTTTACTGGATGTCTCTGGTGTTATTACCTTTTTGTATTTAACATATAATATGTATACACATATACATTATAACCACAATGTACAATATAGTTTTTCTTTAAATTTCTAGTTTTCTTTCAAGGAATTGGAAGAAGACAAAATTATTTTTATTTTTACCAAGTTATTTACCATGTCTAATCCTACAGATTTCAATTTCCAACTAATTTTCTTTCAGTCCAAAATAAATTTTAATATTTGTAGTTGTGGAGGCCTAATAATTAATTCAACATTAATTTATCTGAAAAACTACTTATTTTACCCTGGACATATAATTCTGTAATGACAGGGTTTTTTTTCAGCACTTTAAAGATATCCTCCCATTTCCATTTATCTTCTACTGTATCTGATATACAGAGTTGTCATTTAAATTTTTGTTTCCCTTGATATAATATGCTCTTTTTTTCCTAGCTGCTTTCAAAATTTTCCTTTGATCTTTTCTTTTAAACTGTTGAATATGATGTGTCTAGATGTAAATTTCTTTATATTTACCCTGCTCAAGTCTCACCAAACATCTTGAATCTGTACATCAATGTTCTTCATCAAATTTGGGAAACTTTGGCCATTTTTTCTTCAAATATTTTTCTGCCTCATTGTTACTTTCTTCTCTGTGTGATGCTTTAATTACACATATGTTCAACTTTTTAGTATTTTTCTGCAGGTCCCTCAGGATCTTTCCCTTGGTATTGAATAATTTTGTCTCCCTGTTTTTCAAATTAGATTGTTTTTACTAGACTATCTTTAAGTTCATTGACCTTTCTTTCTACCATTGCTATACTATTCTTAAGCTCATCTAGTGATTTTTTTATTTCAATTATATGTTTTAGATCTACAATTTTCACTTGGTCCTTTTTATACATTCCATTTATTTGCTATATTACCCTGTTTACTCATTACATCCACATTTTCCTATGAATATTTCAACATATTTTCCCCTCGATATATTTTGGTAGTAGATTAAAGACTGCTAATTCCAATATTAAGCTCTCTTCAGAGTCAATTTCTATTTTATTCTTGTTCATGGGTAACATTTTCTTTTCTTTTCTTTCTTGTTTTTTTTTTTTTTTGGACATTACCCTTAACACTGACTGTACACTTAATATTGCCAATGTATTTTGTGAAGACCATAGATTTTAACTTGTTAAGGCTTATTTTCAACATATCATTAGGGTGGACCTGTGGAAAACATAAGGTATTTTTTAAGCCTCTAACTGTATAGGAAACTGTTGAAGGCCGAAAGAGTGAGGTTCGTGATTAACTCAGTATAGCACTGGAGGCTATATGAGTAAACAGCAAACTGTTCTCATGAAAGCAGGTTGTTAGCAAACTGACAAACTGTGTCTGCCGCCCAGAAGGAATTCTGAGGGCAGTCATGACCCAGGCACTAGTGTTTCTTCTGATTAGGCACATCTGAAGCCTGTTAGCCATAATATCAACCTGTGAGCAATCCAGCAGCTGACCAATCATTAGCTCCTCCTGCTTGCTGTTTCTACGCAATAAATACGAAGGGCTGTGGAAGGTCAGTGTGGCGGCTGCCTTTGCTCACTAGAAGCAGTGAGCTCTCTTCTTCTTCCCCTGGCCCCTTCCTTTAAAACAGTTTCTTTTGTCTTTAAGTTTTCATTTCTATGTTCGGTTTGTCCCTTCCTTCAGTCTTGCAATGACGGTCTCAAGTAGTAACAATAGTAACCGTCACAGTGACAGTCTCAAGTAGTAACTGTGGCAGTCGGCCACAGGAAACACTTCCTGAATCTAAAGTTCTATCCAGTGAACTTTATTAGGCTTGATTTTAGGAATTTTTATCATTACTCTAGAGTAGACTATAAGAAATTGTTCTTACTCCTAATGCATAATCTTTTTATTGTCTTAGCTGAATACCTGGGATATCAACTCTCCTCTCTGGCTGGGCCAGAATTCCTGTATCTTTCAGCATTGCTCAAACCCTAGTGTTTCTCTTCTGTTCTCAACTCTGTAATAATTGAGTCCCTACAAGAATATGTGCAGCTCAGCATGCAGTTAAGGCCTCAAAAACAAATTCTTCATAATTCAATCTTCTTGACTCCCTTTGTCTGGTGACTTGAATATCTTATATATCTTATATTCTGGCTGCTTCAGAAGCCGCAAGCTCTATTCTCTGTTTCCTCAGCTGAGGGATCATGGCACTTTTCTTGTGTTCAAGCTCTCTTGAACAAATTGGAACATAGTCCAAAGGTGCAGAAGTGTGGAGGCTGTATAGCCCATCTTGACAGGGGATTGCAGGGTTCCTTTTTTTCAGGGATTGCAATCTCAAGTTGCCTATGATTCTATGCCTGAAACTAGTTGTCTTACATATTTTGTTCAGATTTTATTTTATTTGGTGAAAGCACTAGCCCCATACCAGTGATCCTACAATCTCTGACAGATGAAGTTTCCACTAAACATTTTAATTTCTCAAAAAAATAATTTTTCATTGTATAATACTAAATATGAATGGAATGGTCTAAACATCATGTAACAGTTGATTTATGTATGTATTTATAAAATAAGCATAACATTTTAATAGTTGATTAAACATCCACTTTTAAAAATAAAATAATTTATTTCAGTTTAAATTAGAATATTTTATAAGGTAGTTACTTGTACTCATGTCATTTAGATAAAATATTATATCATAATTACTACTCAGAACTATTATTGAAATTATAGCAGTAATAATCAAATAATATATTCTGTAAAACTGACATAATTAAAAATCATTTTGTTGTATATGGTTTCTAGAGACACATACATATACTAATTCTCAGCTATATATGTAATTTCCAGTATTATACTCAAAACACTAGAATTTAAAAATGTTTTTAGCTTGCTCATTATCTACTATAGTAAAGTGTTAATTCTTTGTTATTTTTTTCCAAAGGGAACAATTTAACTTAAGTATGTGATGTAATAACATAAATGAGATATCAAAAATCCATCATAAAATCAATTTACAATAACTGTTACATTATTTTAATATCATGTCCTTCTAAACTTTGACAGTTAATTATTTAAATAAACACTAAAATATTTTCTTAGTTATATAAAAAGTTGAACAGTTGGTATTACCATTATTTGTCAAATTAAAAATACAGTAACTAAGTAGAATGTAACATATAGAAAGTTCTGTCACATAATTTATAGACATGTTCTCAATGTAATATTAATTTTTCTAACAAATATTTAGTAAGCACTCCCTGTGCATTTAGACATGAGTAACTTGGGATAGTCAGCAATATGGGCATTATCTCCTTCATGAGAACTGATGGCTTAGCAAGATAATCACTTCCCTTGAATTATTAAAACGAGTCAGACAGGCATTGTTTGAATATATACACACCTACATGTGCACACATAAATACATACATACATATGCATGTATATTTTCATCTAATTCTCATGCTAACTCTATAAAGTCCTTGTTATCACCATTTTATTGATCATGTTATAGAGGTATATTTTACCAGTGTGTAATATTACAACACTGTTTATTCTTGTTGTTAGTGGTGGTAGTGGTGGTGCTTGTTTTTGGTCACAAATTCTTGGCTTTCATAAAACACTGTAGAACACTCCTTACTAAGAAATTCTTTGACATGAAAGGCATGCACTGTCAAGATGGTATAAGGGAAACTACAGAGAACAAGGAAATTGCATTGGATTTAATTGACCTGACCCTATGATACTGCCTGTCTTTATAACATATCTCATCTTTCCATTTTTAACAGCCAGTTACTTTTTTGATAGTTACTACATTTTCTCTGCATTGAATATTAAGCTATCAGTGAAAACTTTAGCTAAAAGTGAAGCTGTATCATTTTCTTTTTCTTCACTCTTTATCTACATTAAGCAAAAAATGAACTCAGGTAAAGGTAGGTATAGTCATGTTCTCAGTCCTCTGTCTTCTCCCCTCCCCATCTGCAGTCTCAGGCATCTTCTTTCTATAACTGTAATCCACGCTTCTGCCAGCCACCTGGCGTCTGATGTGATCTGTGTTTGTATAGATAACGTCAGTATAATTTGGTCTAAGGTCTTTCAGACAACCACTCTCAACTAGCTCAATCTCTTTGACCTGTGTTCTAGCAGAATAAAGGCCATGTCCCCTTGAAGCTTCCACTGAGAAGTAGTTATCTATTAGTTGGTGAATCACTTTCAACCACCTTACTTCCATCTGTGGAAAGCCTATGGTTTTCAGTTGCTTATTTGTTAACTTGATGTTTGACAGGAAAGCAAAGTAGAATGACAGGAATAGCAGACATTTTCCTGCTTATGTGCATGTCACTCTCTCACACACACAGACGTAAGCCTGGGTGCATGTATATCCACTCCCCAGTGCCTGTAGTGAATCCACGTTTGTTGAAGCCAACAATTATCCATGCAGCTCTCCTACCATGTGCTTCCAGTCACCAGCTGTCTCACTTTCTAGCATACTCAGGCTTTTGCTCCTCCCTGGAGCAGTTCACATGGGCACTATGATCCTCTCAGCTTAGTCTCTGATTCTAATCCCTATCCTATGGTCTTGGAGCTTTTTGCTTCTTTCAGCTATTTCCAGTTTGAAATTCATATTTATTACTGGCTCCTCCTTCCACAAGTGTTGGCTGTAAGGAAAAGGATTAAAAGGAGTCACAAACTATTTTCATTCATTCTACTAAACCTTTTCCTAATAGCCAAGGCACACTGATATTATACCAGCACAGTGATACCCACAAGTGGAAGTCTTTTGAATTTTTGTATTAATTGACACTATATGAATGAGATTAACTTGTTCATACCTAAGCTTAGGTACAGCATATTACTTATGAGAGCAAGATTCAGGATTCATTCTGATTTGGATCAAGTAATTTTCATTTATTCCATAGGTAGTATCACTCCTAGCCTCATCACTCTAAGATAAGATACTTCTTTGTCATCATGTCTCTATTCACTGACTCGGTAATAATTCTTTTGGTAATATACTCCCTTTTTAAATAACTTCTGGGTTTGCCTGCCTCACATTACAAGAATGGCTTGTCATCCAATATACTTTTTTAATATTCTTAGTACACATAATAATAACATGACACCTAAAAATAATTAAGAGAAGCTGGCACTTAAATTGTGATTACATTTTATTTCAAAGGCCATCCTACATTCTATTTAAGACAGAAAGAAAAGCATATATATTTAACACCTTAAATTTAGAGTTTATGAAGTAGCGCTAAAAATACAAAAAAAAAAAAACACACACACACACCCACACACACACCCACAAATTTCCCATTGTGTGAGGAAACAGTCAAAATGCTGTGTGTCATCCCCTGATGGTGATCTTGCCTTCGTCTCAGTGGGTAACGAAATAATGCTTTAATAACAGTTAACTTACAAAGTGGTTGCAGTGGATATGCTTGGAGGACTCCTTTTACTTCTTACCGCTCTCTATTGACCTAATAATTAGTTTTTAACAAGAAAAGGTCAGCTTCTCCTTCCATTTCTGTCTAACGTTCTACTCATTGATTCATAGTTTTCCTTTTCTTTTAACCTTATATATGTTTCTTGCCAACATCACCCCCAGTGAAAAGAGCCCAAGCTGATGATGCCTACTTGCAGGTTCATTTGGGTTAAAAGAGAGTCTGGGTAAGAACAGGCACAGTTTAATCTATTTATCATAAAAGCTAGAAAATTCAAATGGCATGTCTTGCTGAGGGCAGGTCAGTCATAGCTGTAAAGTAAAAATGATAGCACACATAAACTTGTATATAAAGATTATCATATGGCTTTCTAGACGTCTTGATTCACTTGTTTTAACTCTAAAATATATTTTTTTCTTTTCACAATATCTTCAGGTCTAGATTTTTATTGCAGCAGTTTTCTAATAAATCCATCCCACAAACAACAATAACAACATCAGATCTCTCAAAGTTCAGCCAAGTTTCTTCAGGGCTCTGCAATTTGGAACATAATTCTCTTGAAGTGTAACCACTGCATCCTATCCTAATGTCCACAGGAACAAGACCTTACTCTCAGAGAAATGGTAAATATAGTCCCTTGTTCATAATACCCTCTTCAAACCAGGAACCAGAAGGTCAACCCATTACAGTAAGTTTGTTTTAATGTGTTCAGTCCTGGTAGCTGAGCCACTTTTCTTCCCAAGTCCACAGTCTAGAGTTCAGAGAACAAGGGGAAAACCGAAAAGCTCCTGTCACCTTTTGCAATGAATATCTTTCCCTAGTTCAATAATAAACCTATTGTAGAATGAGAAGTGAGAAAATGAGAACCTGAAGAAGAAAATAGATCCAGTTACTCAAGTCATTTGGAAGGTAATATTATGTTGATCATATGTCTGTAATGAAGATGAAGATAGGAAATTACATCTGGTTACCTCAAAAAAACAAAGGGATATTTTAATGAGAAACCAAACTCTTTACTGAGGGAGTGGCCTATGGGTGCATGTAGTAGCCTCCCTTTACTGCCATTTACTCAGAAGAAACAAAGAAGTAGCTGCCTATATCTGACAGCTACATC
Source organism: Nomascus leucogenys (assembly GCF_006542625.1). Lineage (NCBI taxonomy): Eukaryota > Metazoa > Chordata > Mammalia > Primates > Hylobatidae > Nomascus > Nomascus leucogenys. The sequence continues at coordinate 81,506,109 of NC_044383.1, forward strand.
ACATGTGGAAATCCAGACTTCCAAATAAAGTGACAGACAAAAATACAATGATAATAATGCTATAAGACATCATGGAAATTGATTAATAAAGATGAACATGTAAAGAATTAGGGGGTAAGATTCAATAACAAAAAATTATGAAGCAAAATAACAATAAGAAAAGACTATTCTTTAAGAACATTGTAATGATAATACTGGGATAGAAAACAGCAGTTTGAAAGGTAGACTGGAGGTACATCCTTTAATGGTTCCAGAGGACAGAAACAAATTATTTTAAGGCTGCCTGAAGGTGAGAAGGAGAGACAAATATAATAAGCCCTTGAAACAAAATTTGCAAATAATATAGATTACTAGAGTCTTAAAGTGAACAACGTTAATTTAGACCCTGTGACTTAGGCAAGTTATTTTTTAAAATATATTTCCCTCATTTTCCTTACGTATGAAAGATGATAATAGTTACATTGTTCCAACATTTTTTAAGTGTTAACTGAATTAACCCTTGTAAGTATGTAGAAAATAATAGCCAGTGTTGACTACTGGTGCTTTATCTACTATTATATATGTCTATGAGTTGCTAAGGTGCAGAAAATTTAATCTACTGCTAGTTCATAACGTGTTGTTGTTAAACTATGCTTTAATAGTATTCTGAGTTTTTTGTAACTTAGAATGAATATTAATGCAAATTTCTGAAATTGAAAGTCTAAAATACTGTTAAATTTCTGGACATTGATAAAACTATGAACTTCATTATATTAGACAGACTTTTTTCAGGAATTTATAATACTCCACTTTAATAAAATAACACTTTTATGGAATGGAATACTAGAATGGTCTACTCGAACTGACAGTGATTTTTTTCTCTAATCATGTGTCCACAAGAAGCCAAATTTTAACCAGAAGTACGGTGACCCTAGAACTGGAACAAGGTAGGCAATTGTGTGATTCTAATGTATGAAGGTAGACCAGAATTCTCTTAATGTTCTTAGCCTGACTAACCTTTAGATAGGCTTTTTCCTGATCATAGGCTGATGGAGCTCAGAAAATGATACTAAAAAATATGCTACCTTGGAATACTGAGTATTTTAAGCTGCAGAAGATTGGGAAAACTACAGAAGCAGGAAGATCACTCTTTGACTTCCCCTGGCCTTTCTCTCCTGAAGCAGTTTGTAAAATAATTATCTGACTTACCTTCCCTGAAAGTAGGTCATAGGATGCTCACTAGAGTGATCCTTCCCTATGCTGGAGGCCTAGAAGAATCTGAACAAACAGGTCTTGCTAAATTCCCCCCAGTTTCTTACTGTTAGATGATGCCCTTTTATCCAAGTATACTTCTGCCCTGAATATCTAGAAAAATACACAATTTTCTCTGGGTCTTTAAGTCTTCATTTCTGAAGGCTGCCATGTCACATAAAATTTATATTAAATAAATTTAAATACACTTATATGTTTTTCTCTTGTTAATCTGTGTTAACTTTTTAAAAAACACAATATTTTATAATCAAGAAAGGAGAAAAAGAGACTTTATTTCATATGAAGTGCTACAGCCTATAAGGTGGCCATCTCACAGGCTGAGAAACAGGCTTCCAGCCAGGACCAGAGACAGGTACTTGGAAGGAGGAGAGGTTGGGGCAACAGTTTTATTCTGAACAGGCTGGCTACACACATATATTCAGTAGATTACAGGAGGAGCTATGAATATTAATGAAAATGGTTGTGACACATGGGTATTGAACAATGCTTGGAACATATGACCTATGTTTATTCTGGGATGGAGACAACATTTAAGTGTATTACAATTTTTGGTGTTGTACACCAATTGGTATTTTCAGGACACAAATTCACACAAGTGAACTATCTCTGTAAACTAGCCAGAATCGGTCCATAGCCTCCAGTCTTCTTACCAAAAGAAAGCTATTGAAATCCATCTCTTGACAATCAAAGCTGTAGTTACATGTAGTTGTGGAACAGAAACTAGGGGGCAGTTAGTAACTGGTGGAGCTACACATTGTTTTAATATTGCTTATACTGAGGCCAATGCTTGCTTAACTGCTAGAGGAAAAGAAAAATCTTATGGCTGTTAGAGAATCATTTATCTTTAAATGTAGGGGTGCATGACCTAGCCCTGGCCAGACAGCGCCTTAGATCCTATTTATAATTTGGTATCTTATTGCCACAAAGAGTCTTTTCTGTCAGTCTTAGGGTCTCTATTTTAGCATTAACACTGGTCAGTTGTGTTGTGTGTAAACCACAAAAGGGAGGGGATATAACAAGGTGTGTCTGACCTCCCATCTCATCATGACCGGGAACTCGGCTTTAAGGTTTTTCTGGGGTCCCCTGGCCCACAAGGGGATCCATTCAGATGGTGTGGGTGATAGAATTTTATTTTTAGTTTACATCTGTCTTTTATTTTAGAGTTTGCATTTATCCGTTTGAGATTCAGACCTTCTATCACTCATAAATGTCTCTCTCAGGGACCAGGGAGTCATTGCTTTGAAATATAACCACCAGAAAGATAAAGTCCCCAGTCTCAGTCGTCCATTCTCTGCGGAAGAGAAGGAGCTTAACTTTTATAATGGCTAATTAGCAAACACAGGTAGTCTAACACATCGACCAATCTCCCCACTAATGTCTTCAAGGAATTTTCTGCAAGCTCACCACAGCACTTAAAAACTCTCCCACCTTTTGTTTCAGTAGACCTGAGTTCAATTTTTCTTTGCTGTTACACTAGTCTTGGTCCCTGTTACAATAGTCTTCAATAAAGTCTGTTTTTTCTGTTTAACCCATCCAGTGCAATTTTTCTTTTATGGGACTGAAAGCGTGATCTCTGCAACTTCATGTGCTGAGGCCCCCGATTTTCTTGGTTATTTTATTCAATACTGCTAACCTCTGATTCTTTTTATTTTTTATATTTTCTCCTCTACCTCAGTGCTTCTCAACTCTGGTTTGAAGCATCTGAGGGTGTTTAAGATACCATAGTCTCATTTAATTCATCTAAAGTAGGGTGGGAAATTGGTATTGTTTTAAATTGTCCCAGATGGCAGTAACTGACAACATTGAGAAGTACTTTTCTAGAGGATAAAACTTTTCCTTTCATGCAATGCTTTTACATACATGTAAAGTAAAATTGATCAGATACTCATCTATCAAATTAAAATTGCCTGCCATTCCTGACATTCCTGGCCTTTATCTACATTGTCGATTCAGGGCTTACGGAACTCTTCAATCACATATTTATAGACATCCTCTACTTGTTTCTGTTGTAGAAAACAGAGACCGTACTTTATAGCCATGTATGACTACTTTAGCTCTCAAGGACAACATTAAATTCTGAAGTGGGGAAAGTAGAGGACCCAATTTATCTCCCTTTTTCATTTGGCTAATTTCACTGAGTTTATCCAATCTCATCTGAAGTGTGATATTCTCCAGAACTACTTCCTTTACCCTCATGCTATTCAAGTGTGTTGCATCGATGGCAGCACTGGCATCACGAGAGCTTGATAGACATGCAGAAGACACACCCACCATGTACTAAATCAGAATGAGCATTTCACAAAATACCCAGGTGATTTCTGTGCATATCAACTTTTGGGGTATATGGCTGAACTATTAATATAGTAATAGTTTTTTGACCACTCGTGCATGTCCGCAGCAAGCTGGATTTCCTGCATTAATTTTTGTATTACTAGTGTCTAGTACAACCCTGGTGTTTAGTATGTATCTAATATATACATTGAAGACATTACTGTTTATTTATTCATAGTCTTCTTTATTATTCTTCTTAAATTCTCTTTCTTTTTGTTTTTTTGACAGAGTCTCACTCTGTTGGAGGCTGGAGTGCAGTGGCACCATGTCGACTCACTGCAACCTCCGTCTCCTGGGTTCAAGCAATTCTCCTGCCTCAGCCTCCCGAGTGGCTGGGATTACAGGTGCCCACCACCACACCTGGCTAGTTTTTATATTTTTAGTAGAGATGGGGTTTCACCATGTTGGCCAGGCTGGTCTCGAACTCCTGACCTCAGGTGATCCACCCACCTTGGCCTCCCAAAGTGCTGGGATTACAGGCATGAGCCACTGCGCCCGGCCAATTCTCTTTCTTTTCCAATTCCATATTTAGAATCATTTAAATAATATTCTATGTTATTAGTTTATGTTAATGACAGAATGTTTATAAAATAGAAAAATAAAAAATAAAGGTTTACTATCTTCCTGAAACAACTTGGCATTTCTAAAACCACTACTCCATTTATTTTACATGTATGTGTATAGTTGGGATCATGATGCAGATATAATTTTGAATACTAGTTTTTCATACAATATTATACAAGCAACTTTTCCTTGCCACTACTTTCTTTCCAAAGCCATTTTTTAATGTCTACTTAATAATTTTAATGGGCATTTTAGGTCATTTACATTATGATCTCAGCCCATCTCTCTAGCTTTAGCTCCAGACATGGGTCAAATATATATTCACCATCTGCTCTAACCAAACTAGACTTATTGTTGTCTTTACTTTTCTTACAGTTTCATTTTTTTCTGAAGAAATTTCTTTCTCCTGAATGCATTTCCTACATAACTCAGCAGATTAAAATTCTACCATAGTATATGATTTTTCAAATGCAAACTTCACTGTAAAACTTGTTCATGTACATCTCAAAAGATGTCTCTCCATTCCCTAAACTCCTATCACTTGCTGTTTTGTTTTCTATTACTCTTATGGCATTTACCACATGTACATAATATTGTGTTCTAGTTATATCTACCAGTCTATCCACACAGAAATTCAAGAGCCATGCCCTAATATTTAATTATATTATGATACAATTATATTATATATACTATTATTGTAGTATGATGCAATTATATTATAAATATTATTGTATTTATATGTGTGATATTTATAGGACTTGCTCATAGAAGATAGTAAGAACAATTGTTGAATTATCTTCAGTACAAAATCTTTTATTACTTTCCAAGACCTCTTGCCATAGCTTCTGTGCAGTTGCTTACCTCAATAACCTTGAGTTCCTCATTGATTCATCCCTTACCTTCATGCACAAGATACTGACCATCAGCAAGTAGTGTTTTCGAGCATTTTCACTACCTCCATCCTGACACTCTAGTCCAAGGCAAATTTGGATTTACTTATTGACTCCCAGTTTCCACTCTTGTCCTGACAATAATATTTCCTTCATATGAGTCACCTTTTAAAAGACTAATCAATGCTGTCACTCTCCTGCTTAGAACTCACCAAAGGCCTCTTATCATAGGCAAAATAACAGTCTATTTTCTAAACATAACTTACTGAGCCCTGTCTAATTTGGACACAGTGTGTACTTTCTGAAACATTCCTAAACTTATTCTACAATAGCCATACTCAAACAGGAACTCCACTCTCATTTTTAGTCTTTGAATTTGCTTTATTTTGTGTGGAATACTCTTCTTTTAGATATTTACGTGGTTCCCGCTATCATATCTCCTGGATGCCTGATCAGCTGGTGCTTTTGACACTTCCTTATCCTCAACATTTCCTCTAACATTTCTCCTCTCTCATTATCCTTTTTAAGTGCTTTGATAACACTTATAATAATTTGAAATTGCATGACATGTATTTGTTTATTGTCTGTCTTCTTCACTAGAATGTAAGCACCTTGAGGGTAGGGCCTGTTGTCTCTTATTCACTACCTGGAACAGTTTTCTGCAAGTCGTCTATCAATAAATATTCATGGAATAAATGAAAGAGTAATATGACAATTTTACATGTTTTTATCCTATGTTAATCTATTTTTTCTGACACCCAGAACTATAACTGGAAATGATGAGGAAAAGCAAGTGTGAACCCTTTATATCTGAGGTTTCTACATCTTCAGATTGAAACAAATATGGATTTTTAAAAATCTAAAAATAAAATAAAAGTAACATAGCAATAAAAGTGCACTATAACATCTATTTACAAATTACTTACATTGTATTGCATACTGTAATCTAGAGATAATTTAGAATATATGGGAGGATGTGCATATGTTATATGCAAATACTACACTGTTTTCTATAAGAAACTTGAATATCTGTGGATGTTGGTATTGGCAGGAAAAGTCTTGGAACCAATTGACACCGGATACCAAGGGACAATTATGTACAAAAAATTGTGGTACATTCTTATTCTTCTTTTAGTTTGACTGTATAAGCACAAAGCCACAATGACAATGAGAACCAGGGAGTAACCAAGGACTAAATTTGCCTATAACATCCAAGAATCCTAAGGACTAGGAAAACAATTTCTCTTTTTCCTTCCCTCCCCACTTTTCCCCAACTATTTCCACTATCTCTTGACTAGGAACATGAGATTTTTATTAGGGCAAATTATAAGATAGAGGTACTATTATAGAGACTCATCATAGCAAGTCCAAGCTTTTGTGTTTTAAGAGAAGAACACCTGAGGACAGAGCACCTAGGAGTAAAGATAAATGTTGAAGATTTGCAGGCCTGGCAGAATCCTTTACATAGATTTCTATGACTTATTATTTTCATAAAATATTTTATTTTATCATGTTCAGAATACAAAAATTTTAGTGTTCAAAAACTTCCAAACTACTGCTTATGAAGAAACCATATTTCCCCATCAAATGATGTTTGAAGTTTAAAAAAATAAGGTTAAAATGCTATCTGTGAGTTCTAATGGCATGCCAGAGCATCAGTTATTTATCTTTAATGATATTCCTGGAAGGACTAAAATGGCTAATACCACTTTGTATCAGAAATTCTAAATAAGAAAAAATATAGAATAGTGAGATGTGTAGAGTAGTAAAATACATTGAAGTGAATTACTGCACACACATATATGCATAATGTAAACTTACTATGGCCTTGTACACTTATTTTTAGCATTGCTAAATCACAGACGAAAAATAATAAATAAATAAATAAATCTTTAATTACAAGAATATGCGCATGATGTCTAATTCCACTTCATGTAAGAACCATTAGAATATTAAAAGGTCATCCTTGAATGTATTTTCATCATACTAATCATAGAAACTGTAAGAGCATCATATTGTAGGTAACAGATGAGTTCATCCCTAAGGCTAAATTCTGGTGAGTTGTGACTTTTTGACTGAAATATAAAGGTCGTGTCTATGAGCTGAAACTCCAGTCATCCACAGTTTGTGTCATATTAAGATTGAATAGTAGAGGAGTAACAGAATGCTAACTTGCATGCTCAATCACTGATTGCACAGGTAATGATAGCCCATCACATGTACATAGCGAATTGAAGAATCTTCTGCACTAAATTATGAACAATTTAAAAATATATTGGAAGTAATAGTGCCCTTGCCATGTCAATACATACCAAATTGGAACTTGCTATAGTTTGAATGTATCCCCCAGGAGTTCATGTGTTGGCAACTTAATGCCTCTCCTATCCTAAATGAGGGTCTGCTTTCATAAATGAATTAATATTGCTATCACAGGAGTGTATTCATTATTGCAGGAGTGACTTTGTTATAAATGTGAGCTTTCTCTGGATCTCTTACTCTTATCCCCTTACCTTGTGATGCTCTTCACCATGTTGTGATGCACTAAGAAGGTCCTCTCCAGATGCCACTGTCATGTTTTTGAAATTCCCCACCTCTAGAACCATGAACTAAATAAACTTTTCTTTATAAATTACCCAGCCTCTGGTATCCTGTTAAAGCAACAGAAAATGAACTGACAGTTCCCAATTTTCTGAATTTTGAGGATTCAGAATTTTCTGAATCTCTTCCTGCTCCTGCTATGAGACTCTAAGATTTCAAAAACTGGGTTAAAAATGAGAAATGTTCTAAGCTTGGGAGGAAATAAATAAAGCATAAGACTAAAATGGGGCTGGGCACAGTGGCTCATGCCTGTAATCCCAGCACTTTGGGAGACCAAGGTAGGAGGATTGCTTGAGTTCAGGAGTTTGAGACCAACTTGGTCAACATAGCAAGACCCCATCCCTAGGAAAGAAACTAAAAACAACCAACCAAGTATGGTGGCACATACCTATAGTCTTAGTTACTTGGGAGGCTGAGGCAGGAGGACTGCTTGAGCCTAGGAGTTTGATGATGCAGTGAGCAATAATCACACCACTGTGCTCCAGCCTGGGTAACAGAGGGAGCCCCTGTAAAAATAAATAAATAAATAAATAAATAAATAAATAAATAAATATTAAAAAGGACTAGAAAATCTAATATCCTCATACATTAAAGTATAAAAATAAATATTATAATTTCAGGATGTAATTCACATGACCCCATTCTAAAGGTTGTGAGAAATAAATTTTTTGGCACAATATCTATGTTTAGAACTTTACATCTTACGATAAACACGAATATGGAAAAGACATAAAGTTACAGAATAAAAATGTTAAATAATTACATAAATAAACAGATACATGATACCTTAAAGTCAGAAGAAAAGAAAATTAAGGAACAGTAGAAAATTAGTAAAATTCATCATTATTTTTGAATTGAAGGATAATTATTCAATTAGCAATTAGACTCGTTTTATTTGAATAACCCAAAAATAATGGATGGTGAATTTTAAAAAATCATACCCTTGAGGAAAAAAAGAGCATACTTTATTTTATGTTAAAACTTGCATAAATGTGTGTAGACTTTTGACAGTATAATTGACCAAGTAAATGCCTTGAGAATCTAACCACCGAATGATAGAAATACAAAAGTTCTTACAAATCATGACTTTAATTCTATAATTATTCTGTATTCATTTCAGGTACTTTAACACACACCATTTACAAAAATATTACTTAAAATAACTTCTCATGAAAATGTGTTTCCTGATCTCATCATTGAGGCCTTCAAGAGGGAGACTTTTGAGATATTTGAATCTTACCTGGTTGGAAGACATAGTTTCTTAGATTAAAAAAAAAAGACACTTAGTATTTTTATATACTTCTGATAGTTAGCAAAGTATATTTTCTCTCACGAATTGGATCAGTATCCATTATTTATTAGTAATTGTGGGTTCTCGTGCCTTTTCAGGGGAATTATATATGGTTGTTGGAAGTGGAAAGAAACAGAATATCATAAAATATTTCTATTATAGAAGCCTGTAATTCTTTCTGGAGGTGAGTGAAATACTCAATACTAAATTTTATTTGGTCAGAATGACTATGTGCATCAAATCTAGGCCTAAAGATTCTCAACACTATCAAAACTTTTAAATGTAAACAGTGCATTCAATCTCAGAGGATGTGTCTCCCACAAGGCGAGATTTAGCTGTCTACGTGCATATGTGCTGCGGTCAGGCAGCAGAAGATACAGAAAGCTCTCAGGTTAACTTTTTACATTTCCTTCGTTATTTTCAATGCTTTTTCTGAATTTCTACTTATTTGACTTCATTAAAAATGAGTGATACTTCAGGTTATTGACATTTACTGAAATTAACTTGAAAATCTCTTTTATATCTTATATTTTTGTTTCTACTGAAAATATATTCAAATTATTCAGTGACCTTTACTGAAAAGGAATATATTTTTGTACATGGTCATTTACTAAAGAGTTTTCCTTAGGTTTTATCAACTAACAATGCTAGCCCTTTGAATCGTGGAGGTCTTCTTTTTCTTTACACCCATAACACACTGGCAATGTCTATCACCTCTGGCAGACAGCTTACAAAGTCAGAAGAAGGATTTCCAGTCTACTCCTGGCCTCCAACTGCTATTTCTATTCTGTTTCCATGGTAATTGAAATCAGATATATAAAATAATAACACAAAAGAAATGCTTTTACTTGAGAATTTTCCAAGCTTTTGTCAAGCTTTTGATTTTCTTTATTAAAATACAATGTTTATGTTCAAGTTAAGTAATCATATATTTAGTAGTTGTTTCTTGAAACTTTATTTTTATTCCAGAATCCAAGTATTTAGGAGAGAATATATGTCCTTTGAAAGGAAAAAAAGTGACTTTGACATAACTCAGCCTATAATCTGTGTTTGTCTTATGATACCCAAGACAGCCAAATAGTGTCCTACTGCTTCCCAGTGAGACTCTAGCCCCAGAAAGAAGACATCATTTGCCTTATTTGGGGTTGGCTTGGGGTTGGTAAGGGATGGAGTATTGCTTCTGGAACTGGTGGAGCTGCTGAATAAAATGAAAGAAAGAATCCAATTTCAATTCAAAATTTGTCCAGAGTACAAAGTGATGCTTGAAACATCACAGTGACAATTTTGGAAGCAGATGGATGAAGCCAGCTTGGTTCTGTAGAGCTGCTCATGTTATCCCTTCTCAGTAGTTAGAGCCTGTTGTCATGGGCTGCTATTCTTTTATCACACCTAAGCTCCCAAAGATGGATATCAGCTTTAATGTATGCCCTCTCTCTTTTTTTAACTATCACTTCTGAGAATTAATTACTTCACTTTGTTTCCTTCATGCTATGTTATATCAAACACCTTCCATTCTTCTAGAATAATTCATGACTTTGCTACTTTGGGCAAGCAGACAGAGATGTTTTAAGACCAATTCTGTATTCTTGTGAATAGTATCATTGCCTCACTAAAATCTGTGATGATGGTCACAATCTGATATGGAGCCACAGCTCAAAAATAAGATTCTGGTTACAGTTATCTTCTTGTTTTTTTCTCTTTCAATGGAAAAAAATCCACTTTTTACATTTTTATAGAATACACAGAGCTATAACGTGGTTTTTTGACCATTTGCATAGTTTATTTGAAATGCTACATACCCAGATACATGTTTCATTGACTTTGTATTTCTTACAACCCTCTAAACCTCACACATAAAGCATCCCATATAGACATGTCTTTGAAACAGGAATACATTATGTAACAGGTCTACACTCCTCTCTGGCTCCCATGATCAGAGCAACATTAAAGTAGCTTAGGCATTTTTCATTACATTTATTTAAGTTCAATTCATTTCTGTTGAGGTATTTTTCCCATTTTCTGATATTCCCTGGCACTTAGAGATCTCATTACTGCAGAAAAGAACACATAAGTGAAAGTGTGTCTGGAATTGGTGGGTTCTTGGTCTCACTGACTTGAAGAATGAAGCCACAGACCCTCGCGGTGAGTGTTACAGCTCTTAAGGTGGCGCGTCTGGAGATTGTTCCTTCTGATGTTCGGATGTGTTCGGAGTTTCTTCCTTCTGGTGGGTTCGTGGTCTTGCAGGCTGAGAAGTGAAGCTGCAGACCTTCGCGGTGAGTGTTACAGCTCTTAAGGCGGCGCGACTGGAGTTGTTCTTTCCTCCACGTGGGCCCATAGTCTGGCTGGCTTCAGGAGTGAAGCTGCAGACCTTCGCGGTGTTACAGCTCATAAAAGCAGCATGGACCCAAAGAGTGAGCAGTAGCAAGATTTATTGCAAAGAGTGAAAGAACAAAGCTTCCACAGTGTGGAAGGGGACCCGAGCAGGTTGCCACTGCTGGCTCCGGCAGCCTGCTTTTATTCTCTTATCTGGCCCCACCCACATCCTGCTGATTGGTAGAACCCAGTGGTCTGTTTTGACAGGGCACTGATTGGTGCGTTTACAATCCCTGAGCTAGACACAAATGTTCTCCACCTCTCCACTAGATTAGCTAGATACTGAGTGTCCACACAAATGTTCTCCAACTCCCCACCAGAGCAACTAGATACAGAGTGTCGATTGGTGCATTCGCAAACCCTGAGCTAGACACAGGGTGCTGATTGGTGTGTTTACAAACCTTGAGCTAGATACAGAGTGCCGATTGGTGTATTTACAATCCCTGAGCTAGACATAAAGGTTCTCCAAGTCCCCACCAGAGTAGCTAGATACAGAGTGTCAATTGGTGCATTCACAAACCCTGAGCTAGACACAGGGTGCTGATTGGTGTGTTTACAAACCTTGAGCTAGATACAGAGTGCCTATTGGTGTATTTACAATCCCTGAGCTAGACATAAAGGTTCTCCAAGTTCCCACTAGAGTAGCTAGATACAGAGTGGACCGGTGCATTCACAAACCCTGAGCTAGACACAGCGTGCTGATTGGTGCATTTACAAACCTTGAGCTAGATTCAGAGGGCCGATTGGTGCATTTACAATCCCTTAGGTAGGCATAAATGTTCCCACGTCCCCACCAGTCTCAGGAGCCCAGCTGGCTTCACCCAGTGGATCTGGCACCCGGGGCTGCAGGTAGAGCTGCCTGCCAGCCCCGCACCGTGTGCCTGCACTCCTCAGCCCTTGGGTGGTCAATGGGACTGGGCGCCGTGGAGCAGGGGGTGGCGCTCGTCAGGGAGGCTCCGGCCACACAGGCGCCCACGGAAGGGGGAGGGGGCTCAGGCATGGCGCACTGCAGGTCCCGAGCTCTGCCCCGCTGGAAGGCAGCTAAGGCCGCGGGAGAAATTGAGCACAGCAGCTGCTGGCCCAGGTGCTAAGCCCCTCACTGCCCAGGCCGGCAGGGCCCACCAAGCCCACGTCCACCAGGAACTCGCGCTGGCCCACAAGCACCGCGCACGGCCCCTGTTCCCGCCCGCGCCTCTCCCTCCACACCTCCGCGCAAGGTGCGGGAGCCGGCTCCTGCCTTGGCCAGCACAGAAAGCGGCTCCCACAGTGCAGCCGCAGGCTGAAGGGCTCCTCAAGTGCCGCCAAAGTGGGAGCCCAGGCAGAGGGGGGCAGAGAGCAAGCGAGGGCTGTGAGGACTGCCAGCACGCTGTCACCTCTCAGAAGCAGAATGGTGAAGAGCATGAGATGTGAACTTCTTGAACTCAAATTCTAACAACCTCACTTCTTTGCTGTGAAAAATTGGTGAGGTTGTTAATAAATCTCACTAGCGGCCGGGCACGGTGGCTCACACCTGTAATCCCAGCATTTTGGGAGGCCGAGGCGGGTGGATCACAGGGTCAGGAGATCGAGACCATCCTGGCTAACATGGTGAAACCACGTCTCTACTAAAAATACAAAAAAAAATTAGCCAGGCGTGGTGGCGGGCGCCTGTAGTCCCAGCTACGTGGGAGGCTGAGGCAGGAGAATTGCGTGAACCTGGGAGGTGGAGCTTGCAGTGAGCCCAGAACGCCCGCTGCACTCCAGCCGGAGTGACAGAGCAAGACTCCATCTCAAAAAATAAAATAAAATAAAATAAATAAATAAATAAATAAATCCCACTAACCCTTAGTTTTCCAACCTATCGAGTGGGAACAATAGTTATAAATAGTTAAATAATGGGCTTGATGTGAAGATTAAATATATCTGGTGCACAATAAACATGGAAGCATGTTTTATAATTATATAAATTAAGCAAAAAGGTAACAAAAATGAAAAAGTAGAATAACCATTTTTGTCCAACTGCAGTTATTTCTTACAGTAAGAAAGGGTGCTGAAATAATAAAAATATATAATGTTTGAAATATTTATGTACTTGATAAATTGTTATACTGTTTCGATTGTTTTGATGAGTGTATAAAATAGTTCAACTCAAAAATTACTTTGAAAATCATAAAAATTGAAAGTATAATTATATATAGTAAAATTAATTTTAAAATTTGCATGGATTTTAAAATAACATAAATACAATAATGATGTTTGGCACATAATCATACATTTAATCAGATCAGCGTCATTGTTGCTGTCCGTAGCAAGGTATCTTGCAGTCCACCGCTCAGGCTTGAGCACCAAATAATACAATGAGTAGAACCTGGGACAGCAGCACAATCCCAAACCACAAGGAATTAGCTGTCTGTGATAACTTTGGTCCTAGTGTGCTTGATCATATCACCATATTCCCTGCATGATATTCTTAAAATTTTTTGAAGGGAAAATGTTAGTTATACTGTTAGAAAGGGTTGAGAGAGATATTATATTTCTAATTATCTTTCAGATTTAACCACGTGTCTCCTACTGCTAGCTGAGTTTATGTGGAACTTCAATATACAATTGACCCTTGAACAATGTGGGGATTAGGGGTTCTGACACCCTGCTCAGTCAAAAATTTGTATACAACCTTTGAGTACCCAAAAGCTTAAGCTGATTGAGTACCCAATAGCTTACTGTAGACCGGAAACCTTACCAATGACATAACCAGTCAAATTAACATACTTTTTAAGTTTTATGTGTTATATGTTCTATTCTTAAAGTTAGCTAGATAAAAGAAGATGTTACTAAGAAAATCATAAGGAAGAAAAATACATTTACTATGTATTAGGTGGAAATGGATCATCATAGAGGTATTTGTCTTCACATTGAATAGCCTGAGAAAAGAAAGATGAGGAGGAATTGTTGTTGCTGTCTCAAGGATAGCAGAGGGGGAAGAGGTAGAGGAGGTGGAAGGGTAGGCTGGAGAGGCAGGCACATTTGCTGTAACTTTACAGAAATATATTGTTATTTCTGCCTTTTTGCATTTTTGTTGCTCTAAAAATATTTGTATATAGTACCAATCCTTCTTCCACTATTTGCTTTAGTTTTATTGCCCATATCACAGAAGGATCCATTTTGTAAAAGAAGTAAAAAAAAAAAAATAAGCAATCTTGAGTAATCTGAATCTTTCTGCCAGATTGTCTAATGTCATTTCTTTTCTGGCACTGCTGCTTCTACGTCTTCTGCCTCATCATATGGCACTGGTTTGGAAGCACTCATCCCTACCATGTTGTGGTCTGTTAATTCCTCTGGTGCGCTATTTGCTCTTGAATTTCTCCAAGACCTGTATCTTGACACTTCGTCTCCCACATTTTTTTTGCCATATCCACAATCTCTTTCATGATTTCCTTGATTGGCTCTGTCATAAATCCTTTGAAATTATGTGTAACATCTGGACAGAGTTTTCTCCAACAGAAATTTTCGTTTGTAGCTTGATGACTTTAATGGATTTTTCTATAAAAATGATGCGATCTTCAATAATTTAATCTTTCCAGACTTTCATGATGTTCTATGAGGGTGCGCTTCGATAGCATTGGCAATCCTTTTCATAGAGTAACTTTTAATGAACCCTAAAGATCCTTATGACCCCTGATCTAGAGGTTGAGTTAAAGATGTTGCATTTCAGGACAAGACAATTACCCCTTTCATGTTGAATTCACTGAGCTCTGGGTGGCCAAGGACATTGTCCAATATAAAAAGAACTTTAAAAGACAATCCCTTCCCAACGTGGTTCTTCCTGACTTCAGGGACAAAGCATCAATGGAGCCATTCTAGAAAAAAGATTCTTGTTGTACAGGCCTTCTTGTTGTATAACCAAAAGACTGGCAGCTGGTGTTTATTCCTTCCTTTCAAGGCTCAGAGTTTAGCAGATTTATAGATAAGGGCAGTCCTAATAATAAACCCATTTGCATCTGTGCGGAACAGAAAAGATAGCCTCTCCCTTAATTTCTGGTGTTTGCTTATCTGTCTTACTCATAAGTGTCCTTTGTGACATTGTTTTCCAGAATCAGGCACTTTCAGCTGCATTAAAAACCTGTTCAGGCAGATATTCTTTCACCTCAATGATTTTTTTTAGTGGCATTTGGGAACCTTCCCCTTCGTATACAGAAATTGTTATCTTGACATTTTTAAAGCCAAACTTCTTTCTAAAATTATCAAACTATCCATTGCTGGAATTAATTTCTTCAACATTAGATCTTTCACCTTCCTTTTGTTTTAAGTTCTCATATAATGAATTTGTTTTTTCCCAAATCATATTAGTGTCTATAGGTATGTCTTCCTTGTAGCAATCTATACCCACATAAGCTGCATTTTAACAGGAGATTAAAAGATATTCCAAAAACACTGCAATGTCATGCCTGCTGGCATAGCTGCAGTGATGGTTTGATGAGTTTCCTTTTTTTGGTTTTTGGGTTTTTTTTGTTTTTGTTTTTAACAATGGTTCTTATGTTGGATTCATTTATCTTGAAATGGTAGGCAATCACAGCTAGAGACCTCAATCTAAGGTGCATGTCAAGCGGTTCAACTTTTTCTTGTAATGTGATGAATTTTCTCAGCTTGGGAGCACTCCCAATGTCACCAGTGCCATTTTGTTTGGGTTGCATGGTGTTATTAAAGGCTTAAGATGTTACAGTAAATATCATAAAAGATAAGCAAGAGCACAAGATACTTTTACTGTGATATGCAATTTACTAGAGAGATGAACTGCTCATGAGGAAACGATTAGCGTCACACTTGCAATATTTGCTCTTACCGCAATAGTAACAGGAGGTGAATACAAAATTATTACATTAGTACAGTGTGTATTACAGTTAATTTTATGCAGTTTTTATTTAATATTGCATCTTTAGGTTTATTTACTTTTCTCTTGACTGTGAATAATATCAGATATTACCTGTAACTGTGCACATAAGTTTTAATAAATTTTAACTTTATAATACATTCGTGTATATTTTATGAAGTAAATGACAAAAATAGACTAGTATCTGCATATATTTTATGCATTCATGGCATCCTAACTTTTTCATTTATTCATATATATTTCTAGCCTACCCAGTTTGTCTGTAAAGTTTTTTCAAATTGTAACAAACCTTCAAAGAAGGTCCATAAAATTGGACCTGCACAATTCAAGCACATGTTGTTCAAGTGTCAACTGTAAGTGCTTTTATGCAACTTTTAGCTTTTATGCTTTGTTAAGAAATTAACAACTTAGGCAGATGCTAAACCAGTCAAGACATTGGGACAACAATTTGGCTAGTTCTGTCCCAGGAAATTTCTGTTGTCACCTAGGAATATGACACTGAAAAACTGTTAGCGTCATTGTTTTGACTTTTTAAATTTAAGTTACTGCAGAATCAACAATGTAATAACATTACCTAGTTTTAAAAGTCCCTGACAATCAACTTGTTTCTGTGTTGGGATGACAATATGTAATCCATTGTATATTTTTCTCTAACTACTCACATGATTACAGACACTTTCTACATGAAAACAAATGTAAGAACAAATATAGAATTAAAATATAACATTATTTTTCAACATGAAGAACATTATAATAAACTGGCCTTTATCTAACAGGTGGTAATTAGATGTTAAATAGAATAATTAACCTAATCCAGGATGAACCTAGGAGCATTTCGACTTTACCTTGCTGTCAAGAGTTACTATCAATGTTTCCGAAGAGGAGTAAATTCTCTCTATTGCTATTACTCTCTCTTTATTTGAATTTCAGTTTTGAGTTAGTTTTATGAATATTTCCTTTTTCTATCCCTTTGCCTTAAAACTATCCATAATTTCTGTATTAATTAGGTAAATAGTAGGCAAATTGGCCTTTTGAATAATTCATTATAAAGACTATAGGTAGACAACATAAAATAAAATTGGTAACATTTACTACGGAATAATATTAATGATAAAAATCAAATCTCAATGCCAGGTTTAGTGAAGTAAAACTGGACTTGGAGAAATGGGAGTCTGTAGACAAAAATACAGAAAAGCAACTCATACCCATACTGTTATACTCACAGGGCCAATAATCAGTAGAATTTAATGCATAACAAAGGTTGATTAATAATTTAAAGTTCATCTGCAAATAAATGAAAAAATAATTTACTCTGATTCAAAAAAACTTAGAAAATGAAAAAAGAAATTTAAAAATTCCAAAATTATTTATCATTATTTTATTAATTCAGTAATTAAATTGGCTTTAGGGTGGTCCAGCCAATTATTTCTGAAAACAAGTACATCAATATTTGTATAATTCTAATTAATTGCTTGTAATAAAAATTTATTGATGTCAAAATAGCAGGATAAATGTGGTCAAATTGAAATTGCCTCTATAGTTTTAGAAGATCATGTCTTTAGAGAACCATCTAGGAAAGACCTTCTCAAATATACTGCTTTTCCAAGAGAATAAAACCATTTTTACAAATGCTTTAGTTACTAACTTACCAACATTAAACCCCAGGATAGAAGATGCAAGAAAGCAGGACTCCTGAAGCAATGGACCAAGCCCAGGGATATAGTTGAATATAGAGATTCCTGGGGCCTTGTTTTGAAAGGACAAAATACACATAGGAAGAAAGGCACAAAAATAAGTGTTCACTTTCCTCTGCATAAAAAACCCAAAAAACAAAAGCAACAACAACAACAACAAAAATTCAAAACTTTTTATTTTTATTTGGAAGAGCTCAAGTACAAAACATTATAAATATGTATGTATTTGTATGTATATATGTGTGTACATATATAGATTTTATATACATTATGAAGCAGAAAAGTAATATTGCAAACAGTAATGTCTACCCCACAATGTAAGATATTGAGTATGATCTTCAAATACTGTGCTCTCCTCAGTGACTACATGAACCTTCTCACAACTCCATCCTCAGTCTTTGGTTAAACGTGTTTCTCATCATCATCTTATCATGTCTGGTATGCATTAGCATATAATTTAGGTCTATCTGTTTTTTTAAGATTGTAAAAGTACAATTATAATTTCTTTATATTCCTTTCACTTGATTTTTAATCTAAACCTTGTCTTCTGAGATTTGTTCGTGTTTATTGGAGTACTTTATTTTCACTCTTGCATACTTTAATTTTATATAAGAATCTGCCAATTTTTTATACATTCTATTGAGAATGGGTATTTGTGTGGCTTCTATTTTTTTCCTTATTATAGATAGTACTTCCATGTACAGTCTTGTATAAATCTCCAGGAGCAAGTGTGCAAGAGTATCTCTAGTCTATAAACTAAGTAATGGATTATTGAGTTTAGGGTATGAACATTTTTCATTCTAATCTATAATGCCAATCCTTTGTCAAAGTAATATTCAACTGTTTGTGAATATTTGGCTGCTTCATATCTCACTGATGACTGATATTATCAGACTTCTTTAATCTTGCCAATCTGGAAAGATGAAAAATAAGTCATTGCGGTTTTAACGTGTATTTCCATGATTACGAATGAGTTTGAATACATATTTATACTTATTGGACACTCCTGTTTTCATTCAATTGCTTGTTCTGTTCATATTACTTTATAGGAGACCTTTATAAATTCTAGATATTAATCCATTGTCAGCAATATTGTAAAGGTGAATATCTTTTGCAATGTGTGTTCCAAGTGAAAATTTTCCTTCTAATACCTGCAAGAATTACTCATGAATAGTAGTTATGTTCTTATGTTCAATGTAATAAAATGCATTCTTATTCTAAAAATAGATTTTCTATTTTATATATCTTAAGTACCTTTTCTACCATGAGGTCAAAAAAATTATTTACACTATTTTCTTCTAACATTCTATAAGTTTCCTTTTATATTGAATTTTTTATCTTTATGGAATAGATAGTACCCTATGGTATAGGATAGAAATAGGCAGATATATGATAGATACACACACACACACACACACACACATATATATATATCCTCATGGAAAAAATATTGTTCATTGATTTCTCTTTTATCTAAAATGATGGTTCTGTCATATATCAGGTTACCTATATTTTTACTCATAAATAATAGAACCTAAATAAAGCGCTTGAAAAGGTTATTTTTACTTTTAATTATATTTTTCAAGGTTCTTTCAAAGAAATACTACTAAAATAAATCTATTATAATATATAGATCCTTTGTGTTTTTCATTTAATGTGTGATCTAAACATTTTCTCACGTTTTTACTCAATCTTTCTTTCTTTGGTTCTTTTGTAACAGAGTCTCACTCTGTCATCCAGGCTGGGGTGCAGCAATGCGATCTTGGCTCACTGCAACCTCAGCCTCCCAAATTCAAGAGATTCTCCTGCCCCAGCCTCCTGAGTATCTGGGATTATAGGCACACTCCACCACGCCCAGCTAATTTTTGTATTTTAGTAGAGACAAGGTTTCACCATATTGGCCCGGCTGGTCTCAAACTCCTGACCTCAAGTGATCCACCTGTCTCAGCCTCCCAAAGTGTTGAGATTACAGGCGTGAGCCACCATGCCCAGCCCAATCTTACCAAATATTATTTTATGAAGCCTAAGAGTCTTATTTTCATATCACTGTGTTATGATCTGAACATGTGTGTCTTTTCCCAATTCGTGTTGAAGCCTTTATCCCCAGTGTGGCAGTATTCAGAGATGAAGCTTCAAAGGACATAATTAAGGTTAAGTGAGGTAATTAGGATGGTGCTCTCAACAGATAGGATTAGTGTCTTTATAAGAAAAGGAGGAGAGAATCTCTCTCAACATCACATGAGGACAGAGCAAGAAGGCAGCCATCTGCAAGCCAGGAAGAGAGCCCTCCAAGGAATCAAACTGGCCAGCACCTTGATCTTGGACTTCCCAGATCCTAGAACTATGAGAAATAAATTTCTGTTACTTAAGTCACACAGTAAGTAATATTTTGTTATGGAAACCCATGCAAATGAATACATACAGTTTTAGCATTATTTTAGATGTTTTTAAGCACTTTAATGTAATAGATAACGCTACATAGACTGCACCAGAGTAGAGATGTATTTCAGATCTTTGAATTACTTTTTATAATAAATCCCCAGGAAAAAGTTTAGTAAATCAAGGGAATAAGCAGCTTTACAGTTTTCAGGAAAAAAAAAATGTTTTGCCATATTGTTTTCCCAAATAATTATATCATTATACATATGTTAGCAATACTGGAGGATATTAATTGCACAAATAAAATTCAGAGGCTTTGTTATAGCTCCATTTTAATATTAAAATGAGACTGGTATGATGGTACCTCATGAATACTTTGATTTTCAATTTAGTACCATATTCTTTATGTTCAGTTGTTCTTTAATTGCATAGACTCTAATTTTGTGACTCTTAGCCAAAGAAAATTATATTTGACTCAAACAATTAATTCTGTGTATGTACATTTGATCAGTCATAAGAATATGTTTGCAATTCACTTGTCAATAAATTATATACCCTTATATATACAAAAACAAATTCAAGGAAATAAGTTTACCCAATAACTACCTAATGGCAGAAAAACATAAGAAGACAAAGGCTATATTTTAAATCACATATACATGTAAAAAAGTAATTATTGTACTTACATACACTATAGATATGTATCTATGTATGCATGTGTCATATACACACATATTCACACATACAAATAAAACATTAATAACTAAAATCTATAGAAATTGATAGCTTCGGTGCACTATTTCAGAAGAGAATCTTGACCCTTACATACAAACATAAAACACCTTACATGCAAACGTACAATATTTGAAACTAATAGCCAATTGATTACTTCAATAGACATTTGGCCTCTTTTTGGTACTTAAGAGACATTTTCTGAAATATAGCTTTTAAGCTTTCAATTTGTAGGTTTCTGAATTAGGACACATGAATGACAAAGAGCCAAATTACTGCAAAGCAGTGGCATTTACATTTATTTCCACTCACCTTATTTCTCCTGGGAGCAAAATAAGCTGCTGCTATTTGCTCAGAATTGGTGGCCATGATCAGACTGACTGTCAGAGAGCCCGTCTCTCTCACTAATTTCAAGCTCTATTGAACAGTGCTGCTGTGACAGAACCAGTGTGCAACATTTATTAGCATCCCTAGCACAACTTGGGGAAAATCTTAAACAAACTTGTGGATGTTGCTAATTATAGGGAAAATACTAGCAATTTTTCCTTTCTTTCTTTCTTTTTTTTTTATTTTTGCCTGTTTGGGGTTTGTTTAATAAACATCACCATGGTAGAGTGTATTGCTATAAATAATATCAACAACCAACAGGTATTATAAAACGAAATACAGATGAAATATTACTCCATAAATAGAAAAAATAAACTAACAGAAATCATGCACCACTAAACTTGCCTAAGAGACAAGAAATGTTCTTTCCCAAGCTATTTTCACAATCTTCCCTTTGAGATATCTTTCATGTACTCATTTATTCCAATACCGAAAAAAAGTCTAAATGCAATCTTGCCACTTCCTCACCTGGAATTCCCTCTTTAGTTTTGTGTAATCATCTGGCCTATAAATCTCTACCTGTACTAATGTGGTTTTTATGAGTTTACCAATGCCTTCCTAGGTACTATATTCAAATGACATTTCTGTCCATTTTGCCTTTAACTTTTTCCCTAATGTGTACTTTTTTACTATGCTATTCCTGAAATATATGTATACTTTGCCTAATGTCACTTTTTGTGTAGTTTTCCTTCTCAGATTCTATGAATTTCTCTTCAGTCCACTGGGTAAATTAAAAAATTCATAGGTTTCTTTCTTGTAGTTTTTGTTTTCTTCTTGGACTTTATATTATCCTCCTGGTAATCTCAACTCTCCTTATGGGTTTAACTACCACCTGGATTAACTCGCATGTGTTTATTTGTCCTGTATTGTCCATTTGACAGCATAAGCTATAGTTTTACTTGCTGTTTAACCTCTCCACCTATACACTAACAGATATCTCAAGCTCAATATGTTTTGGAAATCTGTTTGACATATATGCAAAACCAGAACAAAGGCATATTCTCTGACTCAGAATTCCATAACCCTGTCTAGCCTCCATGGAAATGTATGCAAATTGACACCAAAAGCCATATATGAGACTGTTCATAGTATCATTATTAATAATTACTCCTAACTGATAAATCCCAGACAACAATAGAATAAATACATAAATTGAGGTGAATTAATAAAATGGAATACTGCACAGCATTGCAAACCATTGCTCAGCATAACAATATCAACTAATCTTGCAAACCAAATTCTGAGTGAAATGAAGCTAGAATAAAAATGTGCATGCTATATTATTTTACTTCTAGAAAGTTCAAAAATAGAAAAAACTAATCTTTTATGTTAGTGGACAGGATTTTTTTATCTTTGACGAAAAATGTGGGTGGTTGGGAGAATAACCAGTTTTTGTTTTTATTGTGTGGCTAGCAATGTTCACCATTCTTTGTCTTGATGTGGGTCCTGGTTCCATGTACACTCATGTGGTGAAAACTGATCAAGCTATACAATTATGAATTCTGCACTCCTTTATCAGTTATAGTTCATGAAATTATTTACTAACACCACTTTACAAATGATAAAAAATTACCTCTTGATGCTACCACATGAATAATTTTGGAAGTATATTTTATCACGACACTTTCCTGCATAGAATCCTTCTGTTTTTCCATTGACCGTAGGTTGAAACACAAATTTCTGAGTATAGAATAAAAGATCTTTCATAATCTAGTTTCTGCCTAGATCTAGCCTCATCTTTTCCTCTATTTTTGTCACATGAAATCATTTTTATAATATTATTTCTTTACTATTAATTTTCCTTAAGTTTATTGTTTTAAATTCCTTTTAAATTTTTATGTTTAAATACTCAAATTTAATTCTATGTAGCCTATCTTGACTTTATGAGGCAGTGAAGAATTTTCTCCTATATAATCTTATATCATTCTTTGTGCACCTTTCTTGTAGCATCCATTCCAGTCTTTTTTATATAAAAGTAATAGAGAATTAGATAGCAGGCAGACAACGGAGGGCAAAATTTTGATATATTAAAAATATACCTCAACAAATTGGAAACTTAATATTTTGCAAGATTTTACTGACTACCTTATTTATTACCTATTCCAAAATTGGGAAAAAAATAATGCAAGCTCTCAAGACATTGGTGTAAATATTGATTCAAGGTTTTCTGATACTGTGAATCATTCACCTGCAATTTAAAGTTTTTATCTACAGCCTGAAGTATAAATTGAGTACTACAAACAAAACAAATGATGCAATAAAATGCACCCAAGCAACTATCCAGAAACACATTGAATACGGTAATAAGCATATATTCTGAAATATAATTATATATCATTTGTAACTAAAAATACAAACATAGTCTCATAAAATTATCCAATTATATTTTTCCACTACAATTAATCTCTAAGTTTACTTCTGTGTAGATTATAAACACTTTATTAAACAAAGTGCAAAGCAAAGGAGAAGTTTTTCAATTTTTCTCATGGAATTAAAGAAAAATGTTCACATATTATTTATATTATTCTCTTTGTTTTAACAATCAATTGTGACTTTAGAGTGCCTTCAACAGGCACATTAATTTATATTTGCAAAATGTATTCAAATGTTTCAATTTGTCTTATAGGTAGATTCAATCCTTGTTCTGCCACTTTCTCACGCGTCATTGAGGAAAACATACGTAATCCATAAAATTGGAATCACAGTCTCTATCTCAGAACTGCTCTGAGATTTAGAGATAAGTATTTAAAATATTTAATACTATGCAAACTGGAAAATCCATAAATGCTATATATTATGATTTCTAGTAAAATGAATGAAGCTGACTAGATTGAGTTATAAAATTTAATGAAGCTGCTAAATTTGGAATTCAACTATAACAATTATTTAGCTACTAATAATTAGTATTTGTATAGTAGACTCTAATCCTCTTTATTGACACACTAACTTCTATCTTTTCTCACTGATATTTCTCACTGATACTTTCTCACTGTTACTGAATTTCTTGCTTGCAGTTTTATGTTTCAAGAACTTGCCTCAAAATATAGGTTACTGTTGTATAATAAAAGAAATCGGTTGGCCTTTTCCCCCATGGCTGATTGGGACCCTTGAAACCCTTGGAATTTCCTGAGCGATAGGAATGTCTGTTATTCATGGTGGTGCTCTGGTAGCACACATAAGCTTATGCTAATGAGATGACTTATGATTGACTCCTAAATAGTTTATAATAATGAGATGACTCAGGTTGGAGATTAGTTCCAATCATGTGATTAAAGGGTTGGGGCTTTGAGCCATGCAATATCATCAGCCTGTCCTCTTGGGAAGGGAGGGAGCTGGAGAGTGAGTTGAACCACACAGCCAAGGATTCAGTAACTCATGCCTTCATAACAAAATCCCAATAAATGCTCTAGGAACTGAAGGTTCAGTGACCTTCCTGGTTGGTGATCCACATGGATGTGGGGGTGACAGGTCCAGAGGACAAGGGAGCTTCTAGTACCCTCCCAGGTCTTTCCCTGTGAATCTCTTATTTTGCTGGCCCTGATTTGCATGTTTTATAATAAAACTGTGAACACTGGTAGCACTTTCCTGAATTCCTGAATTTCCTGAGTCCTTCTAGTGAATTATTGAATTCCTGAGGGATTAGCAGGAACTCTCAAATTTCAGACTGTTTTGTCAGAGCATAGGTGCTTGTGGCTAGTGTCTGAAGTAAGGGTAGTTCTGTGGGAAACTGTCCTTATCTGTGAAATTTCACCTAGCTCCAGGTACTTAGAGTCAGAATTGCATTTCGGTGGCAAACCAAAATGCTTGGATTGGGGAAGGTTACATAAATAAAATAAATTTTTAATATGATAAATACAGTAATATACACTTGGTCTATAGGGAGGCATCTATCACTGAGTCCAGCTTATACCTTTGTGCAGAATTGTACACTCTGCATTGCCAACAGTTGTAATTTTAAAGGGAAAGGACAAACCCTTATTTCTATATGAAATCTCATGGTTTTTAAAATTTTGCCAGATAATGTCTGGCCCTCGACAACTTAACACATTTCATTTAAAATATATTCTGGGAACTTCAGTTTGGGGCCCAACATAAAAATACCTTCAAGATCATCATACCTGACATTACAAGAAAAAGCTGAGAAAAATAAAAAGGCAACTAATTTTTCTGGACATATCTGAAGTCTCAGGGAAAACAGAGACACGGTAATACAGAGTCATAATTAGGATCTGCCTTACCTTACTGGAATAGAGCCATAAACTGGTAGGAACACTTAAATGATAATTTTGATGAATTACTAGAGACTGAATATAGATTAGCATAAGAGTGAGAACGTCCTGAAGGGGCTGCCGCCTTTGGGCTCAGCACACTTTTATGTGGTTTCTTTTCCAGGAAGCCCACCAGTTCTCTAATGAAGTTCTAACTCTAGCAAGTAAAGAGGAAAAATAAACATGTAGGTATCAAGACAAAACATTAAAATATGTGTGGGTAAAATAGAACTACAGGGAAATCGAAAAATCCACTAATAGAGTTGGAGAGTAAAACATCACTTTTTTAGTAATTGATTGTCTGAGAAGGAAGAAATCAGAAAAAGATATAATTGATATGACAAATATATTCTGATCATTTAATTACTTGTACATGTATTTCCACTGTAATTTATCTATAGCTTTATGAATTTAATAAATGTTTAAGTGATTAGAGTATAAAAGTCTAACTGATAAGAATATAAGATGTGCTAAGCAAGAAAAAGATATAAAGCCTTTTTTCCTTGTTTAGTTTATCAAAACAAAGGTTTTTAAAGTTGATTAAAGGTCTTCAAAAAGCTGTCTAAATGATAGTGTTATGATGTTTCGAAAATATAACAAAATGGGCTTTTGATAGACAAGAAGTAATAAGTGCTAAATATTCTGTGACATTTATATTTCATAAGTATAAACCTAATGCTATTAAAACACATTCATCATTTAATTTGTACAAGAAAAAATGTTATTGTAAGTTTAAAATGCTACAACAATTAGCCATTTTAACTCAATCAAACAACTGGTTTTGTAAACAATTTTTTGGAGATTCTTAGTGTAACTATTGTTCTTCTGTATTGCTCAGGATGATAATACTAACTGCATTATTTGATGACCTCTTGGTGTAACACAATAGAAATGTATTTGTCATTTCTGTTGTATTCCAAGGCAAGCTAGAAATCTGAGGAGGCCTTCCGCTAAAGATGCTTATACTCTATCTACCTAGTAAGTTTGCTGCTAAATGAGTGAATTGGGAGTAAGAGGGAATGAAAGATCCTTCGAGATTGCAAGAAGTAAACCCTATTTGTGCTCACATTCCTTTGGTCAGAACCCCTCCTAGGTGATCAGAACTGTTAGATACATGGATTTACTCCTGGCATATAAATACATCAGGAAATTATTCTCAAAAGTCGCAAAGTGATATCTTTAAAGGCACACTGCTTTAGTTATGAGTTGAATCAGAATTTGTAGTTTCTGTTAGTTCAAAATTGTTAAAAATTCTAATCACTTGCAAATAATCTCAGGTTACATTTAAAGAACATGTAATTTGAAGAAACTGTAATTTCATCCTGCAATTAATTAGTAGTAAGTACTGAATATTCTAAATTACATTTAAATCATTATTTTGCCTAAATAATAGACAAAATAACTACCAAACATAAATGTTGTTATAAAACTTTTGTGATATATCGGATAAGATTTATAAGCTTCCTACAAGATGCAACAGACTAGAATGAAAGGCAGGAATACTTGTATGGACGTTCCTCCTTAAATTATGTGTAAACCATAAGAACTGACTACTTTCAAACTAGGAAATGTTTATAAATATTATTATTCAATTTTTTCCTTTGTCTGAAATTTTTGTCTTTTTTTTTTGAGACGAAATTTCACTCTTGTTGCCCAAATGGCACAATCTCGACTCAAGAAATTTTTGTCTTTAATTTTATTTTTCCTATTTCTATGTTCAGTATTAGTTTGCAAGTTTTTTTAAAAATACTCTTTGACTCAAAAAACATCTGTGAGGTGATTGATGTGTACTGAGCTTACATTCAAAGTTTAGGATTATGCTATTTTAATAATTTTTAGAAAATTTTTGCATGTCTCTAGCTTATATAATAATGTTATTCTTAAAAACTAAAATCTGTTTACACAATATATACTTATATCTAATTTACATATTAGATTACATTCTATTTTTTTCTTTTTAAAATTATGATGGTAGTAAGATAAGATAGAAATGTGCCATATCACCACTTACTACAATATTCCCAGGATATTTGCAGGTGATTCATGAAATTACACTTAGATATTGAAATAAAATACTATTCTAAAAAAGTGATGTTTTAACAAAATTGGTTTTAAATTTGTATGAAGTGATAGTCTTTTGTCTGTGTTAAAAGGTTGGTAAACTTCTTTAGAACAGCCAATCTTAAATGAGCCTTCCAGTGTAACAATATGTGATTTTATTCATTGTATTCCCACTATGTGAGCACTGCAGCATGACAATAGATAATACTAAGGGGTCAGAATTAGCCTTCTTAGCAATAATTTGTGTGACTTACCGAGCATCTTTTTCAACTTACTAACAATAACATTTAATATAATTTGGAGTATTTGATTATCACATTTATTTTAGTAAATAAATACTAACAGTTTTAATGTTGAATATACAATTTTTATACAAATATTTGTTAATGGCATTAACGTCTGCACTTATTTCAGTTCATATTATAGAACTAATACAAAAGAAAGGTAAAAAATGGAAATAAAAAAAGAAGCTTTATAGAGATGGAGATGCCCTTCAATTTGTTAAAGTGTTCATTTTTCCTTTAGTTAAAAAAGAAGCATTTGAATCAAATACATACATATTAAAAAGGCAATTATGGTTTGTTTCCGGGACAACAGAAATGAAGCACATGATACAATAATGGAAATAATTTACAGCTCAGTGGGACAATCATAGAGACAATAATCTAATGGAAAACTCATGTTTGTTTAAAAAGAAAATAAGATCTCTTATCCAAGCCCATCTTTAATTTCAACATTAGTGTACCAGGTGACAGTACAGAATCCCACATTTCAAATCTTTCAAAGACATTTTTAGTAGTTCATGGGAGGTTAGGAAGCAACATCACTACTTTAATGCAAATAGGTTCTTCTGAATAGGCTAGCAATTCAATTATATTTAGGAAGAAAATACTTTTGCTTCCCTAGAAACCCTATGATGTTCTGTAACACATAATAAGCCCATGCAAAATTGTATATGCTGTAGGTAGGTCTGACTCAACTTTTAAAACTCCACAGGTATAGTTACAAGTGTGTCGTATGAACATACAAATATAATGACCTTCTCAATTAGAGCCCCAGAAGTTAGAAAATACTTTCAGTTTATGTAAAAGAGTACATTTAAAATTAGCTTAGTCCGTGATTTTTCTTTTTTTTAATTTTCATTTTAAGTTCAGGGGTACATGTGCAGGTTTGTTATGCAAGTAAACTTGTGTCATGGGGGTTTGTTGTACAGATTATTTCATCACCCAGGTATTAAGCCTAGTACCCATTAGTTATTTTTCCATATCCTCTCCCTCCTTCCAACCTCCAGCCTCCTAAATAACCTGTCATTTTTACAATGATATCTGATAAATATTTTGAATATGAATCCAGCCGCCTGGGAAATATGATTCATTTGTAATTCAACACCAGATAAGTATAACATAAAGCTAACATCAAGAACAGAATTGAAAAACATGACTGGAAATAATAATAGCTCTATCATAATATATGCTTATTAGTTTAGTCAATAATGCATATGTAAATTGGGCTCTGGTATTTTTAATAAATTTTGACCACAATTATATGACAAAGACTAGCATCCTCACATATCTTAAGTAGCCACAGTAACATGAAGAGAAATCATACATTGTACCTTGGATAATTTATCTAAATCTAAAAATGTGTGGAGGAATTATGAAGGAGACCAGTTGGCATTCTTGTATTCATGAAAAGATTGCCCTTTGATTGAAGACTAATGGCTGCCCAATTTTTAAGGCATTAATAACTCATAAAGTAGGAAGCTAGCCAGAGGACAGATATAGTTGAGGTTCACAATTATGGATAAAGATTAGGGTTGGCTCTAAGGAAAATTTGTATTTTAGTAATGATGCATGTCAGATTTTCTTTTGGCTTATTCCTTGGTACCTATAGAAAAAAAAGTAAGTGAAATGAAAAAGCTCTATCATTACATGTAGTTTAAGAAGATTTTTTAAAATGCAATTATATTTTGTGGTCTAGTAATGGATTACAACATAATTCTTCAGGGTGGAGTTGGATATGGGAAGAATATGTTCTACTACTTCAGCTCAATATCTATTTACATAATAACACCTTTCATAATATTAGAAATGTGAGAAAGTCACCTAGATGACCAGATTGCTTGAGAGTCTGTCAATCAATCTCAGGAATGACAGGAGATATCAAGGTTATGATGTCAGTTCACCCAGAAATGGCAGATAAGACACGGCTCTGATGGAAGAAAATGTAAATTTTGACCATTGAAAAGGCCTTGTGAAACTCTGCTGACCTACCTGAACCAGAATGGAAGAACTCAAAGGGCATGGGTCCCAGAGACTCTGAAAATGGGATCTGTTATTACTAAAACTTAACACTGTGTTTAGCCTGGTGTGGCTAGGAGTAAGCGTAATGCAAGATAACTTAGACACTTCTAAGGATACTTTCTTTCTTGAATATTCTGGAGTTTTGTAAATTTGGGGTAGGTAAGTTAGTCTAAATAACTACCACGAATATATAAGTGAAAAACTTAGGACTAATTTCTAATTTTATTAAGGAACTTCAATGTATGTTATCATATTTGACCTACATAACAATCTGTGTAAAATAGGCATTATTATCTCAGTTTCTTATATGAAACTTGAAGTTGTTAGGTAGTCTGTCCTTCCAGGAATAGTGTATATCCACCAGACAAATACATGGCTGTCTGATGCTGAAGTCTTTGTTCTATTACACCATGTGGCCATAGAGAAAACTGGAAGAAATTGCCATCATTGCTTGCAAAAATCAATATTTACCATTCCACATGAATGCATAGGTAGGACATAAATGAAAGGGCTATTTTTGCTTAAGAAATAATTGTATTTCTTTCTTTTTATGTTTTCTCATCAGAAACTTGAAATGTGAGAACAGCTAATACAATCCTGGTTGACCTCAAGATCCTTTAGGATTATTTTGTGATTTGACTTTCATGAACAAACAACCAGTGAAAAAATACAAAACAAACCAACGAACATGTAATGGTGCCGACAAGTATCCTGCCTGGCTCCCTACCCTTAGGAGACTGTCATCCTGTTTTATTGTCAGTTTATAAACATTATTGCTAAATGGAAAGCAGAGATAATTCATTCAGTTCACTTAGGAAAACCTTGAACTTCAGGTCACCTAAACTAAATCTGTTTAAATCTCAGAAGTAATGAGAGAGCAAACATAAAATTATAGAAAATTCTAATGCTATTTTCATCCCAGGGAGTTCAGAATTACATTATGCAGAGAATATAATTAACTCCACTGAATTCTACCCTAAGTAGCATGTTAGAAGTGTAGGACTTGTCATTAGCATAAATGGAACAGAAATACAGGCCTGAAGTAAAATATCTGCAACATTGCCATCAACAGCCAATGGGAATGAAAGAATCTGGCAAAGGAATGACAGGTCAAAGGAAGTGATGAAAGCTATAATTAAAACCATAAACTGTAAGTAAAAGAGCATGTAAACTACAGAGCCATTTAGTCTATGGGTGAATGAATCCAGAATAATTATATCAAGCTAAATGAAGAGTTACTACTTTCTTGCAAGGCTCATGCTAGAACAGAAAAGGAAGCTTCCCGAGAGGAGTCAGAAAATCTTCATTCTCTGTTGGGTCTGCTTTGAATCACTGTTTGATTTCTAGTAAGAACTTAAACTTCCTAAATGTCTCTTTCCCATGACTGTATTCTGAGACCAATCATATTTCCTTCACAGATAGGTTTAGAAGACAAGTTAAAAAAATAGTTAAAAGATGTTTGGGAGAAAGATAATAAAATATAACTATGTTTCTATTGAAGTCTCCAGGCATGATAAAAGCCGGTCTAAAATAGAAAAAATTCAGGTTTATGTTTTGTTCTTACTATTGATTTGATGCCTATATTTAATCACATAATCTCGTAGAATTTCAGTTTCCTTATATGTAAGTTCAAATAAGGACAAAGTTGTGGTCGGGTGAAGCTCAGATGACAAAACATATTTAAATGCAATATGGAAAATGTAAAAATCTAGAAATAATACCGATAATTTTTAAAACTTACTGCCAATGGTATACAATAGAAGAGTAATGACAAGCCTATGGAAGGAAGATGTATATGGAAACTTTTATATCCAAATTTGTCAGTCAACCAAGCAATGTCTGCAATGGTCAGTAGCTCAGTATCTCTCCATTTATTAAAAAATTTTTAAACATAGATTTACATTTTATTCTAGTTGGCTTTTATAGTTTAATAACTGTGCCAATTTCATATAGCGAGAATCATATTTTAAAAAGTGTAAATCCCAATTCTTTACAAGGATATTGCTACTGTTTATTTTGAAAAGATGAAAGGGGAGCTTTAAGGTCAGAGCTGCAAACTGTCAAAGGAGAGGCAAAGCACAAAAGTTTCTTTGCATAATAATGAAATGAATTGTTTTGGAATTTCCTTCTCAAAATTTCAAGCCTAGATATCATACTTTACAAGGTAATTAATTTACTTCAAAATTTATTTTTAAATTCTTCCTAACCATTTTCAAGATATACGATTGCTTTGTCAGTGTCCTAAGAGCCCCTGTTGTTGCCTGCAGATGTGTTCTGTTTGGCCTACGCAGTGAATCTTTTCATAGAGCTACATTTTCAATTCCCATCAACACCTATGGGATTAGAAGTGAACCTATCCACATTTAACTTACTTGTCTGGCTCCTGAAGATTTTTTAGTTTGCACCTCTGTATACAGCATAGAACCTTAAAACAAATATAGTTGACCCTTGAACAACGTGGGGGTTGGGGGTGCTAACCCCACGCAGTGAAACATCCACATATACATTTGACTTCCCCAAAACTTAACTACTAATAGCCTACTGTTGAAAGGAAGCTTTACTGATAAACAGTTCGTTAGCACACATATTTTGTATGTTATATGTATTATATACTATATTCTTACAACCAAGCAAGCTAAAGAAAAGAAAATGTTATAAAGAAAATCATAAGGAAAATAATATATATGTACTATTCATTAAGTGGAAGTGGATTATCATAAATGTCTTTATCTTCATCATCTTCACATCAAGTAGGCTGAGGAAGAGGAGGAAGAGGATTGGTTAGTCTTGCTATCTCAGAGGTGACCTAGGCAGAAGAAAATGTGTGTATAAGTGGACTATGCAGTTGAAGTCTGTGTTGTTCAAGGGTCAACTGTAATATGAAATCATTATTTACTGAAAGGAACTCAAGTTATAATGTTCATTAAATCCACATAATATATTTTGAACAGATATTTTTCTAATTTTTATGGTCTTGAATGTGTTCCAGCTTATTTTTTATTCTCCAGTTTAATACTTATAATTTGTATAGACTGAATGAAAATAATTTATTTTCCTTCTTGAATCATCAGAAGTTATTCTAGGGAGTATAAATTTGAGCATAAGCTGAACCCTTTCTATCTCACTTACCTCTAAAGCAGCCTCCCAATCCCTCGCATCCCTTATGCTAGGCTAATTTTAAAGCACCTCTATTTCAGGGTACTGCTTTTAAATTATTTTTGTGTTTTTAAATAGCCATGATTCAAATCTATTTTCAGTGACTTTGAATTCATAGATTTCAAGTCCATTGTTGCAGTACTATTTTACTGCAAAAGTGTTCTCTGCAAGGCATTGATAGATTAGTAAATAATGGGAATAAATTCCTGAACACATGGACACTGGGAGGGGAACAACATACACTGGGGCCTGTTGGGACATGGGGGGCCAAATATGGGAGAGCATTAGGGCAAATACCTAATGCATGCGGGCTTAAAATCTTAATGACAGGTTGATAGGTGCTGCAAACTACCATGGCACATGTATACCTACATAACAAACCTGCACATTCTACACATGTGCCCCAGAACTCAAGGTAAAATTTAAAAAAAAATTAAAAGTAATGGTTAAGCTGCTGAGATGTTTTGCTTCCCAGAATACCACACCTTTCCTTTCTATCCTCAGTCCTTACACCAATTCACACATTTAGGCTAATTGGTGGTCTGTGCTTTTTCTGGTTTTGGTTTACTTAAATCTTGGTCTTTAGAGAGGTCGGTTGGCATAGACAAAGTATTTCATAAGTCCTTGAGAGAACTAGACTGTACCTTTCTGTCAAAGATGATACCAAATAGAAAACACACACATACACACACACACACACACACATAGACACACACACACACACACATTTTTCTGAATCTAGGGAGAAACAGAAAGGAAAATAAGAGGGAAAAAAGGAGCACACAAATGTTCGCAGGTCCAGTGCTCTGCTTTACTGACAAAGAACTCAACATGGAGAATGAGAATGAAAGATTTCCATGCTCCATAGTACTGTAAAAATATCTAAATTCCACATACTTCCATGTGGTAACCATAACACAGAACTCCACTAGAAGTGAAGGAGCATGAAGACAGGAAAAAGAAACATCTCAGTAGCAACCTATACGGACTGAAGACCCAGCAGATGCAATGGGGAAAATCTCCTCAAGTGTCAGGTGCAAAAGGATAACTAGTCCCTCCTACAAAGCCTTGACACTCTGTAAGTCCCTTCATCTCCAATTCTTGGCCCAACACTAGGAAAAGGTGGGTTGTCTTGGCTGAGAAGGAGTTTCCACCAACTGGTTAATAGGGGGAGAAATTGAAAATAATTTCATTACAGAAAATGATATGTATCGCGCATATCTGTGTTCTTGCAGAGGTTCATATCTAGCATATAATTAATTAAAAATCAAAATAAAATATCAAAAGTATTTTCTTATTACCTATGATTCATTAGAATCTAGACATTAAAACTTTGTAAAGACCTCAGGTATACATGATAGGATGAAGTCATTTCTTCTGCTTTTTAGTTATATCTGCATCACTGACTTCCAATGCAATGTTGAAACAAATTCACATACTAAAATAATCTAATATTAAACAGGAATATAATAATTTTTATAATACTCTTCATATGTTGGCAGTATGTACATGAGGCAAGTAGTAGACTATATATATATCAGTTCGGTTAAAGAATTTAGTATGATCCAAGACATGTAGATATTAAATGTAAAGTATAGTATTATTAGGTTTAAATATTTAACCAAGCACTAAAACTACCTCAGTGAGTTTCAGTCCAACACTTCATTCCAACCTCAGAAGAGTGCAACTCTCACTGTCATCATGCACATGGAGCTAGAACATTTGGGTCCACTTATTCTTTGCAAATGAGGTGCCTCACTTCTTGACTTCCAAAACCTTTAAGCAATCTATTTCTTATAACATGAATCAAAGGTTTATTGGATGTCTTCTGAACCATCTGGGTGAGTTAAGGGTAAAGGAATCTAAAATGCATGTATTCATTTCATTTAAAATACACATGGGCTTATAAACCAATTGAAAATTACTTGGCATGAATGTAGAGGAACTTGGCAAAAAATATTTCCTTGAACCCAACATTTTGACAAAGTCCAAATGCAATAAATAATTGCCCAGATTTTTAGCCATGAATTGGCACAATAGTCAAATCAGAATTAAAGAAAATATATCGAAATGAATTTGAAACAGTTAGATATGCTTTCTTAAATGAAATGTAGCTTATAGAAAGCCTTATGTATCTTTTACTACAATCTTAACTCTCAGGGCTTTGTTTTCTAGCATCTGATTACAACTAGATGTCTTTTATATGCCTTTAGGAATCAGGTGGGATTTTTTTGTTTGTTTGTTTTGTTTTTTGTTTTTTCTATTGCGGTTTATAAGAGTGCTGTAAAGACTGAAAGTAGTGTCAGGTGCTCTTACAATGAGACTATGGTATGTATGCATATATAGACACATTCCTGCACGCACACATATAGAAAAAACTCCCTACCCCACAAAGTAAAAGTAAAAACTGCTCTTTGTATTTGCTCCTTTGAAGTTTATGCTACACACCCACCCACCGACCCACACACACACACACACACACACACACAGAGCTTCTAATCTACTAACAGGAACAGCTAACAATATTTTTTGTAAATTTTTGCTTCCAACAAGGGTTGCTATATAAAATGCAAGATGCGCATTTAATTTGGATTTCAGATAAGCACCAAATAATATGTTTTGGTGTAAGTATGTCACATGTAATATTTGGGACAAGCCTACATGCAAAAAATTAACTATCTGAAATTAAAATTAAACTAAATGTCCTGTTTTTTGTATTTTTTCTTAATCTGAAAACCCTACTTCCAACACCTCTTAATGAATGAATTTAGATGAGGAAGTATTTCAACGAATAAGTAGTTCTCAAGATCCTATCATGTAGTTTCTAAGAACAAAGAGATCACTTTAGGTATTTACATTCCACTCAGGATATAAGACTAACATGTGAAGAATGCAACATAGTTTAATTGTTAAACTGTGTTTACTATCTATAAATGATCTGTTTATAGATTAAAAAATAATAAGGCCTATTGAAATTAAAGAACTTTTCATGATTGATATGAACTTTGAAGAAAATGAAGGCATTTTCCATGTAGAAGAAGTATGAAGGAGTATTCCAGGGCAGAGAAATAAGATTGAAAACTTAGAGGAGAGAATCAGCACAATATATTAATGACACATTGGGCAGGTGTTCAGACAATGGGAAAAATATTATTCAAAGATGCTCAAAACTAAAATGTGAGAACAAAATATATGCATATATAACATCAACAGTTCTTTTCAGTCATTAAAGATGTTACTGTACTTAAAAAATGGAGTTATAGACCTCAAAAGCCTTGCAGTCTTTGAATCTTAGCAATTCTTATCCAGAATTGAATTTTGATATAAGCAAGAATATGGGCTATATCTATTATATATATTCCCAGTATTTAGCACAATGTTTAAACATAGTGCTCAATAAAGGCTTGCAAAAAAAGTTCTCATTGTAACGAAGAGAAAAAAGGCAGGAAGGAAGGAAGGGAGGGAGGGAGGGAGGGAGGGAAGGAAGGATTCCTCAAAGTTGGTAGATATTTTAGGAGTTATAAAAGTAAATTATTCTAATTGTTAAATTTATTTATATTTCTAAAGAATAAAATACAGAAGTAGAATTTCAGATGCCAATGTCACATGAAGAAGGATTCTACTGCCCTTTTTCATCCATTTATTTTGAAGAATATTACTTTAAATTGAAATAATACTGCAGGTATTTAAAACATATCCACCAAGGTTCCAGAGGGTGATTCTACAAAAATTATTCTTCAGGAATAACTCTTCCACTCAAAACAAGAATTAAAATATAAATAAACATATTTAAGGAGTTGTTATTATGAGACATTTAAGGCTATAATATTTAGGCATTTAAAAAATTAGGATTATTGCATAAATGATTTTGTGCAATAGCCATTGAAGATTCTTGAAGTGGAGATGGCTCTGTTTGCTTTCTAACAGAGAGCTTGTTGTCTTGTGTTGATGTCAGCATCAAGTCTAAAGGTTATTGCTGTAGCTGACAAGAAACAAAATCTCACTGTCAATCAGTGAATTTTTCCATTAGAATGAA
This sequence comes from Nomascus leucogenys, assembly GCF_006542625.1. Lineage (NCBI taxonomy): Eukaryota > Metazoa > Chordata > Mammalia > Primates > Hylobatidae > Nomascus > Nomascus leucogenys. Next base: position 81,543,290 of record NC_044383.1, read on the forward strand.
GGATATTTGAATATTTGCCATGCTTTGCAGATTTTTAATCTTAAAATCATTAGTTTTACTATATACATATGTGTTTTAAAATTAGTACTTCTTTTCTTCCTTGTCCTCTGATTTTTACCAGGTTATTAGTCCTCCATTCAGGACTGGTACTAGTTGGATAAAGACAGGAGATATGCCAACATATCCTGTGGTTTACCATCTGGATTTTTACTAAACATAAAAGTAGACTTTTAAGAAATGAGATTGAAAGACTACAGTGCTTGGCAGGATTGAAAGGACACCGGTCATGTGATATGGTTAGGCTTTATGTCCCCATCCAAATCTCATCTACAGTTGTAATCCTCATAATCTCTACAATCCCCACGTGTCAGGGAGAGATCAGGTGAAGGTAATTGAATCATGGGCGTAGTTTCCTCCATGCTGTTCTTGTGATAGTGAGTGAGTTCTCATGAGATCTGATGGTTTTATAAGAGGCTCTTCCTCCTTTGCTTGGCTCTTTTTCCTGCCCCCTTGAGAAGAAGGTGCCTTGCTTCCCCTTCACCTTCCACCATGATTGTAAGTTTCCTGAGGCCTCCCCAGCCATGCTGAACTGTGAGTCAATTAAACCTCATTTTTTTTATAAAGTACTCAGTCTTGGGCAGTTATTTATGGCAGTATGAAAACAGACTAATACACTATGGTTTCCAAACACAGAGGCTGACTGCTTTTGTCTTACATTAAAAACTTGATAAAAGACCCTTCATAGACTTGTCCATCAAGTAGGACTAAGAATAGCATGCCCAATGATATCAGGATCAAAAATTCTGTTAACAAAAAGTCCTCAGACTCCTCTATCACCCAGGGCAATGCCTAACAGTCTTGGTGGCACAGTGGTGGCACACTTCTGGTGGCACACTTCTGGCACACACCTCTGGTGGCACAGTGTTAAATTGATGTTGTACAAACGTGTATTGCACAGACCCCTTTTCATTTTGGGGTAATGATTTTATCATATTTATAATGAATCACATATCTTTATTTTTTTGAAGTCAAACAATACAAAAAATGTATAAAGCTTATAAAACCTTTTGGCATTTCATCACCAAGAAAAAATACTTGACAGAGCATTATTCCAGTTTCTTTCTATGCATGCATACTAACAAATTAAATGAGTTACATATTAATAAAATATTTTATTAAAAAGGATATCATATTCATGCATTTTATTTAAAAGTATTAAATGTAGTATTTCTTGATTTTTTAGGATAAAAAGGAAATAAATTGAAATTGAAGTGCCAGATAAATTATTCCTTCTTTAAATAAAACAAAATGATTGTAATACCTAAAATATTTATTTAAAGTTAAGAGTAAAAGATTGAGATAGACTATAAAGAACTGAAACCATTATTTTTTCTCCAAATTTCAATTTTATATTAGCAAAATGACTACCTACTATAAAGGATGAGGAAACCAGAATTCTCATGTTTTTACCCTTTCTTTCTTTCTGCAAATTCCTACTTTAAAATGATTGTATTTTCATTTTTGAATTATCAAAGTTCATGACACTTTTACTATTTTCTGTAGACACAAGCTTCTCAGTTGGTTTAAGCTCAGTTTTATATCTACGTGAGAAATTGAATACTTACTCTCAGTTCACTTTTCCATTTCTATACTTTATTCCTGATTTGCAACTTTTGATTCACCTTCTAGTTAGTTGGATTAGAACAGTAAGCAGTTTTTCAGGAGTAACTTAAGGGTATTATTTTTCCCTGTACTTTTTGTGTCTCATAGTAATTGCCTACTGCCTTCATAAATATAAAGTACCTATGAACTTGAATTATGAATTGGCTATATTTTTGGATATTTTCTCCTCAGAATTTCGAGATCACTCCATTTTCTTTGATATTTAACCTAGCTGTGGAAAGTCTGAAGCAAACCTGATTTTCCATCTTACATTCTCTTTTGCATTTGCCTGTGTGCATGAAAATTTATTCAGGTGTCTTTGAAATGTAATACTAAACTAGAATATGTCTCAGTATGTTCCACTTTGTATCAATTTTTCATAAAACATGGTGTGATCTTTTACATCTTTAAAATCAGTTATTCATTTCACAGCACTATTTTCCCTAATGTATCCGTGAATGTATTTTTCTGTTCCATTTGTTGAATATTTGACAGCAGAAATTACTTACATTTGTGATTTTTTTTTAACTTTTATCTCTTCCCAACTGCTTTAATATCTTTGTCTTTTTTTCTTTTGCATTAAAAATAATATCATTCCTTTCTTCCGTGGCAGTTATTTGAGATTTATCTTTACTTTTCCAATCCTGTCTTTTCCCAGTTCATTTATTTGTTCAGTTAAGGGTGTCTGTTTTTTCCTAAATTTGTTTTTACAGCTCAGAAATATCATTTTCTATTTTCTTAATGTATCTTTGAATTATTACTCTATTGAAGTAAGTTCTGGTTAAGCTCCTCTAAGGTAGGAGGTATTCACAAAAATATTCTTTTTCAAAAAATTAACAATTTGATACTTTGTCTTTTTCCAGTCATATTTTCTTTCTTCTCTTTTTTGATAATATTGTTTCATAGCTGTCATGCAATTATGCCCACAACTAGAGCTGTAAACAATTAATGTTAGAGAACTTGAAATATTTACTGCCTCGTTTGATTTTATGGTTTTTTTTAACTGTCTGTAAAAAGATTTCACCGCATTAGTAAGTAAGTGTGTCCTACCCAAGAGGGTATGCTCAAGTTCCATATCACTACTAATTTTACTGTGAATGTATTGGAAATGCAAAGCCCTGGTTATCTAATCTCTACTGACATCTTTAGATCTTATGGCATGTTACAAAGGCTTCTCTCTCTCCTCTCTCTCTCTTTCTATCTCTTTCTTCCCACCCTCCTCAGTGTCTCTGTCTCTTTCTATTTCTCTGTCTCTGTCACTCTCAATCCTCTTTCTGCTACCTATCTGCATAAATTTATTTTCCTGTAACTCCAGACAACTAATAATTATACAGATTCCTCTCTACTATTTTTACTATTTTGTTTTTGGATGAAAAGCTTAGACACTCCATCAAGAGCTTGCAGATGCAAACTTTTTGTTGGATTTCATTTTACAGATTTTTTGGCATGAATTTGAAACTTTTTTTGTTGCTTTTTTGCTGGTGAATTGTTGTTTGTATCTTATTTTATTTTTATTTGTGTGTGTGTGTCTATTTCATTAGATATTATCTTTATGACTTCTGTAATCCAATTTTACTCTGCCATCTTTTGACAAATTATTTTCATCACAATATTCCCAAACAGTATAAAATTCTTATGTTAATAATCTTGAAGTCTTAAAAACCTATTAACTTTAAAAATGTATAAAATTATCGAAATTAAAATTTAGAATAACAATTTAATACTATGAATGGTGTTTTACTCAGAAATTATATTACTACTCCAAATGTGAATATTATGATTATTGGTTCATTACAGGTTCTTTGACTTTGGAAAGTTGATACACTGTAGGACCAGGAGATGGCTCAATTGTCCTACTCTTCTTTTCTACTTGACCTATGGCCTTTCTTTGATGTCAGTATGCATCGTGTGCACTCCACCTTGATTTTTTCATTATTTAACAATTTTGATCTCTCAGCGACTGTGTATACTGATCTCACTTAGCAGTACTTAATTGTAATGTACCCCAGAATATGTTTCAGATATATTCTTAAGGTAATTATTTTTAAATTTCATTGAAATAGAAAACACAACACTTTTACACTTCTTACATATTACAGAGAATATGGGTGCCAGGAATTTTTTAAGTGTTTTTACCTCTAAAGCCATATAAGTGAAGGTACCAAGACAGATTGATAAATACTTAATCTAAATCGAGAAACACAGAGCAGTGCTCCACTGACTTCATAGCTTCCATTTGTAAGTACGTACTGTTTACAAGTCAAGTGCTCGTGAAAAAAAAAAAGGAAAAGAAAATTAGCTATAAATCAAAAAGTCAGCCCCACATAGGAGTTTACAACTTTCATATCCTGAAGCATATTCTAAGGTATTTCAATGTACAGCTTGTATACTTTCTTTTTAAATTCCTGGATCCTTTAAATTTGTTATCTTGGTGTTTTCATTTTCAGACCTGTATAATCAGCAACATCTTTGCTCTGTAAGGGGAAAGTAAAATCCCATTGCACCAGTGTCATCTTTGATGTAGATCTTTAGGAAAAAAATAGCAAGTATCAAGGATTAAATTATGCTGTTGTCAAGCCTCTAATTTTTCTATGAATGAATTGTAAAGTAAGCAAAGGGTGAGGGGAAAGTACCATATGCTCTTTTTCCAAAGGAGTGTTTCTTAACAACAGATCAGAAGTCACCTTTAAATGCTGACTACGTAGAAACCTCCAGCTGCTTATTCTGCACAGGCAATTTTTGCTTTCTTTTTGCTGAGCTTCCAAAAGGAGAATATCTAAAAATAATTATTTCTGCCAGTTGAGTAATTAATGACGGCCTTACCAAATGACAGTTTTATTAAATGACATTAGGAAAGATGAATTAGCTTTTTATTAAATGATATTTCAATGTTTCAAAGACTCCATGAATACCCCAAGAAGAGTGTTCCTGTTAAATTAGGGAAAACAGTGTTTTGGTTTTCATACCTACAAGAACTATTTGGTAAATGCGAGTATTTTTCTATCAAAATCAAAAAGTTAAGATATATTACTTTGTTATTATTTCATGACTAAAATTACTACAGAATGAAAATTAATGGATATTTATTTTTATTGGCATGTCAGTTATCCTCAAACATTTTATGAATTATAACTTTTCTAGGGATCTTTGTCCTTATTCTTTTCACCAGTTCCCTCATGTCTATCAGACTTGAAACAACAACAAAGAATGTAAGCTGTATATTTGTGAGCACACTGACTGACCTGGTTTAGTGCCACTACCACTCTTCTCACTCTTCCTCATTCACTACCAAAGGCATGTAAAAAGGAATTAACGCTGAAATCAATAAATGTCCTTATAGAGTGTTAAGAAATAGTAGTTAAGTAAATCTATAACATTAGTAAACTGTAGCTATTTTAACTAAACATGTACCAAGTTCCAGAAATGAGCTTCTTCCCTGTTCTCTATCTGATCTCATGTCACCAACCCTGGGAACCGGCTCCCTAGTTCTCCTGAGCTAGTAATGCCTTAGTGCTGTAGAGCTGCGGGGCTCAGTCTTTGGTTCTTCATTTGCTCTTGTAGTCATCTCAGTGATTCCCATGTCTTTAGAATACCATCAATATGTTGACAACCCCAAAATGTATGACTACAGCCCAAAGCTCTGGACTTATATACACCACAGGCATCTTAAGATCTCTTCTTAGATGTGTAATAGACTTTTAAAAACTTAAAATATCTAAAAATGAACTGATTTCCCCTGAAAAATCTGTACCACTTGTTGGTTTTCAATCTCAGTTAGTGGCAAATAACAATAATAATAATTATTATTTACACTCTCATTATCTTTTTTTATTAGTTACTTTCTGTCACACTACACATCTATGCTGTGACAAAATCATGTCAACACTACCTTCAAAATATATACACAATCAAGTCGTTTTTCACCACATATCCTGCTGCCACCCCAATTGGACCACCGTCATACTTCATCTGGATGACTATACTGATTTCATGTTTGACTTATTTCTTTCAACTCATGCCTTCTCTTCCATAATCTATACTCTATGCAGCAACCAGAATGACCCATTTGAAATGGATCCTAGATACCATCACTCCTTGATTTAATACACTTGATGGCTCAACATTTTACACAGAGTGAGTCATTAAAGTCCAATTTAATTGACCCTTTTCTGTGACTATGTGCACATATCTCACATATCACTGCATATCACTCACACTAACTTCTTGCATTTTCTTAAACCAAAAAATTATCTTCCTATCTTACTTTGTTCATTTTATTGGGAACACTTATTTCCCAAATGTCCTCCAGTCTATCTCCCTCCTTCATGTCTTTTAAGTCCTTCATTATCATCTTTTCCATAAGGCCTACCTTGATCACCCAATGGAATACTGCATTCTCTTCCTGTTCCCAACCACAGCACCACTCTTTACTCTGCTTGACCTTTTTTTTTTTTTATTCACCTTCTAACATATAACACATTTCCTCTGCTTATTATAGTTGGTATTTATTTTCTACATATCCTGCTAGAACATAAGCTCTTTCAGGGCATTGAAGTTTGTTTGTTTTGGTTGCTAGGCAAAAATTGTTATTTTTCAACACTTGACATATTCTTAGATTGGGCATTCTGGACAGCTACAGTTCCTCCTGTCAAGTGAAAGTGAGTTTGCCCTAGAGCAGATTCAAATGACTCAATTGATAGGACTGGTAATCACCTGAGAAACCTTGCTAGACTGAACTTTCTCACACTCACATCTCAATTTCCATTCTGAAACTTAATACATCTCTGTATCATAAAGAATAGTGGAGAAGTTTGCATATCTAATATTATTAATTATATCATTACATTTATTAATATTATAACATCATTTTGGGAATAGCACTAATATATACTTTCAACATTCAGTTATATTTTATGTTAATTTCTCATTTAGAATTTTATAATGATATTCATGTGCATGACCCATATTAAAAAGTAGTCTATTTTAACTTTAAACTCTGCATTTTTATTACCATGAGCATGTTAACTTCTTTGAAGAAATGTTTAAAAGATTATGATTGACTCAGGTTGTTTATACAAAGAAACATTTAATGAAATGAGTAGCAGCTGAAAAACATACCTTATTTAAGACTACACTAACAATATACTTAAAACAAAATTTTTTTCTTGAAAACTTGTGATTTCAAAGAACATTTATAATGTACAATGCTACTTGGCAGGTAGAATTTCTACAGAAAATTCAAAACATGCACTAATTTTAGGTTTTGAATACTAAAATGTATACTCACTGTTTACTAAGAAGCAGCCCTAATCTTACAGAAAATGAATGGCTATGGAACTGTATCATTAAACTGTAAGAAGTAAATGAGAAGTTGTGTTTTCAATAAATCTGTAGCCCATCTGCAACGTCTTTGAGAATATGAGAATCAATGTTACAGAACAGATTCCAGCTTCTTTTCAACTGACACAGCCGTTGAATATTATTCACAAGCATAACAAATCTCATCAGTAATGGTAGTTCACATTAGTCTGGCACAAAGGAAAAACAGGTTGCACTTTTATGAACATTTTCTTTTTCTAGCTATAATCCCATCCCTTCAACTTCCCCCAAACTCAGGACCTCCATAGCTACATAATGGTTGAAAACCAAGACTACGGAATTTTGAGGAGAAAAACCATTAACAGTCGGCTGTTGAGAAGATGTTATATCCCTTATCTACTTTGATTACAAATGGCCCAGTGAGATAAAAATAGATATAAATCCCATTGTACAGAGGAAGAAATATATTTGGAAAAAGTAGATGACCAAATGTTGTTGAGGGAGTAATAAGTGGAGCCACCATAAAGAACTACTTTCCAGTTCTTTTGACTTCCAGCCCAAGGCTCTCTACTCTGCCACAAAATGAGAAGGTTGGATTAAATGATTTCTCAAGTATCCCTAGACAAAAAACAAAACATGATTTATCTCATTCTAGTCATGGAGATACGAAGGAGGTCATGATTTGGATGAATGGATAAATGACGGATGGCAAAGAACAGGAAATTTACATGTTCATATGATCCAAATTGTGTAGCTCCTACTCAAGGAGAGCTGTTTGGGGGCTCCATATCTATCACACCTGTCATGCAATTATCCCTCCTTTGCATCTACTGACAGATAAAATGCTTTTAATATTTGTATTTCTTTGTACTGGAAATATTTAAATGATAAAGACATTCTAAGGAAGGATAAAAAATTACATTCGACAATTTCCAAATGAAAAGTCATTTGTTTATAGTAGGCTATTCAGTCAGAGTTAGACTACTTTTTACCCTTTTTCTTTTATGACACTGACTTTTTTTTCTCCAAATAGGCTGGCTGTCGTGTAAATGTGCATCATTGTTTAAAAGAAGAATAAGCAAAAAACCTCCAACGTCAGGGTGAATCCATTGTCTCTGCTTCCAAAACAACACTAGTATTCTCCCAGTGATGTATGTGTACAAACAACAAACAGAAACGTTTAAAGATCATACTTTAAAGATCATATGGTTGAACTCACCATATTACAGATAAATGAAAAGGCATATCTTTAGTGAATGAGGTTAACTATCCGTCCCAACTGTGGTATCTAGGTTTTCTGACTCCCAGTTGATTTTTTATTCTAGATTACCATTATGATTGCCTTTCTTAACATGTGGAGGGAAATAGTTAGTGTTCATAGTAATTCATTTGCCAAGTAATTATAATACTGTACTCCTTTATGAAGAAGGTTTATCAACAACACTGGAAATATTAAACCCCTATTGGACGAATTATGAAATCTTTGCAGTTTAGTCAATTGACTCACAGCTAAGGGGATAAAAAAAAAAGAAGAAAACAACCAAACACCGTTAATTTTTCTTTTTCCTTCTCTGGGACCTGCTGTCTTTATTGAAAATATTTAACATTCATTAAAAAGCAAAATAAAACAAATTAAAATAAAAATCTTCCATAGCAGTAAGTTAAATAAGCATGTACTTTCTTTGAACCAAAGCATAATATTTTTTTCATTGTATCAGAGCCCTAAGTACATGCCAAATGCATTAGAGTAGCACTAGACTATTTCCTGGCTATTAGCCAAATGCCATGCAACTTAATACACACACAGCCTGCTGTATATTTCAAAGGTTCAGATCAAATTAGTTTGAAGTTTTAGTTAGATTAGAAATGTTCATATCTTTCTATCAATACTAGATAGTTAATCTTTCTATTTCATGTTTTAAATTCTCAGATTTTTAGTAAGCTTATCAATTAAGATAAAGTTAACCACTGTATTTCCAGGTGAATGTGACAATCCTTTTTTTTGTTTGTTTGTTTTTTATTATACTTTAGGGTTTTAGGGTACATGTGCACAATGTGCAGGTTTGTTACATATGTATCCATGTGCCATGTTGATTTCCTGCACCCATTAACTCGTCATTTAGCATTAGGTGTATCTCCTAATGCTGTCCCTCCCCCCTCCCCCCACCCCACAACAGTCCCCGGAGTGTGATGTTCCCCTTCCTGTGTCCATGAGTTCTCATTGTTCAATTCCCACCTATGAGTGAGAACATGCGGTGTTTGGTTTTTTGTCCTTGCGATAGTTTACTGAGAATGATGGTTTCCAGTTTCATCCATGTCCCTACAAAGGACATGAACTCATCATTTTTTATGGCTGCATAGTATTCCATGGTGTATATGTGCCACATTTTCTTAATCCAGTCTATCGTTGTTGGACATTTGGGTTGGTTCCAACTCTTTGCTATTGTGAATAGTGCCGCAATAAACATACGTGTGCATGTGTCTTTATAGCAGCATGATTTATAGTCCTTTGGGTATACACCCAGTAATGGGATGGCTGGGTCAGATGGTATTTCTAGTTCTAGATCCCTGAGGAATCGCCACACTGACTTCCACAATGGTTGAACTAGTTTACAGTCCCACCAACAGTGTAAAAGTGTTCCTATTTCTCCACATCCTCTCCAGCACCTGTTGTTTCCTGATTTTTTAATGATGGCCATTCTAACTGGTGTGAGATGGTATCTCACTGTGGTTTTGATTTGCATTTCTCTGATGGCCAGTGATGATGAGCATTTCTTCATGTGTTTTTTGGCTGCATAAATGTCTTCTTTTGAGAAGTGTCTGTTCATGTCCTTTGCCCACTTTTTGATGGGGTTGTTTGTTTTTTTCTTGTAAATTTGTTTGAGTTCATTGTAGATTCTGGATATTAGCCCTTTGTCAGATGAGTAGGTTGCAAAAATTTTCTCCCATTCTGTAGGTTGCCTGTTCACTCTGATGGTAGTTTCTTTTGCTGTGCAGAAGCTCTTTAGTTTAATGAGATCCCATTTGTCAATTTTGCCTTTTGTTGCCATTGCTTTTGGTGTTTTAGACATGAAGTCCTTGCCCACGCCTATGTCCTGAATGGTATTGCCTAGGTTTTCTTGTAGGATTTTAATGGTTTTAGGTCTAACATTTAAGTCTTTAATGCATCTTGAATTAATTTTTGTATAAGGTGTAAGGAAGGGATCCAGTTTCAGCTTTCTACATATGGCTAGCCAGTTTTCCCAGCACAATTTATTAAATAGGGAATCCTTTCCCCATTTCTTGTTTTTGTCAGGTTTGTCAAAGATCAGGTAGTTGTAGATATGTGGCATCATTTCTGAGGGCTCTGTTCGGTTCCATTGATCTATGTCTCTGTTGTGGTACCAGTACCATGCTGTTTTGGTTACTGTAGCCTTGTAGTATAGTTTAAAGTCAGGTAGCGTGATGCCTCCAGCTTTGTTCTTTTGGCTTAGGATTGACTTGGCGATGCGGGCTCTTTTTTGGTTCCATATGAACTTTAAAGTAGTTTTTTCTAATTCTGTGAAGAAAGTCATTGGTAGCTTGATGGGTATGGCATTGAATCTATAAATTACCTTGGGCAGTATGGCCATTTTCACGATATTGATTCTTCCAACCCATGAGCATGGAATGTTATTCCATTTGTTTGTATCCTCTTTTATTTCATTGAGCAGTGCTTTGTAGTTCTCCTTGAAGAGGTCCTTCACATCCCTTGTAAGTTGGATTCCTAGGTATTTTATTCCCTTTGAAGCAATTGTGAATGGGAGTTCACTCATGATTTGGCTCTCTGTTTGTCTGTGATTGGTGTACAAGAATGCTTGTGATTTTTGTACATTAATTTTGTATCCTGAGACTTTGCTGAAGTTGCTTATCAGCTTAAGGAGGTTTTGGGCTGAGACAATGGGGTTTTCTAGATATACAATCATGTCATCTGCAAACAGGGACAATTTGACTTCCTCTTTTCCTAATTGAATACCCTTTATTTCCTTCTCCTGCCTGATTGCTCTGGCCAGAACTTCCAGCACTATGTTGAACAGGAGCGGTGAGAGAGGGCATCCCTGTCTTGTGCCAGTTTTCAGAGGGAATGCTTCCAGTTTTTGCCCATTCAGTATGATATTGGCTGTGGGTTTGTCGTAGATAGCTCTTATTATTTTGAGATACGTCCCATCAATACCTAATTTATTGAGAGTTTTTAGCATGAAGGGTTGTTGAATTTTGTCAAAGGCCTTTTCTGCATCTATTGAGATAATCATGTGGTTTTTGTCTTTGGTTCTGTTTATATGCTGGATTACATTTATTGATTTGCGTATGTTGAACCAGCCTTGCATCCCAGGGATGAAGCCCACTTGATTATGGTGGATAAGCTTTTTGATGTGCTGCTGGATTCGGTTTGCCAGTATTTTATTGAGGATTTTTGCATCAATGTTCATCAAGGATATTGGTCTAAAATTCTCTTTTTTGGTTGTGTCTCTGCCAGGCTTTGGTATCAGGACGATGCTGGCTTCGTAAAATGTGTTAGGGAGGATTCCCTCTTTTTCTATCAATTGGAATAGTTTCAGAAGGAATGGTACCAGTTCCTCCTTGTACCTCTGGTAGAATTCAGCTGTGAATCCATCAGGTCCTGGACTCTTTTTGGTTGGTAAGCTATTGATTGTTGCCACAATTTCAGAACCTGTTATTGGTCTATTCAGAGATTCAACTTCTTCCTGGTTTAGTCTTGGGAGGGTGTATTTGTCGAAGGAATTTATCCATTTCTTCTAGATTTTCTAGTTTATTTGCATAGAGGTGTTTGTAGTATTCTCTGATGGTAGATTGTATTTCTGTGGGATCGGTGGTGATATCCCCTTTTTCATTTTTTATTGCATCTATTTGATTCTTCTCTCTTTTCTTCTTTATTAGTCTTGCTAGCGGTCCATCAATTTTGTTGATCCTTTCAAAAAACCAGCTCCTGGATTCATTAATTTTTTGAAGGGTTTTTTGTGTCTCTATTTCCTTCAGTTCTGCTCTGATTTTAGTTATTTCTAGCCTTCTGCTAGCTTTTGAATGTGTTTGCTCTTGCTTTTCTAGTTCTTTTAATTGTGACGTTAGGGTGTCAATTTTGGATCTTTCCTGCTTTCTCTTGTGGGCATTTAGTGCTATAAATTTCCCTCTACACACTGCTTTGAACGTGTCCCAGAGATTCTGGTATGTTGTGTCTTTGTTCTCGTTGGTTTCAAAGAACATCTTTATTTCTGCCTTCATTTCATTATGTACCCAATAGTCATTCAGGAGCAGATTGTTCAGTTTCCATGTAGTTGAGCGGTTTTGAGTGAGTTTCTTAATCCTGAGTTCTAGTTTGATTGCACTGTGGTCTGAGAGACAGTTTGTTATCATTTCTGTTCTTTTACATTTGCTGAGGAGAGCTTTACTTCCAACTATGTGGTCAATTTTGGAATAGGTGTGGTGTGGTGCTGAAAAAAATGTATATTCTGTTGACTTGGGGTGGAGAGTTCTGTAGATGTCTATTAGGTCCACTTTGTGCAGAGCTGAGTTCAATTCCTGGATATCCTTGTTAACTTTCTGTCTCGTTGATCTGTCTAATGTTGACAGTGGGGTGTTAAAATCTCTCATTATTATTGTGTGGGAGTTTAAGTCCCTTTGTAGGTCACTGAGGACTTGCTTTATGAATCTGGGTGCTCCTGTGTTGGGTGCATATATATTTAGGATAGTTAGCTCTTCTTGTTGAATTGATCCCTTTACCATTATGTAATGGCCTTCTTTGTCTCTTTTGATCTTTGTTGGTTTAAAGTCTATTTTATCAGAGACTAGGATTGCAACCCCTGCCTTTTTTTGTTTTCCAGTTGCTTGATAGATCTTCCTCCATCCCTTTATTTTGAGTCTATGTGTGTCTCTGCATGTGAGATGGGTTTCCTGAATACAGCACACTGATGGGTCCTGACTCCTTATCCAGTTTGCCAGTCTGTGTCTTTTGATTGGAGCATTTAGCCCATTTACATTAAACGTTAATATTGTTATGTGTGAATCTGATCCTGTCATTATGATGTTAGTTGGTTATTTTGCTCGTTAGTTGCTATAGTTTCTTCCTAGCCTCGATGGTCTTTACAATTTGGCGTGTTTTTGCAGTGGCTGGTACCGGTTGTTCCTTTCCATGTTTAGTGCTTCCTTCAGGAGCTCTTTTAGGGCAGGCCTGGTGGTGACAAAATCACTCAGCATTTGCTTGTCTGTAAAGTATTTTATTTCTCCTTCACTTATGAAGCTTAGTTTGGCGGGATAGGAAATTCTGGGTTGAAAATTCTTTTCTTTAAGAATGTTGAATATCGGCCCCCACTCTCTTCTGGCTTGTAGAGTTTCTGCTGACAGATCAGCTGTTAGTCTGATGGGCTTCCCTTTGTGGGTAACCCGACCTTTCTCTCTGGCTGCCCTTAATATTTTTTCCATCATTTCAACTTTGGTGAATCTGACAATTATGTGTCTTGGAGTTGCTCTTCTCGAGGAGTATCTTTGTGGCGTTCTCTGTATTTCCTGAATCTGAATGCTGGCCTGCTTTGCTAGATTGGGGAAGTTCTCCTGGATAATATCTTGCAGAGTGTTTTCCAACTTGGTTCCATTCTCCCCATCATTTTCAGGTACACCAATCAGACGTAGGTTTGGTCTTTTCACATAGTCCCAAATTTCTTGGAGGCTTCGTTCATTTCTTTTTATTCTTTTCTCTCTAAACTTCCCTTCTCTCTTCATTTCATTCATTTCATCTTCCATCAGCGATACCCTTTCTTCCAGTTGATCGCGTCTGCTACTGAGGCTTCTGCAATCTTCGCGTAGTTCTCGAAACTTGGCTTTCAGCTCCATCAGCTCCTTTAAGCCCTTCTCTCCATTGGTTATTCTAGTTATCCATTCTTCTAATTTTTTTTCAAATTTTTAACTTATTTGCTATTGTTTTGAATTTCCTCCCGTAGCTCAGAGTAGTTTGATCGTCTGAAGCCTTCTTCTCTCAACTCGTCAAAGTCATCCTCCATCCAGCTTTGTTCCGTTGCTGGTGAGGAACTGCGTTCCTTTGGAGGAGGAGAGGTGCTCTGCTTTTTAGAGTTTCCAGTTATTCTGCTCTGTTTTTTCCCCATCTTTGTGGTTTTATCTACTTTTTGTCTTTGATGATGGTGATGTACAGATGGGTTTTTGGTGTGGATGTCCTTTCTGTTTGTTAGTTTTCCTTCTACCAGACAGGACCCTCAGCTGCAGGTCTGTTGGAGTTTACTAGAGGTCCACTCCAGACCCTGTTTGGCTGGGTGTCAGCAGCGGTGGCTGCAGAACAGCGGATTTTCGTGAGACCACAAATTCAGCTGTCTGATAGTTCCTCTGGAAGTTTTGTCTCAGAGGAGTACCCGGCCGAGTGAGGTGTCATTCTGTCCCTACTGGGGAAGTGCCTCCCAGTTAGGCTGCTCAGGGGTGAGGGACCCACTTTAGGAGGCAGTCTGTCGGTTCTCAGATCTCCAGCTGCGTGCTGGGAGAACCACTACTCTCTTCAAAGCTGTCAGTCAGACAGGGACATTTAAGTCTGTGGAAGTTCTTGCAGAGTTTTTGTTTGTCTGTGCCCTGCCCCCAGAGGTGGAGCCTACAGAGGCAGGCAGGCCTCCTTGAGCTGTGGTGGGCTCCACCCAGTTCGAGCTTCCTGGCTGCTTTGTTTACCTAAGCAAGCCTGGGCAATGGCGGGCGCCCCTCCCCCAGCCTCGCTGCCGCCTTGCAGCTTGATCTCAGACTGCTGTGCTAGCAATCAGAGAGACTCCGTGGTCATAGGACCCTCCGAGCCAGGTGCGGGACACAATCTCCTAGTGTGTCGTTTTCCAGGCCCGTTGGAAAAGCGCAGTATTAGGATGGGACTGACCCGATATTCTAGGTGCCGTCTGTTTCCCCTTTCTTTGACTAGGAAAGGGAACTCCCTAACCCCTTGCGCTTCCCGAGTGAGGCTATGCCTCGCCTTGCTTCGGCTAGTGCACAGTGCGCTTCACCGACTGTCCTGTACCCACTGTTAGGCACTCCCTAGTGAGATGAAACCGGTACCTCAAGCAGAAATGCAGAAATCATCCGTCTTTTGTGTTGCTGGGGCTGGGAGCTGGAGACCGGAGCTGTTCCTATTTGGCCATCTTGGCTCCACCCCCGACAATCCTTTAATGAAGTGAAATACAACAAAATTTCTTTCGTGAAAGGATCTGGTAATCATACTTACGATAAAATGGATAGAAAGATATGTCTGTATCTATATCTATATCTATCGATGAATAGAAAAACACAGTTGTATGTGCTCCATAGCCTGGTTCAGGAAATGCTTATTTACAAATGCACTGGTAATTAAAACTATGATTTTTAGGAAACTTCCTGACAAAGAGTAAAATTAAACAAATGTTAATTATTTTGATTGTGTATCTGTATTCCTCACCAGCCAACTTGCCAAACCTATGAATTTCTAAGGAATTACACTAGGTAAATTTCACTTTTATTTTCCTCATTTTCTGTGATCACTACTAAAGGGGGGGCTAAGGAGAAGCAAAATTCTTGGAGTCACTAAAAGGCTTAGAAATTTTATTACACAGACAATTGAGAAATATTGCTTTATTTCCAAAGAATTTTTAACCATTTCTCAGTCAGATTGAACATTTTAGCTTTACACTTCACAGTTTCTTTAGTATTATGATGAATTGTATAGTTAGTGTACTTGGGTCTGCTTCCTTAACATAATTTAAACTACATGAGGTCAATGTGGATATGTTATATTTTGTGTATACCCCAAAATATAGTACAACTTTTGATACATTTTTTGGTGGGCAAAGTAATACGTGCATTGAATGTAATGTCTTTTACATGAAACTACAGTACTCTTTCTAAATAGCAAATTCGAACAGACTAGTTTTTCTTTCTTCCAGTGTTGCAAAGTAGTAAATAAAAATACTAAAAAGCAAAGTGTTGACTGTTGTTCTGAACCTTTGAAACAAATAGGGTTTTTTCTTGTCTTTGGGAATTTTCATTTCATTACCAACAGCAACTGCCATTTCATATGTACTTTAAATATACAGTGTCTTTCCTCAGTATAACGGACTAAGCTAATAAGAGTGGACAAATCCAACTCCTACCACTCATAATACCAAACATAAATATCAGATAAAAAAATAAGTAGTTAGCCAAAGTTGAGAGAAATAAACTCACACACAAAAAAACAGAAATTACCGAGTAACAAAACAGAGAATATTCAGCTGAGAGCTAATGCCATGATGCCACCCATCAGGAACCATAGAGTAAGGGTGTCAAATGCAGATGTAGAGGTTGGGGCCAAGTCTTTAATGTATATGGGAAGAAAAAGCAGACTCTTGGGCCAAATGGGGGCCAGCATACCATAATAGGGCTTCTGTACAAAACACAGCTCCTTAAAAAAGTGCCCAATAAATACAAATCATATTAGAAAATCTCCAATTTTTAGCCCAGGGAAGCCTTCAGGAGGGCTATTGTCTCCTCAAAGAAAATACTTGCAGGGGAGGACAAGAAAAAGGATTAGAAATTACAGAACTGTAGCATGAATTGAAGTCCCATGCAAATTCACACTTTTCACAAGAGGTAGGAACCTGACCAAAAACTGTAATTAGGATTAATTTAGTTAATATTAAATATAATAATTAGTATTAATAGTATTAAAAAGATGTGGCCAGGTGTGGTGGCTCACGCCTGTAATCCCAGCACTTTGGGAGGCTGAGGTGGATGGATCACGAGGTCAAGAGCTCGAGACCATCCTGGCTAACACAGTGAAACCCCGCCTCTACTAAAAATACAAAAATTAGCCAGGCATGGTGGTGGGTGCCTATAGTCCCAGCTACTAGGGAGGCTGAGTCAGGAGAATGGTGTGAACCCAGGAGGCGGAGCTTGCAGTGAGCCGAGATCGGGCCAATGCACTCCAGCCTGGGCAACAGAGCGAGACTCCATCTCAAAAAAAAAAGAAAAAAAAAAAAGAGCTCGAGGTCATCCCAGTCAACATGGTGAAACCCCATCTCTACTAAAAATACAAAAATTAGACTGGTGGTGTGCGCCTGTAGTCCTGGCTACTCGGGAGGCTGATGCAGGAGAATCGCTTGAACCCGGAGGCTAGAGGTTGCAGTAACCCAAGATTGCACCACTGCACTCCAGCCTGGCGACAGAGTGAGACTCCATCTCAAGGGAAAAAAAAAGAAATATAACTAAAATCTCATTATAGTCAAACAAAGACCCAAGGAATCTTTCTCTCTCCCACAAACAGATGCACATAAAACCCAGCTGGAAAAAAAGCTGCAATAAAACATTATATGCCATTGATGAAACATAACTTGATTATTCAATTTATTATTTCATCTTTGGAATGTTCACTACTTATGTTGCTTCTCTAAATCAAAAGACCTCAAAAATTTGCTTTAATGGCATACAAATTTGAATATTCTACTTTGATGAATAGAGTTAAAAAGCAAAATTTACAAACTGTATAACTGCTTAACCATAACTGCTGAATTTTGCTTTAAAATAATAACTAACAGTATCATTGATTTAATTAACTGTGTCTCACCTCTTTCCCAAACAGACATGGAGTAAACATAAAGATCTCAAGGAGATCATTTTTATATTTTATCAAATGCTTTAAAGGATTTAAAAGGATAATTTCAATTGGTCCATAACTATATTTAAAACACTATACTTTTTAACCAAATAAAACATAACTTGAAATTGGTCTCCTCTATCGAAATAATAGCATTAAGAATATATGTATTTATTTAGCAGTGCTAACTTCATTCCATTATTTTTGGAATCCTTTCAGAAATGTATCACGTAAATTTCTGTAAGCTTTACTTTTCTCTATTATTTTCTAAATAATAGAATAATCTATTATTTAGTGATGAGTAAAAGGACAAAGATTCCCTGTTCAATGCCTTTCCATTTTTCTCAGTTGCAAATTTTTGTTGTTGCTTTTGTCATTTGTTTTCCCGCCATATCTACTTAGCCATTGATTGTACATATTTTAGAGTTGATTATTTTAATTAAAGCTGCATGGCTCTGCATTTCAGAAAGATAAAGTATTTGCTAGGATTTAAATTAGGAATCTGCAAATCCATCATAAATCTGACTCAGTTTCATTTGTATGTTTCCAGCCCGCTCAAGGGCAGTATGTGAAGTAAGTCAATATCATGCGTGTAATTGACTGATTGCTATTAATTTGAAATATGTGAATTTGAGGGCTGCCTTTATATAAATTCATTAATGTGCCATCCTTCACTGGCAATGATCAAGCTGCTGGCACATCACTAATAGGATATTTGCTTTGCGTTGTTTTTTAGTGGTCATGATGAATTTGGGTTGATCCATTCCACATACAGCTGTCTATTTTTTTTGTGACTAATGGGCCATATCTGGTGTGGCAGGCTTATAGATATTATACTCATTCTTAATGGAAGATGAAAAAATGGCAACAAAATATATAATGTTGGCTTCATTTACTAGAGCCGAACAAGCATGAATATACTCTCTAGTCAAAAAGCTAGAAATTATCGGGATAACTTTTTCACCTAAACAAACATTAAATTCATATAAACTATTATGGATTTTTACGTATACTATCAGTATTGCCCAAAGTAATATGTAATTAACGATTTCAAATGAAAATTTCAATAAAAAAGGGATGATTTAAAACAAGTATCAGTTTGGCAAAATGTAATGTTATTTGTACTAGTTATGAAGCTATTGTCTCTCAGCTTCAACCCCCCTGCCTGTTACCCTTCTACACTCTTCTTTGTAAGCTGAGTCTTAAATTATCTTTTATCTGTAGAGACATATGAAGAAGAAAGTACGGTTGAAAAGAAAAGAGACTTTCTTTTGTCCTTTCGGTTGCTGTTCTTCCTAGTAAAGAAAGTGCCTTCAGCCCTGCAGTTGTTTATCTCAGTCCCCTGCATCACTGGGTACTTCTAGAACCAGCTTCAGTTAATTCTTTCACAGTCACCAGTATGAACCAGATAGAATCTGTTTACCAGAGTATTAGACATCATTCCATGAGGACCTCCTCCAAGATTCTAAATCTTCATTATTTCTCCAACTGGATGGGTAGTGTCTCTCTCTGAGTTATTACTATTTTATTATGTCCTTTTTTTCCCATTTTAATCCTTCAAACTTCTGCTTAACCAGTTTCCTAGGATGTCAAATTCTCTTCATTGAAATAGATAATAAATTTATATTTCCTGATTATTTTGATAGACTACCATAAGTGAGTTAACTTTTCTAGAGATTAGATAATTTTAATTGAAATATTGAGTAAAATTTTTAATCCATAATCTACTTTTGAAATATTAATCAACTTAGTTAATTCTGTTGCCTGTTTAAACCCATTCTGTTCTTCTTTGTTACTGACCAAAAAAAAAACTTGAGAGATACTTTAAATGTGAGAGCATAAGTGACTATGGTGGTCACCTGGTTTTGGTTTGAACTGTTTTGCTTTGGATCTGATCTGTGACCTTTGGAGAACTTATTGCCCTCTCTCTTCCTTTGCACAAACACACACATACCACATCTGCCGTGTGGTTCCAGTTTGCCAATCACAGAACCATATGTCCCCTAATTTCCAAAGTTGGCTGGTCCGATTTCCTTTCCCAAGAATGTTAATCATGAATGCACACCTCAGAGATGAAGGATAAATTGGGTTGAATCATTCAATGGCAGTTTCTAAGAGAGATGATGCATGCCTTTCTATTCTTAATATCCATGGTTAGTGTCCACAGGGCTGATTCTTTAGCTATTCCTTCTCTCCTGAAGCTACCAAATATTCTTTGTTTATTTGGCTAAGTAAATATGGGTAGATTCCTTTATACATACAGTAGTTCTGCTTATATATTGCTTTTTAGATGGCTGCTTTCCCAAGTACATTTCTCAGCTATGCTCTTTAATTAACTAGATAAAGATGTCATTTTCTCTGTTTTTTTTAAACATGGAATGAAAGAATCATATCTGCTTCATAGTTTCATCCATTGACATATTTATAAAATATAGTTTTAATATAAACTTCGGGAACATACTTGGTATACACAGTCTACAATTAATTAAGGATAGTGCTTGATTTGGTTTGGCTGTGTCCCACCCAAATCTCATCTTGAATTGTACATAATTCGCACATGTCATGGGAGGCATCCAGTGGGAGGTAATTGAATCATGGGGTGGGTCTTTCCCATGTTGTTCTCATGATAGTGAATAAGTCTCACAGGATCTGATAATTTTACAAAGGGGGGTTCCCCTACACAAGCTCTCTTGCCTGCCACCGTGTAAGATGTGACTTTGCTCCTCATTTGTCTTCAGCCATGATGTGAGGCCTGCCGAGCTATGTGGAACTGTGAGTCAATTAATTGAAACCTCTTTCCTTTATAAACTTTGCATTAGTCAGGGTTCTTTAGAGGGGCAGAATTAATAAAATAAATGTATATATGACGGGTAGTTTATTAGGATAATTGACTCACGTGATCACAAGGTGAAGTCCCCAGTAGACTGTCTGCAAACTGAGGATCCAGGAAGCCAGTCCAAGTCCCAAAACCTCAAAAGTAGGGAAACAATAGTGCAACCTTCAGTCTATGGCCGATGGAAAGCTGTTTCCCATGCCCCAGTTTATGGCTAGATGGGTCAGATAGCGCCCAGTTCATGATAGGTAGCTCAGGTCCCATTGTGACTTGATGACCCATAGTCAAACTTTCAGTTTCCACCAAAGCCCAGTAACAGCACAAGAGCTGATTCTCGAAAGGAGAGTAGTTATCTGCAGAAGGTGGGAGGGCCTTGTTCCAAAATCCTACAGCCCTTCTGTGTGATTCACCTGTGGGGGCCTGCCAAAGGCTCCAAACAGCATCCCTATCTGTGACTGAGACCTCAAGCACCATTGGATCTACTGGGTTGTATGGCCTGAGTGGCAGTGCAGCTTTCACATCAGCTTGGAGCTGCTGCAGAGCCTTCTCCTGTTGTGGACCCCACTCAAATTTGCAGCCTTTTGGGTCACTGGATAAATGGGCTGGAGTAACATACCCAAATGAGAAATGTGTTGCCTTCAAAACCCAGATAGGCTCACCAGGCCTTGTGTCTCTTTCTTGGTTGTAGGAGGGGCCAAATGCAGCAACTTATCCTTCACCTTAGAAGAAATATCTCAACAGGCCCCACACCACTGGACCCCTAGGAATTTTACTGAGGTAGGAGTTTCCCGAATTTTAGTTGGATTTATTTCCCAACCTCTGGCACACAGTGTCTCACCAATAAGTCCTGTGTGTTTCTACTTCTCGTTCACTGGAGCCAATCAGCATAATGTCATCAATGTAATCCACCAGTATGATATCTTGTGGAAGGGATATGTGGGGTGCGAGCCCCAACACAGAGTCCCCAATGGGGCACTGCCTAGTAGAGCTGTGAGATGAGGGCCACTGTCCTTTAGGCCCCAGAATGGTAGATCCTCCAACAGCTTGTACCATGCCCCTGGAAAAACTGAGGACATTCAATGCCAGCCCGTGAAACCAGCCAGCAGGAGGCTGTATCCTTCAAAGCCACGGTGGAGGACTGCCCAAGACTGTCGGAGCCTGCCTCTTGCAACAGCATGACCTGGATGTGAGACAGAGAGTCATAGGAGATCATTTTGGAGGTTTAAGATTTAACTGCCCCACTGGATTTTGGACTTGCATGAGGTCTATAGCCTCTTCGTTTTGCCCAATTTCTCCCATTCGGAATGGGCGTATTTACTCAATGCCTGTACCCTCATTGTATCTAGGAAGTAACTAACTTGCTTTTTATTTTATAGGCTCATAGGTGGAAGGGACTTGCCTTGTCTCAGATGAGACTTTGGACTTGGACTTTTGAGTTAATGCTAAAATGAGTTAAGAATCTGGGGGACTGTTGAGAAGGCATGTTTGGCTTTGAAATGAGAGGACATGATATTTGGGAGGGACCAGAGTTGGAATGATATTATTTGGCTCTGTCCCCACCCAAATCTCATCTTGAATTGTAGCTCCTATAATTCCCATGTGTCATGAGAGAGACCTGGTAGGAGGTAATTGAATTATGAGGGTGGGTCTTTTCTGCACTGTTCTCATGATAGTGAATAAGTCTCAAGAGATCTGATGGTTTTATAAAGGAAAATTCCCCTACACAAGCTCTCTTGCCTGCTGCCATGTAAGATGTGACTTTGCTTCTCATTTGCCTTCAGCCGTGATTGTGAAGCCTCCACAACCATGTGGAACTGTGAGTCAATTAAACCTCTTTCCTTTATAAATCACCTAGTCTCAGGTATATCTTTATTAGCAGCATGAGAACAGATTAAAACCATTTTGATTCTATTTGGGAAGATGGCTTAGATAATATTTTGAAGTTTACTTAATAATAGCAAAAGTCATTATATGAAATTAAAATTTAAATTGTGACCTGTTTCTCTTTTTTATTCAGACACACAGAGTTTACTGGTGCCTCATTAATTTCATTTATTTGTTTACACATGGTTTTAACAAATATTTATTAAATGTGTCCTATATGCTACACACTATGGTAAACAGAAGAGATGAAGAGTTAAGGAAAAGTCTGTCTTCAGAGAGCTTCCATTATAGTGGGAGAAATGGACAACTAGAGAAGTGCTGTGAAGCATGACAAAATCTATTGTAATGATAGGCACAGGATACTATGGAGACAGAGGTAAATGGCATGTGGTCAGATTAGAAAGTAGGAAAAGTTTATAATAAGATATAAGAGAATAAGGAAAAAGGAGAAAGTTAAGACATTAAAAAAGATATAAAATACTTAAAATTTTGCTTGTTTAGAACCAAGGATTCCTTTGGTGAACATAGGAGAACAGGTAATAGGCAGGATCCCACTTATCCCTGTGTGCCAAGCTAAACTCTATTTCTTTCTTGATATCTTGTTGAAGAATAACACTATGATCAAACTATGATTACATTAATTAAACCTTTTTAACATACTTTTTACTCATTATAGAGCTATGTATATGACATAATAATTCTTCATTTTATTTTAAAAACATTTAACTATGAACAATTAACAGTAATTTACATATTATAAATATAGTACTAAATAATTTTGCCCTCGTATTTCACTATAGTTGTAACTTTTTAACATAAATATGTATGGTAAACAATAGTTATTCCAGATGTGTGGAAATCAGCTGATAACTATTGGAGTGTCCACATTATCAAAAATACGTAATTAAAAATTAATATAATAATTGATTTGTATTTCAAATATTATAAGATATGTTGAATAGTCACAACTCAATTATGTACAATATTGGGTATTTATTTCATTTGCTTTTATTTTTAATGCCTGCTATCAACATTGTTTATTGAATCTCAAAAGCACTGAGCAGTGATGAAACAATCTTGCCCATAATAACATGCCAATGAAACCCAAATATCATTCAAATATTTCTAGATTAAAACTCAGTCTTAAAGGCCGAAGTTTTCACTGCCTGTTCTTGTCAGTTCCAATTTGTTGCCATGGAGATCACTGCCTTTCTTTTGTTGTGGGGTATGTCTCTGGGTGTATGTCTATCTCTTTTGTATAACTCCTTTGCCAGATATTGGATTCACCCAATATTAGTTTTAGCATTTCAGAGGGAAGTGCTCTTCTTTGTTTTTATCCAAAGAAGCAAGTTTCCTTTTTTTTCAAACTGCTGTAGAAATGCTTTTCCTGGTCTCTTATTGGCCCAAATAGTTTCAAGCATATCAAAATGTTAACCAATCAGTGATAAAGACAATGGAACTACTACCATGATTGATTTAGTATACTTATCTAAGGTTGAATACTTAGTGGTATCAATCACAATATAACCATACACAAATACAGGCATACCTTGGAGATATTGAATGTTCAGTTTCAGACCACCACAATCAAGGGGATTGTATTAGTCCATTCTCAAGTTGCTATGAATAAATACCCAAGACTTGGTAATTTATAAAGAAAAGAGGTTCCATTGACTCACAGTTCACATGGCTGGGGAAGCCTTAGGAAACTTACAATCATGGCAGAAGGCCCCTCTTCACAGGGCAGCAAGAGAGAGAATGAGTGTTGAGTGAAGGGGGAAACTCCTTATAAAATCATAGTATCTCCTGAGAACTCACTCACTATCAGGAGAACAGCATGAGGAAAACAACCCCCATGATTCAATTATCTCCACCTGGTTCCACCCTTGACATGTGGGGATTATTATAATTTAAGGCGAGATTTAGGTGGGGACACAGAGCCCAACCCTATCAGGAATATTGTAATAAAGCCAGTCAGACACGTGTTTGTTCATTTCTTTGTTTTTTGTTTGTTTGTTTGTTTCGGAGTGCATATAAATGTTACATTTACCCTATACTGAGAGTTTATTAAGTGTGAAATAGCATTATGTCTAAAAAAAACCAGCATAACTTAATTAAAATACCTTATTGTTAAAAATGCTAACAATCATTTGAGCTTTCAGAGAATCATAATCTTTTCTGATGGAGGTTTTTCATCATCATCTCGATGATGATGACCTGCTGATCAGAATGGTGGTTGCTAAAAGTGGGGTGGCTGTGGCAAGGTCTAAAATAAAACAACAATAAGGTTTGCTACACCTATTGATTGTTCCTTTTGCAAAGATTTCTCTATAGCATTAGGTGCTGTTGGATAGCATGTTAGCTATAGTAGAACTTTTCTCAAGATTGCAGTAAATTCTGTAAAACCCTGCCACTGCTTTATCAATTAAGTGTATGTAATGTTCTAAATCCTTCATTGTCATTTCAAAAGTGTTCACAATAGCTTCATAGGAATAGATTTCATTTGAAGAAACCACTTTCTCTTCTAACCATGAAAGCAACTCCTCATCTATTAAAGTATTTTCTGAGATTGCCACAATTCAATCACATATGCAGGATCCACTTCCAATCCTAGTTATCTTGCTATTTCCACCACATCTCCAGTCACATCCACCACTGAAATCTTGAAACCCTCAAAGTCATTCATCAGGATTGGAATTAATTTCTTCCAAACTCCTGTTAATGTTAATATTTTGATATTTTCTGAAGAATCATGAGTATTCTTAATGGCATCTAGAATGGTGAGTCCTCTCCAAAGTTTTCCAATTTACATAAATCTATCAGAGGAATAAGTATCTACGGCAGCTATAGCCTTATGAAATGTATCTCTTAAATAAAAATAAAACTTGAACGTCAAAATTGCTTTTTGATTCACAGACTACAGAATGGATATTGTGTTAGCAAACACCAAAGCAACATTAATCTCCTTGTACATCTACATCAGAGTTCTTGAATGACAATATGTATTGTCAATGATTAGCAACATTTTGAAAGAAATGTATATTTTCTGGGAAGTAAATCTTATCTGTGGGCTTAAAACACAGTAAACTATACTGTAAATAGACGTGTTGCTGTCCAGGCTTTGACGCTCCATTAATAGAGCACAAGAAGAGTAGATTTAGCATAGTTTTTAAGGGCCCTAGGATTTTCAGAATAGTAAAATAGTATTAGGTTCAATTTAAAGTCATCAGCTGTATTAGCCCCAACAAGAGTTAGCCTGTCTTTTGAAGCTTTGCAGCCAGACATTGACTTCTCTCTAGGCATGAAAGTTCTAGATGGCATCTCCTTCCAATGGAAGACCATCTTGTGCACATTAAAAATCTGTTGTTAGCACAGCCATGTATGTCCATTTTCTTAGCTAGGTCTTCATGGTAACTGGCTGAAGTTTCTACATCAGACTTACTGCTTCACGTTGCACTTTTATGTTATGGAGAGAGCTTCTTTCCTTCAATCTCATGAACAGATCGCTGCAATAACAGCTTCAAACTTTCCTTCTGTAGCTTATTCACCTCTCATAGCCTTCGTAGAACTAAAGAGAGTTAGGGCCTTCCTCTGGATTAGGTTTTGGCTTGTGGAAATATTTGATTTTCTATCCAGACCACTAAAACATTCTCCATATCAGCAATAAAACTGTTGCACTTTCTTATTATTCTCGTGTTCACTGGAGTAGCACTTTTAATTTCCTTCAAGGACTCTTTCATTGCATCTATAACTTGGCTAACTGTTTGTCACAAGAAAATGAGGTTTAGGCCTTTCTAGATTTTCAACATACCTTTCTCATAAGCTTAATCTTTTCTAACTTTTGATTTAAATTGAGAGATATGCAACTCTGCCTTTTACTTGAACACAAAAGGGCCATTGGAACTTTATTAATTGGCCCAATTTAAATATAATTGTGTCTCACGGAATAAGGAGGCTTAGAGAAGAAAGGGAGGGAGAGGGAGGGAGGATAAGGGGAGGAGGGAGATAGAAAGAGAGAATAGACAGAATGGTACAGGGAGTGGCCAGTAGGTGGAGCAGTGAGAACACATAGAATGTTTATCAATTAAGTTCACCATCTTATATCGGCCCAGTTCATGGTGCTATAAAATAATTAGAATAGTAACACCAGATATCATTGTTCACAGATAACCATCACAAATGTAACTATAATGAAAAGGTTTGTACTATTTTGAGAATTATCATAATGTGACACAGGGACAGGAAGTGAGCACATGCTGGTGGAAAATAGCACTGATAGACTTGCTTCATGCAGGGTTGCCACAAACCTTCAATTTATGAAAAATGAAATATCTGTGAAGCACAATAAAGCTAAGACTAATGAAATGAGGTATTCCTGTAACATTGTATTTAAATGAAACTCATGTATTCAGAACTAGAGTAATCATAATTCTTGGTTTATTGCACATTTTCATCATTAGTCTCTGAATTGACTAGTTATAATGTACATGTGGATAGATAGAAACATCACAGGGAGAAAGAGAGAGAGACTATTTTGTCTGAACATAAAATGTATAATGTTCTATAAATTTATTCAACTGAAAAGTTTTGGGCTCCATCTTTGAAATCTAAGACAAGATGCTTATATACTAACTATAGAAGCTAATCAAAAGTGTTCTTGAGAAAACAAAGTAAGGTATTTCGTTGTAAAACATAAACCATCATTTCACTATCCAGTTTTAATCATGGCTCATTATTTGTGGTATTTTTCTTTCACTATTCCAAGACATGTATAGCAAAAACTTGATTTCCTTTTGCTGTGCTAGCTTTTAGAGCACATTGACAGAAATGGTGAAAAAATGTAATCAATGCTTTGGGACACATGTGAAAATCCAATGCCCATCTCAGTTCTTGGCTAAAATAGTTCTGCCAAGTCTATTTTCTATTGTTGTGTGCTATTTCTCTCTACATTTATCTTTTGCACTTGTCTTACACCCTTCCTGTCTCTCTCCTCTTTCAATCCTCAGCAACTCTCTAACTACTCAAAGCATCATTTATACAGAGTACTCGACTCACAGTGAAAGGTGAAAGTGCCCTATTCTTGCATCATTTCTATACTTCATTCCTGTCAGCCTTGCAGAAGGGTGTGCATGTGCGTGTGTTGTGTGAGTGTGTGTGTGTGCGTTGGTTGCAGAGAGGGCTACATTTCAAATATTGATTAAAGCACAGTTGAAAGGGCACCTTCAAACACATAGATGTGATTGACTAAAATGATTCAAACTTGCAGAAATCTATTTGTTAATATGCCTAAAATATCTTCATTCTTTTATCAACTATATTAATATTTTAAGAACACCTGTCATAGCCAAGAAATGTCCTAGAGGTGATAGTACAGCTCTGGATACAAGTGACAAGGCCCCATGCTTTCAGCATGGGTATTACGTGGAGGGTGGAAAAAGAAAAAAGAACAACAAATGTCTAATAGCCTAGGTGTATATGAGGGATATACAGCAAAATAAAATAAAATAAAGTGGCTGTATTCCCACACTCTGGGATCCCGAGATGGGAGGATCACCTGAGGTCAGGAGTTCAAGACCAGCCTGGCCAACATGGCGAAAGCCCATCTCTACTAAGAATACAAAAATTAGCCGGGCATGGTGCCTCATGCCTGTAATCCCAGCTACTTGGGTGACTGAGGGAGGAGAATCGCTTGAACCTGGGAGGTGGAGGTTGCACTGAGCCAAGATCACCCCACTGCACTGTAGCCTGGGTGACAGAGCAAGACTCTGTCTCAATAAATAAATAAATAAGATAAAAAGAAAGGGAGTGTTAGGAGAGAGGGTGTCATGTTAAAAATGGTGATCATGGATCACCACCACCGTGTTGTCTTAGGTAAGTAAGAGAAATCATAAAAGCAGAGACTTGAAAGAAAGGAGGGAATAGGCCATGCTGCTATCTGCTGGACTGGGAGACAAACAATCCAGATAGAGGGAAGAGTGCTTGGAAAGTGCCTAGGGAAGGAGCATGCTAGACACGTTAGCAGTAAAACAAGGAGGCCAGTGAACATGGCACTGAGTAGGCTGATGAGAGAAAGAGCAGAGAGATAGAATGCCTCATATCATGTGGAACTTTATAAGACATGGCAAGGATTTTGGCTTTTATTCCCTCAGATGAATAGAAATAAGCATATTTTGAATAGGGATATATGACATGACTCAGATTTTAACATGCTTTTGCTTATAAAATCAAATGGCCTTTTTTTTTCCTTTTTTGGACATTTTAAGTTTTAAATACTTACTACATTGTCAGTTGGAGGCATCATTTAGTTGGGCCCATCACTTCAGATTTGAGGAGAGAAGCCAGAATTGGAGCTTCTCAGTTGGGTGTTTCATGTATAAATTCTTTTTAAACTCATAAAAGAGAATGAAATTACCTAGGGTGTTAATATAGATAGATCCTGAAAACAGTTCAGGTTTTTTGAGCCAGAAATTTTACTTCTAATGAGTTATCCTAAGGTTATAATCATACATGCAAAAAATGACTTCTATGTAAAGATATTACTACACTATCTTTATTTTATTACATTTAAAGCCTCATTCCCAAATGGTACTTAATCACATATATGTGTATGTATGTGTACTTGTATGTAATTAAGTACTAAAATATACTCTATTTTGTATTACAGTATGTGTGTGTGTATATATAGAGTGTATACACAGAGAGAGAGAAATGTATTAGAATTGCAAGACTATTGTTACATTTCTAAGGAAAAATTGGCAAAGTAATGCACAGAATCATTGGGTTTTAAAATCATATATTTAAAATAGCTTGTTTTCATTTTTAGGTTGGATAATTGCATACTGCTCTCAATTTGAAATTAATATTTAGGACATTAATCTTAGATACATGCTTAAAGTTGTTCTCAGAAAAACTTAAGCTACTAGTGTTATACATATATATACATATATACACACATATATATGTATATACACACACACATATATATGTTTTTTGCTGAAACATTAATACCCGACCCTATGGAAAACCTCAGATATTTCCATGGTATAAACACTGAATTTTAGACAATGGTAAGTTATTTTGAAATGTTCTGATGTCTATTTGGCAAGACATCATCAGGGAAGAGTAGGGTCTTATGAGAAGTCTATTGATACAGTGTAATCTGAATATAAATGCAAAATATATGATTTATCTGATCTGTTCCTTGTGAAACGTAAAGAAATGTAGGCATAAGTATCATCGTAGAGGGGAACAGTCAGCTTGGAAAATAGTACTGGATATTTGGTAACAATGTTATACATACTAATCTATATTTGATTTTCTCTATTCCTAGTTCATGGGCTATATTATGATCTCAGATATAAGTTAAACATATTTTTTTCTATAATGAAATTAAGAGAAATGGTGACTTGGAGTGATTTCTACAAACAAATTATCTAACATACATGTAACCTTAATCCCCCAATAATTTATAGGTTGTGTAAGCAAGCATCTTTTTGCAATACTGTGCTTCTCTTAAAGAGCTCAGGGTGCTTCTACCTCCTAAGTGTAATTTAATTTATCTTATGAAGTGTATAAGATACATTATTGAAGCCCACATGGCTTAAATGACCATTTTATTATACAGACTTATACATTTTATTTTACCTTTTCTTTTCCTCTTACATAAAATTGGAGGTAATGGAAGACATCAATTTTTATCTTTAATATAATCTATTAACACTACAGAATCTAGAGTATTAGTGGCTCAAGATCAGGAGCTATTTTGAGACTTGAATTCCATATTTTATGGCTTAGCAAAGTGAGACATTTAAAAAGTTTACAGTTCATTTCTCATTATCTAAAAATAAATGTGGGGGGGAAAATCTTACTCTATCCATGTACAAATGCTTTCTTTAATCTGACAGTTTGGAAAAACTGCTTTATAAAATGAGTTTTTACAGTATGCTACTTTCTTTGATAACTTTATGTCATTTTCCAAATGTGTTTAGCCTTGCACTCATATTCTAAAGAAACTGTCGCACTAAGATATCCCTTATATAAATCTAAATGACAAAAAATATTCCTATGGGCAATTTTATAAAACTTTCTTGTTAAACTTGCAGTATTTCTTCACATAATTTCTCAAATCATCTCAGAACTATTGTCGATAAAGTTATTCTGCAATTAAAAAGAAAATATTTTTGAAGTATTTGTACTAATGAAACAATTGATAATCTATAATAATTATCTAAATAGTGGAGATCTGCAAGCATGCTTAATCCTTCACTCCACAGTGAATCTTTAAAAAAAAAACAAAATTCTTCTGCTAATAGTTTGTCAAAAAGAAGTTACAAAATTGACTAATTTAATTTGTAACTACTTGTCATTTGAAGTGCTAACATGTATCAATGTGTTCTAAAGACCAATAGATTAAAATAACTGGAGTAGCAAAATTCCAGATTACATCAACTTCTGCCTTTGTAACAATCAGGCAGTCAGGGCAAAAAAAAAAAAAAAATGAGCAAGGTAAATGGACAACAGAATGAATCATTTTCATAGACCTTGTCTCCTCCAACTCAATTCCCTTCATACTGTGATCATTTGAACTTAAAATTAGCAAGTAGAGTATTGAAGACACTCCCCAGAGAAACGTTGGTATAAAAACATCAAATTGTATACTTTAATTACACTATAATTTTTCTTTGAGGGGAATTACTGTCATCTTTGCCAAAGATAAAAGCACGTTTATGCCAAAGTTAACATGACAATCCTGAAATTTGAACTTATCTATTTAGCAGAAAGCTTGCAGGAAGTGATAGACTCAAACATCTTGCTGCTTAATTTTGATATGTCTATAATATTTGGGCAAAATTCTCATTATTTCTTTTATGAATTTGAAAAAGCACTTATTTATTTTTATGTTTTGGAAGTTGAAATGTGTTCCTGAAAGTGAGAAATCCCTTTTACTTCACCATATGTCATCTTGTCTTTTTGACACTCCAAGCCTGGAAATATCTCAAGTGTGCAGACTTCTGATTTCCAAATTATCTGCTGCCAAGAAGGGAAGTGGATATCTGAAACTCAGCCACAGACCTTGGCAAATTTCAAATTCAGAATAAAACTTTCACTTTAAAATTGTGCCCAAAAGTTGAACGGGATTTTTTAATGTCTAATTTGTGTTCTATTCCTATTACAGAATAGTGGCGGGAAATTATTGTAGCCTAGTTTAAAAGGCTTTCTTTCAATCACTAGAGAAAAGTTTTGAAGGATTATAAATGGAATTAAAGTTTCTATTCTTTTGCATTTAAATTTAACAATATAAAGAGTGACAAATTCCTACCACCAGCAATATTGCTGAAGTAAGCATATCTTTTGGGACTTTTTAACAATGGATGCTACTAGATTTTTGGAGGTATCTGAACGTATGTCTGTTCCACAAATGATAGCTTGTCTAGCAGTATGAATAAATTTTCTGTGATACAGTATGGTGCACCTCTAAACTGAAAAGGAAATGGTGATTTTGCCATGTTGCTTTTTAAATTTTTGTTGTTACTGAAAACGTGCTCTAACTAGAACCCAAATAAATCATTATTTCAAATATTCCTCCATTAATAAGAATAATTTTTGATCAATTTTCAATAATTTTGTACCAAAGATTCAGGGAGTTTGTATTTGAATGGAAGCAATAAGATATATTCCAGATAAAAAAAACCAGGTTTAGATAGTTTCATTCATTCAGGAGATAATTTAAGTATCATTTATTACTTATTTCTAACTTTAAAAAGCAGATTTAGATAGTTTCATTCAGGAGACAATTTCAGTATCATTTATTATTATTTATTTTTAATGTTTGTGAGTACCCAGTAGGTATATATATTTATGGGCTACATGAGATATTTTGATATGGGCATACAATGTGTAATAATCACTATTATGTACTTTTAACTTAAAAGTTAAAACAACAAAAATGAACCTTTCCAGTTCTGGAAATGACAGGTGATACTACGTGAAATTTCTCTTGCTACAAAAACATAAAACATACCAAATTTGCTAGGAAAAAATCTTCATGTTAAAAAAACAGTGATAATTAAGTAATAGCTGCTTGGGGTTTTAAAGGATGCTTGTCTCAGCAATTGGGAGATTGACTAGATGTAATTCCCACAGAGAGACAAGGGGTAAAGCTCTTGGACAAAGTGATGTGGGAGCTGGAGTTGAGATCTTATACATAAAACTACGCTCTGAAATGATTATAATCTCACTGGAAAAGTGGACAAAGCAAAGTTTGTCTTAAAACACCAAGCAATAAGTATTCATGTATGTTTCTGCCTAATCATCGGGAGGCATATGGAGGGAAAAGGAGAAATTTCCTTGAGAATTAACTTTATTTCACAAACATGAGAGTCTAGAATTTATAACACCTAAATTTAGGAAAATGTCTTAAGAAAATAATTACCAAAATAAAAATAAATAATTAGCAAAAGAAAATAATTACCAAAAATAATAGGACCAGGAATATCATTGGAACTCTTGGCAAAAACAAACTTGCAACCATTCTGGGAGCATATTCAAACAAAATATTATGGATGAAATTTACTTAACTATATTAACAATAATAAATATAATAATGCAAGTGGAAAAATACTTGCAAATAAAAGACAATATTTGCAGGTAGTTAGGGAAGCTAAATCAACAAGCACCCTAAGTTATAAAGAAGGTCCAGGTACAGTTAAGTAATAACAGTAGATACATGTATATAGAGAAAGAGCTGATATATCTATTAAAAATCATACAAAATAAATTGCAAGAATGTATTATTACAAATAAAAATGGTTTCTATCTAATAGAAACATAATAAATCGGCCGGGTGCGGTGGCTCACGCCTGTAATCCTAGCACTTTGGGAGGCCGAGGCGGGCAGATCATGATGTCAGGAGATAGAGACCATCCTGGCTAACACGGCAAAACCCCGTTTCTACTAAAAGTACAAAAAATGAGCCGGGCGTGGTGGTGGGCGCCTGTAGCCCCAGCTACTCGGGAGGCTGAGGCAGGAGAATGGCGTGAACCCGGGAGGCGGAGCTTGCAGTGAGCCGAGATTGTGCCACTGCACTCCAGCCTGGGCTACAGAGTGAGACTCCGTCTCAAAAAAAAAAAGAAAAATAATAGATCAAATAATTTACATATTCAGGATGCTTATATACCAAACAGCATACTCTCAGTATATAAAAATAAAATTTAGTCCTAATCTAAAAATTATCAAGTTGTGCTTTTTAAAGATAAAATACTCAATAAAGATCAAGAGAAATTTGAAAAAATAAGTGAAAAAATAAGTTAAAAAATAAGAAAGTTTGTACTACCAGATACCAAAGCA
Organism: Nomascus leucogenys; assembly: GCF_006542625.1. Lineage (NCBI taxonomy): Eukaryota > Metazoa > Chordata > Mammalia > Primates > Hylobatidae > Nomascus > Nomascus leucogenys. Next base: position 81,576,952 of record NC_044383.1, read on the forward strand.
TACTAAAATTCTATAATAATTAAAACAATTCTGTACTTACCCAGGGTCAGAAAGGAACAAAATAAGATCAAGAAACATATAGCACATACAAGCATCTAATTCATTCTTAGCAATGGCACTTCTAATCAGTGAGGAAAAAGTAAAAGGAAGCCAAAGAATTGCACTGAGGTAATTTGGAAACAGATTGTTAAAACCGATCCCTTAATTACACCATTTATTCAAAATAGCCTGAATATATTTTTTATGTATCTAAATGGAAGATAATCTGAATAACTACTGGAAAAAGTAAGCATTCCTTTACCATTATCTGAAAAGGGGGAAGGTTTTCTTAGCATAGAAAAAAATCTCAAAACCATAAATTCTTACAATTAAAATAGAAAACTGTTAATGATACCAAAAATAATATTAAGGTAATTGAGAGAAAGAGTGAAACAGAAACACTATATAATACAAATTTAATCACTAAAATGTATAAAGTGTTTCTAAAATCCAGCTAAAGGGAAAAATGAATAAAATGATATCTCCTTGTTATATTCACTTATTAATAAATATATAATCATAAGACAATATATATAATGATATAAATGAATATAATTATAAGGAGTTATCATTTTATTCCAAGATGTTGACAAACAATTTAGAATATGTTTTGTTTTCTTATAAGTAGGTTATGGAGAAAGAGACACTTTCAAATAGTCTCCATGTAATGTAAATTGGAGTAACATTTTGGAGGATAATTTCACAATAATTATCAAAATTAAATTACTCACCTAAGCTGACTCACCCACATATCTACCTAAAAACTGGACGTAGAAGGAGCATCATAAGTAATCTGGAAATGATGTAAATATCCATCATATTACTTGTAAATGCCCTCAAAATTTTACATATGCAAAAGTTATTTTTTTAGAGAAGCATATGTGTCTTATTTAAGAATTTTTATTTGTATGTGATAAAAATTAATTTCGGCTAGTTTAGCCAAGTAAAAGGGAATATTTTTGAGAAAAGAGGCCAGGAATCCATTGGCAGAAATGTAACCTAGGCACTTGAGATACTTAAACAAAAACCTGAAAGATTAAAGCACAAAGTTACCATTTTATTTCTATTCTCCTGATTTTCTGTGCATGCAGAACTGGAAAACAGCTTTCTCTGTTTCTTAGTCTACACGAAAGAATAAAGCTTCCTATAGCTTCTGAATTCACTTATTATAATGTTTAACACCTACATAGACTAAAGTGCTATCCCAATTATAAATTTACAGAAGACAAAATTAGATTGCCCTAGTTTAAGACAGCCATCCACTTAAAATACAAGACACTCAGTGCATTTAAGTTTCACCCCTGTAAATGGAAGGAGTCATTCCAAAGAAGAAGGAATCATTATGATTTTGGCATCAACCTCAATAAATAAATGTTTAAAAGAGTGCATGTGTGTATGTGTATATGTATGTGTGTGTGTTTAAAACTGGAGATTTTTTTATTCCTGATATATTCTGTTTTCTTTGTAAAGTAAGCATCTAATTCATCCAAAGCAAGCCAGTGCTTATGTTAAAGTAGGAGGCTCAAGAAGAAAATTAAAATATTGAAGTAGCCTTTGAATAATTGGAAAAAAAATTTATTAGGTAAATGGTTTGTTCAGTGGCACTTATACTCCAATTTCAGGAGGTTGAAGTCATTCATTCATTTATCTCTAAGTAACTGGAATGCCATATTTTACTATTTTCAATAGAAAGCCTACTCTAGAATTAATGAATATCTGTGAAAATGTTACAGTTGATCTAATGTTGAAGTTTGGTCAAAGATTTGGCAAAGGCAATTGAGTGTGGAGAAAAGGGAGTCTATGAAATGCATATTAAAAACTAGGTTTAGTGGGAAAACATAAAATAAGGCTCAGATTATTTAACGATTAAAGGACAAGTCAAGGGACTGGGAAGTTTTAATGAGGTCAAAGTGCACTTGTTAAGAGTGTCAGGGATGAGAACCCTGGAAGAAAAAATGGTGACGGACAAAGAGTTGGCAGCTGAATTTAAGATTTCAAAGTGGAACACTTCCCACTGATGTCAAGATTCTTAGTGGCTTTGGCAGGCATTGCCGAAATGCAGTAATTATAAAGTTCATAACAATCAAGAAAGTCAATGAAGTTTGATGTCAGCCCATTAGATTTTTTATAAATTTGAACATTAAACTTACTAAAAATAGGACTTGCGTGTATGTATTTTAAATGTCAAAGGTAACACTGATAGTAAAACATCTGATTCTACAATCCTATTCTTTATACTGAAACTCTCTGCAATCTTTCACTTACATCCTTTGATCAGACTAATCAAGCTTAACTGGACAGCTGAATTAATAATTATTTTGATAATTAAAGAGTCTGAAAACTTTTTTAATATATTAAGCTTCAGATATTAATGAATCCTAGGTGAAAAGGAAAATATTTAGAATAGAATAAATCATTATTCAAGAATGTCTATAATAAGTCTTATCAATTATTTAAAATATCTTAAAACCACTTAGACTCCATTTTTACCGATAAATTCTGGAATATTTAATATATATACCAATTTATATATATATATATATCATTCATTTTTACTGTCGTCAAATCAAAACATTACTTTTAACTCTCATATATAATCGTATTTTAGACAAGTTAAAAATAGCCATAAGTTAAAAACAGAAAAAAGATTTAGTTTCATAAAAGTAAGCTCAGTTCTGTGCCTCTCTATTAGTGAAAAGATAATACACAGAGGCTTTACCATAAGAGGTCCTTTGGGCTCCATTCTGAGATATTCTGTTGAACTGGAAAAAAGAAACTGGTTTTTCTGTGTTTCTAGTTATAACCTCACTTAGGTAGCCTCAAAAGATTTACCAAACTCTCTAGCAGCCAGTGTTTTAGTGGTCCTGGTGTATTTGGATATTTTTGGTAATATTAAACAGCATTTGGATAGCCTTTAAATACTTTTGAAATAATATTATGCTCCATAGCAGTGCATTTCTTCTTTTTCAGTATTTATAAACTGTAGCTTGTGCTAATGTATTATTATCATTGTTATTATTGAGACAGAATTTTGCTCTTGTTGCCCAGGCTGGAGTGCAATGGCGCCACCTCGGCTCACTAAAACCTCCACCTCCTGGGTTCAAGCGATCCTCCTGCCTCAGCCTCCCTTGTAGCTGGGATTACAGGTGCCCGCTGCCATGACCAGCTAATTTTTTGTATTTTCAGTAGAGATGGCATTTCACTATGTTGGCCAGGCAGGTCTCGAGCTCCTGACCTCAGGCAATCCACCCTCCTCAGCCTCCCAAAGTACTGAGATTACAGGTGTGAGCCACCGCGCCCGGCTTATGCTAAAATATTTTTACATAACTTTTATTTCACAAGGCAATAAAACCAGCATTTCTTATTGTGCATTTTCCCCTTCATTTAATATATACCATGTTTCTGCTGGTCATCTTGATGTAATATTCATTCTGATTTTTTCCTCACTCAATCATGTTACTATTTTCATGTTAAACTTATATGACCATTCTAGTTATTCATATGTATTCATTCTCACTTTCTTATTCTTTCACAGACTGTCTTTCCCTTATGCCTTTTACTACAGGTACCTAACCTTTTCGTGATTTTGCCTGTATTTTGGTTACTCCTACCACATCTCAAAGCACCCAAAACAACATCAACAATTGACTTAAATATTAACTTCTTATTATTTTTTAAATAACTAACTGGGTTGACTCAATTTTTTTGCTTCACTTGGTTTTGGCTAGGGCCACTAGGAACGCTGGAGAGTCCAAAATGGTCTTACTCACTTGGATGGAGTTTGGTGTTGACTGTGGGGTAGAAGCTCAGCTAGGGCTACTGTCTATGTCCTCATTTATACTCAGATGAAATAGAAGGAAAAATATACCTGACTTATGTAAAAGGAAACATCATATTGAGAAACAGCCTATGGAATGGGAGATTGTTGCAGTCACCTCTGGGAACACAATTTACCAGGACCTACTTAATCAGTGTGGCTAGCAGAATTCTAAGATCATTCTCAAAATTCTGTCCCCTAGGCATACACACCCTAAACAATCTCCTCTCCTTGTGTGTGGCTGGGAACTGTGTAGAAGATGGGGTAGTAACTCTGCTGATTAGGTCGCATCGTAAGGCACAGGTAATATGATAGTCATTTTTGTGATTATGTTGTGTTTATGATTCCATCAAAGTTGAACAGAGGGAGATTCTCTTGCTGACATTAAAGAAGTAATCTATGATATTATGAGAGGCCACATGGCTATGACCAAAAGGCAGCCTCTAGAAGCTGAAAGTAGCCCCAGTTTGAGACACAGCAAGGAAATGGGAACCTCCAGTCCTACAACTGCAAGAAACTGAACTGTAATAACAAAATGGATGATCATGGAAAATGATCCCTAGCCTCAGATGAGATTGTAGTCCTGACCAAAACCTTAATTTTAGCCGGGTGAGAACCTGAGCAGACAGCCCAATTACCCACACAGAACCTGATCCATAAAAATGGTGAAATTTAAAAATTCATGTTTTTATGTTGTTAAGTTTGAATAAATTGTTACATAGCCATAGAAAGCTAATACAATAATGGAAGACAAATGATTAATTTCTTTAATTTTCAGATTCAAGTACACATCTTCAAACAACAAACTTTAGTATTTCATAAATTTTCATCCTGGACTTGAGTGTTCTCTTTTTCTAAGTCTTCACCATTTGCTTCCATCTCACCAGAATATAACTCCATAAATGCTAAGCACATTCTACTCCTCACTCATGTTATTTCTCTCCTTTTCATATTTTGCTATTACATTAAATAATATTCTCAAAACTATTGTATTGGCTTGGTTTTGTTGCAGCTTGACCTCTTTTCTCATCAAGAGGGGTAGATATTTTCTACCATATATGTTTATGAATATTGTGAAATCGAATGGTTATACTTTTTTCTTCATTGCCACTTGCAAACTGTTATACATCCAGGCTTTAGTAAAAGTACTATCTCTTAAGAGATTCTTACATTCTCAGCCAAGTAACTTTCTGCCCCTCTGCATTGCCAGCATTAATTATTTTGTGTCACTGCTCTTAACATTTTAAAATTTGGTTCACACTTCATTCTAACCCTATCAAAATTCTGTGCGATGTGTCTATCCAACACATTTGCTTCATAATTTCTTCATGTACTCAGCTCCAGACATCTTCACCTCTGCAAACGTTCATTTCCATGACCACTCCCTGGATTTGCATACTTCTGAATTCATTCAAAATTTCAAATATATTTACTTTTGACTTCAACCCCACTATTTTCCACTAAACAAGATATAATCTTGTTGCACTGACATTGCTAAGGGATTGCCTAGGTCTAGGTCCAAGAAGGCTCACCATGTTTGCATTCTAGCCAGGGAGAAAGGTGAAATGGAAGTGAGGCCAGTCCCTTTCTTGAAAGAAATTCTATTTTTCTTTACCATTTTAGTTGTGTCTTGAAAGAACACAGCACAGTCGGTGCAATTGTATTACCACATTGCATTAATTGACTATGGCCCCAGCAGCTCTAAAGGAATAAATTTTGAGTGGCTATGCATCCAGCTAAAATGTTGGGATTGCCTTACCAAGGGAAGGAAGATGTTAGGTAACATTTTTAGTGTGCTCCAGATGGTAATCAAAGGAGTGTTCCTACGGTTTCAGGGACTCTAAGGGCATTATTATCTGTTTTCATACAATACAATTCAGCAGGTAATAAAGAAACTGAATTGGTAGCATTTGATTTACATTACATTTTAAATTCAAAATTGAGACTCATGATTTAACAAATATGTATAGAGCTAATGGAAGGAATGTTATAAGTTCATACTGCTTCAGTAATCCCAGGAGGTAAAGTCATGACAGTGAGTGAACAGAGGCTTAAACTGCTGCTGTTTTCAGCCTTGGCAGGTGTCTATAATTCTCCAGCTTGCCATGTAATCAGAGGAACAAGTAATTTAGAGTCAGATAAATCTAAATGCTAATAATCATCACAGCTCTACTACATATTTAGTTATTTAGCCTCTTTGAATTTATTTTCCTCATCTGTAAAATAGAGATAATTGTCATTTCAAAGTTGTTAAGAAGATTAAAGATAAACATGTAAAAAGCCCATTGGTGTCTGGCACAGAGAAGAAACTGTAAATGATTTACATTATCATTAGTATTTTATGTGCTGCCCCTGTCTTTGCACATAAATTGTTACCATCTCTTCCACTGCTTTATATCTGCCAACCTACTCTTTGCCAGGACCTTCAAAAGTTCAGTCAATCTTAATTTTAATAATCCAAAATCATTTAGAAATACACTAGACTTTCTGCCTATATTGTGGTAAGGCAAAGCATCAAATTCACTTAACTAGCAGAAATTGGTGTCTAATATGTTTTTTTCCTGATACCCTGATACTTTATTCACCCGATCTACTACTAGACATCCCTCTCAAAAAAACTCTTGACTTTCTCCTGTCCATTTCCCATTCACAACCCTATAAATCTCAGTAGATGACCTTACCTCCTACATTAGAAAGGACAATACCCAAGTTAAATACGAATTTTCACATATATTCTTGTCCACTCCTCAAAATCCATTTCCTAACATTCTTTCTAGGATCAATAAAAAAAAAAACAATTACCACCACCACCACCACCACCACCAAAATAAAAAATTTCCTACCCTGAAGGCCAATCCCTGCACACACACTCTTAATCCTATTTTTCTTCACCATTTTTTAAGTTATGAATTTATTTTTAAGTGCCTACAGTAAACAAAGTGAAGATAAATTATGAAAAGAACCTAGGCTCTGCCCTTGAAGATCTTCCAAAAATCAGAAAGGAAGGGGAAGGGTAAAATTATGGGATAAACACAAACACTCACTCATAAGTGCAAATAATAACAACAAATAATTACATACAACCCTCCCTCCTTAACAAGAGGTGGGTGACTTATCTATTCTAAGAAACATGAAGTATTCTGAGAAAGTTATAACTTGTTTGGAGGCATATCCTACAGAGAGAAATAAATAGCAGAACCCAATGCTTAAATGAGTTTCTTCTCTTACTAACGGAGGCTACCTTTAAGAAATATCAGCCTTTACATTTTAGTGAAAATGTATTCTGGCGTTAAGAATTCCAAGCATCTCAAATGTATGAAGGTTACATTCAATAGAATTATTAACAACAATAAGAGTTTTAAATATATGACAGAACAAAAAGAAATGAAGTACTATAATTTTATAAAATTACAAAACAACAGAGTTAAACTCAGAAAATAACTGACAAGCCAGATTTTCTTTAATAATAAATTTTCTATGATGTAATTGCATAAGTAAAGTATATCCCCAAACAAAGAGGCAAATTGATTTTAAAGGTCATAATGGTGCTTTGTATTTTTATCTTGCAGATACTAGAAAAAATGTTAAGATTGATGATGTGTTCTGATATTCCATTAATCATAGACAAATAAAAAATACACATTGCTATTTATCAAGTAACAAGAGATTAACCTGAGCAAGTTTATGGTCGTTTTATTTGAGAGGGCATTTAAGATTTACAAAATCTGAAACATACTTTTAATGATTATTTTTTACCATGAGAAAGAGCAGTGAAAATGGAAAACTTTGGCAAGATTTCACCGAGGTTTAGTACATTAAAATATTAGCAAATTGAGTAACTTCAGCAAATTAAAATCATCTGTGTCTGTAGATTTATTTCTCTAAGAAGTTTTTCAGCATGTAATTTCTTTGTGTGTATTGAAAAAAATAGTTGGATCTCATTCACCTGATATGGAAACTGAAAATCCATGAATATTGTTTTACCCATTATTTTCCCCCATTATATTAATTCTACTAATGAGGTCAGAGTTTGACATTTTAAGTTAAATGAGGCTATTAGTGACAGTAGTATTTTGGTATATATTCACTTTGTGTATTTTTGTGAAGTAAATCTTTTAAAAAATACGCACTCATTTTACATCACGCTTCAAACCAGTTCACAATTCTGGGACTCCGCAATGCACTGGAAGCCTTCTTTTGTCACCCAGAGGCTTTTGTAAATCTGTGTGTGTGTGTGTGTGTGTGTGTGTGTGTGGTGTGTGTGTGTATCTGTGCATTTGTAAAGCCTTAAGAAAAACACCACAAATGCAAATGCAATAATTAATATCCTTTTACGTGAATGGTGACTAATATGTTTCCAGAATGATGGGTAGATGAAAGAGCAAAGAGAACATAGATACTTGGGTAATTAGTCAATTTGTCCAAACTAGTTTTTCCTACTCATAATCTCCAAATTTTTTGTTTTCTTCCGTACATTAGTGGTGAGTAGCAATTACGAAATAAATTGTACCTGGACATTTGCCAGGTTTATGACTTTCCACTAAATATACACATACATACACAATACACATACACACATATATACATATAAACCAACAAAAATATATATATACACATTTTATATATATACATATTTGTATATATACACATACATATGTATTTTTTTCAAGAAAAGCAAAACTTTGATTAACAAAGCCAAGCACTTTCCATATCTTGCAAGATGCATCTTCAGGTCAGATGCCATTCTGAACCTTTGGCAGCTCTGTGCTCCCTCAGAGCAATGGGCACTACTATCATAGCACCATGTGCCAACTGTAACACAATCTAAATATAACCACTTGTGGCATTGTTCATCCCTCATCATGAGTTGCTTTTTGTTGTTGTTTTGTTTTTGTTTTTGTTTTGTTTTATTTTTGAGACAGAGTCTTGCACTGTTACCTAGGCTGGAGTGCAGTGGTATGATCATAGCTTACAGTAGCCTCAATCTTCCAGGCTGAATCGATCCTCCCCCCTCAGCCTTCCAAAGTGCTGCAATTAAAGGCATGAGCCACCACATCTGTCCTGACTATGGGTTCTGTGTTACCCCAAGATCTCTGAGCCTAGATCAGTGCACATAGCATAAGGTAATTTCTTAATATATTTGAATGAATAACCAAGCTATGCTCCAAATCTAGGTGTACCAGGGAGGAGACTGAATTAAAAATAAGTACAAAGAAAACTGTCAGAATTCAAGGAACATAGAGAAGCCAAACATTAACACAAATTATTTTTTTCAAACTGGGGAAAGTTTTAGAAGTAAGCACACACACAGAAGACGCAGGCAATGTGCCAAAATTATGGCAGAAATAGAAATTATAAACAAAAAACAAGCATTATAACAAACATTTTAATACTCTTCCTGCTGAAGAAGTATCTATAGACCAAATTTTAAGAGGATAGAGAGCATAGTTTACTTCTATGCAATAACTCTTCAACTTTGAAAATTATTATTTCAGCAAGTTTATACCTAAGTAAGAAAAATAAAATGGTCCAGTATGGGTTAGTCAGTATACACATATCATCACAATGGGAAAACTCAAAACACAATAGCTACAGCATGACTTACATGTGACTTCAAAATTACAAGCAACTCAATATTTGCCTAGGTGTTCAATCAGGAAGGCATGGTCTGCCTTGTACAGGGAAGATGTCAGAATACGTTACAAGCATACCATAGGGTTTTCGCTGCAGAACACATGGCGAAATGTGTCTCCATCCTTATCTTCAAGGCCTAACCTTTGATGACACAGAAATTCCGGGAAAAAAGGACAGCAAACTTTCTCCAGTGTTTGGATTGAATCTCTTTGGGTTAAACTATTATTCAAAGAAGCAAAAATATAGTCCATTCTCTGAAAAGTCACACCAATTTGTAACTGATCTGGAAGATTTCCACTGATAAAATAAGTGTTTCAGTTATATATTTTAGGCACAACCAGAGAATTTTAGGGATAATCCTGATATCTTTACACAGTTCTCCACCTTCATACCATATCTGATATCTGGAATAATGAAGGGAGAACCAAGGACAACCACTCAGAGTAGGGGGTCTCTGAGGTTAGGCAAGAAGGAACTCTTTCACCAAAAGACTCATCATGCAATGATGTCTGTATTAGTTGGGATAGGCTAGGTTATGCTGAGATAATGGATAACTCTGAAGCCAATATGGCATAAAATAATTAATGTTTATGTGTACATATGTACATCACGGCTTGCCTAGGGATTTTTCTCAATGACCTAAGCTTGATGATGTATCCAACATCTAAAGCATTGCTTGATGCTATGGTAGATAAACGTACATGGTGAATTGCACATGGGCTTTCAAAGGCTTTTGCCTAGAAGTGAGACATATCACTTTCATTAACATTTAACTGAAGTCAGTTACATGACCATACATAACTTCAGGAGGGGCCAGGAGGTACACTCTTACCAGCTGCTTAGATAAAGAATGGGAATACTGGTAAATATTCCAAAAGTTATCACAGTTTATAATTGTAAATAACATCTTTTCAATTCTCTTTTATATTTTAGGGAACTGAAAAGCAACCTAAATATTACTTAAAGGTTAAGAGAAGCAATGATTTTACATGCTGCACTTTAATAAGCAAAGATCATAAGACCTCACCTAAAGCTGAGAGCATAAATTTTCCCACTATTGATGATACATTTTGGAAGTGTTGATGTTATTTATTCATTCCAGAAATATAATTTGAAATCTCTTAGATAGTAGTTTTGAAAACTACTATTACAGATGAAATGGTTAACCAAATATTGAAAAACTATTTTTAAAATAATAAAACATTATTTAATTTAAATATCACTTCTTCATCTTAAGACTCTTTTCATTCATGTAAAAAAAGCATTTAAAAGCAAAACCAACAGAGAAAATTTGTTTTAAAATATTGTTCTCGGTTCCTAACAAATTATCAGTAATCTTCTTGCCAAATCCATTTGTCTCTTTTCAGTTTTTATGCTATTATCTGTAATAGACCTTCTTGACCATTATTCTTTCTGTAACTCTCCACCCTTGGCTTTCATTGGCATGGTTACTTGTGTTTTTCCTTGTGCCTCTGGGTTGGTTCTTCTAAGACTCCTGTTCAGGCGCCTCCTTTTTGTCCCTGTTTCTCAACATTGGCATCAACCTAGCACCACCCACTGTCCTCTTTCTTTCAACTGTCTCACTATTGATGGCATGATGGAATGATGGACGGATGGCAAACTCCATCCTTCTAGTTTCATGTATGTAACCAACATCTGATGATGGGCCCCAAATCTAGTTTTCCAATTCTGAGACATCTCTTTACATTCAGATTCATATTATAAATTGATTGCTGGATAGCATTTTATAAACAAACCTCAAGAATGTAACAGTAAATCATTCAAAAGCTGAACTAATTTTCTCCCTCTATACCACAGACCTACTTCTAATTATTTTATATAGACATATTAATAGATATCAGCATCACATATCTAGAAACTTTCAAATTATTCTTAGATCTTTCTTTACCCTCTTCCCCTAAATACACACCCATTTGTTTACCAGGTTCTCTAATGCTTAAATTTAAAATGCTCATTGATTCTCATGAATTTCCTCAGCAGTCCTCCTCATCAATCTTTTGGTCTCTGATGTAGATTAAGATTTTTTCACTTGGAAATGCTTTTAGCATCTTACAAAGACCGCCATATCTCTATGCACTGTTTTGCCTAGTGTATTTTTCACATGTATTTTCTTTTCCTTCCTTTCTCTTTCTTTCTTCCTTTCTTTCTCTTTCTTTTTCTTTCTTTCTCTTTCTTTCTTTCTTTTTCTTTCTTTCTTTTTTTTTTTTGACAGTGTCTGGCTCTATCACCTAGGCTGGAGTGCAGTGGTGCAATCTTGGCTCACTGCAACCTCTGCCTCCCGAGCTCAAGTGATCCTCCCATCTCAGCCTCCTAAGTAGCTTGGACTACCACGCTTGACTAATTTTTGTATTTTTTGTAGAGACAAGGTTTCACCATATTTCCCATGCTGGTCTCCATCTTCTGAGCTCGAGCAACCTGCCTGCTTTGGCCTTTCAAATTGCTGGGATTACAGGAGCAAGCCATTGAACCCAGACTGTATTTTCCTGAAGACGAAAGTGACCATGTCACCGTCCTGCAGAACATTTTCAGTAGTTTCCCTTCTCAAAGTCCAAACTCTTGAGAATGGCATAAGATCCTCCACAGTCAGAGCATGAGCTTATTTACCAGCTGTGCCTCTTTTCAACAGCATATACCCAGTACTCCAAGATACTGAACACTTTCTTCTGCCATAAAACAGTGGTCTTCAAATATTTACATGGATAACAATCACCAAGGCAGTTTGACAGAAGTGTAGTCTTTGGCCCCATCCAGAGATACTGTTGTAGATGTCTGGGGTAAAAACTAGGTATCTGTAGTTTCCATACATCACTAGGTGATATAGTGCAGGTGGTCTATGGATGGTAATTTGAAAGTTTTGCTTAACATATTTTGTCATAAAATTTTTGTCCCATTTCTCTGCCTGGAAATTATTTACTTTCCTTTTTGTCCCAGATGAATGCCTACTCATTCTTCCAGAACCATCTGTGTGATACCCACTTCTAATTTATTTCACCTTAATTAGTTGTCTCCTACTTTTTCTTTTATATAATTTGGTTATATTTTTATTTTAATAATTTCCATATTTTTCACCATTATTTTGCATATATGACTCACCAACTGTATTGATAACCCTTGATGGCATCTTCTTTTCAGTTATATTCAAACATAAGTGTTTAATATCTATTTGTTGTATTTAACTGAATATATTCTATTTTTCTGTGGATTTTATTTCTAAAGGAAAGCACTATGCACCAAAGAAAATAAAATGCAAAAACACCAACTGAATGTTCTTTGTTATGTTTAAATAAGACACTTTATCAGATTTGCAGATGATGCTTAATGTATTCAACAGATGACAGAGCAAGATTCAAATATATCTCAGCTGGCTGAAGTACTGAAATAAAATTTGTATGGATAAACATGTAGTACCATATTTATGTTTTAAAATATCAGTTGCACAAAATCTAGATGTGGGAGACATATCGAGTAACAGTTCATGTGAAAAATAATTGGAGGTTTTATCTGATGACAAAATATGACCCAAAGTACTATTTGACTAGTAATGAAGCTAAAGCAATTTTAATCTGCACTCATAAAAGTTTGGTGTCCCTATCACAGGACATAATGGTCCCTCTGTGAGCTACAATGATGAGTTCAAATAGTAGATGTTATGTTGAGTCTGTGCCACCATACAGGGATATTTACAAACTAGAACTGTGTCTAGAGCATTAGTAGAAGAATATGAAAATAGGTTGGGAATGGTTACTTGACAAATTGTTGAAGGGACTGCTTAGAAAGAAGATAAAATGAAGAATGGCATCTGTCCTCAAATGTGTAAAACAGTATCACAGAGAAGACAGATGCATGCTGGAGTTGCCTCAGAAATAAGCACTGGAATTATCCTAGGGAGGAAAAATTTAGCTCAGGATTAATAATTTTTGGTTGAATTTGTTCATTGGAATAAAGTATCTCCTAGAGTAACACATTTCCCATTCTTGTAGATTTTTTAAATTTTATTTATTTATTTATGTATTTATTTATTTATTTATTTATTAGGTGGAGTCTGGAGTCTCACTGTGTCACCCAGGCTGGAGAGCAGTGGCGCAATCTCACCTCACTGCAACCTCTGCCTCCCAGGTTCAGGCAATTCTCATGCCTCAGCCTTCTGAGACACTGCACCTGGCTAATATTTGTATTTTTAGTAGAGACGGAATTTCATCATTTTGACCAGGCTGGTCTTGAACTCGAGACCTCAAGTGATCCGCCCACCTCAGCCTCTCAAAGTGCTGAGATTGCTGCCATAAGCCACCATGCCTGGCCCCATCCTTGTAGATTTTATGCACACCTGTCACCAAAGGTAATGTGTCTGTACCACAGAGAATCTAGTATCAAATGATCTTTAAAGTGCCTTTTACTCTAAGATTCTTCTTTGTTTGTACGTTTAAGGTCAGTTTTATTGAGGTATGACTTACATACAATAAAACTTACCTTTTTTTATGTGGACAGTTTTAAGAGGTTTGATAAGTGTATATTTCCATGTATATATTATGTTACCCCTATTACAGTGAAGATATAGAATATTCCTATTCTCTCCACATTTTCTTATGCCCCCATTTAGTAAATGCTTACACCACTTCTACCACCTGACAACTCATTTGATTTTCATGCCTACAACTTTGCCTTTTCCATAATGTAACATAAAGAGAATCATATATAGTGTTGCTTTCTTTAAAAATATCGGTGGGTGAAGGAACAAAGAAAATTCAGCATATAGGTATGCAACTGAGTACTATTCAACTATAAAAACGAATGCAACCCAGCTCTTTGTAGTAACATGGATGGACACTGAGGGTCAATGTGTTATGTGAAATAAGCTCTTTCTTTGAGATAAAGACAAATATCACATGTTCTCACTTATATATGGAAGGTAAAAACTTGATCTCATGGAGATAGTAGAGTGCTGCCAAGCTTTTTTTTTTGCATATTTTTCAAAAATTTTTAAAGTTCTTACTAAAATTTAATCATTAATTTTAAATAAGTCATCCCATAATCAACTGTCTGTAAAAGTGCTCTCCAGCTAAATGAACTCATCCAGACGGAGTTAATCACACTCTGGTCTAATGCAAGCTCACAAACACACAGACAGACACACACACACCCCATTTCATACACTCTTACGGGGAGAAGTACCACTGCTGTTGTCATCTTCATATGTGGGATTCTTTCTCACAGTTATTTCTTAGATTTCCTCTCTCTTGGTCTGACACCCAGTGATAACAGGAGAGTACACAGTAGTGCCAGAGGAGGAGGCTTCTTCTCTCCCATGGATCTCATGATGCTAGTTAGCTTAGTCCTTGCATAAAATGGGTCTATTTTCTTTGTAGCCATCACCCTTTCATCTTCTTGAAACATTTTTTTTGTTTTATTTTCCACCCCTAACTGAAACTTTCCTTAATAAAAAATATTTGAGCAAAAGTCTGAAGTTTCTTGGATCATTAATTACATTCATTATATTAGGCGACTGAGAATTGCTATAACAGGTTGGAAGACACATAATCTGGGAAACAGGGTTTTTGTGGGAGATCTGCTGTGGAATGTGTGGCACTTTAGAACAGCAGGAAGGTACACAGGATGGCATGGGGATAAGGTCAAAGAACAAAGAACAAGAATCACTAAAGAGCTTTCTATTTTATGGAGTACTTTGCAAATATTGTATCGTTGAATCCTTATAATGATGCATAAAATCGAGGATGATTAAGCCTTTTCTGCAGTTGAAGAAAGAGCACTGAAGTAACATGGTTAAAGAGACATTGCTGCTAATCCAGGACATAGTAGATGTGAAATCAGAACTTTCCATTCTAAATCATTCATTCAGTCCATTCATTCCCCAGTTATATGCTTATGTCATTTCCATAATCATTTTATAAGCTTTGCTTGAAGGATAAGGAAACAAGGGCTCTGAGAGTTAAGTGAAATTTCTTAGGAAAAAATAATAAAGAAATTTTAGTGGTGGAATTTTAGTTCACGTTTATTCATTACTGTTTCTGCTCTATCTTCACAATTCAATAAGTAGGAAGTGGTACTCTATATTTTGTCTGTCACATTTACCTTTTTACCATTTTCCAAATTTGAAGATAATTCCTAGAATAAAAGGGTCATGTAGTACTATTCTGAAAAATTAGAGTCATTCCCTTCCACTTTTTTCTTCTGCCACTCTATATTGTCTGCTTAGCCATGCTTTGCTCCTTCCTTTGCTACTCTTGGATTACTCTTTATTTCCCAGCAGTTTTCTCATTGTGATATAAAAAGCTTGCTAATATATGAACATATCATGTATCAAGACTAGTGGAAGTGTAATATAGTTGTTAAAGATTTGGTGTCAGCCAGTGCGCAGTTTGATTCCTGTTCTGATCTCTCTGATGTTAGTAAGTCATGAAAGCCTGAGTAAGTCTCCAAATTCTACATATTCTAATTTGGAAACTAAAGATATTAATAACTCTTTTATAGCATATAGTATCATTATCATGAGTGGAGGAAATTATGCCTGTAAAAGTATTTAGTACAGTGCCAACCAATGGCAATGCTCAATAAATATTAAATGCAGTAAAATGTCCTAGGTGATTCTGTTAATTTGCTGTGTTGGTCAGGTCAAATTATGCCTACCTGGAAAAAAAAAAAGACATCAAATAAATATTTTGAAAGTATTTTCTATTTGTTTTAGACAAATAAGTTCAAGAAATTGTGGTGAAAAAAGTCTCACAATGACATGAAGTCAAATCTGGGGATTAAATTCAGAACCTTAAGCCTTTGTTTTGCATCTAAAACGCAGACATCCAAGAGAAACAGGAGAGACAGCAATGTAGCCCAGTAACCTAATAATGCACTACTGAACCCTTCTAGCGCTGCTAATATATTTTCAGTTTCAGATGGCTTTAAAGTAAATTTCTCAAATGCACTTCAGTCTGGTTAGATACACAGCATGACAATTGCTATGTAGAAAAATCAGTTTATGGTTCATCAGATCTGTATTTTAGCTATGTGCAGAATGGCTGCTGTACTCACTCATGGCTCCGTTTAAAGACTTGGCTGTTAGACGTTTATACATCCGTTAATTAGCAGCTAGGCATGATTTAAAAGATAATGTTCCTGGCGTTCAGCATATATGAAGCAGTAAACAGCTTTTGTGGAAGATTAAATGCTTTAGCAAATCAGAGACATTTGGTGACCCCCAGCAGCCATTTGTTGCCAGAAAACTGCAATGCTACAATTATTGTGCCAGGGGGAAAACATACTCATCCAATAGCACAACAAACAGAAGAATGCATTTGAATTTGCCTCTTGTATGCTTGGAAATATGACTCCTTTCTTGTTTATTTTTTATTTTATTGATTGAATTTCATTTGAAGAGAAGTTTATATTTATAGCCAAATACAATGTACTTTAACATACCTTAGATTGAAAGGACTTAACAGTTCTAGGGATCAATGTATGTTTACAATTAAGAAGTTAAAAATATGTGGCTAATGTGAAAAATTATAAATTTTTAAAAATTTCTCTTATAAAATTAAATATAAATCTGTAGGATACTTACCTATTGCTATCAATAGACTGTTAATAAAATTTTGGATTTTATACAATGCCAACCATATATTCATAAATACAGTATCTTTACAAAAATCAAAACATATTTGGCTTGTTATATGGAAAATAATAAGAGAAATTAATCCAAATTGTTGCTTGGAAAAATCTGACTACTAACAAATATATTTTTATGTTAACACATTAAAAAATTTGAAAATTTTAGATTTATATAAAACTTTTTATATATCAAATTTACAAATCAATATCTTCCTAATAAAAATTGTATATCTATTTATAATTTTATGTATACATATAATTTCTAAATTAATTTATTTATACATATATAATATGTATTCCAATATAAAGACCCACAAGTGTAAACATATTTAAATAAAAACAATATTTTCAAATGCATTTTTCCCTAGATCACTTGATTCTGAAGTTCTCCTATTATTCATTTTCAATTTATTTATCCATGTAAATATATTCTGAATAAAAAATAATTAAAACAATAAAACAACAAGGAGAAATAAATATTTGGCAGGAATAAAGAAGATATTTGATAATGTGTAGTAGTCAATGCATGGAGAAAAGTTCTTTTAATACATATACAAGTCTATGTTCTAGGCTTACTGGAAAAAAATTACATGGTCTAGTAAGCTGGTTTAGCTCTCAATAAGAAAAGAATTTCCACTGTTCTTTCTCCATAATTGGATTTGGTATGCATTGTAAAAGAAACAGCGCCTTTCACTGAGCAGTGTTAGTAACCCATTTTTTAATAATACAAAAGGTTTCTCACACCACGTGTTGATCACCATGAATGCTTGTCTAACCCACTTCTCTCTCCTTTCTCCCAGAGGCATTTTTCTGCAGGCCAGTGTGGTTGTAGATGGGGTAGTGGTAGTAAAAACCTTTAACAGGAATCTGAGATCCTCATTTTCAGTGTTTCTTTTTGATTTTTCTAAGGCACTACTTTTAAATTACCATCAGAATTTTGAAGTTTCAAAATTGCTTTAACGATAAAGGTACATTTTGTGTGGGGAAGTGGAATTCTGCATTCCGTGAAATCTATATTTTTTTGAATAGCTGTTGGGGAAGAGACATTGCAGTAGTTTGAAGCACTGCTTTAATACCTACAGAAAAGCTGCGGATGCACAGAGGCATCTGCCTTCACTGTGACTAAAATGTTTACTTTAGCAAACACTGCTCTATTAAATTTCAAAGTGGTGCTCTTTGAATTTTAAATCGTAAAGGAAACCTGGCCTCCATTCTTGAAAGCTTTGGTTTAAACATAAAAAGGAGAAACTAGCTTTGAAGTTTGAATGAGATGCATGAACTCTCCTTTTTTCACTCAGTTTGAAGAATTTATAGTGCTGGCATGTGTGCTATTTATTATTCTAACTTATGACTTGAGTGATATTCTTATTTCTTTCACCCTTGACCATTTCTACTCTAAAAAAAAATAGGATTTGGGGGTTAATGTAAGCTTCATTTATTATTCTCCAATCAGGAAATGTATCTAACAAAATAATTTTAAACATTTTTCTAAACAAACTACTTTACTGCTCTTTAATGGGCATCTACTTTTTCAAATTATACCTAAACTCCAAGATTTTTATTAGTGCTTTTTGTTCATTTCTCCAGAGTTTACTATGTAAATAAAAGTGAAAACACAGAAAATTTGTATTTTTGGCATAGATGCTCACCTTAATGAGTATTTATTTGGGCAGATGTGTGTTTGCATAATAGAACAATCCATGGACCAGAGATAATTGAGCATTACAATAAGTTATGTCACCTATTTACAAATGGGAGCTATTAACTCTCCACTTTACTTACTTCAATGAACTTTTTAAACCAAATAATTACAGATGCACATTCACAAAATAAGCCTTTTCAGGGTCAGTTCATTTTATCTGCTACGATGAATAATAATCTTGATAGTATTGTTTCTATTTTAAAATGAAACAAACTTTTTGTTATAAAATTTGTCAAGGCATTACTCTTAGCAAGTAAATACTTTAAATAAAATAATTAAAGAATCATAGTATATGGAGTAAAACTTACTAAATTAACTTTAAATTTTCTTTCTGGAAATTCCACATAACATTTAAAGAAAAAAAGGGAGAAAATTTACAGCATTATTCTCATATATTATAACATGTTTGTCTTGATTTAATGACTGTTTCCACCAATAAAACCTTTTCTAAACAGAATACGCTCTTTCCTTACTAAAATAAACAAGAGATGACTAATTTGTCTCTGAATATGGTAAGAAAAAAAGGAGAGCCATTAGCAGTCTCTTTTCTTTTCCCAAATATCTGTCTTATATTCCTTCCTTGATTCTCTCTTGCCTATTTAGGTTAAGAAATGAAAGATAGTTACAGAAACATTCAATATACTTATGAATCAATGAAGCATGGAAAATTCCTTATTAATACAGTCAATTAGCATGGACATTTGCCAATGGGAACTGAGGCTATCTGATAACCTACACAGCCATCCACCCTAGCTAATACATCTCCAATCTCAGGGGAACAAGTGGGCCATAACAAGGAGCTCCAGAGACTGAGCAGCTCTCTTCCTCAGCAATTCACAAACTGCTATTTTGGGGAAGAAGATCTACTAGGAGTGACTTCAGTTATATAAAGTCTAATAAATGCTGCATATCATTTTCTTCTTTTAGAAATTTCATATGCACAATATAGTGTTAGGTCCTGCAGTAAAGAAATCAAAGAACTGTCAAAAACCCATACCCTTTGCCGTATGTTTTGTGATTCTTTGACCTGGTGCCTAGCACTAAGAGTAATAATATCAAGAAGTAACACAATTATAATTTTTATATCCTAATAGCCTCGGCATAAGAATATCTTTGCAATTTCATTTTAACATAAATAACATCTTTCTGAGATTAGAACTATGCAATAATGGGGTAGAATGTCTTATGTGGTAATAAGCTCTCTGTCGTTTGGTGCATTTGGTGACACTCAAGCAAAGACTGGTATTGGTGTAGCAGTTTGTGTGTTAAAAACAAATCTCTGCACTATATTTTGGATACTACTAAACGTCTAAAGCAGTTCAAAATTCTAAAGTATATGATTTTTTCAATGCCTTATGTAAAGTTTGGTTTTCATGCTCATCACTTTGCCTATTAATAAATAATCTAAAAAGGGAGCCATATGAAACATTTTAAATCATAATTATATATGAAGCAAGTCACTATGTATTACTGATATATATTTAAGTACACATAAAAGATTTTTGTCTAATGCTAGTGATTGGAAACTAATTCAAATGATTTAACTTAAATTGTGCATATATAAACAACAGATTAAACATCTTTTGAAACGACAGACATGCATCTGTATCGAAACATTAAGAAAAAGATCCTGAGTTAATGCTGAATAGTTATAGAACACAAACAAATTTTTAAATGCTTTTGTTCTCCCATGCTTTTTTAATAGCATGTCAACTGTAATGTTTAAAATAGTAAACACTTGTTTAATATAATTGGTAATCTTTACGTCCATCTCTGTGAGATATTTAGGAAAGGCTTCAGATATGAATCACATGTGGGCCTTCTCTAAGGATTCTCAACACATGAATCAAGTTAGCTAAAATGCATCTGCTTATGACTAAATGCCGCTTAATGTTACAAATACTCTTTTTCTGAATATTTAGGAATTATTATAATAATGTTATATGAATAATGAGGTGAATTAAAAACCTCTGAACTTCAGAGAGAGAGAGAGAGAGACATACACATTAACAAAAATGAGCCTAGAGGATTCCAATCCCTCTGGTTTAAATAAATACATGAATACTATTGAATGTGTTGCTCTTTGTGACATCAAATGAATAGTAAAGAATAACGTCCTTGATCTACGAAATATTGTAAAGTTTCTATAAAAAGAAAAGATGTTTTTTAACCACACCACAGTAAGTATTTTTAAATCTCCAGATTTCATTGAAAATATCCTAAACAAATGTAGTAACCACTCAGAGCCATGAGAACAAAGGAATCTATTTGAAAGAATAGAAAACCTTCTGAATTAGCACTGTGGAATATCTATGGTGCTTAACTGTAAATTATTTTACACTTTTTGGAATATGTTTGACTTTGCTTAAAACTTGGATGGTTTTTCTGATTTACTTGATTTAAATGAGACAAGATTACTACGTAATGTTGTAAGTCAATCATCATGCAGTCAACTAGGGGGAAAGTGAACCATTCAGAAACATTTTCACATATGTAATTTGTATAAACCATAAGGTTACAATTAAGAAATCTTAGGAATATATATGACTGTGACAACAGCAGTGGTATCAGCCCCTTTTTCTTCTTGCTATAGACAGCAATATCCTCAAGGATAGAAGATTGCCTGCTTTTATTTTATGAGTCAAGAAATTCAGTATTTCTACTCTCAAGGTACTACATTTTTAAAAATGACTCACAATGCATAAGTGTAACAACATGTTACTTTACTCCAAACTTCCATCATCAAAAGTACCTAAATTTGGAGGATTCTACATTAATTCTTTCATGCAACCCTGCCCTAAGAGCTCTCAGCACCTTATGTAGTCATTTTCTACTCATTTCAAATTTTTTATAAAATGAACACATCACAGGAATATTTCTATTCTCAGTAGTTTACAGGATCCAAATAAAGTTGCTCAACTTCCGCATAACTCCCCACCTCACATCATCCTCCATGCAAGTTAAATGTAAATTTTCCATCTGGCCTTTTAAATAAGGACTCTTTCATTGGTTCTTATTATAACTATTTTACTTACAGTCCCACAAACTGTCTTCAGTTTAGATACTTATTTGCCTACCTTGTTAGAGAAATTATGTAAGCATTGATCATTAAACTTCTGAGAGTTCCTTAAAGATTTGCTGTTTGTTTTATCCATAGTTTCACATTAATTTCCTTTCTTACAGATTATCAAAATCATAATGATATACTTTATTAAATAAACAAATACATATAAAGCACTACCATGTGAAAAATACTTTCTTATGGAAAACAAAAAGATAAATAAATCCTGGTTCCTGACTTTGCAGTCTAGAGGAAACAGGAACGTGAAATAATGAAGACATTGATTATAGAAAGAAGACAAAAATCTCCATGATGAAAGAGTCCAAGGGGAAAAGGAGAGATTATTTCCAATTGCAGAATTCTAGAGGAAAGTTAATGTTTCCAAAGGTGACAAAAATATTCTATGGAGAGGGAATCTCCATTATTGGCATGGAGAATCAGTTTCACTGGGATTTCTGGCACAGTAAAGTATCTGCTGCAGTGTCTTCAATCCATAATCAAAACAACACAGATTTCAAAGAACACTGCACTTCATTTATTTTGGAAAACCATTTTTCTCTGAGTTTTCAATTTCTTTCTCTGTAAAGGACATCTTTTCTAATCTATATTCATGAGAACTTCTATAAGTTTGAGTAACAAATGGAATAATGTGCAAAAAAAACTTTGAAAATTACCATTCAAAATAGCAGGCTTTTTTGTCAAACTCTTCATGTATATTTAAGATAGTGATATGGATTTTTGAGTGAAAGTTCTTGAGAAATATAAAATATGAATGTATTACTGATGCATAACTACTTTTTGTATAAAAAGCACCCCAATTCTAGGCAGGGGTTAGAAAATGGACAGACTGTGAAAGTCAGAGAGGTGTTTACTCTCATTTTTTTGTGAACTAACTGGTTACAAAGAGACAAGGGAAGCCCTCTAGATGATCTTTTTTATTCAGAAAACATCAAGTACAGCAGGTCCTCAAGTACTGTTTCATTACACGCCGTTTCTTTATAACATTGATGAGAAGGAAAATTGATTCCCAGTCCAGGCCACTGTCTGTGTAGAGTTCACACATTCTTCTCATGTCTGCGTGGGTTTTCTGCGGGTTCGCTGGTTTCCTCCCACATCCCAAAGCTGTGCATGTTAACTGGCGTTTCTGAGTGGTCCCAGTCTCAGTGAGGGTGGGGGTATGTGAGCCAGTGCTGAGATGGGATGGCGTCCCGTCCACTGCCGGCTCCTGCCTTGGCCACTGGATAGGCTCCGGCCACCCACAGCCCTGAACTGGAATACGTGGGTAAATAATCATCTTACTTACTTTATTAATCTTTCTTAAATGTATGTATAGTTCACTTTAATTTCAATGTTTATTAGTAGAAATGTTTTCATCTTTATTTGGAAATTTGGTGACGTATTTGTGATGAGAAATATGCCATGGGAACTTAATTCTTGTTATATTAATTCATCTATGATAAAATTGGTTTTGTTATACGTTGTTTCACTTAAGTTCACAGTTTCCAAGAAGCTCTCGACCATGTTAAGTGAGGACATACTACACTTCAAAAAAAAAAAGAAAAGAAAAGAAAAAAAAGTCATCTGCCATCCTCTATTTCCTCCCCAGCCTTGTTCTGGGTAAGGGATGAATCTAGCAAGTTTTGCCATTTGACACACACAAAAAGTCAACTTTTTAAAATTTCATTTTTTTTTAATTTTTATGGGTACATAGTAGTTGTATATATTTATGGGGTACATGAGCTATTTTGATACAGGCATGTAATGCATTATAATCATATCAGTGTAAATGGGTATTCATTATCTCAAGCTTTTATCCTTTGTATCACAAAAAATCCAGTTATATTCTTTCAGTTTTTTAAAACTGTGCAACAAATTACTCTTGACTGTAGTCATCCTACTGTGCTATCAAACACTAGATCTTACTTGTTCTGTCAATCTGTATATTTGTAGCCATTAACCATCCCCATTCTCCTCCAACTCACCCTACCATCACTCACCTCTCTATCTCTATGGGTTTGTTTTAATTTTTAGCTCCCGCAAATAAGTGAGAACATGCAAAGTTTGTCTTTCCAAGCCTGGCTTATGTTTAATAACAAATTATGAAGCATGCTTTGAAAGAATATCAATGTAAACAAGCCAGAGTCCAACCACATTCGTTTTTTATGATGTTAAGGTCATTTCCTTGAACCATGTAACTACACTTCTAGCACTACAGTTGACATTCTCTCTGTTAGGACTCCTTAAATGCTCTGATTCACACTGTTCTACATTTTCAACACAAAACAATTTAAATTTCTCTTGTATTTTACTGTTAAAATAATAATTACCCCCTAAAAATAATGAACTATTCAAATGAGTCAATAATAAAGTTACCAATTTAATTAAATAAATGGATTCTAGATATATCAAAATAGACATTCTATTAATCTTTTGTATTTTATTGGTAAGATTATAAGTTTTCTACCAAAATGCAGGCTATAATAAATGTCAAAATCTCTAGAAACTAACCAAAATACAATGAAAATAACATTCAAAATGAACATTTGAAGATTATAGACTCATTCCAATTCATATCAATCATATTTGTAAACTTCTGAAAAATCTAAAGTCCTCAAAATAGTTAAGTGTAATTGACCAACAGAAAGATCATTTGGGGTTTTCCCTTTATTCAGTTCAAGATGATCACATGATGCATTCCAATTTTCAATAGAAACTATTGTGTTAGGCAAACATTTAAATATTAACAAGTTTTCATCAAATATTAACTTTAAACACATTAGAGATCATTTAAATCTAAAAGATACAATAATTTAAAATAATACAGTTATGGTGGAATATAATTAGTGGCACTTAGTAATAAGTGATTTTACTCCACATTACATATTCTAGAGGGAACAGAAACGAATATTTTTGTGTGTGATAAAATTTACCTAAAGTCTGATCAGTGTTTTAGAATTTTCCTCAGCCTTCACAGAATATGTTCTCATTCAGGCACTACTAAGTGTACTGAGAAATTCAAATGTAATTTTTACAATTCTCCAGAAACAAAAATAAGGGAGAGTTCACTAATAATAGTGGCTTACAGCTTAAAATAGTTGTATGCTTGTCAATATTTCTATGTAATTCTGAAAGAGACTAATGTTGGCATTTCACTGAAAATATGTGAGCAAGGATAGTTATTTCCATTTATTATTGTTTTCTACTTCCAAGATTGCAAAGTTCATTTGCAAGCTGTTTGACAAAAACATGGGACTTTCAAATCAAATATTGCAGGAGGAAACACAACCATATTATCATTATTACTTTATAATACATAGTACAAAAGACACTTATTGAAAGCTCAAAGAAATTTAACCTCAAGTCAGCAAAATAAAATTTGACCAGGATCTTACAGTTTGTAAAGTCTTATTTCTAAAAAGCTTCATCTTGATTAATAAAGTCCCCCATCTTACCACCAGAGATTTGATTCGGCATTAATTGAACACATATTTTTCTTCTTTGTTCTTAAACTAATTTCTAACCTAGAGCATTAGCTTCATGTTTTTCCTTCTGTAAACTTTATAACTGATGCTGCTAATTACAATAACAGGGCATATCTGTGGAGTTAACCAAAGCAATCTAAAATATTTGTGATTTACCTGATCTTGCTTAATCACAGTTTGAAAAAATTGGTCATGGCAAAATTTTTTTGCAGACATACATGTAGTTCTTAATTTACTGAAACTGAGTTTCTATGCGATAGGAACTTTTTTTTTCTTCAGAATTATCTAGTGTTACCTGGTTGACTCTTGAGCTTCATGTTAACATGGTAAGAAAAAACTGCTTTGCTAATCTCTTTGACCTGGAGTAACTGCAAAGCTAAGTCCTTATAATATTACAAGCCTGAACTTATGTCCAAACTAGAAATTTCAGGTGTTTCAAATGCAGTACTTGAATTCTCAACTTCTATAATGGAAATGTAACATTAGCAGGATGCAAGAAGACATTAACAACAATATATTTCCAAGACATGCTTTTACATTCTAAGGTTATTATCATAAACATTTAAAAATATACGTCATTCAACACAATAGATAATGAATTTAAGTTCCTAAGGGACTTGTTTTCCCATTGATTATGAATGAAACCCATTATAATTGATGGTGACTGTGTATCCACCTCAATGAGCAGCTTTGCTCTTTTTCATGTGTGCATCTGGACTTAGGTTATTTAAAAGTTATTTTTTCACATATAGATAACTCAGATGTCTCAATGACTGCTTCACATTTGTAAATCAATAAACAACCTCAATACTACTGTATTTTTTTCAAAATTTAATTACTAGTATACTCTCTTGGTTGACAGTTGCATGTAATCTTTATTCTCATTAAGAAGGTTTATTAGACATGTGAGGTGTACAAGTAATAAAAAGCATAAACCAATATCAGTATTTTGCTAGAATTATTTACCTTGGCAATTCAATGTTAATTTTGACATCTATCAACCCTATCCCATAACAACAACTTTCCTTTCCTTTACCCTTCAGATAAGTTTATCTATGCCATGGGAATATTAAATTGCTTCTTTGCAAGAACACTTAATCATCCTCTGTACTACACAGCCAATTTTAAGATCTTTGGTGATAGATTGTCCTAGTCTTGGACTTGATTGTTCTTAATCTGTTCTCCATTCCCCTGCTCCACTCTGTATGAGAGGAGCTCACCTCTTCGGATTGCATTTTTCATGATCCACAGCCAGCTGGCTCTGGCTGCCTTCAACAGTGGAGACACTGGTGAGGGGCCTTTTGGAAGGCAGTGAGAAGAGAGAAGCCAAGGCATTCTCACCTTCATCTTTGCTGAGCAGTTTTCAAATATGGCTTCTCTGTGGTTCCAGCTTGCATCTGTCAGGCCTATGGTGGCTCAAGTACTGACACGATGATCTCTGGTATCTAATACTATCACTCTTTATCCCTCCAATCTAAGAGTAGTAATAGCTTTCTACTATTGATAATCTCTGGATTACTCCATCACTCCTTACATGGTTCCCCAAATCCACATTACCTCTGCAACCAATTTCCAGGATGAAATGCCCTGCTATAAACATTTTAAGTGCTTTCTGATTGCAATTTGATACATCAGTCTTACACATTATCACAGAGATATGTAATGGTATGTTGTCATTTTGATCACATGTTATATATCAGAAAATTGAGATTTAGAGATATTAACCTGATTTTTTAATTTATGTCAACTGATAGTGGAAACTGAATATGAATTTAGATTAGTCTGCCTCTTCATCCAGTGCCTTTCAACACAGAACATGTGTCTTGTATGATAATCTGTATATTGATAAGTATCTAAACTTTTCCTTACCTGAGCTAAGCCTGAAAGGATCCTAATACATAGCTAGAAATATCTCATACTCCTTTACATTGTAAGAAGGCTTTCTAGTGACACGGTGTGATTTATGCTTTGGAAAATAGAGTGCTGGGCTGCAGATGGCTTCTCAGGGAATGGGTGGAATCTGGGAGACCTGATAGGAGATTATGTTATAATGCAGGCAGAAGGTCATGGTGGCCTGGCCAGAGTAGTGGTGTTGGAGGGACGATAATGTTCAGATTATAGGATATATTTTGAAAGTAGAGACAATAGGAGGTTGGTACAAATTAAATGCAAGATTGGAGAGAATAAACTACTGCCATCAGCTGAGATGAAGGAGGCTGTGAGAAGCATACCTGCAGAGATTCAGGTGAATCATAAGTAGAGTTTTACACATATTAAGTTATATTGTTACTGATTAAATTGCCTCATCATGAAAACTAGTTTTCTCGTTAAGAAATGTAGCTATCATGCAAGCACCCATATGTATTATTGTAATCTAAGGAATTCAGAGACAATTTAAACCAGTTTAACAAACCATTGGGACCAAAATCATGTCATTTGAAAAAGTCAAATTCAAAAAAAGGGACAAAATAATCAAGGATGCCTTAAAAGTCTTAGGTAATGTCACTGCGAAGGTTTCTAAATGATGAAACAGTCCTAGGGTGACAACTTTCCCCAGCATTGGATACACACAGAACCCGCCTTGCCTCAAAGACATGAAAGCCCAACAAAACCTATGGTTTAATGCAAATTAAAGATTTACATAGTTTATAATTAAGCATAGCTTATTTTAGAAACTCAGACTAACTTGTGTGTAAATGTCTATTTTCTGCTCATTGGCTGTTAATTTAAATGCAGATTTTTGCCATCTTTCTACCATTTGCCCCTTTGTTATTTTAAGCCAAGTTCTCAAATAGACAGACAATTCCTTAAATACTGAGGTGAGTTTGCCAAGGAGTTTAGTGTAAAAATGAGTTCATATATAGTATATGACAGTCTATAAAAATGAAACCAGAGCAAAACGAAAAAAAACTGTACATGGAGTGCATTGCACATGGCAATCATAATTCCAACTCAGGATTTGTATTCCCATCACACAGAACTGCCTCTCCATGTATAATTGAGGCTGTAGTTTCATTATAGGTCCTTTTACAGAGACTTTGCTTTCTAAACCAAATAAAAATTAATGTTTGCTCTCAGTCTAATTAAACTATCATTAAACATTTCCTCCTTTCATTTTGATGCTTATGAATGTTAGTAGTAGTAATATGTTGAAAATTATATTAGCATTTTGGCATTTGAAGGCAATCTCATACCTAAAAGCATATAGCATCAAAATTTTTAAGCAAACTAAGTAAGTTGTCTTTGTTTCATAAACCCTGTATTGAGAATTAGGAATGATTCATTCATTTACTAAAATAATTAAGGACTTCTACAAAGGATAGAAATTACTTGCAGCTGTTTTTCCCATGTAGGAAATGAAGATTACCTAGAGGGTGTTGGTTATTCATTGAAAGTCCAGATGATGGGTGGAAAATTTGCCTCTATTATCTCTTGGAAGTGGAATCTCAGGTATGCCTCACTTAAGGCATGCATATTTAATCTTCTTAAAGAAAATACCTAATTAGGACTTGCATCTTCCAGTTTGTGACCATTTGTATATTACTGTTTGATTGAGACATGAAGCTATGTTTTGACCATTTACTATTCAGACATTATTCTAAGTATTATTTATACTGTGATGCGAAACAAGTTGTCCCTATCTACTCTCATATACTACACAAAAACACACACACACACAAACAAAGCACATTACAACTTAATTATACTAAAACTTGGTAAAGATAATGGTTTCTTATTAAAGCCTAATAAGTACTATCCTTCCTTAACACTCCGGGAAATATAAATGTAGCTTAAAAAATAAGAATATATTTGTAATTGCTCAAAAAGAAAAGAGAATAATATGATGCCATAAACCTCAAAAAGTGATGACAAAGGGCAAAAAGAGCAGAATTTAGAGGTTCATGGCATTACTTCTAACTTTACTCCTATGTTCCCCTGCTTAAAGATGTGATGGCTTAAAAATGTGGTTACAATATAAAATATTTGGTCTGTAAAAGTTAGTTCAGAGAGGCAATTAAACAGTTCTCAGAAGAAGTTAAGGAGATGCTTAACAAATTACATTAGTACACTGAGAAACACTGGGCAAAATTCTCTAAATATCACCAAAAAGAAACAAAATGACATAGGAAATATGTAAATATACTGTGAAATTAGCAAATTTTTAAAAATTATTACTCAGTCTAGGAAAAAAATGTAAACCAAAGAATAGAAGGTGTGATTGAAACTGCCATTGAACAACAGGGTCCAGTTTCCGTCCATACATGGAACTCCAGCTAAGGACCATATTGCCCTTGCAATCAATTGTGGGCATCTGTTTATAATTAAGCCATTGCCAATGGAATGAACAGATATAACATATGGAATGGATGCCTCTCTTGCTAAAGGGAAAATCTCTCGCCCTGGGGACATGTATTTTTTTTTAACTTCTGCCTTAGAAGACTGTCAAAGACTAAAACAAACCTGAAAGCTATGTGTGGAAGATCCAGAGCCATATTTATTGCAAGTCTCTGAATATTAATGTGGAGAGCCACCTGTCAAGCTGGGACATCCACCCTGAGTCATTAAATAAAAGGAAAATAAACTTATATCTTGTTTAAACAATTATATTTTGAGATTTTCTTTATTATTGGATCTAATAAGCCCCTAATTAGCTCAAATGGGTTATTTCCCAGAAAGCTTGGTGTAGTCGAACAGGTAAATAAGAACATGAAATTAGTAAAAGAAACATAAAAACATATACATTTAAAAAGACAATAATTTTTTTAAAGTACTACAGAGTTGAGCGAATAAATTGCCAAAATAAAAGGAGAACTAGTAGGTTTAGAAACAAAGAAACAGGATAGAAAAAAATGACATGGAAATTCTGATACAGAAGTAAGCCCTGAAATAACCAAAATGAATGCAGCTAAATTAAAGTAGTTAGAGAGAAGATAATAGTTGGGCAATTCAGGTAACACATCAGGACAATTTATGAAGCAGATAACATAGAATGAGAAATTATTCAATTATGCAGGGTATAAAAAAGATGCCTGAAATGAAGGAAGAAGGCATCAGTAGACTTGTGTGGCACATTATTTTCTAGGAAAAGTTTGATATGGTAGAGTTAACAGTGGGTTATCTGCAAACTGTATTATTAAACCCTGAGAATAAAGAGAGGGTTTTTAGTCATCCTGGCAGATTAATAAAAATACTTAAAGGAAGAAAGAAAAATAAGGCTTATATGGGACTTCATAACATTCAATACCAGAAAATAATAAATCTATGTACACAAAGTTCTGAAAGAAATCAACAGGGACCAAAGACTCCTTGGACACTGGCCAAAATATAACTCAATTACAAAAACAAGAGAGATATTTTCTCAAATATGAACTTATTAAGAAAATACAGCTCTTGGCCAGGTGTGGTGGCTCACACCTGTAATTCCAGCACTTTTGGAGGCTAAGGCAGGTGGATCTCCTGAGGTCAGGAGTTAGAGGCCAGTTTGGCCAACATGGCAAAACTCTGTCTCTACTAATAAAACCCGAAAAAAAAATCTTAGCAAGGTGTCCTGGTGCACTCCTGTTATCCCAACTACTCGAGAGGCTGAGGCAGGAGAATTGCTTGAACCAAGGAAGTGGAGGTTGCTGAGAGCTGGGATCACCCCACTGCACTCCAGCCTGGGTGCAACAGAGTGAGATTCAGTCAAAGGAAAGGAAGAGAAGGGAAGGGAGGGCAGGGGAGGGGAGAGGAAGGGAGGGGAAGGGAGGGGAAGGGGGGGACGGAGGGGGAGGGAGGGGAAGGGAAGGGGAAGGGAACGGAAGGAGGGAGGGAGGGTGGGAGGAAGGAAGGAAGGAAGGAAGAAAGGAAGGAAGGAAGGAAGGAAATACAACTCCTATGATCGCTTTGTGAAAAAAACTCCCAAATGTTATACAAAGTCTATCAACACGTGAACAAAATATAAAAACTGCAGTGAAAATATTGGCATAAGGAGAATCAAAATTAAGCATCATATATACATACATACATATGTATCTGTGTGTTTGTATACACATACCTGTGAGTATATATGTATATATTATAATACAAAACAACTATAGGAATAATGCTTATGAAAGAACTTTAGGAATAAAGCTCACCTTTACTCCTAAAGGTGAGTAAAGGTGAGTGAAGATCACCTTCACCAAAGTGAGTAGGCATATATATATATATATATATGCCATACATATAATACCATATATATATGCCATATATATAATACCATCTATATATATATATATACATATATCACAAAACAACCAGAGCAGTGATGCTTACAGAAGAGAAATAAATGCCCTGAACTGGAATAATAAAATATAATAACATAAGTTATAAAATTCTTATGAGAAAGAAAGAAGTGTTAAATTACAATGTATTTCCACTTTATTATCAATGTTAACAGTAGGAGCAAACTAATAGAAAGACCAAGTAGACAGATCATGTAAATCCATGACACAGAGTTTACTTATCTGAAGAATGCAGAAGAAAGTCAATAATATCAGAGTACATAAAGGAGAAATCAACATGTTTTAGAGCCAGTGGAAAGATAAAAATCTAGACCCCAAAATCTTCAAAAGGAGTTGTCAGTGATAATTTCTGATTGCATGTGTGCTACTTTCCATATTTTCTACCCTCCTCCTAGCCTTTCCTTGTAAACATAAGCTTCTATACTTAAACATGGACCAGTGTTAATTCAAATGAGTTTAATATGTGCCCAAGACCATCTCTTCTTGGCCAAGCGCTCCCCATCAATCTTAGAGTTTACATAATATAAAATATACTAACAAAGTGAGGTCTCATACACCCAGGATTAGCACAGATATCATTTATCACCCTCTCTAGGCTTACACAGCCTGATGTAAGTATGTTCCTTAACCCAGGTCTGGAACAACAACATGGATCATTTACCTGGATGTCACAGGCAGTCATGTTAATAGGCCTATTAATAAGCCCTATCCTGCAGCTAATTACCTCATCATTTACAGCAAGAGTAAATTGATACTGTAAAAACTGAAACTAGATGAAAAAAATACACATAATGACTCAACCTCATAATGTGTTCATAAACCCCTATCCTTATCAAATAACATATCCTGTGATGAAGAAACATTTATCTGAAGTTCATCAGATCCTTCAGTTTTTATTTTTCTCTTGTTTAATCAAATAAAATTAAATCTAACGTTCATTAATAGAGTTTATATATTATCATCTCATTTTAATAAAATAATGTGTCATATGTTCAATCTATCCATTATTTAACTCATGTTTGTTTCTGCTTAGGGTGGTAAAGTATTTAATGTATAGGATGGCATCACCTAATGTTAATGATAGCTATTTCAGGACGATTGTGGTAATGATGGCCAAGTTCTGTCTTTTAAGTTAGAGAATTGATTAGAATGTGACTCAAATTCTGATGCTTTTAATTCTGTGTAATGACAAGGAATACACCTATGCACACATTTCATGGTTACTTATTTTTGAAGCTTCCCTCCATCTCTGCAGTGAGCAGGCTCAAGGAAGTAGGAATGATGCCCATAGCCAGAAGACATGTTCCACAGTCTCACATGGGCATTGGAATTGGCCAGTGCTACTGAATGCCACATATAATGGTTAATCTTAATGTGTCAACTAGACTGGGCTAAAGGATGCTGGATAACTGGTAAAACATTATTTTTGGATGTGCCTGTGATTAAAGAGATGAGCATGTAAATCAATAGTCTGAGGAAAGATCACCTTCACCAAAGTGGGTGGGCATCATTCAATCCTTTGAGGGCCTGAATAAAACAAAAAGGCAGAGAAAGGACAAATCTGCTCTTTCTGTTTGAGCTGAGACATCCATCTTCTGCTTTTGGAAATCAGTGCTCTTGGTTCTCTGGCCTTCATGTCTGGAATGGAACTATACCACCGGATGTTTTGGATTGCCAGATTGCAGAAAGTAGATCGGCGAACTGCCTAGCCTGCATATTTATGTGAACCAATCACTAATAATAAACTTTTTTCTGCACATCTCTATATGTCCTATTAGTTCTGTTTCTCTGGGGAACCCTGGATAATACAGGACAGAAGGAGGATCTCATATTGGTTACCTAAAGATACCACAGTGCTATTCAACGTATGAGAGTTCATTACACACGCAAATTTCCCCCCACCCCTCCCCAGGGCCCAGGTTATTTACTTTCTACATCACTCCACTTTATTATAACCAACTAAATATTTGTGCTCAAAGTTCAAAGCAACACCTACATAATTTTAAATAAATTTTTTATAACTTTAGTTCTAGAGAATGGAGACTGTTGGAAGAAAGTCTGAGAAAAGAACTGGCCTGGAAATGTTAATCCAGCATATCCTTTGGCACCACCCTTCAAATATATGGTGAATTTTCTTTGATGGTTTCTGCATTTGTTACAATGAATACATATGAATTTTGAATAAAAAGGAAATATTTTAAAAATAAACACCCAAATAAATATACAATTAGGACTTCTGGCAAAACCTAAAAAGCAAAGCAGCAAAATTCTTTGAGAAAATATAAAAATATAAACACACACATATAACCTTACCTTAGCAAGATCTGTCTGTCATCTAACCCTGGTGACTAATCTCAACATCACTAATAGTGGGAAAATGTGACATTATGTACTTCTTGGTGTAATGCAACAAGAAATACGAAACACCACCCAGTAAATACTATTCTTCAACATATTTACTCTGACTCTGATCCATCTTCATATCTAATATAGTATACAGTAATAAAAGTGATGAAGGAACAAGTTAAATGATATCTTGAGGACACAGACACATCTAGAAGGTGAGATGCTTATAGATCTATCTAGTCTCTTCAAAATTTTATAGAAAATAAAAATAACAAGACTGTACTAGGTTGAAAGAGACATATGAGACACACCAACAAAACTACCCATAGTTCTTAATTAGATCCTATTTTTAGCAAATTTAACTGTAAGATATATTTTGGGAACAATTTGAGAAATTAGGAGAAGGACTAGGAGTAATAAATGATATTAGGGAAATTTTTATTTTATTGTATTACTTGTAATTTATATCTATTTATTTATCTGAGACAGGGTCTCACTCTGTCACCCAGGCTGGAGTACAGTGCCACAATCTCAGTTCACTGCAGCCTTAACCACCCAGACTCAAGCAATCCCTCCTCAGCCTCCCAAGTAGCTGAAATACGCTATCACAGCCAGCTAATTTTTATATGTTTTGTAAAGATGGGATTCACCATGGCCAAAGCTGGTCTCAAACACCTGGCCTCAAGTGATCCACCCACCTCGGTCTCCAAACCTGCTGGAAACACAGGTCTGAGCCACCAAGCCCAGCCAAGAAGTTTTTAAATAATTTGTAGAAAACAGGATTGTGGTTATACAGGTAAATAACTGCGTGTTTGAAGATGCATACTGAAAAACTTAGAGGTAACATTTATGTCTGTTTTAATATAAATTAATTCAGCAAAAAAGTGAGCAAATATGGAAAATAGTAACATTTGAGGATTTTTTTTTTTTTTTTTTTTTTTAAGACAGAGTCTCATTCTGTCGCCCAGCCTGGAGTGTAGTGGCACGATCTCGGCTCACTGCAACCTCCGCCTTCCAGGTTCCAGTGGTTCTTCTGCCTCAGCCTCCCGAGTAGCTGGGATTACAGGTGCTCGCCACCCCACCGGGCTAATTTTTGTATTTTTAATAGAGACAGCATTTCACCATATTGGCCAGGCTGGTCTCAAACTCCTGACCTTGTGATCTGCCCGCCTCGGCCTCCCAAAGTGCTGGGATTACAGGTGTGAGCCACTGTGCCCAGCCTACATTTGAGGATTCTTTATGTTGTTCTTGATAGTTGTTTATTTTTTAAAATATGAATACAACCATGAAAAACAATATAGATACGGGATAAGATATTTATGGCACATACTGCAAGAGTATCCCCTCGAGTCTATGGTAGACATTATTGCCCAATTATGTCAGTCTTTCCCAGTGACTCAAGACATGGATCCCGGTTGCTTCTCAACCAAGCACTTCTAATAGATTAAAGTCAGCATTTGGGTTAAAACTAAACTGTTTTCTATTCTTGTGATAAAAGAAAGTTTAGTGTCATGTGTAGACATTGATCCATTGTTTGTTATGTGAAAAGTGTACACAAAATGAAACCCCAGGTATATGGTAAAATTTTTGTTTAAAAATGTGTTTATATAAATATAAGAAACGAAAGGGTATCTGACACAATGCTGATAATGGTTATTATCTGGAAGTAGAATTTTAGAGATAGTTATGATAGTTACCATACTATCATAACTATGAGTAGGGGTGCAGCTTGGAACTTCAGCTCTTAAATTTCCTTCAATTTGTTACTGCTTTCTGAAGTCTCTAAAACAAATTCATATTCCTTTTATAAGCAAAAATATTGTTATGTTTAAATCATTTTGTAAGTATTACTGCAATGGGAAAAATGTTTATTTTGACAGATGAATTGATAAATGGTGTCAATTAGGTTTTTTTCAAATTTTATGTAATGAATATTTATTTTAGAATTGTTTTAAATTTATAAAAAATTTGAAAGATAGTACAAAATGTCCATAATATGCCAAACCCAGTTTACTCTATTTTAACATATTATGTAATACAATTCAGTAAGCACTAAATATAAATCATCTCATATAATCATTTGTGAAACTGAAATGGAAGTAGATATTATCCCCATTTTATTTGTATCATATATATATGTGTATATATATATATATATATACATATATATGGAACTGAGTCATACAGAGGTATATTTTCTTAAGACCACATAACAAGCTGCATACCTATTCAAATCCAGGGTTCTATGTGATTAAAATATATAATTTGTATCCCATCACAATAATGCCTCTTAAGATATTAGATGCTCTTCTAAAAAGAGAAATCTCTAATATTTGTGTTATGGTGTCTAGACATTAATTCTTATGGAAAAAGTAAAAAAAAAATTAGAAAATCAGAGGTTATATGATCTCTCAGCAGGCTCAGCCTAGTTACTGTATATTAAACATTTTTATTATTTGTTTTTTGTTGCTAAGTGAACTACCTTGCCCTATTTATCTTCATTCACTTAAATCTTTCTGGCATAAACCTATTTTCAAGATTATATTAGTGATGTTTTTTATTCTGTAGAATAAATAACAACATACATATATAATATCATCAATAAAGGAGTCTACTGTTTATGTTGTCAGTAAAGCCAAGTATAAAGTATTATTTAAATGTCTATTTTATACCCAAATAAGTAAACAGTACAATTCCTTTCTCCCTATTATTGAAAAATACAAGTCAGCTTTTAGTAAAGAAAATATGAAAGTATAAAAAAGAAAAGCAAATTAGCATTAATGCCATTTTTGAAGTGGCATTTAAATAACTGATGTGTCAGGGTAAAAGCCTGAGTTAAAAATATTAGTAGAGCATATAATATTTCACAAATCCTCACAAGAGCTTCAGAGTTTTCTTTTTGGTAGCCAACACATATAAGATAAATAGGTTGAGGCATAAAGAAACACCAGATAAAATTGTTAAAGATGTCAATCATTTTTGCAAAACATTTACTGGGGATATCAACATACACAAAACATCCAAATTTCTCTAAATCGCCAATTTTCAGTAGACAAATACATCTGTGATTTAAAAAAAGTACCTTCTCAATTTGTTTTACAAACCTGAAAATCCCCTCAACAAACTACAGTGAAAATGTTAGCATTGAGCCTCTCTTTAAAATGTAATAAAAATTAGGCTCAGAAAGGTTATTTAACTTGATTGATGCCACACAGGAGCTTGAGTTCTTATTTATATTCTCTATGCCAAGTAATAATAAATATAAAGGAAAGTTAATATGGAAGAAAAGCTTCACTTCTCGTAGCACTTCAATTCACACAGTCAGTTGACAATGGTGATTAGCATTTGAATAGATAGAAGGTAGTAGAATCTTTGGTCTTCATTAATATCACAGGTCAGTAGATTTAGAAATAAAAGATGAGCTTGTATTTTCCTTTACAAAACCAGTAAAATGAAAGTCAAAAAGAAACTAGAAATAATTTTTAACTTTCGCTTATTTTTCACAAGGCATGTATTTTATTCCCTTAAGGCCAAGGCCTTTGCCAGCCTCTTCCTGATACTGCAGGCCACAGAATTCGGTAAACTACTAAAAAAATGAACATTTCATCCTTGGTTGAATATTGTTATTGCTCTGTAGTTACATTGTGCACTGTATATAGATATAATTTATCTATTTTTCCATTAAACAAAATCATAACTGGCAAGTAGAGGTATGGAATTGTCTTCTGTAGTGTTGCTCTCTTTATAAGATGTGATGTCCTCATTCTAGCTGTGCTAGCTTTTTGCAGCAGCAGTTTTTGTTTGTAAAATGAAACAGCACCACCTTGTATCCTGAAGTAAAGCTACAGCTTCTTTAAAATATCTAACATTCAGATGTGTACATATTTCAAATATATGTAGTAAGCGTCATATTATGAAGTAGATAAAATTTAATTACAGGCCTGCTCTGTGCTAGATTCAGCTGTGTAATTACTAAACCGCTAAACTGATACCATTGTATTTATGCCCCCAAAATACATACTTTTAGCTATAAATTTACCCCGATACAATCAAATGCAGAAAAATATGTTAAATTGTGTAATAGCTGTCAAATGGCAAATTGTCTCTCATAGCTCACAGAAATGATAATTCAATTAAATGTTGAGATCTCCCCTAACTTTGTTATTTTATGACTCCATCAGTCCATATGTACATACAAAATGAAACATATGTCCTAACCTATAAGGTAGGTAGTTATTAAGTTAATGGAAGTACATAAACAAATGCTTTGCTATCATATAAATATATACATATAAACTAATTCACCTAATTAAAATTATTAGAGATTTCCCAGTAGAAATCTGTGGCATTTCTTTAGTATCTTTTAAATAAATTTAACCACAAAAATAATACTTAACAAATATATGCATAGATGTTGAAACTCTTAACCAGGATTATGAAATGGTGTTCATTGATTTCCTTATACTGCTGAAATCTAAGTTAATACTTATGTTTATGACTCAGAAAAATTGTGAAGTACAGCATAGCACTACATTAATATATTCAAATGTTTCTTCAAAAGTGCATGTGTATTTTATATCATATTTTTGAAAGATTTTCTTATGTCTAAATTATGGCATATTTCAAACAAATATAATTCACAATTCATCAGAACTATAAAGAAGATAAAATGTATTTGCACAAAATCTAAACTTTCTAAAAGCTATTATATGAGTTTTTGGTTGCCAGAGTAATGTTTGTATTATGATTTCTAGATCAATTGTTTCATGATATATTTGAATTCTTGGCCAGAAATACAACATTTAAGGTGAAATAACATATCTTATTTTTCTCCTTGCCAACACAGTATTATTCTCACACATACACAATTGCCAAGTAGGGGTTACAGACCTTATATTTTGCATTTTAATATTTGATTTTGTGCCATAAAATCAAAGTATATTATAGGAATACTTAAGCGCAGCCAGGTGTCTGGAATTTCACTTCTCATATCTTTGATTGCTTTATAATCTAATCTTCTATAAGGAAAGTTCACTTATCACATTCTTCTTTGCATTACAAGTGTCTGTTTGCAAGTCTCTTCTGGAAGGTATCAGAAGGCTTGCACTGTATCTGGCTTATTGTTTTAATACAAGTGCCTATAGTAGTGACTGGTACATAATAAGTGCTCAATAAATATGTTTCTATAAATACATTTTCTCCTATAACTGACAGAGTGAGGAGTATGTGGTGTAAAAAAGTTCACAAAGCTGAAGTTCCAAGCTGCACTCCTACTCATAGTTATGAAAGTATGATATAGTTAGTGAAAAGGGAAAAAAGGAATATATCTGTCCTTATAGTTCCAAGTAGCAGACAGGTAACCCACTTGCATTTTGATCCTTCCATTATTTATTTTATCAATCTTAAGGATGGTATGCATGCTGCTTATTTTTATCAGAATTTTAAAAATGGGGCTTGGGTCGTGGCAACTTCTACTTTCTGTAGCCTGTGGAGTAACTGTAATCTACTAAGAGGTACAAATATTTTGTCAAACCCAAGCATAATTTTAACTACTATTGCTCTTGTCCTAATCTTCTGAGTTCATTTAACTTAACACCTACTTTACCAAAAAGGGGCTCAATAAATATTTTTAAATTAATAAATCAATCTTATTTGATGCAAAATACATATTAAAATAAAACATAACTATATGGAGGCATTTAAACAAAGGTTGGAAATAAGAAACTTATGTAATTAAAATATTCTCCATACAAGAAATTTTTGCAAGGTTTTTCTGTCATTTGCGAGTACAAAATTATCAACAATAACAAGTAGAGAATCCATCTAGGTTTTTATTTTATCTATAGAGGAATTTTTAAAAATATGTCTGGGAACTGGGAAAATTATTTTAGTGTAGTAAGTGACTATTGATTCTATCAAACCTTCAAATTCCCAGAATATTCATTCTCCTATAAAGCTTGACAATTATTCAGTTCCTATCCGCTGTGATTCTTATATTGACCTGATTTTGAGCTCTGCTGCCTTGATGCATTGGTAGAAAAAGTCAACTCCTATATTCTGTAACTATTTCAAAGTCTTATGGAAGTTGAAAAATGAGATGGGGTAAAATATTAAATAATAACAAATTCATTTAATCACTTCATTAAAGTATGAAACTAAAATTAGATAATATATTCAATAAATATGATTCAAAGTTGAACATATGGTATATTCAGGAAATAATATTTTAAAATATTCCAAACTTATGATTTCTAGGAAATGAAGAAAGAAAAATTGGAGAATATTTAGGGAATGGGTTTGATTCAAAATTAAAGCTATATTAATGTGAACATTATTAGACTCTAAATAGAGGACAGAATATGCTGGTTGATGACCTTATAGTTATTAACTGTGAATTAAACGGAATTGCTTCAGATCAGATGCTGGGGAAGAAAGGATGGGGAAGAATTTAGTAGCTAACTTCATTATTACTTACAATAGGGAACCAATAGACCATAATCAAAATAAGGAGGATTAAGGGTGCTAGGAAAGGTACTTAGTATGAAGGTAACCACAAGAACAAAAATTAATGAGCCTACCTAGATACCAAAAAAGTTAAAAAGAACCGGGCACAGTGGTCTTGCCTGTAATCCCATCACTTTGGGAGGCTAAGGTGGGTGGATCACTTGAGGTCAGGAGTTCAAGACCAGTTTGGCCAACATGGTGAAACCCCATCTCTACTAAAAATACAAAAAGTATCTAGGCTTGGTGGCAGGCACCTGTAATCCCAGCAGCTCGGGAGGCTGAGGCAGGAGAATCGCCAAGAGGCAGAGGTTGCAGTGAGCCAAGATCACGCCACTGCGCTCCAGACTGGGTGACAGAGTGAGATTCCATCTCAAAAAAAAAAAAAAATTAAAAGATCTATCTATATTAAGAACAGAAAGATTAATACACAATTGAAGAATAATGTAAACATTAAAGGGGATGTGGAACTATTGCCCCTAAGAGGAGGAAAGAAATAGGGTAGAGAAACTAGCTCAGAAACGAGACTTCTTTGCCTATGCCTTGTTTTAGAGATGTGCCTCTGGAAACTGATCAACATTTTTCCATGTACCTTTGCAAGGCAACTACATTCCTTCAAAGAAATTTACAAAAATAAGCAATAAACAAATGAACCTAACTGTGTTTTCAGTTGGTGGTATAAAGAGGTGAAATATTAAAAGTGACTTTAAGGCACAGTAATCCCCCAGAGGGATATGTGTTAAGGACAAAACTATTACCTTGATTGTGGTAATGGCATCGTGAGTGTTTGCTTATGATTGTGCACACCAAATATGTGCAGTTCTTTGTATGTTAATTATACCTCAATAAGGCGGTTTTAAAATCTACAAAAGAAAATTCAAACATTTAGGCACTCATGTTTTTGTTTGTGTTTTGTTTTCATCTCACTCTGTTGCCCAGGCTGGCATGCAGTGGCATAATCATGGGTCATGGCTCATTGCAGCCTCTACTTCCCAGGTTTAAGTGGTCCTCCTACCCCAGCCTCCCAAGTAGCTGGGAATGCAAGCACGCAGCACCATGTCAGCTATTCTTTTTTTTTGGTAGAGATGGGGTCTCACTCTGTTTCCCAGGCTAGTCTCAAACTCCTGGTCTCAAGCGATCCTCCCACCTCAGCCTCCCAAAGTACTGGGATTACAGGCATGGGCCACTGTGCCAGGCCTAGTGTTGGTATTTTAATACTGATATACTTACATGTGTAATGTGGGATAAAAGCAAATGAGTAATTATTTTTTATTTGAATTCCTACAATCTCAGTGTTATTGAGAACTGGAATTCTTAGCATAGACATAACAGAAAAATAATTAATAGGAAGGAAGGAGTTTAAAAGAAAAACCCTGGAGGTCTTGAATTTGAATTCAATGTAGTGGTATAAATTGATGAGATATTTTAATAAAAATATATTTAAGAAAATATCTTCCTCAAAATAAGCATATTTCTTATCTATTTCAATTAAAAAACAGCAACAACGACCAACCATTTACAATGAATCTAGATTTGATCATAAAACATGTGTATCTTTCTATAGATATTCTCTCCATTTCTCTCTCTCTCTCTCTCTCTCTCACTCACACACACACACACACACACACACACACACACACACACACACACATTCTCACTGGAAGGAACCAGGGCTTCTTGGAGAAAAGACTGTAGCAGGAGAACTTCAAGATGAAATGGACAATATTTTCATATCAGAGAGCAAGGAATCTTTCAAAGATATTTTGAATGTTGTATTGAAACTACTCAGAAATAATCCTGAAAAAGGTTTCACTTGGATTTAGAAAGTTTGAGAATTAACTGCAATAGATTGAAACATACCAAACATCTAACATGAGTTTGTAATGAGACTAAAAAACAAAATAAAACAAAAAGGAACTCCATCCACCGA
Source organism: Nomascus leucogenys (assembly GCF_006542625.1). Classification (NCBI taxonomy): domain Eukaryota; kingdom Metazoa; phylum Chordata; class Mammalia; order Primates; family Hylobatidae; genus Nomascus; species Nomascus leucogenys. The sequence goes on from NC_044383.1 coordinate 81,619,365, forward strand.
TTGTTTACCATTGAAATTTTTCATTATTTATTTTGAAATTATTAAAATAAAGAAAGAATCAATCATTTATCCCACCTTACACTAATCACTCCACTGGGTAACCAAATACTATCTGACTAGATGAAGAAATTATCTCTTAATAGAAATATTTCATCTAATATATGAAGAAACAATGATTGAATGAAAATATCCCTTTTGGGTATGAAGTAGTAAACTAAACCCTATGAATTCTGAAAGGAAGAGATCAAGGTCAGTTTCCTCCATGAAGGTTAAACTTCTGTGTGCATCTAACTCTACCACTCATTTTTAATGTAATTACTAAATTCTAAAAATCCGTATTTTATCATTTAGAAATATATTGTTCAAAATTACAACACTCATGTTTTCTCATTGTTTCATAAATCATTTGAAGAAGAAACTTGGCATGATTATGCAGATATTGAGCTTCTTATTTGAGAATATAAAGATGTATGAAAGACAATCTAGAGTATCATCAAATTCACCAAGTACTGACTATTGCTATTCAATCTAAAATTTTTACAAAATTCGAAGTTCTAAGAACTAAACACTTAGGTTTTTGAGTGAAATCTCTCTCTCTTTCCCTATTTGAACTTCTTGTTATTTCACAAGATCAAATGGAAAGTCAATGTTTGACTCCCTAGATTATTTAAATTTTTGAAAATTGAAAAAAATATATTCTGAGGATAATTACAAATGAATTTTAAGTAGACATGATCTCTAGAAAAAAGGTTCATGCAGGCAGTGTGGTACCTACCTACAGTTCCAGCTACTTGGGAGGCTGAGGCAGGAGGATGGGGAGAGTTCCTTGAGCTTAGGAGCTAGAGGCCAGCCTGAGCAACATAGCAACAGCAGTCTATAAAAACAAAACAAGACAAAAAGATACAAAATAAGAGTGAAGGGCAAGAGAGCCATCATATTAGTGGAGGTTAAATGCAATTCCAATTTCCATAGAGCTGAAAATGAATTTCAGAATAAACCTTCCTCATTATGACTAAGTGTGCTAATAAACCATAGAAAATAGTGAATACCACAATAGGAATAAATATACCAAGAAAATATTTTTCCAAAAATATTTATTTGTAGATAGAAAATACCTCCTTTATGAATTTTTTAATAAATTTCCTGATTTCTAAAATATTCCCTACATCTAAACTTTATTTTCTTGATGGTGTTTATTATATACTATAAATAATTATTTATTGCTCATATTTTTCTCCTTGAGTAGAATAAAATGTTATTGAATATAATAAAATCTTAGTATCTTGTACAATGTTTATATCTTGCACAAGACAAATCTATAGAGAATAAAGAAATATTGAATAAATAAATAAATTATGAATAAATAAATTTCTTATGTCCTGTTATGTTGAGAAAATCATGTAGATACAGAAACTCTAGATTTTAGTAAAGATTTTGACTCTAATATTCATAATATTCTCTCAAAAAGATAGAATATTTCCCCTCAAATTTACAATTCATCCAGGGGTTTTGTTAAAATGCAGACTTTGAATCAGAAGGCTTGGGATGGGGCATCAGATTCCACCTTTCTAATTGATCCTTACAAGAAAGACTTAAGGAAAGCATTTTCATGTTTATTTTTTCTACTATCAGGATCTTCCCACGCCGTTTCATAACTCTGGCCTCTTGGAACTTGGGAAATCATACAATTCAATGATTAAAACTCAGCCTTAAATGTCAGGCAGACTTAGGTTAACCTTGAAACTCTAAATTTGGTGGACAAGTTACTTAACTTCTCTAAGTTACTATATCTGAAAAATGCAGACAATGAAAATTTCCAGCTACACAATATGTGTGAGGCATAAATGAGCAAAATATACTGTATGTAAAATATTTAGGGTGGTGGTAGTAATAGTAGTACTATTATTATTAAATGATTAATAATAGTAGCAGGAGTCATGATGCTGGTAGAGATGCGGGAGATGGTTGTGATATTGATCACTGTGATGTAAAGAACATAAAACAAGCTTATTTTGCCAAATCTTGGGACGCTTTATTGACTTCATGATACTTGCCAGTATCTGTGAACATTCTACTCAATGTCTCAGTCCAGGTCGGATAAAATTATTTTATAACATTTGATATATAGGTTGGGAGCTGTCCCATATTCACCAATACGTTTCAAAATTCTCTCTCCTTTAATTTTCTCTCCTGCAGTCACAGAAACAATCATGACTACTTAATAAAATGTTAATGGGGCATTTGGACTTTTATTGAATTTTCCCTTAGGAAAAGCTAAACAGACCAATTCTGAAGATGTATAAAATGTAAAATGTGATGGAAGTAGTTTTCTTCAGAATTCTTTAGTTAAATTTGAAGCAAAAGGGAAAAATCATAACAATTAGAAAATTTCCCAATAGCAGGTAAAATATGTTATTACATTTTACTGCCAAATATCAAGTATACAGAGTGTATATAAAATAGCAAATACCAGGCATTTGCCTTGGATAGATGTGACTCAAAGATCAACCTGTGATAACAAAGACTTTTTTTTTTTTTTTTGAACGTTCAGACAGGAAGGGGGCTGTTGAGATAACCTAAATATCTGGGAATTTATATTTTTATGTCAACAACTCTATCAAAAGCCTGGCTGTGACAATGGAGGGGAAAAATACTTCATTATTAGCGGGCAGGACATTTGATTGTGAATAAATCTCAAAACACAAGATAAAGGACTCTTAGTAGACCATGTAACTTTTCTAATTTTTGCTAAAAATAGTGACACCATGTTGCCAATGCATAACCCAATCTGTAATGATAGAGAAAATATATATTTTTTTGCCTAAGGATTAAAATCAATAAAATTACAGTGAAATTTGAAAAAGGCATATCATGGTGCTCTCCAACCACTCCTGTAACTAACGTACACAGCTCTTTAGTAGGTAACATTTTTCTTTCTTAGCCCCATTTCTGACTGTCAGAGGATAAACTGCAGAAACCCAAAAAGGAAGGAAGAGGAAAGATCATGAAAAATACTACACTTTTTCTTTTCTTTCTTTCTTTCTTTTTTTTTTGTGAGAAAAAGTCTCACTCTGTCACCCAGGCTGGAGTTCAGTGGCATAATCTCAGCTCACTGCAACCTCCACCTGCCGGGTTCAAGTGACTCTCCTGCTTCAGCCTCCCAAGTAAGTGGGATTACAGGCACCTGCCACCATGCCTGGCTAATTTTTGTATTTTTAGTAGACATGGGGTTTCACCACCTTGGTCAGGCTGGTCTCGAACTCCTGAACTCGTGATCTACCCACCTCATCCTCCCAAAGTGGTGGAATTACAGGTGCCCGCCACCATGCCCGGTTGATACTATACTTTTAAATTACACAGAATGTGCCCGATATTCTTCTGAAACATGAAGATAAATGTATGTCATTAATAGGCTCATATAAATGGTTAACCTTTAATGTGGCTTCCTAATTTCACATTTTCAAGATAGCTAGGCTTCCAATTTTTGCAAAACATCTGAACTTTCTTAGTGAGGGGCTTGTTTTAATAACCGAAAGCTAACAAAAATTCTTCAAATAGCTGCCTCCCACCAGACCTCTTGTTACCTACAAAAAATGTAAAACCTTACAGGTATCCACTTGGCCTTTTCTGACACAGAAAATCAAGTTTAGTAATTTCAGCTTGAAAACATAGAAAGGTTAAAATATAAAGCCCAGAAAATTCCTTGGGACATTTAACTTCAGTTTAGGACTTAAATATATGGCTTCAGTGATCCTTGTAAGCAAAGGCAGAATGGCTTAGTGGACCAAAGTATGTGAATTGGAATCAGATGCCCGTGAAAGCCAACCTTGAACTTGCCACCTTGCAAAATCCTTTTAATCATTCTGTCCTTAGAATCTTCAGTTACTAAGCAGGGTGCACTATCTTACACAGGAGCCAGGATGAAAATTTATAACTTATAAAACTGAAGTCACAGTGTCATTAAGCAGATCCTGACTCTATTACAACATATTCTGGGCTTAGATTGAGAAATGAGAGGAATTGGATTCAACATTTTTTAGTATATGATATACTCATTCCAGCGCATAAATTGAATCAACCAACTACACCTTCATACACAAAGCAAAACTGCATATTGCCAGTTAGTCATCTTGATAAAAATTGAAAATAAATGTCCTTGCAAATTTTAATATTCTCATTCAAAATGTTCTCTTCTAAAATTAGAATCAGTTTCCATTGCTTTCATTTTCACATTTGTAGCATTATTTTGTAAATGGATAACTCTGAGCAATTTATAATAAGGTTACATTAATTTACTACAATAAATTTAGAATTCTTAAGTGTTATGTATTATTGGCTTTATATGATGCAACACATGGCATAGATGCATTATCATATGCTATTTTGTGATATTTAAAGAAAGAAGCAAAGTTTATTTCAGTTGTTCATCCATTCAATCTATTTATTTGTTCAACAAATAATAATTAAATGCAATAGTCCCACTTTAGCCATGGTTTCAGTTATTCAGAGTCAACTGTGTTCTGAAAGTAGGTGAACACAGTACAATAAGATATTTTGAGAGAGAGAGAGAGAGAGCGAGCAAGCACATTCATATAACTTTTATTACAATATATTGTTATAATTATAGTTTTATTATAAGTTTTTGTTTATTTCTTGCTGAACCTAATTTATAAATTAAACTTTATTGTATTTATATATATATATAAGATAAATCATAGTCTATATATGGTATGGTACTATCCATAGTTTCAAGCATCTACTGGGGTCTTGAATATATGCCCTGCAGAAAAGGAGGGCTGCTGTACCTAATATTTACTAGGCTCTATGACAAATGCTAGGTATACAATGCTAAAAAAAAAAAAATACACTCAAGCTATGTTCTTGTGAAACTTACACTTTAGTGGGAAAGACAAAACTAAAATAAATAAATGAATAAATATATAAATGCACAAATAAGAGCACAAATAAAAATAACTTGAAAAATCACCTATAGGAATTAAGCAACGTTTTGTAAGTTTAAATTAGAGAATTGGATCATGGGTCTTAGGCGCAAAATTTAAGCTGAGATCTGGCCTTTAATTCGAAGTCAGGCAGGTAAAGAACATTCCAGAGAGCTCCTAGCATGTGTGAATGCCTGGAACAGGCAGTCAGTTCGTAAGTTCAAGGAACTGCAAGAGGGACAATGTTACTGCAGAAGTGAGTTTGGGAGAGAAGGTTTGGAAATAAAGTTAGGGTGGTATTCAAATCTGTATGCTACAAAAACCCAATTGAACAGCATGGAAGTTGGTTATTAATAAAGTGATAATATGACTAAATGTGCAATTGGAAAGTATCATTTTCAAATTTGTAAATAATAGCTTATTTGAAGACAAGAATAAAACAAGGAAACCAAAGAGAAGTCCAGAAAAAAAAAAACATAGCGTCTTGAGTTAAGAGTGATGCCGGTAGAAATGCAAACGACCATACCTAGTCAATAAATGCTGGGTGCATAAAATTGTCAAAAATATGTAATAGATTAGATATTTTAAAATGAGATCAGGAAGTGAGAAGAATAATTCAAAAATATCTATTTCAAGTATCCGTATTATGAAGGTGACATTTACCTTGTGACATTCACTTTAATATTGAAATGGGAGACTTCCCTTGACCCCTTTGCAGGACTTCCAACAGGGGTAGCTCCTTTATTCAATCCCTTAGGAGAAGAAGCACACAAGTGGACAGGAGTAGAGACCAGAGTGAACTAACGCTGGAACCACCAGTCTCTTCTCTCCAGCAGAAGCAGGCATTTTGTGGGCCCCACAGTAGCATCCAAGCATATTACAATGCTCTTTTAGCTCTGCCATCCAGGAGGGGGTACCTGTGACCCCTGGAGCCCTGGAGAGCGTGTTACAAGCTCAGTGGGCCTTTTGTCTCGTCATGTGGAGTGGCTGCCCCTTGCCAACGATGGCAAATGGCCAACGTGATAGCCTTTTTGGGTTGCTGCATGTTGCATGTCCCAAATTCCTGTCCAACGCCCAAGGGGAATGAGGTCGCACAGACTTGGAACATGGTGAAGGCAGAGATTTTATTGAGTGAAGGAAGTGGTTCATAGTGGGATGCGGAGCTGGAAAGGGGACTGAGTCAGAAGGTGGTCTTCCCCTGGAGTTTGGCTGTCCCAGGCCAAACTCCTCCCTAACCATACTTAGCCAAACTCCTCTCCAACCATGGTTTCTAATATCCAGCTGCTTCTTCTCCTCTAGATGTTGAGACACTTCTCTCTTCTGTATGTGTATGTCCCCTGAGTCTGTGGTCTGGGGTTCTTATGGGCACAGGATAGGGGGCATGGCAGGCTAAAAGGTGACATTCAGGTGGGAAAACAGGGATGTGAAGTTCTCATTTAGGGTCGAAGCTTGAAGGTGGAACCCTCACCAGTGAACCCTCCCTTTTCTACCTAGTATTTCCCTGCCTCCTGTTCATATCATTTCCCCCTTCTGAGGGGGAAATACGTTAGAATATGGATGACGACCAATCTTAGCGATTTCTTGCTGACAGGGGCATTGTTTTGGGGAAACAGAAGTCAGATTCCTCCCAGAGGTCTTCCCAAGGGTCTCTGGCAAAAGGGAGCCATCATCCAAGGCTCTGGTTTCCTGATCATTTGGAGTTTGATGGCCTCTAGGCAAGATAGAGGAAAAAAATATATATGTTTTGTTTTGCTTTGAGATGGAGTCTCGCACTGTCTCCCAGGCTGGAGTGCGGTGGCACGAACTTGGCTCATTGCAACCTCCCCTTCCCAGGTTCAAGCAATTCTCCTACCTAAGCCTCCCGAGTAGCTAGGATTTCAGGCACCCACCTAATTTTTGTATTTTTAGTAGAGACGCGGTTTCATCATGTTGGCCAGGGTGGTCTCGAACTCCTGACCTCAGGTAATCCGCCCTTCTCAGCCCATCAAAATGCTGGGATTACAGGCATGAACCACCATGCCCGGCCAAAAAAACACAAGTTTTATAAGGTTAAGTATAGATGGGTTAAACATGTGTATTATACAGAGAAAGAATCTAGTGCCAATGATTGCAGAAATAAGAAGTAAAATATACTAACAACATTGTACGCTGAGTAGAAGAGAGATAACTGTCCTTTCCACATCTGTAGCAGTTAACAGGGTACCTTGGGAATTCTGGGGTTTGTGGGTTTGCATAATGGCTATTAAAGCTTCTGCCTCTTTCTTGTATCTCCTTATTTCTATTGTAAAAGACCGAGGTGTCCACTTTCAGGAGGTCCTCTAAAGTACTACCTGGTCCCAGGGTCCATTTCTACAACTTCCTCCTTATATCAGAGGCTCCCTGAGTAATAAATTTATCCTGTAGGATTAGTTGCCCCCAAAGGAATCAGAAGATAGAGTGGTGTGCTTTAACAAGGCCTCTCTTAGCCTCTCCTAGAAGGCAGTGATATTTTCCTTAAATCTCTGGTCTATCCTGGACAGCTTGGTATAGTTGAGAGGCTTAGTTTTAATCCTACACACACTTGAAAATGTCTCCTCTTCCATTCTCCCATCTCATCATCGGGATCCCATTTAGGGTCATCCACTGGTACTGCTTTTCTTCCAGTTGGATAAAGTTCAGTCTTTTTCCTGACACCATATTTGATACAAAGCTCATCCCCAAATCTCTCTGCCACTTGTAGAGAAGCCTGCTTTTCAGTGTTCATCATGGTCTGATTAAAAAGTAACATGTCTTTCCAAGAGATTTCAGATACTTGGGCTTAACTCTGGAAAGCCTCTATATATCTGTCAGTGTCATCTGAAAACTTGCCAAGATGCCCCTTAATTTGCTTTCAGTCCTGTAGAGAGAAGGAGACCTGGACGTTACTGGGGCCAAATTTACCACGCATCTGCTGGAGGGGTAAGACTGAGACTGGGGCCCGTCCAGGGTGAGGATTTCTAGGAGATGCCAATCGAGAGAGAGAATCTGGACAGGGAGGATGAGCTTCTGCATCTGTACTCACCCTTAGGAGCAGGTAGAGAGGCAGCTGGAACCCCTACTGGGGGTGCCTCTGGGATTCAATTCTTTAGTTTCCCTGGGATTGCCCCTTGCAGCCTCTCCTGAGATGGCAAACAGGAGGCCTGGATCAGTTCTACACTGTCAGCAAAGGTCTGGATTGCCCTGCAAGGTAAGGAAAGCCTGCAAATATGGGGCCTCGGACCATTTGTCCTCATGTTTACAGAAAAGGTCCAACTGCCAGATGGTATCAAAATGAATTGTTCCTTCCTGAAGCCAAGCCAATCCTTCATAATTTGGCCAAACCTTTGTGCAGAGGGCTACAAAGCTTTCTTCCTTTAGAGTCTGAGGATCAAAGCAGTCCCAGTGACTTCAGGCTGCACTCCAGAGGAGTATAAACTGGTGATGGTGGAGATCGCTGGTTGCTCATTCTGAAAGACGGGGAATAGGCGTCCCTCATTCTCTTCCTTCTTTCAGTGATAACCTGGGGTATGAGGAAGAGAGAAAGTGGGTGTCCCCTTTCTCTTCTGTCTTTTATCCGTGAGTCCCAGCCAGCCTGGCAGGTGCCACCCATGGGTGTCAATGTGGATTGCACCCATGAATCAGGGAGGGCCTAGAGAATGAGGAATTATCCACACTCACCTATGCTTCCATCCCCCATACTGTTGACAACATTTGAGTTCCCCTGGCCTCATCTATGCTGTGGAGAATGGCCCTGCCATGAAGTGCGGGCTTAATTGGCACGAGTCAGTCTTGCCCATTTACACCGTGCCTGTTGCCTGGCTTTGGGTCCCTCAGATCTGGTTTTCCTTTCTAGGGCTGCAATGTGAAGTTTAGAATTGAGTTTGGGACAAAAAGGTGTCTCGAGGGTGCATGAATTCATTTAGATTGAGTTCCAGATAGGCCTTGCAAAATTTGCAGTTATCATCCAGAAGGGGGGCTCCTCCATTATTTTCCTTATTATAAGCAGAACGCTGAGGAAAAGAATTATCTCCCTTAGGGGAAAAAAAAAAAAAAAAAAACTTAAAGTACAAAAGGATGGGAGATGGGGGAGAGCCTCTTGCTCTGTGCAAATGGGTTTCTTCAATTACTGTATTCCTTCCCTGGTTTAGACAAGTAAGGATCCTTCAACCATGGGAGAAAAGGCTCTGTGGTCACAGGTTCATGGCAGGAGGGGACAGCAAGCAGAAGATGCCATCCATCTTGCTGTGCAGGGCCTTGGCAGCAGCTGTGGTTCTCTCCCACCCCTCGTGGCCACTGGGTGTGGCTCATGCACGCTGTGGACATGCCCAAGTACCCAAGCCAGGAGGCGAGTGGGAAATGGGGGGAGCTGCTGTGTATCACGTGCCTGCAGCTGTTGGGGTGGGGGTGAGAATGGCTCCTCTAAGAACAAAGGGAAACCACATTGTTCTGAACTGCACCTCTGATGGGGGCGCCAAACGTAGATTCTGCCTAGTATCATTGCCACAGTCTGTAGCAAAACCCTTAACATTGTAAAAGAAGAGATAGGAGCCATTTCTAACTGTGAAACAAGGAAGGAAAGATACCACAGGAAAATCCAGGCATCTTGGCTGATGCCTTTAGTGGCACCAGGAACTTGTCCTCACTAAACACAACAGCTAAACCTCCGTGAAGGGAAACAGAGTCAACATTTCTTTCACCCAAAGGAAAGAGAGAGGTGGCAGGGTCTTGGAAAAGAGACAGTTCTGCATCTGAACTCACCCTTGTGACAGATCTGGGCAAGTCCCCAGATGAAACAAGAGAATTCCTTGACCCCTTCGCAGGACTTGCAACAGAGGTAGCTCATTTACTTGGCCACCACTCTTTATCCTTTATGGGACAGAGCACATGAGCAGACAGGAGTGGGAACTGGAGTGAATAAACACTGGAACTGCTGGCCACTTCTCTCTGGTGAGAGCAGGCCTTGTACAGGCCATGTGGCAGCATCCAAGTGTGTTACAATGCTCTTTTAGATCTGCCATCCAGGAAGGGGTGCCTGTGATCCCCAAAGCCCCAGAGGTCATGTTACCAGCTCAGTGAGCCTTTTCCCTTATCACATGGGGTGGCTGCCTTCCACCAGCAATGGCAAAAGGCCAGTGTGTCAGCCTTTTTGGGTTCCTGCACCCAGTGCATCCTGAATTCTTGTCCAGTGCCCAAGAGGAATGAGGTCACACAGACTTGAAAGATGTTGAATGGGGAGATTTTATTGAGTCGTGGAACTGGCTCCTAGTGGGATGGGGAGGTGGACAGGGGATGGAGTGGGAAGGTGGTCTTCCTCTAGAGTTCAGCTGCCCCAGACCAAACTCCTCCCCAACCATCCCTGGCTGAACTCCTCCCTGACTGCAGTCTTCAATGTCCAGCTCCTTCTACTCTTCTCAACATCCAGACAGTTCTCTCTTCTGTGTGTGTGTCCCCTGATTCTGGGGCCTGAGGTTCCTATGGGCACAGGGTAGGGGGCATGGTGGGCCAAAAGGCAACATTAGGGTGGGAAAGTGGACACGTAAAGTTTTCATTTCATGCAGCAGGTCAAGGCTTGAGGGTGCAACCCTCGCCAGGGACCTCACATTTTTTTACCTAGTATTTCCGTGCCTCCTGACCATAAAACAAAGCAAAAAGTAACAAGCAAAATCTGTCACAAAAAAAAAGCAATAATTTAGTTAAACTTTTGAGCTAGAAATCACTGAGAAGCATTTAGTGAAAATGTCAAATGTTTTCGTGAATACATAAATTTGCAACTCATTAGCAGGCTTATGGCTGAAGAGTAAATGCACGGTCATTTAAATGCCTTAGTCATGAAGGACTGATGAGGGAGCAGGTTTCCTGTAACAATGTGAGTAGAAACCAGACTGAAGTAAATTTTAGAGTGAAAGGGAACAGAATAAGTGAAAATTATAATTCTAAATGGCTTTTTGGAGAAACTTACATGAATAAAAACAGAAAGGGTTTTTATATTTTAGATGTGATCTTTGTCAAAGAGGTTTTTTATTTGATTTATTTTATTTTTTAATAAGGGGGAATCCTAGGGCATATCTGAATGCTGTAATCATTCAGTTGGAAGAGAAAAATCTAAAGCACAGTTGAGGAAAGTAAGTATCAAATGAAACAAGTTAAGAAAAAAAGAGAACAAGATTTTGAACAGTGAGGAAGAACTAGCTCCAGGGGCAAACAGAGCATCGTATGGGAAAAGTCTTCTCAGATGCTAGATTATCTCTTTCTTTGTAATTAGGCATTTTAATTATTATTTTTAGAAGAGAGAGGGAGTGGTAATCTTTAATAAACAACCAAATCCAATTGTAAAATAATCTTTCCTTTAATTACTCTATTTCTGAAGAGCTATACAGAATAGCCATGGTAAACATTCCTGCTGCAGTTTTACAACAGTTTGTGATGACGTGTCATTTAAACTTTGGGAGAAACAGGTCAGTATTGACAGTATTGAGCTTCTATTTGAGTATGTATTTGCACACATACACAAAAGGCCCTATGTATGGAGTCACCCCAAAAGCCACAGAATTGCAATCATTCTATTTCCCTTATTATATGTCTGTTAGTAACAATTTTTTGCATAAAAACTGCTGAAGGTGATAGAAGAAAATTTAAATGTATGAAAGGAAAAGAGAGGAACACACAGCTTCTAACCAATGTGCATAGATAGTTTGTGCCTTTTTCGTAGAGGAAGGCTTCAGGCAAAACCATCTCAGTTCACTGAGATGCTTACAAATAAGTATAAAAGTATTGTGATATTGAACTAATCACTTGAATATTTTAGGTGCTGAAAGAAAAAAAGTTTACTGAATAACATAATTGATCTTAATGGCTAAATATTTTAAAATCTCCAACACTACAAGATCATGCTGGTCACAAATGCCAAACCAAAGCGATTCAAAGAAACAACATGATATCCTTTCTTTGATCACAGATACAAAAATTAAATCACAAAATGTTGTTTGTGTTCTTCCCTCTAAGAATACCACAGAGTTTTAATTAGGCTTACTATTTTGTAAGTCTTAAAGTCAAGTAAACTGATTCCTCCCACTTTAGTTTTCTATTTCATAATTCTTCAGCTATTCTAGGTCCTGTGCCCTTCTATGTAAATGTCACAATAAGCTTGTCTATTAAAATTTAAATCAAAAATTTTTATTTAAGTCTATTAAAATCCATGGTACAATCTTGATAGAAACTGCATGAAACCAGTTTCGATATCAATTTTGGAAGAATGGACATTTTTACATTGTGGAATCTTCCAGTTTATGAACATGGTATGTCTCTCCACTTATTTAGAGAGCAAAGCTTAGTATACTTACAGTAAAGTTAAAAATAAGCAAAATTTTGCTCATTATCAACTGAGTAAAATTGTGCAAGGTTTATTTCACTAAATTGAAATTTTTGTGACATTAGATAGACTTGCATTCATTTATTTTTACTTTTCCAAATTATTTTATCTTCTATTGCTCAAACCAGATGGAATAATAGACAAATGAGCTGATCACAATGTCCATGTGTAAAATCTTTTGGGGAGTATCAAGCATTTTAAATAGTATGGAGTTTATCCTGAAAAGAGAAAAATAGTTGCTTATTGTCATATCCAGGTTACGACAAACTAGAGAAATTGCCCCATGGTGCCCAGGTGTTTGGAGTGGAAGAGAAAGGAAGTAGGTGAAGAAAGGTGAGATAGTATACAATCACCTCAATAGGCAGACTACTTACTTCACAAAACTCCAGGGCTTGTGATTTGTCTTCAGCATTATTGGTCTCCTTTTTACCGCAGCTATTTCACTAAGTTATGTGGAGTTAACCACAAAATGTGTGTCCTGAGGGTGTGGTAGGGCAGAGTGAGAGTAGATAAGTGACTCAAAGCAATTCCTATGGGGCTGCAAGCCTCTTTAAATATGGTCTGGTCACAAGTTCACCAAAATGGGCCAGGGTTCTGAAACCATGTGTTCCAATCTTGTTCCTCAATTTACCTTCTGATTATGGAGAAAGATAATTCTCAATTGAGCTATGCATTAGATTCATCCCTCATGTGATATACAGATTTGCCAGCATTCATCCTCACGTCTCTAGAAAATGGAATGAAAAGCTCTTGACTATATATGCCACTTTAAACTCCACTGGTGATTCTGAGGCAGAGCCAGGGTGCAGAGCACTGAGGTAGGTAATGCCAGTTATTAAAGCCTGCTGATGCAGAGGGTTTATGGAAAAGCCACTGTAACTACCTACTAATCTCCACCTTTTCTATTAGCTTAAGTTATATTTTCAAGGGTATTTGTGTTTGGGACTGAACAGTTAAGATTTTCTGGCCACAGGTAGAAACCAGTAGTCTCGTGGCCTTGTGATTTAGAAAGCAGTAGGAGAAGTAAACATTGTTAAGAGAGGACAAAGGGGAATTTTGTTTTCGCAGAAAACTGCAAACCTTTCTGTAGAGTTAAGCTGTATACTACATATAAGCAATTAGTGAAAACAACGTTGATATGACAACCTTGCCGAAATGATCATGAGCCTCCCACGCTAAACAATGCTACAATATTCTGAAAATTTATAGGCAAATTATGTAGAGTTAAGGTGCACAGTCAAATATAGTCAATGTTATCACTGTAAATCAAGATTACAGTTTTCCATGCAAATAACAGTTAATAATAAGCATAAATAACAGCACAAGTGACTCAATTTAGCAAATCACACAGGCTGCTGTGCATGGTCAGTGTACTGAACTGTTGAAGGAAAAATGAGCCAATTTAGTACTGGCAGAAAGATTGCTCAAATACTAATTCAATATTAAACAGACATCAAAATAGCTGATAGAACTGAAAGCAAACCACAGGCGAGGAAATTACAGACAAGTAGCAAACAAACACAAAAGTACTGAAAAGACAAGTTTTAGAAATTTGAAATTAATAGCCCAAGAAACCTCAACATCCCCTAAAAAATGCAGCCTGTTCAATAGAGGTTGTGAGACAGAATGCAGCACAGAAAGTAGAGGTTACATGCTACAGTGATAGGTCACATTGACTATGTTTGGGCGCTGCCACCAAAACTTAACAGATAAATCACTTAGCCTTTTATCCGTAAAAATTGAAAAAAAATTAATGTTACCCCATAAAGTTGTCATGACAGCAATTCAAGTTTGTGCACTTAGCATGGAACACCGTATATCATAAACACTAAATAGATGTCAGATATTTTTAAAATATATAAAAATTAAACTCTCATGACTTGGCTGCGACATTTAAAGTTGATAGCTCATCATGTTACCCAAGACATGTTTTGTTGTTCACATTTTTGCTTAAGGGAATAATTCCACTTTCAGTTGTAGAAAAGTCACTCTTATAACCAAATGTAGTGGAATTTACCTTTTGTATTACCCCAGGAAGGCTACAACTAAAGCACACAGCACACAGACCAGGAAGCCCTCTTCTCAAACATACAGACCGACAGCCAGTATCCTAACAGTGGCCTACAACATTTTTCATGATAGGGACCTGCTCACTATGCTCTAACCTAAGCTCTTCCTTCCTCACCCTTAACCCACATCTCCAGTCACATTGGCTTCATTGGAGCTCCACAAATATGCCAAGTAAGCTCCACCCTCGGGATTTAAATACTCTGCCCCCTTTGCCTAGAACATCTTTCCCCATTATCACTGCTCTTTCTCCTCACTTCCTTCCGGTTTCTCCACAAATATCACTTTATCAGAAAAGGCTCCTTCTTAACGGCCCTACACATTTCTATATTATATTAATTTCAACATCCTTTCATCTGTCCTACTTGATTGCTCTCCATGTCACTAATACATTAAAATTCAACTATTTGTTAATGTTCCATTTAGTCCAGTAGAATATAAATAACCCTGTAAGCTTGGTTGTCTGTTTTTATCACTACTTTATGTAGCACCAAGAACAGAGCCTGCACAAATTAGGCACTCAATAAATATCTCTTGAATTTATAAAAATATGAAACATGATCTATCCTTGCAAGATTTTTAGAAAAGTATCTGGCATATTGCCAGCACTCAATATGTGTAAATTATTGCTTTACTATTATTAATAAATACTGCTCCTTGAAAAAATTTATGACAATCATGATTATTGCACTTATTGAGGACATACTATGTTTTAGAAAATGTACTCATTTGTTGTATATATTACCTCATTTAATTCATTAAATAATTCTAGGAGGCAGGTATAATTAATGTCATGATTATTCAAGTGAGAAAACAGAGACATTCGGAGCTAAAATAACTAGTTCAAACACAAATATTTTATAAAGTATAGAATCGGAATTCTAACTCAGGATATTTGACTTCAGATTCCATCTTTAACAAGCAATATTATTTTCTTGACATTTTTTACCTAGGCAAATTACAATAAGAACTTTGAAAAACAATATTAAAAGCTCAAGAAAACCAAGTGTAACTAACAAAAACTCAATATAGAGTGGTTAAAAAAATAGTGTATAAGCTAAATTGCTGTTACGGAGGACCCCCATAATACAATTATGTAAATAAGATAGGTATTTATTTCTTTCTCCTCTGACACTTTGGCTGGGTGAATTTCAGCAGGCTCTTCTTTTTCCCACGCTCATTCAGAACACAGGTTAGTTCCACTTTGTTCCTCTGCCCTTTCCTAGAATGTGTTCTTCATCTGCATAGTCTAAGTTGTATCATGGCTATGAGCCTATATAGAGAAAGCACATTCAGAGCACTCCCCTCTACAAGCCCATCTGGATTATTCTCACTATGCATAAAGGAGAGATTGCGTCTTGATGAACAACTAAGCATATTGCAAAAGGACCAAAAAATACCAGAAGAAATAGAGTTTGACTAATTATTTTGCAGATATGCCTTTTGAGAAAAAGTGTTAAAACAAGTTCATTTAAACCAAGGGATTCTTTAGCAATGTGGGAAATTTTTCTACCAACACTGTTGAAAACTGGAAGGAAAGGTTTATTTAAAAACAACCATGCATCACAAAGATCCTCAGGCCATGACTGTTGAGCAAGCAGTACTTAGGGTTTTGTTTTGTTTTGTTTTTACTTTTATTTTAAGTTCAGGGGTCCATGTGCAGGTTTGTTACATAGGTAAATTTGTGTCATGGGGGTTTGTTGTACAGATTATTTCATCATCTAAGTATTAAGCCTGGTACCCGTTAGTTATTTTTCCTTATACTCTCCCTCCTCCAATCCTTCACCCTCGGATAGGCCGAAGCGTGTATTGTTCTCCCTTATGTCTCTGTGTGTTCTCATCATTTAGCTCCCGCTTATAAGTGAGAACATGCGATATTTGGTTTTCTGTTCTGATGGAGCTGGAGCCCATTATTCTTAGTGCTTAGGGTTTTAAAGGTGCAGAAAGAAATGCAGAATTTTACCAGGTACCATGCAACAGTACTTTTAAGTTGTATAGAAATAAGAAACTTGCAGTTGGTAAATCTGAATTGTTCTTTTCAGTTTAATTTGTGCTCAGACATGGTGACAGATGGTCTTATTTTTGTTCACTCCATGGTGGTTAGAGTGACTCCTTGTCTAAGTTGGTATTCTGTGAAATTGTTTATTTTTTATAGGAGAACACCACAACCTAAGTGTTAAAGTAAGGCCAATTCCCTGTGAAGTAGTCAGAAGGGTTTCTAATCCTCGGGGTTGCCAAATAAAATACAAGATGAAATTTAGAAACACAAGATGAATTTCAGATAAACAGTGAGTAACTTTTATAGTATATGCTTGTTCCATGCTAAATTTGGGACATACTTTATTTATACTTAAAAAAAAAACATTGTCTATCTGAAATTCAATTAACTGAGTGTCTTATATATATTTGCTAAACCTAATAACTTTCTCCCAATCCCCTTTTCAGATTAAGTTTAGAATTAAGGGGACTAAATTTAGCCCTGCACCATCCTACCCTACCCTCAACCCTGAGAGTGTTATTGGAGTTTATAGCAGATCTGGAACTTACTTGTTAATTGGTTCCTTCAGCCCAGTCCTTTACAGATCTTCTAACTATAATTGAACAGTTATTCCAATGGAGACACTTTGTTAGTTGGCTATGAATAACTTTCATATATTTGGAAGTAAGTTCATTTCAGACCTGACTCTGAGGATGATTTAGCATCATCACCTGCCGGCATTGCCCCCATGCCACCCTCCCCACCAACACAACCACATACAACTAGAGAAATGAATGGGATGACAAGACTGAAGTATGGTGGCATGGAAAACTATCATACGTATATCATGGTTTATGTTCATTCATAAGAAGTTGGGTACATCTGTTTTTAAAAAGTTGAATAAAATTTAAAATACACAAGGGTTTAGATTTCATTTTTAAATAGAAACAGTATTAAAAGTTAAAAACATTTACTATTTTATGGTAATAAATATCACTCAACCATTAATTGGAGTTTTGTATAATGAATTTGATGAAAAAACCCCATTTTAAGAGAAAAATGAAATATAAAAACGAAGTCTTCATGGTATTTCAATGCTTTTAAAAAGCATAATGGTTCTGAATGTTCCAGCTCAGGCTCTCATGCTAGGGTCCATATGTCCCTAACACTGAAACAGCAGTGCTCTGGCACGTGCTTTATAATTTCCACCAACCATTGAGGACAGTCCAAAGAGTAAATTGGATGAATGATTAATGCTGATGCTAATCTGAACATAGCAATGCAATGGTTGTATTCTCAAATCTGTTTCACTTTTGACGCCTTATGTGGCTGGCACAGAGGAGCTGTATCACTCATGAGGAGTCTGTTGCTTTGCGTGAGAGAGAGGTGAGGAAGCCTCTGCTAGGGTTGGAAGACTCTATGTTCTGAAATTCATTAACTGCCCCAAAAGCCCAATTATTAAGGACATTCTGCAGCACTCTTCCTGCATGAAATTAGAAGGAAAGCAGCCTACCTACTTAGTGATCTTTGGAATGGGAACGAACTGATCTACTACTGAGACTTCTGCCAAAAAGTGTGGAACCCTTTGTGGGTCAGACTACTTGCTCTGACTCATACCCCACAAGTTACAGCAGAATAAAAGCTTCTCAAAAACACTTGAAATCTGGGAATATATTTTTTCCTAAATAATATTTCCCTTAAAACTTCTCAAGAGTAAAGTCTCCAAGATGGGAGTAATCTGTACAAATCACATATACATTGGATATTCTATGTATGTGTTATATTAATAAAAACGTTGATTCTTTTTTATATACCCTCAATTTTAACTGAAGGAATTGATTTTTAAAGGATTTGTTAATAATAACAATTGATTTCACATCTACAACTACCATTTAAAAGTTATGCAAATTTTTGTCTTTGAAAATGAACAATAGCAATAATATATAGTGCTTATAAATATTATATATAATACAACAATGTAATATATTGCATTAATACATTATATAGCTTATCGTGTAGCTGTATTATTCTAAGCTCTTTGGGTGCTATAAGTAAATAGTGTACTGCTGTAGGATATTGATGCAATTTATTATATAAATTAGAATAACTACAATTACAAATGTGTAAAAAGTGTGCTTAAAAGGATGTGTTATTAAATCATCTCTCTCAGAGATTTATGTATTTTGTGCTACCATAATAAAATCACTGAGTGTGAAGTTAATTTTCTAATATTACCATCCTTTATATATATCCAGTTCTAAACTAAATAGCATTTCTATTATTTAGTATTTATTAGATCTATCTCTTGCTATCCTTTTACCAACTTTTCTGGTAAAGCTTTGGTCAGTCCAAAAAGAATAACTCAGTTTTTTACTTGGTTATTCCTTAAACCAACCTCTATGTTTTCCTTTATAGTCTAATTTTCAATTAATTCTACAAAATAAAATGATCCTTCTTACTCATTATCATAACTCTGTTGATCATTTTTGGTATCATCTGTTTTAAATGTTTTAGAGCAAGTATAGTCTAGTTTATTTTCTATGCTGCCAAGCACAATATATTATCCTTACATTATTATTTGATAACTTTAAAAAATGCTTAATTTCCACATGTGCTGTATTTTTATATGAATCATTCATCTGTGAGTTTGAAATAAAACAATTTCACTATTTCTTTTGGCCAAAGACATACCTTTGGTTTCCCTTCTATTAATCTTCTATTTAAATACTAACAAGCTGTATTTCTTCTGTGCTTTCAATTCATATATCCTACAGATCAAATTTCAGTTTTATATCTGTTAAAAGAATGTTTATGAAAAGTGAGAGCCCTAAAGGGGATAACTTTAGGTAACTTTCCCACTGTTCCAGTAGATTATGCATATTTAAAATCTGATATGATTTTTAAAGCTGCCAAATAATTTAGTTATATAAGAATCTAATGACCATTTGAGAGATATGAAGCTATTTCTAGAAATTAATTTAAGGAGAAGATTAACATACATAATTCTTAGACCAAAGCAGGTTCCTTAAGTATGCTATAGCAAATAGGATTTCACTCTACAATAGTGAAACATTTAAACTATGTGTACCAATTAATAAAAATTATTGGAAAATGTATTGAAAATATCAATAGCCTAAAGTGCAAGCAGGATATAACAAGTGGTGGGCAACATTTTTATTTCCTTTGGAAATTTAAAATATCGTTATATATTAATAAAAGTTTATATCACAATTTGCAATTTGGGAGTTATGGACAAAACAGTGCTTCAACTCATTCTAGTAATTATCTTAGAGCTATAATTATGGATTCATTATCAATCTAATCTCTACTGGAATGCTGAGATTTCAGTCCTGATTGGTATTCTAGGTACAATTTCTGGATGCTAAAAGACTAGGAAAAACAGACAACATGAGTTGAGCTTCCTTTAAGATTCATGAAATCCTAGAATAACTTCTCAATTAGATAGCTAAAAGCAGTAAGATCTTTTGGAAAGTGGTTGTTGTAAAGAATCATTACTGAATATAACACCAGCTATAATAGGCAGAAAAATGATAGCATAAATTATGAGATAATAAATAAAACAATTTTTCATCAAAGGCAAGAAAATTTATGACCTTACTAGAATTTGTATCCTCAACTCCTATTATTTTTACCAGACGCAAAATTGGCTCCAGAAATGTAGCTAATTCTCTCTCTAACCTTAAGATCATCAACAGTAACTTCAGAGTGGAATTAACTGTGCTGAATTATAGACTGACAACAGATTTAATAGTGTTTAATTTTACTATAGGTCAGAAAACATCATCTATGCAGACATAGAATTTTCAATATAAAGAAATATCATCATCATGAATAATTGAAATGGAATTTACTATGTGACTCATTGATACCAAGAATAAAATCGTTCAAATCTGTTGCCGTTCAAAGTGGTAATATTGCAATTCTATAGGCATTCTCTAATAACGTCCTTAAATATCATGTCAGTAGAGAGATGCAGAAAGCTATAATTTTGCAGGTGGTAAAATTGAAACAAAGATATTATAAATTAGTTCTTCTACTTACATGATTAAAAAACATTTTTATTTCTTTATTTTCAAGGTAACAGCTAGCACATCTTTCTTTTAGTAGTTTATATTTGTATTTTACACTAAAATGTAAATGCTTAGGATATGGACAAAAGGAAAAATATAAAATTTACTAGTGGAAAATATACATTTAGCTTATTTCTTCTTCTTGAATAATATAACTCAATTTTCTGGAAATTTAGTTGGCCATGGTCCAAGAAAACGATTTCACTGCAGAGATATTAGTTGCCAGTATAATCAAGAATATGTCCAAATGTGTCTCTAAAATCAATGAGGTGTCCTGCCAAGTACTGCTGAACATAAAACTTAAAATTATATTGATCTCTTCTCAAATAGAGAGGGTTAATAATGTATTTTTAATAGAAAACAAATGGGTGTGTTGAGATCATAAAATTCTGTGCAAACAATAATTTAAGTCCTATTAACCTCTATGCTATCATGGCTAAGAACAGTTTTCAAACATCACATAATGAAATGATTACACTAAGGCAAATTTCTGAGTAAAAGAGATGATTAAAACACCGAGAATTTACCAGAGCTGCAAGAAGAGAAGTGTTGAGTGGGTCAGTAGACATATTTACTGTTATAAAAATCTACATAAATGAGCCTAGACAGAGAAAGCATCTGTGAATTTGTTAAATTTGAAAACTCTGAGGAGAATAATAAATATAGAGCAGGCAGTATGAAAAAAAGTCAGTGAAGTTGGCAGTCTACTGTGCTAAAAGTAGTTGAATGTACAAAAATGGAACCTTATACAGCTGGCTTAAGTATAAAGAACCAAAATACAGAGCCAAAAAATCTAGTGCATTAAGAGCCCTTATAGAATATTCAATAAAAAAATTTAAGTTTCTATTAATATTATGAAATGTATTTGGGACATATAGTTAAGAAAAAGAAAATAAAGGATTTCAGAAAAACACTTTAGAATAGACAAAATTATTTATGTGGAACTAATATCGGTCTAACACTAACCATATACACTATCATTGAACCATGTCTACTGTCTATCCATCTAGTTATCTCTTAAATAGTGTATTAGAGTCAGTTAAAAATTAGTTGTTACAGGTAACAGAAATAATAATTTTCCTGTTCATTATAGAAAATATACCTCATGACCAATATTAGGGCAATTATGTTTATAATGTCTCTTTAAACCTATAATATATGTGTATTAACATGTTTAATTATTTTAAAATCATTTATTATTAACATTGAAAAACATTACAAACAATATTTTATTCTGTCTGATAGACAGGTTTATGTTGAATTAAACATTTTCAAAACTTACATCCAAATTATTGCCATGTTAAATCACTGTCCTAATTATCTGGTCATCAGCAAACAACTCAAAAGGGATCTACACTCCCTGGATCTATAACTGTCAAGAGACTGGCTTCCTGCTATATTGGTAGAAGTCCAGGTAGACATGATCAGAGAGTTTTATCTCCTACTTTGACACTATTGTAGTGACAAGATATTCCTCAGAGTACACTTGGACTCAGTAAGTTCTATTACATGATTTCTGTTTCATGGCAAATTTGGAACTAAACTCAGCCATTCATTCACCTAGTCACTCACTAATTCAAAAATATTTGTCATCTATTATTGTCCAAGGTTGCGTTAGGCACTAGGAGTGCATTGGTTACTAGACAACTCAGGGCCCTGAGCTCATTATCTGGGAATAACTGAAAAATAAATTCTTATTAATTTTTTTAAATGATGAAATTTAATAAAGCACTAAATTACAGACACACAATGAATTTCAGATGCCTCCAAGAAAACAATACATCATATATTGGGGTTTTACAATTATTCCTCTTCTCTTGAGGGTTGATAATAATTTCCAAGCCTAATTTGTATTCTATTTTTAGAATACAACCCTGCTTTATTCTATTTATTTGGTCTTCTTGTCGTTGTCCATCTTCTGAAGTTGGTTAATCACCATTCATACCACAACCTGAGTTAATCATTGTCTCAGAAGACCTCCATCTTCATTCCAATGTGCACTGCACTGCCGGGGGCTTGCCTACTCCCTCAATAAGTGTCCCAGCATGATATTTCCATAATTTTGAGGGCTTGCTACCCGCAAATAAAGCCTCATAATTGTGTTTCTGTGCTTTCTGAAGTTCAACTTTGTCTTGTACATGTCCTATGTACGTCATGCACTGTGAAGTATGCCCAGGGAGCCTTCCTTTACTATTTTTCTTCTGCGCCAAGATGTCGGGCTTTCTCCCCTGTGTCCTCTGTTTGCCTCCACCACTTATAGTCTACCATACTTTCCTGTCTGTTCAGGTTCTTTCTTTCTCTATTCATCAATTTTGTCTTTCTGACTTTTTTCATGGAAAGAGAAATTATGTATTTACCTGTTAGTAAGCCCTGACATTTTTAGGTGAAAATCCTTGCTGTCTATCCCGTGCTGAAAGAAAGAAATTGCTCCAAAAAAACTTGAACATCTTTTTTTGGGAAGTACTGTTCATTTCATTGTAAAAGTCCATAACTGAACAATTGTATTGTAAATCTCACCACAAACTATAAATATAGTAACCCACTTAATACAATGACTGGGCCCTGACATAATAGCCTACCTTTCTGTGTGTTCTCCAGTTATTGATGGCCACACAAGTCTCTTTCATTTAGACCTAGTTAGAAAATGTGATTATCATTTCTTTAGAATTAACATTCCTAAAAACAATGTTATCTACATATTGCCCAGACCATCTCATGGCTTCCTTTTCCTCATGACTTTCCTATTTCTAGCATCATCTATTTATATAAGCTAAAGACTGAGTCTCTTCTCTTCATCAATGCTTTTCTATCCCCCAAATTCCAAATTCACTTGGGTTTTTGGCTGTACCTACTCAGGCATTTCTTCTTCTTTATTCTAAATGTAACTGTCCTGGTAGAATCCCATACAAACTTTAACTGAGAATACTCTCTAAACTGATCTTTCCATTTCCACTCACTTTTATTCTTCCAGTCAAATTATCATACTTTTTTGCTTCATGGCAACTGATTTTAAAAATACCTGCAATATCTCCTGAATGCCTAGATAATTAATCCAATATTTCAACCTACTCTTATCTTTATATTTTTATATATCTACCGTTCATGAGATAGCCTTTTCTTTTAATATTATTTATGCTTTTCTACCTCTATCACTTCTAATAAAAGGTTACTTCTGCCTATAGAATGTTTTCACATTCTATCTCAGAGCCATGCCTCTCCCCTAATATTTATGTTCAAATTATACTCATTGTTGAAATCTCAATCAAAATATTACTCCTGTTTATGGTCCTCCTATAAGTCAGAGCCAATCTCTTCTATACTTTGTATCATTGATTCCCATTGCTTGTCTTTCACCTTCATTTTCTTTGCTTTGTCATACCCTTACCTTATAGTTAGTATTATTTCTTTTCCAAATGTATTGTAAAAAATTACTTATTTTTTTCTCCTAGAATTTAATTGCACCTTGGGAAAATAAACTGTGTTACCAATTTAATGAAAATAAAATGAGTTGTGGAATCAGACAGCCCTAGTCTGCCTGTGGCCTGAGAAATTCTGAGGAATTTGGACAAGGTGTGGACTAGAGCCTTGCAAGTATAAGCAGTCCCAGTGTTAAGATGAGGAATGTAGCTTTATTATCAGAAATAGAATAATCACATGCAACCTGTGCCAGTTGAGCAGATAGTCTTACAATATCTAAGTGTCTTCCATGAATATAAGCCCAGAAACTGAAGAGGTAGCATGTCATCACCCTGAGGACGCTAAAGCCTCTGCATTGTTCTTGTTTTATGCCTCATCCTGCTCTATTTCTGTGAAGACATCGCCTCGTCTTGTTAACAACTGGACTATTTGAAGACTTTTTTCAGGCCATAGTCTTTCACCAGCCATTTTACCTAGAGATCTCTGATTTGGCTGGGAAAAGAGTGTCTATCCAACCAGCCAACCATGGCATCTCTTACTTAGGCATTTCCATAAAGCTCCCTAAATTTGATTAATTATTCCTACAGAAGATAAGATTAGAAAAAATATTGAAAGTTGTACATTTGCCTAAGACATGGTATTATTTCCTGCAATAGTCTCAGGGGATGCAAAGTCATTACAGGCTGAGGAATGATCATTGCGTATGGCCTCACTTCTCCAGCAGTTACCATATAGAGGATGCACTCAGGTTATGACAACAGCTACCAGCCAATTAACAGTGAGATTCTGCCTTGTAGGAGAGAGACACAGAGAGGATTTTCTAAACTCTTAAGCCCATTGCTGCACCACACAAAAATCAAGCATATGTAATTTATGGAGTGAGAAGTAAAAGTTATAAGCTTTGAGCAGAAGCCATGGCACCTAGAAATGATATCTGACTTCCTGGAATAGTTCCTTAATTTAAAATTATGCATAGTTTTCATTGTCATGGCTATGTATCACAAAGTCATATCCGCACTCTGGATGACAAGATCACACAATAGGTTGGAAACCAGGAGGCAAACTCATTGGGAGCACCTTTGCACTGTCCACCACAATGTTTGACTTTTAAAACGTAATTCACCTAAAAATATGTAATTGGTTAGAGTTGAAGTTAAGTGTAGAAGCTAGAGCAATAGTATCACTTGTGCAAGTTAACCATATAAGAATAATAAAAGCAATACCAATGGTTCAGTTCAACAAGAAGTATCAGAAAAAGACAGAAGAAAAGATCTCAAGAGATGTTTACAACTAAGGAGGAGAAAGTGGAATTAGTAACAACGACATGGGGAAGAGTGTCCAGAGGGTTTACAAGGAATCTTGGCAGAAGGCAAAGAAGCTTGGATGTAGATAGGCATAAATCCAGAACTCTTCTCTTTTCACCAAGTAAGTAGCTATGTGATTTTGAGCAAGTTATTTATCAGTTCTGAGCTATAATTCTTTTACAAAAATGGTTTAGCTATATTTGGCTGGCATGAACCTGAGGAAATTAAATGCCATAAGACATAAAAAATGCCTAGCGCAGCTAATATGCAAAAACTTCTTGCTATTAGGAAATGGACCAAGATACAGTATTATGAAGGCTATAACCCTTAAATATAAAGTAAGCTTGAAATGTGGTACTAGATTAAGGAGGTATATTTTTCATAACTCTATATCCAGCATCTCCTCATATCTTAAATTAAAAGGCTTAAAACAGAATCAGGTAACTTTAGGCTACCCAAATTCCTAGGCCCACAACATTCTTGCACTAAAAATAAATAAATAAAAAGCAGGTCATAAACAGTTCCTGTGTTTTGAGCTAACTTTATAGCTGAACTAAGTATGTGGCAGATGCTCAGAACATTCTTGTTTTACTATCACAAATGGCAAGGAAAAAATCCTGCTAGGATAAACTCAAGTACAGCAGTCCAGTTGGTGGATATTTCAAGTCAAGGCCAGCTTGTAGCAGCACAGCTGCACAGCTGCACAGCTGTCTTCCTGACATCATTCCAGAATCTCAAAGTAGCCAAAGAGTAGTCATACCTGCAGTTAAAATCGACTAGGTTGAATGTGCAAACTCCTGAGGGAGGCTTCAATTACATTAATAGAGCTGAGCTTCAGTATTATTTGTGACCAAAATTTTTTAAACTAAATTATAGGAGTACTGTAATTTATAATTTATACACAATAAAGTTTAATTTTTAACCATGCTTTATTAGAGAATCTTTATGACACAAAATTAGAAAAACAACTAAAACCAAAAACTTGTCCATAACCCAGAAATCTGAAGACAATCTATTTAAATAATCTGGTTTATAGCCTTCAAATCACATTGATGTATACATATATATATGTATACACATATGCATGTTTAAAATATAAATTTTAAATATGGATCATAGTTTATATAGTGCTTAATAAACTCCTCTTTCTGTATTTAGTATCTCTTAGAAATAGCACGAACCATTAAATATTCTTGAAAATGTAACTTAAATTACTATATAATAATTTGTTTAATTCAACCAATTTTTTATCATTGGCCATTTAGGTATCATGTTTTTAAATTACATTAAAGTAGCACTGTACAGAACATATGTATGTTCATTTATACACACACAGAGTTGTGGTTACCATCGATAGTTTAATTTATGATAAATTCCTAGATAAAAATTTTCACATCAAAGTGTGTGTGTGTGTATATATATATATATATATACACATACATATATGTACAGTTTTCCTTTATATATATAGTTTTATGATCATTAGTTCAAGTACAAATATATTTCTACTCACATTCTAGTGCTTAATTCTTAATTTGTTTCAGGAGATGTGTTTTAGTGGTTGTGGAAATTTGTATTGTTTAGAATCGTATTTTTATTATTTTTTATTTATTGTAGTTATTGGACCTTATTTTCATAAACCTTTGTGCAAATCTTTCCTGTGTTTTATCTCTCATCCTTTTTACCAAAAGACCTGGGATGCCATTCTATGCTACTTAATGGAGAGCTCCATCCTGTGGTCACTTGTTAAGCAACTCAATGCTTCACAACCAGACCCAGGGCAGCTCTCACATCAAATTAGTTTTGAAAGCCTATGGATTATTCCCTGCAAAGCTCCCTGGCCACATCTGCTACCTCATTTCCAGACCCAGTAGCTCCACACTAATTCCCGTCCTTGTCATACCACCTCTAAACCATGGTAATAATCTCCTAACTCTAACTCTTCAACACAGCCTCATACAAAAAATTGCAAAGGTGAACACCTCAGTATCTCTCGATGCACTGCCCTCCATGATCCTTCCTCTCTGGTACACCTGAGATCTGATCTCTGATCTCCAAAAGTTCTCCTGAGAAACTCCTTCAGCCCAGAATGTACCCCTTCTCTTCTCTCCTTTCCCTTCTCCAATTCCCCCTTTCAGAAATCCACCTGTACTTAAAGCCCCAGATCAAAGCTTCTTTCACTTCTCCTCATGCTGAAAGGACCCTCTCCTCTATCAATTCCTATTGCATTTCTTTTTGTCAGTTCTTCAGTTTTCTTGGTTTTTCTGTCTCCCCGTTTCATCATTTATAAAATGGGTATAATGCCTTCTACGTACCTCATAGAATTATTGTGAAGATTAGATTACATGCTCTGTGCTTAGAAGCACTGAGAAGCATTTCTGAACATTGTAAGTGCTCAATAAATTTATTTTTGATATTATGAAGTGGGCGACAAGTATAATGATATTGAATCAACTCAGTGTTAATTACATTTTCTGTTAGCCTGTATTATTTCTCCCTGAATAGAGGATAATTTTCTGCAGAGCGGGGATTTGTCAATCTATTTTGCATAGACTAGATGCCTGATTACTACTTATTGATTGATGCATTTCTTTCAGCAAAAGTGGACTGAGTATTGGTACTGGTGCCATGACTCCCTTTGTAAAACCTTCAGCATTTCAGTAATGTTATGCAATTTAGAAGAAAAATATTAACAATCTGTCTTAATGAATCTGGATAATTTTTATTGAAAGAACATTTGTTAGTTTCACCATAAAATAATTTTGATTAACACGAGTAAAATAGAAAAATGCCTTTTCTCCACAGCAACTCTTCTCAGCTACTCTCCAGGTTCAAGTTCTCCCAATTACTTCTCCCAACAACTTGCCTTGACAAGAGGTTGGGGGAAGGTCATCCAAGGAGTCAGGAAGAATATGTGTAGCATCGTGTCCTTGGCTGTAATCTCTCATATATCTACTCTATGAAGTCCTCTCACATCTTTCAGAGAGCTGGTAACATCTCCTAACTCTGTGCCTTTGAGGCTGAAATACCCTCTATGCTCAAAGATAGAAGATCTAGTACCCACAGCCCCACTGGCATCCCTTGGACGGTCCTCAACAGCATTATTACTGTTACATAGTGAACAGTAATAAGTCAACCAGACTGAACTTAGCTTCCAACATTCCTTGTCTCTGCATCCTGGCTCAACAACACTGACCTTTGTTCTGTTCCTCCAACATTCCGAGTCCTTCCCTCCTAAGGTTTTTTGCATTAGCTCATCTACTGGGTACACGCATCTCACATGTATTCACGTGATGGTTACTCATCATCCTAGTTTTCTTAGCTTAAATGGACTTAGCAGGGACTTTTTTGAGACCCATTTTAAAATAGCCTTACATTCCTTCTTTTATATATTTTAGTTTATACATATTATTTTCTAGTTTCCTTATTTTATTTTCATCCCAAACAAGAAGGGTCTTTGCTTCCTTTACGTACTAATACTAAGATAAAGTGCCTAACATATAGTAGGCACTCAATACCTTTCTCTTTAATAAAAAGCTTAGAAAAGATGTGATACAATTCTTTTGAGTACATGCATGATTGAAATAAAAGATTTAAAAAGAGAATATAAAAAGCATTTTCTACTCTTAAATAATTAAAACATTGGCCAGAGTAAATTGTGTAAAAAATTACACAATTTCCCAAAAAGTGTCTGTTAAATTTTTATCTACATTGTTTCCAATAAAAGAGTGGGACTACTGAAATAATGTTAAAATAGGCTCTCTTTTAAAATAGCTAAAAATTGACTGTGATAAATTCTTATTAAAGAGACACCCTACAATACTCAAAAACTGTTTCTTAAATTTTTACTGATATTCTCTCCAGTTCTTTCCAAGTGTTACATAGAAATTCATGCCAAAATTTGTAAAAAGTGTTTTGCATTTCCAATGATCTTTTCTTTGTTTTATGTATGCACCTGTTTTCAACTTCTACATATGTAATTTTTTTCCAAAAAAAAAAAAACCTCTAGATGATGAATTGGCATGTACAAAAATCAGATTTTTTCAGAATTTCAATGTATTCAAATGCAATGGTTCTAAACTGTTCCAAAAAACAGATTTTGAAAAATGATAAAAAGGGAAAAGAGGAAAAGAGAAGTGTTATAAAAGTGTTTAATATCGGATCATTATTTTTTCCTAATACAAAAAAGGACAAGTTTTTAATTTCATTTTTATTTCATTTATTTTATTTTATTTCATTTTATTTTAATTTCATTTTATTTTTATTTTTTATTTTATTCAGCAAAATAAATATCTTTGCATCATTTTATTAAAATTTGATCAATAGTTATTTACTAGCTATTATTAGTAATGATTAGTTCAAGATGACATCTAATGGTGCATATAGCATCTAAATATACATCTTCATGAATAGCCAAATGTCACTGAAACAAAAATATCATCAAAAATACAAGATATTATTTAATTTTGTGTGTTCACATATATGTAGAATTTTAAAATCACACATTCTCACTATTGAAGTAATTAACTATACACATTTCACTCTGAGTAGTCTAATTAACTTTAAGAAAATATCATTTCTAGACATCTAAAGTCATAGTGCAACACATTACTCACGTTTGTAATGATGCAGGTGTAAACAAACTTCCTGCCCTGCCAGTCATATAAAAGTATAACACATACAATGTGTACAGTACATAACACTTGATACTGATAATAAACAACTATGTTACTGGTTTGTGTATACTATACTTTTTATTATTTTAGAGTGTATTCCTTTGATTCATGTATAATTTTAAAAGTTGACTGTAAAACAGCATCAGGCAGCTTTTTAGGAGATATGCCAGAAGAAGGCATCATATCACAGATGACAGCTCCATGCATGTTACTGCCCCTGAAGACCTTTCAGTGGGACAAGATGGGAGATGGATGACAATGATATTGATGATCCTGAACTTGGGTAGACCTAGGCTAATGTGTGAGCTCATGTCTTAGTTTTTTAAAACATAGTTTAAAAAGTAAACATTAAAGTTTTAGAAACAATTAAAAAGCTAAAGAATAAGGATATAAAGAGAGTATTTTTATACAGCTGTACAATGTGTGTTTTTAAGCCGTGTTAAAAGAGTCAAAAAGTTAAATAATTACTTATAAAGTTAAAAGTTACAGTGAGCTAACATTAATTTATTATTGTAGAAAAATAGATTTTTAAACACATTTAGAGTAGCCTAAATGTGCAGCCTTTTTAAAATAGTGTACAGTAATGTCCTATGCCTCCACATTCACTCACTACTCACTCACTGACACCCAGAACAACTTCCAGTCCTGCAAGCTCCATTCATGGTAAGTGCCCTATACAGGTGTACCTTTATTTTTTTAATCTCTTATACTGTATTTTTGCTGTCCCTTTTCCATGTTTAGATACACAAATATTATAATTGCTTACAGTATTCAGTACAGTAACATGCTGTGCAGGTTTGTAGCCTAGAAGCAATAGGCTCTGCCATATAGCCTAGATGTGCAGTAGGCTATAGCACCTAGGTTTGTGTAAGTATACCCTATCATGTCTTTACAACAATTAGATAGCCTAAGGAAACATTCTCCAAACATACTTCCATTGTTAAGTGATGCATGACTATATTTTTCTAGGAAAAGTGGACTCACTAGTGTGTATGGAAAGACGGATGTGTGACAGTACACTTTGCCCCAGTATGAAGATCACCAAGAAAGGGAAAAGAGCTAGCGGTTACATTATTTCCAAAATACCTATTTTTTTTTCATTTCTCTCTTGATATTTCATGTTCCTTATCAACCTTTCCACTGTAATGGAAGGAAGAAAAATGCTCAAAACTTGAAATTCCATCTTCTCTGATATTGTGGAGTGTGGAAACCAGAGATAGGTGACATATATCAGACACACTACATAAGAAGGGGCAGGTGGAAACATCCAAGCTGGCTTTGTGATGTCTAAGAAGTGCTGGTGATAGGCAGAGTGTCCAAGGCATGTCTTCCCATCCACAGTCTGGAAATCTCCAATACTCAAAGAGAAGCTTCTCATAGAGAGATAGCAAGCTGGATTTTGGGGTCAGGTGGCTGGATTAAAAGATTTTGATGCAATGATTTCGCTTTGTTTCTGTTTTGTTTTTCCCCATTTTCCATCATCATGCAGAGCAAGAGGATGAACTAGCAATTCCCTCCACTGTGGTCAGAAGTTTGAGGGGAATAAGAGGGTTGGTGGACTAGAAATGTTTGAAACAAAGATGAAAATACCATAGTATAAAGAAATTTGACATCAAAATCAATAATCAAAAAGGGACTCCTGCACAGGGTCAGAATGAGGTGTTCATGGCCAGGAAGGACTCACACTACAGAGTCCTATACACAGTAGACCTACGGGGAGCAGAAACCAACAAAAATTAAAGGGTCACATTTGGAGCAGAGATGCCCCTCCCCTTTACCATTGTGTAGTCACAATCACTCCACATATAAACCAGGTGACCGAAGTGACTATAACATTCCCCTCAAATTGACCAAACAGTAGACAGGTGTCTTCCTGACCTTAGGCCCCTGACTTCCCTTTTCTTAGAGTGTTTACTTTAGAAAACTTGCAATTGTTAATTTTTTCCTCTGCCCTTTTGAGATGCAAATTTTCTGTGCTAAGACTGTCTTTCTGGGGATCTGGGAGCTAGCTCTTTTGAAACGTATTCATTAAGAAAGATCAGGCTGATGTCTCCCAATCTCGGTGGGAGGAAAGGAGCCTGTCTTCCATAAGGGCCAATTAGCAAACACGGATAACCTAATCACATTGGCTAACCTCCTCCCTAATGTCCTCCAGCAATTTTTTATTAGTTCATCCTAGCATTTAAACATCCTCCCACTTTTTGTTTTGATGGAGTTGAGTTCACTCTCCCCTATTCCATAGTTTTGACTCTTAATACAAGAGTCTTGGATAAACTCCTCCTGTCATTTTTAACAAGTGTCTGGTGCATTTCTGTTTGGCAGTTCTGTTACATAGGCAACATGTTTGAGAGAAATCCAATTTGGCAGACAGGAATGAAATGGAAAGACCAAGCCCAAATAACCCAGAAGTTATTTAAACTGAAAGGGCCAATAATACCATAACCTGGCAAATTTAAGGCTAGTTTTCTCCTTAATTAAATTAGGGGGTGAGGACTGAGGTAGGAGGGAAATTGGATCAGTGATTGTAAGTAAAGAACCAGTGTTTTCTTCACACATCATATGAAAGGGTGAGTATATTTTGACCCCTCTACTCAAGTTATAGAAAAAGCTGTAGAGCCAACAAAACTCACAGAAGTCACTCAGGTACCACTGTTAACAAGCCAACCTAGCTACCCTCCTTTCACTGGGAGTACTGGTGGAATAAAACTGCTCTGGAAATCAGTTGGCAACAGCTCAGCATTTAAAGTGAATTATGAGCATATATGGGTGTCACTAGCGAGAACTTTCCAAAAATAGCAGGAGGCACAAAAAATAAAAGAAGGAAATGATTCTTGAAACATAATTAAACAGTAATGCCATCAGATAAAACAGAGGAGGATCAGTATGAGCTGAATAAAACACAGATTATTCCGAGTCCCTGGCTAGCAATTTCTCTCAATACAAAGACTAGTAAACTGAAAATATTTATATATTTACATCTTTTTTGCCTTTGAAGAGAAATCCAGAACTCTAATCCATTCTGCATGTTATTCTTGAAGCTTTATACCCAAGAGTTGTGCAAAGGTCCAAGAATCAGACTTAATGTCAAGACATTGGAGTAGCCCTTCCAGGCACTAGTCCTCAATCCACACCAGCTACATCCAAGATACCCAGTGAGAAAGTTTTCATGGTCCTTTTGATTTAGGGGTCTGTGCTTTTGTGCCATCCTTAAGACATGAAAATATTTGTAGTGGCTAGAAATCCCAGTATCTAAAACTCAGTATGCACCATTAAGCCAGATCCCTTGAGGCTCACCATCTGCCTTGGGGCACTGCCAGGGAGCAGGGCATGTGTGCCTGTTACTTTGAAACCCACAAACTTTTCTGTTTTTACAGCAACAGCTGCTACAAATCTGATTATATTTCTTATGAGTAAATAACATTATATATTATAAAGTATTTGAAGAGACTGAATACTAAAGTTGCAACCCAAATTGCTCTGTGAATTATATTTTTCTTAAAGTAAATTAAACTCTCCAAAGTAGAAAAACAGATATAGGTTGATGTCATTGTTTTGCTGTAAATCATTTTATGAAAAGTGATTTCATGGCATTTATGGAAGTTTTATATATATACGTATATATATACACACACATATATAAACATATATATGAAACAATATGCCCACATCCATACATATCATTATTATAAATTATATTTATATTTTTATAATTTAAAATATATACATTATATTTTATATATTTATAATTTTTATATTTTTATATATTTATAATTTTATAAATTATAAATTATAAACACATATTAAAATTAATTTATAGTAAATTACATATAGTTGTAATTTAAGAATACAGGTTCAATTATCCTTTACAGTTTGTTTGGATATTCACTTAAAGTGCTAAGGTAAGGAAGGAATCCTTCCAGGTATTGCTATATAAAAAAACCTGAACCCAGTGGGCAATATCTGCAGGTTTGTAGTGCCAAGAGTAGAAAAAAGTTATGCAGATCTTGCTTCTCACTGAACACTGGCTTAAAAAGGTTTGTTTCTCTCTGTATTTGTAGTGCACTCTGCTTTCATTACACATGGTGGAATGACACAGAAAAATATTTTGATTAAATTTTACACCAGTCTATCAATTTTAAGTTGTGCTCTATGAATATACATTGTAGAGGATAATCTCTCACTATTAAATCAATCAGATTTAAAAGATTATTAAATAATGTTTGTGAGAATGCCTAGAATAGTGCACCTTATGTCATATAGGCTTTCAGTTTATTTAATCCAGGTATGAAACATAAGGAGGGGGGATAACACCAAGGATGATCCTAGATTTTAGACATTTGTCTACTAATTTTACACATGAAATGATGGAAATTCACAGTGCTTATCTGACTGCTTAAGGTCACACACTTGGGGTAAGAATTAAGAGCCTAGGAAACATTATGTCCAGTTTGGCAAGCTTTCCATGTGCTATGTTGCTTCCCTAGACGCTGATGCAATAACAGGACCATACTACATTAATTTGTAGATCCTGATTTGCCATGAAATAGATCCAGATAAACTTTTTGGCCCTGAAAAAGTAACAGAAAGATTAAACAGGCAATCCAAAACATTTCACGAGTTAAAATCCTATAGAGACAAGTGTGTGTTCTCTCACTGTTTCTTCCAGCAAAAACAGACAGGTGGTATATATAGATTAGAGAGCCAGAAACTTGGCTTATTTCAGACTTGTGAGCTTTCATTGCCAATCTCAATTTTGCAAGTAGCTTATTAAAAGATGTTGGGCAAGCTATTGTTCTCTGTATGAGAATGTTCTCATTATACAAAGAAAGTCCTGAACACAACTCTGGCTATGAGTTACACAGCAGCTCCAACAATTGGCACTGGTGACTTCCTCCCTTAGGAAGCACTCTCCTCAAATGCAACCCTCTCCGTCCTTGATTCTGTGACTCTGTGTCATTCTCATTTGGAATATTCTCATCTGACCCTCACCTCTGGCACTCATGGGGGAATTTGTTTACTTTTGTCTTCCTCCTCATGCTTCTACTTTAAGCACTCCCAAAAATTCTGCCCCAAATACTTCCTTGGTGAAATCAGTCTTTCATATGTATTCAAGTGACTCCATGTCTTGTGTGTTTAGCACTTCAAGTTTCTCTTCACATATGTTGAGACTTGAATTCTTTACCCCTGAAAATTGCATTGATGAAGAACTTAGCCCGCTAGTGCCTGAGAATAGGATCTTATTTGCAAATGGGGTTCTTGTAGATGTAATTTGTTAAGTTAAGATGAAATCATACTGGAATAGGGTGTTCCCTTGACTCAACAAGATTAGTGTCCTTATAAAAAGGAGAAATTTAGACACAGACATATGAAGAAGATAAAGGGAGAGATTACAATGATTTTTTTACAAATCAAAGAATGCCAAAGGTTTTCAGCAAACCTTTAGAAGCTAAGTGAGAGACATGGAAAAGACGTCTCCCTCACATCCCTCAGAAAGAACCATTTCAATGAGACATTGATGTTGAAAGCCTAATCTCCAGAACTGGGAGTTAAACAAATTTCTGTTGTTTAAGCCACACTATGTGTGGTATGTTGTTATGGAAGCCCTACCAAGGTAATACAATATGGAAGACACTAGTATGTAGTATGTAGTCACCCAATTCAGTTTCCTCTTTCTTTCGGGTGCACATGTAGATGACATTCTCAGCCTCCCTCAAAATTAAGTGAGTTTTCTGGTCAAAAGAATGTGGATAGAAGTGATCAATACCTTTTCAAATCCTGATCCTAAAACTATCCATACATGGATTTTTTTTGTTTTGTCTTTTGGCTAGAATGAAGAATGCTTTCAGGACAACATAAGCATATGTTGAAGATGGAGAAGCCACACCCTGCAAGGACCCTTGGTCCCTAAATCACTATTCTCTGGAGGAGGGAAACCTCACCAGAATACCATTTGGGATTATGAAGTAAGCAAGAAGTAAAGTGAAGCCACTGAAATTTAGGAGTTTTATTTAGGAGAGAATCATATTCCTTTTATCCACCACATTTTGTTTCTCTCCTTTCATTTTTATCCTTTGAATTTTATCTGAGTGACCATCAATATTTTAGATCATGTATCTAAAAACAAACTCAACATCTAAGCACCTACCTGATCATATATAGCTTCCACATTGATTCTCTAACACAATCAGATATTCTCTCTGAATTTACTAATTCCCCAAATCCCAAATCTTGGAATTATTTCCTCTATCTTCAACTTCCTTATCCTCACAGATTTTCATATGATATCTTCATGGATACTCCCTGTTCAATTTCTCTCACATTGATGCATTCTCTAATTTTTTGCTTCACATGTAGATAAGCTTAATTTGGGGGAATTAACGTAATTGTTTCTTATCTAGTCCTCTTATCTGAAAACTCATTCATTTTAATACGTATATACCCAATACCAGGGGTTTTCAAACTGGTGGTTATGACCCAATGTATAATCACAAAAATAATTTAAAAATGAAATGATATAGAACAAAAATATAAGACAACAGAATAACAACACAGGTAAAAACATTTCTTATAAGTATAGATAAGTAATTTATATGCAAATTTTTGTGTTACATGTATATGTCTATACAAGATACTGATGACATAAAATATATTTCTTTCTGTGGTTCTCAGTCAAATAAAAATAAGCACAGCAGTATATGCCACTGACATTCATATTTTTAATGCACAGATTATAGCTTATCCATTCTTGGCTAAAAATAAATAAAAATGAGCCAGACAACTTGCTCATGCCTGTAATGTCAGCATTTTGGAAGGTTGAAGTGGAAGAATCGCTTGAATCCAGGAGTTTGAGACCAGCCTAGGCAACACAGTGAGACTCTGCTTCTACCAAAGGCTAAAAGGTTAAAAAAAAAATTGTCAGACATGGTGGTGTGTGCTTGTAGTCCCAGCTATTGGAGAGACCTAGAGGGGAGGATCACTTGAGCCTGGGAGGTAGAGGCTGCAGTGAGCCCTAATGGCACCACTGCACTCCAGTCTGGGTGACGTAGCAAGATCTTGTCTTAAAAAGAATGAAAGAAATAGAAATGGCCTCCCAAAGAGCTATTATATATAAGACAAAATCTAGTATTTTCTACAATATTCAAATTCTACCCTCCAGTTGAGTGAGACTGTTTGCTCTTT
The DNA here is from genome assembly GCF_006542625.1 of Nomascus leucogenys. NCBI lineage: Eukaryota > Metazoa > Chordata > Mammalia > Primates > Hylobatidae > Nomascus > Nomascus leucogenys. Next base: position 81,656,383 of record NC_044383.1, read on the forward strand.
CCTTTACACATCATCATGTTTTCACCTCCAAATGTTTACTGTAGCTCTTACTTTGAGCTGAAATTCATTTGTATAGCTCCATTTCCATGCCACTCTCTAATATATCCTTACTGTCATTCAAAAGCCTTCAGACATCATAATATTCATGCAGTTTCCCCTGATATCCTTATCAAATGTTTCTCAACATTATAAGAACATTTTTGACCCCTAGCCAAGTATTTCTCATTCTGTCTAGCAGAATGAGAACGAACAGCAATAAATAATACAGTTTGCTAAATATCTGTGTATGTTTGTGACTAGGGATGAGTAGGTAAATGTCTCTATGTCATTAAATGTACTGAATAACTGTGAAGTTGACTTCATTCTGAATTTATTAAGAAATACAAGAAAAACAAAATGAAACAAATAAATGAAAATCTTACAATATAAAAGGCATAAGATAAAAATCAGTACTTCAGTAGACATTAGAATTTCATGAATCATAAAGAATTTCTGCTGCTAACACTTAGATCTGAATGAACTAGAAAATATATGTAAATGGTTGACCCACTCAGGTTCTGAGTGGCTGCATGACAGAACAATCTTTGATTTCTTACAAGGATCCCAGTATGGGACCCATCTCCTCAATACACCTCACTACCAAGAGGAGAACACATAACATGCCTTTGAAAAACGTTCTTCCCCAGATTTAGTGCCCTGTGAATTGATTGTTATTTTTGTAGCATAATGTGAATGTCTACTATATTGTAAGAGATTCTATGAGTTTCTTAGGGCAAATACACATAGGAATAAGTTTCCTCAAAAGAACTTAATGTAATTTTTAGAAAACAAATATGTACGCATATAAAATAATGAAGTAGAGAAATGTCAGAAACAGGCCATGAATATATATGTGAGCTATATACAGTGATGGACAGCCTCCAAGTTTCAAAACTGCGTAAGACCTTAGTTAAAAGTAGTCAAGTATGACCACCAGTGAAGAATAGAATAGAGAGTGAAGAGTAGAGATGACCAGAAATAGAATACTTTAAAAGAAAAAAAAACACATTCTTACATCTCATTCAAACTTTTATGTACATAATTACTCCCACATCTGAAAGGTGCTGCCATTACTGGTTGAATTTTATGTTTGATTTCCATATTATAGAATGTCTAAGACCATATTAAATCTCAAGATTAGGGTATGGTCTAAATTAAATCCTGACCTCATTTCTGAGGACTGAGTCAGAGCTTAATTAATGTCCTTGAAACATTAGAATTTCTGTTGCTTTTGCTGTACTTTTCTATGCTATAGTCATGGCTCCCAATAAATTCAGAGTCATTCTCTGTTACAGAAGCTAATTATTTTTGGCATACATTCTAAAATCAAGTGTAAATGGTGTTCCTCATTTCAAATTCAGGAAGGTAAGAGTCTTTGTTCTAATTCTATGGGCGAATACTTAAACTAATATAGGTAATGAAGTCTAAAATATTCACCTTCAGAATCCAAAGAAAAATTATCTTATTGGTATTTCTTCAATATTTAAGAACTTGATGATATTTCAAGTCTTTATGGCATGAAGATTGTGTCATAATGATAGAAATTAGAATTGTTTAAAACATATCACTGTGAGTCAATCAAAAACTAAGTTTTAGGCACATGTAACCAAATTGTATTTTTCCATCCAATGACCTGCTCCCACTGGCTTAACGAATATCAAAAATGTACTAAAGACATTTTTATAAAACTTTTTAAAGTTAGACAAGCCAACAATGCCAATTATAATAATATTCAAAGTTAAATGTAAGACTATTCTATGCTAAGATTAGATAGAAAATGTAGAAGTGTATATTCACAAACAGAGATAAACCACCTACAGTAATGTACTTTAAATAAAAATTAAATTATAGCTTTCTGGATTGATATTGGTGGCATTATTACTGAGGTAATAATTAGATTTGCTTCTGAGGCACTACCTATTTTTTAATATGTACTTTAAATACATTGTGTGTTTTCACATTTCATCAAATATTATATGAGTGATCAATATTTATAAATATTTGACAGTAAGCCAATTTTGAAATATGAAAAATTACTATTAGATAATTATTGCAGAAATAAATATTTGATCATATGAAATTAATTCAGCAGTTTATTGCATGAAAGAAAATAAAACTTTTTAGGACATACTGTATGCCAAGCATATTTCCAGGATCCTTACGGGTATTTATTTATATAATTTTAATGACAATTTTATAAAATTAATATAATGCTCTTACAAGATACAGGCTAAGAGCTCTGATTTTGGGGTTGATTCTGTTCCTATCATTCCTGAAGTTTTGTTGCCCATTTTTGTGCTGTATCTATAGGGCAGTGGGCCAGTGGACTGTTTCTTTCAACTTGTACAAAGTAAACTCTTCATTTCCTGACTTTAGCTTCAGGGAACCTGTTTCCAAGCCCCTGCTTTCCAGCACATGTGCATCACATGCACACATGGCCTGTTGCCTCACTTTGGCTCACAAGAATACCAAAAGTCCATTCCCTATGTACGCAGGTACCTGATGCAGTATAACTAAAATTCCACATGGATGCTGTCTCCTCAGCTATGGCTTTCCTCTTCCTTTCTGGCACCCAAGGATTTTTTTCCCTTATTTTTAAGAATGTACCACATCAAAAAATCAAATAATCATATAACATATTAATAGTATTTTGAACAAGACTAGCTGAGGAAATAAACAACATGTAAATTAATTCTTTGTCTTCCGTTATTGATTTTAAATTTATTCAACTGCGAGTTACCCATTGTGTCTATTAGATGAAAATACTAGCACACCCATGGCAATAAAGCTTTTTTTGCTGGCATTCTTTGTTAGTACATGATGCTTCAGTCACATCAGCTAACAAACACCATCTTGTCTGACATCTGATACAAGATATACTCAATAGTACAAATTTGATTTAATCTCCATTTTTTTCTTATCTTGAGCTTACTTTTACCTGTAAGCTTATGGGGGAAAAAAAGTAAATTTAACTTCTCTGATTATGTTTTAATTTTCTAAACAATTTCTGATTGAGACTGGGTGTGGGGACGAGAGGCATGGTGGAGGGAATGTAAGGGAAGATAAGAAGAGATAAAAGGCAAGACAGATCTTGCTTAAACAGGTTTTACTACAAGCTGCCTTTACACTCCTTTGTGTGCCCGGTGACTCTCTCTTCAGAGTCCTTTAGAGATTCCTTTGCTGGGGATTTCCATCTGATAGTTCTTTTGACTTTGGTGATTGAATCCCTTTTAGGTAGTCACTTTCAACTACTCCTTTAGCTTCTAGAAGTCTAATGTTCACCTGTGGGTTGTTGCAATCAGAGTTCCTCACTCCTCCAGGTAACCTTATTCAGCAAAACCATGAATCATTCTTGTCCTCCTTATGCACACCCCAAACGTTGTCTACAGGAAAGATCCACACATCATTTGCCCTGAGAAAGATTGAATCTGGGGTTACAAACTCAGGCCGCTATGATAGGCATCTCTAGACTGGCCACAAAAAAAGCTGCTGTCTTCACATTCAAAGTAGTAGTTTAGCCCATTTCTTATTATTCAGATTTCTGTGTAAGTCAGCTTCTTGTCATCTTTGTCTCACACCTTCAGGAAACATACTTCAGAACCATGAGTGGTCCCACTGCATTGCCAACCTAAAGAAAAGGAGACAGACCACTCTCCCCTTAGAAATTCACATTCTAAGACAGCTCTCTCTAAAAAGTCTCCCCGAAATACCTTCTCCTCTCATCAATCTGATCTATTTTTGTAACTTAAATCTTGTAGAAAAAGCAACAAATAAGGGAACACGGTTTTTTTTTTTTTGTCATTTGCTTTGTAAATTCTGCATGTAAAGCTTTCCTAATATTCACTTAACTGTCAGATATCTATTGGGTTTGTATTTTAGCCAACATTAAGGCACAAAAGAATCATCTCGTCTGGCATCCTGTTAATATTCACATAAGATATTATTATTAATATATAATAAATAATAATTATCTGATAATAACTTTGATTTTTTTTAAAATGAAATGCTTCAGGAAGTCACAAACTCATATTGAGTGAGAATCCCAGGTTTGTGAGGATCAGATGTGCACAGTCTTGACACAATCAATCAGTTAGTTTACCCACTTAGTTCACTTTCACTAACTGTCAGAGTTATAATCATTAATTTTAAAGTCTGTTTCTACAATTTTTATTTACACATTTGTTACTTTTAAGCCTATAATGGACTACTTGTTAAAACAGGAGGCACAAAACACAATGATATAGAAATATAACAAGGTAATAAGGAACCTTGAAACTGAGTAATTCTGCACACCCACCTAGATTTCTACCAAAGGTGTAAGTTGCCTTTTTCCTATAACATTTGTTTGACAATACATCAGAATGTCCCTAGTAATTGAAAACTAATACAAAAGTGATAAACTACTTTTTGACATTTATTTCCAATTTAAATTTTCTTTAGTTGGGATTAAAGTACTCCTTACACCAGACCTAACTAAATTCAGGCAAATATTTATAAATAGCATCGTGGAACCTTCTTTCCTAGGCCATTATTTGGAATAGAAGCTTCATAATACAAAACATTAAATAATTTTAAATTATGAAACATAAAAGCTCTAAAATTTAATGTCTGCCTCTCTGTCACTTTTTTTTAAGATGAAGAAAATACTCATAATATTAAAATTCAGGTTTAGGTTTTTTATTATTATTTTTTTATTGTACTTTTAAGTTTTAGGGTACATATGCACAACGTGCAGGTTTGTTACGTATGTATCCATGTGCCATGTTGGTGTGCTGCACCCATTAACTCGTCATTTAGCATTAGGTGTATCTCCTAATGCTATCCCGCCCCTACCCCACAACAGTCCCCGGAGTGTGATGTTCCCCTTCCTGTGTCCATGTGTTCTCATTGTTCAATTCCCACCTATGAGTGAGAACATGCGGTGTTTGGTTTTTTGTCCTTGCGATAGTTTACTGAGAATGATGATTTCCAGTTTCATCCATGTCCCTACAAAGGCTTTGACCTCTGTAGCAGACCAAACTTCCAATATAGTTCACCTTATTTCAGTACTGGTTTCGCAGCAGAAGTCAGTCAGAGCTAACAAATGGAAGTTACCATTTTTCTTCATGATTATGCCCTTATAAACAGGAGGAATTGCTTGGTCAGATCTGCCATGTTTCTTAGCCTATTATAATCTAATGACATGTCAAATTAAATTCCTCTGATTTCTAAGATTTAATGTATATTTCTAAGAGTTAATAAGTTCCTCTTATTTCTAAGTTTGCCTTCAAAATTTTTAAGTTATAAGTATAAAATCTTTAGAATATTATAGATGATATAAAATATTGAATATTCTAAAATTATATTTTAAATAATAAAAACCTACATGTATTAGTAATTAAAAACAGCATCAAATTTAGTAAGTAAATTTCTACAAAAATGGGCAGGTGTTCTTTGCAAATAGAAAGTTTCCTCCCTGCTATACCTCAAGAAAATTGTACACATGAAAAAAATATTAAAGTTTTATAATTTTATCTCATTTTTCAAAATAAAATTATATAATTAAATTCAACTCCCCAAACAAATTGTGCTTACCATCCTCAGAAAAGAAAAAGTATTCCATTAACTAAAGGTATATTGCAACAAAAACCTAAGGAATAAACATTATAACTGCTAATGTAAAGTTCATCTTATTTCCTTTTATATTGTAACCTAATAGAGAAGAGCAATGCACTTTGAACGTGTTGTATTATTTTGGTAATATTTACCTTTGTTTTATTTGATATATATTAACTTAATGGGCCTTTCATTTTGTTGTCATTTGTGAATGAAAAATAAGGTGACAAATAGCAGAAAAATGTTTTTTGTTAGAATATACTTTAGACACAGTATGAAGTAGTGTATATATAAAGTCTCATTTAAATAATATAATGTAACATTTTGATTTATGTCTACAATGTTTTTCTTTGTAACAGAAGCCACATGGTAGTTCAAAAAGGTAATAGAAGGCATCTGATGTAATACATCTAATATTTAAAGGAACATTTATAATTTAAATTCAAAACCCATTTAGACCATTGATAATATCTTATAAGGTATAAATTACAAATTCAATCTTTACAAGGAAAATAATATTCTTAAAAAATCATTTAGTTAGAACTAAGAGTACATACTTGTTTCTGGTTATAGAATAAAATCTTTCACTTATCAATTATCTGGGGTATATTTTTAAATGATCAGACTATGTGCTTTTATTCTCCTGCCTTACAGAATTAAACAAAGTATTAAGAATAAAAATATTGTATTAATTAATTGGTATGTTTTACACATTTATTGAACCTCTCCTATGCTAAGTACTGTAAAGGCTTAGTACTTTTACTCGAGTCTAATAATGTAGTGAAGAAATAGATGTAAAGCAATTGAAATATAATCTATCTAAAACAAACTACAAAGTGTATTTTAAGAACAGAAGAAATAATACCAGAATTTACCAGAATAGGCTAAAGAGAGGAATGGAGTAAAATTGGGAAAGAAAATTTGGTGAATAACTCAAAGATTAGCAAGAATTCTCACTGTAAGGAGGAAAGGGGAGGCAATTTGGAAAGAAAGGCCAACATTGAGTGGAGATGTGCATGGAAGGTCAGTGAAGTTAACTCACAATATGCTAAGAATTTGAGGATTTTTATGAAGTAGATAATAGAAATTATTTGACACATTTTGACAGAGGATAGTTACATATTTAAATATGATTGTATTTAATGTGTATGAAATTAGAATAGGAAAGCCAATTAGGAGACCACTGCAGTAATTCATGGAAGAATTTATAGATATCTAAACTAGGGTTATGGTAAAGAGGCTGAAATGGCGATAATAAGGATATAATTAATAGTTAAGAGGCTGAGAAGCTGTTTGGGGCAGAAAAAAGCTTCAGAGGTAAGAGTCACACCTGGTTTTAAATAACCAAATATTAGACATTTTTAAAAACCTGAACAAGTTAAAAGGCTCTCTCTCTCTCTCTCCTTCTTCTTCTCCTTCTCCTTCTTCTCCTTCTTCTCCTTCTCCTTCTTCTTCTTCTTCTTTCTCTCTCTCCCTCTGTCTCAATCTCTCTCCCTCCCTCACCCTTTCTTGTATCTCTTAATGTATACTTAAAAGTTATTGTATTAATATTTGAATTGTCTCAAATATATCTTCATTGAACAGTAATGTCTAACAATTCCTTACTTGGGTACAAGTCTCTGTCCTGAGCTCTAGAACATCTTACCCAACAGTCTACTTGGCATTTCCTACTTGTTTTCACATGGGACCCTGCTCCTTTTCCTGGCACAATTGCTTACCAGATGCCATTGCTGGAGATTTTGATGTTAGCTTAATTCTTTTCTATTTCTCCTTAATATTTAATGTTAATTGTCACATTCAGTAAATTTCATTTAATAAGGGTAGCTTTGATTTTTGAGCACCTATTAATTTTGAGGATCACACTGGGGTCTTTACGTTTATCATTATTGTTAATAATTAATGAGACATGTAAGGATACATGATAATAATGATAAGAATAAATGATAAGGAGCATCTTGGTCATCTTCCTTTTTCTTTTCTTTCTTTTTTTTCTTTTTCTTTTGAGGCAGTTTGAGTCAGGGTTTTGCTCTGTAACCAGTCTGGAGTACAGTGGCACAATCATGGCTTACTGCAGCCTTGAACTCCTGGGCTCAAGCCATCTTCCTGCCTCAGCCTCCTGAGTAGCTGGGACTACAAGGGTGTGCCACCAGGCCTGGCTCTCCCGGTCTTCTAACCTCCATTGATAGGTCATCTTCTCCAAAATGCATTACCCTTGTTCCTTCCTCTGCTGGAAGTAACACTACTGCTCCTTCACTAGTCCTTCAATGTTGTCTTACATCACTGTGCATATTCTTAACATAACACATAGCATATAATATTCCAGTTACTTTTTATTTGCCTGTCTTTATCTCCTCACAGTAAATGATTCTTAAGAATGAGTTTTTTTATATATATAATTAAATCTTTTTTAAATTATGATTTTTTAAATCATACTTTAAATTCTAGGGTACATGTGCACAATGTGCAGGTTTGTTACATATGTATACATGTGCCATGTTGGTGTGCTGCACCTGTTAACTCATCATTTACATTAGGTATATCTCCTAATGCTATCCCTCCCCCGCCCACCAACGTCACAACAGGCCCTGGTGTGCGATGTTCCCCTTCCTGTGTCCAAGTGTTCTCATTGTTCAATTCCCACCTATGAGTGAGAACATATGGTGTTTGGTTTTTTGTCCTTGCGATAGTTTGCTGAGAATGATGGTTTCCAGCTTCATCCATATCCCTACGAAGGACATGAACTCATACATTTTTATGGCTGAATAGTATTCCATGGTGTATATGTGCCACATTTTTTTAATCCAGTCTATCATTGATGGACATTTGGGTTGGTTCCAAAGTCTTTGCTAGTGTGAATAGTGCTGCAATAAACATACGTGTGCATGTGTCTTTAAAGCAGCATGATTTGTAATCATTTGGGTATATACCCAGTAATGGGATGGCTGGGCCAAAAGGTATTTCTAGTTCTAGATCCCTGAGGAATCACCACACTGTCTTTTACAATGATTAAACTAGTTTACAGTCCTACCGACAGTGTAAAAGTGTTCCTATTTCTCCACATCGTCTCCAGCACCTGTTGTTTCCTGACTTTTTAATGATCCCCATTCTAACTGATGTGAGATGGTATCTCATTTTGGTTTTGATTTGCATTTCTCTGATGGCCAGTGATGATCAGCATTTTTTCATGTGTCTGTTGGCTGCATAAATGTCTTCTTTTGAGAAGTGTCTGTTCATATCCTTCACCCACTTGTTGATGGGATTGTTTGTTTTTCTCTTGTAAATTTGTTTGAGTTCATTGTAGATTCTGGATATTAGCTCTTTGTCCAGATGAGTAGATTGCAAAAACTTTCTCCCATTCCGTAGGTTGCCTGTTCACTCTGATGGTAGTTTCTTTTGCTGTGCAGAAACTCTTTAATTAGATCCCATTTGTCAATTCTGGCTTTTGTTGCCATTGCTTTTGGTGTTTTAGACATGAAGTCCTTGCCCATGCCTATGTCCTGAATGGTATTGCCTAGGTTTTCTTCTAGGGTTTTTATAGTTTTAGGCCCAACATTTAAGTCTTTAATCCATCTTGAATTAATTTTTGTATAAGATGTAAGGAAGGGATCCAGTTTCAGCTTTCTACATATGGCTAGCCAGTTTTCCCAGCACCATGTATTAAATAGGGAATCCTTTCCCCATTTCTTGTTTTTGTCAGGTTTGTCAAAGATCAGATGGTTTTAGATGTGTGGTATTATTTCTGAGGGTTCTGTTCTGTTCCATTGGTCTATAGCTCTGTTTTGGTACCAGTACCATGCTGTTTTGGTTACTGTAGCCTTGTGATATAGTTTGAAGTCAGGTAGCGTGATGCCTCCAGCTTTGTTCTTTTGGCTTAGGATTGACTTGGTGATGCGGGCTCTTTTTTGGTTCCATATGAACTTTAAAGTAGGTTTTTCCAATTCTGTGAAGAAAGTCATTGGTAGCTTGATGGGGATGGCATTGAATCTATAAATTACCTTGGGCAGTATGGCCATTTTCACGATATCGATTCTTCCTATCCATGACCATGGAATGTTCTTCCATTTGTTTGTGCCCTCTTTTATTTCGTTGAGCAGTGGTTTGTAGTTCTCCTTGAAGAGGTCCTTCACATCCCTTGTAAGTTGGATTCCTAGGTATTTTATTCTCTTTGAAGCAATTGTGAATGGGAGTTCACTCATGATTTGGCTCTCTGTTTGTCTGTTATTGGTGTATAAGAATGCTTGTGATTTTTGCACATTGATTTTGTATCCTGAGACTTTGCTGAATTTGCTTATCAGCTTAAGGAGATTTTGGGCTGAGATGATGGGGCTTTCTAAATACACAATCATGTCATCTGCAAACAGGGACAATTTGACTTCCTCTTTCCTAACTGAATACCCTTTATTTCTTTCTCCTGCCTGATTGCCCTGGCCAGAACTTCCAGCACTATGTTGAATAGGAGTGGTGAGAGAGGGCACCCCTGTCTTGTGCCAGTTTTCAAAGGGAATGCTTCCAGTTTTTGCCCATTCAGTATGATATTGGCTGTGGGTTTGTCATACATAGCTCTTATTATTTTGAGATACATCCCATCAATACCTAATTTATTGAGAGTTTTTACCATGAAGGGCTGTTGAATTTTGTCAAAGGCCTTTTCTGCATCTATTGATATAACCATGTGGTTTTTGTCTTTGGTTCTGTTTATATGCTGGATTACATTTATTGATTTGCATATGTTGAACCAGCCTTGCATCCCAGGGATGAAGCCCACTTGATCATGGTGGATAAGCTTTTTGATGTGCTGCTGGATTCCGTTTGCCAGTATTTTATTGAGAATTTTTGCACCGATGTTCATCAGGGATATTGATCTAAAATTCTCTTTTTCTGTTGTGTCTCTGCCAGGCTTTGGTATCAGGATGATGCTGGCCTCATAAAATGAGTTAGGGAGGATTCCCTCTTTTTCTATTGATTGGAATAATTTCAGAAGGAGTGCTACCAGCTCCTCCTTGTACCTCTGGTAGAATTCGGCTGTGAATCCGTCTGGTCTTGGACTTTTTTTGGTTGGTAGGCTATTAATTATTGCCTCAATTTCAGAGCCTGTTATTGGTCTATTCAGGGATTCAACTTCTTCCTGGTTTAGTCTTGGGAGGGTGTATTTGTCGAGGAATTTATCCATTTCTTCTAGATTTTCTAGTTTATTTGCGTAGAGGTGTTTATAGTATTCTCTGATAGTAATTTGTATTTCTGTGGGATCGGTGGTGATATCCCCTTTTTCATTTTTTATTGCATCTATTTGATTCTTCTCTCTTTTCTTCTTTATTAGTCTTGCTAGCGGTCTATCAATTTTGTTGTTCTTTTCAAAAAACCAGCTCCTGGATTCACCGACTTTTTGAAGGGATTTTGTGTCTCTATCTCTTTCAGTTCGGCTCTGATCTTAGTTATTTCTTGCCTTCTGCTAGCTTTTGAATGCGTTTGCTCTTGCTTCTCTAGTTCTTTTAATTGTGATGTTAGGGTGTCAATTTTAGATCTTTTCTACTTTCTCTTGTGGCGATTTAGTGCTATAAATTTCCCTCTACACACTGCTTTAAATGTGTCCCAGAGATTCTGGTATGTTGTGTCTTTGTTCTCATTGGTTTCAAAGAACATCTTTATTTCTGCCTTCATTTCGTTATGTACCCAGTACAGGATGTACCCAGTATTCAGGAGCAGGTTGTTCAGTTTCCATGTAGTTGAGCGGTTTTGAGTGAGTTTCTTAATCCTGAGTTCTAGTTTGATTGCACTGTGTTCTGAGAGACAGTTTGTTATAATTTCTGTTTTTATATTTGCTGAGGAGTGCTTTACTTCCAACTAGGTGGTCCATTTTGGAATAAGTGTGATGTGGTGCTGAGAAGAATGTATATTCTGTTGATTTGGGGTGGAGAGTTCTGTAGATGTCTATTAGGTCCGCTTGGTGCAGAGCTGAGTTTAATTCCTGGATATCCTTGTTAGCTGTCTGTCTCGTTGATCTGCCTAATGTTGACAGTGGGGTGTTAAAGTCTCCCATTATTATTGTGTGGGAGTCTAAGTCTCTTTGTAAGTCTCTAAGGACTTGCTTTACGAATCTGGGTGCTCCTGTATTGGGTGCATATATATTTAGGATAGTTAGCTCTTCTTGTTGAATTGATCCCTTTACCATTATGTAATGGCCTTGTCTCTTTTGATCTCTTTGTCTCTTTTGTTGGTTTAAAGTCTGTTTTATCAGAGACTAGGATATATAATTAAATCTCAATTGCCCAATATAGTGCCTGATACAAAAATAAGTGTTGGAAAACGTCTAGTGAAAGAATGAATATGGGCCATAAAACAATGTATTGATATATGTATGAGAAATTGCGAAAGAAGGATACACATTCTTTCCATCCATGTATTCATGTTTCCATTGTGTTGGGCTTCATAATTTTTCTCAAGAAGAAGCATAATCTATTTATCAATTCCTTTCATCTAGGCTTCGCCCAACAACTTACCTTTCCTAATGCAGTTATTAGCAAACAAGACTTAAGCAGAACATTGATAAGTGCTTATACATTCGTGCTTTCTTTGTCATCAAGCACTAAGTAATCAAAGTCCCCATTTTTTTGTGAAATAGAAAGCTCAAGTGCTTCTCTGAGCAAAAGGGTCCTTAATGTATATTTTTACTGAACTTTTTCCTCTTTCCAACTAGATAAAGCCAAAGGTCAGGCAAGGGACCTAAGTTTAAACAGAATCTATCTCCAAGGGATTAAGAATTTGAAACAAATGAGCAAAGAAATACAGAACTAGCTATCTATTTTTTTTCAAGAGTGGAAGAAATGTGAAATACTTGTGTTCTTCTGTTGAGATCTTCCTATGTTGCCCAATTCCCAAATCTTTTTAAAGTTTTCAATTTTTAATTTTTGTGGGTATATAGTAGGTGTTTATATTTATGGGGTACATGCAATATTTTGATATAGGCATACAATATGTAATAATCGCATCAAGGTAAATAGAGTATCCACAGCCTCACGCATTTATCCTTTCTTTGTGTTACTAATAATCCAATTATACACTGTTATTTTTAAATGCACAATAAATTATTGTTGGTTATAATTACCCTGTTATGCTTTAAAATACTAGATCTTATTCATTCTAACTATAGTTTTAGTAGATGCTAGAAAGTGAGAAATCCCCAGCAGAAAAAGGCTGAAGTTATGCCTTCATGCATTCAGAGGTTGAGGAAAAAGTTTCACATTACTTGGGTGTAGAAAAGTATTTGCTTGAGTCAGGGGAATGCAAGGAGATATGGTTTCATTAGGGAAAAGAACAGTTGACAAAAGAGAGGAAACAGCTTTAAAGATCTGCAAGGCTTAGAGGCAGGAAACCACTCAGCTAAGGAAAAGCTGGGCAGGTCCAGCCACCATCTTCCATCAACTCCTTCAACCTTTTTGGAGAGTGAAAAACTAGCCAGCTGGTGGAGGTGGAAGTTAACTGGGACAAAGTAGTGAGCAGGACTTGGCCCCAAGCAACTTCCTAGCTTGGAGAAGGTCTGAGATGCAAGGGTGTAGAAGAATTAACAATAGGACAAATTTGAAATTTTGTTTACTAAATGGGATTGAGTATTGTAATTACTGGATTGAGGGTTGTTTTTAACTTCAAAGTAAACATAGAACTCTCAGTTAGTCAAACATGTGAAGAAAAGCCACTAAATCTACCTCAGTTTTTATGTGGAATAAGATTATCCCAGTTGAATAAAATCTAAAGGAATGGCAAAAGGTAAAATTGTGTTAGGAAGAATTACGTGCTGTTTGTTCAACACAACATATCATTATGATTGTATAACTATAGCTTTTCCTCCAAAATGGAATACTTTTCCCCGTTAAGAATGCTTGGTAATTGTATAAGTCTTGGTAATTGTATAAGTCTTGGTAATTGCATAATTTTGTTTAATAGTAAAACATTTGTGTTATACATTTCTCTCTGAGTACTATAAAGAAAAAACGAAAGTAAACCATGAGCTTCTCCAATAAATAGATAACATTGTATGCTTGTCATTTGCCTACTTACTAACACATCCACTTCCTTCACCTTCTTCCCCTGCTTCTTCTCTTAGGAAGCTAATCCAGCAAAACAGGTGTCCCAGGTTCCTTAACTATTTAGATGTTGGGTACAGTTGGCCAATGAGAGGCCTGGTGGAAGACTACAGAGTGAAAAGAAGGCAGCAACCAGGTTATTTCACCCCCTTTCTCCTTGAATCTGATAGGGGCAGAGCAACCAGCGGAAGCCAAGTCCCCTCCCTGGCTTGAGCTTTTACTGCATAGACCCTTTCTACAGTCCCAGTTCCTACTGTTCTATCCCCTTCTGTCATCTCAAACTTTGATAATGCCAAGTTTTCCATTTGGATTGCCTCACCATATTCTGTTTGGACTTTAACGTTTGAATTTGTAAATAGCACAATGTGTTATTACCTCTTTATTGAGCTACTTTGCATGAGTTTCGTTTGTCTGACTAGACTCTTACCCCTAACACCATTGTTATATTCTGAAGACTTGATTTAGCAAATTTCTAAATTTGTTCTGTTTTAGTAGCATATTTGGTGGAAATAGTAACTTATCCTCCTTTGCTTTTTTGAGATTTAGGTAAACTTGGCCCTGAACTCTAAGACCAGATCCTTTCCCATAAATTCTTCAGATTTGTGGGAGCCCATTTCCCTATTAGTTCTAAATTATCTGTAAGCCTTTAAAATGTAATGGCTCTGAAGTGATATGAAAATATACCTGGTTCAGAATATTCAACACCCATACACACACACACACTGTCTCTGTGTGTAGGCGATCTACATTCTCTTTAGGTGTCTGTCTCTGTCTTTGTCACATAACCGTCCATGTAACATCAGTCTTGTTGTAGATCATTTATATATTTACTCTGTATCCTAATTTTTAATGTTGTCTATATGATTGTCAAATTCTAAAAAAAAAAAGTATGATTGATCTCCCTCTTTAATGTGGATTTTGTCTAATTCATTTGTTTGTGATGACTTTTGCTGTTTATAATGTAATGTGATACTTGATACTAAAAGATCAGAACTACTACATAATTGGATAAATTGTAGCTTGTGTCAATGCAGAAACATTTTTGCACCATTTATGCTATATTGAAATTTTGAAATTTATTTTGGCTTAATTAAATATTAGCATATCTTACATTTTATATGCACTTATATATTATATTTTGCTCAAACATTTATTTCAAGTAATTTGAGGTTTTTTATTTCACTTCTTTATGTACAGCATTCAAATAGAATTTGTTTCTTCACTCAGAATTATGATTTTTTCTATTTATGAGGAAACTAATTTATTCACAATTATTGTGACTGCTAATAATATTGGGTGTTGTTTCTACCAACAGATTCAATTAGTTTTCTATTTTCAATGTTTTTTGGTTGTCTGACTTTTTCTGGGTTAGATGATTTCATTGCTCCTTTTATTCTTTCTTTTTAAAATGTTTGGGGTTTAGAAATCATATAGACTCATGCATAATTTAGCGGACTGAAAACATGGTTTTATATTTAATTATATAAACCCTTCATTTCTCCACCGCTCAACAATTTTATATACATTCAAGAATGCAAAACTTCATCACCTTAAATATCATTTTGTTTATGCTTAATAGCCTTACTTCATGTGAACATGTGGCAAAACATAGACTAACTGCAACAGAAGATTATCCTGAAACAACCCTAGAGAAGATGCATTAACGTAGAAGTTAATAAAAATAACCTTATGCACACAAAAAAAGACATCATCATTTTAACAGTAGAAATTCAAGTGACCACCTGGGCACACTGAAAGATATACAGAGAATTCAGTACAGTCATAAACATTGATTTTGAAAGGAAAGAAACTGTTTTACTAAATGGCTCTTTAATCAAGTAAAAGCTTAGTATAAAAAAACATAATTTGAAAACTCAAGAGAAATACTACACCCTAACAAAACTCCATATAGAGGCTTTATTTTAAAATATATATTTATTTATTTTAGAAAACACAAAGAAGACAACATTATTCTCTTCTGAGGATGATGTGAGAAGTATCTTATTTCCAAAAAGATAATAAGTAGTTTCAAGGGAGGAAGACACAGTACCATCGGTTCCGGCAAATTACAATGCTCAGAGGTCTCTAACAGTCCAGTAAATACCCCATTTTCCTTAAAACTTTACCTGGTAAATCCCATGAGCCGCTGTGTTTTATGTTCCTTTAACTGTTATCTGAGGAATAAATATAGTAATATTACAATGGAATTTAGGCTAATTGAGCTCTTTTAGGCCAGAGATGCTCTGTTCTAAATATCTTCAAAACTCAGTATTTGGCACAATGACTGACAGAAAATTAGTGCCAGTTTACTAACTTTAATGATTTAACCTTAGTTTAGGAATACCAAACTAATTTATATGTTACAATTGATTTTTTAATATCTCATTTCACATTTGAACAAAATTTTTTAAAACCCTAGTTCAAATGAAAAAAAATATGGATCTTCTTTGGCAGAAACAGAAAATTCAAGTTAAATGCAATTATTAAAAAAGTGAAACTTTACCACTTTGATTTGCTAGGTAATAGTCACTACATAAATGTACCCATTACAGTTACACATTTACAGATTACAATATTCCATGCTAGGCTAAGTTCCCTTAAATTTTCAGAAGTTTTTCTAGCACTCTGGGGCATCCCAGCATTACCAGATTTCCACTTCTCCTCAAGTATTTAGACCAGTCGAATTCTAATAATATGTTTACTCATCTTTATTCTCCACTAGAAGATAAGGGCAGGAACCAAGTCATGCTCATGCCCGTATACACAATGCCTGTGATACATTAAACACTAATATACGCTAGCTGAATGAGATGTTCCCATTCCTGGTAAGGGAAAAACATTTCATTATAAGATGACTCAGTCTAACTTGGGGTGTAGAAGTAAATAAAAAGCAGGAATATAAGAGCAAGCATCCCTTCACTTTGATTTTTGTATTTTTCACTTTTTCTTTCATTATTGTGATGTTGGAATTCACATCTCATGACTCCTATCATAAGCTGATGAAGAGATGCTATGATTATGCAAATTCATCTTTAAAATTAATGGTAAAGTAGATATTAATAAATATTACTAGATTACTACTTTTATTTGGAATAAATATATTTTCATCTTTGTGCTATTTACTTGGGTAAAAGAGAAATATTTAGGGCACTTTTAGTTTAAAAAGCTTTGCACCAAGTTTGAACATAACGTAAGCATTTTCCATCAAGTCTCTTCATTGCTCTTGAGGACTCCAGTCTCTCTTTTATTTAGACCTTCTTTTTGTGTCTGAGCAGAGCTAAGAATAGAGAGGACATTAGATGCAAGTGTCTTTGACTTTTTATCATCCATAGGTTGTGTAGGACAACTTTGAAACAGCTCCCTAAGATGCTTCTTCTAGACATTTATGACACTTACACCATAATAAAGTTCAATTTCAGCAATTGAATCTTCCCTAAAGTAAAATCGAACTCACAGGGAAACAAAAGATTTAGATGCCATACAACCATAAATGTGGTTATCATTTAGCCACATAGAGTTAGAAAGCAAATTCAAGACCATTCATAAGCATTTGATTATGTTGTTTAGCCAAAAAAGGATAGAGACTATTCCAGCAGAAGTATACCTTAAAATAAATGTCTAAGTGTCTGTTTTCAATCAGGTCCTATACTCAGTAAACCCAAGCAAAGTTTTCGCAAAGTTTCATTCAATGTTGCCTACCTATTGCCAATATATTTCTGTAAATTATGTATGACTCATAAAAACAGAAGTCATAAATAAATCAAAGTCACTCTCGAATCTAATAATTTAAAAATAAAAATAGCCCCAGTGAGAAAGTCGACTCTATTTTTCTTTTCTTTTCTTTTTTTTGCGGGGGGGTTATGGTCAGTATTTTTAATACAATAGACATGACTAAAATGATATTTTTTTTTACAGAGGGATTAACACTATTTTAAGCAATTGCTTTTAGTTCAACAGAGCAGCTGCTTCATTGTGCTCCGATAGCTCAAGGTTAATTGAGCAAATAGTCATTTAATTTGGAGAAAAAATAGTGAAGAAGGGAGGTACAAGAGAAGAAATAGAAACATTGTGTTTTAAGTAGTGCTATATATATTTTACGTACATCTTTTATAATTTAACTATTCAATACCCTAGTAAGATAGGTATTATAATTCACAATTATATGAGAAAAAAATTTACCAAAAGTTCAAAAATTTACTTAAGCTCATGTTGCTAATAAATGACAGAACTCAAATTGGAACTTAGAGCTCTATATAAGGCTATCTTTTCTCCATATGTACTGCATTTGTGATATTCTGTGCAGCACAATATGAAGGTGAATAAATAATGTCTTGAAGACTTGGCTTTTAATAAAAAGAAAAATCAGGGTATAGTAATTTGTGTACATAAATCTCCATTGAGCAATGGATGTTCAGAACAGAGGCATATTGCTTCTTGTAAGGGTAGGTAGGATTTCTCCAGCTGTGAATTTTGTTCTTCAAGGAGGACTGGAGGCCTAGGAAGTGAAACTCCAGCCGGAGAGAAAACATGTAGACAAAGACAGTGTGGTGGAAAAAGCAGAGTGCTAAAGTGATGAAAAGTAGCCGATTTTTATCATTCAAAGGATAATGCTGAGAGATATTTTGGGGTTAGGCAACAGAAGATAAGCTTGGGTTTTGGATGTAAATGGACACAAACATGGTCAATTCTGAGCTATGAGAGGTCAAATGTAATGCTTGGGACTGGATCTCAGAGCAATCCCAGCCTGAACACTTGCTCTGAGTAGGAATCAAGCTTGTGGAATCAAGTTTTATCCCTGCTTTGCTTTTTGACCCCACCTCAGTTTCTTAACTGCCTAAAGCACCCGTTTCTCTTCTTAGGAGGAAGAAGTACAACCCAGCATTGTCATGTATCCATGGGTCTGAGCAGGACCATTTCTGGGCAGGACAGTCAGCTGGCCACCAGCACGCACGGATATATTTTTCTGCCGGTCTGGAGGATGCAGTTGTCTCCTCTGTGCCAGGTATAGCAAAAGAGTCATGGCCTCCCTTGGTCACAGCTAGTGCTTAGCACAAGCTCCCACCTTTGCATAATAAAGAGAATGTGTATAAAAGCAACTCGAAACTGTGACACACTATGCAAGTTAAAGAAATTGTAATCTTCCCCTGAGAAGATGAATAAATGTAAGGTGAATGAGGCATCTCTGAGTATTTTCTCTTTAGTTCAAACACTGCCACTAAATTTTGAAAAAGAGTTAAACTCAACTTTTCAAACTATATATTGAGCACCACTTTTTTATTATTTAGTCAATTATGTGTTGGTTCTTTTTGTTTAAAAACGTAAATAACAAGATAAAGTCAAGGAGTGGTCAGAAGAACCTATAAAATATGAAGAGAAAATAAGTTGTAGTTTTGAACAAAATTTAATATTATAAAAATAACAAGCTTCTTGGAGAAACAAAATTATTTGGTTATAAAGTATATAAAATGTAAGTATATATAGTACAATAAAGAAAATTTATAATTATTACAATTTCAGATATGCTAATTTTAATGAAAAAGTCTAAACATGAAATGTGATTTTATACCAATGTACCACATGACTAGGTCAAAGACTCCATTCCTGACTCCTGATTCTTTTTAGGAGTCTTGTGAATTATAAAAAGATAAGTAGGTTCATCATTAGTGAAGTGTGGGGATTTAAATCTAATCCAAGGATGTTTCAGTACTCCCTGTCAGGGGGAAAATAATTTTAGGCTATTGTCACGAAGGAACTGCTTTCTATTATATAAAGCTTTACTCTGGTTTTGTTCTAAATAGAAAGTATAATCAGTGTATTTTTATAAGTGTGCAATCGTCCTTCATGAAGGGGAAGCAAACGTAATTAGTTGTGAATGATTATATAGTGGGGAGAAGCTAGCCCGCAAATAATTCCTTATACTTTGTTAGGGTGCCCCTCACGCCCCTTAACTTAATTGACCACAGGCAGGGGCCATGTATGCAAAGCACATCTATTCACAAAATCCATTCAAAATAAAAAGCTTTATAGCAATGTATATAGAACAGATTCAGGTGATGCCACAACAGCCTAAACAATTAACTATTCATCAAAAACTACATTAAACATAAGTGCATATTTCTTGAAAAGTTTATCTGTAAATTTATATGCATTACATTAAAATTTACCATTCTGTTTGTCATTTCAACACCTGCCTTTTCCATTTGAACACTTATTGATTCTAGAAAGTAAAAGTACCAGGCTTAAATTCCTGGGATTCTACCCTTGATTTTTTAAATTTTCAAACTGCTTAGGAAAACTGTGCCACCACTCTGCGCTGAAAACTTTATGATTACAGACTTTTGCTGTAATCTCACTCCTCTAAAACTTCCATTTCTGTATACAAAGAAGTCATATGAATGTATTAAGTTTGCAGCAGATATTATCATTTAGCAATGTATTCCAGACATTTTGTATCAATACCCATTTCGTGTTCCAAATATTACTTGAGATATTAATAACCTAGGTGGTTAACTTACTTATGCCAGCTACTGTCTAAATACTTTGGTTGGTTTAATCATTGTAACAGCTTTGTTACAGGAAGGGAGAGGTTAAGTAACCTACTCAAGGTTACACAGCAATAAAGTGACTTATTGAGCTAGGTTTGGAGTCCAGGCAGTATAGCACTAGAGTCTGAGCTCTTGTTCACCCCACGATGCTGCTTATGAAAATCAAACAACTCTTTTTAAAAGTGATTATTGAAAATAAAATGCAAAATCATTAAACAGATCTTTTGAAGTGAGGATTTTCCCCCATTTGTTCTATCATTTGCTCATGTTAGGCTCTCATGCTAGCATATGTGTTGTCTGTATAGAATTCCGAAAGCTAAAGTTCAATCAATAATTTAATCCTGGCTCCCCTATCTTTGGCTGTGTAAAGTAGGCATTTTTTTCTAACATCACTGAACCTCAGTTTCTCCATTTGTAAAGTGAAAATGATAATCACCAAACCTACTTAGGTTTGCTGTAAGGAGTTTATGAGACAGCATACATAAACCATTCATTAATGTGGCTAGCAGGTTACTAAATGATTGGCTACCCGCTGTATGTTAGTAATTGCCATCAGGCTTTAGAAAACAATGGGCCAACTATGGATTCATCTGACTGTGTTTACTAACTTGCCATTAATGTTAGTTTACCCTAATTATCATAATAAAATAACAGGGGAATTTTAAATTAAGAAAACGGAATTGTCACCTGTATTATTAAAAATCACTTTAAATTTCAGTACTTACCATATTGTTGCCTCCAACTTAACTGTAGTAAATATATTAGTCATTATGGTTAGGAGTGGTAATTAGTGTAAAGGCTGTCAAGGTCTTGATCAGAAAACTAGCATGTTGGTGATGATGATTGTAGCAGTGACCAGAGCAGGGCAACACTGATTAGCTTATCTCTTACATATTGCATAAGGACATTATAAAAGCAAATGCAATTACTATAAGTGCATTTATAAGTCTGAAATGATTAGTGAATAATGAATATAAATTTTGTGCATAAATATATCTTACACATAAAATCATATCTATAAAGGGAATGCTTAAACTTGCAAGTATTAAATAAAAAAATAAAATTTTCATACAAATACTCCTCAGGCAAAACACAGGCTTTTAAACATAATTTGATTGGTTTTAATAGAGATTTTTTTCTCATTTTCAAAAAGTTAATCTAAGAAGAAAGGATCATCCTGAAATCCTGAATCTCATTTTAATTTTTTTTATAGTTATCATCTTCTGCATTAATCACTAGAGAAGAGCTTTGGAGACTGGTAAACTAGTTCATTCTTTTTCCCCATGCTGTCTAGCCATTGAGATTTTTCTCTATCAGTTTTATACTTTTGTTAAATAATCGTGATACAGGTTTCTCTTATATTTCCAATCTGTTTGGTAAATAGCCATTCCAGACCTTGTCTAGAGTTGCCCATATGCCTCATTTTTTATTTGTTCTATTTGGCAACATACGTGACTTTGGTTCTATAATAATTAAGTGAATTGCTTTCAGAAATAATAGTCTGCAGAACATCACTGAATAACAAAAGAAGCTTAATTAATTTATGTTTTAAAAGCAGGCCTTATTCAGCTAGTATTTTGTTATAATTGTATCTTTCCAAGTCAGCTCCTACTGGAATCAGAATCTTGACTTCTGTGTAAAGTAGAATCCAGGTAAGGCATCACTCCATATACAGCAATACTTAAAAGGATACTCTAACTTGAGTGTTAATAAAGACAACAGAAACCATAATTGTAAATAATTTAGTAGACATCATGCAATAAGAATTATTTTTACTTTATAATATAGTCACTTAGGCAGTGAAATTCAACAAAATATGAATGTTGCATTAATGTTTCTTCACTGAGTAATGGTGAAACCTTGAGCTGAAGAGGTTGTATCATGAAGGGAAAGTTCTTTAGCATACTAAGAAGAAAAGCTTTGAAACAAACAAACAAAAAAGCTAGGAATATATTTAACCAAGGAGCTGAAACATTTCTGTAAGGACTACAATACTTTGATGAAAGATACCCTAATTGACACAATTTCTATCAAATTACCAAGATACTTTTTTACCTAATTAGAAAAAACAACACTAAAATTCATATAGAATCAAAAAAGAGCTCAAATTGCCAAAGCAATTGTAAGCAAAAAGAAGGAAGCTGAAGACATCACATTTACGTGACTTCAAATCACACTACAAGGCTATAGTAACCAGAACAGCATCGTACTGGTATAAAAAACTACATATAGATAAATTAAACCAAATAGAGAACCCAGAAATAACACATACTTACAGCAAACTGACCTTTAACAACGTCACAAGAATATACACATGAGAAAGGACATGCTTTTTGATAAATAACATTAGAATATTGGATTGCCATATGCAGAAGAATGAAACCGGATCTCTCTCACCATATAGAAAACTCAACTCAAGATGGAGTAAACACTTAAATGTAAGACCTGAAACTATAAGAATACTAGAAGAAAACCAAGAGAAAACTCTTCTAAACATTGATCTAGGCAAATAATTCCTGACCAACACCTCAAAAGCACAGACAACAAAGCAAAAATAGACAAATTTGACTTAATTAAACTAAAAATCTTGTACATCACAAAAGAAATATCAGAGTAAACAGAAAACCCACAGAATGGAAGAAAATATTTGCAATCTATGCATTCAACAGGGGACTAATATCCAGAATTTACAGAGAATTCAAACAATTCAACAACAAAATACAAATAATCCCATTAAAAGTGTACAAAGGACATGACATTCTTCAAAAGAAGATATACAAATGGCCAACAAGCATATGAAAAAATGTTCATTATCACTAATCATCAAAGAAATGCAAATTAAAACCTCAATGACATATCATCTTACCCCTATGCAGAATCTCCTTATTAAAACTACAAAAAATAACAGATGTTGGTGAGGAACTGGAGAAAAGTGAGAACTTACACTGTTGGTGGGAATATAAATTAACCTCTATGGAAAACTGAATGGAGATTTATGAAACAACTAAAAATAGAGTTACTATTTGATTCAGTAATTCCACTACTGGGTATCTACCCAAAGGAAGGAAAAGAAATCATTGTACTAAAAAGATAACTGCACTCGTATGTTTATCACAGCACTATTCACAATAGCAAAAATGTAGACTCAACCAAAGTGTCCATCAACAGAAGACTGGATAAAGAAAATGTGATATATATACACAATAAAATACTACTCAGCCATAAAACAGAATAAAATTGTGTCTTTTGCTGCAACATGGATGGAACTGGAGGCCATTATCTTCAGTGAAACAACTCAGAAACAGAAATAAAAATACTGCATGTTCTCACTTACAAGCGGGAGCTCAATAATGTGTACACGTGGACATAGAGCATGGGAGGATAGACAAGAGACCTCAAAGGACAGGGGAGTGGGATAGGAATTGATGAATTGATGGGGGTAATAAATTAATGGGTACAATGTGCATTATTCAGGTTATGAATACACGAAACACCCTGACTTCACCATTATGTAACTTATTCATGTAACAAAATTATACTTGTATTCTTTAAATTTATACAAATATAAAACAAAAATAATTGTTTAAAAAAAGGAATAGGAATTTTCTTTTTCTTTGCTAGAATGATCAGTCCGTTCCTTGGTTATGTTACTTGCCATCTCTCAAACTCTTACTTTTCTAATTTATAAGGTGTGAATAAAAGCAACCTTTCTATACAAATGCAGTGAACAATTGGTCAACTAATGTAAGAACAGAAAATAGTAGAGGGTCTGGCATATAATCAGTGCTCAATACATTCTAAATGCTGTTCTCAAGACATTCTAAATACTAGGAATCTTGTCTATGCAGGTGCAATCTGAATTTGTCTATTTCTGGGTTTGGCTGATTTTCTTCAGACTCCTGTGGTAATCTATTGCTTGTACTTGGATATACATCCCTCCTCCTTGTTAATTTTATGAATTCCCAATCTTTTATCTGCAGTTGCTGAAAGTTCAGACTTTCCACTAATCACCAACTGATTTCTAAGATTCCTTTTAAAATTTAAAATTTCTTTTAAAATTTCCTGGAAAAAAAAATCCCACTACCAGTGTTACTAATAAGCAAGGTATGAAATCTTCTGTGAGATCCTTGAGGTCTTTCTTTCATTCTCCATCACAGTTCATGAATCTTGCTCTTGGGTCTTTGGCCTTTCCTCTCAGTAGTTTGTCCTGTGTGTTGGAGATAGGAATGTGAGATGCCATTTCCAGTTGCTTCGTTTTTATTGTTTTAATTTATGTTTTCTTTTTGAATTTAAGAAAACGTTAACAGATAAATTCCATAATATTTCCTGTGAAACTTTACTAACATTTTTCTTTTTCTAGCTATAATCAATGATATAATTTTACCATTTTATAAAACAAGAGACATCTTTAAAAAGGACTACAGAATTGCACTTTTTATACCTATCATTGCAAAGTTTTTCCAATATAGCGACCATTCAAACGTATTTGTTTTATTCTCCATCTTTTCTACAAAAAGTTTAATGGCTGCTATTTGAATACAAATAAATTTATTTCTTTTTAAGCATTAAATGGGTTCAACTCATTCTATGTTTTGACTGAAATTTTAGCTAACATCCTAATATCAGGTTGAACGTAATCTGTATTACAATAAATAAGTGCAAAAATTTTACTGACAAATAATTGTACTCCATCAAAATAAGAAAATAGAATAGTAGACCTTCTTAATCATAGTATAAAGTTAAAATTCTTATAAAATTATGAGAAGTGAAAGAACAATGCCTAAATCATTTAAAAATTGAAACTATCATGACTTTATAATGGATTGGTAAATATATTGTTCAATCTAAGAATAAAATACAAAAATGGAAGAAATTTTAACTAACATTCAAGAAATTATTTAAATTTCTGATTAATGTATACATGTACATTTTATTCTACTCATGTTAATCAAAAAGTATGCATAATTAATTTTTGACAATCATAACTGTTATAATGTATAATTTAAGCACTGTCAATTCACTTACATCAGCCATCCATTTAGATCATTTCAAATGCCAATTCACGTTTTAAATACTTCATTCCATTTTATTTCATGATATTTCAAAAGTTGAAAATTGATCCTTGGCAACAATGGACTCTTTTTTGGAAGGTATACATTAAAATATTCTGTGAGTTAAACATTGGTAAATATTTTTTGTCAGTCTTGGGAGTTCTGGCTAAGTGCATAATAAGAAAAAAATCAAGGGATTGAATCTTTACGAAATGTTAATGTTAAAACATTTCTTGAGAGAAAAAATATAATTCAAAAAATATTGTGTAAACTTCTCTGCCTTAGTAAACACAACACGTTTAGGCCAAAGGGCATCATAATAAGCATCAATTTTTGTTCTGTGGTGCTTGATCTTTGTTCTGTTGAACTTACGGCAGACTAAATATTAGCTCCATGAGATAGGTGAAACTTATTTTACTGAGAAAGTCTCTGATTTCAAGTTTTTGTTTCTATTTACTTCTTTCTTATTGAACTACAATGAAGAATGTTGAGCTCCATGACCTCCTGGACTCCATGACACTGTCTTTCAAAAATTAATTAGTGAATCGAAGGCTGAATCCGCCTTCTTCCAAATAATTTTCTTGCTCTTCAAAAGGTTAACTTCTTTACTCTCATTATCAATGTCCTTTACCTTGTCAGCAGCATTTAAAACATTATCTATTATTTCTGCATTACTAGCACAATGTCAGTGGAATAGGGTGAGAGCCTTGTAGAGCCAAACCGAATGGCAGGGTTATTCAGAGTGGCAGGATTAGCAGTGTCAAACAATCAACTGGGCAACAACTAGGTACTTGGATTGACTTATTAGGTGCTGATGGTAACAGAGATGGATATCTGTCTGAAATTGCTCTAGCAAGTAGTGAACAACATCAGGAATACAAGATACTTGAACTTTATCTGGATCAGCTGCAAAACAGGCTACAAAAAATGTCTCCATGATAAACAAAGTATCTGGTAAATTGTTAAGATTAGGACAAACGGAAGCCTGCATAAAAATAAAGATTAGGATCAAAACCTCAGTTCAGTTTCACAGAATAGAAAAAATTGGATCGTAGAAGCAGATAACCTGCTGGGAAAAGGATATCTTGAAATTTTTTTTTTTTTTAATCCAACCTGTCTGTGCTGGGGATTCTTCTCCATATGAGCACTTCTGACAGATTCAAATTCCTTGCTCAATTTCCTTGCCCTTCTAACCAACACATACATGTTTTGTGCCGTATAATGCTCCATTTACTTCTAATACAATCATTGTTATTATCAGACACTCCTTGTCTACATGTCATATTTTAAATATTTTATTTCAAGATGCTTTAAAAGTTGATAATTGATTATTAGCATCGTTATTCCCACTAGAATTTAATAAGAAGTGATTGTTGTTTTAATGATATTCTTAACTTTTCAAAGAATGCTTAACACAAAACAAATTAAAAGGAATAAAAATATTAAAGTCAAGTTATATTTAATGAATACATTAAAAAGTGTAAACATCTTCCTGAATACATAACAGTAACACAATCCAGATTGTGATTGTTTTAGGGGAGCAAGGGGAAAGCATAAAACTGGGGAGCAAAATTGTGTTCTTTAACTGTTTATTAAGCAAAAATGTGAGAAAACATTACTGTTTTTAATTTCAATTTTGACAGCTACATTTTTTGTTTTGTTTTAATTTGCAGCTTCCCTGAAGCTGAAATTAAATAAAAGTATATAAGAGAAAGAGACAGAGAGAAAAACAGAAAGAATGAGAGAAATGGTAACTCTTTATTCCCTTGACATATCTTTTTCTTAAATTAATCAAGTACTCTATTCTGTCTCTGATAATCTGATTTCAGTTTTCCATCTGTTCTGATTCTTGCCATCTGCCCATCACTGATTTTGGCTCCATTGTGGCACACACTTTGAAGCTCATCTCAATTCAGTCCTGTGAATTATAGATATGAAAGGTACTGAGAACCAGAAAACATGTAGAACCACGTACCCCAGTATGGGAGCCCACAGAGAAGAAGGGGCAGATTCAGGACCAGGACTGAGTGAAGCGACTTTGGTCTTCAGGACTATTTGAGAGATGGAGGGTGTTGGGTGGGATAGTGACATTCTACTTGAGCAACAGTGGGGTTGGAAAAGCATGGGGGTTATTTGTGGTAACTGTACACAGGAGATTTGGGAAAGAATAGAGACAGTTCCTTCAACTGATTCCTAGTTTAGTATAGAGTGATAGAAAGAGGCATGAATGCATATAGATAGATTGATAGATAGATCAATTTTTGTATGTATAGATGACATCTAAATGAGTAAATAAATCACTGAGACTAAATTTATATAAAACCATTCTCAACTAGATAAATCAAGTGAAAATTGAGTAGAGTAAGGCAAATTATATTGTGAATATTATTGAATAAAAGTTTAAATCACACTATGCACTATCCCTCCACCTCTGCCCTCACACTCACAACCCGGTGGGGCATATATGAAGTCAAAATGTACTTTTCAAGTGCTTCTGGGGTGTGCACTTTTGTCTTCACCATGGAAAATCATGGCTTTTAAGATTATTTACGTTTGCAAAACTCAAGATTGTGTCTGATGAAACACTGCATGCAAGAGTGGTCCAACTGAACCTATTCCTCTAAATACTGAGAAGACAATTCACAATGAAATGCTAAGCTATAATATGGTAAGTATAATAAATAGACCAACCTCACTGGCATGGTCAAACTACTAAGGGTCTAGATTGAATTTAGAAATCAGTCTTCTGAAAAGGGCACAAGATTATACTGCAGCTTCATAATTTATTTATTCTTTTTGATGGACCATCAAATGTAGCTTTCTAATGTTATGAATGTATTTAGAGTGGCAAAATTGTGTTTGGGAAAAATCATGGCTTATTCAGTTGCATTTGTCCATAAAAATATTTGAAAATTCCAATTAAGATTGGGACAGAGACGGGACAATTTCTAATCTCCTCAGACCAATTTTATAAAAGTTTTCCAAAGGAATAATACAGAGTATAACATTCATTGGCAATTTTCAATCATTTTGAATTTTTATATTTAATTGTAACACTGTAAGTTTTGAGCTTATGGAAAAATATTGCTAATCTTCAATAGTCATATTTTCACTAATTTCTATTCATGTGTGATTGCCTCCAAACTGCATTGTAAAAGTTATTCGTTATTTTTTCTGATTTCTCTTTACTCATATTTGGCACATATTTTTAAAATACATATATGATAGTTGTTGCTATTTGTCTTGCAAATGCTAGTCTCTCCTTCTACAGGGGTACCCTTCTTATTTATTAGCTGAGAATATGGCCACCTGGAAAAAATGCTATGATATCCGATCCTCATTGCAACTAGGGTATCTGTAAGAAACTAAGTTTTGGGCAATGGGTTGTGAACAGAATTGGCATAAGCAAATTCTAGGAAACGTCTTTTTAAAAAGCGGGCATGTCCAGTTCCTTCTATTTTCCTCCTTTTTACTAGTTACAACCAGACATAGTGACTGGACCTGCTTTGAAAGACACTTAGAATCCAGTGTTTGAGTATGATGACTAAAAAGGTAGACAGTGCTTGAGTGCCTAATAATAATGTAGTCATCATATCAACCTGGAAAGCTGATGTGGAACTCTGTGTGAAAGGGAAATACACTTTAATTTTGATTAGACCAGAGTTTTCTCCACTTCTAGTTATACCAATCTTAAACCCATGTTTTATGATGTATTATTATATACTATAGCCATCTCTATATATGTTTTCTGTCTAGGAGGTAAACTACAAAATTAAAGGATTGTGTAAACACTTAATGTTTAGTCATTGGCTATATTATAGCAAAGAATGAACATTTAAATGCCCTACAGATAGCTGGAGTATTTTGTTAGATTAAATCTGATACATACGAAATTTTTTCTCACCCTTCCAGAAGGGGGAGAAGTCCTGAAGACTTTTCTACTCACTTTCACTGCCTTTGCTTTCCACATATGCTCCTTCACTTTCTACTTCCTCTATTTCTAATTGTTATTTAATTTGCATCACATCATTGATTTTTCCTCTTTGTCTGTTCACTATTATTCCATTTATTTATTTCTACCTTTCCTGGGCTTCCATTGTATTTCTTGGTTTGTAGGAACATTGTTCTGGAGTTCGAGGGCATTTTTATTTCCGTTGACAAAAGGACCAATCACATCTCAGGTTAAGCAATTTTTGAAAATCTGCTCTCACTTCTTTCAAAACTGACCGTGGGAATCCTTGTTTTTCCCCTCTCTCTCCTACATTAATATGCTTTTCTTAAACAATGAGTATGCTGAACATCAGAAAGAAAAATAATCTGTATGTTTAAAATACTTTAAGAGGTTCTAGAAAGTATTAAGGATATTATAAAATAACACCTCTATTCTACTCTTTCAAATACTAGTGATGCTGCTTCTCAATTTAATAATAGAAAACTAATGATTATTTCTAATCATTATGTAATATTGGTTTATATCTTCACATAAAACAATTTACTGCTTCTATACAACTGAATCTCAGGCCAACAGAATGGGAAGGTATAAGTATTACAGAAGCACGTTGTTGCCGCAGAGGTTTGAAAATCTTCAAATATTTGAGTCTTGTTTAAAAAAATCACAGAATTATGAATCATATAGTTCTATAAATATGTACCTGACATTTTAAAAAGACAAATTAAAGCAATTTTAATTGCACTCTAAAGTGGAATGTGACTCTTGGAAGGATAAGAACATCAGTAAAATAGCTAATTGTTTGAAATTCAACTTGTACCATAGAGTATATGTGAATCTGATTCATATATAGAATCATACATAGAGTATATGTATACACATACATAGAGTATATGTGATCTGAATTAAAATACAGTATTCTGATAGTGCCAGTCATCAACCTGAAATCAAAATAAGGGAAATACTGCTGCCAGCCACGGCCTTAACACATGACGCTGTTTTCTTCATTTTAAATATTTTTCCTGACAATTCTAAGTTATTTCTCACGAGAAAAGTTGAGTTAAGTCATCCCCAGGAAAGTGAGTCATACTATTTAAACACACAGGAGTACCATTCTGTGGATGAGTAAATGAGATCAGTTCTATTTCCACCATGCCAGATGCTATACATTTTCTGGAAAGGCTCAGGATTTCAGGTCTTTAGTGAGACTTCCCGCTAAGCTGAACATCTGTTCATAATATATTGTACACTTGCTAGAAACCTAAGAATGCTAAAATGATTAGAACATCTTGATTGTGTTTTCCAATAGTATACAGACAAAAGAAGATGTCGAATTGGAGCACTGAGCAAGCAACAAATCAACTCTCAGCCACCATCCAAATAAGTACCATCTTGTTTCCCCACTACTCTCATTTATCAGTTCTTGGAAATGTTTATGAAAATATAATTGAGATATTACTTCAAGGAAATCCCATGCCTTTGTCCCTGAAATAAATGAACAGCCAACGATAAAGATATTTAGAAAAAAAAACAATTTTTATATATGCAAAATCATATCCATGACTTCAAGTGTTTTAATTTCCTTGGCTATTTTGTCTGTATTGTTTCTCTATACCCCTAAAATTATGAAGTAATGAATACAATTAGCATAACCTTATAGGAAATATTGAATTAATTGCTTTGTGAAATTGATATTCCATTTAAACATTCTCTTCTTCCATTAGTTTACATCTGGTCATTTACCTAATTATTTCTTACTTTTTTTAACCAATGACATTTTATCTCAAAATATTGTATTAAAAATATGTATAGTCTATTGGGAACATTCACACAATTACTGTAATGAGCATAAAAAGTACTCAAGTCAATGTACATTTTTGCAAATAAAAACAATAAGTTTTCTCGTACTGAAACAGTCCCCTTATTAAATCCTCTAGTTTATCCTCTACATTCAGAAGAACGATAAGAATGCAATTATTCTCTTAGGCAGTACTCAATTAAGCAAATTTGATGCAATTAATTGAATTATATGTGGGGAAAGTCTAAAAACCTGAATATCTGGAAAAGTTCATAACATTCTTTTTATTATTATTATACTTTAAGTTATAGGGTACATGTGCACAACGTGCAGGTTTGTTACATATGTATACATGTGCCATGTTGATGTGCTGCACCCATTAACTCGTTATTTACATTACATATTTCTCCTAATGCTATCCCACCCCACACCCCCATCCCACCATAGGGCCTGGTGTGTGAAGTTCCCCACCCTGGGTCCAAGTGTTCTAATTGTAGAATTCCCACCTATGAGTGAGAACATGCGGTGTTTGGTTTTTTGTCCTTGTGATAGTTTGCTCAGAATAATGGTTTCCAGCTTCATCCATGTCCCTACAAAGGACATGAACTCATTCTTTTTTATGGCTACATAGTATTCCATGGTGTATATGTGCCACATTTTCTTAATCCAGTCTATCATTGATGGACATTTGGATTGGTTCCAAGTCTTTGCTATTGTGAATAGTGCCACAATAAACATACATGTGCATGTGTCTTTACAGCAGCATGATTTATAATCCTTTGGGTATATACCCAGTAATGGGATGGCTGGGTCAAATGGTATTTCTAGTTCGAGATCCTTGAGGAATCGCCACACTGTCTTCCACAATGGTTGAACTAGTTTACAGTCCCACCAAAAGTGTAAAAGTGTTCCTATTCTCCACATCCTCTCCAGTACCTGTTGTTTCCTGACTTTTTATTGATCGCCATTCTAACTGGTGTGAGATGGTATCTCATTGTGGTTTTGATTTGGATTTCTCTGATGGCCAGTGATGATGAGCATTTTTTCATGTGTTTTTTGGCTGCATAAATGTCTTCTTTTGAGATGTGTCTGTTCATATCCTTTGCCCACTTTTTGATGGGGTTGTTTGATTTTTTCTTGTAAATTTCTTTAAGTTCTTTGTAGATTCTGGATAATTAGCCCTTTGTCAGATGGGTAGATTGCAAAAATTTTCTCCTATTCTGTAGGTTGCCTGTTCACTCTGATGGCAGATTCTTTGGCTGTGCAGAAGCTCTTTAGTTTAATTAGATCCCGTTTGTCAATTTTGGCTTTTGTTGCCATTGCTTTCGGTGTTTTAGTCATGAAGTCCTTGCCCATGCCTATGTCCTGAATGGCATTTCCTAGGTTTTCTTCTGGGGTTTTTATGGTTTTAGGTCTAACAATTAAGAGGAAAAGATGGTTAAAATTATAGGTGCAGGAGAGAGAAGACTTTTACTAAAAATCATTATCATACTTAGGTTATTATCATTTGATTTTTCATACCATCTTTGAAAACATGTTTTATATCTTCATTTTGAATTTAATTCAGATGAAGAGCATAGTACTTTGAGAACTAAAACTAAGTGCTGGAATTTTCAAGATTTTAAAAAAGTAATTGTGATCACATACACAGGGATAAGAATTAGTACCGT
Organism: Nomascus leucogenys; assembly: GCF_006542625.1. NCBI lineage: Eukaryota > Metazoa > Chordata > Mammalia > Primates > Hylobatidae > Nomascus > Nomascus leucogenys. The sequence continues at coordinate 81,689,108 of NC_044383.1, forward strand.
GCAAAACTAGGAAATAAGTTTGCCAAAGAACTGTTGAACTCTAGCTTCTCAGACTTAAAAAGCAAAGAGGTTTTTCAATAGTTCTGACCTGATTAGACATGTGAAAATTTTGTCATAGTTTTTATATAATTATAATATTAGACTGCTCAATGGAAAAAGCGATTTGGTTGGTGAAATCTACTTCGACATCTCAACTTTCAGCATAGTTAGTAGATTATTCTAGTCACCTATAGATGATATGAAAACAAAAAGATATAGTAAAAAAATTATATCATAGGACATCTTACTTAAGCTGCTGATTCTCATGAGGTAAATTTAAGAAAATATCGCAGCTGCACCAAATCTCATGAGTTGGTAAAATCTGTGTGTTTTGCATACATCTTTCCAAATGGCCCAATTCGGAGAATATCTCAGTAATTAGCAGTTAACCAAAGGGGAAAAATCTCAAAATAGATTATTCAGACTAATGTACTATCTTCACCAGGTTATTTTGTAATGGGATTAGTATGTTCTATAATCCAAAGCACTGCTGAAAACATACCTACTATATGACCCAATCTACTTACATATCTAAGAGGTATATATACATGTGCATGTGTGTATGTGTGTGCGTATTCTGATTTTGCTATTTTTCAAAAGTAACATAGCTTTTACCTATTGTTTTCATTTATTTCTAATATATCAATTGTTGATAACTTTGTTTGAAAAACAATAACTCCAAAAAACCTGAAAATTTTAAATAGATAGCAAAGCAATGTGCTCGTAGTTCTTCATTTTTTTAGTTCAACTTCACAATTTCTTTTTAAGATTTTTTTTGTTATATTTCCTTCACTGAGTATTTAGTTTTATATTGTACAAAAGGAAATCGTGATTCATTTATTCTCTTGGTGTATATTTTTAGAATTCAGATTTCACTTCGAAAAGACGTAAGATTGAGGTAGTTGTTAGTGCTGACGTGATTGTAAGAGAACTTAGCTCCTGTGAAGGAACTAGTGTCTTTTTTTCTCTCAGTGATTCTTATAAGAGAGCACAGAGACACTTACAGATAATATTGTTGGCCTATGCCTATGTTGAGTAGATATGAAGAATGGGGGGAAAAGCCACAAGGAGGGAAACAGATAAATGTACCAACTTTTAAATATTTCACAAAAAATCTCTGGTGTCAGACCTCATTTGACTTTTAATTGGAGTTATTGGAATATAAGAGGTCTTTCTAGATTTCCAGGTATTTCTAGATTTTTTTTACAAAGCATGTTTCAAAGCCTCTCATAATAAACTTGTGAAAAAAAATGAAAAATATGAGGTTGGAAGAAAATACTCAAGTTAATCAACCAGACATTTCGTTTTATGAATGGGTCAATGTTATAGCACTATCCTCTTCAGAATTTTTGTCGAAGACTTGGCAGAGACATTAGTGGCATCCTCAAATATGGTTAAGTTGATACAAGGCTGGGAAGCAAAGGCTTAAAAACACCTTTGGAAATTGGATTGATGAGCCATATCTAACAAGAACTTTGGTAAAGATAAATGTCAATTTTTACTTAGATCTCAAAATCCGCTACAACAGTGGAGGACAGGCTAAACATACTTCCAACTTTTTGAGGTCATAATAGGGAGGGTATAAAGCACTGGATGGGAGAATGAAGTAAATTACTGTCTTAGGTTTTCTTCTACCTCTGAAGTTAACTAATTCAATAATGTATGTATTTTACTCCAGAAATTTGAGGATTGTTTTGAAAGTATTTATGAGTAAAAATGGTTATATCTTTTTGGGCAGATAGAAATCTACTTGTTCATGAACAGATTACTCTTGGCTCTCTGGCTGTCTTTAAAATGATTGGGATATAGCTAAGCTCAAGGAAAAAATATAGTTCTACAAATTCTTCTGAAACTAGAACACTTTATTGTAAGTAGTCAATTCATTTTAATGTTGGAGAAAGAATTTGCTTTCACCTTTAAGGAACTAGTTCCACTTCACTTAATATTATAGGAGATAGACTGTGTTCCTTTTACTCAAATAGAATAATTAGAATAATTTTAAATGTGTATCAAACATAAGGGTATAGTCATAATTTTGGTACAAGAGATCCTTTTCATATTCTTTTAAAAAGTTACTTTTTTAATAAAGCAAGTATTATACTGGCAATAAGATTAGGTGGAAATGGATTTATTACAAATGATTTTTTTCAAATAAAATTGATGCTACATTTGGTGTAAAAAAAATTAAAAAAAATGTAACATGGCAATCATATTAATCTTATAAGAACATTCCTCCCAATGAGGTACCAAGTTTAAAGTTCTTAAATAACCCAATTAAGGACCTTTAAGGAAGAGAAAGAGAAAGAAAGAAAGAAAAAAGATCCTGGCCAAATGATGACTAATTAGAATGACAGGCGCTCTTCTGAATCATGGGGGAGTCACAGTACCTAAGCAGTAAAAATAGCATCTCATTAGTCTTTTAAACACTATTCCCAGGTTTCTGTGAAATTGATATTTAATCACTTTCCCAGTGTACAGCAGGCATTTATTACACAGGGAAGACATAGGGAGTGAAAAGTTTATAAAATGTCTGTCAATCTCTTCTCAATTTGAAAAATGATTCATTATGATGGGCCACCAGTGGCAGAAGAGGGACACTAAATAGGAGACTGTAATTAACTTCCCTTCCTACTTTATTGATGGCATTTGGTGAGTTTTGAGATTAGATGGTGTATCTTGGGGGATGTACCCTATGGAACATGCTGTATAATACTGTAAACTACATCTAAATCATGTCTACAGCTGTGTTAGTCACAATTCTAGATACTGGTTTTTAGAAATTTGAGGCTACTTTAAAGTATCTGGAGTCTAAGTTTGCTATTCAGAATAGTGTATGTAGAGACACTAAAGGAAGAAAACGCATGTTTAAATTTTGGGGCACTTCTGTAAAGAACAAAAATTTACTTTAAGATGATAAATCCCAACAATTTTCTTTTAAAAATTCAGGCCAGGCATGGTGGCTCATGCCTGTAATTCTAGCACTTTGGGAGTCTGAAACAGGTGGATCACTTGAGCCCAGGAGTTTGAGACCAGCCTGAGCAACATGGGGAAACTGCATCTCGACAAAAAAAGAAAATACAAAATTAGCCAGGTATGGTGGTGCATGCCTGTAGTCCCAGCTACTTGGGAGGCTGAGGCAGGAGGATCATCTTAGCCCAGGGAGGTTAAGGGTGCAGTGAGCCGTAGTCTTGCCACTAAACCAGCCTGGGCAACAGAGTAAGACCCTGTCTCAAGCAAACAAACAAACAAACAAACAAAATGTCAGTACATTTAATCTCTGATTTGTTTGTATCAAGTATTGCTATTCTTGCAGAAGTGTTGAATAGTATTTTAGTATTGTTAGGTGCTTTAAACAAATTCAAAGTATGATTGTAAGGGCTATTGAATTTTGTCAGTAAGTCCTAAATTTAGCTTTCATATACATACATGGAACCAAAAGAAATGTCAATACAGCAACCACCCCTGTCTCCCCCACAAAAAACAAAGATTATTTTTCTGCATTTCACCAAGAAAACAGAAAAGGGCAAACACTCAAAATTCTTTTTTATTTGTTTATTTTTTTATTTTACTTTAAGTTCTGGGATACATGTGCTGAACGTGCAGGTTTGTTACATAGGTATACATTTGCCATGGTGGTTTGCTGCACCTATCAACCTGTCATTTAGCTTTTAAGCCCTGCATGCAAATTAGGTATTTGTCCTAATGCTCTCCCTCTCCTTCCCCGCCACCCAGACACCCTAAATTCTTTCATTCCGTTACTCATTTAACAGTCTTTATTTCATGGACATAGCATGACACATCTTGTTGGTGGTCACTCCATAAGACGGTAGGAGGTCCATTTTTTGCTTACAATTTCTATTCTAATAAAATATACTCATGACATATTTACCATACTTCACATTGGTCAGTTGGTCTATTTTTGGTTTTCCATTCCAAACCTCTCCTGGAAAAATAGTCTGTTTCACTAGTATAGGAGTTTGGTAGGGAGCCCTGGGCCATTTCTTGCTAAAGTATTACAGGGAACATTGTCCTTATGGAGCTCATATTTTGATGAAGGTAAAGACATGAGAACTATTATAAAACAATACAATAAATAGTTTTCTAGAATATGCTAAACCTTGGTTAGCAAGTATTAGGAAAGCACTCAGAGCCAGTCTTCATCAAGGCTAAAAAAAAAGTAGTATTAATAAATATATTTAAGTAACTCAGGAATCTTTAAACTTACATTCATATGTCCAGTAGAATGCATTATTCTGTAAATCAGAAACTGGTTTTGCTAGAGTCACCCTAAGTAAAGTTGGGTAAATAATGACACTAAAATTTAATTTACTGAAGCAAAATATCAAAACAGACATTTGTCTTGATTAAAAAAACAAGAATTATAAAAGGCCCTTCTGAAAATTGAATTATTACTTGACATCCACCCCAAAATTAGTTTTTAATGTCCATATACAATTCAAAATTTAAAAAAAGATATATTGTATTCTATGTATAACTATTCCAACATCTGCAGCAGAATCATAGCAATGTTAAAACCTTCTTTATGCTATCATACATCCTTTACAAATCATGTGCTGAGAGCAAGACCTAAATTTTACAATGTGCATTCCAATTTTCTATTAAGTGAGAACCCTCTAAAGACCACAAAGGGGCCAAATTATCTAAAATATTCAAGGCTTATTATATTTCCACTAAATTATCAATTTTGTAAAACAATTAAACAGGGAAAGCCAATTAGTGTAAAAGTGGTCTTTAGAGTATAATCATTAGTTAGAAGCTCATTTGATAAGGTTAGGTCCAAATCTAATAAATTAAACCCCCAGCAGAACCATAATAGAGCCTTAGTGGCAGTTTTTAACTGTACCAGTCTCTAAATAGAAACCGCCAGAAATTAAGGAAATTAAAAAAAAAGAAGTTATTTTTGCCACAATCAACAAAATCTCTGTAGAGTTAGCTATGTCAAGTAAGAATTAGAATAGTTTCTTAATTATGATCACTAGAAATTTATTTGTACTATGAATCAAAATTATTATTAGTTCCAGTTTCTTCCAGTAGAGTACTGAGGACTAAAGGTTAAATAATCATGAACAGAAGAGGCAAAATACAAAATAAAGCGAACACTTTGTAACGTTGGAAAAAGTAAAACAAGATTAATAAGGAAACTCATGCAAACCTGATCCACATGGCCATCACTGTACTGTAACATTCCCAATCTGTGTTAATTATGCCTCATTTATGTTCAGTAAATATTATTTAAGTAAAATAAAGTAAATCAAAGAGAAAAGAAATGGTGTGTGTGAATATATCTGTTTACATAATGTGAACTCACTTAAATGTTAGACCAAAACGTCTGGGTTACTGAGCCATTTTGCTTAGGAAGTTAGACCATTATCACAAAAGAAGATGCAGCCTGAGCAATACTAACCTATTAGCCTATTTGAATAAGTGAAAAGTTACCCACTTTAGAATACAGTTCTGTTTTTTTTAATCACACAAAGCATAAAATAAGGTCATTATAATTTATTTTTATAAACCTTTTTTTGGCCTTGGCTACTTACATTGCACTTAATTGCTATATGAATACACATGAATAAAAACTATATAGATGAGAAAAATCATGTTTTCTATTCATTATTTCCTTCCATCTTTACAAACTTAGTTCTTTAAATTCTAAAGGAAGTAGATAATTTGTATGATCAGATAATCTACTCATCAGTACATCCACGTTCAAAACAGGACAGACTGGTCATTAGGGAACAGTTGGCTGATTACAATGTCTCTTATACCACCCCACACAAATATGTCCTTCAAGTGGTTATATAAACATTATAAACAGTTCTTTAGTTCTTACTATTCTTTTAATTTCTCCAATATTTATGGGAATATATTCTATAATTCACTTTTTAATACTGGTGCAATTTAATCATCTATTTTGATATATTTATTTTCAAGTATCAATCTTTATTTTAAAATATTTTGAGTGGATATTTTGTTCCTTTTCACCAACAATATTCTGACACTATACCTTATTAATGTAGTTGCATAAATAATCATGCCAGATCCCTCATGTAATTAAGAAATAAAATAAAATGGGCATCTGTTTGTACAAATTAATAATGTGAATGATAAGATGCAGGTTATAGTTTAACATAGAAAAAATTGGACATGGTGCATGAATACAAAATGAATTATTACATGGCTATGTAATTTTACTGCTACCACTTAGTTAATTATGCTGTATATCAAACTGATAATTAAAGAAGCGAGCTCTTACTTCAGTGTTCTATTCATACAACTATGAATTACTATATACATTTAACATTGTGATTAGACATAAATCTCACAGCAAGGTGTAATAACAAAATATACTTGGCCTCACTACTTGAGAATTTCACAAACGTACTTTTAAAATACATTTCAAAAGAAATCACAGTATCTCTAGCAGTGATCGCATGATAATTAAAATACATGAATACGGAATAATCTCTTTTAGTTATCTAATGCTGCATAAGAAAGTGCTTCAAAACTGTTGATGAAAACAGTCAAACTGTAAAATATTTGAAGAGATTTATTTTGAGCCAAATATGATGACTATGACTTGCTACATAGCCCCAGGAGTTCATGAGTGCATGTGCCCAAGGTGGTTGGGTGACAGCTTGGTTTTATATGTTTTAGGAAGGCATAAGCCATCAATCAATACATGTAAGATGCACATTGGTTTATTCTGGAAAGGCAGGATAATTTGAAATGGGGCTTCCAGATCATAGATAAATTCAAAGATTTTCTGATTGACAATTGGTTGAAAGAATTGTTATTATCTAAAGCCCTGTAATCAATAAAAAGAAGTGTCTGGGGGTAAGCTAAAGGGTTGTAGAAATTAATTTTTTTTTTAATCATGCAGATGAAGCATCTAGGTAACAGGCTTCGGAGAGAATAGATTGTAAATATTTTTTACCAGACTTAAAAAGGTACCAGACTCATAACTAGTTCTCTCCTGGATCAGGAAAAAGACTTAGAAAGAGAAGAGGCAACTTTAGAGAATATGGATTTTCCGCCACAAGAGACAGCTTTGCAGGGTTATTTCAAAATAAGCAAAAAATATATTTTGAGGTAAAAAATGTTGAATTATTTCAGGACCTACTATCTGTCATGTTGGTATCTTATTCCTACAAAGAGTCTGTTTCATCAGTCTTAGGGTCTGTTTTTAAGTTAATGCTGGTCAGTTTTTCATTAATTCCAAAAGGAGGAGAGTATAATGAGGTCTGCATGACCCCCTCTTTCCCATCATGGCCTGAACTAGTTTTTCAGGTTATCTTTGGAATGCCCTCAGCTGAGAGGAGGGTCCACACACTCAATTGGTTGGGGGACTTAGAACTTTATTTTTGGTTTATAAAACTTAGTGGCTAACAGTACAACTTTTAATTTGTTTCCTTCCAGTTTTACAATTTGGACATCAACAGCTGTGCTCCACATGGCATCAACAGGTTGACTTTACTGAGGTCAACAGGCCACCTCTAATGTGGCCTCTCTGGAACGTTAGTGCAGGCTGCCAACTGGGGATTCAGCTGAGGCTGCTGTCTAGGAATTTAGGTTATCCTTTTTGTGGTATCTCCACTTGGGCAAGCTGGACTGCTTGTAGCATGGGGCATGGGGCCTTGGGGTAGTCAGACTTATTACATGGTGGCTAGAATTCCCTAGACCACAAAAACTATAATCTAACAAGCTTCCTTAAAGCTTAGATCTTGAATGGGTGCGCCTGTGATTCTTCTGCCTTGTGTTAAAGAAGGTCATGAGCCAGCTAAGATTCAGTGGGAAGGAAGTGCACAGATATATAAATACAGGGAACCAGTAAAGTAATATTACCGCTCAATAAATAATTTTCTATCCAGTTTCCAAAAGTATAAACCAAAATGCTTTTAGTTAGTACAAATTTCATTTTAACTTAAGATAAACACATGTATATGTTCAAATTTGTTTAACATTTTAATATCAGAGTAGCTAAACTTAAATGCCTTTTGTGAAAGCAATATAAAGTCTTAGGGCAGAATTCCATGTATTTCATCCATATTTCCTGTTACTTAAGAAGATGTAGTAATGTTTATGCTCTCTTTATCAGATTAGGAATTCACTCATAGCAAGATTTCTCAAATTCTATTTCCGCAATATATAATACTCTTTGGGTTCATCAAAAGCAATAGTAATGTGGAGTTAAGTCCTTTTGTTAAAAGGGCTTTGGATTTCATGTAGTAGTAGATGGTAAAATAGTAATGATAATTCAAACTAGTGATTTGTGATAGTTGTTTTTAAGGCTAATTGAAATATAACCAAATTTCCCAATGACAAATTTACTTTTTTAATTAATATTAGATACATATTGGAAGCTAATTTTTGTTTATTTAAGTTGCTCATGCTACCATTTACTGAACAGTACATCAAAGTTATAGGTTCTAATTGTAAACCAAAAATAAAATTCTAAGCCCCCCAACCATCTGAATGTATCTCTCCTCTTACCCAAGAGCACTGCAAAGTTAACCTGAAAAACTAGTTCAGGCCATTGTGGGAAGGGGAGCCTGACGTGCCTCATTATACCCTTCACCCTTTTGGAATTACTGATAGCAGGGAGTGGTTTCCATTATGTGTTTCTCTAATGGTAGTGCTGTCCAATATTCTATACATACATGAGAAAATTCAGTTTAATTCCATAATTAAAACACTTTCTCACAGTAATAAAATGGCTTTATGTAAAATAATCTGTATTGTCTAACACTGCATAAATAATAAGCTGAGTAATGTATTACATAATTAAAGAAACAGATACAGTTAAGAAAATTCTATCATTATCTCTTATAAATAACAACCTCATGACCTTGAATTTTGATACTTCTAAGGACAGATTAACATCACAAAGTAGCTGGCAAAACAAATTTCACTGAAAGCATTTCACAGTTGACCCTTGAACAACATGGAGGTTAGGGGCACCAACACCCTCCACAGTCAAAAATCTTTGGACTCCTCAAAAACTTAACTACATATTGTTATTGTTGACTGAAAGCCTTGCCAATAATTTAGTCAGTTAGTACACTTTTTATATTATATATATTACATATTTCATTCTTACATAAAGATAAAATGTTATTAAGAAAATCATGAAGAAGATAAATATATTTAGTAATCATTAAGTGAAAGAGGATAATTATAAAGGTCTTCATCTTTGTCATCTTCACATTGACTAGGCTAAAGAGAAGGAGTAAGATGAGGGGTTGTTCTTGCTGTCTCAGGGTGGCAAAGACAAAAGAAAATCCACGTATAATTAGACCTACTCAGTTCAAACCTGTATTTTTAAGAATCAAGCCAGGTGCGGTGGCTTACACCTGTAATCTAGTATTTTGGGAGGCCGAGGCTGGCAGATCACCTGAGGTCAGGAGTTCAAGACCACCCTGGCCAACATGGTGAAACTTTGTCTCTACTAAAAATACAAAAATTAGCCGGGTGCAGTGGTGCATGCCTGCAATCCCAGCTACTCAGGAAGCAGAGGCAGGAGAATCCCTTGAACTCAGGAGGCAGAGGTTTCAGTGAGCCAAGATCATGCCACTGCACTCCAGCCTGGGTGACAGAAAGAGATTCTGTCTCAAAAAAAAAAAAAAAAAGAAAAAAGAAAAAAAAGGAACCAACTGTATTTGCATTTAAAAACACAATTATTGTTTTGGGTATTGCTCTACACAATTTAAAAATATTTGAAAAATCATATCTATAGTTTGAAAAAATGGTTGGGTACTATGCTTAAACTTTATCCCACTCCATTCCTCCCCCCATAGTAGGCTCCAGTGTCTACTGTTGCCATCTTCATGTTCATGAGGACCCAAAATTTAGTTCCCACTTATAAGAGACAAAATGTGGTAATTTGTTTTCTATTCCTGTGTTAATTTGCTTAGGATTATGGCCTCCAGCTGCACCCATTATAAAGCTCCGAAATAATCTCCTTTGACTCCAGGTCTCATATCTGGGACACACTGCTGCAGGGGGTAGGCTCCCAAAGCCTTTGGCAGCTCCACCCCTATAGTTTTGCAGTGTTTGGCCCTCAAGGCTGCTCTCACATGTTAGTGTTGATAGTTTGCGACTTTTCCAGGTGCAGGGTGCAAGCGGCTGATGGATCTACCATTCCCTGACGTGGAAGACAGTGGCCCCCCCTTTGCATAGCTCCACTATGCAGTACCTTAGTGGGGGCTCTGTGTGGGGGCTCCAACTCCACATTTCCCCTTGGCACTGCCCTAGTTGACGTTCTCTGTGAGCACTCTGCCCCCACAGCAGACTTCTTCCTGGGTACTCAGGTTTTTCCATACATCTTTTGAAATCTAGGCAAAGAGTACCAAGCCTCAACCACTCTTGCACTCTGTGCAACCACAGGCTTAACACCATATGGTAGCCACCAAGCTTATGATAACGCGTGTTCTCTAGGGCAGCAACACAAGCAGTATCTGGGGTACTTTGAGCCTAGGCTGGAGCCAGAGCAGCCAAGTTACAGGAAGCAGTGTCCCAAAGCTATTTAGGGCAGTGGGGCCATGGGCCCAGCACACAAAACCAGTCAGTCTTCCTAGGCCTCAAGGCTTATGATGGAAGGGGCTGCTGTGAACATCTCTGAAATGCCTCCAAGTCCCTTTTTTCCCATTTTCTCGGATATCAGCACTTGGCTCCATTTTACTTATGCAAACCTCTCTAGCAAATGGTTGCCCCATAGCCTGCTTAAATTCCTCTTCCCAAAAAGCTTTTTCTTTCTCTGGCATATTGCTAGGCTGCAAATTTTCCAAACGTTTGTACTCTGCTTCCCTTTTAAATATAAAGTCCAACTTTAAGTGTTTTCTTTGCTCCCACAGGTGAGCATAAGCTCTTAGAAGCAGCCAGACTACCTCTTGAATGCTTTGCTGCTTAGCACTTTTTTCTGCCAAATACATTCTCAAGTTCAAACTTCCACAGATCCCTAGGGTGTGAAAAAAAATGCAACCAAGTTCTCTGCTAAAGCATAACAAATATGACCTTTGCTCCAGTTTCCAATAAGTTTGTTATTTCCATCTAAGACCTCATCAGCCTGAACACTGTCCACGTTACTATCAGCATTTAGGTCACATCCATTTAACCAGTCTTTAAGAAGTTCCAACTTTTCCTTACCTTCCTGTCTTATTCTAAGTCCTCCAAACCTTTCCAATTTATGCCTGTTACTCAGTTCCAAAGTCACTTCCACATTTTCAGGTATTTTTATAGCAATGCCCAGCTCCTTGATACCAATTTTCTGTATTAGGCCATTCTTTCATTGCTATAAAGAAATACCTGAGACTGGGTAATTTATTTTAAAAAGAGGGAGGTGTAATTGGCTCACAGTTTTTCAGGCTTTGCAGGAAGTATGGTGTTAGCATCTGCTCAGCTTCTGGGGAGGCCTCAGGGAGCTTTTAATCATAGTAGAAGGTAAAGCAGGAGTAAGTGAAAGAAAGGAGGGGAGGTTGAGGTGCCACACATTTTTAAATCATCAGATCTCACAATAACTCACTCACTATCATGAGGACAGTTTCAAGGAGACAATGCTCAAACATTTATGAAAACTTCAACCCCATGATCCAATTACTTGCCACAAGGCCTCACCTCTAATACTGAGTATTACAATTAAATATGTGATATGGGTGGGGATAAAAATACAAACTATACCAACTGTTATTGCTGTATAGAAATTTTACTTACTTTTGTATTTTTTTTTATCCTGAAACTTTGCTAAAATTGTTTATCAGTTCTAATAGTCTTCTGGCAGAGTCCTTATGGTTTTCAAAGTATAGAATTATTGTTAGTGAAGAGAGATAGTTTGAATTTCTCTTATCCTATTTGGATTCCATTTATTTCTTTTTCTTGCCTGATTTCTCTGGCTAGCACTTTCAATACTATGTTTTTTTTCTTTTTTAGATGGAGTTTTGCTTTTGTCGCCCAGGCTGGAGTGCAATGGCATGATCTCAGCTCACCGCAACCTCCACCTCCTGGGTTCAAAGGATTCTCCTGCCTCAGCCTCCCAAGTAGCTGGGACTACAGGCGTATGCCACCACACCCAGCTAATTTTTGTATTTTTAGTAGAGACGGGGTTTCACCATCTTGGCCAGACTCGTCTCGAACTCCTGACCTCGTGATCTGCCCACCTCAGCCTCCCAAAGTGCTGGGAATACTATGTTGAATAGGAGTGGTGGGAGTGGGCATCTTTGTCTTGTTTAAGTTCTAAAGGAGAATGCTTACAGTTTTTGCCAATTAGTGATGTTGGCAGTGGGTTTGCCACAGATGGCTCTTATTATTTTGAGGTATGTTTCGTCAATGTCCAGTTTCTTAAGGGTTTTTATTTTCATGAAGGGATGTTGAATTTTATTGAAAGCTTTTGCCACATCTATTAAGATAAACAGATGGTTTTTGTGTTTAATTCTATTCATGCAGTGAATCACACTTATTAATTTGCATGTGTTGAAACAACCTTGCATCCCAGAAACAAAGCCTACTTCATCATGGTGAATTTACTTTTTTATGTGCTGTTGAATTCAGTTTTCTGATATTTTATTAAGGATTTTTGCACCTGTTCATCAGGGCTACTGGCCTGTAGTTTTCCTTTTTCCTTGTGCCTCTGCTAAAAGTTACTCAGAAGCAAGTTGTTTGATTTCCATGTAATTGTGTGATATTGAGACATCTTCTTGGCATTGATTTTATTTGTATCCTACTGTGGTTTGAGAAGTTAGTTGGTATGATTTTGATTTTTAAAAGATTTATTGAGACTTGCTTTATGGCCAAGCATGTACTCAATCTTGGGGTATGTTTAATGTGCAAGGGAGAAGAATATATATTATGTGATTGATGGGTGGAATATTCTGCAGATATCCATTAGGTCCAATTGGTCAAGTGTCAAGATTAAGTTCCAAATTTCTTTCTTAGTTTTTTATCTCAAAGATCTGTCTAATGTTGTCAATGGGGTGATGCTATTATTGTGTGGCTGTATACATTTTTTCATAGGTCTAGAAGTACTTGTTTTATATATCTTGATGCTCCATTGTTGAGTGTACATATATTTAGGAGAGTTAAGACTTCTTGTTGAATTGAACTCTTTATCATTATGTAATGCCCATCTTTTTTTAAAACTGTTGTTGGTTTAAAATCTGTTTTATCTGATACAAGAATAGCAACAGAAATTTGACCCCTTTCTTACACCTTATACAAAAATTAACTCAAGATGGATTAAAGACTTAAACGTAAGACCTAAAACCATAAAACCCTAGAAGAAAACCTAGGCAATACCATTCAGGAAATAGGCATGGGCAAAGGCTTCATGATTTAAACACCAAAAGCAATGGCAACAAAAGCCAAAATTGGCAAATGGGATCTATTTAAACTATAGAGCTTCTGCACAGCAAAAGAAACTATTGTCAGAGTGAACAGGCTTTACGTCCTGCAAAGCCTGAAAAACTGTGAGCCAATTAAACCTCCCTCTTTTTAAAATAAATTACCCAGTCTCAGGTATTCTCTACAGAATGAGAGAATATTTTTGCAATCTATCCATATGACAAAGAGCTAATATCCAGAATCTACAAAGAACTTAAACAAATTTACAAGAAAAAACAACCCCCTCAAAAAGTGGGCAAATGATATGAACAGGCACTTCTCCAAAGAAGACATTTATGCAGCCAACAGACACATGAAAAAATGCTCATCAACACTGGTCATCAGAGAAATGCAAATCAAAACCATGATGAGATACCATCTCATGCCAGTTAGAATGGCAATCATTAAAAAGTCAGGAAACAACAAATGGTGGAGAGAATGTGGAGAAATAGGAATACTTTTACACTGTTGGTAGGAGTGTAAATTAGTTCAACCATTGTGGAAGACAGTGTGGTGATTCCTCAAGGATCTAGAACCAGAAATACCATCTAACCCAGTAATCCCATTACTAGGTATATACCCAAAGGATTATAAATTATTCTACTATAAAGACACATGCACACGTATGTTTATTGCAGCACTGTTCACAATAGCAGAGATTTGGAACAAACCCAAATCACCATCAATGATAGACTGAATAAAGAAAATGTGGCACATACTCATCATGGAATGCAGCCATGAAAAAGAATGAGTTCATGTCCTTTGCAGGGACATGGATTAAGCTGGAAACCATCATTCGCAGCAAAGTAACACAGGAACAGAAAACCAAACACCATGTGTACTCACTCATAAGTAGGAGCTGCACAATGAGAACACATGGACACAGGGAGGGGAACATCACACACTGGGGCCTGTTGGTGGGTGGGGGGCTAGGTGAGGGATGTCATTAGGAGAAACACCTAATGCAGATGATGAGTTGATAGGTGCGGCAATCCACCATGGCACGTGTATACCTATGTAACAAACCTGCACGTTCTACACATGAATCCCAGAACTTAAAGAATAATAATAATAAAAAAGAATAGCAACGTCTGCTCTGAGACAGCAGATTGACGTGTCTTATGTTTTATCCAGCTTTCCATTGTGTGCCTTTTAAGTGGAACACTTAAGCCATTTACATTCAAAGCTAAGTGGGAGCAATTAGGCCAGTTACATTCAAGGTTAATATGTGAGGTTTGGGTCCTATCGTGAAATTTTTAGCTAGTTGCTTTGTAGTTTCTATCTTATGCTTGCTTGGTAGGCTCTGTGGGCTACATACTTATGTGTGTTTTTCTGGTAGTAGGTATGGTTCTTTTGTTTCTATGCCTAGAACTCCCTTAAAGATTTCTTGCAAAGCTGATTTAGGGGTAATAAATTCTCTTAGCCCTTACTTATCTGGAAAAGATTCTATTTCTCCTTCATTTATAAAGCTTGGTTTGGCAGCATATAACTTTGTTGGAATTTCTTTTTCTTAAGAATGCTAAAAATCATCCCCCAGTCTCTCCTGGTTTGTAAGGTTTATGCTGAGAAATCCACTGTTAGACTGATGGGGTTCTCTTTGTAGATGACCTGTCCTTTTTCCCTAGCTGCCTTTAAGAGTTTTCCTGTTCATGTCCTTTGCCCACTTTTTGATGGGGTTGTTTGTTTTTTTCTTGTAAATTTGTTTGAGTTCACTGTAGATTCTGGATATTAGTCCTTTGTCAGATGAGTAGGTTGCAAAAATTTTCTCCCATTCTGTAGGTTGCCTGTTCACTCTGATGGTAGTTTCTTTTGCTGTGCAGAAGCTCTTTAGTTTAATTAGATCCCATTTGTCAATTTTGGCTTTTGTTGCCATTGCTTTTGGTGTTTCAGACATGAAGTCCTTGCCCACACCTATGTCCTGAATGTTATTGCCTAGGTTTTCTTGTAGGATTTTAATGGTTTTAGGTCTAACATTTAAGTCTTTAATCCATCTTGAATTAATTTTTGTATAAGGTGTAAGGAAGGGATCCAGTTTCAGCTTTCTACATATGGCTAGCCAGTTTTCCCAGCACCATTTATTAAATAGGGAATCCTTTCCCCATTTCTTGTTTTTGTCAGGTTTGTCAAAGATCAGATAGTTGTAGATATGTGGCATCATTTCTGAGGGCTCTGTTCTGTTCCATTGATCTATGTCTGTGTTGTGGTACAAAGGACATGAACAGACACTTCTCAAAAGAAGACATTTATGCAGCCAAAAAACACATGAAGAAATGCTCATCATCACTGGCCATCAGAGAAATGCAAATCAAAACCACAGTGAGATACCATCTCACACCAGTTAGAATGGCCATCATTAAAAAAGCAGGAAACAACAGGTGCTGGAGAGGATGTGGAGAAATAGGAACACTGTTACACTGTTGGTGGGACTGTAAACTAGTTCAACCATTGTGGAAGTCAGTGTGGCGATTCCTCAGGGATCTAGAACTAGAAATACCATTTGACCCAGCCATCCCATTACTGGGTATATACCCAAAGGACTATAAATCATGCTGCTATAAAGACACATGCACACATATGTTTATTGCGGCACTATTCACAATAGCAAAGAGTTGGAACCAACCCAAATGTCCAACAACGATAGACTGGATTAAGAAAATGTGGCACATATACACCATGGAATACTATGCAGCCATAAAAAATGATGAGTTCATGTCCTTTGTAGGGACATGGATGAAACTGGAAAACATCATTCTCAGTAAACTATCGCAAGGACAAAAAACCAAACAGTGCATGTTCTCACTCATAGGTGGGAATTGAACAATAAGAACTCATGGACACAGGAAGGGGAACATCACACTCCGGGGACTGTTGTGGGGTTGGGGGAGGAGGGAGGGACAGCATCTGGAGATATACCTAATGCTAAATGACGAGTTAATGGGTGCAGGAAATCAACATGGCACATGGATACATATGTAACAAACCTGCACATTGTGCACATGTACCCTAAAACCTAAAGTATAATAATAAAAAAAAAGAGTTTTTCCTTAGCACGTGGAGAGTCTAGTGACTATATGTCTTTGTGATGTTCATTTTATAAAGTATCTGGCAGATGTTCTCTGGATTTCTCATATCTGAATGTCTACTTCTCTAGCAAAATCAGGACAATTTTGTTAAATTATTCTCTCATTTATATTTTCCAGATTGTTTATTTTATCTCATTCTCTTTCAGGATTGCCAATAATTCACAGATTTTGTTGCTTTATATAACCTCATATATCTCAAAGGCAGTTCATGTTTTATAATTCATTTTTTTCATTTTTGTCTGACTTAGCTAAAAAGACCAGTCTTCAAGCTCTGAAATTTCTTCTCATGCTTGGTCCAGTCTATTGGTAAAGCTTCCAATTTTATTTTGAAATTTGTTAAGTGAGATTTTTAATTTCAGAAGGTCTGATTGATTTCTTTTTAGCATGGTTATCTCTTTTTTTATTTCCTGGACTCCTTTAGAAGTTTCTTTGTCTTAATTTGTAACCTAGTCTCGGATTTCATTGAGCTACCTTGCAATCCATGCTTTCATTTTTTTTATTCTTTATTTATTTATTTAATTATTTTATTTTTTTATTTTTTTAGACAGAGTCTTGCTCTGTTACCCAGGCTGGAGTTTAGTGGTGAACTTGGCTCACTGCAACCTGCACCTCCTGGGCTCAAGCAATTCTCCTGCCTCGGCCTCATGAGTTGCTGGGACTACACATCACGCCCAGCTAACTTGTGTATCTTTAGTAGAGATGGGGTTTCACTATGTTGTCCAGGCTGATCTTGAACTCCTGACCTCAAGTAATCATCCCACCTCAGCCTCCCAAAGTGCTGGGATTACAGACGTGAGCTACTGTGCTTGGTCCATGCTTTGAATTCTTTATCTGTCATTTCTAAGTTTCTATTTCAGTCAAGGACCATTACTACAGAGCTAGTGCAATCCTGTGGTGGTCACTACATTCAGATTTTTCATGGTGCCAGAATTCTTACACTGGTTACTTCTCATATTGAGATACTGGCACTTCTAAATTTTGTAATTATTTTCCTGTGGGTAAGATTTTTCTTTTTCTTTCTTTCCCTGTATTATTATTATCATTAGTATTATTATTATTCCTTTCTCTCCCCTCCCTCAGGGGTGTGACTATAGAGAATACTGGGTAAGGTCTTTTGGCTTTGCTTCTGTAGCCCTATGCACTTCTTTTAGCAGGTTTTACATTGGGTTGTGGAGTGCAACCTAGAAACCTGCAGAAAGCTGGCTGCAACCACCGTGTCTGGGTATATCCTTGATCCTTGTTTACTAGCAGAAGCTCTTTTGCTTAAGGTAATGGGCTGACTTGTGGAATGTATAGTGGTCTGAGCTCCTTGTTCAGCCCTGTGGCGTAGGAACCATGAAGGGCAGGGCCAGACTGGGTAGGTCCCTCTACAGGTTCCCTGATGGTAGGCACAGGTACCAGCACCAAGAGAAAATCTATTAATAGTAGGAAACCACCAGTGGGCAGCACCCAGAGGTGTGAAGCAGGGAATCTCTATTAATAGTAGGAAACCACCAGTGGGCAGCAACCAGAGGTGTGAAGCAGGGAGTCCTCCTCATTCCCAAGTTCTCTGCAAAGGGAGGGGGTGACCTATACTCTCAATCCAGGGAGTTGGTGCTACAGATGCCTGGAGATTTGCCTGGGCATGGAGCAGAGAGGGCCCCCTGCACCAAGATCTCTGCAAAGGGAGGGGGTGACCTATACTCTCAATCCAGGGAGTTGGTGCTACAGATGCCTGGAGATTTGCCTGGGCATGGAGCAGAGAGGGCCCCCTGCACCAAGATCTCTGCACAGGAGAGGTGGGGTGACTCATACTGCTGAATGAGGCAAGTAGGTGCTCTGAATGCCTCTAGATTTGCCTGTGTGTAGAACAGAGAGGGCCTCCCTGCATCATAGTCTCTGTCCAGGAAGGGTCTGGGAGCTCAGGCTGCTGAACCAGGCAAGTGGGTGCTCTAAATGCCTGGATTTCTGCCTAAGGGTAGAGCTGAGAGAGCCTTCATGCACCACAATATCAGGAGAGCGAGCAGGCTGGAGCACCCAGCAACAGGGTGTGGACCCAGTTTTAGAGTGCTAAGCTGTCCCTGGCTACAAGTCCTACTGCCTAGAAGAAAATGCAGCTGTAGCAGTACTTCTCTGGAGCCCCTAGAGAATTTGCTTGGTATGTATAAGGAAGGGCACTTTGATATTCACAGAAACTATTAAGAAATTGGTCCTAAAGATCTAGAAAACATAATTCATCAAGGCAGCTGCCCTCCAAGGAAGCTAACCATAGATCATAACTTCCTCTGCCTTCTGTATTTCCTCACCTGGCTGACCAGAACACTGTATGCTGAATAACCCATGCCTTCAAACTGTTTGAACACAGAGATTAAGTACTTCTGATAAAGCTAAAGAATTAACATAAGACCAAGGAATAAATCGATAAAAGACATTCTCAGAAGGTATTTATGAAAAACAAGAAACTCCATGTTTGCCCTTTATAACCACAGCTAACCTCTACAAATCTCCAGTGCAAGATGACCTTATCTAACCCCAATTTCTCTAATTCATTCTTATCAGTGTCCTACTTCTTGATCCTGTGACCTATACTGGTCTTGTCTCAAACAGGCAAGAAATATTGGTAATAGAATTATGAACAAATTAAATGAATAAATGCATCTTATCTACAATATTAAATTGTTTATGTATCCATATTTTAAAACTGGAAACTCATTTCTTTTTGATTCTAGTACAATTAATATGTGTTTATTCATTGAAAATAAGTATAGAAGTTTAAGACCGCTCATAATCTTACCCTGTAACTTATCTCTTTAACTCCTAAAACAAATTAATTTGGGCATGTATTTTTGAACTCATAAACACAAAGGCACATATACACACACGCTACAGTTCTTATTTAACTTAATACATATGCTTTGAATATTTTAATGGCTGAATAGTTTACTACTGCCTTCATTCACTATATTTTTAAAGCAATTTAGTGTACATTTAAAGCATAGATTATTTGATCAATCTGACAAGCATTTTTTTCTGCCTGCAATTGCTTTTTTACTGTTGCAGAAATTACGTGTAAACATCTTAGGGCATACATATTTACACATTTCTATTTTGTTCTTAATTTGTATACATATTGTTAAATTGTTCTTTTAAATTGACATATCAATTTACATTTCCATTACTATTATTTTCTTTTTTTTCTTTTTTCTTTTTTTTTTTTTTTGAGATGGAGTCTCGCTCTGTCGCCCAGGCTGGAGTGCAGTGGTGCTATCTCAGCTCACTGCAAGCTCCGCTTCCCGGGTTCATGCCATTCTCCTGCCTCAGCCTTCTGAGTAGCTGGGACTAAAGGTGCCCGCCACTATGCCTGGCTAATTTTTTTGTATTTTTAGTAGAGACGGGGTTTCACCATGTTAGCCAGGATCTCTAGGTCTCGATCTCCTCGTGATCCACCTGCCTCGGCCTCCCAGAGTGCTGAGATTACAGGCGTGAGCCACTGCACCTGGCCTCCATTACTATTATTTTCAAGGTGGTATGTACTGACACCTTTACTATCAGGGGATAGTAATCAATTTTTAAAATATTTTAATATTTTCTTGCTCATTTCAGTAGGACTTTGAATGTCATAGGAAATACAGAAACAAATAATTGATATCCCAGAACTACAAGTCAGGAGAAACATTTATTACACTAGTTTGAAGTATTTTTATAATTTTCATTTGTTATTTAAAATGAAAACTACAGCTGTGTATAGTGGCTTGCACCTGTAATCCCAGCACTGTGGGAGGCCAAGGCATAAGGCTTGTTGAGTTCAGGAGTTGAAGACCAGGCTGGTCAACATAGCAAGACTCCATCTTTACAAAGAAAAAAAGAAAAAAAGAAAGAAAACTAGCCAGGCATGTATGGTGCACTCCTGTAGTCCTAGTTACTCGAAGGCTGAGGTAGGAGAATTCCTTGAGCCCAGCCGGGAGGTTGAGGTTGCCATGAGCTGTGATCACACTATTGTACTCCAGCTTGGGGGACAGAGTGAGACCCTATCTCTAAAAAAAATAGTAAGTTAGAAATATTTTATTCTATAAAAATATATTTTATTTTATAGATTTGCTAAAGAACACTAATCCTCTAAAATAAAAAGAACACAGAAATTTCCAGTAGTCATACCTTTCAAAAATATTTGTCAGGTTTTACAAATAATTTTAATATATAGAAAATCAGAATATCAAAATACTTGACATAAAATAGAAATTTCATTATATATGTGTGTATTACACACATATATAATATTATATTCGTGTGTATTGCACATATAATATTATATTCATTTGCATATATCTCAGCTGTAAACTGAAATCGAGATGAGGAAGTCATATCACATTGTTACTGGCAAGTCTATGCTTAGGGTAGAAGACTGTTAACTGAAGGCAAACACAAACATACTCTAACTTAAGAACACAATACAATAGCTTCGGTGAGTTAAGCTCTTTTTATTCCAAAGCAAATGCTAATGAAAAGTTCCATTAGGAAAGAGTTGCCAAGGGGAGAAAGAAACAAGTCAAATACAAAGTTAGAGAAAAGGGTGATTCTGTATGGTGCCTCAGATCAGACTTCAGTCATTCCTTCTTTCTGTTCACCACTAAGAAGCCCCAGTAAGCTGCTTCCATGGTAAATCTGGACCCTGTGATAGCAGAAACAGGTGTTTCTGAATGGCCTTTCTACTTTTCTATAGACAGCTCACCGCCATTTCTCTCTCTCTCTATATATATATATATATGCATATATACGTAAATAGATACATACACATATGTACATATTTGTACATATGTGTATGTATCTATTTACGTATATATGCACTTATTTTTATATGTATATATCTGTAAGTTCACTGACCCTGAAGATATTGCAGGTTCGGTTCAAGACTGCTGAAATAAAGTGACCCACAAATTTTTATATTTATATTCTAAAAAATATATTTGTATATTTATATAAACATATGCAAACAGATATTTTTACATATGTATATATGCCTATTTATGCATATATGCACTTATTTATATATGTACATATTTGTAAGTTCAGACAGACCTTGGAGATACTGCAGGTTTGGTTCCACACTGCCATAATAAAGTGAATCACAAATTTTTATATTATATTTATATTATAAAAATACACATTTATATTTATACATATATAGACACAGTTATTTGTGCCTATGTATATGTATCTATTTACATCTATATGCACTTATGTATATATGTATGCATTTGTAAATTCACACGGACCTTGGAGATATTGCAGGTTTGGTCCCAGACTGCCATAATAAAATGACTCACAAATTTTTGGGTTTCCCAATGCGTACAAAAGTTAGGCTTACACTATACTATAGTCTATCAAGTGTGCAATAGCATTATGCCTAAAGGTCAATGTACACACCTTAATTTAAAAATATTTTATTGCTAAAAAATTCTAACAATCTTCTGAGCCTTCAGAGTCATAATCTTTTTGCTGGTAGACAGTCTTGCCTCGATGTTGGTGGTTGCTGACTGATCAGCATGGTGGTCGCTGAAAGTTGGGATAGTTGTGGCAATTTTTTAAGATTATGAAATTTACCACACTTATTGACTCTGTTTCACAAAGGATTTCTCTGTAGCCTAAGATGCTGTTTGATAGCATTTTACCCAAAGTAGAACTTCTTTCAAAATCAGAGTAAATCTTCTTAAACCCTGCCACTGCTTTATCAATTGTTGTCATTTCAACAATGTTCACAGCATCTTCACCAGAACTAGAATTCAGCTCAAAAGAACCATGCTCTTTGCTCATCCATAAAAAGCAACTCCTCTGTTAAAGTTTTTTCATGATAGTGTAACAATTCAGTCACATCAGGCCCCACTTGTAATTCTACTTCTCTTGCAATTTTTACCACATTTGCAGTGACTTCCTACACTGAAGTCTTGAACCCCTCAGAGCCATCCATGAAAGGTAAAATCAATTTCTTTCACATTTCCGTTAATGTTTATATTTTGACCTTCTCCCTTGAATCACAAGTGTTCTTTATGGCATCTAGTGTGGTGAATCCTTTCCAAAAGATTTTCAATTTACTTTGCTCAGATCTGTCAGAAGAATCACTATCTATGGCAGCTATAGCCTTGTGAAATGTATTTCTTATATAATAAGACTTGAAAGTCAAAATTACTTCTTGATCCACGGGCTGCAGAGTGTTAAGAGGCATGAAAAAAAAAAACCTTTAATCTCTTTTTACATCTCCATTGGAGCTCTTGAGTAAACAGGTGCATTTTCAATGAGCAGTCATATTTTGAAAGGCACCTTTTTTCTGAGCAGTAGGTCTCAACAGTGGACTTAAATATCTAGTAAAACATGCTATAAACAGATGTGCCATTATCTAGACTTGTTCCATTTGTAGGGCATAGGAAGAGCAGATTTAACAGTATTAAAGGGCCGTAGGATTTTTAAAATGGTAAATGAGCACTGACTTCAACTTAGTCACCAGAATCATTAGCTCCTAAAAAGAGTTAGCCTGTCCTTCAAAGGTTTGAAGGTTTGAAGCCAGGCATCGACTTCTCTCTAGCTATAAAGTCCTAGATGGAATCTTCTTCCAATAAAAAGCTGTTTAGTCTATATTTAAAATCTCTCATTTAGTGTAGCCACTTTCATCCATCATCTTAGCTAGACCATCTAGAAAACTGGCTGAAACTTCCACATCAGCACTTCACTTTGCACTTTTTTTTTGAGACTGAGTCTCACTCATCGCACAGGCTGGAGTGCAGTGGCGTGATCTCGGCTCACTGCAAGCTCCGCCTCCCAGGTTCACGCCATTCTCCTGCCTCAGCCTCCCAAGTAGCTGGGACCACAGGCGCCTGCCACCACGCCCGGCTAATTTTTTGTATTTTTAGTAGAGACGGGGTTTCACTGTGTTAGCCGGGATGGTCTTGATCTCCTATCCTCATCGTGATCTGCCCACCTCGGCCTCCCAAAGTGCTGGGATTACAGGTATGAGCCACTATGCCCGGCCCACTTTGCACTTTTATGTTACGGAGATGGCTCCTTTCCTTCAACCTCATGAACTAACCTCTGCTATATTCAAAATTTTCATCTGCCACTTATTCACCTCTCTTAGCTTTCACAGAATTAAAGAGAGTTAGGGTCTTGCTGTGGATCAGGCTTTGGCTTCGGGGAATTTTGAAGCTGGTCTGATCTTCTATCCAGACCATTAAAACTTTCTTCATATCAGCAATAAGGCTGCTACACTTTCTGAGCACTCACTTGTTCATTGTAATACCACTTTTAATTTCCTTTAAGAGCTCTTTCTTTGCATTCACAACTTGGTTAACTTTCTGGTAGTAGAGTCTTAGTTTTTAGCCTGTGTCAGCTTTCAACATATCTTGCTCACCAAGCTTAATTTTTCTAACTTTTCATTTAAATCGAGAGACTTACAACTCTTCTTTTCATTTGAACACTTGGAGGCCATTGTACGGTTATTAATTGAACAAATTTTAATATTGTTGTGTATAAGGGAACAGGGAAGCCAAGGGGAGAGAGATATATAGCATTGTATGCAATGTTATCTAAAGAAAAATTGTTTTTGATTATAAAAACTTCCTGTTTAATCAAGGCTTTTAACATAGAGCAGATTTTTTTAATAAAATGGA
Source organism: Nomascus leucogenys (assembly GCF_006542625.1). Taxonomy (NCBI): domain Eukaryota; kingdom Metazoa; phylum Chordata; class Mammalia; order Primates; family Hylobatidae; genus Nomascus; species Nomascus leucogenys. The sequence goes on from NC_044383.1 coordinate 81,713,256, forward strand.
AAGTTTCCAGTATATTGAAATGTGTATTGAAACATCTTACGTTTTTAGATAAAATTTTGTATTTATTTTCATGTTATCATTAAATTTTAAGTGATCATTGCATTTTTATTTAAAAAAATGATACTTTAAAGTTTGAGGGAGAGAAGAGAGAATGAACACTGCTTTCCTGTAATAGTATTTGGACAGCTACCATTTAATAGCTCACAGCCACTTGGCCTTTCTCTCACAGAATGGCAGATTGTTTCTGTGAGATTAGAAACCAAGATGCGCAACTGGTTCTCCCAAACATGGAGTCCTGTAGCCCAGGTCTTACCTGAATCAGGATGAAGGAGTGGTGGGTCCAGGTGGGGCTGCTGGCGGTGCCCCTGCCTGCTGCGTACCTGCACATCCCACCCACTCAGCTCTCCCCTGCCCTTCACTCATGGAAGTCTACAGGCCAGTTTTTCACTTACAAGGGACTGCTTATCTTCTACCAAGACTCTGTGGGTGTGGTTGGAAGTCCAGAGACAGTTGTGCTTTTACACGGTTTTCCAACATCCAGCTACGATTGGTACAAGATTTGGGAAGGTCTGACCTTGAGGTTTCATCGGGTGATTGCCCTTGATTTCTTAGGCTTTGGCTTCAGTGACAAACCGAGACCACATCACTGTCCCATATTTGAGCAGGCCAGCATCGTGGAAGCGCTTTTGTGGCATCTGGGGCTCCAGAATCGCAGGATCAACCTTCTTTCTCATGACTATGGAGATATTGTTGCTCAGGAGCTTCTCTACAGGTACAAGCAGAATCGATCTGGTCGGCTTACCATAAAGAGTCTCTGTCTGTCAAATGGAGGGATCTTTCTTGAGACTCACCGTCCACTCCTTCTCCAAAAGCTACTCAAAGATGGAGGTGTGCTGTCACCCATCATCACACGACTGATGAACTTTTTCGTATTCTCTCGAGGTCTCACCCCAGTCTTTGGGCCGTATACTCGGCCCTCTGAGAGTGAGCTGTGGGACATGTGGGCAGGGATCCGCAACAATGACGGGAACTTGGCCATTGACAGTCTCTCACAGTACATCAATCAGAGGAAGAAGTTCGGAAGGCGCTGGGTGGGAGCTCTTGCCTCTGTAACTATCCCCATTCATTTTATCTATGGGCCATTGGATCCTGTAAATCCCTATCCAGAGTTTTTGGAGCTGTACAGGAAAATGCTGCCGCAGTCCACAGTGTCGATTCTGGATGACCACATTAGCCATTATCCACAGCTAGAGGATCCCATGGGCTTCTTGAATGCATATATGGGCTTCATCAACTCCTTCTGAGCTGGAAAGAGTAGCTTCCCTGTATTACCTCCCCTACTCCCTTATCTGTATTCCACTTAGAAAGAAATGCCCAAAAGAGGTCCTGGCCATCAAACATTATTCTCTGACAAAGTCCACTTTACTCAAATTGGTGAACAGTGTATAGGAAGAAGCTAGCAGGAGCTCTGACTAAGGTTGACATAATAGTCCACCTCCCATTACTTCGACATCTGATCAAATGTATAGACTTGGCTTTGTTTTTGTGCTACTAGGAAATTCTGATGAGCATTATTATTCACTGATGCACAAAGACGTTCTTTTGCATAAAAGACTTATTTAACACTTTGGACTTCTCTGAAATATTTAGAAGTGCTAATTTCTGGCCCACCCCCAGCAGGAATTCTATAGTAAGGAGGAGAAGAAGGGGGCCTCCTTCCCTCTCCTTGAATGACGTTATGGGCACATGCCTTTTAAAAGTTCTTTAAGCAACACAGAGCTGAGTCCTCTTTGTCATACCTTTGGATTTAGTTTCATCTGCTGTTTTTAGTTATAAACATTTTGTTAAAATAGATATTGGTTTAAATGATACAGTATTTTAGGTATGATTTAAGACTATTATTTACCTATACATTATATATATTTTATAAAGATACTAAACCAGCATTCCCTTACTCTGCCAGAGTAGTGAAGCTAATTAAACATGTTTGATTTCTGAATAAATTGAACTAAATCCAAACTATTTCCTAAAATCACAGGACATTAAGGACCAATAGCATCTGTGCCAGAGATGTACTGTTATTAGTGGGGAAGACCAATTCTAACAGCAAATAACAGTCTGAGACTCCTCATACCTCAGTGGTTAGAAGCATGTCTCTCTTGAGCTACTGTAGAGGGGAAGGGATTGTTGTGTAGTCCAAGTCACCATGCTGAATGTACACTGATTCCTTTATGATGACTGCTTAACTCCCCATTGCCTGTCCCAGAGAGGCTTTCCAAAGTAGCTCAGTAATTCCTGTACTTTACAGACAGGAAAGTTCCAGAAACTTTAAGAACAAACTCTGAAAGACCTATGAGCAAATGGTGCTGAATACTTTTTTTTTTTAAGCCACATTTCATTGTCTTAGTCAAAGCAGAATTATTAAGTGATTATTTAAAATTCATTTTTTTAAATTAGCAACTTCAAGTATAACAACTTTGAAACTGGAATAAGTGTTTATTTTCTATTAATAAAAATGAATTGTGACAAAAAAAACCAAAACAACAACAAAAAACTATATAATTCATGTTTCATAAATTTATTTTATTATGTAATACATATTTAATACAATTAAATTATAATTACATATATAAATATATTTAACTTCAGTATTCAAAATAAGAATTACTATATCTTTGCACAATATATTCATCTAGTAACCTCACGCTCACTCTTTTAAACCACTACTTGGTTTAACTTTATACGTTTTTGCTGTCATGCAAACAGTTTTCTATAATCAAAAGGCAAATCTTCAACTTTGCCACACTTATTCTTCTGGTTCAGTCCTTAAAAAAAAAAAAAAACAAGAATACAAGGCATGTTTCTGCCTACTTATCGCTGGACAGGTTATTAAGTGACTATCCAGATTCACTTCCGTTAGAGGCAATGCTGTTATTTTTAAGAAGCTGGAAAAGAGAATTATAAACAATTGCAACTAATGAAAAATAGTAGTTGGCTGAGCATGGTGGCTCATGTCTGTAATTCCAGCACTTTGGAAGATCGACAAGGGAGAATCACTGAAGCCCAGGAGATCAATACCAGCCTGGGCATATAGTGAGACTTTGTCTCTACAAAAAATTTTAAAAATTGGCCCAGTGTAGTGGTGTGTGCCTGTAGTCCCAGCTACTTGGTAAGCTGAGGTGGAAGAACTGCTTGAGCACAGAAGGCAGAGGTTGGAGTAAGCCAGTTAGCCAAGATTGCAACACTGAACTTCACCCTGGGTGACTGAGATCTTGTCAAAAAACAAAAAACAAACAAACAAAAAGTAGTATTGGAAAAAGAGAAGGAGAGCTGTTCTATGTGGCTAGATATCCTCTTTACACATTAGCATCTTTTGCAATTCCTTACCTAGATCATTAAATAAATACATAATTTATTTAATGCATTGATGTTTATTAAAATTTTAATACATATTAAGATGGTTTCACTACAGGTATTACTGATAATAGATACTTCAACACAAGTTCAGAAAATCTGCAATGCATGTCTTCAAACTAGTAAATTTTATTCCTTACCACTCTTGTCAGCATAATTTCTTTATTGCCACCAAGAGTCTTGGATCTAGGTCAGTCAGAATGTAGCAAAGGGATATCAGAGCTATTGTGGTCAGTGAGTAGACATTAAACAGGAATTAAATAAGATATTTGTCATATAGATCTATATCTAATATAGGCATATATTTTCCATTAATTCATATTCATTCAGATACTAACATGAATTGAGCAAGACTCTGCCTCTTGCATATAATGCATGTGTTCTAAAAACAATGGGCAGATTGGAGTTGGAATATACCAGCAAATGCAATCATTCTAAATTAGTGACCTGGGGGATTGGGCATGAATCCTAAACACAGTATGAGAAATTATTACTCTGTAGTAAAGGTTTCAATAATACATTATACACATTTCACCACTCGAAACACCAAAGGAAATCTGTATACAAAGCAGCAACGTGGTTAATACTGTTTCCCTATTAACTTTATGATGCATAATACTTGTATAATGCTGTGAAAATGCTCACTTACAATGAAGGATAATGACTACAATAACACTTTATTCAATGCTTTAATTTGTCCCATGAATCATCCAGGCCTATGTAATTGCATTGGTAATATGACACTATTGTATAAACAGGTCATGTGCAAATGGAATGGGCCCTTCCTAACTGGGCCATAGTAAGCACTTCCATGAAAAGATTTGCTAGGTAATTTTACCTGAATGTATCTGCTCTCTCACAGAATTCACTTTTTTTTTTTTTTGTAAATCTATACATAGACTGAAACTTGATTGTCCTACAACACCAAAATAAGATTGAGGAAGGTTTGCTGGGTTTTCAAGTGCTGTGTGGACTCCTAGAAAATATTTATTTCTATGCATTATAGTTTTATGCTACCTACTGTGGATATTATATCTACTTCTCCTCATACTTAAGTGACGACGAGGCATTATAATTAAATAATAAAATGTGAGCTATATTTAGTTATATAACAAGTTAATGAAAGATTTCATGTAAATGAGTGGCTAGATGGAGAAGTTTTTGAAATATCAATGGGGATTGTGATGATTATGGAATATATATCAACAATGAAATGAGCATAATGCTGATTTTCACTATAGAGAATGGTAATACAATTATGACTGATAATATAAAAACATGTTTAAAATTATCTAAAAGAGATGTATTATCCTTAAAATGCAGTAAGGAAAGGTTAAAATATGCCCTATTTGAATCCCTGTCAAAAATTCAGAAAATTATCAGAAACAAATATACAGAAACAAGCTAAAATAAATTAAGCTTCTATAGACTCTGAAAAATTATAGAGTTTTTCAAAAGGCAACAGATTTTCTTATTCTTTTTCCTTGTTTTTTAAATGCCTAATCTTTGAGGCCTGCAGTTTACAAAAAATTCTCTGAGCATGATGATAACCCTAGGACCAGAATTGAAGATTACTGCAGACCTAGAACAAATAGAAAACCAGAATGTTAAATGGGGGGCTCGATTTTGGCCTATACATTTTATATGATAAGATGCAGCCAATAAAATAAAGCTATTGAAGATCTCACATTAACTTAAGAAGTACTTGTGTTATAATGTTATGTAAAAAAATCCACAACATAAAGTTAGATTTCACATGATAACTAATATAGAATAATGGAAGAAGATATACAAAGATGTTAACAATAAACGGCTTTGGCTCATCAGTGAACAGGTTTCATTTTTCGATACTAACAAATTTATTTTATATTTTAAAATTACTGTAATAACTATATAACTAAAATGTAGCAATGTGATGTAAAAATGTCACAGCTACTACTAGATGTATTACAGTCATGGAAAGGGAAAGGAAATCAGCAACAATGTAGAAATTTGAATCAGATAAAGATTGAATTAGGGGAAGAGCTTTACTTAGAGATATCTAAGTTACAGTCTGGAATACAGTCATCCTGTTAATGTGTCCAAATACCATATTTATTTTGCTGAAAGAGTCCATATTTCACAAGAGTCATACTTTTCTGAAAATTCAAGTCTTGCAGTGGTATGGAGAAATAGAAAAAAAAATAGAGCAGAAAGAGGAATCAGAACGCCAGGGGCTATGGAGACTTGAGGTGGTGGGGGCACAGTAGTAAATAAGGTTGGTATGTTGGTTTCAATATGAGGGCAAGATTTGAGCAAAGCTTTGAGAGAGAAGAGAGAGTTAGCCAAATCGATACATAGGCTACACTGTTTTAAATAAGCTGACATATTGCTTCCTTTTTGAAAGGTTCTGGAATCCTAGTAACTCTAATGCAAACAACCGCTTGACTCCTTTGGAACATTTATACAAATGACCCCACAGCACTCATAATTAAAGTTAGTTTCTATTCTGAGTTGCTAGCTGAAATTATTATTCTATTAGGATTTTGTTCTATATTATTATGTTATTAGCACTATGGGAGTCACCAAGAGAAGCTGCTCAATGATAACAGCCCCATTAATGCCTCTAGTGAAATACTTTAAACAGTTCTTTATTGATCTTGGTTCCAAATACATCAAAATGTTGTATTAAAGTTTTGTTGAACTATTCACCCTACTGGCATTCTCAGGTGGCTACATTCCCAGTTCAAAAGTTCTTATTCTTGAGCTCCAGGTAGAAATGAAGAAATAGCAAAACTGACCTAACTGAAAAATGTGGGTTGACTTTATTCAAGCTTTTTAATCATTAAAAAAATTTTTACTTCTTTTTTCCATATTAGGAATGTGCTACTTGTCATTTATTTGTATTAAATATATATAAATATACACATACACACATATATACATACAAAGTAAGAAACCCCAAGAACAAAGACTGCAATGAAAATATAATTTATTGTATGAAAGCCCTAAATTCTAATTCACTACTCTAAGACCAGTCCAATTCACAAGTAAATGAATGACCTGAACTGACCCTCAGACAATTAATCAAGAGGTCTTGAATGTGTTTCATTCTAACCCTAGTAAAGATCTATTTAAATCATAGTTTCTGTCATGAAATATGTGTATATATTCTACTTGTGGCTGAGTTAAGCCAAGCTAAATTTGTAAACAATTTATCATTGAGCTTTATGCCAGTTGGCCTGGTTCTGATTCAAATGCATCATAATGGTAGCATACGCAGTCTTGCAGAACTGAGGCTTCCTTTTGACAGTGTCACTACTGAGGGCCATAAGGAGCATATAATAACTGAAGTCACTAACATAAACTCAACAGCATGTATGATTATTTAATTGTTTTACTTCAATCCAAATAATTTTCTAACTTCATGAAGAGTAAGACCGTCAACAGCAAGTGTACAGAAGGTAGATGTCATTAAATAATTTATGATCAAGTCCATAGTGAAGAATATATATGACGCTGTTGTTTTCATGATATTCAACTAAGGCAGTCATAGTGCCAACCATTTCACTATACTGAGGCAAACAGATATTTGCTAAAGTATTTTGAATCATTTATTACTCAGTTGGGTAAAAGTTTATTTATACTGAAATTAACTGAATTTTGCTTTCTACATTTGATCTTAGTCAAAAGGCCAAGAAGTGATTGAGTTTTGCTTCCTTTTCAATCTCACATAAATGTAGACTCATACTCTAAACGGTTTCCCTGTCTATTGTGAATAGTTTCTGTGAAAGAAGGTCCTAATATTTTATATAAACTGCATATATATAGTAACAACAACACAGTATGCTATTTCAAACACCAGAAAGTGTCATTCTTTAGAATGATGAAGTGCTCTTCATCTTTCTAAAATGTTGATGAAATTAAATTAAAATTGTGCTTTATGAGTTTACCATCAGCCTGTAAGTAAGGTCATCTCATCATTCTTACTCAAACATGAAATAATATGAGTAAAATAAGATTTAAGTAATTAAGATACATAGGTTAGATTTGGCAGAAAGAGAAAACTTCAATTCTCTAGCATTTGTGCCTCCAAACTGTATCCTATATCACTATTGAAATCAGAAAGGAACATAAAAACACCAATTTTAAAATGTCAATTTCTTTTTAATACATGAAGTTAGATCTCCCATGTGTTGAACAGATTTTTCTCATACATTATAACTTAAAAACTTTATTTTTCATCTATTATGCCTTGAAGGTTTTTCCATGGACCTATCTAAAATAGTTGAGATGAAAATGGACTTACACTTTTTAAAAGCTAATTTAATTAGCCAGTCTCCATTATTTTTGCCAATATTTATTTTGGCAAAAGTAAATAAATCTATATTATGCTGTAATAAATTATATTGGAAAAAGAAGTATATAACAAGTTAATATTTTAAAAAATCTGCTCTTTGTCATTCTAAAATGCCAATGAAATTAAATCAAAATTGTACTTTGGGAGGCAGATCTGTTGATGAGAAAAAAGAAGTGTTCATGAACGCAGAGCATGCACCTTCGTTTAATTGATTACACTCTGGCTCATAAAAATGTGTAGTAAGTAATCTGTATGTATTTCACTGTATTACTGTAAAAGAGATTCATAGGAGGTAACTAGACTTTATTATTAATATTCAAAGGTCAAAGCAAAATTGGGAGATGAACTGAAAAATACACATTTCCCCAAAGTCTCTATTATAAAACAGTAAAAATAAAAACTCTCACTGACAACAGAAAGTTTAAATTTTAACCATATGCTAAGAGCTCATGTATGATTTTCAGTTTCTGTGCCAAACTCTTCCATTTCTAAAAATCTTTCATTTTCTCTTTTACATGAAAATAAAGTATTTTGATATATAACTAGAGTTGAATAAGCATACATGTTTTATATTTATCCTCCAGAATAAACATGTTGGTTTTTTTTCTTCCTACTATTGAGGCAATTTCATCTTGTGAAATCACAAAGCCTAGTGCTTTACTGGCCTCTGTTGTTACAATCTCAGTATAACACTTCCACACATGCAGTGTAATACCATTTTGATATATTTGATGAAGAAATAATGTGTAGTCTAAGGTTTTAAATATGCCACAGAAGAGGAATCAAATTACTGTCAGATTATACAAAAACTTAAGCAATTCTTTTTGAAATAATATGTGGCATATAATTGCCACACATCAGACATACACTGAAGTGAGAAAAACCTCATCTTCTAAAAGTTCCCTTAGTTACTTTTTATAAATCAATTAGATAGTGCTTTCTGTCCCAGATCATATACGTTCCTAGCAATCAAGCTAAACATATCCTGGCAGAAATCCTTGATGCATCTTGCCAAATGTGATGTTAATACAGATCGAGCATTTCTAACCTAAAAATCTGAAATCTGAAATGCTCCAAAATTTGTAACTTTTCGAGCACCAATGTGAAATAGTGACACCTTTGCTTTCTGTTAGTTCAATGTACACAAACTTTATTTCATGCAAAAAATTGTTTCAAATATTGAATAAAATTAGCTTCAGGCTATGTGTATAAGGTGTATATGAAACATAAGTAAATTTTGTGTTTAAACTTGGGTCCTATCCCCAAGATATTTCATTATGTCTGTATAAATATTTCGAAATCTGAAAAAATTTGAAATCTGAAACACTCTGGCCCCAAGCATTTTGGATAAGGGATACTCAACCTTTATTCACTTTGTAATGCTGAAAAGGGATTGTGTGAAGTAAATAATATATACTGCATTACAAAAAACACATCCAGGCCATAATTAATTTATTCAGAGTCAAGAGATTAAGCCTGTATTTTTCCTGTGTAGAGATGGTAACCACTGAAGTATCAATTTTACCAAATTTTCATCAAAGAATGTAACTCAGTTTTTGCTTGATAAAATACCAAGGTACACAATATTATTAGAGATTTATTTCAATGACACATTAAATGTTTCTTAAACTTTTATTTGCATAAGTAGAGATGATAAAAATAGCAAAGAGATGCTTTCTAGGTTATTAAAGAATAGGAGAAGGGCCGGGCACAGTGGCTCATGCCTGTAAGCCCAGCATTTTGAGAGGCCAAGGCAGGCAGATCACTTGAAGTCAGGGATTTGAGACCAGCCTGGCCAACACGGTGAAACCCTGTCTCTACCAAAAATACAACAAAATTAGTCGGGTATGGTGGTGCCGCCTGTAGTTCCAGCTACCCGAAAGGCTGAGGCAAGAGAATTCCTTGAACCCAGGAGGTGGAGCTGAGATCGCATCACTGCACTTCAGGCTGGACAACAGAATGAGACTCAGTCTCAAAAAAAAAAAAAAAAAAAAAAAAAAGAATAGAAGAAAATAGCAGGAATTGTTGTCTTAAAAATGTCATTGAGTGTGCTCTAATCATCTTGGTCTTAATGTAAAAGCTCAGCTGTCATCTTTGCTGACAGACTAATGCTTTACTATAAAGCCTACAAAGACTGAATCTCCAGGTAATCCTTTTCCTCCCAGGTATTGTCTAGATCAGTACTTTCCGAAGGAAAGATAACGTGAGCCACATATTAATTTTTAAGTAAAAATAATAAGTAAAAGAAAAAGAAGAAAGGGAAGGAAGGAAGGAAGGAAGGAAGGAAGGAAGGCAGGCAGGCAGGCAGGCAGGCAGGCAGGCAGGCAGAAAAGGAGGGAGGGAGGGAAGGAGAGAAGAAAGAAAATAAGAAAGAAAAAAGAGAAAAAGAAAGAGAGAGAGAAAGAAAAAGAAAGAGAAAGAAAGAAAGAAAGAAACAGAAAGAAAGAGAGAGAAAGGAAGGAAAGGACAAAGGAAGAGAGGAAGGGAAAGGAGAGGAAGGAAGGGAGCTTCTCAAGGATATAATATTTCTGAGTTGGGAGAATATGATAAAATATATACGCAAAATATTCAGAATGTGAGAAGGTGTTAACAGCAAGGGTTAAAAATGGATAAGGAAAGAGGGATAGGTAGATTCAGAGGTTGAGGGCCTGTTTGCAAATTTAAAAGGGTGATCAGAGTGTATTATAGAAGTGGTGATATGTTTTAAAGACTTTAAAATGTCAAGGAAGTAAACCATATGTATAAATGGGGGAAGAGTTTTTCAGGTATGGGGCACAGTAGATGAATAATTCTTGCTAGGTGCATATTTATGAGAGACAGGACTAGCTGGATTTCCTAGGCCAACTAAGAATTCCTGAGTCTAGCTGGGGAGGTGATTGCACCCACCTTTAAACGTGGGGCTTGTAACTCAGCTCACACTTGACCAATCAGGTAGTAAAGAGGGCTCACTAAAATACAAATTAGGCTAAAAGCAAGAGGTAAAGAAAAGTCAAATCATCTATCATCTGAGAGCACAGCGGGGAGAGACAATGATTGGAATATAAACCCCAGGCATTCGAGCTGGGAGTGGCAACCCACTTTGGGGGGCAATCCTCTTTGGGTCCCCTCCTATTGTATGGGAGCTCTTTCACTCTATTAAATCTTGCAACTGCACACTCTTCTGGTCTGTGTTTGTTACGGCTAGAGCTGAGCTTTCACTTGCTGTCCACCACTGCTGTTTGCCACTGTCACGGACCTGCCACTGGCTTCCACCCCTCCGGATCCGGCAGGGTCTCTGCTGTGCTCCTGATCCAGCAAGATGCCCATTGCCACTCCAGATTGGGCTAGAGGCTCGCCATTGTTCCTGCATGGCCAAGTGCCTGGGTTAGTCCTAATAGAGCTGAACACTAGTCGCTGGGTTCCACGGTTCTCTTCCGTGACCCACAGCTTCTAATAGAGCTATAACACTCACTGCATGGCCCAAGGTTCCATTCCTTGGAATCCGTGAGGCCAAGAACCTCAGGTCAGAGAATAAAAGTCTTGCTGCCATCTTGGGAGCTGCCTGCCACCATCTTGGGAGCCACCCGCCACCATCTTGGGAGCCACCAGCCACCATCTTGGGGGCAGCTCACAACCATCCTGGGAGCCCTAAGAACAAAGACTCCAAGGTAACATCTAGTGTCAGAAAGAGTCAGGAGACCTATGAGACTTAGGCAGAGTGTGGCACTAGAAGAAAAATAGAAGATGTGGGCTGAGGGGAGATGGGTGACCAAATCATAGAGGACCTTATAGACTATTACAGACTTTAGCTCTTAATGTAAGAATTAGAAAGCCTATGAAGGATCATTGCTGGCTGCTAATACTGAGAATAAACTATACACCGCCATAAGAAAGAGTGAAAATTAGAAAATGTGTCCAGTAACTGGGTAAGAGATAATAATGTCTTATTCCAGGGCAAAGGTGTTTATACTATAGTCATGTTCTGGGTATAGCTTGAAGATTGGGTCAACAGAATCTGCAGACAGATTTTTTTTTTTTTTTGAGATGGAGTCTTGCTCTGTTGCCCAGCCTGGAGTGCAGTGGCATGATCTCAGCTTACTGCAAGCTCCTCCTCCCGGGTTCACGCCATTCTCCTGCCTCAGCCTTCCGAGTAGCTGGGACTACAGGCTTTTTTTTTTTTTTTTTTTAAGAAGGAGTCTCGCTCTGTCGTCCAGGCTGGAATGCAGTGGCGCAATCTCAGCTCACTGCAACCTCTGCCTCCCGGGTTCAAGCAATTCTCTTCCTCAGCCTCCTAAGTAGCTGGAATTACAGGTGCCTGCCAGCACGCCCAGCTAATTTTTTTGTATTTTTGGTAGAGACGGGGTTTCACCATCTTGGCCAGGCTGGTCTTGAACTCCTGATCTCATGATCCACCTGCCTTGGCCTCCCAAAGTGCTGGGAGTACAGGCATGAGCCACCATACCCAGCCCAGACAGATTTAATATAAGGGACAAGAGAAAGAGAAGAATTAAGGGTAACTTTAATATTTACTTGAGCAATTGGAAGAATGAAGTTGCCACAGATTAGATGAGAAAGACTGTGGGAAGAGCACATTTAGAAGTGAAAAGAGTTCTGTTTTGGACTTGCTAAGTTTAAGATATCTATTTAAATGTTTTGACAACTAGAGGCCTGTGAGGGAAAGAAAATAAAAAGCAGTTTGCTTTCCTGTAAGCCAGGTGGAAAGATGTGGATATGCTTCAAGAAGGAAGAAGTAAACATCTGAATTAAATGTTACTAATAGGTCAAATAAATTGAAGACTGAGATTTGACTATTTCATTTAATACTAGAATAAAAAGAAACTTCTTTTTAGAATTTGAGAAATAAAAGTAGATATTAAAAAATCCATAGAATGGAAGAAAAAATATGATTTCTAAAAAAGAGGAGAAAAATTACTGGAATTATTAGATTATGTAAGTAAAATCAGATAGATTCTAGCATAAAAGAAGTGAGGATTTTTAGCCGGGCATGGTGGCAGGCTTCTGTAATCCCAGCTACTGGGGAGGCTGAGGCAGGCAGAATTGCTTGAACTTGCAGAGGTTGCAGTGAGCCAAGGTCACACCACTGCACTCAAGCCTGGGTGACAGAGCAAGACTGTCTCAAAAATAAGTGAAAAAGAAAGAAAGAAAGGAGAGAGAGAGAAAGAAAGAGAGAGAAAGAGAGAAAGAGAAAGGAAAGGAAAGAGAGAGAGAGGACGGGGAGGGAGGGAGGATTTTGCCCAGGAACACTGAGAATTCATTCAGAATAATAAGAGGAAAACCAGAAGTATTTGTACAGTTACAGGTAGATTGTAGACTTGTAGACGTGATATGGAAGCATGTGAAAGTTCTCCTCCAATTTATCAAGCAAGTGTAGAAGTGGATGTTGAAGGTCGAAGAAGGGGAGACAGTATGAATTAGTCATATGGAAGAGTGGATTGTGAAGTGTAGCATGATCACTGGGTTACACAAAGAATGTTTTTGAGATTAGCAAAAAAAAAAAAAAAAAAAAAAAAGCAGCCCAGGATCAGTGCTCCTTTGACAAATCTCTTTCTAGGATCGTGGCCTCTCTACACGTGTGATCTAAGAGTTCACATAAAATGCCCTCTATGTCTAGTTGAACATTGTCTGACACTGGTAATGTTTGGCATTATCTAACCTCAGTTGAATTCTTGCCCACTGAAAATTGGTTGCGATTGAAAATTCTTCAGTGATTTTTAAATGTATTCCATTCTTAATGGCTGATCTCTCATTTAAACACAGAATTCACACTCATTAAATGATGACTTTTTAAATTAGAGAAGATAGTCTGGAAAAGTCTGTGCTTCTGAAACTTTAGTCTAAATTTGCAAAGCACCTTCAGGAGTTTCTTCTTACCTAGTTGCATTGAATGGACCTACGTTAATTTGTCTGTGAAGCAAGTGTTAAGTACTTTGAGTAAATATTGGTAGCCTTCGGCAGTTTGAGGTAGGTGGGAGCTATTCAACTTTTCTCCCATTATCTCTATGCCAGCTGGTATGTCACAATAACTGCAAGTCTTATTCCAATTTCTGATAAAGATACAAACATTGAGAAGAAACAAAACAGCCAAGCAATCTGTTCATATAGGCTTAGTGGAGATCTCACTCTGTCCTGAGACATTCCCGGGAGCACCTTGCGAGAATTTTCACGCTGAGGTAGAGTTAACACTCGTCTGATGGCGGGATCAGCCACACCACATGTCTAGTCAGATTGGTTGGCAGAATATCCTAGTTAATCAGAAGCCCAGGACTAAACAGATTTCTAAACCTAAAGTGGAACTCCCTATGTGTGAGAATGTCAAACTTGCCATTTTCTTACTTGTTATGCATGCAAGGGTGGGAAACTGTAAAATCATGTGTTTTAAAAGCAAGTGTTTTAATATTACTCATCAATTAAAAAAATACACCCTAATGACAATTATTAAATGTCCCCATATAGACTTCAATGACAACATTGAAGTGCTTAAACATTCTGAACTATAGATTCCTGATTTGGATAGTGCAAATGCCAACCAAACACTTGGTTATAATCAAGGTTATAAATCAAGGTTAACTAAAACACATGAATTCACATTGATATAATATTGTTTATGTGGAGTAATTCATCCTTGCTCATGGAAATCAGAACCAGATGATCAGTACTCTTACTTCATGCCATTTGCATATATGTATATGTAATGTGTCTACTTAAATGTCTTCCTGGTCAATATGTATATTAAATCATAAGTTGGAGAACTAGCTACATTTCATTGTAAAAAATGCACTTTTAATAAATGCCTGACTCGAAAATGTTTGGTAGACAGTCTAAATGAGGGTGCACTTTGAAAACTTAATGACTTTAATATTCATCAAGGTAAATATAGTCTTGGTATTAAAATTATATTTTCAGAATAGCATAAATATGAGAAGGTCTATCAACTCTGTACTATTATTAGTATTAATAGATTAAAACAGCACAAGCATTGCCAAAAAGTAAAAATAATTTTCTCTCCACGTGGTATCCTAGTGAAGCACAGTTTACAACAAATACATAATTTTTAAAAATTTAATTACATTATTTTCCTATAATTCTATTTTATAAAATCTATCTTAATAATTATTTAACAAACCCTCTGAAAATAGAATCAGAAGAATCTCATCTCTCTTGCTAATTTTTAATTAATGTATATGACATTTCTCTCCTAATAATTAGTTATAAGACAAATCTCATTCAAATAAACTTTAGATACCAGTAAAGGACTCTCATTATGTCAAGTGGAACCTAAAAAAATTAGCCTTTTAGTATACCAGATTTATTTATTCTATTTAGAAATAAATATGATATTTCCATAATACTTGCCCTTATAGTCTTCATTTTACTATATATTATACAGACACTTTATGAAGAATTTTTTCAGCTACTTTTAACTGCACTATTTTGTCCCAAATTAAATAAAAATGGCTCATTTTCAATCATTTGCTTGATCATGAACAACATTGTAGCAATAATTAATTAGCTTCCAAAATACTTGAAAACTAAATAAAACATTTATGTCAGTAAGGTCATAAGGGAAAATGTGATAGAATTTGAACAAAAGGAAGGGGAAAAGAGGAAGAATTTTGGAAGAGAGAGAGACAGAAGGCAGAGAGGCGAAAGATGAAGAAAAACCTGAGGAGAAAATAGTGTCAGATCCAAGTATAAGATTATGCTCTCCAGTTGCGTTGGTTCCAAAACTCAAAAATTCAAAAATTTTAAAAATAAATACAAATTTATAAGACAATTTTTAGAGATGCAAAAAAATCTGGGGGGAAATAACATGAGAGATTATATCAAAAGAGATAGTCTTGCCCCCTCAATCTCTAATAATCTCTACTCTTGACCCTGACTCTCATCTGTTGACTTTATTTCTTCTTCACTAAGACAATTAAAACAATCAGAGAAAATCTTTTATAGACTCCCATTACTCTAAGTACCAACCTTCTACATCTGTACCCATGCATTCTGCCTTCATGAATACTCTTCTGTCCAAGGCTATTTCCTCTCATATGTGATAGTTCCCATGCTCTTTTGTCTATTTATGAACACTGTTGCAGAAATTCTCTTCTCATTCTCATGATTGTCAATTTTTTCTTCATACATGATGATTTTATGAGCTCAAATATATGCTGTTATTTCTGTCATCATAAAATGTAAATGACTTGATCTTATTTTTCTTTCTGGGACAGCACCATTTCTCTCCTCCCATTACAACGGAATTCATTGAGAGATTTCTCTGTACTTCGAATCTCCAATTCCTCTTTTCTCATGAACCCACTATTTTAAGTTTTCCTCTCACTACCCTCTACAACTGTTATAAATAGCACCAATGGCTGCCTCTGTTAAATATTCAAAATACTATACTAATTTTGTTTTCTTCTGCCTTTTAGGACACTCTTTCTCAGTCTGTTCTGCAGTCTCCAATCTTTAAGTGTTGGCATTCCCCAGGTTCATTTCTTAGTTACCTAATCTATCTCTATTCATTCTCCTGACGATCTTATCTAAGAATAATTCTCTATCCCCAAATTTATATTTCCAATCAACCATTTCTCCTGAGCATCATGAGGACTTAATTGCTTTTTTGTCGAATTAACAATCAAAACTACAAAGTTATTCTTCAAAACTTTCTTCTGTGTGTTGTTTAATCACAAGTACCTATTCAATATAATCTCTCCCATCGTCTAGGAAGGCTATATATAAAGAAGTGAAACAGTACTCTTGACTTGGGGCAGCAACATTTGGAGATCCCTTTCACTACTGTGATTCTAAAAGTCTTGAAGAATTTCTGCTCTATGTTAAGTGCCACTGAATGCCATGTGTGGATATTTCTCCAACAATGAAATTATAGCCAATGAAAATACTACATGTACAGTTATTTTTGAATAAAATGGAATACATCTACTCATGATAAATTTCTTCTAATTCAAAAATATAATCATACCACATTTTTTAAAAACCTAAAATTACTATTGTAAATTATTTCAGGGATTGGACTAAGGTATGAGTTAACTGGAGTATATACTGTTTTTTTTTATTTCATCTCAGGCTCTAATACACATTTAAAACTTAGTCTGCATTTAAAACTTAGATATTGTATTCATCCATTTTGCATTACTTTTTAATATTTAAATATTTCTTGAGATATTATTTGATTGTTGAGTTTTGTGGTAACTCCTTAAATTTTATGCCTGAGGCATTTGCCTCACTTTTCTCACTGCCATTCCAAGCTTTTTTGCAAGAGAGTAGATAAATATAAAAAGTACCTCCTACATGCCCTTGTTTGCTTGGCATATTCCACAGAGCATAACTAGAACTACCTATTTTATTGGCCAGGATGATTTCTGCCCTCATCATATCAGTTAGACCAATACTAACACAGCTATGTGAAGATAGGCCCGTGAGATTATTAGCAAGTGTTTCAGAATTAAAAGTCATAATCCTTAAAGAAATCTATTTCAACTCTGGGTTTAATTAATGGGAAAATATATGTACACAGCAAACATTAAGTATAAGATTGCACATAAAAATTAAGACTCCTGTTAGCCACCCAAGAAAATAAACTGAAAGCTATTAGAGTTAACAAGAGGGTTCAGTAGAGTAGCCATGTAAAAAAAAGAAGAAATCAATAGTTTTTTTTCAGACCAGCATAAACCAGTTGGATAATATAATAAGAACATAGAACACAACAAAACTTAACTGAGACATTTCATATATGGACAGGAAAAAAAATGAAGCATCATTATATACTTGAATTGAAAAAGAAAATACTACAAATTAAAATTCTTACATTAATTCACTAGTTTAGGGAAATACCAAATAAGAACCAACAAATGGTACTTTTAAAACCTGAGGAGTTTTGACTTCCAAAATGGCAGGGTAAGACCTCTGAAAATCTACTCCTCTATGAAAGCAACAGGAACACATGCAAAAACTATCAAAATCAACTTTTCCTGTACTCTAGACATTAATCAAAGTGTTGTAACAATTTGAGAAGTGTTTATACAAGAAGAAAATGGCTGAATATATAAGAATATTGCAATTTATGGCATTTTAACTTTCCCTAATCTCATCCCTCTCTCTTCAGCTTCAAGATAACCCTAGAAATCAAGTTTTTCAGCCAGGTGTGATAGTTTTCATGTGTAATCCCAATTACTCAAAAGACTGAGGCAGAACCCAGGATTTGGAAGCTACAGTAAGCTATGATTACACGTTTGAACTCCAGAACTCCAGCCTGAACAACAAACTGAGACTTTTTCTCACAATAATAAAAAGAAAAAATAAATCAAGAATCTAGTCTTCTTACAGTAGCACAATTCACAATTGCAATTGATGTGGAACCAACCTAACTGCCCATTGACTAATGAATGGATAAAGAAAATGTGGAATATGTACACCATGAAATACTACTCAGCCATTAAAAAGAATGAAATAATTACCTTTGCAGCAACTTGGATGGAGCTGGAGATCATTATAAGTAAAACAGGAGTGGAAAACCACTTATAAGCTTCTACGCGGGAGATAAGCTATGAGTATGCAAAGGCATACAGAGTGATATGATGGACTTCAGAGACTTAGAATGGGAAGGATGGGAGAGGGGTTAAGGATAAAAAACTACACACTACATTGCTACATTAGTACACAATGTATGCTACTTGGGTGACCAGTGCACTAAAATCTCAGAATTGACCACTATATAATTCATCCATGTAACGAAAAATCACTTGTACCCCAAAAGATATTTAAATAAAAATCTTTAAAAAAGAAATCTGGTCTTCCAAATGCAATAGCTAGTAAAACCAGCAGTTTGGCAGCCACTGAGTCAGAATAAGGTAGGAACTCCCTAGAAGTCCTGTCTGCAGAGATTTGTCACTATTTTACATGTCTGGCAGCTTGTTAGAAAGTACTATTCTCAGATTTTGTCTTTATCTGACCTTAGTTGGAGCTCTTGCTGTTTGTGAAGAGCCCTCTTCTCAGGATTTTGCCAAAAATAATCAAGAAGAATTGTTTAACATCACAGCTGCCTAAGGTGGCTTTATTTGTTGGGAGGAACACGAACTTGACCAAAATACAAAAGAAAAAACTGAGGACTGACATGATCATAAGGAATTTTGCAAAGCTAAACATAACCTAGAAATCTAGGAGGCTACACACATACTCAGGACTGTGCACATGCCCAGGAAAGGACTGAGAAGTCCCTAATCTCTCACATCTGATTGACCTTGAGGCTCTGTGCAAGTAAAAGCAACGTAGAGTGGTAAAATGCCAATCACAGCATTGAAATCAAGCCACAACACACACACAAAGCTTCTCAGCAAAGAATATGAGACTAATTTGCTCTACATATTTAAGCAAATTTCTGTTCAGTCATTAGCTGACCACTAAGAAAATCAAGAACAGGCTTCAGTGGCCACAGAAATAATACAGACTATATATAATTAGTCCAAGAAAATCATTTTTAAAACTAACAGTAATAATGGAAAACAACAACAAAAAACCCTGGGGAAGAGGAAGAATCTGATTGTTAGAATTGCCATAATGTATTAGACAAAACATTGCAATCCAATGGCAGAGATTAGCAGATGGATTTAAAAAATATTACCCAACCATATACTAACTACAAGAGACACATTTTAGATTCAAAAACACAAATAGGTTAAAAGAAAATAGAATTTTAAGGTATATACTATGCAAAAAGTACTCAAAAGAGAGCTAGGATGGTTACACTAATAAGATTTTAAGACAAAAATTGTTACTAGGGGCAAAGAACATTTTATAATAATAAAAGGGCCAATTAATTAGGATGACATAACAATTACAAATATGTATGCACATAAAAACTCAAATACATGAAGCAAAAAATTGCAGAATTAAAAGAAAAATAGACAATTTAACAATAAGATTGGAAGACATCAACATCCCTCTTTCAATTATGGATAGAACAATTAAGAAGAGTATCAGTAAGGAAATAAAATACTTGAACAAAACTACAAATCATCCGGATCTAATAAACATCTAAAGAATACTCCACCCAACCAAGAATAAAATACATTCATCTCAAGTGGACATGAAACACTCTACAGGATAGTCGATATATTAGGCTTTAAAAACAAGCCTCAAAAAATTTAAAAATTGAAAGCATACACAGTATATTTTCTTTTTTTTTGAGACTGAGTCTCGCTCTGTCACCCAGGCTGGAGTGCAGCGGAGTGATCTCAACTCACTGCAAGCTCAGTCTTCCGGGTTCATGCAATTCTCCTGCCTCAGCCTCCCGAGTAGCTGGGACTACAGGTGCCCGCCACCACACCAGTCTAATTTTTTTGTATTTTTAGTAGAGATGGGGTTTCACCCTGTTAGCCAGGATGGTCTTGATCTCTTGACCTCATGATCCGCCGGTCTCGGCTTCTGAAAGTGCAGGGATTACAGGCGTGAGCCACCGCGCCTGGCCCATACAAAGTGTATTTTCTAATCACAATGAAATTAAATTAGAAATCAACAATGGAAGTAAATTTGGGAAATCAACCAATATGTGGAAATTAAACATCACACTTTCAAGTAAAAATTGGGTCAAAGAAAAATTGTGAAAAATAATAGAAAATACTTTAGTATGAATTAAAGTAAAACCACAACATACCAAAGTTATGGAATGAAGCAAACACAGTGCTTTTTATAACTGTAATAGCCTACATTTAATATGAAGAGAGATAGCAAATCAGTAACTAATTTTCCACCATAAGGAAATGGCAAAAAATATATATAAAGAAAAAGAAAAATTATAAAAACTAGAATGTAAAGATATAAAAAAACTAGAAAAATAACAGAGAAAATCAATGAAACCAAGAGTCTCTTCTTTACTCCTAAGAACAGAACTTCAAGATACAAAAGCAAAAACAGGTAGAACTGCAAGGAGAAACAGTCACAAAACCACAATTATAGTTAATGTAAGTAGAAGAAAGGAAATGATGAAATAATAAAAATAAGAGAGTAAGTTAAGGAAATAGTAAACTAACAAATAGTAAAATAAATGAAACAAAGCCAAAAGTTGATTATTTGAAAAGATCAGCAAAATTGATAAATGCTGAGATAATTTTTTTTTCTTATGTTCCTTCTATGACTAGTTTGTTGAGGATTTTTATCATAAAGGGATGCTGAGTTGTTGGGAACAGGTCCCCAAATCTGGCCATAAACTGGCCCCAAAACTGGCCATAAACAAAATCTCTGCAGCAGGGTGACATGTTGGTGATGGCCATGACACCCACGCTGAAGGTTATTGTTTTACCAGAATGAGGGCAAGGAACACCTGGCCCACCCAGGGAGGAAAACCGCTTAAAGGCATTCCTAAACCACAAACAATAGCATGAGCGATCTGTGCCTTAAGGACATATTCCTGCTTCAGATAACTAGCCAGAGCCCATCCCTTTGTTTCGGCCCATCCCTTTGTTTCCCATAAAGAATACTTTTATTTAATTTATAATCTATATAAATAATGCTTATCACTGGCTTGCTGACAATAAATATGTGGGTCAAACTCTGTTCAGGGCTCTCAGCTCTGAAGGCTGTGAGTCCCCTGATCTCCCACTCCACACTCTATATTTCTGTGTGTGTGTCTTTAATTCCCTTAGCGCTGCTAGGTTAGGGTCTCCACGACTGAGCTGGTATCGGCACTGAGTTTTATCGAACGCTTTTTGTGTGTATGTTGAGATGATCATATGGTTATTGACCTTAATTCTGTTTATGTGATGTATCATATTTATGGATTTGTGTATGTTAAATTATCCTTGCATCCATGATATAAAACTCAATTGATCATGATATATTATCATTTTGTTGTGCCATTGGATTCAGTTTCCTAGTATCTTCATGAGGATTTTTGTGTCTATATTCATCAGGAATACTGGTCTATAGTTTTCTTTCGTTGTTGTTGTTGTTGTATTATGATGTGGTTTTGGTATCAAGGTGATACTGACCTTGTAAAATGAGTTAGAAAAAATTACCTCCTCCTCGATTTTCTGGAGCAGTTTTAGGAGGGTTGGGATTAGTTCTCTGAAAGTTTGGTAGAATTTGGCTGTGAATCTGTCTGGTTTTGAGCTTTTTTTTGTTGGGAGATTTTTTAATTACTGATTGAATCCTGCTACTCATTATTTGTATGTTCAGATTTCTATTTCTTACTGGTTAAATCTTGGGAGGTTGCATGATTTGAAGAACTAATCCATTTCTTCCAGGTTTTCCAGTTTGTGAGTATACAGTTGTTCATAATGATCTCTGATAATCTTTTGTATTTCTGTTGTGTTAGCTGTAATTTCTCCTTTTTCATTTCTGATTTTATTTGGATCTTTTCTTGGTTAGACTAGCTAGAGGTGTATCAATTTTATCTTTTCAAAAAATGAATTTTTTGTTTGTTTTTTGAGACAGAGTTTTGCTCTTGTTTCCCAGGCTGGAGTGCAATGGTGTGATCTCGACTCGCTGCAACTTCTACCTTCTGGGTTCAAGCAATTCTCCTGCCTCAGCCTCCCGAGTAGAGGGGATTACAGGCATGCACCACCACACTCAGCTAATGTTGCATTTTTAGTAGAGACAGGGTTTCTCCATATTGGTCAGGCTGGTCTCGAACTCTCAACCTCAGGTGACCCGCCCATCTCGGCCTCCCAAAGTGCTGGGATTACAGGCATGAGCCACTGCACCTGGCCAAAATGAAATTTTTACTTCTTTGATCCTTTATATTGTTTTCTTAGTCTCTATTTTATTTAATTATGCTCTGATCTTTGTTACTTCTTTTGCTGCTAACTTCAATGTTGGTGTGTTCTTGTGTTTCTAGTTCCTTGATATGCAATATTAGATTGTTAATTTGAGATATTTCTACTTTTTTGATGCAGACATTTAATGTTATAAATTTGCCTCTTACGACTGCTTTTGCTGTAATTCCACAAGTTTTGGTATGTTGTGTTTCTATTTTCATTCATTTTGAAACATTTTAAAATTTCTGCCTTTATTGCTGCATTAACCCAAAGATGATTCAGAAGCATAGTATTTAATTTCCACATATTTCTATAGTTTCCAAAGCTCCTATTTGTATTAATTTCTTGTTTTATTCTACCGTGGTCTGAGAAGATACTTGATATAATTTTGATTTTAAAAAAAGTTTGGAGCCTTGTTTTGTGGCCTAACATATGATCTATCTTAGAGAATGTTTTATGTGCTGATGAGAAGAGTGTGTATATTCTGGAGTTGTTGAGTAGAATGTTCTGTAAATGTCTGTTAAGTATATTTAGTCTAAAGACCGTATATGACAAACCCACAGCTGACATACTGAATAGAGATAAATTCAAAGCACTCCCTATAATGGCTGGAGCAAGACAATGGTGCCCACTTTTACCAGTCCTATGCAACATAGTACTAGAAGTTCTAGATAAGAGCCATCCAGCAAAATAAATAAATAAAAGGTATCCAAATTGGAAATAAAGACGTCAAATTATCTCTGTTTGCTTATAATATGAACTTATATTTGAAAACTCTAGATTCCACAAAAAAATTCTTAGATTTGATGAATGAAGGATTCAACATCAATGTACAAAAATTGGTAGCATTTCTATACACCAGTAACTATCAAGCTTGAAAACAAAGCAAGTAGGCAATACTGTTTACAATAGCTACTAAAAATTAAAAAAGGCCTAAGATTATGTTTAATGAAGGAGATGAAACATATCTACAAGGAAAACTGTAAAACACTGATAAAATTGTAAGCTACATAAACAGATGGAAAGCCATCCCATGCTCATGGATCAGAAGAATTAATGTCATTAAAATGACCACACTGCCTAAAGTAATCTATAGATTCAATGCAATCTATCAAAGTGCCTATTTTATTTTTCACAGAATTAGGAAAAATAAGACTAAAATTCATATAGAACCAAAAAAGAGTGAAAATTGCCAAAGCAATTCTAGGAAAAACAAAACAAAACAAAAACCTGGAGCCAACACATTACCTGACTCCAAATTATACTACAAGGCTACAGTAACCAAAACAGTATAGTACTGGTATAAAAACAGACATATAGATCAATGGAACAGAATAGAGAACCCAGAAATAAAGCCACATATTTACAGCCAACTGTCCTTTGACAAAGTCCACAAGAACATAAACATAAAAGGATACCCTACTCAATAAATGGAGCTGGGAAAATTGGATTGCCAAATGGAGAAGAATGAAACTGGACCCTTAACTCCTACCATATACAAAAATCAACTTAAGATGTAGTAAAATTTTAAAGATAAAACTTGAAATTATAAATGTACTAGAAAAAATAAAAATACTGGAAAAAATTATAAAAATACTAGAAAAAAAACAAAAACTCTGTGGGACATTGATTTAGGCAAATAATTCATGACAAAGACTGCAAAAGCACAAACAACAGAAACAAAAATAGGCAACTGGGCCTTAATTAAACTAAAATGCCTTCGCACAGCAAAGGAAATAACAAAGTGAACAGACAAGCTGCAGAATGGGAGAAAATATTTGCAAATTAGGCATCCAACAGGGGACTAATATCCAGGATTTACAAGGAACTTAACAACCAAAAATAATCCCATTAAAAAATGTGCAAAGGACATGAATAGACACACTTCAAGGGAAGACATACAAATGGCCAACAAGCATATGAAAAAATTGTTTAACATCAGTAATTATCAGAGAAATGCAAAGTAAAACCACAGTGAGATATCATCTTACACCACTCAGAATGGCTATAATGAAAATACCAAAAAAAAAAATAATAATAATAATAACAACAGATGTTGGCTAGCATGTGGAGAAGGGGAACTTATACACTGTTGGTGAGAATGTAAATTAACACATCTTCTATGGAAAATAGTATGAAGGTTTCTCAAATAACTAAAAATAGAAATACTATTCAATTGAACAATCTTAGTACTGGGTATCGACCCAAAAGAAAGAAGAGAAATTATTACATGAAAAAGATAACTGTACTCTTATATTTATCACAGCACTATTTACAATAGCAAATATATGAAATAAACCTAAATGGATAAAGAAAATGTGAGATATATATATATATATATATACACCACATAGTACACAGAATATACTGAGTAGTATATAGAATACTACTCAGCCATAATATTTATTTATTTTGATAAGATGGGTCATGCAACTATGGGGAAAATATAGGCTTATTAATAGATATCATATATATCATTCTCTTAATTGCAGAGTAAGAAAAATGATTGTTTCTAAAGTATTAGTTTATATGTATTTCAGCTAAGTAAAGGAACATGAAAATTTTGCAACACTCTTATAAGAACAGTGTTTCAAATAAACGGGGCCAATAGTGTGCAATAGAAGGTAAACTTGGATAACGAACTAATATAGTTAATGTATCTTGGAGTCTCAAACTACCACCTTATTTTTTCAAATCTCAATAGTGGAGTTAACAGGTAGATGAGATCTCCTTGCCCCAGTTGTCTTTTTAAATTGCTGAAGAGTTAGACAGTTTAAGACTTCCCTATACAGTGAATGACACTATGGTAAGAGCCCAAGGTGGTAAAATTAAGCATTTTCCTTTATTCATTCATTTTTTTAAACAGATGTCTTTCAGCCAAATATTTATCTATTCATTACATGTTTACTCACTATAAGGTAGGCAATTTAAAAAATAAATCTGGTGCTTTCTGCCAAATAAGCTAGTAAAATAGACTCAATCTTATCAACACATTTCTTAATCCCATTGACTCAACAAGTCACTTATGCCACAATGGATGACATATTAATAATGTGACATTACTGTCAATCACAGTATTAGTAGAGCTGTTGACAAAACAAAAAAATGAAACCTAACATTTTCTGTTTTAATTCAACTTTTAATAAATATTCCATGTTTATTAAAAATATATTTGGTTTTAAAAAATTATTGATGTCCTTTATAGAAGACATACTTTTCTAATATGTATTTCTTAGGAGTTGCTGTATTTTGCTTACAATATTTATATTATTAGCATGCTAGTCCTGAAGAAATAGAAGAGGTATACAATTGTTGAGTTTTGAGTAGTGAATCTTCCATTAAATTGTTTTCCCTGCATAAATAACTAGCCTGAAACCACTAGAGGGCAAGCTTTACATTATAATGACACAAGAATTCACTTTCACATCCATAGTAATAGCACATATTTAAGATGTTTAAAATGACTATTTTGAGAATAGAAATCTAATTTCTATATAACTAACTTTTTTCTTTAAGAGGTAAATTAAGGTAAAATCACATTTTATATATATTCCTAAATTTAGCTACCCAAGTGCAGTAATTTTTAAACTTTAACATGGCAATTTTTGTAGAATCAGTATTAGATGTATGAGTCACATGCAGTTCCGCATCTTCATAAAAGGATATTCAATATCAAACAAATACTGTTTCCTAGCTATTAATTTACAAAGAAGTTACTGATTAAACTAATCTGTGTGCTTTCTATTCCCTGATCCTAAATAAGGCAAAATGAATTCAGCCTAAAACTTTGGCACTTAGGCTTAAGAGAAAATCTCTGTATATGGCACAGAGTTATTTTTGTCATTGCAAAAATATTTGAAAATGATAATTCATTGATAGGTCACACCATAGCATGTGTGTGTTATACATTTCATGAAAGTCCTATTTTGCTATGAAAATCTGATAATTAGCTAAACCGACAGTCAATCTAATCTTGGCACAAATATGTATATACTGACCTACGTTAACAAATATCCTGTAGTTTTTTCTCTGTTCCCTGGGTGTGCTCTGCTGCTCAGGAAAACATGGATCATTAGACAAGTACATTTGATAATCTGTAGCATATTGAGCACTTAACATTTAAATTGTATTATGTAACTTGCTCAAAGACACAAAGTTGGTGAGTGGTTGAGCCTGGATTCCGCTGATACCTGACACTTTCTTCTGAAGTAGTAGTTATATTCCAAGTAAATCTTTAAGGTTCAAATAACACACAAAAAGAAGTGCTAGCTATTTGAATCAGATTGTAGTTTGAGAAAGGATGGTGTCAGACTAAGGAGTGGCTGTATTAGGCCCTTCTTGCATTGCTATAAAGACATTTCTGAGAGTCGGTAATTTATAAGAAAAGAGGTTTATCATTCCATCCCTGGCCCTTCCCAAATCTCATGTCCTTCTCATATTGCAAAATACAATCATCCCTTCTCAGTAGTCCCCACAAAGTCTTAACTTATTCCAGCATTAACTCAAAAATCCCAAGTCCCAAATCCAAAGTCTTACCTGTAAATGAGTTCCTTCTACCTGTGAGCTTGTAAAATCACAGCAAGTTATTTACTTCCAAGACACAATGAGGTATAGGCATTGGGTAAACACTTCCATTCCAAAAGGGATAAATTGACCAAAAGAAAGGGGCTACAGAACCCGTGCAAATTTGAAACCCAGCAGGGCAGTCATTAAATCTTAAACCTCCAAAATAATCTCCTCTGACTCTCTGTTTCACATCTAGGGCACACTGGTGCAAGGGGTCAGCTTCCAAGGCCTTGGACAGCTCTGCTCCTGTGACTTTGCATGTTCAGCTCCCAGGGCTGCTCTCATGGGTTGGAGTTGAATGCCTGTGGCTTTTCCAGATGTGGGGTCCATGATGCTGCTGGATATAGCATTCTGGGTTATGGAGGACAGTGTCTCCCTTCTCACAGCTACACTAGGCAGTGCCTTATTAGGGACTCTGTATGGAGATTGCAACTCCACATTTTCCTTTCAACTTCCCTAGTAGAGGTTTTCTGTGAAGGCTTCCCCACTGCAGCAGGCACCTGCCTGGGCACCAAAGCTTTCTCATAAATCTTCTGAAATCTGGGTGGAGGCTACCAACCATTCTTCACTCTTGTATTCTGTGCACCTACAGGCTTAACACCACATAGAAGCTGCTAAGGCTTATGGCTCGCATTCTCCAAAGTTGCAACTCAAGCTATACCCGAGTCTCTTAGAACCCCAGCTGGAGCTAGAGCAGGCATATGTGTGGAGCAGTGTCCTGGGATGCACAAAACAGTGGGACTCTAGCCTGGGCCATGAAACCATTCCGTCTTTATAGGCTTCAGGGCCTGCAAGGGAAGGGGCTGCCTGGAAGATCTCTGAAATGCATCTGAGGCCTTTTAACCATTGTTTTGTTTATTACCATTTGGCTCTGTTTTAGTTATGCAAATTTCTCTAGCAGGCGGTTGATCCACAGCCTGTTTAAATTCCTCTTCCAAAAGAGCTTTTCCTTTCTCTGCTATATGGCCAGGGGCAAATCGTTTAAACTTTTATACTCTGCTTCCTGTTTAAATATAAACTCCAACTTTAAGTCATTCATTTGTTCCTAAATCTGAGCATAGGTTGTTAGAAGCAGCCAGACCATATCTTGAAAACATTGCTGCTTAGAAATTTATTTCTGCTGGATATCCTAGGTCATCATATCTCAAGTTCAAACTTCCACAGATGCCTAGGGCATGAACAGTCATTTTATTTGCTAAGGCATGACATGCATGACCTTTGCTCCAGTTCTCATTAAGTTCCTCATATCCATCTGAGATCTCTTCAGCTTGGACTTTATTGTCCATATCATTGTCAACATTTTGGTCACAACCATTTAACCAGTCTGTAAGATGTTCCGACCATTCCCTCTCCTTCTGTCTTC
This sequence comes from Nomascus leucogenys, assembly GCF_006542625.1. Taxonomy (NCBI): domain Eukaryota; kingdom Metazoa; phylum Chordata; class Mammalia; order Primates; family Hylobatidae; genus Nomascus; species Nomascus leucogenys. The sequence continues at coordinate 81,741,700 of NC_044383.1, forward strand.
TTCTGAGCCCTCTAAGCTATTCCAACCTCTGCCCGTTACCCAGTTCCCAAGTTGCTTCTATATTTTCAGGTCTTTACAGAAATCCCCCACTCCTCAGTACCAATTTTCTGTATTAGGCCATTCTTGCATTGCTATAAAGAAATACCTGAGACTAGGTAATTTATTTTTAAAAAGGTTTACATTGGCTCATGGTTCTGCAGACTATACAGGAAGCATAGTGGCATATGCTTCTGGGGAGGCCTGAGCTTACAATTATGGAGGAAGGGAAAATGGGAGCAGGTACATCACACGGAAAGAGAGAGGAGAGACTCTGCAGGGGAGGAGAGGTAACACACATTTTTACATGACCAGATCTCACCAGAACTCACCAAAGGGTTGGGCTCAGCCATTCAAGAGGGATCCACCCCTATGATCCAAACACCTTCCACTACTTCCCACCTCCAACACTGGGGATTAGAATCCCACATAAGATTTGGGCAGGGACATGTATTCAAACCATATCAGTGGCCTGGCTATAATCAAGTGACATGTTGAGTTCTTGAGTGACCACCACCTATAACCCCCTTAATAACTTCAGAGATATCAGTTATAACCATCTAACCGTAAGTACACTGTAATTTTTTAACACAATTATGCTACATGAAGAAAATAAATGGATTCAAATTCAAGATCATCAATTGATTTGGTGCAAATCATTATATATTATTTTTAGTAAACTTGAATACTTATGACCCATTGTGATAGCCAGATTGTCTGGATGGCCCCAGTCAAGAGTTTTCCTGAATCCATGTCCTTGGCGATTTGACTTTGCAGCTACTCCCACTAAGAGGCAGAATCTGTTTTCCCACCACTTGTATCAGGTATAGTTTTACTTACTTTGGCCAAAAATTAAAAAGAAGCAAGAAGTAATAGAGTGGCCAGTTCTAACCTGGACCTTAAGCAGTATGCATGCTTCTACTGACATTCTCCCCTACTCTTTGTTCATGCCATGTGTCTGTAGCAAGCCTGGCCTCCTGCAGGTTTGTGATAGACACATGAAGGGTGAGACAAGTGGAAGAGGGCCAGCAATTAGCTGCAGAAGCAGAGCTGCCTAGCTGATCCCCAATTCAAAAGTAGTACCATGAGGGAGTTTAGCTGTTACCAGCTGTAGAAGGCAGAATAATGGTCCCTCAAAGATATCCATGTCCTTATCCCTGGAACCTGTGAATATATTATTTTAAATGGCAAAAGGGACATTGCAGATGTGATTTAATCTTAAAAATCAATAGGTTATGCTGGATTATTTGTGTGGGCTCAGTGTAATCATAAGGGTCCTTAAAAGAGAGAAGCAGGAATGTCAGAGGAGATGTTCTGATAGAAGCAGAGATCAAAGAGAAAAGGGAACTTAATGATGCTACGCTGCTTGCTGTGAAGACAGAGAGGAAGGTGCTATGAGCCAAAGAATACAAGTGGCCTCTTGAAGATGAAGAATGGAAGGAAGGGAAAAAAGTTTTCAGAAGGAAGACAGCTCTGCTGACATTTTCATTTTAGCATTGTAAGACATATTTCAGACTTCTAATCTTCAAAATTGTAAGATAATAAATTTTTATTGTTTTAAGTTAATAAATTTGTAATAAAGTTACTAAAATTATAATTTGTAATAGCAGAGAACTACTACACTAGCCTAATATATACCCTGCAGATACATCACTTAAATAGTTGTTTTGATTTGAATTACTAGATTTTGGAGGTGTTTTCTTACCCAAATGCTCACTGTTATAAACTTTGAAGTAGAAATTTTGTTTTTTCTGTATAAAAACACAACTATTTAAAAATGTGAGGCAAACATGTGAATCTCTAAACTAACAAAGTGTTTGCAAAATAACCAGGTGAGAAAGAAAAGGAGAAAGAAGAGGAAGAAGGGGGGAACAAGTTGCATTACCAGCATTTATCTTTTTCAAAATGTAAATTATCTCTCATTTAATCTATAAAACAATCATAATGTTGTATACATTTAAAAACCTAAAATACATATATAATGTGAGTTCTGTGGCTAAGAATGAGAGGTCTTGAAACAGATGTGAGTCTCATTAATAGGGAAGTTTATAACTTTCAAAATTGCAGTACTAAGAAAAATAAATATAATTATACGACATATAAGAACACTAAAAGGTTTTATAATCAGTGCACAGTATTACATTAAATCCATGACCTAGGAGGTTTGTAGGAAATTCTATGCTTCAGCAGAATGTATCTTCGGGTGAATGCGTGCCTCAATGAGAAGTAATGTAGTTGTAATGCAACAGTCAAAACAGAAGAATATCATGCTAGCTTTGCTTTGAATGACTATATAAATAGTATCAGGAATGTTTGAAAAAATTTAATATTATAACAAAACATTCTGATGTCAATAACTTTGCTAAGAACTCTAGGGCTAATGGTGGTTTTTTAAAAGTCTTTTCTAAAGCTACTTTCGTCATAAATGTGGCACTGTGTAATTCATCAGAACATCAATTCCAAGCATGAAAAAAGAAATACAAAGACATACAGTAGTGAACCACAAGAGAAAATTTCACCTAGTTTTTCTTTTTAAATATATAGCTCCTTTGAATTGAAATAATTACATTTCATAGACTGGCATTCCAAAATATAACCAATGGCATTTTCATCACCTTCCCACAAAATTCTTGCTGTTTAATAAATGTCTTTTCAAAGAAAGCACTTAATTTTATACAGATATTTAATTTATCATCTAAAGTAATCCTATCAGACAAAAAAGAAATAAGTGATATTAATTTTAAAATACATTTTATTTAACCATTGTATCGAAAATATTTCAAAAGGTAACCAAAAATTTGTTAATGAGTTATTTTGCATTCATTATTTTTATGAGATCTTTAAGTTTCAATATAAGTTTTACATTTATTTCATATCTAAATTCTGATTAGCCCTTAACATTAGGCCATCATTAAGTGTTCAATAACCACATGCTGCCGGTAGCTATCATATTGGAGAGTGCAGCTCTAAAAAGAAGTAGTGAAAGAGAAAAAGGGTTATTGACATCACCTTGCAAATAAAAAGATGAAAAAAAAACTGTGGTAATATCCTAATTGCTTTTAGAAACCTGTGATTCTTAATTGTATGTGTAACTTGACTTGGGTTAAGGAATGCCCAGATAGCTGGCAAAACATTATTTTGGGGTGTGTCTGTGAGGATTTTTCTAGAAGAGATTGGCTTTTGAATCAGCAGACTAAGTAAGGAAGATGGGCTCAACAATGTGGGCAGGCATCATTCAATTCTTTGAAGGACAGGACAGAACAAAAAAGCAGAGAAATGGCGAATTCATTTTGAGCTCGGATATCCAACTTCTCCTGTTCTTGGGCATCTGAGCTCTTGGTCCTAGGGCCTTCAGATTCCAGAACTTACACCACTGGCTTTTCTGATTCTCCAGCTTGCAGAGGGGATGTTATGGGACTTTTCAGCCTCTGTAATCAAGTGAGCCAATTCCTCTAATAAATGTCTTTGTGTTGTGTTCATATATATCTGTATATATGCTATTGGTTCTGCTTTCCTGGAGAATCCTGCCTGATACAGGATTCATCCCAGAGCTACTGAATTAAAAATGTTGGTAGGACCTGAAAATTGTAATTTTACAAGGCTCTTCAGATGCAGTTTTGTAGTTTTCAGTATGGGTTTGGGGAACTACTGATTACTGTGTTAAGGTGGCTTTAAATTCTAATAGGTTACAGGGTAGCAAAGCTTGTAGAGTCATAGAGCATTTAGGTTGTAGAGTCATGTAGACTTTGATTTGAAATCAGACTCTGAAGAATTATCAGTCAAATATCACCAAGTTACTTTACCTTTTCTGAAGTTTGGTCTTTGATAAGATTAAGACTACATACCACATAAAATTATTAATGGCACAAAATAAAATATGTAAAGGAATTTGCAGAGAACCAAGAAACCTGTTTTTGCTAACTATAATGTTTCTGAAATCCCCTCATGACCCCAAATGGCATTTCTAACTCTAGATATTTGCAAAACTGGGTGGCTTAAACAATAGAAATTGATTTTCTTATAGTTCTAGAGCCTAGAAATACAAGATCAAGTGCCATCTTGGCTGGTTTTTAGAGACATGTCTCTTCCTGGCTTGTAGCCTGCTGCCTTCTTGCTATATCCTCATATAACCCCTTTGCTGTGTGTCTGCAGGGAGAAAGAACATGATCTCTGGTGTTGCTCCCTCTTCTTATAGGGAAAACAGTCATATTAGATTAAAATTGCACACTTATGACCTTATTTAACCTTAATTACCTTTTTTTCTTATCTAAAGACAGTCACATTGTGAAGTAGAACTTTGAATATAAATTTCTTTGAGGGGAGGAACACAATTCAGTTCATAACTTCGTCATTGGTTAGTATCACTATGTACTTATTGTTCAAACACACACCTGGAGACTTTCAGAAAAGTTAGGATGGCTTGAACATTAAAACTTACTCCTTTGCTGCACTAGCTCTAGCAAATCAAGAATATAATCAGTATTTATACTGATGTAACTCTGGCCAATGTCTCTATATCTCGGAGATAGCTTTAGCCCCTACTCATTAAAATATTGGACATAAGCTTCCATAATTGCTCAGCAAAGCATGCCAACTGACAAAGAAAAGAAACACCAAGTTAAGCTTTTTCTGTTTATGAGATAAGACTGTAAATCAATAAGTTTTTCTCACCTGGAGAATATCTTTTCATGGATAGTAGCTGTATTTTAACCATAAGGTTAGTTATTTCCATTCATAGTCTCGGGAGAAACCAAGTTCCTCATCAATTCTAGTCTATGTACTATTGTGACAAGCACAGATAACTATATCTTGGCTGACTGTATATAAAATATAGGACTTCTAATTTGAGAAGCACTGTTTACAATAGCCAACTTGAAATGTTTGAAGTTAATAATCAAACTATAGCCCAATGAGAATGTATTTTGAACCTGTCACTAATATTCCTATTCCAACCTTCCACTACATGTAGTTTATAACATATTTGCATTTCTATTCTTTTTTTTTTTTTTTTTTGAGACAGTCTCGTTCTGCCACCCAGGCTGGAATGCAGTGGTGTGATCTCGGCTTATTGCAACCTCTGCCTCCTGGCTTCAAGCGATTCTCCTGCCTCAGCCTCCCGAGTAGTTGGGACATTTTGTCTTTGTCTCTTTCTGTCTGTCTGTCTCTCTCTCTCTCTCTAAACACACACACACACACACACACACACATACACTTCCTATTTGTTCTGTTTCTCTAGTGAACCCTGACTAATACAATCCTGGTCCAAGAAAACCCAACATAAATTAAAATGAATAGGTAACAGCAGCCAACATCCACATGGGAAAATAAGAAAAACCATATTAGCTGATAATATTTCTCTCATCCAAACTAACCATAAACAAGATGGAAAATGTAGCACAAAAACACAATATGAATTATATATCCTTAAATAATATTTCTAAGTATAAAAAGAATATAAAACTTGAAAAGCCAGAAAAAAAGGACAAAAACTTGCAACATGTAACATGAAATGTAAAAGAAACAAGAAAGATTACCACAATGAGATACCATCTGGCACCAGTCAGAATGGCTATTATTAAAAAGTCAAAAAATAACATGGTGGTGAGGTTGTGGAGAAAAAGAAACACTTACAGACTGCTATTGGGAATGTAAATTAGTTCAGGCACCGTGAAAAGCAGTCCAGAGAGTTCTCAAAAAACTTAAAACAGAACTACCACTTGACCCAGCAATTCCACTACTGGGTATATACCCAAAGGAATATAAATCCTGTGTTCATCGCAGCATCATTCACAATAACAAAGGTATGGAATCCTTCTAGATGCCCATTAATGGTGGACTGGATAAAGAAAATGGGGTACATTATACCATAGAATACCATGCAGCTATGGTCTTTGCTGGAGATCATGGTTTTGCTGCAACATGGATGGAGCTGGATGCCACTTTTCTTTTTTTTTTTTTTTTTTTTGAGACGGAGTCTCGCTCTGTCGCCCAGGCTGGAGTGCAGTGGCGCAATCTCGGCTCACTGCAAGCTCTGCCTCCTGGGTTCACGCCATTCTCCTGCCTCAGCCTCTCTGAGTAGCTGGGACTACAGGCGCCCGCCACCACGCCCGGCTAATTTTTTGTATTTTTTTGAGTAGAGAAGGGGTTTCACCGTGGTCTCGACCTCCTGACCTCGTGATCCGCCCACCTCGGCCTCCCAAAGTGCTGGGATTACAAGCGTGAGCCACCGCGCCCGGCCGCTGGATGCCACTTTTCTAAGTGAAAAAACGTAGTAAAGAAAACCAAATGTCTCGTGTTCTCACCTATATAAATGGGAGCTAAACACTGAGTACACATGGATGCAAAGAAAGTAACAATAGAAACTGAGGCCTCTTTGAGGGTGAAGGGAGGACGAAGAGTGAGGATTGGAAAACTGCCTATTGAGTATTATGCTGATTACCTGGCTGACAAAATAATCTGTAAGCTAAACCCCCTGTGACAAGCAATGTAACCATGTAACAAACCTGCATATGTACCACTTCAGCCTAAAATAAAAGTTGGAAAGAAGAAAAATAAGAAAAAAAAGAAATCTAAAAATAGAAGAAAAAAATCCCAATGAATTCAGGGTAGCCTTTGATAAAAGTATAATAACAAGAATTCAATAGAAGAATAAAAATTAAGAGAATATAAAGAAAGAGTTATACAGAATCAGAAAACAAATTTGGCATAGACTATAAGCAAAGAAAACTCAATATAAAATTAACTGGAGTCTTAAAAAAGAAAAACAAATCAATGAAATAAATGCAATCCAAGAAAGTTGTCAGAAACAAAAGAAGACCAAAAGCTACTTATTGAAAAATTTTACCACATACCTAGAAAAACTGACATGGAGCAGTCAATTCTGACACATAACAAAGTACCTCAATTCAGCTTTAAGATAAAGAAAATATGATTTGAACCTCCAAGACATTTACAAAGGAAGAAAATCAAATGTCATCAGATTTTATAACAGCAATATACAAAATATAAAGCAAAGCAAAAGTGAAGAAGCATTTTCAAAAGGATAAAAAGTGAAAATCATTAAGAGAAAAGGAAATAGACAACATAGAAGAAACACAGTAAATATAACAACATGTATGGTAACTATAAAATAACAGTATGACAAAGTTGATTCTAACTATGTCGGGCACAACATACCTATTAAAAATAATTTCTAAGCAAAATGAAATTCTGTTGGGTTTCGGGTTCTGTTGTATAGAGAGATACGTAAAGCAATGTTATTCAGAAAGATTAAAATAAAGTAATTATAAATGTATACAAGGCAATTTCAAACAATAAAAAGACAGGATTGCAATCTTGATATCAGACAAAGCTGAATGTATAAAGCAGAAACCACAGAAATGGAAAGGAAAAATAGTAATGCACTTTATTAGTTTACACAGCTTTGTTAGAAAGAGATTTAAATTTTCCAGAATCCCTTTCCGGTGTAGTTCCTGCTAGAGGTTGACCCTCCAAATTTTGCATATTTAGAGACAGAAATGAAGCAGCAGCCATTACTCTCCGAAACCCTTTCTGGAATTAGATGCAGTGACATAATTAATTTTTAAATAACTGGGAAAGAGTGTGGAAGAGTCTATGGTATTTGATTTGAATTGCAGACTTCAGTATGAATTCATTATTTAAGAATACTTCTCTCTCTGACCACTGAAATAGTCTGAAAACAATGACACCCTAGTAAAGCACACCAATCACCCAGATCTAGCCTGAAATGTCTACACGGAGTTCTGCATCACTTAAAAGGGGACTTGGAACAATTTGTGCCACAAAACAAAGAAGTGGTAAAAATTTTATGGGTACAGATTGAAACTTGATAGAAATTATCTTGAAGAAGTTTCCAGTGGTCAACTTCAGGCAAGTTGAGCATCAAAAAGGATGATAGTAGTAAAAGATTATGTCATACTGAATAATAATAATAAACAATCCAAAACCATGGCTACAAAAAGTGGATTGGAATGGAAAATCTTTTCTTTACTAAAGAATGCCAAATAACTATTTAGTCGGAATGATAGTAGAAAATCACAGCTTTCTGACCACCAATGTAGCAACTAATCCAGAAAAGGTTATTATTTTGTGGCATTGGGTGAAATTATTAAAGAGTTGATATTCAGAGGTTCTCAAAGTATCACTCAACAAATGCTGACTAATTAGAAAAAAAAATACACACTTGGTGTCAAACTAATGGGACACACACACATTATATGCCTTCCGATATAGTAGTAATGAGAGTAACTGCTATCACTTATGCAGTATCACTGCTAAAAATGTTTAGCCTGAATCTAATAATAAGTAAAATACAAACAGTTACACACTGTGGAACATTTTACAAGTCAACCACCATGGTGTCTTTAAGAATGTCAGTCTAATTCACGGGATAGCTTCAAAATGATGCTCACTTGCCAACCACACAGGTATTTAGAGCTCCCAATCAACCTTTATGGTGCCACACTCTAAAATATAAACAAGCAAGGGCCTATAATTTTTTACCAAACTCTCCAACATGTTAGATAGATTGAGTTAAACAGGGAAAAAATGACATTGCAAGAAACACAAATAATGGGAAAAGTCAAGAACTACCAATAAACACATATGCATAAATGACAAGAATTACAACTGTGTATGTGTGTGTATATATATATACACACAAATATATTATGTAATAAGTAAGTGTACAGTGTGATTCAAAAAGATACTCCATAGATTTAAAAAAATTAGATGTTGTGAAGAAGATTAGATGAATAGGGCAAGAATCTGCAGGAGAAAGTTTTCCAGAAAAAAAAATTTAAAAAGGAAAAAGAAAAAATAATAAATTCAGTGAAAAATCCTACAAAATGTGATCATGAAACATTCAAGATTGACAAATGTAATTAAAATAAAAATTTTTAAATGTTACCAGAGGCTCTATTAATTTCTTTGGTACATATCCAGATACATATATGTTTGTATACATAATACAATAATACACACATGTATTTCAAATATATATATATTTGAAATATATATCATATATTATTCAATATATAATACATTATTCAATAATATGTATTATTCAATACATATTATTCAATTATATATTACTAAATATATAATACATTATTCAATAATATATATTATTTCAAATATGTATATTTAAAATACATATGTGTGTTGGTTTTCTCTTTTTGTTCCCTAGCTCACCAGATCCATTCATGGGCCCTCTCTGCTTCCACTGGGGCCCCAAGAAGTTGATACTTGTGAAAGGCAATGGAAGGCACTACCTAGAGATAGACTGACCAGCAGGAAGGGAGACAGGTTGGACACTTCATTTTTTCTATGGTTTGGTGCAACTTCTGTGACCACTCATTTTCAGAGCTTCTTGAAAGTTTCCAGCTTTCACTGGGATTCCATATCTCAATTTCCTCCGTTTCTGTCTTCATCCCTGACAGAGAACCAGTCTCCAGCTTTTGCAAAGTTCTTGGTGCCTTATCATCTTTTTCTGTTCTCCTAACATTATATACACCCTTAAAAAAACTTGTATTAAAAGTTTCTTCTCAAAATAGAGAATAATCAAATAGACATAATAAAAATGATAAAAGGGATATTACCACCAATCCCACAGAAATACAAACTACCATCGGAGAATACCATAAACACCGCTACACAAATAAATTAGAAAATCTAGAAGAAATGGATAAATTCCTGGACACACACACCCTCCCAAGACTAAATGAGGATGAAGTCAAACCCCTGAATAGACCAATAACAAGTTCTGAAATTGATGCAGTAAATAATAGCCAACCAACCAAAAAAAGTCCAGGACAAGACAGATTCACAGCCAAATTCTACCAGTGGTAAAAAGAAGAAGGGGTACCATTCCTTCTGAAACTATTCCAATCAATAGAAAAAAAGGGACTCTTCGCTAACTCATTTTATGAGGCCAGCATCATCCTGATACTAAAACTTGGCAGAGACACAACAAAAAAAAGAAAATTTCAGGCCAATATCTCTGATGAACATCATTGTGAAAATCCTAAATAACATACTGGCAAACCATATCCAGCAGCTCATCAAAAAGCTTATCCAGCATGATCAAGTTGGCTTCATCCTTGGGATGCATGGCTGGTTCAACATATGCAAATCAATAAACGTAATCCATCACATAAACAGAACCAATGACAAAACCACATGATTATCTTAATAAATACAAAAAGGCCTTCGACAAAATTCAACAACCATTCATGCTAAAAACTCTCAATAAACTAGGTATTAATGGAACATATCTCAAAATAATAAGAGCTATTTATGACAAACCCACAGCCAATATCATACTGAATGGGAAAATGCTGGAAGCATTCCTTTGAAAACCAGCACAAGACAAGGATGCCCTCTCTCACCACTCCTATTCAACACAGTATTGGAAGTTCTGGCCAGGGCAATCAGGCAAGAGAAAAATATAAAGGGTATTCAAATAGGAAAAGATGAAGTCAAATTGTCTCTGTTTGCAGATGACATGATTGTATATTTAGAAAACCCCATCATCTCAGCCCAAAATCTCCTTAAGCTGATTAGCAACTTCAGCAAAGTCTCAGGATACAAAATCAACATGCAAAAATCACAGGCATTCCTATACACCAACAATAGACAAACAGAGAGCCAAATCATGAGGGAACTCTCATTCACAATTGCTACAGAGAATAAAATACCTAGAAATACAACTTACAAGGGATGTGAAGGACTGCTTCAAGGAGAACTACAAACCACTGCTCAAGGAAATAAGAGAAGACACAAACCAATGGAAAAACATGGCATGCTCATGGAAAGGAAGAATCAATATCATGAAAATGGCCATACTGCCCAAAGTAACTTATAGATTCAATGCTATCCCCATCAAGCTACCAATGACTTTCTTCACAGAATTAGAAAAAAAACTACTTTAAATTTCATATGGAACCAAAAAAGAGCCTATATAACCAAGACAATCCTAAGCAAAAAGAACAAGGCTGAAGACATCATGCTACCTGACTTCAAACTATGCAACAAGGCTACAGTAACCAAAACAACATGGTACTGGTACCAAAACATATATAGACCAATGTAACAGAAGAGAGGCCTCAGAAACAACACCACACATCTACAACCATCTTATTTTTGACAAACCTGACAAAAACAAGCAATGGGAAAAGGATGCCCTATTTAATAAATGGTGTTGGGGAAACAGGCTAGCCATATGCAGTAAACTGAAACTAGACCCCTTCCTTACACCTTATACAAAAATTAACTCAAGATAGATTAAAGACTTAAACATAAGACCTAAAATCATGAAATTCCTAGAAGAAAACCTAGGCAATACCATTCAAGACATAGGTATGAGCACAGACTTCATGACTAAAGCACCAAAAGCAGTGGCAACAAAAGCCAAAATTGACAAATGGGATCTAATTAAACTAAAGAGCTTCTGTACAGCAAAAGAAACTATCATCAGAGTGAACAGGCAGCCTACAGAATGGGAGAACATTTTTGCAATCTATCCATCCAACAAAAGGCTAATATCCAGAATCTAGAAGAACTTAATCAACTTTACAAGAAAAAAACAAACAACCCATCAGAAATTGGGCGAAGGATATGAACAGGCACTTCTTCAAAGAAGACATTTATGCAGCCAACAGACACATGAAAAAATGCTCATTATCACTGGTCATTAGAGATATGCAAATCAAAACCACAATGAAATGCCATCTCAGGCCAGTTAGAATCATGATCATTAAAAAGTCAGGAATCAACAGATGCTGGAGAGGATGTTGAGAAATAGGAACGCTTTTACACTGTTGGTGGGAGTGTAAATTAGTTCTACCATTGTGGAAGACAGTGTAGCAATTCCTCAAGGATTTAGAACTAGAAATACCATTTAACCCAGCAATCCCATTACTGGGTACATACTGAAAGGATTATAAATCATTCTATTATAAAGACACATGCACACATATGTTTATTGCAGTAATTTTCACAATAGCAAAGACTTGGAACCAACCCAAATGCCCATCAATGATAGACTGAATAAAGAAAATGTGGTACATATACACCATGGAATACTATGCAGCTATAAAAAAGGATGAATTCATGTCCTTTGCAGGGACATGGATAAAGCTGGAAACCATCATTCTCAGCAAACTAACACAGGAACAGAAAAACAAACATCACATGTTCTCACTCATAAGTGGGAGTTGAACAGTGAGAACACATGGACACAGGGAGGGGAGCATCACACACTGGGGCCTGTCAGGGGGTAAGGGGTAGGGGAGGGATAGCATTAGGAGAAATACCTAATGTAGATGATGCGTTGATAGGTGCAGCAAACCACCATGGCACGTGTATACCTATGTAACAAACCTGCATGTTCTGCACATGTATCCCAGAATTTAAAGTATAATAAAAAATAAATATAAAAATAAATAAATAAAAATAAAACAAAACTGTGTTCAAGCTAAAAAAATAGTTTCTTCTCTTAAATCAACTGAATTTTATTTCCTGCTGTATGAGACCTTAAAACCATACTGATAAATATGCAAACACATTTTTTTTCTGGAAATTATTAGGAATTATGAGAAACTACTAAAAGTGGAAAACACTGGGGAAAGTGTCCAGGGACAGCAGGGAGCCACAATTCTTAATGTTATACTTTTGTACACTCTTTAATTTGTCTAAGCTTTAGATTGTTGGCATAGAGTATGGAAGAGTTGTGTCTGAAGCCTTCATTTAAGGACAAGGTTAGAGATTGAACAGTGAAAATCTACTTGGAACAGACAGAATATAGGGTTGGTAATGGTGTCAGTCATAGTTATTATAATGATGTTAAGGAATTTTGAACAAAAAACTAAAATTTCTGAAGGCAAAAGAGAAGCAGTAAAACAAAACGAAGAATTATTATTTAAAGAAATCCCCTTTGGTAAATCAATACAGCTTACCTACACCAAATCTTTTCTCAGATAAGACAAGCAGGATAGAAGAGCACACCTAAAACAAAAGTATTATTGGACCGTCCTCTAGGTCTTTTTCAAAGAAGTACTAGATGTTTTGTCTCATCTCTCACAAGTACAGATAAAGGCAAGCCTTCTCATTCTCCTTCCCAAAGCCTTAAACTCAAAATAAAGATTGTAGGCTTCCATCAATTTTCAGTTACAAAGTTATTTTTTTAGATATCTTTAGCAACCAATGCATAGCTTTTTTTTACTAGCTCCTGTTCAGATGTATTGTGAATTAAACTATTGATAATATTTTAAAGAAGAAATATTAATTGATGTACTTTAACAAATGTGACTCAATTGATGTTACTTTTAACAAGTCACTAATGGAAGCTTTTGGTGATCAAGACATTTGTGCTAAATAAGAAACGAGCTCTTAACATTTCTTGTTGTAGAAAATGAGTATGCCTTTCTCTTTTCAAGTAATAACTCAGGAAAAATTGTATTTGCTAAGAATCGAGGCACTTAAATATGCCTAGATTATTTAAATTTTATTATCTGTGAGCACAAATATACTGATATTTTTCTGCTCTTATGAATCCCTTTAAACTATATCATATCATATATACATAAAGAAAATAATTTCTTTAAAAAATCTAATGAATTTCCAATACCTGAATGCACTTCCAAATATTCTGTGGATTTTTAAAAAGACGTTTTATTATAAGTTCCCAGTATGTAGCTTTCACTGTAACAAAACTAAAAATTAAAAAAAAGATTTGCCTTTTTTATTGTTGAGGCATCATGAGTCACTTTATCTGAGGCATAACTAGTGGCACTATACCCCCCAACCCCTTATTGTTTTCACTCAGAGGCCTTCCACTCCTTGTTTCTGTAAAATTTATAAAGATTGGTGCAAAGCTGATAGCTGACAGCAACATGATTGATGAAAGGCAAAAGCACATTTCTTCAGCATAAAATTTACCTTTAATGAGAAATCTGTAACTATTCCCACCTGGATATTGATTTTTAAATATTATCAAACAGGTCATATACAGTTACATTCCAGGCCAGAAATATTTAAAAATTATAGTAATATCAACATGACTTTTACAAATTCAGTTTTGTTAGGCCAAAAGAATTCTTTTCTTTAGGTTTGTTATGGTAGGAATATGAGCTTTCCTGTCATATAAATAAGATTATCTTCAAATAAAAGATTCAATGGCAATTTTTCTATGGAAGTAAAAAAATGATCTGGGCTTTTTCTACATGTTAACAATTACATTTAGAGTTAAATCTAAAGAGCAAAGTGACATTCAGGCAACGGAATAGCACCTGCCTTCTTCCTTACAAGTGCAATTTGCTCCTATGATTCTAAAATTAATACTAGAATAACAAGGCAGCAGAGAAAAACATCTGTTACAAAAAGACACCTGCAAAATGTATTTTTTTAATTCTGATTTCTGGTAGGCAACATAAATCATTACCTATTTGTGTCATATTAAGTTTTGTAATTTTGAGAAAATTTTAGGAACACATTACTCATTGCATATAATACCTTAATTGGAAAAATGTTCCTGAAAAGCAAGCATTCATGATAAATGCAGATATGATTTTCCTTTAAGGTGTACGTTTTAAACTAAGCAAAATTTATGAAGTACCAATGCCTTTCAATCAAAGACTAACAGAAACATATCTGTAATTGAACAAATTTGTATTTATTCACTTATTGCAAAGGAAAAAGCACATCATAGGAGGTGTGGGATGTCTTAGTAAGAAAGTGTTAAGAAGGACTTATAGCATTGTGGCTTGTGTTAGCCAAGTTTGGAAAAGCATTCAGGTAGCAGGGCCCTGTTGTAGAACAGATGCTGTCCAGAAAACTTTTTTCTAGGAGCTGAGAAGAATACAGTGGGATGTAGGCTGTGACCTGGCAAAAAAGCAAAAGTTACTCATATTAGCTAGGACAGAGAGATCTTTAGTTGTATTTTGGCTTGGACAATGTTTATGATTTTTACAAATTGATATTTTGTTGTCTTAATCCATCATCATTATATAGTGGCCTTCTCTGTGAAATTATTAATGTTAAATAAGAAAACATCACAGCCAGCTATAAGTGTGCCAGGTCTATCTCTTCCAGCAGGGTCCACTTTTTCCTTTATCAGAAAAAAATTCCTTCATTGAAAAGGCTCTTATATTCCCCAAATGATACATTAAGGCAATTAACGATGTCAAAATTATCACTTAATGATGGCAGCCATGGCCCATGTAGAGTGGCTGCTGCCATGACACCAGCTTCAGTTGTGGAGGCATGGCCAGGGCTGTGTGTTCCAGGGAGCTTGCAGGAGCCAGGAGCAGGCAGGAGCCCTGCCCTCCTGGGCATAGCTGCAGCCACCCAACTCACAGCTGTGGACCCAGGACTCCCTGTACTCTTGGGGGCCAGGAACAGGCAGAAACCCTGCCCTCCCAGGTGCAGCTGTAGGCACCCAAGCTGTGGCTGTGGACCTGGGCATCTCTACACTCTCAGGGACTGGGAAGGACCCCATTGCAGGCTCAGAGGTGCCTGCTCCCACTGCCTGGCCTCTCCCCACTCCCAGTGCCCACTCTGATATCCAAGCAAGGTTGAGACTGAGCCCAGGCCCTGTCACTGCCCATTTGAGTGTGCATACACTCAGGGCAGCACTGACACACCAGCCCACTGGTGCATCAGCCCCCTCCAATCTTTGGGCACTGACAAGCATGGGAAGGAGGTCAAGTGGTGTTGAGGGCAGCTCAGTGCTGGCCTGCAGGTGCTCCTTGGTATGAATAGTCTAAGGACCATGAACAGCAGCATGAGGCAGACTGGCTCCTGGGTGGAAGGAGGCAGGTCCAACATGAAGCCCCACCTTCAAATCGGGGAGATCCTGAAGCCTGGGGGCTGGGCTGCTGGTCCCATGGACTGGAAGGGGAACTTGTGGTGCTTTTTCTGGGTCCACCCATGGCCACCTATGGACCAATTGGCATATTCTTCCTCCCTTCTGTGGCCCATAAAAGCCCAAAACTCAGCCAGACTCGAGGAAACAACAAGATGACCAGCTGAGGAGAAGAGCTACCCAGCCCATGGTCTCCTCTCTGCTAAGAGCTGAACACTCAGGACACTCAGCCTGCAAAGAGGAGCTACCCAATGTGGGTCTCCTCTGACCTGTTCTGTCACTCAATAAAGCTCCTCTTCACCTTGCTGTCCCTCCACTTGTCTGTGTACCTCATTCTTCCTGGATGCAGGACAAGAACTCAGGACCAGCCAAATGGAGGGACTAAAGAGCTGTAACACAAACACAGCTGAAATACACCCCTTGCTCAGCACCTTGCAGATGACAAGAAGGAGAGAAGAGAGAAGGAGAGAAGAGCTGTGCGCCTTCGGGGAGCCTAGACCTAGGAACTCCCTGAGCCAGGGCTGTGACACCCTCTTTGGGGCTGTGAGGTTCTTGGCATCTCCAAGATTCCAGGCACCACCATGTTCCCTGGTCATAATCATGGAAGCTGCTTGTGGTATGCCTGGTCCAGCCACAGCATCACAGGGAGCCGGTGCCTGTGCCAGCACCTGTAGCTGCCCACCCCATCACAGCTGGTGTGCCTAGCTGTGCACAATGGCCAGACCCTACACTCACTCACACATCCCTCACCACTCCATATCTGGCTGGCCCCTGGCAGGTGTGGGATCCAGGCCAGTAGCACAAGCCAAGTACAGCCTGCCAGGCCAAGTGGGTGGAAAAAGACCATTGGCCTTGAGCAAAACTTGGGAAAAGGCGCCACTGGCGACAGGTTTCTGGCAGGTGAAGAAACACCCCAGAGATCCTGTAACATTTACATCTTTCAATTATGTATATGCTTTACAAATTCTTTTGTAAAAATATTCTTTGGACAATTTATATAACATAAAGATTTATAAATATTAATTACAAAAGTAAATTTTACTAGTGAAGTATTTGCATGCTGTAAAAATGTTAACAGCTTTATTGAGGTATAATTGGCATATAATAAACTCCATATATTCAAATGTATCATCACATAAGTTTTGATGTATGTGTGCACCTTTATCATCATCACTAATAAATGCACTCACCTCTATAAGCACAATTAATTTTTTAAAGTATTTCCTTAAGAAAATGATATTTACCTAATGAACATAACTATATTAATTTCCTTTCTTCTATATTCTAAATCTGTCATTTATTGAGTTTATTTTCTACCCAATAAAACGATTGACCAGAATATAGCCCTGGGTAAGAAAATCACTAGAGAGAAAAGTCAGCAGTAAAAGCGGATAGTAGAGACCAGGCAAGGTGGCTCATGTCTGTAATCCCAGCACTTTCAGAGGCCAAGGTGGGCAGATCACTTGAGTCCAGGATGGTGAAAGCTCAGCTCTACTAAAAATACACAAATTAGCCAGGCCTGGTGGCAAACACCTGTAGTCCCAGCTACTTGGGAGGCTGAGGCAGAAGAATCACTTGAACCCAGGAGGCTGAGGTTGCAGTGAGCCAAAATCACACCACTGCACTCCAGCCCAGGCGACAGAGCAAGGCTCTGTCTCAAAAGAAAAAAAAAAAAAAGGTGGATAATAGAAATTCACTCACCTTTTTCAGCCAGGAAGAATATAGTGTTCCTCTTGAGCCATGTTGAGAAGAATTTCACTTTATCTTCTTAGTTGCAAGTGTAGAAATTGTCTTTGGCTGATTTAAGAATAGGATTAGAAATAATTCACAGAATCACCTAGAGTGCTGGGTAAACAAGCTCAGAAATTGGTCCAAACCACAGAGGCTGTACTTCAAGCCCCACTGAAAAAATCTGCCATTGCTGGACCTGGAGATTAGATGTTGCCATGAGTGTAGCCATCACCCACCACTGTCAGGAGAAATTCAGCCCTGATATTTCACATACGTTCTTTTTTATTTTCCCTAAGTGTCAGCCAGTCTGAGAAATAAAGAGACAGAGTATAAAAGAGAGAAATTTTAAACCTGGGTGTCCGGGGGAGACATCACATGTCGGTAGGTTCCGTGAAGCCCCACAAGCCGAAAACCAGTAAGTTTTTATTAGTGATTTTCAAAAGGGGAGGGAGTGTACGAATAGGGTGTGGGTCATGGAGATCACATGCTTCACAAGGTAATAAGATATCACAAGGTAAATGGAGGCAGGGTGAGATCACAGGACCACAGGACTGGGGCGAAATTAAGATTGCTAATGAAGTTTCGGCACGTATTGTCATTGATAACATCTTATCAGGAGACAGGGTTTGAGAGCACACAACCGATCTGACCAAAATTTATTAGGCAGGAATTTCCTCATCCTAATAAACCTGGGAGTGCTAGAGGAGACTGGGGCTTATTTAATCCCTACAGTTTCGACCATAGAAGGCAGCCGCCCCCAACGCGGCCATTTTAGAGGCCTACCCTCAGGGACGCATTCTCTTTCTCAGGGATGTTCCTTGCTGAGAAAAAGAATTCAGTGATATTTCTCCCATTTGCTTTTGAAAGAAGAGAAATATGGCTCTGTTCTGCCCGGCTCACCAGCAGTCAGAATTTAAGGTTATCTCTCTTGTTCCCTGAACATTGCTGTTATCCTGTTATTTTATTCAAGGTGCCCAGATTTCATATTGTTCAAACACACACGCTCTACAATTTGTGCAGTTAACGCAATCATCCCAGGGTCCTGAGGCGACATACATCCTCCTCAGTTTATGAAGATGATGGGATTAAGAGACTAAAGTAAAGACAGGCATAGGAAATCACAAAGGTATTGATTGGGGAAGCGGTAAGTGTCCATGAAATCTTCACAATTTATGTTCAGAGATTGCATTAAAGACAGGCATAAGAAATTATAAAAGTATTAATTTGGGGATCTAATAAATGTCCATGAAATCTTCACAATTTATGTTCTTCTGCCATGGCTTCAGCCGGTCCCTCCATTTGGGGTCCCTGACTTCCCACAACACACCACCACCTTGCTTCTTTCCATCAATGTTCACAGTGGGTGCATCTGAGCAGCCAAGCCTAGGTCAGGTGGTCATGCTCAGGTTTCAAAGAGGCACTGGCAAATGTGAGCATTCATGTTTTCAGTCTTGGGTTTAGGTAGCAAATTCTGCTTTTCACTAAGACATAAGATAATTTCCCCCACACTACAAATGGGAAATGTGGTGCAGGTTATGGATAGGAAATAATAAGTGGCAATTTTCCACCACAGAGTCTAAAATGAGGTCATTTACAGATTAATTGGAAAAAGGTATTTTGAAAGAGGAAATAGGCAGCAGCAGTCTGTCTCAGTCTGTGATTAAATTTAAAAATCTGGTAGTAATATCCAAAGTAGCTGCTGAATAGAATGCTTGCCTCCTGACTGTCAGTTATCCATTCAGATAAATGAAAAGTAGCCAGGAACAACACAAGCCCTATAGTTCATCTTATTAAATATTTCCTGTGTCAGCTCAGCAGGGACTTGATGGTGACTCCCACTCCTTTGAGCACAGTGCTGTGTTCTGTCCCACCCACTCCTCATTTCCAGCTCACAAAGACATTGTGTAGCCCATGTGACCTAAGGCAATGGATCTGCAATAGCAACTTCAGTTCTCTGCTGCTTCAGAGCCATGCTAGCATAACTGGGAAATACCTGCATCTCATCAATAATGGCACATGGATCTATACTAAGGCTTTATATCCACCTTCAAAAAGAGAGAAGCTTAATTGTTAATATGCCTCACTCTGTGATGCTTGACTGTACTGTTCCATTTCTCCCTCTTGATTGTCTAGTGAACTTGAGGGAGGCTGGATCTTCAAGTACATTGAACAATGGGCCCAGCTGTGAGCCCTGGAGAAAGTAATCCAGGTATGAGTATGTTGAAAATAGCACGATGCCTCCAGCTTTGTTCTTTTGGCTTAGGATTGACTTGGTGATGAGGGCTCCTTTTTGGTTCCATATGAACTTTAAAGTAGTTTTTTCCAATTCTGTGAAGAAAGCCATTGGTAGCTTGATTGGGATGGCATTGAATCTATAAATTACCTTGGGCAGTATGGCCATTTTCACGATATTTATTCTTCCAACCCATGAGCATGGAATGTTCTTCCATTTGTTTGTATCCTCTTTTATTTCATTGAGCAGTGGTTTGTAGTTCTCCTTGAAGAGGTCCTTCACATCCCTTGTAAGTTGGATTCCTAGGTATTTTATTCTCTTTGAAGCAATTGTGAATGAGAGTTCACTCATGATGTGGCTCTCTGTTTGTCTGTCATTGGTGTACAAGAATGCTTGTGAATCATGCTGCTATAAAGACACATGCACACGTATGTTTATTGCGGCACTATGCACAATAGCAGACTTGGAACCAACCCAAATGTCCAACAATGATAGACTGGATTAAGAAAATGTGGCACATATACACCATGGAATACTATGCAGCCATAAAAAATGATGAGTTCATGTCCTTTGTAGGGACATGGATGAAACTGGAAAACATCATTCTCAGTAAACTATCGCAAAGACAAAAAACCAAACACCGCATGTTCTCACTCATAGGTGGGAATTGAACAATGAGAACTCATGGACACAGGAAGGGGAACATCACACTCCAGGGACTGTTGTGGGGTGGGGGGAGGGGGGAGGGACAGCATTAGGAGATATACCTAATGCTAAAGGACGAGTTAATGGATGCAGCAAAACAACATGGCACATGGATACATATGTAACAAACCTGCACACTGTGCACATGTACCCTAAAACCTAAAGTATAATAATAATAAAATAAATAAAATAAAAATAAATAAATAAATAAAAAGAAGAAAATAGCAAACCATGCCATATTATAAAGCAGTCTCTAGCAATTGAAACCACATTTACTGGGTCTCTTGTCAGATGCCAGAATTTACCTCCACTAGATCACCACCCCATCATCTTAAGTAAAAGACAGAAATCCCTCAACCTTGTGAGGAGTACATTGTTTACGAAGAAAGGCTGTTTTCTCCCTCCTCCAAGGAGCAGGAGAGATAATATTCCTCTTCTCCTAATCCAAAGAAAGGGGGAAAGGGACAACGAAAGTGGAGAAAAAAGGCTCAAAGATATTGGGGTTTTCTTCAATAAGGGAGGACTAAAATTTCACTCTTTATTGCATAGTCTGCTTAGGCAGTAGGTTTAATAAATTCTCTATACCACATCTAGCACAGGAGAAAAAAAACTTGGGTCAGTTGGTCTGGAGGGGAAACTACCATATGGAAAGATGATCAGTACCACACTCTTAACTTCCCAACTCCTAGCTTCCAGAGACTGTGGAATGAATTCATGGATCCATCATGTCTGTAAAGAGGATAGAAGAAATGAAGTGCCAAGACCAGACTGCATAGCAAACAAGGAGGCACATGTGTCATAGCAGGTGTTGAGATGTCACTACTTGGAGTTCAGTAGGGACAGGCAACCCATCTCCTTAGGATTCCAGGATCTCCATGGAGGCAGGCCAGTCATCAGTGGAGCACATTGGTGCTACCTGCATTTCATGTCCAAATAAAATGAACTACAGCAGCAGTTAAAGTCAAACAAAAAGTGATGTTTGCAGTTTTCTCTCTCTGTCTTCCAAAACAAAACACCAGAGAAGTAGTCCCAAGGAGAAAATACAATCTGGGAAAGTGAGAGGAGGAGAGTGGAGGCAGGTTGCAGAAAGCTCTGTTCTAAGAGTAGAATTAAAGTTTTTAAAGGGTATAAATAATGAAGGAACACGTAAAAAGCTGGCATTGTTGAAATTTTCTGTCTACAAAAAAAAAAATTAAGACTTTATTTTTTTTTTTTTAAAGCAGTATTAGGTTCACAGTAAAATTAAGAGGAAGGTACAGAGTTCCCATATTCTCTCTGCCTTCCCACACTATCAACATCCTGCACCAAGTGGTAGATTTGTTACAACTGATGAACGCATATTGACACATTATTACCCAAAGTTCATGGTTTACATTAAAGTTCATTCTTGTGCAAGGTGGGTTTGGACAAATGTATACTAATGATATGCATTATAGTATCACACAGAGTATTTTCACTGCCCTTAAAAATTCTCTGTCCTCTGCCTATTCATCCCTCCCTCTCCAACTCTTGGCAACCACTGCTGTTCTTACTTTCTCCATAGTTTTGCGTTTTCCAGAATGTCATGTATTTGGAATCATATAGCATGTAGACTTTTCAGATTGACTTCTTTCACTTAGTAGTATGCATTTAAGTTTTCTCCATGTATTTTTGTAGCTTGTTAGCTTATTATTTTTTTGCACTGAGTAATATTTCATTGACTGGAGGCAACACTGTTTATTCACCGACTGAAAGACATCTTGATTGGCTCCAAGTTTTTGCAAGTATGAATAAAACTGCTATAAACATCCATGTGCAGGTTTCTGTATGGATATAAGCTTTCACCTCCTTTGGGTAAACACTAAGGAGAGGGATTGCAGTGTTGTATGGGTAACAGTAAGTGTAGTTTTGTAAGAAACTGACAAACTGTATTCCAAAGTGGGTGGTACCATTTTACATTCCCATCAGCAATGAATGGGCTTCATTGTTGCTTCACATTTTTGCCAGCATTTCTTGTTGGCAGTGTTGTGGATTTTGGCCATTTGATAGGTTTGTGGTGATGTCCCATTGTCATGTCATCTTAATCTTGCCTTTCCCTGATGATGTAGATGTGCAATATCTTTTCATATGCTTATTTGCCATCTGTATATCTTCTTTGGTGAGATTCTATGGAGGTCTTTGGCCCATTTTTCATTGGGTTGTTTATTGTTTTATTTTTGAGATTTTATTTCATTATTTTATTTTATTACTTTATTTTTAAGTGTTCTTTATACATTCTGGAAACAGGTTTTTTTAAATCATATATATCTTTCACAACTATCATCTCCCAACTTCTCATTCTTTTGGCAGTATCTTCCACAGAGCAGAAATTTTAAATATTCTTCATGAACTGTTTTGTGTCATAGACTCCTGTGCAGATATGATAATTGTGTTAGAATGTTTGTTCAGATAAAGACCCTGCACACAAACACATTTGGCGGGGGTAATGGTAGTTCACAGACATTTTGTAATCTGTTTTACTCAGTTCAAAATGCTATAACAAATTGCCTAAGACTAAGTAGCTTAAACAACAAACATTTATTTCTCATAGTTCTGTAGTCTGGGAAGTCCAAGACCAAGGTACCTAGCAATTTGGTATCTGGTGAGGCTTTTCTTCCTGGTTTGCAAATAATCATCTTCTTGCTGAGTCCTCATGTGGCAGAAAGCAGAGAAAGCAAACAAGCTTTCCCATTTCTCTTCTTAAAATGGCACTAATCCTATCATAAGGGCTCCAATTAATGATGTAATTACCTCCCAAAGGCCCCAACTCCTAATACCATCCCACTGGGTGTTAGGTTTCAATATATGTGTTGTGAGAGGGGCTTATAAATATTCAGTCCATAACAAGGACCTTTATAGACTACCTGGGAGTTCTCAGACCTCAGTTTATGAAGATCGTATCTATTATTCCTCTTGAATAATATAATTATTTTCTGTCACTGGAGGGGAAAATAGGAAGATGACTGATCTGATTATTATATCAGGATCTGCACAAAAGCAGTTCTTCTGTACAGAATACTTTGCCCAGCTCTACTAATTTATCAGGATTCTGCTCAGAATCCATACTGTCAGAAGCCCTCCAAGGCTTCCACCTGTGGGACGAATGAGCTGCCCTTCTTATTTTCTCTCAGAGTAACCTGGGTAGACATTTTCAGAGTATCTTTTATAATGTAATTGTAAATTCCCTTAACTATAAGCATTATCATGTCAGAATCCTGTCTGGTCTACATTTGTGCTTTCTGAAGCCAGCATGGAATCTGACACATAGTAGGTACACAATAAAAACTTGTAAAATGGGTAAGTGAAGGGATGAAGGAATACATCTGTCATCTGGTATAATTTTATTTACATTCTGAAGTTTGAACCCAATCCTTCCCTCCATTTGCAAATTATAATATTCTGCTTATTCGCAAATGCTTCTGAGACTCTATTCTCTTTCAACATGGATTCCTCCGTTTTCCTGAGGCCAAGGGAGCTCAATCCCAGTCTGGCGTGTTCACAGTCTCCCAGCTTTCCTATTATTGCCATTTTCTGCTTTAGCAGTTCTGTGCCCTTCCTGCCTTGGTTCTAGTGGTCTGTATTCTTACAATTCCCTGCTTGTTTAATTACTACCTATGTTACTACAAGATTTCCTATATCCTGCATCTTTCTGATTTGGAAGCCCATCCATGGTTTATCTTCTTACACATATGGAGGAGATTTCATATCACCTGATCCAAGATCTCAAAAGTGACCTGGCTTCTGTGAAACAATGCAGACATATGGTACCATCAACATTTACTAATGCCTTCCCAACATCTTTTTCCTCTTTATATCACTAGGGATGGTATGATTATCTTTTGAGAGGTTTTGTATCCCCTAGTATCGGAACTGCATTTTGGTTGAAATTTTCTTTTTTTCTTGACTTTAAGAGTGAAGTTTACTGGTTTAAATAAATTTTGTATATTTTATTCTTTTAGGCGCAGATAGTCATCTGACCCAGTATAGGACAAAGCATAGAAAAAAATCCCATGCCTTTTCCAGGAACTACTGGACAATAGTCTCAATTTTCCTCTGTGTGGTATAATGTGTTATAGGAAAGCTAGAATTACTGTAGTCATTTTGTCACCTCATTGAAAGAATCTAGAGTTTTGGGGGGCCACGAGAGATGGGGGCCTAAAAATGTAACTAGATTTGGTTTCCTCAGAAATAACTACTATCTTTTTGCCCAGATTTGAAAAATACCCTTTATTCTTTAATTCAATTTGAGGTTTTTATTCTTTCTGTATTGCCTTTGTTTTCTATAATCAAAAGAATCTAAACACAAAGACATAGATCACACTGAAGATTTCATATCTAACCTAAATAATAGGGCTTTAGAGTTCAGATATTGAAAAAAAATTATTCTAAGAAACAAGTAAAGTAATAGGTAATTAGAGGAGGGAAATTAGAAAAATCATGATAACAAAAATAGCCTTCAATTAATCTGGATTGTTTTTGAATAAGACACCAAGATCAATTAACCAACTGATAGTTTTATTTTTTTATTATTTTATTTTATTATTATTATACTTTAAGTTTTAGGGTACATGTGCACAATGTGCAGGTTTGTTACATATGTATACATGTGCCATGTTGGTTTGCTGCACCCATTAACTCGTCATTTAGCATTAGGTATATCTCCTAATGCTATCCCTCCCCCCTCCCCCCACCCCACAACAGTCCCCGGTGTGTGATGTTCCCTTTCCTGTGTCCATGTGTTCTCATTGTTCAATTCCCACCTATGAGTGAGAACATGCGGTGTTTGGTTTTTTGTCCTTGTGATACTTTGCTGAGAACGATGCTTTCCAGTTTCATCCATGTCCCTACAAAGGACATGAACTCATCATTTTTTATGGCTGCATAGTATTCCATGGTGTATATGTGCCACATTTTCTTAATCCAGTCTATCATTGTTGGACATTTGGGTTGGTTCCAAGTCTTTGCTATTGTGCATAGTGCCGTGATAAACATACGTGTGCATGTGTCTTTATAGCAGCATGATTTATAATCCTTTCGGTATATACCCAGTAATGGGATGGCTGGGTCAAATGGTATTTCTAGTTCTAGATCCCTGAGGAATCTAGATCCCTGAGGAAGCCACACTGACTTCCACAATGGTTGAACTAGTTTACAGTCCCACCAACAGTGTAAAAGTGTTCCTATTTCTCCACATCCTCTCCAGCACCTGTTGTTTCCTGACATTTTAATGATCGCCATTCTAACTGGTGTGAGATGGTATCTCATTGTGGTTTTGATTTGCATTTCTCTGATGGCCAATGATGATGAGCATTTTTGCATGTGTTTTTTGGCTGCATAAATGTCTTCTTTTGAGAAGTGTCTGTTCATATCCTTCACCCACTTTTTGATGGGGTTGTTTGTTTTTTTCTTGTAAATTTGTTTGAGTTCATTGTAGATTCTGGATATTAGCACTTTGTCAGATAAGTAGGTTATGAAAATTTTCTCCCATTTTGTAGGTTGCCTGTTCACTCTGATGGTAGTTTCTTTTGCTGTGCAGAAGCTCTTTAGTTTAATTAGATCCCATTTGCCAATTTTGGCTTTTGTTGCCATTGCTTTTGGTGTTTTAGACATGAAGTCCTTGCCCATGCCTATATCCTGAATGGTATTGCCTAGGTTTTCTTCTAGGGTTTTTATGGTTTTAGGTGTAACATGTAAGTCTTTAATCCATCTTGAATTAATTTCTGTATAAGGTGTAAGGAAGGGATCCAGTTTCAGCTTTCTACATATGGCTAGCCAGTTTTCCCAGCACCATTTATTAAATAGGGAATCCTTTCCCCATTTCTTGTTTTTGTCAGATTTGTCAAAGATCAGGTAGTTGTAGATATGCGGTATTATTTCTGAGGGCTCTGTTCTGTTCCATTGATCTATATCTCTGTTTTGGTACCAATATCATGCTGTTTTGGTTACTGTAGACTTGTAGTATAGTTTGAAGTCAGGTAGCGTGATGCCTCTGGCTTTGTTCTTTTGGCTTAGGATTGACTTGGTGATGCGGGCTCTTTTTTGGTTCCATATGAAAGTTTAAAGAACTTTCTTCTGTGAAGAAAGTCATTGATAGCTTGATGGGGATGGCATTGAATCTATAAATTACCTTGGGCAGTATGGCCATTTTCACGATATTTATTCTTCCAACCCATGAGCATGGAATGTTCTTCCATTTGTTTGTATCCTCTTTTATTTCATTGAGCAGTGGTTTGTAGTTCTCCTTGAAGAGGTCCTTCATGTCCCTTGTAAGTTGGATTCCTAGGTATTTTATTCTCTTTGAAGCAATTACGAATGGGAATTCACTCATGATTTGGCTCTCTGTTTGTCTGTTATTGGTGTGTAAGAATGCTTGTGATTTTTGTACATTGATTTCGTATCCTGAGACTTAGAAATTGAATCTCTGAATAGACCAATAACAGGCTGTGAAATTGTGGCAATAATCAATAGCTTACCAACTGAAAAGAGTCCAGGACCAGATGGATTCACAGCCGAATTCTACCAGAAGTACAAGAAGGAACTGGTACCATTCCTTCTGAAATTTTTCCAATCAATAGAAAAAGAGGGAATCCTCCCTAACACATTTTATGAGGCCAGCATCATCCTGATACCAAAGCCTGGCAGAGACACAACCAAAAAAGAGAATTTTAGACCAATATCCTTGATGAACATTCATGCAAAATCCTCAGTAAAATACTGGCAAACCGAATCCTGCAGCACATCAAAAAGCTTATCTACCATGATCAAGTGGGCTTCACCCCTGGGATGCAAGGCTGGTTCAACATACCCAAATCAATAAATGTAATCCAGCATATAAACAGAACCAAAGACAAAAACCACATGATTATCTCAATAGATGCAGAAAAGGCCTTTGACAAAATTCAACAACCCTTCATGATAAAAACTCTCAATAAATTAGGTATTGATGGGACGTATCTCAAAATAATAAGAGCTATCTATGACAAACCCACAGCCAATATCATACAGAATGGGCAAAAACTGGAAGCATTCCCTTTGAAAACTGGAATAAGACAGGGATGCCCTCTCTCACCACTCCTATTCAACATCGTGTTGGAAGTTCTGGCCAGGGCAATCAGGCAGGAGAAGGAAATAAAGAGTATTCAATTAGGAAAAGAGGAAGTCAAATCGTCTCTGTTTGCAGATGACATGAATGTATATCTAGAAAACCCCATTGTCTCAGCCCAATTGATAGTTAATAGTTAATCAAGTTGATCCCCAGTATGTAAAGATGAATATATGGGAGATCCAAGAAATAAATCAAGTCTCATAACTTTGTGAAACTGAATGGCTGCCACTTTATTGGTATTGCCTTGTTAACTTGTATATTTGTTAGGATCCCAGCTCAAGTAATGGAAGCTAAGAAGCTTTAGCTCAAGATTGGGATTTATTTAATGGACACTGGAGTATCAAGAGAATCCAAGAACAGATAGGCAGCTCAACCTCAGGTACAAATTAGAACCAGGAACCTATTAGGATTTTGCCCTATTATCTTTACATCTCTCTGCATGTCTGCTCCCTTCTCTTTCTCTAAGCAAAATACTGTCCTCTGTCTCTCTCTCCTTTGCTCCTAATTCCAAATTCTTGGGACAGAGATTGTAATTGACGTAGCTAGATCTGGAACCCAATCTGCAGTATGTAACTATGCCATATAATGGAATCATAGTTTATGAACATACATAGAAAATTCAAGAAGTTGGAATTACGGTACTTTCCTGAAAAGAAGGAGAGTTAATTAAACCCACTTGGTGTCCACAGTTGTTTAAGGGAACCATAGACTATAGCATGACAATGTTATGGGACTCTTTTTCTGTCTCTTTCTATACTATAATATCTGATTATTGGCTTTTACATCCACTGTTACTATGCAGCTTTCTAATCTTGTTGCTCTAGCAAAAGAAATGAGACACATTTTGTCTGTGTTTTTGTCTGGTTTAATGCTGGGATGTAAGCTTGGAGTCACCACTCTCTGAGGTGACATGTAAGCCTCTCCAACAGAGCAATTGTTTATTGACCACAACCACAAAGGAGCACAAAGCTCATCATTCTTGGACTTGTCAGATATTAACAGACTATGTTTTTATATAACTCATTTCCCAAAAGCTTACCATTGTATTTCTCTCCATAGCATCGTCCTACTAAACAAAGATTATTGCATTAAATGTGTATTGTATACTGCAACAAAGCTTTAAAAAAACGATTTTCTTCATTTTCAATTGGCCTTTCCTCTTAATTCCAAGCTCAACTTCTTGATACCTTCTCCCATTTATTTATTCAGAATATTTAGTGCACAATCCACACAAAATGATTTATCCCTCCGTTTCTTTTACAAGGTGAAGTCCTAAGTACAGCTTCGTTGACTTGATTTTATTCTTCATGCAACTTTGTTATTCATTCTACTGCTCAAAAATGAAAATTATACAGTTTGCTGCAGAACTAAATCTTCACAATTTGTTTGTTCAAGCCCCAGCAATTCTTAATGATCAAATCATGAACACCAGGAAATAATAGTCTAAAATAGAAATGCTGACAAGGACTTAAATACAACACATTGAATGATGATGCCATAATGCACTATATTAGATGTACTCCTCAGAGCTTATTGCCAGTGGTGAGTCTATAAATTCCTGAATTAAACCTCAACTGCTCACAGTTTATACTTTTAAATTAGATTTCCTACTTTATTCTCTCCTTAGAGAAATCTTAGCTGCAGAAGCAAGTATATATAGGCAAATAAAAATAGAATAAACTAAACTACTTATGTCAGGTCTAAAATGCATTTCTAGCATGTTGCTACTAATAGAAAATGTTGTGTTCAGTGCACAAAATATGTCTTTAGGCACATCGTATTAAATAGCTGTGGCCATTTCCAATAAATAAAGGAAAAGCAGAGGGAGGACTGACAAATAGCATCCTCTGAAATGAAAACTAGATGACTGAGAAATTTTGGATAGTATTTGTTAGTTTTAAAATATTTTGTTCAGTATTTTTAATAAATTCAGATTTTTCCTACTATTTAAGATATGAAATAATGCCAGTTTTCTCGTTTTGTATTCATATTGGTAGCAAATTTCACCCATAGATATATTGGAATCAACTTGGTTTTAGAATCGTTACAGATATTTTCTTTTTTATTTTTATTATACTTTAAGTTCTAGGGTATGTGTGTACAACGTGCAGGTTTGTTACATATGTATGCATGTGCCATGTTGGTGTGCTGCACCCATTAACTCATGATTTACATTAGGTATCTCTCCTAATGTTATACCTCCCCACTCCCCCAACCCCATGACAGGCCCTGGTGTGTGATGTTCCCCACTCTGTGTCCAAGTGTTCTCATTGTTCAATTCACATCTATGAGTGAGAACATGCGGTGTCTGGTTTTCTGTCCTTGTGATAGTTTGCTGAGAATGATGGTTTCCAGCTTCATCCATGTCCCTACAAAGGACATGAACTCACCATTTTTTATGGCTGCATAGTATTCCATGATGTGTATGTGCCACATTTTCTTAATCCAGTCTATCATTGTTGGACATTTGGGTTGGTTCCAAGTCTTTGCTATTGTGAGTAGTGCCACAATAAACATACGTGTGCATGTGTATTTATAGCAGCATGATTTATAATCCTTTGGGTATATATCCAGTAATGGGATGGCTGGGTCAAATGGTATTTCTTGTTCTAGATCCTTGAGGAATCGCCACACTATCTTCCACAATGGTTGAACTAGTTTACAGTCCCACCAAAAGTGTAAAAGTGTTCCTATTTCTCCACATCCTCTCCAGTACCTGTTGTTTCCTGACTTTTTATTGATCGCCATTCTAACTGGTGTGAGATGGTATTTCACTGTGATTTTGATTTGCATTTCTCTGATGGCCAGTGATGATGAGGATTTTTTCATATGTCTGTTGGCATTTTTTATTGCGTCTATTTGATTCTTCTCTCTTTTCTTCTTTATTAGTCTTGCTAGCAGTCTATCAATTTTGCTGATCTTTTCAAATAACCAGCTCCTGGATTCATTGATTTTTTTGTGTGTCTCCATCTCATTCAGTTCTGCTCTGACCATAGTTATTTCTTGCCTTCTGCTAGCTTTTGAATGTGTTTGCTCTTGCTTCTCTAGTTCTTTTAATTGTGATGTTAGAGTGTCAATTTTAGATCTTTCCTGCTTTCTCTTGTGGGCATTTAGTGCTATACATTTCCCTCTACACACTGCTTTAAATGTGTCCCAGAGATTCTGATATGTTGTCTCTTTGTTCTCATTGGTTTCAAAAAACATCTTTATTTCTGCCTTCATTTCGTTATGTACCCAGTAGTCAT
The DNA here is from genome assembly GCF_006542625.1 of Nomascus leucogenys. Lineage (NCBI taxonomy): Eukaryota > Metazoa > Chordata > Mammalia > Primates > Hylobatidae > Nomascus > Nomascus leucogenys. The sequence continues at coordinate 81,772,656 of NC_044383.1, forward strand.
TCAGGAGCAGTTTGTTCAGTTCCCATGTAGTTGTGCGGTTTTGAGTGAGTTTCTTAATCCTGAGTTCTAATTTGATTGTACTGTGGTCTGACAGGCCATTTGTTATATTATAGATATTTCCTAAGACAGAGTCATTTGGAGAATGTGACTTTTATTTAGCTAATCTTGACACATTTACAAATAACATTTAGTTAAATGAAGATGGTTAGTTCACATTATTGCTCAGGGATTCTGAATGTGAGGATTGGAGTATATGAAGAGCATGAAAAATGTTCTTCCTAGCATCTGTAAGTAAGATTTATTAAGTTTTTGATGTTCAAATGTTTTATAAATTCAACTGGAATTTCATCTTGAAACTGTACGATGAACTTCAGGAAGTCAAGACTGAACTGCATGGAAAACCATCATTACATTATTCCTGTAAGTCTGTCAGAGAAACATACTTTTTTATTCATTTTTATTTGTGATCTTAAGCAAGTTGTCAATAATCAAAACAAACATTTATGTTGAACACATCAAGATGCATACATAAAAGCCAGGCACAGTGGCTCACGGCTGTAATCCCAGCACTTTGGGAGGCTGAGGTGGCGGGTGGATCACCTGAGGTCAGGAGTTCGAGACCAAAGCCTGGCCAACATGGTGAAACCCCATCCCTACTAAAAATACAAAAAATTAGCCAGGCATGGCAGTGGGCGCCTGTAATCCCAGCTATTCAGGAGGCTGAGGGAGGAGAATCACTTGAACCCGGGAGGTGGAGATTGCAGTGAGCCAAGATCACATCATTGCACTCCAGCCTGGGCAACAAGAGTGAAACTTCATCTCAAAAAAAAAAAAAAACTTGAATATTTAGAGAAAAGAATTTATTTTATGGTCTATTTTAGAAAAATACAAACAGAACTTATTTGTTTATATCATGTCAGCTTTTTCCATAGTAATAAAATAGAAAATGTATTTTAACTTGTTTCATTTGCTTTCAAGTAATAGGCTTTTAAAAGTCTTTTAAATAAAAAGACTTTCAATTAAAAACTCAACATGAAATGGGAATGAACCAAATTGAATAAGAAATCACCAAATCACCAAATCTGGTTTCCTTAAATTGACTTTTTTATCGGGCACTTAGATGCTAAAATATTTTTATTAAATATGTTTTGGCATTTTTTAAATTGTAGTAATACTTATATAAGAGCAGATGCCCAAATAGAAATGTAATCTTCAGAGACAACATTCCCAGTCAGAATGCATCTCTGAGATCTAAAGTTTTTGTGCAAACTTAAAACCTACGCAGCCTTAAAGCCAAAACACCATCATCAAGAGTATCCTCTGGAAAACACATCACAGTGTTAAGGAAGATGCCCCTTTCTTGAATTTTTCACTCATTTAATTTAATGGAAAGTTTTAGAGACAGTATTAGATGTGGAGTCATTGAGAAGTCAGCCATGTGTGGAATAGTTAGTTCAACTGCTGACAGTCTTTCCAAATTTCCTTTTGCAATTTAAGCCTTGTCTTCCTTGTTGGAGATAATGTGATTAGGCTAGATCCTTAAATAGAGAGGTAAATTAAAACATTATCACCCAAATTCATCTGTTTGTCATTTCAATTTCTTAGTGAAGCTTAAAATATACAGCATAGTGTTAAACTGTATCACCTATCCCTTCTTTTATATATTTTTGTTAGGACAATGGATTAGAATCTATGCTTATAAGTTTTTGACTAATAGACATTTACTGATTTAACTATAAAACCAGTTTCAGGAAATCTCTGGAATTTTACCTATGTGAAATGCCTCCCATAGCCAGAAATTGCACAGTCTCCTAAAGCTAAATGCTGAAAACCAGTGGCGTAATCCTGTTCCTACTTTTATTTCCCTGATAGAAAGAAAGAAGGTCTGAACTAAAGGGTGCACTTTCATCTCTGCTATCCTTTTAGAAAGCTGCTTTAATGAACCTTTTATCCTTTCTCTGTATACGTAAAAGTGCCAGTAATATCCTCAAAATGAAAGGGAAAAAAATCCTAGTATACAGACATTCCTTAAATGCAGGCTCAGGCCTCTTCAGCTTTCTTTTCATATTTTCTTCCTAATCCAACCCATCTATCCCTCTATTCCAGAGGTTAGCATTTTTTTTTTTTTTTTGTAAATGGTCAGGTAACAAATATTATAGGTTTCATGAACCACATGGTATCTGTTACAACTATGAAATCTACCACTGTAACATAACAACCATGAACAATACTTAAATAAATGAGAGGAGCTATGTTTCAATAGAACACCATTTACAAAAAAATGGATGGCAGGCTGTTACAATTGGCTACAAGGGAACTTGGCTAAATATCACTAACATGAATGTTCGCAAATTTTTCTTCCTGCTTCCAACTGAGAGACCTCTTGCATCACACAATTTTTGCTTTTTTTGTTTTTAATAAATCTTAAAGTGGCTTCTCCTCAGATTATTAAAGGTGAAGTGATTTTATAATAAAAAATAAAGCGGGTAATATGATGAGAAATACATCTCAAGGTCAGAGGATACATTTTTCAGAGTTTAAGAGGAGCGGAAGCTGATAGAAAGCAATACTGTGGTGCAGGTGTGTGACTGCAAAATAGTGAACATGTTACATAATAGACTTTTAGTACCTACTCAGAGATAAAACAGCCTACACATCACCTTGACCATATGATATAACACATTAGTAGGCTTTCAGGTGTTAAAACTCAGGAAGACGTTTATGAGAATGTTTTCCTGGCAATGCTTATACTGTGTGACCTACTCATAGAAATATCTTTTTTGGATATGGGACCCTGGTTTTCTTCTTTAACTGCCATTATATCTTTTCTGTCAAATCAACCATATTCTGTGAAGATCTTTGGAGTTGTGCTTTTGTCCTTTAATATAAATTAGTTTGAAATTACTTCTGTTTGAGTGGACAAGTTCTATAGACCAACTAAGACACCACTCTAGGTTAAACACAAGGGCATCATGAGTTCTGGACAAGATTGTGAAGTGAAGGGAGTAAATGAAAGGAATTTGAACTTCATTCTGCATGTGAGAGGCCATTTAGTGTGGTGATAAAAGCATGTGATTTGGGGTTAGATACATCTATGTTCAAATAAATCTCTGCATTTTCTATCTACAGGATTGGTCAAGCTGCTTAGGGTCACTATAAAAGAAAATAATGATAATTAAGTCAGGTAGTTCTAAAGAGGTTAGGCAATTTTCATAAAGGAACTAAACGATAAAGATTGGATTTGAACACTGCCACCCACTCCAGGCAACATCTTCATTAAGAAATCCCTGCCTCTTTATATGTAACTCATCATTTCTGTATCTTTATTCCCAAGGAAGGGTTTTCCTCCTCCTATTCCAACATTATTTCATCTTTGGTAAGTTTGTTCATCAGTCAGAATTACTACTTGAAAATATAAGAAGCCACACCCTGGTTAATGTAATATGAAAAAGAAATTATTGAAAAGATGGCAGTACATCACAGAATAAATAAGAAACCTAAAGAAACAGACTACGAAAACTGGCAAGAGTTGAAATAGACTAGGGAACAAGACTAGGGAACAAGAACTACAGCCAAAACCATTCCAAAGGAATAGTAGGTAGGCCACATGCTGCCCCTGTTGACACCACCATCGTGACTGCTATGGAACGTGGATGTACCGCCATCACAAATGGCACAGCACCAGAGGCTGCCTGTGCTGTTCCTTCCAGAATGAATTGTAAGATCTTTAAGTTTTTTTCTGGCCTTACCTCATATCTAAAGCCCTGAACAGGAGTATCCAAGCATTTTAGCTAATGCTCATGCATCCTAGGAGCTGGGAGAGGGAATATTGGTAGGGGTCGTACTACCTAGCTGTGCTGGAACTCCTCAATTAGGCAGGGTATCTAGGCAGTCAACGTAATAAACAGCCACTTTAGTGGCATGTTCTCCACTAATGCGTAGTCTCCCTGACAGTAGGTACCAGAGATATCCTGTGGAGCCCCCATTTCCTTACAACTAACTCAGAAGCACTTCCCTTTCTTATTTACATCTATTTTTTTTCTTCTCCATCTTGGGGTGTCTCTCTCCTCCACAGATTATCTTGGAAGAGCATAGATGTGTCCTTCTAGCCAACAAATCATTACTAATTCCTTTATTGTTTTAGTATTTCAAGATCTTAAGTCTGAAAAAAGTAAAAAATAAACAAAATTTAAGAAATAGGGAATTTGCAGTGTATCAAGGAGTCTTATAAAGTTCTTTTGGGTATAATTTCTAATCTAAATGCCTAATTTTCTTACTAGATTATATGCAGAAGTCTTGTTACATGAGGCAGAAAAGCAATCAGATGAATTGTGCTTTAATGCAGAATATATTTACACTTTTAAATCTACTATAAACTCCAGCCCTTGTTAGTAGCAATTGACCAATCCTTTTTGAAGTCTTTCTACTATCTCCCGGAGTGCAAGCCCTTCTCCATCTGCTGTTGTTGTTACAATTTTAGATTGTGGCTGAGAGATCCATATAAATTTTCACCAATAGGAGAGATATGGTCAATTCAGGGTAACTCTCCCTCTAGTCCAGCAGTTTGCTCTTCCAAATTACAAGCATTCAGTAAATATTTCACTTGAATTGAAACAAAATGATCATAGTCCCCCTCCTACCACAATGATGGAACTTCCAGATTATTTACATGTGAGCCTTAGAAAACAGCTTTATTCAAAGAGTAATGATTGACTCTGCTGTGAGAAAAACTCCTCTACCTGTTAGATTTACAGTGGTGCCATACATTTTGGTTAGAGAAATGGTTACATATATGTCTGCTTTATTTAAATCTAAAATATAATTAAATAAATATTATTCTCTTTAGTTAATAATTGTGTTCCACTTGTACAACTTGACTGAATGCCTTAAGAAAATGTTTCTCAGCAGCCTGGATTATAATTATATGACAAATAGGAGTTCCCCTCTCTCCCCCAAACTCAAATCACTAGGATAAAACATATTTACAAGTGCTTTTTTTCTCATAGTTTTCATTGTGTTATTTTTTATCATACTTCCAGTTGAAGCAGATACAGTGCCATCTTGAAGTTTAAAAAACAAGATAAAGACACATTTAACTGAAATCAATAGAGAAAAAATGAAAAGTGAGAAAAATAGGTCACCCATGCTGTTTTATAATTATACTGTGGATTTTCCTTCCAATAAATTACTCTAGCAACACATCTAGCAAAAATTTAAATTATCCATGGAGGATTTTACAGATGATCAGTGATGACACTAATATATAGCTTGGCTGAAATGCAGTATGCTAAAACAGGAACCCAGTTCTCAAAGGTTAAAAATCTAATCAATAACTTGCTGAAAGAAAATTTATTAGAGAGGATCTGCAACAATTTTATGGAGAATAAAAGAGGCAAATATTAAACAAGGCAGGTAAAATTAATGTTTGATTTCTCATCTGTGAAACCATTAAACTGGTATTAGTGAAACTCTATACCATTGTCTAAATGGTTGCTTTTGTTTTCCAAATTAAGTCAACCTAGAACAACACAGCGGTTAAGCAGTAATCTGATGTATATCAGTCGCGTATACAATAATTAGGAAAATTCAATTCACAAAGTCAAAATTAGGCATGTAAAACTTCAACCTTTGACAGAATGTAAGGCATAAATCCATGTATAGAAAACCATGCAAATCTGATTATTATCTATCTCTCATATATTTGCCAATTAAAGGAAGAGTAGACAAACCAGGTGCATTCATACATATTTTTTTCCCATCCAAATTCATATATTCTGAAAGGTTACAAAATAACTTCTTCAGGGCACATTTTATTGAATCATACATAATATACATCAAATTTTATTTTTCTAGTACGACATTAATTTAAAATGTTAAAATGTCTATTTAGTAATCCTTCTGAAATTTTTCTTACAATAACTAGTTAATAGTAACACCAAGACCAAAAGCATTTTATCAAACAAAGAGAAGTCAAATTATTATTGTTACTCATCTATAGTTGTTTTTCATTGCATTCTAATTCTTCAATACTTTATAATTTTATACTGTTATAATATACCTACTCTTTCTCTTGACCAGAATATTGGATTTGTATAAACTGCATTCCCTTAACTTCACAGACAGCAATGTGTTTGCTTTTACAACATTCTGCCTAATACAGCCATATAAAGTGTTGAATCTCCACGCTCAGTTTTGTGTCTCACAGGTTGATGCTACATTTGCCTCACTGATGAGAAAAATAAAAAATAAAAAAAATAAAATGCAGGCTCCATAGCAGCTGGAGCTTGGGGTACTCATTTTCAGTTGAGAGCTGATAATTAGGCTACATCCGTTCAAGCACATAACTAAAGGTAAGACGGTTCTGCCACAGACAAAACTACTCTGAAGTAATTTCATTTCTAATTATGGGTCATGATAGAATATGTTTGTACCTAATCTATAATGGAATGTAACCTCCTGGGAAATAAAGGAACCAAGATATTAAAATCACATTTTTAATTTAGAAGTTAGGGATAACTCCTGTTTGGAAATGTTTTATAAATATGAAAAAGAGTAATTTGTAAAAAGACAAAAGTCTACAAAAGGAAAGAAACATTTTTCCCAAGATCCTGGCTGGGACAGAGGGGTTGTATATACTGATATACCATGTAGCTGTGTATATGGATATAGAGATATATATCAAAGAAAGAGGCATGGACAAAGGCAGAAATTGAGGCCAAGATGGAGAAGTTGAAACTTATATTCAAAGATATCTGAGCACATTCATACGCTCTGCCCTAAATTCTCCTAGTTAGCTTTCAAATGAAGATAATTACTTTGAAATCATCATTAAATTTATCAGGTCACCAAAGTAATGAATTTAAATGCCATGAATTAATAAATTCATTGTTTCAAAACTGTTGAAGTTATTCCATGGAAAAAACTTACATACTTAGGTAAAATAGGCTCAGTCTATTTATCACTGCATCAGTTTGTAGTGTAACAAACTCATGTTGACTGAAATTATACATATTTAATGTTTTGGATGCTGAATAGGACTATCAGTGTTCTAATAACCTAGAAATTTCCCTAGATTCATAAAACATTTCTCTCTTTTCATGTGCATGTAATATAATCCCAAATAAACCAAATAAGTAGGATTACAAGTGCATAAAATTGTCTCTAGTCTGAAACACACAATGGCTACCTTTTAAACCCAGTTACAGAATCAGGAGTAGTTGAAATTACGTTAGGGAGGGTCTGACTACAGGCTCCTCCATTCAGATACTAGACACAATGTTGGCTCTGTTTCTTAAAAAATGAGAGGTTCAACAAAAAAAATCAATGTGGAAATATATTTTTCAAACCTTCTGAACTTATTTTTCTTCTTGGAGAATCAAAATACACATTCGAGTAATAAAGACTCTGAGGAATCCTGATGAAAAGAAAGCTGTTTATAGTTGTTAACATTTGTTTAACGCAGCACTTCTTAAAAGCATGTTTGACTATAGAGCCAAGGCAAGACTTTTAGCCTCAAATATTTTCACATGCAACAACTTATTTATCTGAAGAACACTTTGAAAATGCTTGCTTATTGAAACATACAGTTTTTACTGCACACAAGGTAATAACAATTACTTAATTGCAACTCCTTAATGCTTAAATTTAATCTCACATCTTGTAATCTCAGACATAAGTTTGTAACCTGGGTCCACGGGCTGTATGGAGTTAGTAAACTCTTGAAAACTGTATGTAAAACGTGGGTATATTCATATTTCTCTAGGAGAGAGTAAACAACCTTCATCTGATTGTAAAAAGTCCATGACTGAAACATTAGGTGTCCTTAATCTAGTAAATGCTAAACATCTATTTCAAAAGTAAGAATTTTTAAAATGCATTAATAAATATTTTAAGTGCTTATGAGTGGAAACAAAACTGTATATAGTCAAGTTCATCCTGAATAGGTGATATTATGAACAGAAAGTAAGTTTCACATCAATCATACACATGCATTTGCACCTGTATGATTGCAGCAATTGCACCTGTTTCTCAGCTTCTGATATCACCTCAGTTTATGCTTCAAAATAACTCTGACATCTTCACTGAATCACTCTAGTTTTCCTACTGTGACTAATTCTGTTCCACCATGTTACACCGAAAAAGTGTATTTTGTATGTTTATCATGGTAGTGTTCAAGGAATTGCCTTTTTCCAGAATTGAGCTGAGGAGGATGACTCTTGCCAATTTATAAATTAATTGTTCATGAAGAGGTCAATGAAAAAAGGTAAGTTTTTATTGTAGTAAAAAAAAAAAACTGAGTATCTCCAGTGTTTTATTCTCATAAAAATAAATAAAAGTTTAAGTGATTGAAGAAAATAAGATAATAATCTGAAAATGAAAACTAGGATCCCTACAGGGTTCTCCATCTTACATAGTTTAAAGAAATACAATTCAAGTAGCAGACAAAGTTTTATAAAATTTATTGATTTCTTTTTTATAACTCGGTAGCAAAAGCCAGGATTTTTTTTTTTTATCATGTCTTCATTTTCTTTGGCTAGACTGTAAAAGGAGAAATGTCAGTTAATAGCACCCACTTTGTATTTTATAAAATAAATACACATTTATGGTTTTAAGTATGCAATTATTATTTTATATAGGTTGGGAGAAAGTTATTTGTTAAAATCCAGATGCGATGTTTAAGAGGCATATTTAGTTATTTGGTACTTACTTGTTTTGAAATTCAAGTTCTTCCCCCCTTGGTCAGAAAGCAGCCAAGTGCCTTTGGGGGTATAACAATTAAGTTGTTCTGATTGAATTGCAACAAACTGCTATTTTTTTGGAACTAAGATGACATTCTTTTAAAATTTAACAAACATACAAATGGGGAAAGGGATTAAAAATGTTTAGGTTAACTGAGCATGGTAGCAAGCAACTGTAGTCCCAGCTACTTGGGAGGTTGAGGTGGGAGAATCACCTAAGCTTGGGAAGTTGAGGCTGCAGTGAGCAGTGATCACTCCACTGCACTCCAGCCTGGGTGACAAAGTGAGACTCTGTCTCAAAACAACAACAACAAAAAGGTTACATGACTACTAAGGAGATTGTAAGTGTTTGTTCTAGAAAGAATGAAAAAAGCCTATCTTATCTAGACCCCAAATAATTAATGGGTGTAGAGTAATAATAAATAATAAATATGTACATAGTAAAATATATGTTTTCTTAAATAAAGTATTTTAGACGCCCAGAACATTAAGATTTTTTTTTTTTTTTTTTTTTTCTTTTTTGAGACAGAGTCTCGCTCTGTCGCTCAGGCTGGAGTGCAGTGGTGCAATCTTGGCTCATTGCAACCTCCATCTCCCGGATTTAAGCAATTGTCCTGCCTCAGCCTCCTGAGTAGCTGGGATTACAGGCATGTATCACCACGCCCGGCTAATTTTTGTATTTTTAGTAGAGATGAGGTTTCACCATGTTGGTCAGGCTAGTCTCATAAACTCCTGACCTTGTGATCCACCCGCCTCGGCCTCCCAAAGTGCTGGGATTACAGGTGTGAGCCAACGTGCCTGGCCAACATTAAGATCTTATTACAGCTTGACTTATACACACATGAACACACATACACACACAAACAACAGTTTTGGTTTTTATTTAATCCAAATGTAGTATTGTACCCACTGAAATTCAGATACGGTGACATTCTAAATGTTAAATAACTATGAATTCATGACCCAATACAAATTGCAAACAATACTCAAAGTTTTTCTACTGAGAATTTGGTGTGCCGTTAATGAGACTCTAATTCTTATTTATTTTGGCAATTCCCTCTTGACGTTACTGAGACATTTTTAAACACTCAAAGCACATGATACATAACACAACATGTCCATTTATCCTACAACGTCATTAGAAGAGAATCTGAGATTGATAAACTTAATGACAATTAAGGTCAATTGGGCATTAAGGGATAAATATAGATAGTCAAATGAATCTAGAAATTCTGAGGCTGAGATTGAAGTTTAACATACAGTAAGTAAACCTACAAGAGTTTACGTGTACTAATAATGCTTTTCACACCACAAACTCTGGATGTCAGTGCTCAGATTTCAAATATGAAAGGAACTAGGAAATTGTCAAAGAATAAGAACAAGTATAAATTGGTTTATTAGCATTTGTTAATGTTATTTTATAAAATGCAAATACATTTCTCCAATCACAACATATAAAATACTGTTTACACTAAGTATTTAAAATACATGAAGTAGGCTATTTTAAAACCCTAATTGATTTTTTTTTTTTAATACTTTTATGCTTCCCGTTCAGATGAGATTCAGGAGTGGACAGAGATATTAGATGCCTACAGGAAATTGGAGTATCTGTTATATAGGTAAAAGGCATAGATGTTAGTTGATGAGGAAAAATGAAACAGAGAGTGAGAACATTATGGATAAAAAGAAGTTAAAACTGAAATATTTTGTATTTATTTGACCAGACACAAGTGGGAGTTAAAATTGAGTATTGTTAATGTTCAGGAAAAACTGAAACTGTTCACATAATTACTCCCAGCTACTTACAGAAATGGTTTTCCTCCTGTAATATGCTAATAACTCTATTATAATAATATATTTTAAAAGACGGAAATAATGTAAGTATTAGTTGAAAGCTAAGCCTTCTTGTGTTCTCACAGCTTCACCTTGGAGTAAGTCTGGGGAGACATTTTGAAGGAGGTTGTTCCATTCTAAAAGACAGGTAAGGGTCCAGTTTCATTATTCTGCATATGGCTAGCCAGTTATCACAGCACAATTTACTGGATGGGGTGTGTCCCTTCCCTATTGCACGTTTTTGTTGTCCTTGTCAAAGATTAGATGGTTGTAGGTGTGCGGCTTTATTTCTGAGTTTTCCATGCCATCCCATAGGTCTCTTTCACCATATACAAAAATTTACTCAAGATGGATTAAACATTTAAATGTAAGACCTGAAACTATTAATATAAAAATCCTAGAAGAAAACCTAGGAAATACCTTTCTCAACATCAGACTTGGCAAAGAATTTTTGACTAAGTCTCCAAAAGCAATTGCAACAAAAACAAAAATTGACAAGTGGGACCTAATTAAACTAAAGAGCTTCTGCACAGCAAAAGAAACTATCAACAGAGTAAACAGACAACCTACAAAATGGGAGAAAATACTTGCAAACTATGCATCAGACAAATTTCTAATATCCAGAATCTATAAGGAACTTAAACAATTGAAAAAGTGGAAAATAAATAACTCCATTAAAAATGGGGCAAAGAACATAAACAGACATTTCTTTTTTTTTTTTTTTTTTTGAGACAGAGTCTTGCTCTGTCGCCCAGGCTGGAGTACAGTGGCGTGATCTCGGCTCACTGCAAGCTCCGCCTCCCAGGTTCACGCCATTCTCCTGCCTCAGCCTCCCGAGTAGCTGGGACTACAGGCGCCCGCCACCACACCCGGCTAAGTTTTTGTATTTTTAGTAGAGACGGGGTTTCACCGTGTTAGCTAGGATGGTTCTCGATCTCCTGACCTCGTGATCCGCCTACCTTGGCCTCCCAGAGTGCTGGGATTACAGGCGTGAGCCACCGCACCCGGCCTAACAAACATTTCTTTAAAGAAGACAAACACGCGGCCAACAAATATATGAAAAAATGCTCCAGATCACTAAACACCAGAGAAATGCAAACTAAAACCACAATGAGACACCATCTAACACTAGTCAGAATGGCTATTATTAAAAAGTCAAAAAACATCAGATGCTGGCAAGGTGCAGAGAAAAGGAAATGCTTATACACTGTTGGTTGGGAATGTAAATTGGTTTAGACACTGTTGAAAGCAGTTTGGAGATTTCTCAAAGAAAAAATAGAGCTACTATTCAACTCAGCAATCCCAATACTAGGCACATACCCAAATGAAAATAGATCATTATACCAAAAAGACACATGCACTCATGTTTATCACACCACTATTCACAATAACAAAGACATGAAATCAACCTAGGTGCCTATCAGTGGTGGATTGAATTAAAAAAAAAAAATCATGGTACATATATACCATGGAATACTGCACAGCTGTAAAAAAAAATAAATAAAAACATGTCCTTTGCAGCATTGTGGATGCAGCTGGAAGCCATAATCCTAAGCAAATTAATGCAAGAGCCAAAAACCATATACTGCATGTTCTTATTTATAAGTAAGAGCTAAACACTGAGCACACGTGGACATACTCATGGGAACAATAGACACTGCAGGCTACTAGAGAGGGGAGGGGAGAGGTAGCATGACTAAAAAACTATTTATTGGGTACTATGCTCGCCACTTGGGTGATGGGATCTGTACCCCAAACTTTAGCATCATACAATATACCCATATAACAAACTTGCACAGCTACTTCCTCTATCTAGAATAAAAGTTGTAATTTTAATAAATAAATAAAAATATTTAAAATGGCTAAAGACAGATGGTAAGAAATTTAAATGGAAGTTGAAAGAATTGACTCAAGTTTTCAAATTCAAAAGAACTTTTGGGGTACTATAGACATTTTATTGCTCCTGCTAAATGGTCACGTCAAGGTAGCTAATAAAAAAGATGTTTTCTTGCTTATTCTATCCACTTTCTGGAAGAAAATTCCAAGACAGATGGCTGAGGCTCATTCTCTTGATTCTTGGATAAACTGTATTAGGGTGGGAGAAATTGTACTAGCCTTCTTTTAAGTTGTTTTCTGGCTATGACAGAGTTGGTTACACCCAGAGTGGTGAGTGGCAGTCCAACTGGGAGTCTGCAAGGGAACCCCAGTCATCTCTAAGAGAGTGTTTAAATAGGTATGAACAGTCATTATTGGTCCAATCAACATCAATTTAGGAGTATGGTGTTATCACTAAACAAGGGAGATGGTGGACAAAATTAAATAGCTTCCTAGATCCCTCTAAAAACCAATTTCACATTGTGATTTTATTATTATATTCAAAGTATAGCAACTTCCCAGAATATTAGACGCAGCCGCAACAAAATGTTCCTATAGAAACACATTGTAAAGTATAAACAGGCAAAGATCTTTGGTACTCATGTCACTAGGCACTTTTTCCTTTCATTTTATAATTATAATTATAATATCCTTTATGTATAAAGAATTGATTACAAATGGTAGATATAATAGGTCACAAATCATATTAAGAACCTAAATTGTTGTATTTAGCTGTGATATCCTTTTGATCTGGAGATACTGTAGTAGAGGAAAATTAATGCGGAGAGTCAGATAGAGTGTGTTCAATTTTGAGATATGCTATTTCAATGGCATTAAATGGCTGAAAGCATTTTGTGTAGATTTAATAGCTAAGCATTTATTATGGGATATTGATTAGTAATAGCAGAAATCATACATTTATTTTCCTGTTGTGAGAATCTGAAATAACCACCAGGACTCCATGGCTTGAACTGCATAAAAGACTTGACAACTTTCAAGAGATTCATGTACTAAAACACTCTTGTTGTGATTTTTTTCAATTATCTAAATAATGTTAAAAAAAACTTAGCATCCTGTTTTGTTTGCCCTTGAATTATTCAGACAATTATGATCATTTATAATTGTCTTTGAGGCCTTATTTATTCTTATTTTACAATTACATACATATAAATTTACTCAGTGGGATACAAGAACTAATCTTTTGCCCTTTGCCTAATGAACAGGGTTGGAAAGAGCAGTCATGTTGAACATGTCCAATAGTCAAAATCAGATGCCTCTCAAGCTCATCACCAATATTCAGAAATAATTGTTTTCTGTTTCACATCCTTCCTGAAGCTCATTAGGCTAGGTCAGCAAGGCCATGGGTTTCATTCCCAACACTACCAACCATGGCAATCTATGCCCACCTACATATGGTTATGCTCACAAATTGTTTACTGTAACTTAAATAAATAACAAGGAATTGTATGAAACTGGGATTTCAAAGTGAAAACATTTCCACCTAATACTTACACAGAAATAAAATGCTCCCTAAATATCTATGACTGATTTGTTGTTATTGGGGGTGGTGCTGAATGTATTGAAATATGGAACTTTGATTCCAAGCCTATCACAAACCTAAATATTATCCATTCTAGATGCACCATTTATCTTATGAACAGTTCGTTGGTCATCACAGTTGAAAATTTACATCAACGTTTACATTTAACATCTCAAAACCAGCAATCTTATTTTAAATATTCTGATTATGCAAAAATTGTTTCATATCACCCTGCTAGTATTTATAAAATTGAGTATCCTAAGTAAAAAATTACATGATATATTAGAGGAACATTCAATATATTTAAAATAAATAAGTAATTTCAGCTCATCCTGAGAAACTTTACCCATGGTACAAGGGGAAAAATAATTGTACAACTCTATTTAGCTAGGGTAACCAAAGAGACCTGAGAAACACAGTCAATATGGAATTATTAAATATTTGGTGAGACCCTAGGGTATTATATTTTCACAAGAATCTAATAGAGCTTCTAAAAAAATAGTGAATTGAAAAGTTATCATTGAGAGTTTGATTCTGGGACTGAGACTTGAAGAAAGGAAATCCAATTTAGCAGGGCATCCCTAAATGGCCAGGAAAAACCCTTCTTCCCCACATCCAGGTTAGACAGAATCAATGTTGTGTCATGTTATAGCACTAGACAGTTATTAGTGGATGGATACAGCCACAGCTTAGGAAATATTAGTCCCCGCTTACACTGCACTTAATGGCAATCTCTGATTATAGATTTCCAAGGTACATGTGTATTTTCTTTGAGCTAGCTACTCTACTCAGAAGCCCTCAAATAAGTCTGTCAATTCTGGGCATACATTACTTTCCTTGCTCTAGAATCCTTCACTCTAAACTTCTCAGATAATGGTACCATGCCTTCCATTAATATCAAACTCAGTGAAGCCAAAACTTCTACTTTAGGCTATAATCTTGTAGCTAAGAGATTGACCTCTCCATCATGTGGAAGTTGAAGAGCTTAAGAGATGTCCCTCAAGCCTACAGAGTAAGTGGGATGATGGTTAATTTTATGAGTCAATTTGGCTGGACGATGAGGGGCCCAGATATCTTGTATGACTGTGGGAGTGTTTCTGGTTTACACTAACATTTCTACTGGTAGACTGAGTAAAGCAGATTGTCCTCATTGTGGGTGCACCTTATCAAGTACATTGGAAATCTGAATAAAACAAAAAGGTGGAGTAAGGGAGAATTCTCTCTCTCTCTCTTCAAGCCAGGACATCAATCTTCTCCTGCCTTCTCCTTGGACTTGGACTGGAGCTTACACCATCATCTTCCCTGGTTCTCAGTCCTTCAGACTCAGACTAAAACTGTACCTTTGGCTCTCCTGAATCTCCAGCTTCCTGACTTCAGATCATGGGACAAGAGCTCTTGATTCTGTCTATCTGGAGAAATCAGACTAACATACTAGGGGAGAGGCAGGAGGAGAGAGACACTCTGGCACACACTGTTTTGGCACAAATGGCTGTTCTTTAGAAAAATAAAAATGAGAAAATCCAACAAGTTGGTTAACCACAAAGGTATTTATAACCTTTCTCCCTTACATCCTTCTACAGAGCATGGAATATTAAAACACCCATCTGCTTATAACTGAGATTGGCCTGGGCTCTACCCCTACACAAGAAGATGTAATTAGAGTTTTCAGTAGACAGGTTTGGCTAGCTATTGATAGACTATGCATCTTTGGTCCTTTCCCCTTTTCAGCTTTCTTTATACTTGAAAAGACAGTACTATGTGCTTCCTTATCCTAAGCATGAGAACTATCCCCTTAGGACAGGGGAGCAGAAAGGTCAAAAGTACATAGGGGCTGGGTGACATTATAGAGCCACAACAAAGCATTGCACTTACAGGTCTTGCTGGAAGAAATATATAAATTCCTGAGTTATGCCAGCTACTATTAATTAGATTTTCTGTCACTCACAATCAAAAACATTTCTAACTGATACAACTCCTTATAAATGCAGTCATTTTTGTAATTTAATACCTAGTACATCTAATTTTACTTTGATAACAATTGTTAAAATTATGTTACCAAAAATAAAATAAAATATGATTTAGCATACTTAACCTTCAGCAAGGGCATCTAAACCATGTAATAATTTCACAGAAAAATCAATTTCTGCAATAATCAAATCTATTCAGCAGCCCTAATACAGTTAAGAAACTCAAAGAATAGATATTGATAGACCAATTGTTGCTTATTGATGTGAAAGTACAAAACAGCTGAACAACACAGTAAAAGCATACAGTTTAATGGTATAAAGAACGGTTTGTTGATTTATTCAGAGAACACAAGAAGAGTCAGGTATCAATGCAAGAAGACTACCAAATAATGTAATTGTAAATATAGGCCCATTTCACAGAATACAAAAATTATTTGTCAATAAGAGGATCCTACAATCAAAGATATTGTGGTAGCTAGACAAAATATTCATGAAGATCAAACCCCAAGCTGTGTCAAAGTGGTCTTTTTAAAAAGCTGGAATTAAAGTAGAATTTTGAGGAAGTATCTAGGGATATGGATATTACTACTTTGTTTCTATCTAAGAGGCAAAAACCTATTCTTGAGTTTAGTGTCCTTTGTATTTGATATCATTTATTTATATGTAATAATAGTTGGTTCTAAAATGCTGCAAGGTACTTCCTCCACACTTTGGTTTAGGAAATGCATACTAAATTTTTCCAAACCATTTTTGCTCAAGTAGTCTTTTTGTACAAGGCTAATACAAAGGAAAAATATCATCCTCTCCTCAAGGGTTCTTCCATTTCTGATTGATGAGAATCAACTAAATAATATTTTCTTCCATATACACAAGAATGTTAGCGTTTTTACTTAGCCAGATGGAGGACTGTTCCTTATTTGCCTCCATTGCCAATCTTAAAAGATCTGGTTTGTCTAAGTTCACTCTAATAAGTCCTAGACACAAAAAAGTTAGTTAAAACAAAAATATTTGTTTCCATAATAAGTATCCATATTCTGGGATTTATTAGTACAATTCTCTCTATTATGTGTGTGGGAGGAGGGGAGGGAGACTGGGGGCATAAGCATGACAGCTACGAAAACAAACAGCAAATTCCTGAACCGGTATCCTCATGAATTCATTTTTTAAGATTTACAGGTTTGTGTGGGCAGAATCAATTTTCTGTCTAAAGAAGACACCTTAGAAATGACTTAGCTTTAGCCCATTATTTACATATGAAGGAACTGAAGCTGGGAGAAGTAAGGTGATTTTCTCAAGGTTTCCTCCCTGCAGAAGCTAGAACTTGAACATGAGCCTCCTGATGTTTGGACTGGTGCTTTTGTGATAACATGGCTAACTTGGCTTGGCTTTGTGGTAGCCCAGAAACAAACTGCACTTTCATCTTGTTAACACTAGAGTAGCTATACTGAGAATAGTTGCTTGCTCCTTTTCCTTGATCTTAATTTCCCTTTGTGTTTTTGTTTGGTTAGGTATGTTAAATCAGTCTTTTTATTTAAGTTTCTTCAAATTGTTTAAAAAAAGGAGCATAATACACGTATTTTAAAAATAAAATACTTGTAAACTCCCACATATGCATTTGCAATTTAAAATTTTATAGCAAGGATACCTTATCTTTACATAAGGTCACCTAGGATTAATTTAGTGTAGCAAATCCTAGTTTGATCTTCTTAATCAGTAAGTAGTCATTATTTATCAGATATCTATAAACTAAGATATGCTTATTTTTTAAAGTTTGCGCTTTACACTTACATAGTATTTCCATCTTAAATACATTTATTACTTTTCTAAATTAAAGAAAATATTGCAGATTTTAAAATTTACAAGTCTACATCTAATAAGACAGGTTAGCTAAAAGTATCTATGCCTTTTCAGATCCTAAAAAGATGTAGCTATCACTGGTAATTGCCAGAGAGAGAGACAGAGACAGAAAAAAAGAGAGAGACAGAAACAGAACCACATATTTTTTAATTAGCCATATTTGCCAGTATAGTCTAAGTATACCTAACACAAAAATCAAAATCTAAAGTGCTCCTAAATATGAGTATCAACATGTTGCCACAAGTGGAAAATTCCATACCTGACCTCATGTAGTGTGTTGCAGTCAAAATGCATCAAAATTGTTTCATGCACAAAATTATTAAAATATTATAGAAAATTACCTTGAGGCTATGTGTATGAGGTGTATATGAAAAAGAAATACCTTTTGTGTTTAGACTTGGGTCCTATTCCCAAGATATCACATTATGTATGTACACATATTCCAAAATGCAAAACAAAAAAAATCCAAAATCCTGAATACTTCTGGTCCCAAGCATTTTGATAAGGAATAGTCAACCTATAATATAAATAATGCCTTAAGTGTTTAGGACATGAGTGGAAATTTGGGGAAAAAAGGACATAAGGACACAATGACAAAGGATCAGCTGCCTGAAATGATGAACTTTTTGTATCATATATCAGCCAAGTAATAACAAAACAGACTAATATTTGAACCTGGGTGTTGAAACAGCACTTGGGAACAGCCTTAACACTGAGCACTAGTGCTGTCATAGGAAACAGAGCAATCACAACTAGAGGCAATCTCTTGACATCCATTTAACCTCATGCTTTTGGCAAAGGAGGACTTGACAAATTTAGAAAGAAGCAATAAAATCCACTGAAGCAGCTAAATTATCTGCTAAGAGACACTGGAAACTACCTAAAATGAGGTTATAAAATGGAAATGCATTCCAAATCACCTTGCAGCAGTTTGAAATAAACATTTTCTGCAAAGTTCCCTTGCATTATCTATCCTTACATTTTCAGCATGCCATTCTTCAGATCCTAAGGCTAGTGTTTGGCTTTCCTAGTCTACGTGCTCTTTTAAATTTTTTTTTTTTTTTTTGCCTCTACGTATAAATTTATTTCTTTCTCAAAAAGGTCGTTTTTGTGCTTTAGAATCTTGCCTTTCAGAATATAAGATATTAAAATGAATTTTTATGGTGAATCATATTGAGTCAAATTTTGGTTGTTCTCTAATGAAGAATTTAAAGTGGTGCTTTGATATTATGATGATTCATATCTAGTTGTCTAATAAATGGAGACAAATAGACTGATATATTAGCGTCTGCTGTAAAAATAAACTCCGAAATAAACTCAGTGATATAATATAATAGTATTTATTTCTCGCTGCCCTAGATCATTCCACATGTTCATTCAGAAACTCAGGTTCCCATCTTGTTCCTCTGTCTTTTTGAAGGATCTTGAAATATTCTGTTAAATTAATAGATGGAGAAAGAGACTACTGGAAACACATACATCTATACTCACTTCTTAGCGATTTCTGAAGGGTCTAAAAGTAGCATACATCACTTCCCCTCACATTCCATTGGCAGGAACTAATCCCATGTCTCCACTTAGACGTAAGGGGTCTGGGTGGGAGCTGAAAATATACAGTTTTGGGCTGGCTAGCCACTTCCTAGGGCAAAAGTACTTAATGGAAAGGGACCACAAATATCAAATAGCTAATAATTACTCCATACATAATAATTTTATAAGAAAATATTTATTTTAACTTTATTAAATATCTGTTTCATGGCCTTCCCTAAATTCATATCTGGCTCAACTATGGTTTCCCCAATAATCCAAAGAATTTAAACCTACACGAGTATTAATGACAACAGCTTTCCTAAGGCCAAGATAGCCTCCTCACAGATCACAGTACTTTTCCTTTTACATGCTCTCTGTGCTCTGCGTTATCTTTATTTGGACAGCTTAAACTTGTCTTTTGTGAATTCCACTTTTCCTTAAATCTGACCTTCTGTTTCTAGCATTCTTGAACCTCTCTAGTTTACATCAATCCATCATTTCTCTCTTTAATGTTATTTTACACCTAACCTTTATCTTCTTTCACTACAGATTTGTTTCCATGATCATATTACTAATTTACGGTCAGTGAAAATTATTACTTATATCTCCTATTAGCCTTTCAATTTTCTGGCTGTGTGGATGATACATTAGTTTACTAAGTCAATGCATTCATGAGTGAATTGAATGAATGAATTTAATAGACCAATATGAAGACATAAAGACAGTTCTAACAGCTTAACAGTTAAAAAAGTCTATAAAACTATTTCTGAACAGCATGTTGATTTTAATAAGGAGAAATATACACACATATACATATACACTTATAATAATTTCCTGCCAAGCCAAGTGAACTTAGACAGTACAGACCTGATATTTAATTTTAATTACTTTGAGTGCTTCCTGGATTTATTAATATGTGTGTGTGATGTAGTTTATTTGTCCCCTCCAAATCTCATGTTAACATATGATCCCCAGTGTTGGAAGTGGGGCCTGATGGGAGGTGTTTGGGTCATGGGGGCAGATCACTCATGAATGAGTTAGTGTCCTCCTTCCAGTAATTATTCCAAGTGAGATCTGGTTATTTAAGAGACTCAGACACTCTCTCTCTCTCTCTCTCTCTCTCTCTCACTCTCACTCCCTCTATTACCAAATGACACACGTGCTACTCCTTTGCCTTCCACCATGAGTGAAAGCTTCCTGAGGACTCACTGGAAGCTAAGCAGATGCTGGTGCCATGCTTGTACAGCCTGCAGAACAATGTACCAAATAAAACTCCTTTCTTTATAAATTACACAATCTCAGTTATTCCTTTATAACAGCACAAAACAGACTAATACAACACATGTGCGTGTAGGCACATTTAAACTAAAAGTATATGTACAAGTAGGAAAATACATGCTGCTATTTAAGAGAACACTTTGAGGTTTGGGACTTAATAGAAAGACATTTTCATGATCAGCTCTAAGTCATGAATGATATAATAAATTTACATTGCTAGAAATAATGTTATCAGCTGCCTTATAGAAATACTGAATTCTAATTGAATATTATATAATATTAAATCCATATTGGTTATATTTTATTATAAAATGTATTCACTCAATTTTCTCTTTCCTGAAGAATTTTTCTACTACTTTACTGAATACTTACTGTATAATAGGGACTTTATACATTTTATACATCTCTGCTCCAAATTTACAATATGTCTCTGTAGAAGAAAGTTGAAAGCCAGAAATATTTGAAAAGTTTATTAAATTTTACAACTGCTAAGTGTAGGGAAACAATTCTCCACATTTCCTTTAGATTTCTATAATCAATGAAAAACTGCTTTGTGCTCAGCCCCTAACCAAGAAAAGGGAGATCCAGTACCTTACTGGACCATTGGGTTTTGGAAACACAACATACCTAACTGGGGAACTCTACTTGAGCCTTTATGTCAGTCATCTTGAAAACCAGCATTTTTAGGAAGTCTGAGTTGAAAGCTGTCTAGCAAGCTGTGGCATTCTTTCTATCTTCAAGGCCCCACAGCCCTAATGAGCCCTTTAAGCTCTATGTATTTGTGATTATGCTAATTATAGTCTCTGACAAAGGAAGATGCCTCTTTGGGTATTTGTCACCACTCAGAAGCAGCTATCAAGTAAAACACTTCAGAGAGACAGCTATTAGCTTGCTATTGGGTCCTGACCCATATGACCCTTGGGGTTCTTTATTTCAGTGTTCCCATTTTAAAGTGAGGCAACTGAAACTCACCCACTAACAATGTAGGAAAGGCCCAAAAATCCGTGTTTGTTACAAGGAAATAGCATATAAAAGAAAACAGGTGATTAGGTACCAGCAACCCTCACTTTTATATGAAATGCAGCAGCTGACTTTTTTTCATTTAAAACTTTTAATTTTTAATTTTTGTGGGTACATAGTTGATATATATATTTATGGAAAATATAGGATGTTTTGTTATAGGCATAAATGTGTAATGTGATTACTCATTATACATCTGTGGAAAATTTTATTCCCCTCTCCATTATCTGAAGTATAGCCACTGTACTCTGAATGGCTGGTCCTGGTTCACTGAAATTTTGGCTATGCTGAGATCCAATGGTTGGCAACTGAGGCTGGGGCCACTCCGTAAGAATGGATCTGGTCACTTTGTTCAGTGGAGAAAACTCAAGATCGTCCTTATAGCTTTGGCCCATACCCCCATTCATAACCCTGTTGAATTTATTTTCTGGCTCTTGGGCTGTTGCCAATGGCCAGTCTATTTTTTTCTCCTATTTGAAAAATTACTGGACAATTAAATGCAACCCCTTTGGGGCTGCAAATTGTGGAAATAAATTGCTGCTTCTAACAAACCATCTAGTTCACTCATGCAGATGCTTACTAGAGGGGCCTATTCTCTGAAGAAACCAACTGGAATCAAGCTGCTGAATGAGTCTACACCAGCCAGATTGCCACCATTGCTACCTGAACCCATCATTGCCCTAGAAATAGCATCACATCTGCCATCATAGTCTGCGCACAATGTAAATGACTTTATGTTTCTGATCAGAGTCTATCACTGTATGCCAGACTTATCACTCCTTTCAAAAGTCAATTCCTTTGGTGGTGAGAAAGACTACATTGAATAGCATGTTGCCTTCATCCACTCCAGGATGATTCTTTACCAGAATATTTTTACTTTTGATTCAATATTTTAAAGTGGCATTTTATGATGACTTGAGGGTTTGCATATTCTGAGCTGTATTTCCAAATCTCTTATTTACTTTATGCATGACTTCAATAAAATCATTATATTTTGCTGGCTTGATTTCTACATGTATATATAAAATTTCTGTAGTGTCCTAAAAAGAAGTGCTGAATACATCAGTATCAGTGATTTAAGAGAAAGAAGGAAGCCATTTATATTCTACCAGAATGATGATAATGCATCCTCTAATAACCTCTAAACAGAGTAGATAAAAACAATAAAGTTAAACTAAAGCTGAACATATGCTTACCCTATGTTCCAATAATTACATTCCCTGCTATATCTAACATAAATGAGTATAGCTATGCATAAGGAGACACATATAAGACTGTCCTTTACAACTTTATTTATATTATAAATTGAAAAACAATATTAAAGACAATTAATAGTATTATGGTGTATCAGTCTGTTCTCACACTGCTAAAAAGACATATCTGAGACTGGGTAATTTATAAAGAAAAGATGATTAATTGGCTCATAGTTCTATGGGCTGTACACATTCTGTTTCAGGGCAGGCCTCAGGAAACTACAATCATGGCAGAAGGTGAAGGGGAAGCAAGTATGTCTTCACATGGCCATGAGAAGAGAGAGCAAAGGGGGAAGTGTTACACACTTTCAAACAACCAGATCTCATGAGACCTCACTCATTATCATGAGAAGAGCAAGGGGGTAATCTGCCCCTATGATCCGATCACCTCCCACCAGCTCCCTCCCTCAACACATGGTGATTACAATTTGATATGAGATTTGAGTGGGGACACAGAGCCAAACCATATCATTCTTCCCCTGACCCCTCCCAGATATAATACCCTCACATTTCAAAACACAATCATGCCTTCCCAACAGTCTCCAAAGTTGCAACTCATTCCAGCATTAACTCAAAAGTCAAAGTCCAAAATATCATCGGAGACAAGGCAAGTCCCTTCTACATATGAGCCTGTAAAATAAAAAACAAGTTAGTTACTTCCAAGATACAATGAGGGTACAGGCATTGTGTAAACGCTCTTACTCCAAATGGGCAATATTGGCCAAAACAAATGGGTTACAGGTGCCATGCAAGTCAGAAATCTAGCAGGCCAGTCAATCTTAAAGCACCAAAATAATCTCCTTTGATTTCATGTCTCACATCCACGCCACACTAATGCAAGAGTTGGGCTCCTAATGCCATGGACATCTCTGCTTTTGTGGCTCTGCAGGGTGTAACCCCCACAGCTGCTTTTATGGGCTGGTGTTGAGTGCCTGCAACTTTTCTAAGTACATGGTGTAAGCTGTTGGTGAATCTACCATTCTGGAGTCTAGAGGACTGTGGCACTCTTCTCACAGCTCCACTGGGCAGTGCCAAAGTGGAGACTCTGTTGGGGGACTCCAGCCCATTTCCCCTCAGCATTGCCCTAGTAGAGGTTCTCCATGAGGGATCTGCCCCTGCAGCAGACTTTTGCCTGGACATCCAGGTGTTTCTACATATCCTCTGAAAGCTAGGCAGAGGCTTGCAAACCCCGACTCTTGCCCTCTGCACACCCACAGTCTTAACACCACGTGGAAGTGGACAAGGCTTTCAGCTTGTACCTTCTGGAGCAGTGGCCTGAGACATTTCTGGGTCCCTTCTATCCAAAGCTGGAGCTGAAACAGCTGGGATGTAGGGTACCGTGTCCCAAGGCTACACAGAGCAGTGGGGCCCTGGGCCCAGCTCACAGAACCATTCTGCCCTCCTAGGCCTGCAGGCTGTGAAGGGAGGCACTACTTGAAGGTCTCTTAAATGCCTTGGAGGCATCTTCCCCATTGTATTGACTATTAACATTCAGCTCCTCCCTACTTACAGAAATTTCTGCAGTCAGCTTGAATTTCTGCCCTGAAAATGGGTTTTTCTTTTCTACCACATGGCCAGGCTGCAAATTTTTCAAATGTTTATGGTCTGCTTCCCTTTTAAATATAAGTTCAAATTTCAGACCATCTCTTTGTTCACACATGTGAGCATATCCTCTTAGAAGCAGCCAGGCCACATCTTGAACAATGATGCTTAGAAATTTCTTATGCTAGATACCCTAAATCATGTCTTTCAAGTTCAAAGTTTCACACGTCTCTAAAACAGGAGCACAATGCCACCAGTCTCTTTGCTAAAGCATAGCAAGAGTGACCTTTACACTGGTTCCCAATAAGTTCCGCCTGTTCATCTGAGATCTCCTTAGCCTTGGACTTCATTGTTCATATCACTATCAGCAATTTGGTTACAACCATTCAATGAGTCTCCAAGAAGTTCCAAACTTTCCCTCATTCTCCTTTCTTCTTCTGAGCCCTCCAAGCTGTTCCAACCTCTGCCCAGTAAACCGTTTCAAAGCTGCTTCTATATTTTCAGGTATCCTTATAGCAATGCCCCCCTTCTCTGGTACCAATTTTTCTGTATTAGTCCATTCTCACACTGCTATAAAGACATACCTGAGACTGGGTAATTTATAAAGAAAAGAGGTTTAATTGGTTCATGATTCTGCAGGCTGTACAGACTTCTGCTTCTGGGCAGGCCTCAGGAAACTTACAATCATGACCAAAGGCAAAGAGGAAGCAAGCACATATTTACATGGCCAGCAGGAGAGAGATTGAAGGAGGAAGTGCTACACACTTTCAAACAAAAAGATCTCATGAGAACTCAGTCACTATCACAAGAAGAGCAAGGGGTAAATCAACCCCCATGATCCAATCACCTCCTCCTACCAGGTCCCCCACCCCAACATTGGGGATTACAATTTGAGACCAGATTTGGGTGGGGACACAGAGCCAAGCCATATCATATAGTTACATAGACATTGTTGTATCCATATAGTACCACAACATACAGAAAAAAAGAAAAAACAAAAAAAGGAATTAACTATTCCTATATGCAACAACATGGGTGAAACTTATACGCTTATATTGAATGAAGAACTCAAACAAAATACATTTGATATGATTTCACATATATATGGAGCTCAAAAAAATCTATTGTGATAGAAATGTGAGTAATGTTTACATTTGTGGGTCAAGGTTAAAGATTGAGAGAAGAAATGAGGAGGTATCTGGGCTACATTTCAAGATGTAGACATTACATCTTGACCCGGGTGGTGGTTACATAGCTGTATTCACTTTGAAAAAAATTCACTGAGCTGTATACTTAGGTCTTTGTAAGTATAGGTACTATGGTTAATTTATGCTATATTAAAATATATATCTTTTGTTATGCTACACGTATCTTATACTATAATAAAAGTTATCCTAAAAATAACCAAGTTAAGATTTATAAACAAGTGATACAATTGTGCCATTATATAAATGCATGTGTGTAACAGAGCCCCTTTGTACTTACGAAAGAAAATGTAAGATTGTTGGCAATTTGAATTATGAAGCACAAACTCCAAATACAGGCTTGATGAACGATCCCAGTGCAAGACATTTGATTAAAAAAAAAGCAAGTGAAAGGATTACTTAAAAGAGGATGAATGTATTATAAAAAAATAAGTTTTTTATATATAGCCTTTTTAGTATTACAGCTTTGGTTCTAAAAGAACCAGTCTTTTATTCAACAAAATAAGAGGATTTAAAAAGTACATTTAGTCAGCTAATTTATAATCCATGCTGTGAGTTCTGAAAATATTTTACAATGATTATTTTCAACACTTAATGAACCACTTTAGGAGCAAGTTAAATTCCAGGCATTCTATTATAGTTCAATCATGTTATTCCCCTGCTTGAAATGTTTCATCCTACTTTATTATATAATTTATAAGAATCAACTTTATTTAATGCAAATATTTAAATTCTCCATAAAATCACTTGAATGTTTCTTTTTCCTGTTTATCACTCACAACTTCCTAATTTGTAGCTGATGTTTTAGCTAATTTCAACATCTCTTTCAACATCTTACCACCCTTAACTTTTCTCTTTCCTCTATATTTTATTTGTAGTTGTTCCCTTAAATAAATAAAAAAAAAACCTCTACACATCTCTGTTCAAATCATACCTATTTTTCAAAACCCAAGTGAAACACTCCTTTTCCATGAAGTCTTCTTTGACTTTTGGGAGATACCTCTCTTTCCCATGAATTCCTATGGCATTTCAAAAATCATGTCCCAGCCTTGTAACTAGCTATTACTTAGAGCTTCTGGGTCATCACTCATGTTTTATTATATGAAGCCTCATTAAGCAGAGGCAAGTCAGGGCCTCTCCTGGGAGCAATGGCTTATTTTAGGGAGACTTCTCACTAAAAAGAGATGATCTGCTTAGCTCCACATATCATGTCCCTATTCATCGAGATTTGATTTCTAAAGGGCAAGGCTACCACAGCATCCCCAGCTTTCTAAATACAAACAGATTCCTCAATATCTTGTTTATTTTTCCCCAATCATTCCCAATTAATTTCATTGACATCAGAAATCTGAAGGGTGACTGGTCCTTTCTGAAGTCTAAGGCTTTTTAATTAGGCTTTGCAGGAAGTACAATGTGTACTTTCTTAATCCTTATAGACTTGATGTACAAATCTGTTTCACAAGATTTTTTTGGCATAGCTTCTTGCAAGCAATTCTCAATTTTTAACACATGTACAGGAAATATATTATCCTTTTCTTTAATATATGTTCCAAGTTTTGATATACATATATTTAAATATCAATAATATCTATGAATTCCTAAAGATATTTTATCATGGTTTCCTCTATCCTCACACCTAATTCAAGTAAGTTATGCTTTAGTCCCATACTGGCCATTATGCTAAATGTGGCCACCTTGATATTTTCCAAAATAAATTACTAATTCTTGTTTTAAAGATGTATCTTTCATACCTGCAGTGAAGCACTATGGAATGGCACATCTTACACTACTCAGGGTCCTTCATCATTTTAATCTATCTGCCATGCTCTCTGTCCCTTTCGAAAACCTCCAGTCCTGCCATATAAACCTTCTCTATCCCAGCCACTATCCCCAAAAAATGCACTGCAGCCTCCTAGAGTGGCATCTTCAATTCTAGTGAGTAGCCCTGCTGAGCTACCTCCCTTTATCATCTCTTCAAGGACTCCAGTGATTAGCATTTTCTGCATCTTCTTACATTTATCCTAATGTCTCTTTAAGAACAGAGACATAGGAGTTAGATTGCCAAGGCTTAAATCTTATAAGCTGAGAAACCTGAACAAAGTATTTAACTTCTATGATTCTCAGTTTCCCCATCTGTGAAATATAGATAATAATAATACCTACTTCAGAGGGTGATTGTAGCGATTAAGATATTTAATGTATGTAAAGTACTCAGAACTGCGACTAGTTAACAGCAGAGGTTACGTAAGGGCCAGTTGTTATTATTATTGGTACTATTATTATTGTATCACTTCTTGAATACTAGCAGTGTATTCTACTAAAGTTCAATTATACCCACCTCCACTACCTTCAAAACAGCTCCCACAGAGACTCACATTACATAGTTAATAAAAACACATGTAACTAATATAGCAAGTGGTTTGGAAGCCTCAGCTTGGAACCCAGATCACTCAAACAACACACCAGAAATCATTGAAATGGATGACTCCAATAAGCTAAAAAGATTGAGAACACTTTAGCCATCAGAATTCATTTTTGGAAAGAAAAATTGATTTTGCTGGGAAAATAAATTAGTAAATGAGTGCTTGTGGTAGAAAATAAGACTTCAAGGACTGGAGGATGTGAGGGCTGTTGGACGTAGAATGTGCTTCATTTGAGCAGAATAAGATTTCTTCTAACCGAACCTGGGGGATAAGAGAGGACAGGGTTGTGGGTGTTGACACAGGGTCAGTGTGCTTGCACTCAGCAGTCTGAGTCTTCCTTTCCACCTACACTACAAACTCTTGTAAAAGCTCAATTCCCTTTCTCCTCACCCTGCCCCACACGCAGCTTTGTGCCAGTGTATTTCCATTCTCCTTTCCCCCAGAAAAGGTGAAAAGCCTGGTCTTCTCATGAAGACCTAACAAGAGTGGATGGATAAAAAAGCACCAAGACAGAGCTAGAGGGAACCAGAAGTGCATAAGCTGCCAGAACTCAGAAAATTATGAAGAAGCTCTGGACTTTGACCAATCAACAAAATTAGCAGATTTAAGTGAAGCAACCTAAATTTCAAAGGGAAGGATACGTAGGTGATATTGGCCTTTAAGGATGTTTATTGAAAAAGAGTGTATGTTCCTTTTCTCAATGAATAATATCTAATCCTGGTACAGTGAATCTCTATGAATTCCCTCCCTATTAACTCTTTTTTTTTTTTAATTGGAGACAGGGTCTCGTTCTGCCACCGAGGCAGCCCATATTTTCTTCTGGGCACTGCTCATGGTGAGTTTTGTGGACATAATGACATCAGTACACTGTGGATATGTTCTCTGACTTCTGAGACACTCAACCTAACCTGGACCTTAAGGGCCTTTCTCCAAAGTTTCTAGAACCAAATTTATGAGGATCTCTGTTCTTGACTAAAATTATTATTATTATTATTATTATTTTTGAGATGGAGTCTCACTCTGTTGCCCAGGCTGGAGTGCAGTGGTGTGGTCTCAACTCACTGCAACCTCTGCCTCCTGAGGTTCAAGCAATTCTCCTGCCTCAGCCTCCTGTGTAGCTGGGATTACAGATGCCTGCCACCACACCCAGCTAATTTTTTTGTATTTTTAGCAGACACGGGGTTTCACCATGTTGGCCAAGCTAGTCTCGAACTCCCGATCTCATGATCCGCTCATGTTGGCCTCCCAAACAGGCGTGAGCCACCACACCTGGCCATTCTTAACTAAAATTATAAACTGCTAAAATCAAGAGCTCTCAGTGGGATGTGTTCTGGTCTATAGAACAAGATGCTTCACACTGACATTGAGCAAAGCCAATGTCTTGAAAGAAACAGAGAAAAGGGGACAGGAAAGTCATGATGGCCTGAAGGTCCTGGCCTACCTCCAGTCATTCCTGGGTTTAGCATTCTCTCTGCTTTTCTCAAATCTTAGTGCTTAACTCTCTTGATTCTAATTTATACAAGTATTTCAATGGTGGGTCAAACTACATCAAACTGTATTTCTACTTCTTGCTTAAAAATATTAAAAACTCATATATTCAGGTAATCTCTGCCAAGTAATTGTTAAACTATTATACAGATACATTTAAAGTATTTCACTCTAAAATTGTAGGTGCTTCTTATTTTCATAATCTCTACAAATGTGTCTTTTGATAAGTGAATATTTCAAAATAAACAATGCATAAATTTACAAAAGAAAAGGATTCTGTTATAAAAGATGCCAATCTCTACTATAATAAAAATGTAAATATTTATTCATTTAATAGTTTCAACAAAAACCAAGGTATTTTATATACTGGCCTCTCCCAATGCATGTTTAATAAAATATACTATTAAAAGATGTTGTATAATAGCATGTATAATAGCATTTGTATAAATATATAGATATGTTTATATATATATATATATATATATATTTTTTTTTTTTTTACTGGAGGTTTTTTCAGTGCCTTTGATATATTAATGGAAACCTGAACCTTCAAAATGAGCCTGTTGATCACAATGTTTTCCCAAACTTACTATAACATTTCTTTTTCTTTCATCAGGTTAGATTATTTTGGGACTAGAGTTGAGACATGCTAATATACATAGTTAAAATATATATTTGTGCAGGAAAATAATAATATAACAAAGTGGAGGAATATACATCAAAGGTGCATACATTAAGAGGCATTTAGAAGCCTGTAAAACTCAAACTTTCTTATGTATCTAATAGCCTAACCTGAAATGATAGTAATAATCATAACCATAACCAATTCCGTATTTCTTGAGTTACTGCTAAGTGTCAGGCACTGAAAAATTTTTTAAATTACTTTATTTGATAATTTAGTCACTAAAACAAAATTGTTAGGTTGGCATGACTGTCCCCATTTTACTGGCGAGGGAACCTATCCTTACAGTCAAAGAGTTGGGATTCTAGTATGGTTTAGCCAAATGAAGAGTTCAAAATGCAAATAACAGTGAAACATCAAGATGTCTTAATTAGAGTTAATTTAGAATTTTTTTTTTTTTGCTTTTCAAAAAGAAAGTATATTTGAAACTATTGTCTTTGGGAATTACTCTAACATCATACAGTTACTGTCCATACAGCTAAGGGTATGGTGTGGCTGTTTTCCCACCCAAATCTCATCTTGAATTATAGTTCCCACAATCCCCACATGTCATGGAAGGGGCACCGTGGGAGGTAACTGAATGACAGGGGTGGTTATGTCCATGCTGTTCTCGTAATAGTGAGTGAGTTCTCACAAGATCTGATGGTTTATAAGGGGTTTCCCCTCTACTTTGATCTGCACTTCTCCTTGCTGTCGCCTTGTGAAGAGGGATATGTTTGCTTCCTTTTCTGCCATGATTTTAAGTTTCCTGAGGCCTCTCCAACCCTGCAGAACTGTGAGTCAATTAAACCTCTTTCCTTTATAAATTACCCAGTCTTCGGTATGTCTTTATTAGCAGTGTGAGAATGGACTAATATAGTAAATTGGTACTGGTAGAGTGGGATGCTGCTATAAAGATACCCAAAAATGTGGAAGTGACTTTGGAACTGGGTAACAGACAGAGGCTGGAACAGTTTGGAGGGCTCAGAAGAAGATAAGAAGACATGGGAAAGTTTGGAACTTCCTAGAAACTTGTTGAATGGCTTTGACCAAAATTCTGATAGTGATATGGACAGTAAAGTCCAGGCTGAGGTGGTCTCAGATGGAGATGAGGAACTTGTTGGCAGCTGGAGCAAAGGTGAATCTTCCTATGCTTTAGCAAAGAGACTGGCAGCGTTTTGTCCCTTCCCTAGTCATCTGTGAAACTTTAAACTTGAGAGAGATGATTTATGGTAACTGGCAGAATAAATTTCTAAGCAGCAAAGAATTCAAGAGGAAGCAGAATATAAAAGTTTGAAAAATTTGCAGCCTGACAATAGAATAGAAAAGAAAAACCCATTTTTCTGGGGAGAAATTCAAGCCTGCTATGAAATTTGCATAACAAGAAGTGAAATGTTAATTACCAAGGCAATGGGAAAAATGTCTCCAGGGTATGTCACAGACCTTCATGGAAGCCCCTCCCATCATAAGCCCAAGGCCTAGGAGGAAAAAATGGTTTTGTGGGCTGGGCTCACCCACCTGTTTGCAGCCTAGGAACTTGGTGCCCTGTATCCCAGCTGCTCCAGCCACTGCTAAAAGTGGCCAGGGTACAGCTCAAGCCTTGGCTTCAGAGGGTGCAAGCCCCAAGCCTTGGTGGCTTCCCATGGTGTTCAGCCTGCAGGTGCACAGAAATCAATAATTGAGGTTTGGGAACCTCCACCTAGATAGCAGAGGATGTATGGAATTCCTGGATGTCCAGGCAGAAGTTTGCTGCAGGAGTGGGCCACTGTGCACCTGGAAAAGCCACAGACACTCAACACCAGCTCATGAAAGCAGACAGGAGGGGGCCTGTACCCTGTAAAGCCACAAGGACAAAGCTGCCCATGGCTGTGGGAGCCTAACTTTTGAATCAGCATGTCCTGGATATAAGACATGGAGTTAAAGGAGATCATTTTGGAACTTTAAAGTTTAAGGACTATCCTATTGGATTTTGAACTTGTATGGGTCCTGTAGCCTCTTTGTTTTGTCCAATTTCTCCCATTTAGTACAGATGTATTCACCCAAGGCCTGTACTTTCATTGTATCTAGGAAGTGACTAACTTGCTTTTGATTTTATAGGCTCATAGGTGGAAGGGACTTGCCTTGTCTCAGATAAGACTCTTTGGACTTGGACTTTTGAGTTAATGCTGGAATGAGTTAAGACTTTAGGGGATTGTTGGAGGGCAGGATTACATTTTGAAATGTGAGGACAAGAGATTTGGGAGGGGTCAGTAGTGGAATGATATGGTTTGGCTGTGTCCCCATTCAAATCTCATAAAATCTCACCTTGAAGTGTAGTTCCCATAATCCCCATGCGTAATGGGAGGGACCAGTGGGAGGTAATTGAATCATGGGAGCCCATTACCTCCATGTACCTCCATGCTGTTCTCATGATAGTGAGTGAGTTCTCACAAGATCTGATGGTTGTATAAGAGCCTTTTTCCCCTTTTGCTCTGTACTTCTCCTTGCTGCTGCCATCTGAAGAAGGATGTGTTTGCATCCCCTTCCACCATGATTACAAGCTTCCTGAGGCCTTCTCATCGCTGTGGAACAGTGAGTCAATTAAACCTCATTCCTTTATAAATTACACAGTCTCAGGTATGTCTTCATTAGTAGTGTGAGAACAGACTAATACAGCTACCTTTACTAAATTCACCTGTAAACAAACTCTCATGTAAATACTATGGATTTCCATTCATGAGGGAAAATGACTGAAGACACCTGCTTTTCTACTGTAAACAATTTTAAAACTGAACCAAATATGTGAACATAAAAAACCTTTTTGTTCAGTTATTGGACAAAAAAAAAACAAACCCAGACTCTGATCCTTGAACTTAAGGAAACAAATGAAGTGAGCAGCACTCTCACCCTGGCCACCTTCTTAGGAACATTTTCCACCCTGGCTTAGGAAGGTGGAACTCAACCAGCGAGCTGCAGTCTTGTTGAGCTGAGGAGGAAGAAAACAGAATGTATTAAGTTTAATTTAGAATTTTTTTATTTGTTTGCTGCATATTTTCCACAGAATATTTTTATGAGAGAAGTGTGTATTAGTCACTGTAAGAGAGTATCTTGAAGGCAGCATCTTTGCAAAAGCAGGATTACTGAAAAGTAAGGAACAAATTAACTCATTAAAAGAAACTAGAATGGAAGCATATGAGTTTAGCGTATGCCATTCTCTGTCCTTTTGGCTCCTTTGTGAACCATGAAAAAAAGTACAGTGCAGGCAATGAGCGAGTCATTGCAGTTACCAGAGATGGAACATTTATTAGGACAGAGTGTGGGAGAAAGTCTTCAGTAAGTTGGTGATTTATTATGTGTTTCTGATTTAGAATTTTATTAGTGTCACATCCAACAACAAAGTTAGCTGAGACACAAAGAAAATGAAAGAATGTGACTGGTGTAACAGAGAGAAGGTGAAGAAAGACATGTATTAGAACAGCACAGAGCTTTGCTTAGAAAAAAAAAACAGGTTCTGGGAGGCCTGGGTTCAAAATGAGGACACACTTACCTATTTGAGAACCTAGTTAGAAGAAAGAAGACATGCCAAAGATAACTTTTTCTGACTTTATGATTTCTTGAGGTTAACTTCACTAATTATAGTAAAAATCAATGGGAGAAAAGTCAGGACTTTGAAGTCACAAATCAGTCATTACAAATCTTTTTTAACTCCCCCACCTCACAGAGGAGTTCCCTGGCTGTACAGCGCTCATAGCAGGACTGTGTCTATAGAAAGTTGTAATAAATACTCTTCGATTCGAATACAACTAAACTGAATGGATGTGAGTTGAATTGATTTCAATCAAATTAAATGAACTCAAACTGCAAGAGAAACAATTTCTAATTTAGATAATTTGAAAAAGAGTCTAGAAAATTACCTAGTCTAATATTCTCTGATGAGAGATGAAGATTACAACACACTTTTAAATGAAATTCAAGAGCATGCACACCTAATTGGTGGCACACATAGGACCAAGTTCTAGTTTTCTAACTTTCTGCCCAAACTTATCTTCACTATGCCACACTATATAAGACCTTTGTGACCTACAAATATAGATAATAATAATAAAAAAAAACGTGAGTAAAGAGGAAAATAATTTTTACATC
The DNA here is from genome assembly GCF_006542625.1 of Nomascus leucogenys. Classification (NCBI taxonomy): domain Eukaryota; kingdom Metazoa; phylum Chordata; class Mammalia; order Primates; family Hylobatidae; genus Nomascus; species Nomascus leucogenys. The sequence goes on from NC_044383.1 coordinate 81,806,988, forward strand.
TATAACTAAGGGTTGCAGAGATATGTTGGATAACGAATAGATCGTGAAGACTAAAAGCCACAATTCTATAATATGGCTTTAATTTTCAAAGAAGAGGTGATTTAGACAGTCTAGTTGGACATGCTTTTATAATCTGAGGAAAATTATGTTGATGCTATGAATAAACATATAGATATATTAAAATAAAATGGATTAGATAATGACCTCATTATAATTTATTGAATTATCATAATTTCTATTACTAGTGTCAAATTTTTACACAATGAACTCTGATGAAATCAGCCATAATAATTTAACTAAATTCATCATCTTCACTATTTAGGTTCAATACTGGCTGCCTTAAAATCAATCAAGATAATGTAAAAACAAAATTGAATGTGAAAATATTAGTTTGTGATAACAATAGGCAATATCCAAAAATTTGAAGTGGCACAGATTAAATGTGCTGAATGGTTTGAGAAGAGATTATGACTTTAAAAGTTAATTTGTCTTTCTACTACTCCAGTTTGATGCCTTAGAAACATTTTATGAAACAGTTTTTAGATTTTGTAACTGAGAAAAGGCCTATTTAAAGTAGTTCTCTGAGAAGATATCAAATTTTATAACATTTCTTGTAACCATTGGGTCGATATTTCTTTATGCAGGTATTACATGTATGGCATATTTGTACAGGAGATTTAATAAAGACAGTATTTGCAAAAAGTAATTACTTGTCAGGCTTCAGTGATTCCTAATCTGTCCACAGTGGGGCAGCACTCTACAGGAAAATTAAAATCATATCCTAAATAAAATTCTACATGTAGTGAAGTGGTAACAGACTGTTCTATATAATGTGATCATCACAGTTTGTGTCAGGTGGGGAAAGGGAGGATTAAACATCTGGATATAACTAACTTATACTAAAATGGTTAACGCAACATAGTGCCCTCATAATTGGACTTTAAAAAATCACAACAGGACCTGAGAAATATTTCTATATTGTAAATGTGTTTTATCTTTTTCCCAACTGAATGTTTTTTCATAAATGTGAAACTTTAAACACTTTGCACCTGATTTAAACAACACCTGTCACTTCTTATCGGCAAACAAATACGGTAATCAATATAAAGAAATTGTGGAAAATCCTAAATCAAAAATACTATCAAATAATGGGGAGAAAAAAAGCTGTTTAAAATTTTTCTTGGGGGTTTAAAACTTTTAAAAATGTATTTGCTTTTTAATGATGTATATTTGTGTAATTGTTCTTTACTTGATAACAAAATTTTGGAAATAAAAGTATCACCCATTATAAATAACATAGACAAATCTTAGCATGTCACTGAATCAAGCGTCTTCAAACATATAAAAGCCCTTTGCTGTACTCTAAGATATAATTAAGGAGCCCTAATCAAATTCAGGAATAATTTCTTTCAGAGGAAAGTCTATTCCCTACAATAATAAATAATATTATTTACTATTTTATTTAAAGATATATAATATTATATATATATATATGGTGAGGGAGAGAAATAGAGTTTACAAACCACTTAGTGCTTACTAAGCACGAGTGTTCTCTATATTGGCTACACCACTTTACTTTCTCACCAGCAGTGTACAAGGTTTCCCTTGTTTCCCTTTTCTCCATATGCTTGCCAGCACTTGTTATCTTAGGTTCCACAAAATTTAAAAACAGAATTACCATATGATCAAGGAATCGCACTTCTAGGTATATACCCAAAGGAATTGAAATCAGTATCCCAAAGAGATACCTGCCCTCCCAATCACTGCACCACTATTTATAATATTCAAAAAGTGGAAGTAGCCTAAATGTTCATGGATGGATGAATGGATACAGAAAACGTGATATATACATACAATTGAATATTATTTGGCATTAAAAAAGGAAGGAAATATTGCCATTTGCCACAACATAGATGAACGTGGAGAATAAAACGCTAGGTGAAATAAACCAGACACCAAAGGACAAATATTACGTGATCCCATTTATATGAGGAATCTACAATAGTCAAATTCATAGAAGCAAATATTAGAATGGTGGTTTCCAGGGGCTGGGGCCAGGGGGAAATGGGAAGGTATTTGCCAAGGGTTAGAAGTTTTAATTTCACAAGGTAAGTCCTAGATATGTACTGTACAGCATAATGTCTATAATAAAAAATACTGTATTATATACCTGAACATTTGCTAAGAGGATATACCTTAAGTGTTCTTTATCATCATCATCATAATTAACAAAGATGACAGAAGAAAACTTCTGGAAGAGATGGATAGGTTTATGGCATAGACTGCAGTGATGGTTTCACAGGTGTATATGTATCTCCAAACTCAACAAGCTGTATACATTAAATATGTACAAGTTTTTATATGTCAATTATAACCTCAACAAATTGGTTTTAAACATTGTCAAGAGCTGTTCAAAACCCCTTATATATGGTATTCGTTTTGAGACTCTTCTGAGTGATTTGCACTCTTCAAATCCACTTCTGGTTTAACATAGTTTAATAGCAGCTGTCTATGCCTTTCTGCCTCTCAATATTCCTCTCTATTTTATCTAGCTACACCTGTAACTCTTATCTATGGCAATCATCTAAGTTGCTAGTTTCAGTCCATCTTAGTCCCAGAACTGATTCTACAACAATGCATGTCCTCCTAGTACCCTTTCCTTCTTCCACAGCTGACCTGCCCCGGTTTCTATACATCTGCCCTTCTGGCCAATCCAACAATCCAACATGGGGTCCATTATATCCATTATGTTTCTGATGTTTCTTTTTGTTTTTTTTTTGTTTGTTTGTTTTTTGGTTTTTTTGACAGAGACTTGCTCTGTCGCCAGGCTGTAGTGCAGTGGTGCGGTCTCAGTCACTGCAACCTCAGTCTCCGGGGTTCAAGCGATTCTCCTGCCTTAGCCTCCCGGGTAGCTGGGATTACAGTCACCTGCCACCATGCCCAATTAATTTTTTTTGTATTTTTAGTAGAGACGAGGTTTCACCATGTTGGCCAGGATGGTCTCTATCTTCTAACCTTGTGATCCGCCTGCTTTGGCCTCCCAAAGTGTCGGGATTACAGGCGTGAGCCACCGCTCCCGGCCTTCTTGTGTTTTTTAATACGTACAACATTCCTTAATGAATGAGCTGCTTTTATGAAGCTGAAACGTATCTAATAACAAAGACAAAAAGGAGAATGGGTAAGAATGTACTGAAAGGGCCGGGAGCCGTGGCTCACGCCTGTAATCCCAGCACTTTGGGAGGCCGAGGCGGGTGGATCACCTGAGGTCTGGAGTTGGAGACCAGCCTGGCAAACACGGTGAAACCCCACCTCTACTAAAAATGCAAAAAATTAGCCGGGCGTGGTGGTGGGCGCCCGTAATCCCAGCTACTCGGGAGGCTGAGGCAGGAGAATTCTTTGAACCTGGGTTGTGGGGAGAGGGGCGGAGGTTGTGGTGAGCCGAGATCGTGCCATTGCACTCCAGCCTGGACAACAAGAGAGAAACTCCGTCTCAAAAAAAAAAAAAAAAAAAAAAAGTACTGAAAAGGGCCGGGTGCTGTGGCTCACGCCTGTAATCCCAGCACTTTGGGAGGCCAAGAGGGGTGGATCACGAGGTCAGGAGTTCAAGACCAGCCTGGCCAACATGGTGAAACCCCGTATCTACTAAAAATACAAAAATTAGCCAGGCATGGTGGCAGGCACCTGTAATCCTGGTTACTCAGGAGGCTGAAGCTGAAGAATGGCTTGAACTCGGGAGGTGGAGATTGCCGTGAGCCAAGATCATGCCATTGCACTCCAGCCTGGGCAACAAGAGCAAAACTCCGTCTCAAAAGAAAAAAAAAAGAATGTACTGAGAACTCTGAATACAAACAAATGACGAAAATGTTATTCAAAAAACATTGGCAAGTGGAGTTTAGCAATATATTAAATACACTGAAGAAAAGTAGCATTTTTATCTAGAAATGCAAACCAGTTTAATATTTAGAAATCTATTAACATAATAAAATATGTTAAAATTCTAAATTGCATCAGCTCAAACATCAAATACATTTCCATTTTAGTCCAGAACAAGACAGCCAAAGCTTTTGCATCATTTAGCGGTGTTTTTTATGTGCTAGTCAAGAAAAGACTTGGAACAAAACATCATTAATATTAACAGATGATTTGACATTTCCTAACAAACCCTGAAGAATCAACCAATAAACTATTAAAAATTTAATAAGCATTTTTCCAGTATTTCAACATAAATTAGAAAAAAATTTAAAATTAGACACTTTAATGATAGCAATAAATATGTCAACTTTTGATGAATTAACCTAACACGAAACTTTGACATTAAAAGGCACTGATAAGTGAAAATTATCATGCCAATAAGTGAAATAAAAATACATGATACATTTATGCAGTAGACATGCCAATTAACATCACCATTAAAATTTTTGAAAACTATTTCTAAATATTTTATTAAACCATAAATTGATAAGAAAGCATAGTACATATTAAAATAAAAATGATAATGAGGATCTTGTGTTACAAACATGCTAAAATTTATCATAGATAAGCTATAATATAACTAATGTTATTCTGGTACTAAAATGTACAAATAGATAATGAAACATCTATGAAAGCCTCAAACTGAGTTAATTATACAGACGTGTTTTACAATATTTTAAAATGCATTTGTATAAAAATAATATAAAAGACTAATGTGATCAAATAGCATTTTTTTTTTTTTTTTATTATACTTTAGGGTTTTAGGGTACATGTGCACAATGTGCAGGTTTGTTACATATGTATCCATGTGCCATGTTGATTTCCTGCACCCATTAACTCGTCATTTAGCATTAGGTGTATCTCCTAATGCTGTCCCTCCCCCTCCCCCCCCCACAACAGTCCCCGGAGTGTGATGTTCCCTTCCTGTGTCCATGATTCTCATTGTTCAATTCCCACCTATGAGTGAGAACATGCGGTGTTTGGTTTTTTGTCCTTGCGATAGTTACTGAGAATGATGTTTCCAGTTTCATCCATGTCCCTACAAAGGACACGAACTCATCATTTTTTATGGCTGCATAGTATTCCATGGTGTATATGTGCCACATTTTCTTAATCCAGTCTATCGTTGTTGGACATTTGGGTTGGTTCCAACTCTTTGCTATTGTGAATAGTGCCGCAATAAACATACGTGTGCATGTGTCTTTATAGCAGCATGATTTATAGTCCTTTGGGTATATACCCAGTAATGGGATGGCTGGGTCAAATGGTATTTCTAGTTCTAGATCCCTGAGGAATCGCCACACTGACTTCCACAATGGTTGAACTAGTTTACAGTCCCACCAACAGTGTAAAAGTGTTCCTATTTCTCCACATCCTCTCCAGCACCTGTTGTTTCCTGATTTTTTAATGATGGCCATTCTAACTGGTGTGAGATGGTATCTCACTGTGGTTTTGATTTGCATTTCTCTGATGGCCAGTGATGATGAGCATTTCTTCATGTGTTTTCTGGCTGCATAAATGTCTTCTTTCGAGAAATGTCTGTTCATGTCCTCTGCCCACTTTTTGATGGGGTTGTTTGTTTTTTTCTTGTAAATTTGTTTGAGTTCATTATAGATTCTGGATATTAGCCCTTTGTCAGATGAGTAGGTTGCAAAAATTTTCTCCCATTCTGTAGGTTGCCTGTTAATTCTGATGATAGTTTCTTTTGCTGTGCAGAAGCTCTTTAGTTTAATGAGATCCCATTTGTCGATTTTGGCTTTTGTTGCCATTGCTTTTGGTGTTTTAGACATGAAGTCCTTGCCCACGCCTATGTCCTGAATGGTATTGCCTAGGTTTTCTTGTAGGATTTTAATGGTTTTAGGTCTAACATATAAGTCTTTAATCCATCTTGAATTAATTTTTGTATAAGGTGTAAGGAAGGGATCCAGTTGCAGCTTTCTACATATGGCTAGCCAGTTTTCCCAGCACCATTTATTAAATAGGGAATCCTTTCCCCATTTCTTGTTTTTGTCAGGTTTGTCAAAGATCAGATAGTTGTAGCTATGCGGCATCATTTCTGAGGGCTCTGTTCTGTTCCATTGATCTATGTCTCTGTTGTGGTACCAGTACCATGCTGTTTTGGTTACTGTAGCCTTGTAGTATAGTTTAAAGTCAGGTAGCGTGATGCCTCCAGCTTTGTTCTTTTGGCTTAGGATTGACTTGGCGATGCGGGCTCTTTTTTGGTTCCATACGAACTTTAAAGTAGTTTTTTCCAATTCTGTGAAGAAAGTCATTGGTAGCTTGATGGGGATGGCATTGAATCTATAAATTACCTTGGGCAGTATGGCCATTTTCACGATATTGATTCTTCCAACCCATGAGCATGGAATGTTCTTCCATTTGTTTGTATCCTCTTTTATTTCATTGAGCAGTGGTTTGTAGTTCTCCTTGAAGAGGTCCTTCACATCCCTTGTAAGTTGGATTCCTAGGTATTTTATTCTCTTTGAAGCAATTGTGAATGGGAGTTCACTCATGATTAGGCTCTCTGTTTGTCTGTTATTGGTGTACAAGAATGCTTGTGATTTTTGTACATTAATTTTGTATCCTGAGACTTCGCTGAAGTTGCTAATCAGCTTAAGGAGATTTTGGGCTGAGACGGTGGGGTTTTCTAGATATACAATCATGTCATCTGCAAACAGGGACAATTTGACTTCCTCTTTTCCTAATTGAATACCTTTTATTTCCTTCTCCTGCCTGATTGCTCTGGCCAGAACTTCCAGCACTATGTTGAACAGGAGCGGTGAGAGAGGGCATCCCTGTCTTGTGCCAGTTTTCAGAGGGAATGCTTCCAGTTTTTGCCCATTCAGTATGATATTGGCTGTGGGTTTGTCGTAGATAGCTCTTATTATTTTGAGATACGTCCCATCAATACCTAATTTATTGAGAGTTTTTAGCATGAAGGGTTGTTGAATTTTGTCAAAGGCCTTTTCTGCATCTATTGAGATAATCATGTGGTTTTTGTCTTTGGTTCTGTTTATATGTTGGATTACATTTATTGATTTGCGTATGTTGAACCAGCCTTGCATCCCAGGGATGAAGCCCACTTGATCATGGTGGATAAGCTTTTTGATGTGCTGCTGGATTCGGTTTGCCAGTATTTTATTGAGGATTTTTGCATCAATGTTCATCAAGGATATTGGTCTGAAATTCTCTTTTTTGGTTATGTCTCTGCCAGGTTTTGGTATCAGGACGATGCTGGCTTCATAAAATGTGTTAGGGAGGATTCCCTCTTTTTCTATCGATTGGAATAGTTTCAGAAGGAATGGTACCAGTTCCTCCTTGTACCTCTGGTAGAATTTGGCTGTGAATCCATCAGGTCCTGGACTCTTTTTGGTTGGTAAGCTATTGATTATTGCCACAATTTCAGAACCTGTTATTGGTCTATTCAGAGATTCAATTTCTTCCTGGTTTAGTCTTGGGAGGGTGTATTTGTCGAGGAATTTATCCATTTCTTCTAGATTTTCTAGTTTATTTGCATAGAGGTGTTTGTAGTATTCTCTGATGGTAGATTGTATTTCTGTGGGATCGGTGGTGATATCCCCTTTTTCGTTTTTTATTGCATCTATTTGATTCTTCTCTCTTTTCTTCTTTATTAGTCTTGCTAGCGGTCCATCAATTTTGTTGATCTTTTCAAAAAACCAGCTCCTGGATTCATTAATTTTTTGAAGGGTTTTTTGTGTCTCTATTTCCTTCAGTTCTGCTCTGATTTTAGTTATTTCTAGCCTTCTGCTAGCTTTTGAATGTGTTTGCTCTTGCTTTTCTAGTTCTTTTAATTGTGATGTTAGGGAGTCAATTTTGGATCTTTCCTGCTTTCTCTTGTGGGCATTTAGTGCTATAAATTTCCCTCTACACACTGCTTTGAATGTGTCCCAGAGATTCTGGTATGTTGTGTCTTTGTTCTCGTTGGTTTCAAAGAACATCTTTATTTCTGCCTTCATTTCATTATGTACCCAATAGTCATTCAGGAGCAGGTTGTTCAGTTTCCATGTAGTAGAGCGGTTTTGAGTGAGTTTCTTAATCCTGAGTTCTAGTTTGATTGCACTGTGGTCTGAGAGACAGTTTGTTATAATTTCTGTTCTTTTACATTTGCTGAGGAGAGCTTTACTTCCAACTATGTGGTCAATTTTGGAATAGGTGTGGTGTGGTGCTGAAAAAAATGTATATTCTGTTGACTTGGGGTGGAGAGTTCTGTAGATGTCTATTAGGTCCACTTTTTGTAGAGCTGAGTTCAATTCCTGGATATCCTTGTTAACTTTCTGTCTCGTTGATCTGTCTAATGCTGACAGTGGGGTGTTAAAATCTCCCATTATTATTGTGTGGGAGTTTAAGTCCCTTAGTAGGTCACTCAGGACTTGCTTTATGAATCTGGGTGCTCCTGTGTTGGGTGCATATATATTTAGGATAGTTAGCTCTTCTTGATGAATTGATCCCTTTACCATTATGTAATGGCCTTCTTTGTCTCTTTTGATCTTTGTTGGTTTAAAGTCTATTTTATCAGAGACTAGGATTGCAACCCCTGCCTTTTTTTGTTTTCCAGTTGCTTGATAGATCTTCCTCCATCCCTTTATTTTGAGTCTATGTGTGTCTCTGCATGTGAGATGGGTTTCCTGAATACAGCACACTGATGGGTCCTGACTCCTTATCCAGTTTGCCAGTCTGTGTCTTTTGAATGGAGCATTTAGCCCATTTACATTTAACGTTAATATTGTTATGTGTGAATCTGATCCTGTCATTATGATGTTAGTTGGTTATTTTGCTCGTTAGTTGCTATAGTTTCTTCCTAGTCTCGATGGTCTTTACAATTTGGCATGTTTTTGCAGTGGCTGGTACCGGTTGTTCCTTTCCATGTTTAGTGCTTCCTTCAGGAGCTCTTTTAGGGCAGGCCTGGTGGTGACAAAATCACTCAGCGTTTGCTTGTCTGTAAAGTGTTTTATTTCTCCTTCACTTATGAAGCTTAGTTTGGCGGGATAGGAGATTCTGGGTTGAAAATTCTTTTCTTTAAGAATGTTGAATATCGGCCCCCACTCTCTTCTGGCTTGTAGAGTTTCTGCTGAGAGATCAGCTGTTAGTCTGATGGGCTTCCCTTTGTGGGTAACCCGACCTTTCTCTCTGGCTGCCCTTAACATTTTTTCTTTCATTTCAACTTTGGTGAATCTGACAATAATGTGTCTTGGAGTTGCCCTTCTCGAGGAGTATCTTTGTGGCGTTCTCTGTATTTCCTGAATCTGAATGCTGGCCTGCCTTGCTAGATTGGGGAAGTTCTCCTGGATAATATCTTGCAGAGTGTTTTCCAACTTGGTTCCATTCTCCCCATCATTTTCAGGTACACCAATCAGACGTAGGTTTGGTCTTTTCACATAGTCCCAAATTTCTTGGAGGCTTTGTTCATTTCTTTTTATCCTTTTTTCTCTAAACTTCCCTTCTCTTTTCATTTCATTCATTTCATCTTCCATCAGCGATACCCTTTCTTCCAGTTGATCGCATCTGCTACTGAGGCTTCTGCAATCTTCGCGTAGTTCTCGAAACTTGGCTTTCAGCTCCATCGGCTCCTTGAAGCCCTTCTCTCCATTGGTTATTCTAGTTATCCATTCTTCTAATTTTTTTTCAAAGTTTTTAACTTCTTTGCTGTTGTTTTGAATTTCCTCTCGTAGCTCAGAGTAGTTTGATCGTCTGAAGCCTTCTTCTCTCAACTCATCAAAGTCATCCTCCATCCAGCTTTGTTCTGTTGCTGGTGAGGAACTGCGTTCCTTTGGAGGAGGAGAGGTGCTCTGTTTTTTAGAGTTTCCAGTTTTTTTGGTCTGTTTTTTCCCCCATCTTTGTGGTTTTATCTACTTTTTGTCTTTGATGATGGTGATGTACAGATGGGTTTTTGGTGTGGATGTCCTTTCTGTTTGTTAGTTTTCCTTCTACCAGACAGGACCCTCAGCTGCAGGTCTGTTGGAGTTTACTAGAGGTGCACTCCAGACCCTGTTTGGCTGGGTGTCAGCAGCGGTGGCTGCAGAACAGCAGATTTTCGTGAGACCACAAATTCAGCTGTCTGATAGTTCCTCTGAAAGTTTTGTCTCAGAGAAGTACCGTGTTGAATGAGGTGTCAGTCTGTCCCTACTGGGGGGGTGCCTCCCAGTTAGGCTGCTCAGGGGTGAGGGACCCACTTTAGGAGGCAGTCTGACTGTTCTCAGATCTCCAGCTGCGTGCTGGGAGAACCACTACTCTCTTCAAAGCTGTCAGTCAGACAGGGACATTTAAGTCTGTGGAAGTTCTTGCAGAGTTTTTGTTTGTCTGTGCCCTGCCCCCAGAGGTGGAGCCTACAGAGGCAGGGAGGCCTCCTTGAGCTGTGGTGGGCTCCACCCAGTTCGAGCTTCCTGGCTGCTTTGTTTACCTAAGCAAGCCTGGGCAATGGCGGGCGCCCCTCCCCCAGCCTCGCTGCCGCCTCGCAGCTTGATCTCAGACTGCTGTGCTAGCAATTAGCGAGACTCCGTGGGCATAGGACCCTCGAGAGGTCGACAATCTCCTAGTGTGCATTTTCCAGGCCCGTTGGAAAGCGCAGTTAGGTGGGACTGACCATATTCCAGTGCCGTCTGCTTCCTTTCTTTGACTAGGAAGGGAACTCCCTGACCCTGCGCTTCCCGAGTGATCAATGCCTCCCCTGCTTCGCTCGCACAGTGCGCTTCACTGACTGTCCTCACCACTGTTAGCACCCTAGTGAGATGAAACCAGTACCTCAAGCAGAAATGCAGAATCACCCGTCTTCTGTGTCGCTGGGGCTGGGAGCTGGAGACGGAGCTGTTCCTATTCGCATCTTGCTCCACCTCAAATAGCATTTTTAAAGATGCTCATTACAGCACTGTTTATCACAAGAAATATTAGAAAGCCTAAAGGTTCAACATAATATCAAGTATATTTTATTTTCCATACATAAAATACTAAGTAATCATTGAATGAAATGGAAAGTATTACAATATATAATTAAGAAAATATAAATGTATAAAATATTTAGTATTGTCCCAATTTTATTTTCTGCCTATTAATATTTTATTGTATATTTTATCAACACAGATTACAAAGTATACATGATCAACCTTGTAGGGAACGTTTTTACAATGTCTTAATTTTTTCTTTGCATTATCACTTGCAGATGTCTTCATAACAATCTATTATTTAATATGCTATAACGTACCTTTAAAAAATGGTTTAAGTTGTTGTTTTTCCTTTTCCTTTTGTTATTTTATCAGGTTCAGGAGATGGATGACTTTAACTTACATACTTATTGTTTGTGCATTCTTGACTAACTCACCTAAGATCTCAGCCTAAATAGTCTTCCCTGTTAATGGAAATTAAAAAGAAAGGGGCAATGAGGTTTTTATAAGGCTGAAATGAGGTGATGCACATAAAAGTTTTAGCATAATACTTGGCACATAGTAAGCATTGAACGAATAGTAGCCAATTTTATTCAAAATATTAGCATAAACATAGTTGTAGGAAATTTTTGTGCAAATTTATGAAGTTTTTGCTCAGAAGAAGTCTTAGAGGTAAAATAGCTGAGTCAAAGGTATATTCATAAAATTTTCGATGCTATTACTAAGCTGTCAATAGGGAATATTAGCAATGCAGTAAAGATCCTTTTGCCTGAGGCACATGAAATGGCTTTCACTCCCTTTCTTTACCAGCTTTGGATATGTTAGAGATTTATTTTTATTTTTTAAATTTGTATTTACTATGCATACATAATAGTTGTAAATATTTATGGGGTACATCTGATACTTTGACACAGCAAAAAATGTGTAATGATCAAATCAGGTTAATTGGGATATTCATCACTTCAACACAATGTTCCTTTGTGTCAGGAACATTCCAGTGCCATCCTTTTAGTTATTTTTAAGTGTACAACAAATTATTGTTATCTGTTGTTGTTCTATTGTACTACAGAACACTCAATCTTATTTCTTCTTTCCAACTGTATGTATGTATGCATTAATCATCCCCTCTTTGTCTTTCCCCCAAGATACCTTTCCTAGCCTCTGGCCTCTGGCATTCTACATCATTCTATTCTTTATCTCCAGGAGTTCAATATATATTTTTTTAGCTCACACATATTAGTGAGAATGTCTTTCAGTGCCTGGCTTATTTCACTTAACATAATATCCTCCAATTCATCAACGTTGTTGGAAATAACAGGATTTTATTAAAATGAAACAATACCAACATTCTGGAAATATGTACATTAAATATTGACAAGACTCATCTCTACATATGTTTTTGTGTTTTTTCATTTTTTTGCAGTAAGCTTATATTACTTACATAATCAAAAAATATTATTTATAAACATTAAATACTGAAACAAGTTTTTTTGCAGATGTTATTACTGTATTGTGTACCTAGAAAAGAGAGTTAACAGAAATACTATTATAACTAAGAAGATAATTAAGTGACCACATACAAGATGAACATATAGAAATCAACAGTTCTATATACCAGTAATCTGTGATTAAAAACTTTTAAAGAAGTTTATATACAGGTGAAAATAATCATTTTAATGAAATATATATTTCCTAGATTCTTAATCTGGAGCCATTACATCATTCCTTCAAAGGCTGTGTTTTAGTAATATATTTTGTTATTATTACTTTTCATTGCAATTATATGTTTAATGTATTAAAATATTATTCTGAGACGGAATTTATAGGATTTACCTGTGCAAAGATATTAGATAATGGTACAAAGAAAAGGTTTAAAAACCCTGAATATTCTAGAGAATTATATCCTGTTTTATTTTATTTGAACTTTATATATAAGTGTAATTAAATATACAGTATAACATTTAATTTTGAATATCTAGAAATGTTGCATCACTTAATTTATAAATTTATGAAACTAATTTCAGAAAATATATGTTAGAATAAATTGGAAGCTTCTTTAAAGACATTTGTCTTCTTACTTCAAGAATAAAGTGATCTGGCTTAAAATTTTTAGCATGAAGAAAATAATTCAAATGTTGATAATATTTGGTGGAGATTTTTTTAAAAAATATATTAGTTTGTTTGCCTTTTTATAGAAATTTGACAGGGCGACAGGACAATTTCTTAAGGCAACAGTGATATTTTTATATTTGTGTGACTAAGAAATTATTTACATGTTTTGAATGCTATTAACTTAAGTATCCATGTGATCTCCACTTGAAACTCTAAAATTGATTCTACTTCTCAGTTTTGAGTACCCTCCTAAATTTATTCATAAACAATGTTCCTTTTTATTGTCCAACTAGTATAGATTTTTTTAGGAAAATCCTTTCCTTGGTTTGATGACTCTCCAATTCTTCAGCCAGTTGTTTCTTGTATATAAATCACTTTCAATCAATACCAAAAAGATCTCTCAAAACCATAAATTTACATGGAAATTAAATTACCTACTCCTAAACAAATTTTGGATAAAGACTGATATTAAGGCAGAAATCAAAATATTTTTTGAAATGAATGTAAACAAATATACAACATAACAATCTCTGGGATATAGCTAAAGCAGTGTCAAGAGGAAAGTTTATAACACTAAATGCCTACATGAAGAAGTTAGTAAGATCTCAAATTAACAACCTAACATCACACCTAGGGGAACGAGAAAAACAAGAGTAAACCAACCACAAAGGTAGCAAAAGAAAATAAATAACCAAAATCGGAGCTGAACTGAACAACTGAGACATGAAAACCCATATAAAATACCAACAAGACTAAACATTTGTTCTTCAAAAGTATAAATAAGATTGATAGACCACTAGCCAGATTAATACAGAAAAAAAGAGAAGATCCAAATAAACACAATCAGAAATGACAGCAGGGACATTACCATGGATCCCACAGAAATACAATAAACCCTTTTATAAACTATAAACATGAAAGTAATGGATAAATTCCTGGAAACATATAGCCTCCCAAGATTGAACCAGAGAGAAACCAAAATCTTGAACTTACTGATAATGAGTTCTGAAATTGAATCAGTAATTTAAAAAACAAACCTACCATCCAGAAAAAGCCCTGAATCAGATGGATTCACAACTTAATTCTACCAGATGCACAAAGGTGAGCTGGTAGCAATCCTACTGAAATTATTCAAAAAAATGGAGATGGAGGTACTCCTCCCTAACTCATTCTATCAGGTCAGCATCATTCTGATACCAAAACCTGGCAGATACAGTGAAAAAGAAAGTTTCAGGCCAGTAGTCCTGATGAACATAGACATAAAAATCCTCAGCAAAATACTAGCAAACCAAATCCAGCAGCACATCAAAAAAATAATCCACCATGATAAAGCAGGCTGTATTCCTGGGATGCAAGGTTGGTTTAACATATGCAAATTAGGAAATGTGATTCATCACATAAACAGAATTAAAAACAAAAACTGTGTGATTATCTCAATAAATGCAGAAAAGGCTTTGATAAAATTCAACACCCCTTCATGTTAGAAACCTCGACAAATTAGGCATCAAAGAAGCATACCTCAAAAGCCAACACTGAAAAGTAAAACTAAAATTAAAAACAAGGAAACAAATTTAAAAACCCAAATAATCTGTTTTGCAGGAACTAAAACTAGATCCCAAGTGCCAGTAAGCAAGAATGTTACTTGCTCCTGAGGTTACTCTCACATTGTCTTTATTAAAAAAAAAAAAAAAATCCAAAAAACCTCACAAAAATAAAGCAAACAAAAGCCAAAAAACTATTCTAAAGTGTATCAGGTATATTACATTAGATAACAAACAATTTTGAAATGTTCATAATATTGAAAACCAAATGTTTGCTTTTCACTCACTCTACTTGTCTGAATAGAGTGGCCAGGGGCTGTCTTCTTCATTATCACTCAGGCATCAAGGCCGATGTAGCATCCATGTTGATGCATTCTTCCACAGTTACTGAGGAAGGTCAAAGTACAACTGGCATTCAGGAGGAGTGCTCCAGCTTGGAGGTGACACACACCACTTCTGCCCAAAACTCATTGACCAGAATTAGAAGTCTGGTCCCATTAAACCACAAAACAGCAGGAATTTGGTGCTTCATGGTGCCCAGAAGGAGATGAGAATCAGGTATCAATGAGCAGCTCTATGTTGACCATGTAAATATTTTTCTTCTTTTCTCTCCTCTACTGCCATCTCACACTTTCTGAGCAAGAACTTGCCTCTTCTTTTTTCACAAGGAAAAACTAAAACTACAAAGTATGAATTCTCTCAGATACCTGACTCCAGAGTAACTAAATTACTGTAACTACACTCATCTTTAGCCGCTTTATTCTGGTCTCAAAGGGATGTCCCATCTCCTGGGAAAAGATATTCCTCTACATGCTCTGAAGTTTACTTCCACTCCATTTCTTTAGAGACCCTGCTTCATCTATAATTTAATTTGATCCAATATTATAAATTTCATCATCACTTATGTACCTTCCTTCCAGTCTGTAAACAAGTTCAATTATCTCACTTTCATAAAACTTCTCACTACGTTGTACTATCGCTTTCTATAAATGTGGAAAACGATACTTTATAATTTTTTCCTTTAATTGTGAAAGATTACACATATAAAAGTGTTTATTTTATACATATCTCTATCTATCTATCTATCTATCTATCTATCTATCTATCTATCTATCATCTATCTAGGTTTTTACAATAAGAGAATGCCTCTATACATGGATGTAAGAAATATTATAATACCAGGCCCTTTGAAATCCCCTTGTGTCCCTTTTCTACTTAAACCCATAGGAAGCCATTTGTAAAATTCTGAGATACTTATCTCCTTGCTATTCTTTGATAGTTTTAGCAAACACATATATTCCTACTAAAAGCATTTTGTTTTATTTTGTACTATACCCATTTTGTAACTGTAATCCTACCACATGTATGATTCTCTATTCTTTGCATATTCTTTCAATATATAATTGTAAGGTTGAAACCTGTGGGTGCATTTATCCACAATTCATTGAGTTACACTGCTGTAGAAAATTCCATCGTTTGATATCTTATAATTTTGCTTTTGTTCATTCTACTGTTCATATACCTTTCGGTAGTTTCAAGGTTTCTTTTTTTGTTATTACTGGCACTATCATTACAAAGGCCAGGTGCAGTGGCAGTGGCTCACACGTGTAATCCCAGCAGTTTAGGAGGCCAAGGTGGGCAGATCACCCGAAGTCAGGAGTTCAAGACCAGCCTGGCCAACGTGGTGAAACCCCGTCTTTACTAAAAATATAAAAATTAGTCAGGCATGGTGGTAGGTGCCTGTAATCCCAGCTACTTGGGAGGCTGAGGCAGGAGAATCGCTTGAACCCAGGAGGCAGAGGTTGCAGTGAGCCGAGATGGCGCTATTGCACTCCAGCCTGGGGGATAAGAGCGAGACTTCGTCTCAAAACAAACAAAAATATATATATTATTATGAATATTCTGTCTTAGATATTCAAAACAAGATAAACTATTCTCTAAGATTTGCACATGAAAATGAAATTTTTGGGTCATCAAGTATATATATGTTAAACCTTACTTAGTAATGACAAGTTATTTTTCATAATGTCTCAATCAGTTAACACTCCCCAACCATAGGATATAATTTCTGTTGCTGCACAACACTGCCAACATTTAGTATTGTAACACTTTTTACATTTTTATAAATCTATTAGGTATGAATCATTTCATAAGAATTTTAATTTGCATTTTTCTAAGCATTAATATGGTTGAATATTGATTCATATTTTATTGAACATTTATGTTTCCTTTCCTCTGTAATACCTGTTCAAGACTTTTGCTCATTTTTCTATTAAATCATTAGGTTTAAAATAACTAGGTGTTTTCCATATATTCTATATGCTACACTATTCTATTTAGAACTATTTACATTAAAATGCTATTTCCCAGATTACGGTTTATCTTTTCACATTTCCTAATGACTTTTGACAAATAGAAGTTGAAATATCAAAATTTTCAATATTTTTCTTTATGGTTTTCACTCTTTAAATATCATGAGTCCTTATCCCAGGGATGTAAAGATATTCTCCTATGTTTTCTTTTTAAATATGTCTTCCAAAATTATTTGTCATAGAGTAGAGATAACATTGTATTTTTTCAAGTACCCAGATGTCCCAGTACAACTTACAGAATAGTGAATTTCCCCCACAGATCTTCAGTGTTGGCTGTCATATCATATGTTTCTGTTTTATTAGCCTAATCTCATATTCCTATGACAATAAACTTTGCTATATTTTCTTAATAAACATTTTCTTAATTTTCTTTTAACAAGTCTTGATAATTAGCTGGCCTTTCCTCTTTCCTCAAAGAGATAATCTTTTTAAAGAGTGTTGATAATTTTTGGCATTTGAATATATATATATGTATTTTTTTTTTTTTGAAATGGAGTTTTGCTCTTGTCACCCAGGCGGAGTGCAGTGGTGCAATCTCAGCTCACTGCAACCTCCACTTTCTGGGTTCCAGTGATTCTCCTGCCTCAGCCTCCTGAGTATGTGGGATAACAGGCAGCCACCACCATGTCCGGCTAATTTTTTGTATTTTTAGTAGAGACAGGGTTTCACCATGTTGGCCAGGCTGGTCTTGAACTCCTGACCTGAGGTGATCCACCTGCCTCGGCCTCCCAAAGTGGTGGGATTACAGGCATGAGCCACCACACCCAGCCTTTAATATACATTTTAAAATCAGCTTGACATGATCCATTAAGACCATGTTAACATTTTGTTAAAAATGTAGTGAATCTAGAGAGCAATTCAGGACCAAAAGTAATTTCAGAATTCTGAGACATCTTATCCATGAGCATTGTATATCTACAGTTACTTCGGGTTTTTTGAAGTTCTTTCACTGTATTTTTTCAACATAAAGATCTTATATATTTTGGTTCAACTTATTTCTTCAGTTATTCTTTGTTATATTCAAACTGTATGTATGTCATTGTCATCTTGTAAATAACAAACATGCTTGTTACTGTAGGATAGAAATGCAACTGATAATTATGACTGATTTTATGTCTAGCAATTGTGCTAAATCTTCATATTAATTTTAATATTTTGTCATTAATTACTTTTTTATTTTACTCTTTTTTTACTTATTGTTTATTTTTCTTGATTGGATGCATTATTGAGTATTAATACAATTTTGAAAAAAAAGAAGTAATGGTAACATTTATTTTGCATTTCAATAAAAATACTTTTAGTATTTTACAATTGCTATACAAATAATAATAATGTTATTATTTTGTAGACAGCTTTTATCATGTGAAGAAAGTTACCGTCAATTTCTGTATCAATCAGGAAAATCTAAGTATAAAACAAAACCACAAATCTCAGAATCTTAACACAATACATTTCTTGCTCATTTCATAGTTTAAGCTGGTTGGAATAAATAACTCTTTACCATGTATTCACTTATGTACATTCCCTAGGTCTTAGGAGTCTTTTCCTGGATTCTTTATATTTGGCTGACAGACAGCAAGCAAAGAAAGAGGGAATGTGGGATATCACATAGGAGGTCCTGGGTCCGAGTCTAGAAATGTCATTTGTGGTGATCACACAGCCATGTGACCACTTTTGGATAAAATGGGTTTACTCTTTAAGAAACCATTGTTCAATGGGGTTTAGCATCTGTCTAAAACATAAATGCATAAAACTTTTTCAGAAATGTCATTATAAATAATTCTACAGAGGTGTGCATGTTCATTACCATACTGTCATTAAAGTGGTGGGATGCACTGGAAAGAATGGTAATTTTGGAATCCAGAAAGCTATGTTCTTATTCTATTTCTCAGGACTTCAGGAAATAACAGTTTGGGATTAGAGAATCTTTAAGTAAATAATACCTAATTCCTTCAATCACTTGTTAAATGAGTGCAAAGCAGGTTCACTGCACAGTGGTTATCACTTCAGCCCACTGCAACTTGGGCTGTAATTTCTATGATTTGTATGAGTATACTGGGATAGAATACTCACACAAGTTGAGTAAAGCAACTTTATTACTTACAGATAGGCAGAAAGGGACAGTGGAAGCCTGGGATTCATAGTGGGTCCATCTCTCAAGTCTCAGGAAAGCTGCCCAGGGCAAATGGACTCTCATCTACAGGTACCCCACATGATATCATTGCTAAGGGAACACAAAAAACACCTGCCCTGGGTTTTATAACCCCAAGCAACACAAATCAATGGGTTAAAGTTTTGTAGAATATCTTGTCCCAGGAAGGACAAAGACAGAGACTGGGCTATTCTAACCTGTTTCTCTGTATTTCAGGATGTTGCATTCCCAGAACATTCTACACTTATTCTTGAGAACTGCAAGCGAGAAAGGGAGAAGAACTGAATTAGTCCAAGGCTACCATTTGAACTGTCCTGCAATTAACATTTATTTTTTTCCACAATGATGAGTCCTCTATCATATATTTTTATTAGGGTGTTGTGTAATATGAAGTGAAGATAGGCTATCACTAAAATCAATTGCTGATAAAAATTTATTTCACTCTTATTGGGCAAAAGTATGCACCTCTTTCGTATGACCTCTCTGTTTTGACTTTAAAGCCTTCTAGACATTATACTTTATGAAATAATGCCACAGTGATTAACTATGATTCTTTTGAAAAGTAGAACTCCCAGTATTCCTTTTGAAAAGTTTATCATTTTTATTTAATACCAAAATCATGATAAATTCTAAATATAATCACGTTATTTTAGCACCTTAATTTAAAAGCCTCAAAGTTTTACAGTAAATAAGCACTTAATTAATTAAGCACTTCACATGTGCTCAGCACTAATGTACTTGCTATATATTGAGCAAAAAAGCATAATCATATGACATCATGGCATGATGTTTTCAAAAATATAATTGAATGCTTTATTAGACAATTATTCAGTCAGGATTTTGGGTAGGAAATAACTGGAACACCCAAACTGGATAATTTGATAAGAACTACAGACACTTTTTAAAAGTTACGTGCACGGTTTAAGGAATCCAAAAAGGGATAGTGCAGACCCCATAGGGCTAGTAACACTGGGGGATTTTCCTACATCTATACCTGAAGGGACAAAAGTTATTGGAATATGGAGGGTGTGATGATGTGCAGAGATCACCTAAAGGAACTCTGGTCTTTATACAGAGACACAGCCAATTCTCAGTAATGTAACAGCGAGGGAAGCAGGGCAACCAATTTTGTCATTGATTTTTCAGAAAGTTTTATCTTCTAAAACTCAACTATCTGCAGTGGAATGTTAAATACCTCAAAAATTGTCAAGATTAGGGAGGTCAACGTAAGTTTCAATATAATTATTCTGTTGACGTTCACATTTAAAATTAAATTTCATGGCTAAATCAGAGCCCTGACCTCATTCTCTTCTCATTTTCTCTTCTGTTATTATGCCGTATAGACCAAACCCTACCTGTGGCTGGAAGGTAAGTGAGCCCATTAACAGCAGCTTAGTCAGCCTTCAGGAAAGCAGGATTGAGAAGGAGGAAAAGTGTATCTGCAAAGAAGTCAGACAGAAGATATCCATCCCAGAAAAGTTGCTCTGAATAATGCTTAACCACACAGCTCTTGAGTAGATGTCTGGGTATGAACTTCAGCTCTTCTACTAACTGGCTATATGACCTCAGGAAAAACATCTAACCTCCCTATGTCTCAGTTACTCTATTCATAAGAGCAAGTAATAGTGTTGGTTATTTTGTGAGCTTCAACAAGAAATAAATGTGGAAACATATATAAAATGCTTAGGACATATCTATCACATGGTAGACATTTAAGAAATGTTGGCTATTTTTTTATAATATGGCATCACTAATAAAGCTCTCTGGTTTTCTTATCTGAGAAAGAAGACAAGATCTGCTTCTGCCTACCAGAAGCAGACCTAACAAACTGATATAATTTCTCATTGTTTGCTCATTACCTATTAGGCTCCCACTTCTAATATTACTAAATCTCCCATCTAGTTAATACTTTTATATATAAATTAAAACCTGTTCTAAGGAATGGCTCAACAAGGCCCATTCATAACACCTACTGAAAAAAAGTTTCTTATGGCATTTGTTCAAACTATTCACTGGTTTAAACCAAGGGGCAGATAATCGTTTAACTTTTTAAATTAATAAATCAGAAGTGGAGATTAATTGGGGGAGAAAGATTTTGATAATGTATTAATTGTACAGACCAACACATAAAGCTAGTTCTATTTATGCCTGCCCCATGCATACACCAATGCATCCATTTTTTAACTACATAAATGTATATTCAGCACCTAATATATGAGAGATATAAAACTCAGTGCTGATCATTAAAAGATAAAGTGACAAAATTGGCCTAGTAGTAGCGAAAGTCGTATTTACAGAGTAAGAACATAAAGATGAAGGTAAAACCATCGTAAAGTGTCATGAAAGTCCATTTGTGCAAATGACAAATCTTTTTGCATAAGGTGAGAAATTCTTTAGAAAAGAAATAACATTAGAGCTGGATCTTAAAGGATAACATTTTTAATATTAAGTAATTCCTATGTTATGAATCAGCTAACCTGTCATGAAAAGGCCCTTCTTATTCATATATTAGATTGAAGCATATTTAGTTGCCATTTTTGCAGATCAAAATTATCGAACATCAGCAATATCATAAAGCTTCAAATCAATGCATAAGTAAAAGTGGTATTATCCCAAAACTTTTATTTCACATTTAGCTATATTTGTTCTCTAATCTAAGAGTTAAATATACATGCATTGCAGAGATTTTCCTTTTTAAATTTAAGAGGCAAGAGGTACATTTGGAACTAAAGAATTCCAGAGACTAGGAAGTAAAGTGAATTATACACAGGTCTTACTATGTAATAACAATATCTACCTCAGATTAACACTATGTAAATCACTGGATACAAAATAATTTATTAAGCCTCACCCTGATCTATGAGGTAGGTATTATTTATCCATATTTCGAAAATCAAGAATGATAAAGAGATATGTATCTTTCTCAGGTTTCCATTGAAAGGGGCAGAACTGCATTTTGAACCCAAGCAGTCTGACTCCAGAAATTGTGCTCTTGAGTGTTGTACACTTTGCTTCTTCAAAAAGCAAAAATGCAAATGGAAGCAAAAGGAAAGCATATTATGACATATACAGGTTGAATATCCTTTATCTGTAACATTTGGGACCAGAAGTGTTTAGAATTTTGGGTTTTTTTTCTGATTTTAGAGTATTTGCATACACATAATGAGATATCTTGGAAATGGGACCAAAGTCTAAACCCAAAATTCATTTAACTTTCATATACGCTTTATAAACATAGCCTGAAGGTAATTTTATAAAATATTTTTTAGTTATTTCGTGCATGAAATGAAGTTCATGTACATTAAACTATCAGAAAGTAAAGGTGTCACTCTCTCAGCCACCTATGCGGAAAATCTCTGGTTGTTTGGCATTGCCATCATTCCTGACTCTGAATTTATATCCTAACAATAAGTAATCATTTTCTTACACTTATTCACACAAAAGTGCTTAAAAGTAAACAATATGGCATACCATTAATATAGTGAAAAAATAATGTGTTTAGGGTAACTAAGCAGCACAGTGGCATCACCGGAATACCTCTATCAGCTGTGAAAGAGCAGCAGCAAACAACTGCAAGCACTTAGTCCCCACCTGCAATGCTGTGTTTTGATTAAAATACACTGTATTTTATTTCCTTCGGTGAGAAGAAACATCAGAAGCAGTCGGGAGAGTAGGAAATGGGTTCTCTAGGGAGAAAGAGGCATTCTGCTGTTGGCTTTAAAAAAATATTTCCTCATTAATGCTGCCTCGTTAATGTTTTTGTCTTCGAAGTTTCTCTTTGATTTTATAAACTGAAATGAATTCTTGTTCTGTTATCACTTCCCACTGCTTTAGTTCTTCTATAAGCCCATCACACATTTTTGCCATGTTAGTCTACAGACACATTTCTCTGCACTGTTAATATCATCTTCATTGTTACTATTATCACAATCACCTTGATTCAGAACCATTTTAGCTCTTTCACAATTGGGCAATGTATGCAGGGATTTTCTAGTTTTTAGTAACTTTTGCTTATCACTTTCAGCATAGAACTTCAACAGTTTTTCCTTCTGTTCCTTCAGGTGGTATATGGTCTTCATTCCAACACCATACTCTTCTGGAAGACATTTCACACTGAGATGCTGCTGTCCAGTTTCTCTTAACAGCTTGACTTTCTGTGCTATAGATAAACAACATGTTTCCTCATTTTCTCATCGCTGTTACCCTTTGGGATATCTGA
The DNA here is from genome assembly GCF_006542625.1 of Nomascus leucogenys. Lineage (NCBI taxonomy): Eukaryota > Metazoa > Chordata > Mammalia > Primates > Hylobatidae > Nomascus > Nomascus leucogenys. The sequence goes on from NC_044383.1 coordinate 81,830,252, forward strand.
AGGCCTTTTTGACATTTTTAACAATATCTTTACATCAAAAAGCAGAGTAAACAAAAAAAGTACAATGAGTAATGTCTGTTGGTCTTGACCCCTTTGTGGGCCATTGTAAGGAAATTGCCTTGGTGCATCCAGCCTACACATGTGCCATTTTATTACCTTTTGTGAATGTGCTTGCATGAGGGAATCTGGGCATGTGCAGAAAAGACATATCATAGCTGATGGGTGTTAGGAGGGTCTTTTTTCCCCTTGAGGCACTGAATAAGCTGTGTGTTGTGCACTGCGCTATCTAATCCTTCAATCATTCATTCTATTGACTGCAACCTGTCATATGAGGTCAGGTATGGAATTTTCCAACTGTGGCATCATGTCAATGTTCAAAAAGTTTCAGGTTTTTTTACCATTTCGAGTTTCAGATTATTGGATAAGTGATGTTTAACCTGTATATATAAATGACAAATTTGAAACCTAAGTTAAAAAACTGTTAGGTGAAAGAAGGTCACTATAACGCTAAAGCTTCTATGAAGCTTAAAATTTAGATATTAAATTCAAATCTTAAAATATTCTAGAATTAATTCCATCATGGAGGACTCATCCTAGAGATTTATTTGTGGACCTTCATAATTATGTCTATAGCATTATTGGTAATAGAAACAGATTGGAGCAACTCAAATGTCTTTTAGTGTGGTACTTAATTGAGTGCATTTTCTCTACCAATTTTATTTTCATTCTTGAATTACTTTGAGGCTGGGTTGACATTTCTTGCTAATATGTCCTATAACTTGAAAATATGTGTATGTGTATTAGTCAGTTCTCATGCTGCTAATAAAGACTTCCCCAAGACTGTGTGATTTATAAAGGAAAGAGTTTTAATTGACTCACAGTTTACCATGGCTGGGGAGGCCTCAGGAAACTTAAAAACATGGTGGAAGGGGTAGCAAACATGTCCTTCTTCACATGGTAGCAGCAAGAAGAACTGCCGAGCAAAAGGAGGAAGAGCCCCTTATAAAGCCATCAGATCTCATGAGAACTCACTATCATGAGAACAGCATGAGGGTAAGTGCCCCCATGATTAAATTACCTCCCACTGGGCCCCACCTACGACACGTGGAGATTATGAGAACTACAATTCGAGATGAGATTTGGGTGGGGACACAGCAAAAGCATATGAGTATGTTCCTAGTTTTATTTCTAACATTGAATGTTGCTGGGTAGAAGTCTAAGGCCAGGTTGGTTGCTCCCACTTTTAAGTGGAAGGGGCTCTTTTTTCTACCTACAAATAGGCAGAATTATTTTTTCTATCTTGATATTCATTAATTTAGCCGGAATATTTCTGAGTTCAGCTTTTTGAAACATTTATTTTTCTAAAATGCTTTGTTATTTTTCTATCTGTAAATTAATGTCAATTTTTGTATTAGGAATTTTTTGACTAACAAAGTTCAATAATTCCAAAGTGTTCTAAAATTCCCTGGATGATCCAATCGCTCACTGCTTACCTTTTCAGCTACAATGACCTCTCTCTTTTTCAAATAAAAATGGCCTTTGCAGTAAAGCTCACTTCTTGAGTCCTATCACCTGGCTATCTCCTTCGCTCTCGGGTTAAGTAAAATTGTTTTAAAGTTGAGCAACTTTTCTTCAATTTCAAGATGACACTTTACTGACCTCCAAAACCTCAGGATAGATTACATTTCACTACTAATTATTTTTCACAGCATCCTGTCTTTGGCATTTATAGCACATATTTCAATTACAACTATTAAGTACATAAAAATACTTATTTAATTTATTGCACTACAACCTGTAAGATTATTCCACTACAGATTGTAAGACAGGGAGCATATCTGCTTTACTCATGTGGAATCTCTAGCATCTTACCATCTCACAAAGAGTTTTTGTTAAATGGACAAATGGATGCATTGATGGATGAATCCAATAATTTGTTAAATATATTCCTAAAAATCTGTCCAATTTTTAAAGTCTGAAATTCTATTTTGATAGTTTTATCACCTTTTTCACTTACTTTAATTTGGTTAAAGGCCATTAATTTCTTCACACTTACCAGTATACCTCCTATATACCCTTTAAAAAATCAGAGAATCCTACCACTGCACCTATAGACCAAATACACTACAAACCTAGTCCTTCTATTCACTTTTGTCCAGCCCCTTACTCTGTGCCAGTTTTCAGCTCATGTGCATTCTGGTGGGCCTATTCCACACTTGAGCACATGAGGATCTGAACACTGAGAGCAGCTTGCTTATTCATATCTCTAACTAGGACTAAGCCTCTCAACCTCCACAATATAAGAAATAATTCAGACACTTGAAGGTAAAATTGTTATCTTCTTGTTCCAGGCTTCTCTCTCATTCAAACAGGTCTATGATCTCCATTTTTCTTTGACTTGGAATATAAATTACTTTCCCTTCCATTGTTACTGTCTTAATGAAAAAGAAGCGCTGACTATAAAAGAAGAAAGCCTAACCCTTTAAATGCCTGGGTGATTTATATCCATACTTTTGGACCCATGTCTATCCTGTTTCTGTATCTGAAATGAAGGTAAACTCACAGCTAGCACACCAAGAAAAATATCAAATTACTTATACTTCTTTCATATTAAAAAGTAGTTGTTTTTTAAAAGCTGGGACAATTTTGGTGAAAATACAAGATTTGGGAATGGTTTTGATGACACTAATAAGATAAAAGATCATATTTTTAATATAAATTTAAGTATGAGAAAATGCATGATCTTTAGGTGAATGCTTGTTATGATACAGTTTTCTTTACCAGTTTCTTCCATCTACAAACCACAAGGATGCTGATTTAATAATAATTTTATTTGTAATGTATTGGATGTTACTCAAATCATATCTTATTATCTTTATGTTTATATTAAAAAAACAAATAATCATGCCTCCCCCTAGTTATCTTTTAACTTGGTTCTGATGCATGCACATATCAAGGTGATATGGTTTGGCTGTGTCCCCACCCAAAACTCATCTTGAATTGTAGCTCCCATAATTCCCACATGTTGTGGGAGGAACACGGTGGGAGATAAATGAATCATGGGGGCCGTTTCCCACATACTGTTCTGCTGGTAGTGAATAAGTCTCACAAGATCTGATGGTTTTATAAAGGGAAACCTCTTTCACTTGGTTCTCATTTTTCTCTTGTCTGCTGCCATGTAAGATGTGCCTTCTGCCTTTCACCAGGATTGTGAGGCCTCTCAGCCATGTGGAATTGTGAGTCCATTAAACCCTTTTTTCTTTATAAATTACCCAGTCGCAGGTATGTCTTAATCAGCAGTGTGAAAATGGACTAATACACAAGGCTCTGTGACTTCTTTCTGATTAGCATGTTGGCTTTTGTCTCAATGTCTTTAAAACTAAAAAACAGTCCTCATTATATGTATAAAATCACAATGTAGCCTTCAAAATGTCTTGTAGAACCTGTCACAGTTATAATTATATAAACTATAACAATTATCATTATATATAATAATTATAGCATAATTGCCAGTGCAGACTCTAGTTCAAGATGACTGAGTCTATATTAGGACTGCACCATTTATTACCTGCCTTCCATTAGGCAAGTAACTTCTATAGATTCCTAAAAAATGGTGATAGCAATACTACTGAATTCACTGTTTTACTGTGAAGATTAATTGAGATTAAATGAGAGAGTTAGTCATAGAGGGTCCTCAATCAGAAATTCTCATTACTTCAATTGAATACTATGGTATACTTGAATTATCCCAATTTACCTCAGAAAAAAATTAAATGTATACTCTTTATCAATTTCATCTCACTTCCTTTTTATTTATTCTTAGGATAACAGTGATTCTGCTGAAACAAAAAGGAAAAAAAGAAAAAAATCCAACTTATTGGAAGCTTATTTTTAATATTACCCTTTCTTAAAAAATTGGTAACAGAAGGGAAGATGTGGAATTTTCGTGGCACATCTTCAGAATCACGCTAGGTTTGCTTAACTTTTATTTTAGATTGCAGACTTGGCATTATTTCACAAGATTATATATTAGTGAAACTTTATATGTAAATTTTCTCTACAAACTTTGTACACTACATATCCATGATTCGCAGATCACTTAAAATGATCAAGACCCTGAACAAACCTCTTTACATTCTGATGCTTTCTCTGTAATCCCAAAATATCTTCAATCATGTTGATGAAATACACTTTGAAGATCAATCTGAAGCCACAAATAGCAATCAAATTTTATTTTAAAAGTAAGCATTAACTTTTTTAAAAAAATCATTTCCATAGGTTTTTGGGGGAACAAGTGGCATTTGGTTACATGAGTAAGTTATTTAGAGCTGATTTGTGAGATTTTGGTGCACTCATCACCCGAGTAGTATACATTGAACCCAATTTGTAGTCTTTTATCCCTACTCCCTCCCACCCTTACCCCCAAGTCCCCGAAGTTCATTGTATCATTCTTTTTTTTTTTAATACTTTAAGTTCTGGGATACATGTGCAGAACATGCAGATTTGTTACATAGGTATACACGTGCAAGGGTATTTCTCCTAATTTTACCCCTCCCCTTGCCCCTCACCCTCCAACAGGCCCTGGTTTTTGATGTTCCCCTCCCCGTGTCCATGTGTTCTCATTGTTCAACTCCCAATTATGAGTGAGAACATGTGGTGTTTGGTTTTTCTGTTCCTGTGTTAAATTGCTGAGAATGATGGTTTCCAGCTTCATCCATGTCCCTGCAAAGGACATGAACTCATTCTTTTTTATGGCTGCATAGTATTCCATGGTGTATATGTGTCACATTTTCTCTATTTAGTCTATCATTGATGGGCATTTCGGCTGGTTCAAAGTCTTTGCTATTGTGAGTAGTGCTGCAATAAACATATACATTTGTTATTACTTTCTAAAGCCTACTTCTTTCAATTTGATAAACTTATTTTCTGTCCAGTTTTGTTCCCTTGCTGGCGAGGAGTTGTGATCCTTTGGAGGAGAAGAGGCATTCTGGGTTTTGGAATTTTCAGCATTTTTGCACTGTTTTTTCCTCGTCTTCATGGATTTATCTACCTTTGATCTTTGATGTTGGTGACCTTTGGATGGGGTTTTTGCATGGGCATCCTTTTTGTTGATGTTGATGTTACTGCTTTCTGTTTGTTAGTTTTCCTTCTAACAGTCAGGCCCCTCTTCTACAGGTCTGCTGGAGTTTGCTGGGGGTCCACTCCAGACCCTGTTTGCCTGGATATCACCAGCAGAGGCTGCAGAACAGCAAAGATTGCTGCCTGCTCCTTCCTCTGGAAGCTTCGTCCCAGAGGGGCACCCGCCAGATGCCAGCTGAAGCCCTCCTATATAAGGTGTCTGTCGGCATGGGGGTCAGGGACCCACTGGAGGAGGCATTCTGTCCCTTAGCAGAGTTCAAGCGCTGTGCTGGGAGATCCACTGCTCTTTTCAGAGCTTGTAGGCAGGAATGTTTAAGTCTGCTTAAGCTGTGCCCACAGCTGCCCCTTCCCCCAGGTGCTCTGTCCCAGGGATATGGGAGTTTTATCTATAAGCCCCTGACTGGGGCTGCTGCCTTTCTTTCACAGATGCCCTGCCCAGAGAGGTGGAATCTAGACAGGCAGTCTGGCCAGAGTGGCTTTGCTGTGCTGCAATGGGTTCCACCCAGTTTGAACTTCCCAGAGGCTTTGCATACACTGTGAGGGGAAAACCGCCTACTCAAGCCTCAGTAATGGTGGACACCCCTCCCTCTACCAAGCTTGAGCCTCCCAGGTCAACTTCAGACTGCTGTGCTGGCAGCGAGAATTTCAAGCCAGTGGATCTTAGCTTGCTGGGCTCTGTGGGCAAGGGATCCACTGAGCAAGACCACTTGACTCCTTGGCTTCAAACCCATTTCCAGGGGAGTGAATGGTTCTGTCTTGCTGGCATGCCAGGTGCCACTAGGGTACAAAAAAAATCTCCTGCAGCTAGCTCGGTGTCTGCATAAATGGCTGCCCAGTTTTGTGCTTGAAACCCGGGGCCCTAGTGATGTAGGCACCCAAGGGAATCTCCTGCTCTGCGGGTTGTGAAGACTGTGGGAAAAGCATAGTATCTGAGCCAGATAGCACCATCCCTCAGGGCACAGCCCCTCACAGCTTCCCATGGCTACGGGAGGTAGTTACCTGACCTGTTGCACCATCCAGGTGAGGTGACACCCCACCCTGCTTCTGCTCGCCTTCTATGGGCTGCACCCACTGTCTAACCAGTCCCAATGAGATGAACTGGGTACCTCAGTTGGAAATACAGAAATCATCCACCTTCTGTGTTGGTCTCGCCGGGAGCTGCAGACCAGAGCTGTTCCTATTTAGCCATCTTGCCAGCACTCTCCATTGTATTATTCTTATGACTTTGCATCCTCACAGCTTAGCTCCCACTTATGAGTGAGAACATATGATGTTTGGTTTTCCATTCCTGAATTACTTAACTTAGAATAATAGTCTCCAGTTCCAACCAGGTTGCTGTGAATGCCATTACCATTAATTAATTCCTTATAATAGCTGAGTAGTATTCCATCATAAATATATTATATATAATATATATCACAATTCCATCATAAATATCTTTGCTGTTCTGCAGCCTCTGCTGGTGATATCCAGGCAAACAGGGTCTGGAATGAACCCCCAGTCATTATACGAAAAAGATACTTGCACACGCATGTTTATAGCAGCACAATTCAAAATTGCAAAAATGTGGAACCAGCCCAAATGCCCATCAATCAACGAGTGGGTAAAGAAATATATATGTACACACATATATATTAGTGTGCAAGTATCTTTTTCATATAATGACTTCTTTTCCTCTGGGTAGATACCCAGTAATGGGATTGCTGGATCAAATGGTAGTTCTACCTTTAGTTCTTTAAGGACTTTCCATATTGTTTTCCATAGTGGTTGTACTAGTTTACATTTCCACTAGCAGTGTAGAAGTGTTCCCTTTTCACTGCATCCATGCTAACATCTACTTTTTTTTTTTTTCAACTATGGCCATTCTTGCAGGAGTAAACCTAAAACTCATATAGAAGCCAAAAAGAGCCCATATAGCCAAAGACAGACTAAGCAAAGTAACAAATCTGGAGGCATCACATTACCTGACTTTAAACTATATTATAAGGTCATAGTTACCAATACTGCATGGTGCTATTATAAAAATAGGCACATAGAACAATGGAATAGAATAAATAACCCAGAAGTAAACCCAAATACTTACAGCCAACTGATCTTCAACATAGCAAACAAAAACATAAAGTGGGGAAAGGACACCCTACTCAACAAATGGTACTGGGATAACTGGCAAGCCACACGTCGGAGAATGAAACTGGATTCTCACCTCTCAACTTATACAAAAATCAACACAAGATGGATCAAGGACTTCAATCTTAGACCTGAAACTATAAAAATTCTAGAAGATAACATTGAAAACACTCTTCTAGACATTGACTTAGGCAAAGACTTCATGACCATGAATCCAAAAGCAAATGCAACAGAAACAGAGATAAATAGGTGGGACTTAGTTAAACTAAAGAGCTTCTGCACAGCAAAAGGAACAGTCATCAGAGTAAACAGACAACTCACAGACTGGAAGAAAATCTTCACAATCTATACATCCAACAAATGACTAATATCCAGAATCTACAAGGAACTCAAACAAATTAGCAAGAAAAAACAAACAACCCCACCCAAAAGTGGGCTAATGACATGAATAGATGATTCTCAAAAGAAGATTTACAAATGGCCAGCAAACATATGAAACAATGCTCAACATCACTAAAAATCAGGGAAATGCAAATGAAAACCACAATGCAATACCACCTTACTCCTGCAAGCATTAACTTTTTAAAAGTAACATTGAAACCTAGGGTGACCTCCCTAATCTTGTCAATTTTTGCAGTGTTTAAAGTTTCACTGAAGATAGTTGAATTTTAAAAGGTATATTTTTCTGAAAATCTGATTATGAAAGATAAATTCTATCAAAATTTATCCTCAGGGAGAACCTATGCCATAGATTGTGTATGAGAAACAGAACAAAAGGAAAGCTAAAGGTAGAGACACAGAAAGAACAAGAAAATCTTAGACTGCATTAAAGAAAATCATAAGGTGAAGAAACATTTTGATGCATTAGCCTATAAAGCCACCCATGTGCAGCCATACCTTCTACTCTTATAGCTCAGAGTATATTAGCCCAAATAGTCCTTTTATTGCCAAGGTCATCTCTCCAGAAGAATTTGATGGATAAGAGCTGTGAGCAGCATTTCCTTCTTCTTTAGGGCTAATTAGTATACTCTGTGTGTGTGTGTGTGTGTGTGTGTGTATCAAATTTTATCTATTCATCTGACGATGGACCTTAGGTAAGTTGCATATCTTGGCCACTGTGAATACTGCCACAATGAACATAGAAATGCAGATATTTCTTCAATATATGATTTCAGTTCTTTTAAATATATACCCAGTAGTGGGATTGCCGGATCATCTGGGAGTTCTATTCTTGTGTTTTTAAGGAAGCCCTATACTGTTTATCATGATGGCCATACTAATTTATCTGCCTACCAACAAAGTACAGGAGTTTCCTTTTCTCCTTATCCTTGCCTGCATTTATCTTTAATTTTTTTGATGAAAGTCATTATAACAGATTTGAAGTGATATATCATTGTAGTTTTAATTTGCATTTCTCTAATGATTAGTAATGCTGAGCATTTTTTCATATACCTGTTGGCCATTTGTATGTCCTCTTTGGAGAAATGTCTCAACTCCTTTGCCCATTTTATAAATCAGATTATTTGTTTTCCTGCTATTGAATTGTTTAACTTCCTTATATACTTTGGATATTAACCCTTTATAAGACATATAATTTGCAAATATTTTCTCTCATTCTGTGAGTTGACACTTCACTTTGTTTATTATTTATTTTGCTTTCTCATTGTGTGTTTTTGGTAACTTTGTCAAAATTTAATTAACTATAAACGTCTGGATTGATATTTGGACTTTCTATCCCGTTTCACAGGTTGAAATGTCTGTTTTTATGACAGTACTATGTTGTTTTGATTACAATCGCTTTATAATATGTCTTGAAATCAGAAAGTGTGATGTCTTCAGCTTTGTCTTCTTTGCTTGTTCGTTTGTTTGTCTGTTTGTTTGTTTTTCAGGGATAATTTGTTTTTCAAGATTGTTTTGACTATTCAGGGTCTTTTGTAGTCCCACACAAATTTTAAGATTTTTTTTCTATTTCTGTGAAAAGTGACATTGGAATTTCGATAAGGATGACATTGAATCTGTAGATCATTAGGGGTAGTATGGACAAAATTTATACCCACATATATTTTGGGTATATATTTAAAGGAACTGAAATCAATATGTTGAAGACATATGAATAATTAATTACAATATTAATTTTTAATGTCCATGAACATGAGGTATATTTTCATTTATTTTTGTTTCTTTCAATTTCTTTCAGCAGTATTTTATAGTTTTAAGTATACATGTCTTTTAACCAAAAGTTATTCCTAGGTATTTTTTGTTGCAGTTGATATTTTAAATGGTATTGTTTTCTTAATTTGCTTTTGGGATAATTCATTATTAGTATATAGAAATGCTACTGATATTTATATGCCGACTGTATCCTGCAACTTTAATGAATTTGTTTATCAATTCTAACAATTTTCTGGTAAAGTCTTTAGAGTTTTCTATATATAAGATTATGTTATCAGCAATGTATTAATTTGAAAGACATTATGCTAAGTCAAATAAGCCAGGCACTGAAAGACAAATAGTCCATGATATCACTTATACATGGAATCAAAATGTTGAACTCACAGAAGTAGAAAATAGAATGATAGTTACCAGGGTCTAGGGGTGTTGAGGAAGGAGGTGTGGGGAGTTTTTGATCAAAGGGAACATCGTTTTAGATGGACAAGATGAATAGGTTTTGAAATCTATTGTACAGCAGGGTGACTATAGACAATAATATATGTATGGTATATTTCAAAATAAAAGATGAAATCTCAAATCTTACCACAAAAATTGTAGGAAAGTAAGGTGATGAATATGTTAATTAGCTTGGTTTCATAATTCCACATTGTATACATATATTAAAACATATTGTACTCCATATATGTATAAAACTATGATTTATTAATCAAAATGATACTAAAATAATACCAATTTAAATTTTTAGATAAAATAAATTATAAAATAAAGCAATGTACAGGAGGTAAAACAGCAGGAAACCATAGCATCTCCCAAGAGTAGGATGGAATGTACTTTGTCATTTATCAATTGTTTCCCATAATGATACTGTTTAAAATAAAACAGCTCAATACCCACCTTAAGATATCATAACCCAACATAAGTGTGTTCTCATAGTGTATGTTGGAATCAGCCCAGAATTTAGAGTCAGACAAATCTGGGTTTAACTCCTTCCTACAATTTCTGAGACATTTTAAAAAATTGCCTATGCACATTTGAGAAAGTTACTTAGGCTTTATTAGACTCATTTCTTCACTGTAAAATTGAAATGAGCTCATGCAGTTGATGCAAAAATGTAATTGAGATCATAACTCATAGGAATTGTACACTTCTTCTATTATGATGCACATTCAGGCAACAGACTGATGAAGTCCATAAATGGGCATAGACATTTGCACTCAGGGTTATTTTAGGGTGCTGTATATTTTTTGTGAAATATTTGAAATATTGCATTATGGAAAATAGAATATAAGAGAAAGAATTACTACAAAATAAAAGTTTACCATCCATATTGATTTGAACATTATCCCAGTAATTACAAGATCAATAAATTGATCTCAAGTTAGACTAGTTAGATATTTTATGTTTCACGTTACAAATGTCACCTTGTCTAATTATGGCTAGAGTCTTGAAGAGACTTTAGGATTTGATCAGTTTAAACTTCTTGAAAAGAAATATTCCACAGTTGTGTCTTGCCATGGTGAAAATAGAAAGCAAAGCACTATATTCTTTTTTTCACATATGATGAAGTGATGCTTTCCAGAAAGATACTTTAAACCAATTGAAAAAAAGATAGATAAAATTCTTCATGGTAACATATGAAAGTACAGATCTGTTTAAAAAATTATTTTAAAAATAAGTCAGATCTCATCAAAAGTGTTTTAAAACTTACATAGTCACTGGAAGTTCCCCCTTCATCCTATATGCTCTTTCTTTAGAAATAACCACCATTCTGAAGTTGATGTATATCATTTGAGTTTTGCTTTTATTGCATATGTATCTGTCTTAATTTTCTATTGCTATAACATAATACCTGAGACTAAGGAATTTATAAAGCAAAGAAGTTTATTTGGCTCATGATTCTGGAGGATGGGAAGTGCAAAATCAGGTGGATCTACCTGGTCGGCTTCCAGCAAGGGGCTGGTGCTGCATCATAACATGGCAGAGAAGCAGAAGGGGAAGAGGGCTTGGGCAAAAAGACCAACCATGAGAAGCAGCCTTGCTTTATAACCACCTGATTTCTAGAGAACTAATTCAGTCTTTTGAGGACTAACTCAGTCTCTCAAGAAAGATATTAATGCATCTTAATGACTAATCACTTCTTAAAGCCACCAACTTTCAACACTGCCACATTGAGGACCAAGCCCCAATATAAGATTTGGTGGTTACAAACCATATTCAAACTATAGCAGTATATATGAGTAATGTTATTTATTGTTGGATACAAAATTATTCTGTTTCTTTTTGCAACTTTTTCACTAATCATTATATTGCTGAGGTTTTTAAAAAATTAACTTTGTATAACATGATATTGTATGACAAAAATTCCAGCTTATTTACATATTTTCCTATTTTTCACAATTACAAACAGACTTGCAATAAACATCCTGGTACACAAGTTAGTGTGTCCCTTTAGCACATACCAGACTTTTTCATCTATGTTCTGTTGCTTAAAAAAGAATAGCTGGATTTGGTAATATGTAAAGATAGGAATTTATTTATTGTAATTATGGTTACTAAGAAGTCCAAATTCTGGGGACCACATCTGGTGACAGCTTTCTCATTGGTGGGGACTCAGCACATTTCTGAGACAACATGTGGCATCACAAGGTAAGGGGGCTGAGCGTGGTGGTGTGCTAGCTCAGAACTCTTACTCTTCTTAAAAAGTCACCAGTTCCCCTCTCCCAAAACTCAGTAATCCTTTAATGCATTAATCCAAATCCATGAATAGATTAATTCATCCATGAGGGCCCTGCCCTCATGATCCAATCACATTTAAAGGCCTACCCCTCAATAATACTACATTGGGAATGAAAGTTCAACATGAGTTTTAGAGGGGACAGATAACTAAATAGTAGCACAGACTAACTCTTGAACAACAAACAAGATAAGGAATTTCTGGGTATTGGGTATGCCCATCTTCAACTTTATTAGCACCTGCAAAAATCCTTCTCCAAAATGGTTATATCAATTTATACAACTCATTCTAAATAGATTAGCCCCCTGTTATTCCATATTCTCCCCAATGACTGGTAACAGAAGACTTTATTTTCTGCTATTTTGATGTGCAGGAAGTGCTATATCAGTGTTATTTTATTTATATCAGTAGGAATATATATGTCTATCATAAAATTTACCATTTCGATCCTTTTTCTTTATATAGAATAATTTAGTTGCATTAAGTATATTCACAACGTTGTGCAACCATAATTACTATCCATATTCGGAACATTTTAGCTTCCCAAAATAAAACTCTATAATCATTAAACAATATCTCTCCATTCCCCTCTTCCCTCCAGCTATTACTTCCTGTCTCTGTGAATCTGTCTACTCTACATACCTCATATAAGTGTAATAATACAGTACAATAATACTTGTTCTTTTGTATCTAGCCTTATTTCACTTGGCACAATGTTTCCAAAGTTCATCCACATGGTGACATATGTCAGGATTTTATTTCTTTTTAAGATTGAATACAGTTGACTCCTGAACAACACAGATTTTAACTGCATGAATCCACTTATATTCAAATTTTCTTCTGGCCCTGCCATCCCTGAGACAAGAAGACCAATCTCGTCTTCTTCTTCTTCCTCCTTATGATTTTCTTAATAATATTTTTAAGCATACTTTATTGTAAGATTACAGTATATAATATATATTATATACAAAATATATGCTAAATGACTTTATGTTATTGGTAAGGCTACTGGTCAACAGTAGTCTATTAGTAGTTACGTTTTCAGGAAGCAAAAAGTTATGCTCAGATTTTCAACTGTGCAGAAGAATAGGACCTCTAACCCCTGTGTTGTTCAAAGGTCAACTGTACATTCTATTACATGTATATATCACATTTTGTGTATCCGTTTGTCAGACAATGGACATTTGGGTTGTTTCCATTTTGGGCAATGTTGCTATGAACATTGACATTAAATACCTGCTTGAATCTCTGGTTGCACTTCTTGTTTTGGTTATATACAGAGAAGTGGAATTGCTGGATCATAGTAATGCTATGTTTAATTACTTTAGGAACTGCCATACGGTTTCTGAAAGTGGCTGTACAATGTTATACTTCCACCAACAATGCACAAGGGTTGTAATTTCTCCACATCCTCATCAATACTTGCTATTTGGTTTTTGACTTAGCCATCCTAATGCGTGCAAAGTGGTATCTTACTATGGTTTTGATTTGCATTTCCCTAATAATTAGTGATGTTGAGCATGTTTCCATATTCTTCTTGATCATCCATATATCTTCTTTGAAGAAATATCTGTTCAAATTATTTGCCTATTTTTATATTAAGTTTTGTTGTTGTTGTATTAAAGTAAAGGTTGTTTTAATATATTTACTGGCTGAGGTTGAAAAGTCTATGTATTCATTAGACATTCAGGTGTTTTCTACTATTAATTTTTTGCTTATACTTTTAGACAATTTTTCAATTGGATTTTTCATCCACTCATCTGTGCATTTCATATATTATAAATTTAAATTTACAGGTCTTTTTTCAATCCATGGATTAATTTTTTATTCCTTATTACATTACTGTCCTACAGAAATTTTGAATTTTAATGTAATCAAGTTTATCGATATATTTTGTACAGTTAGTGTTTTATACATCTGATATAACAAATCCTTCCATAATATAGTATCATACTGATGATTTCCTGTTTATTTCTAAAAAACTTACAACTTTCAAATTAAGTATCTAATTATTTACAATTTTTTCATACAATTTATGAATTATATTTCCAATTATATTTGTTTCCATATGAACAAAATATCTTTTTTCAAAACAGCATTTATTTCCAGCATTTTTTGTAAATATGTTTATAGAATTTTAAATTTGCTTTGTACACTGTTTTGTATACTAAACTACTAAATACATATGAGTCTATTCTTTATTTAATTCCATTGTTTAATTGTTAATCAATGTGCAACTATAATACCAATAAAATGACTATTGTTTTTTGGTAAGTCTTGATACTTAGGGTAAATCATTAATCATTATATTTTTTCAATATTGCTTTGATATTTCATGGCCTTTGCTCTACCACATACATTTTGGAGACTGCATTTCAATTTCTTTTAAAGATCTTATTGAATTTTTGTTATTATTACATTGAACTTATAAATTATTTTGAGAGAGAACAGCCATTTTCTATCATCAAACCATCCTACCTTTAGACATATTACATCCCTATTTAGCTAGGTTTTCTTTTTAATTTTTAAGCCTTTTTTATTTTTTAGGACTAAGTTTCACTGGGATATATGAAAAGTAGTATTATTAGACAGTCAAGAAATGAATGGCTCCAATAAAAGATACAATGAAAGGTGGCTAATTATATAGAAACAAACAAAATTAGAATTTTGCCTCCCAAAAGATGTACACAGTTTTACGAAAATTATTTCTAGATAGGCTGGATACGGTGGCTCATGCCTGTAATCCCAGCACTTTGGGAGGCCGAGGCCGGCTGATCATGAGGTCAAGAGATTGAGACCATCCTGGCCAACATGGCGAAACCCCATCTCTACTAAAAAATACAAAAATTAGCCGGGCATGGTGACACCTGTAGTCCCAGTTACTTGGGAGGCTGAGACAGGAGAATCGCTTGAACCTGGGAAGCGGAGGGTTCAGTGAGCCGAGATTGTGCCATGGCACTCCAGCCTAGTGATGGAGTGAGACTCCATCTCAAAAAAAAAAAAAAAAAACTTTATATTCTAACAAGGTAGTCCTAATTTAAGAAATACAATTTATTGCTAAGTATGGGTCTTTTGTCCTTCAAACTTTTTGAATTTCTTAATTAGGCAGTAAAGTGTGGCAGTATAACTTCTTCAAATTATTTACCTAAGAGTTTTTCTTTTTTAGTTTTTCTTATTTTATCTATTTCTCTTGATTTATTTCACTATCCCCAGGGAAATGTTAATAAAAGTGACATTATTAAGAATTTTTTATGTTACAAAATGAAATGAATTGTTTCTAGCATTTCATTGAGTATGATATTGAATGAGCTATAGATAACACAGAGACAGAGAGAGGGCAGGAAGAGAGAATCACTGCAATAAAATTGATCATCTGATTATTTTCTTTTAATGTGAAGATTTATACTAATAAATTTTCTGTTGCTTACAAGTTAGCTTAGTCTTACTAAATTTTTTTAAATATTCCAGAATTTTTTGTAAATAAGTATGTAGAATTTTGAATTATATCCAGATCATATTAGTCTGTAATTTTCCTTTTACGGTTTGATCACTTGTGGTTTCAAAGTCATATTACACTCAGTAAATGAATTGTAAATCTATGGCTTTATCTATTAGCTAGAGAGTTTGCAAAAGTTAACACTATCGTATTAGTTCTCACATTGCTATAGAGAACTGCGTGAAACTGGGTAATTAATTTAAAAAGAGGTTTAATTGGCTCATGGTTCTTCAGGATGTACAGGAAGCATGGCTGTGGAGGCCTCAGGAAACTTACAATCATGGTTAAGGGCAAAGGGAAATCTGGCATGTCCTACATGGCTGGAGCAGGAGGAAGAGAGAGAATGAAGAGGAAGGTGCTACATACTTTCAAACAACCAGATCTTGTGAGAACTCTCTCAGGAGGCAGCACTAAGGGGATGGTGCTAAACCTTCAGAAATCATCCCCATGATTCAATTACCTCCTACCAGGCCCCACCTCCAACACTGGGGATCACAATTCAACACGAGATTTGGTTGTAGTGGGACCAGAATTACTTACCTAACATTCCTTCTGCCCCCCGGCTTATTTTTCCCCCATCCTGCTGGGGGTTAAAAGGTTGAGGCCTTGTGTTTGTCAGACACTGGTGTCCCTCCTGTGAGGACGTAGCCCTGAGCTGAGGTGTGAACCTACAAACCCAGGACTCCCAACCCCAGTTGCCGCTGCCAGCCTCAGAAAAAGGCATCCAGGTATGCAGGGGAGTGTGCAGAGCCCAGTGGCCCCTAGGAATCAAGGATAATGCTAAGGTTTTCACCTTGACTGTGATGGCAGGAGGAATAGGTGACTGCCTCCTCCCTCCCTACACAGGACTGATTTTCATTCACTGTCCCTTCAGTCCAGGGCACTGGGGATCAGGAGCCCTGACCTGGGGTCTCCTGACCACCCTGATCCCAAGTAAATGTGAATGGAGACAGGCAAGAGAGCCTGTCCTCCTCTTTGATTTCCCCGAACCCCACCCGTGCCCTCACGATGGTGCTACCTAAGAAAGTCTTCCCCCCATTCCCTGCTAGTGTGGTCAGTGGTCAGCAAATCAGAAAAGGATCCAACAGCCATGTAAATGTGAGATTGTCTTGATTGTACCTGTTTGTGATTTAGCTTTGTATTTAAACAAACAAGGAAATAAACTTGAAAATTATTTATCATCATAAAAATGAAACAAAAATTAAAATATTTATTGCCAGAAAAAAAAGAGATTTGGATGGGGACACAGAGCCAAGCCATAACAATCCCTATCTTTATTGATGGAAGCTTAACTATAAAAACAACTGGGTTTGAAATTTTGGCTGGAGAAATGTTTAACAACTTATCATTGTCCATTTTTAAATTTTTCAAATTTAATCTTGATTATTTAAAATAATCAAACAGTATTTTCAAATTAATCTTTCAGAAAACTAACCTTTTCAACTAAGCTTTCAAACAATGACACAGAGTTGTTTATTATGCTCACTTGTAATATTTAGTCTTATTTTACATGTTTTATTTCCCTTTTTATTGTTTATGTTAATTCTGACTTTTTACTAATATTGAATTCAATTTGTTTATTTTATTAGTCTTTTAAAGAACCAACTTTTGGATTTGATGTTGTCATCTATGTGATGATTTTTTGTGTTATATTTATTTCTATTATTATCTTTGTTCTTTTTGATGCTCTTGTTTCAGGGTTACCCAAGGTTTGCTTTTCCTAACTCTGACATTTTCTGTTAAAGAAACCCAAATGCGAAAAAAAAAAAAAGACTACATTATCTATCCTCATTATAAAACAAGATGTAACCTCCCACAGTTAGCAAATACACAACAAAGCATTTTTTTTCCTCATGTCATTGCCAATGCACAGAAACTCATTTGGAGTTTTTAGCTCATGAGGTTAAATGTAGTGTGCATTTTCTCATTTGGAGTTTTGTGACATGTGAGATTAAATGTACTGGGTAGTTTATTAACCAAGTCTTCATCACATTTTACAAACTTAATATAAAGTTTTTAAAAATTTTTTTTTAGTGCTTTCATTAGTGCAGAAACTATAGTTCTGTATTTTTGCACAATCATCATCTTTACTAGCTATTGTAGTTATTCTATATACCTACAAATTCAAAAAATTATTTGGAGTATGGGATTGGAAATTGGTATGAATTTTTAAAAGTCACCGAGGAAGTTTCATTTGAATATAAATAAAAACACGTAATCAAGTTTCCAAATAATTGTACATCAGTATTTTTAAAATAAGAGATCAAAAATGATTTATGTAAAAAAGAATATGAGAAAACAAAATTTTTAAATTCTATGTATTTTAGTGTTTTTTTTATAGAGGTGTCAGCTTAAAGCCTTTGCAAAATCACATGGTAGGAAAAGCAAAATGAAACAAATTCCTTGTTTATCTTTGTTTAACTCAATGTTTTCCAAATATATTTGCCTATAGAACAAATTTTCTGAAACTATCTCAAAAATGTGTCAGGTAAAACACAGATGCTGCATGGAGCATAGTTTAGAAAACACTGATTTAAATCACTGATCAAGCTTCTTCCTTGCCCTCACTGCTTCTGTCATCTCTAAGAAGACCAAATAAATAATGTCTTTCATTCCCACTGAATATTTCAATAAATTAAGAAATAAGACCAATAGGTATGCAAACTGAATGCAAGAATTAATCAGATGTATCTACCAAATTACAATAATGCTGGAATAAGGCAGGCATCCCTGATATATCAGTAGAACTTGTCCTGGAAAGAAATGGAGACCTGCTGTCTGTGAGCAGATGGAATCCAAAAGAGGATAGAAGGCTGACATTGAGCCAAACACACCCAGTTATTCTTCCCAAAAATAACATTCAGATAAATCACTCCACCTGCCAGGAGATGGGTTGAACAAATGTGTGGGGAGAGACTGTGTGTTATACAAATGGGGCTACTTAAACAAGGAAGAAAATGTTAGAACTAGGGAAGACCTTTACAATAGTCCCAGCTTTTAATTTCCTTAACCCATTGGGCCTAATCATTACTCCTGTGTCATCCTGGAGTGTATTTGGGCCTCTCAAGAGCGGGAGCCCGTGTTACATCATCCATGGGACAGGGCTTCTTTCTGTCCTCCAAGATTTAATACCCAATGGACAGATTAAATGTCACAATTATAAAAGCCCAGGTGATAGACAGACTAAATACCCTGTTTGATCATTACATGTTGCATGTATGTATCAAAATATCACAGGTACCCCATAAATATGTACAAATATTTATTTTTAATTTTAAAAAGATAAAAACAGGCCTATGGTCAGTCTTAAAAGGCTGCCAAGATCCCAGTTTGCTGCCCACTTAAGGAAGCTCAAAGTCACACACAACAAAACCTCTCCACATGCTGAGTCTGCAAATCCACTGCCTCTTTTATTCTTTGGTTTTCTCAGAAAATATACCAAATGTTTCAGGCTTTGAGAGATAAAATAAATACTATCTGTTTTACTTTTTCAATTACTGAACCACAAGAGAAGAAGAAAAAGTACTAAAGGATAAATGCTAAAATCTCAACGTTATAGCTGATAAAGTCTAATTTTGGGAACAGAGCTTCATATGAGATTGAAATGGGCCTTGTGCCTAAGCCCAGAAATGGACAATCATAAGATTGTCTCCACTCACAGCCATGTTGGCCCTATGCAGGAGGCCAGACCCTAGAGAAGCATGAGAGAAAGTTCACTTTCTGAAGGTAGACTGATTTCCCAAGAGGAAAGAAGGACAGTGCCAAGCCTGTACACACAGATTATGCCTCCCAAATTCACCTATTTTGTCATGCTTCCCCAGGCCCCAGGGCCAGAGTGAGTTGGACGAATAATGTGGAAGGTGTGTGATGCTAATGTGACTTCTTTCTATTGGGAAAAAAATATATCAGAAGAGTGAGAAATGTGTTTCTTCTAACAGTTGCTAAATTGTAATGTCAGGATGGCATTATCAGAAAATGTCACAAAAATCATTCAGTCGTATGGCCCTGTTGGCCACTATGCTATTTATCCTTGACATATCTAGTAATTTTTATTGGTTAGTAATTCTGAGACAAGGTCCAAATAATATGTTTTTGATTATGAAGACAATACTGTTTTTAAAGTTTTAATCCATTATGTGTCAAGTATGGACCTTTACAAAAAGGACACCATAAGTATTTTCTGAAAGACTAAAGATGTGGAAATCTCCAGGTCTTCTGCTAAATTTTACTCTCCTGGGGATTCTCTGCTCTGCAACAGTTGGGTTTTGAAACTGAAAGTACTGGCATTTAAGCCTCAACCCATCAATTATTTGTTATGTGATATTTGGCAAGTTATATAAGCTCCCTGAGACTTAGTTTCTCCAAATGTAAAAATGGCAATAATACCTACTTTAGAAAGTCACTGTAAGGATATCAAATTATAACACATGCAGTATCTAATCCCAAAGAGGGTCTCAAAAATTGCATTTGTTTCATGTTTCTGCCATTATTAATCTTTCAGTAAATATAAAACATAGCAACACACACCTGCCTCCCACTGCTCTGAATCTTGAGTTTACACTCCACACAACACCAAACATTTATTTCACTTCACAATGTCCTAAAGCCCACACACAAAAACAGTGGGGTAAAGAGATCCGATCCAGTGTTTATAACTTTCCTACATTGGACAGTCCATGAAAAATCTTTGCTGCCAGATCTACATAACTTTGGACTTCCCTATCTCACTAACTGCCAAATGAACCAAATATTTTTCTGGGCTAGAGATACCTATGGGTAATTTACATCAACCAACCTTTAAGTGAAACCCACAGGAAGTTAGCAAATAGTAACAAGTGTAAAATAATCCCTATTTGTTCTAAAAACCTGTCTGAGGCCTCAGGGCATAAATTTCAAAGAATCAAAAGCAGTTTGTATTTAGTAATACAGTGAAGGTGATCTTCTAGTTAAACCAAATATGAACGTGTAAAACTGGTGTCATTTATAAAGACACTTTATAATAAGTATCTCATATACTATGATATCTGAGAATTTTACATATATTCCTATATCTTAACCATCTGATTTGTCTTGGTGCTCTCTTTTCTCCCAATTATATAATTAAGTAAAAAAATTATTGAAATAGGGGATCATTCCAAGACAGCCAAATAGGAACAGCTCCAGTCTACAGCTCCCAGCGTGAGTGATGCAGAAGACGGGTGATCTCTGCATTTCCAACTGAGGTACCAGGTTCATCTCACTGGGACTGGCTGGACAGTGGGTGCAGACCACAGAGTGTGAACTGAAGCAGGGTGGGGAATCGCCTTAACCGGGAGGTACAAGGAGTCAGGGAATACCCGTTCCTAGCCAAGGGAAGCCATCACAGGTGGTACCTGGAAAATGGGGACACTCCCGCCCTAATACTGTGCTTTTCCAATGGTCTTAGCAAATGGCACACCAGGAGATTATATTCCACACCTGGCTCAGAGGGTCCCACGCCCATGGAGCTTGCTCACTGCTAGCAGAGCAGTCCAAGATCGAACTGCAAGACAGCAGCGAGGCTCGGGGAGGGCTGTCCACCATTGCCGAGGCTTGACTAGGTAAACAAAGCAGACAGGAAGCTCAAATTGGGTGGAGCCCACTGCAGCTCAACAAGGCCTACCTGCCTCTGTAGAGTCCACCTCTGGGGGCAGGGCATAGCTGAACAAAAGGCAGCAGAAATTTCTGCAGACTTAAACGTCCCTGTCTGACAGCTTTGAAGAGAGCAGTGGTTCTCCCAGCACGGAGTCTGAGATGTGAGAACGGACAGACTACCTCCTCAAGTGGGTCCCTGACCCCCGAGTAGCCTAACCAGGAGACACCTCCCAGTCAGTAGCCAACTGACACCTCATATGGCTGGGTGCCCCTCTAAGATGAAGGCTCCCAGAGGAAGGATCAGGCAGCAACATTTGCTGTTCTGCAATATTTGCTGTTCTGCAGCCTCTGCTGGTGGTACCCAGGCAAACAGAGTCTGGAGTGGACCACCAGCAAACTCCAATGGACCTGCAGCTGAGGGTCCTGACTGTTAGAAGGAAAACTAACAAACAGAAAGGAATACCATCAACATCAACAAAAAGGACATCCACACCAAAACCCCATCTCTAGGTCACCATCATCAAAGACTAAAGGTAGATAAAACCACAAAGATGGGGAGAAACAGAGCAAAAAAGCTAAAATTCTAAAACACAGAGCACCTCTTCTTCTCCAAAGGATTGCAGCTCCTCACCAGCAACAGAACAAAGCTGGACAGAGAAACTTTGACAAGTTGACGGAAGTAGGCTTCAGAAGATCAGTAAAAACAAACTTCTCTGAGCTAAAGGAGGATGTTCGAACCCATAGGAAGGAAGCTAAAAACCTTGAAAAAACATTGGAAGAATGGCTAACTAGAATAAACTGCATAGAGAAGACCTTAAATGACCTGATGGAGCTGAAAACCACAGCACAAGAACTACGTGATGCATGCACAAGCTTCAGTAGTCGATTTGATCAAGTGGAAGAAAAGGTATCAGTGATTGAAGATCAAATAAATGAAATGAAGTGAGAAGAGAAGTTTAGAGAAAAAAGAGTAAAAAGAAATGAACGAAGACTCCAAGAAATATGGGACTATGTGAAAAGACAAAGTCTACATTTCATTGGTGTACCTGAAAGTGACTGAAAGAATGGAACCAAGTTGGAACACACTCTTCAGGATATTATCCAGGAGAACTTCCCCAACCTACAAAGGCAGGCCAACATTCAAATTCAGGAAATACAGAGAACACCACAAAGATACTCCTTGAGAAGAGCAACTCCAAGACACATAATGGTTAGATTCACCAAGGTTGAAATGAACGAAACAATGTTAAGGGCAGCCAGAGAGAAAGGTCGGGTTACACACAAGGGGAAGGCCATCAGACTAACAGCGGTTCTCTTGGGAGAAACTCTACAAGCCAGAAGAGAGTGGGGGCCAATATTCAACATTCTTAAAGAAAAGAATTTTCAACCCAGAATTTCATATCTAGCCAAACTAAGCTTCATGAGTGAAGGAGAAATAAAATCCTTTACAGACAATCAAATGCTGAGAGATTTCATCACCACCAGGCCTGCCTTACAAGAGCTCCTGAAGGAAGCACTAAACATGGAAAGGAACAACCGGTACCAGCCACTGCAAAAACATGCCAAACTGTAAAGACCATCAATGCTAGGAAGAAACTGCATCAACTAACGAGAAAAATAATCAGCTAACACCATAATGACAAAATCAAATTCACACATAACAATATTAACCTTAAATATAAATAATTGGGCTAAATGTCCCAATTAAAAGACACAGACCGGCAAATTGGATAAAGAGTCAAGACCCATCAGTGTGCTGTATTCAGGAGACCCATCTCACGTGCAGAGACACACATAGGCTCAAAATAAAGGGATGGAGGAAGATCTACCAAGCAAATGGAAAACAAAAAAGGCAGGGTTTGCAATCCTAATCTCTGATAAAACCGACTTTAAACCAACAAAGATGAAAAGAGACAAAGAAGGCCATTACATAATGGTAACGGGATCAATTCAACAAGAAGAGCTTACTATCATAAATATATATGCACCCAATACAGGAGCACCCAGATTCATAAAGCAAGTCCTTAGAGACCTACAAAGAGACTTAAACTCCCACACAATAATAATGGGAGATTTAACACCCCACTGTAAACATTAGATGGATCAACGAGGCAGAAAGTTAACAAGCATATCCAGGACTTGAACCCAGTGCCTCACCAAGTGAACCTAATAGACATCTACAGAACTCTCCACCCCAAATCAACAAAATATACATTCTTCTCAGCACCACATCACATTTATTCCAAAATTGACCACATATTTGGAAGTAGAGCACTCCTCAGCAAATGTAAAAGAACAGAAATCATAACAAACTGTCTCTCAGACCACAGTGCTATCAAATTAGAATTCAGGATTAAGAAACGCACTAAAAACTGCACAACTACATGGAAATTGAGCAAGCTGTTCCTGCATAGCTACTGGGTAAATAATGAAATGAAGACAGAAATAAAGATGTTCTTTGAAACCAATGAGAACAAAGACACAACATACCAGAATCTCTGGGACACATTCAAAGCAGTGTGTAGAGGGAAATTTATAGCACTAAATGCCCACAAGAGAAAGCAGGAAAGATCTAAAATCGACAGCCTAACATCACAATTAAAAGAACTAGAGAAGCAAGAGCAAACACATTCGAAAGCTAACAGAAGGCAAGAAATAACTAAAAAATCAGAGCAGAACTGAAGGAAATAGAGACACAAAACCCCTTCAAAATATCAATGAATCCAGGAGCTGTTTTTTTGAAAAGATCAACAAAATAGACAGCTAGCAAGACTAATAAAGAAGAAAAGAGAGAAGAATCAAATAGACACAATAAAAAATGATAAAGGGGATATCACCACCGATCCCACAGAAATAAAAACTACCATCAGAGAATACTATAAACAACTCTGTGCAAATAAACTAAAAAAATCTAGAAGAAATGGATAAATTCTTCAACACATACACCCTCCCAAGACTAAACCAGGAAGAAGTCAAATCCCTGAATAGACCAATAATAGGCTCTGAAATTGAGGCAATAATTAATAGCCTACCTACCAAAAAAAGCCCAGGACCAGAAGGATTCACAGCCAAATTCTACCAGAGGTACAAAGAGAAGCTGGTACCATTCCTTCTGAAATTATTCCAATCAATAGAAAAAGAGGGAATCCTCCCTAACTCATTTTATGAGGCCAGCATCATCCTGATACCAAAGCCTGGCAGAGACACAACAGAAAAAGAGAATTTTAGACCAATATCCCTGATGAACATCGATGCAAAAATCCTCAATAAAATACTGGCAAACCGAATCCAGCAGCACATCAAAAAGCTTATCCACCATGATCAAGTGGGCTTCATCCCTGGGATGCAAGGCTGGTTCAACATATGAAAATCAATAAACATAATCCATCATATAAACAGAACCAAAGACAAAAACCACATGATTATCTCAACAGACGCAGAAAAGGCCTTTGAAAAAATTCAACAGCCTTTGACAAAATTCAACAGCCCTTCATGCTAAAAACTCTCAATCAACTATTGATGGGACATATCTCAAAATAATAAGAGCTATTTGTCACAAACCCACAGCCAATATTATACAGAATGGGCAAAAACTGGAAGCATTCCCTTTGAAAACTGGCACAAGACAGGGATGCCCTCTCTCACCACTCCTATTCAACATAGTGTTGGAAGTTCTAGCCAGGGCAATTAGGCAGGAGAAAGAAATAAAGGGTATTCAGTTAGGAAAAGAGGAAGTCAAAATGTCCCTCTTTGCAGATGACATGATTGTGTATTTAGAATACCCCATCGTCTCAGCCCAAAATCTCCTTAAGCTGATAAGCAACTTCAGAAAAGTCTCAGGATACAGAATCAATGTGCAAAAATCACAAGCATTCCTATACACCAATAACAGACAAAGAGCCAAATCATGAGTGAACTCCCATTCACAATTGCTTCAAAGAGAATAAAATACCTAGGAATCCAACTTACAAGGGATGTGAAGGACCTGTTCAAAGAGAACTACAAACCACTGCTGAACGAAATAAAAGAGGACACAAACAAATGGAACCACATTCCATGCTCATGGTTAGGAAGAATCAATATGTTGAAAATGGCCATACTGCCCAAGGTAATTTATAGATTCAATGCCATCCCTACCAAGCTACCAATGACTTTCTTCACAGAATTGGAAAAAACTACTTTAAAGTTCATTTGGAACCAAAAAAGAGCCCACATTGCCAAGACAATCCTAAGCCAAAAGAACAGCTGGAGGCATCATGCTACCTGACTTCAAAGTATATCACAAGGCTACAGTAACCAAAACAGCATGGTGCTGGTACCAAAATAGAGACATAGACCAATGGAACAGAACAGAGCCCTCAGAAATAATACCACACATCTATAACCATCTGATCTTTGACAAACCTGAC
This sequence comes from Nomascus leucogenys, assembly GCF_006542625.1. NCBI lineage: Eukaryota > Metazoa > Chordata > Mammalia > Primates > Hylobatidae > Nomascus > Nomascus leucogenys. The sequence continues at coordinate 81,855,942 of NC_044383.1, forward strand.
ATAAACAAGAAATGGGGAAAGGATTCCCTATTTAATAAATGGTGGTGGGAAAACTGGCTAGCCATATGTAGAAAGCTGAAACTGGATCCCTTCCTTACACCTTGTACAAAAATTAATTCAAGATGGATTAAAGACTTACATGTTAGACCTAAAACCATAAAAACCCTAGAAGAAAACCTAGGCAATACCATTCAGGATATAGGCATGGGCAAGGACTTCATGTCTAAAACACCAAAAGCAATGGCAACAAAAGCCAAAATTGACAAATGGGATCTAATTAAACTAAAGAGCTTCTGCACAGAAAAAGAAACTACCATCAGAGTGAACAGGCAACCTACAGAATGGGAGAAAATTTTTGCAATCTACCCATCTGATAAGTGGCTAATATCCAGAATCTACAAAGAACTTAAACAAATTTACAAGAAAAAATCAAACAACCCCATCAAAAAGTGAACAAAGGATATGAACAGACACTTCTCAAAACAAGACATTTATGCAGCCAATAGACACATGAAAAAATGCTCATCATCACTGGCCATCAGAGAAATGCAAATCAAAACCACAATGACATACCATCTAACACCAGTTAGAATGGCAGTCATTAAAAAGTCAGGAAACACAGGTGCTGGAGAGGATGTGGAGAAATAGGAACACTTTTACACTGTTGGTGGGAGTGTAAACAGTTCAACCATTGTGGAAGACAGTGTGGCAATTCCTCAAGGATCTAGAACTAGAAATACCATTTGATGCAGCAATCCCATTACTGGGTATATATCCAAAGGATTATAAATCATTCTACTATAAAGACACATGCACACGTATGTTTATTGTGGCACTATTCACAATAGCAAAAACTTGGAACCAACCCAAATGTCCATCAATGATAGACTGGATTAAGAAAATGTGGCACATATACACCATGGAATGCTATGCAGCCATAAAAAAGGATGAATTCCTGTCCTTTGTAGGGACATGGATGACGCTGGAAACCATCATTCTGAGCAAACTATCACAAGGACAGAAAACCAGACACCACATGTTCTCATTCATAGGTGGCAACTGAACAGTGAGAACACTTGGACACAGGCTGGGGAACATTACACACCAGGGCCTGTTGTGGGGTTGGGGAAGGGATAGCATTAGGAGAAATACCTAATGTAAATGACGAATTAATGGGTACAGCACACCAACATGGCACATGTATACATATGTAACAAACCCGCACATTGTGCACATGTACCCTAGAACTTAAAGTATAATTTTTAAAAATTATTAAAATGTAGCATATCTCCTGTTAAACCTTTGCATTCATTTTCTCCATCTAATTATCTGCTTCTATACCCAGTGGTTTGTCCTTTCTTTACTTCCCATTAAATTTTGCATCAGGTCCTGTATTTTAACTTTATACAATCACTCTATTTTGTTCAAGGATCTAAGATTTTGTCTTGCAAACTCTCTCAGTTCTGTCATAATAAAGAACAGGACTTTGGCTGCAGACATGATTAGGGCTTGAGCCCCAGCTGTGCTCACAACCTCTGCAGTCTTCAATTTGCTGTCCTTAAGCTGGGAACCACAAGTCCCATAGGGATTGTTGTAAGATTTAACAAGGTAATAAATATAAAGTTCTTTTTACTGTATCTAATACATTGTCAGTGCTTAATCAATGTTAACCCAAATATACACATATATGTCTGTATGTGTATATATAGACATATATATACACATATATATGGCAAAATAGTTGAAACATGAAAGGTGATTAAAATAGCATCAAGAGAAACAGTATCTCATGATGATTAGGTTGTGACTCTGGAACCAGACTGCCAGGGCCAAATCTGCTCTTTGACTATTTGGGTGACTTCGTTCAAGTAAGTTAATTTCTCAGTGTATCCATTGCCTGATCTATGAAAAGGAGTATTTATAGTGACCAACTCACAGATTTGTTGTAAGGATTTAGAAAAATACTTTGCACACAATAGCATTTAATAAGTAGTTTCAAATAATTCCTTTCATGGAAAGAAAATGTGAATATGCATTATCATTATACAACTGAGGACAGTTTTCACTTATGATTTATAATTCAGAATTACATATGAAATTCAGCAAATATAACATTGCTAAACTTGAATACTGTAATAATATATTTTTAAAGAATTTCAGCATTATCTCAGGGTTCACAAGCTTATAAGTAAAAAAGGTATCAACAGTTGAAAGCTGTCATAAAATAATACCTGTAATGCATGCTTTAAAGTATGTCTTCTTCGCAAGAGAGTGCTTGAAAAAGATTAGGGGGAAGTATCCCTAGATTTAACCTATACATCTACAAAATATTTTCTGTTTAAGGATGAAATAGTAGACCCAGTCCATAAAGTCCTCATTTAATATTTGGTTTATATGTATAAAGAGACAAAAAGGCATTGTTAGGCTATGTCATTGGTATTTAGAATTTTACATTTAGGGTCAGACAAGAACTATATAGAGATAGTTGAGAGAAACAACATTACAAACTTGTTAACAACTCCAACTACCCCATCAACATACACACGCACACACACACATGCTCATACAATGTGTTCTCTCATTTTGCACTTGTATTTGAATGGGAAGAGATTAAGAAGTAAAGTGTAGAACAACATCACCCAATAGAAATTAAATGTGAGCCACAAATGCAACCCATATATATGTATATTTTTAATTTTTTAGTGGCCACATTACAAAAGCAAAAATAAACAGGTGAAATTCATTTTAATATTCTATTTCATTGAATACAACCAATCAAAAATCAAAAAAATATCAAAAATATTATTTTGATATTTAATCATATTTAATAAGCATGTTATACATTTATCTAATTCATTAAATAAATTTATTGTATTGATTTAAATCATTATTAAATAAAACTAATGATAAAGTATTTTATATTCTTTGTTTCATACGAAGTCTTCAAAATCCAGAGTGTATTGCACACTTAGAGCCCACTTCAATTAGAATTAGCTACACTTCCTGTGCTCAATAGCCACCTGTAGCTAGCAGCTGCCAAGTTGGATGGCACAGGTTAGAATAAGTGTTTCTGCTCCTTCTATGGATCAGAAAGAAATTCCATGGAGTTTTTAAAATTACTCTCCCAACTCTCATAAATTCTATTGGTGGTTAAAAACCTCTAGTGCCAGAACTGGAAGAAAATATGTATACCTGAAAAATGCCAGATCTGACATATTTAAAGAAAGTGCAACGCCCAACAGGATTATAGAAAATGAATAAAAGATTCATGAGGTAATTTTCAGAAATGCTTAAAGGTAGACAAGGACAAAGTTTCAGAATGTAACAGTTTCCACTAATGCTTCCCAACAGCCTAGACTACATTTCATGAGATGTACTTAAGATCCATATAGCCATTAGCCTTTCAGTGTCACTGTTAATATTTCATAAACTTCAATATCTCATTCTCTATTATTATTTAATATTTGTTATCATTTGCAAGCCTACAATGTAAATTACAGACCTAGGAATCAGTACAATCAGCTCTGCTACCAACAAAGCAGAGAAAACAATACTTTTCATGTGGTTTCCTCTGAGTTTTAAAATAAGAGCAAGTTAGAATTTCTTTACTCTGAAAAGTTTGCTCATCTTTCCAAAAAAAACACAAATTTGCTTATTAGGTAATTATTTTAGGCTCCACAATGCTTTCTCCGTGATATTTTATTCCCTTTTATACTGAGGCATATGCCTGGAATCTTTCTTAGTTAGCTGAGCTTGAAAGAGTAGAAATTTCATACCCTTTGATTAACTCTTATGCATATACCAAGGACAGAACCAGACCTATGGAATCTTCAGAAGATTCTTCTGGAACTCACATCTCGCCTGAAAAGCAAAATGCACAGCAAGCCTTAAGCCCACACTCTGAACATTGAATATATACATATATTTTTTACATTGACATGGTCTTTAGAAAACTCATCTACCCTTATAAAATCACATAATACCTAATGTTGATGAATCAACAAATATATTTCTATAACGCAGGTCTTTCTTCTAAACTCTACAACTCAGTAACCTATTGACTCTCTGGCATATTTCTCTCAGGCATCTCTATGTCAGGGGCACCTACTATCCTAGTTGTCCAGGAACTGCTTCAGTTTAGTCACTGAAATTCCTGCATTCTGGGAAACCCTTCAGGTCCAGGAAACTGAGACAGTTGGTAACTCTTAACATGCTCCACCTTAACTGTATCATATTTGTCTCAAACTTACTCTTATCTTAAATTTCTAAATCTTTGGCAATCACAAAATTCACATAGACATTTATGTTGTGAAAGCAACCTTAGTCTTTTCCCTCCTACTTGCAATTATTATTTTCTTTATTCAAGGAATATTTATTGTCAATTTTGTCAAAGATCAGATGGCTACTGGTGTGCAGATTCATTTCTCGGTTCCTTGTTCTGTTCTGTTGGTCTATGTGTCTGCTATTGTACCAGTCCCATGCTGTTTTGGTTACTGTAGCCATATAAAGTATTTTGAAGTTGGGTAATGTGATGCCTCCAGATGTGCTCTTTTTGCACTGGGGAAAGGACTCTTTATTCAATAAATGTTGCTGGGATACCTGGCTAGCCATACACAGAAGAATGAAATTGGACTCTTATCTTTTACTATACACAAAAATTAACCCAGGATGGATTAAATATTTAAATATGAGACCTAAAACTATAAGAATCCAGAAGAAAATCTAGAAAACACCATTTAGACATTGGCCTTGGAAAAGAATTTATGACCAAGTCCTTAAAAGCAATTGCAACAAAACAATTAATGAGTGGAACCTAATTAAACTAAAGCGCTTCTGCACATTAACAAACTATCAACAGAATAAACAGACAACCTACAGAATAGGGGAATATATTCACAAACTATGCATCCAACAAAGATCTAATATCCAGAATCCATAAGGAACTTAAGCAAATGAACAACCAAAACCAAATAACTCCATTAAAAAGTGGGCTAAATATATGAATAGATTCTTCACAAAAGAAGACATACAAGTGGCCAACGAACATATGAAACATGCTCTATATCACTAATCATCAGATAAAAGCAAATCAAAAGCACAATGAGATATCATCTCACAACAGTCAGGTGGTTATTATTATTATACCAAAAACACACATGCACTCATATTTCATCATAGCACTATTCACAATAGCAAAGACATGGAATTTACCTAGGTGCCCATCAATGGAGGATTGGATAAATAAAATGTGGTACATATACACCATAGAATACTACGTAGCCATAAAAAAGAACAAAATTGGGAAGGGCATGGTGGCTCACGCCTGTAATCTCAGCACTTTGGGAGGCCGAGGTGGGCGGATCACAAGGTCAGGAAATCGAGACCATCCTGGCTAACACAGTGAAACCCCATCTCTATTAAAAATACTAAAAATTAGCTGGGCATGGTGGCAGGTGCCTGTAGTCCCAGCTACTCGGGAGGCTGAGGCAGGAGAATGGCATGAACCCAGGAGGTGGAGCTTGCAGTGAGCTGAGATCACGCCACTGCACTCCAGCCTGGGTGACAGAGCAAGACTCCGTCTCAAAAAATAAATAAACAAAATTAAAAAGAACAAAATCATGCCCTTTGCAGCAACATGGATGTAGCTGGCAGCCATTATTTTAAGTGAATTAATGTAGGAAGAGAAAACCAAATACCCTTTATTCTCACTTATAAGTGGGAGCTAAACATTGGTTATTCACAGACATAAAGATGGCAACAATAGACACTGAAGACTACTAGAAGGGGGAAAATGGGGGAGGGCAAGGACTGAAAAACAAACTGATAGGTACTATGCTCACTTCCTGGGTGACATGCTCAATTTTACCCCAAATCTCAACATCATGCAATATACTCATGTAACAAACGAAAACATGTACCCTCTGAATCTAAAATAAAACTTGAAATTTTTTTTAAAAGTAGATTTTATTGACTATCAATTAGGGATTTATCAGTTAGAAAAGATATCAAAAATATCCGTTTTTGTTGAGTTTACATTTCATTGTAGAAAAACAAAATAGAAAAATAAAATAATATATAACTTTTCATAAATAGCGATGTAAAAACAAAATAAAACAGAATAAGAGGAATAGGAAGTGCAGTACCTATGTGTAGAAACTACTGACAGTACCAGCTATAACAGGTTTTGCACCTTTTCCATTAAATTTCTGATTCATGGGAGCCAATCCCCATGCTAGATTCAAGGTGACGCTTATTTGTCTTAGTCAGTGATGATAAACTCGAACCCCCTTGCCAAAGGCAATGGATCTCAAGCTAGAACCAATTAACTCAAACATTTGTCTGGCAATTGAGTTGCATTCAGATTGAAACACATGGCCTAAATTGACCCAATCAGTCTCAAGAATTTTGATAAAGTTTAGATATTTGTCCCTGCCCAAATCTCATGTTGAATTGTAAACCCCACTGCTGGAGTTGGGACCTAAGGGCAGGTGTTTGGATCATGGAAGCAGATCCCTCAGGGCTTGGTGCCATCTTTGTAATAGTGAGTTCTCACGATATCTGGTCATTTAAAAGTGTGTGGCATCTCCCCCCACCTGTCTCTCTTGTTTTCATTCTTGCCAAGTCATGTGCCTGCTCCTCCTCTGCTTTCTCTCATGAATGGAAGCTTCCTGAGGCCTCCCCAGCAACAGATGCTGCTATGATATCTGTACCTTCAAAACCATAAACCAATTAAACCTCTTTTCTTTATAAATTATCTTTTCAGTTATTTCTTTGTATTCATTGAAAGAATGACCTAATACAGATTTACATTCCAATATTGTGTGAGAGGTATCCTTTCTTATTAGATTTCAACATATAAACACATTGTCCAGCTGCTATTGGTAGCCATTTTGTTTGTTCAAGAAAGAAACCAGAGCTATGTAGAGTCAAGAAACAGAGCCAGAGACCAATCTACAACTGGTAGGCCACTGCATATTTTTTTTTACTTTCTGTTAGGTGACATAAAATAAGGACTCATGATTAAAGCCAGTTGACTTTCGGATTCTGTTATTAGCTACATATGTGGTACAGACCCTTTTACCTCAGTAAATATCAATGTACTATTTCTTCTATTCAGAATGTATTTCTTTCATTGTTTACTTGAATGACTGCAAGAGCCAGCGTATTTTAAAGTTTTTTTTGTTTTTATTTTTTTTACTAAACCACTTCAGCCTGTGTTAGCTATTCCTCTGCTTCAATAGTACCACAACACAAAACTTATCACACATTGCAGGTGTATGTTTATCATTTGTATTACATCTAAATTGGAGGAAAGCAATTAAATTATGACTAAGAAGCTTCCTCTCTGAAATATTTTCTTATTCAGTTATACAGTTGTATTTTAAACTCTAAAAATTGATAAATAATGCTTCCACCATAGTCCTGTTCTATAAATATTAGCTATGTTATTGTACACCAAGGAAAGGTAAAATTTAACCTTGCTTTAGAGTTTCCACTTATTTATTTTGACAACTAAATATAGGACCTAATTTTTCCAGTGAATATGACAGATTTCTGTTTACTAAATTATTTTCTTGTGACATGAATTTGAAAAATAAGTTAAGATACTTTTATTTTCTTTTAGAGAAATAGGTAATTTTCAAAATTTTAACAATGTATATTTAAATATAAATGCTTTCTCTCACCAAAAGGTAAAGTTTTAAGTCAACTTAAAAATATTCCCGGGCTGGATGTGGTGGCTCACACCTATAATCCCACTGCTTTGGGAGGCTGAGGTGGGAAGATTGCTTGAGTCCAGGAGTTTGAGACCAGCCTAGCAAACATGGTAAAACCCCATCTCTACAAAAATTAGCCAGGCATGGTGGCCAAGGCTGCAGTGAACTGTGACTGTGTCACTGAGCTCTAGCCTGGGCAAGAGTCAGACCCTGTCCCCTCACACCAAAAAATTATTCACCACAATTATTTCTTTTTCAGGTACTGACATTTCTTCTAAGTCACATTCATAAGCAAAAATGATTGCACAATACAAGTTTTTTGTATGCGTGAAAGATATCCTCCAAAATATATTTTCCCCTTTTCATATAATTGGGATACAAGACGACTCATAGCTAAACCAAATTCTTTGTTTCCCCACCAAGAATTTATCTTTAAAACTCTGCTGTGTTCTCAAATTCACACTGAAACTTACATGAGAAACCAACAAGAAAATGAGAAATCTATGCAAATGTTTTCTTTTTTTTTCCTGGAAAGTGCCAGTAAGAAAGAGATTCCACAGTTTTCTAATGATAAAAACAAAAATAACAGAAAGGGGTCAGGTAATTTGTGAAGTAAACATCTTACACTCTTTGAAAGGAAATTTCAGCTGCAGCATTAAAATCTAGTTGTCCCTCTAAAGAAGCATACCTTTAGAAAGGTTATAATTTCCTTGCTGCGTGTGTTTTGGCCTGCTAATATCAAAGCATCCACACTGTCATACAGAATAGAAAAAGTTTTTATGAAAAAATAATCTTCCACCCCAATCTTCCTAACCTCAATTATAATTTGTTGAATCAACTTCTTTTAAATATTTCTTTTTTTTTTTTTGCTGTTGACAAACGGCTTAAAGTTGTATTTCTTGATTTACCGATTTTAAGCAATATCTAATTATTCCTTTATAAGAATTGAAAGTGGGAGATTTAGTTTACTTAAAAAATCTAATTCACTTGCTTCCACGTCTAAAATTGTTCCTGACTATAATCAGTAAAGTGCTAGTAAATGTTTAACAATAAGCTCAGTGATGAAGAAAAAGGCCCTCATTTGTAGCATTTGCCAATTTCTACAGTGTGAATACTCCCATCATAGCCAATTTCAAAGTACCAGACGATTGGCTAGAAAAATCTCTAAAAATTTAGCAATAATTTCTACTGATCCAGTACAGGCCAGCTCTAACACGCCCACTAGGTAACATCTATTTGCACTATTTGTTACCTTCTAAACACTAAATAATACATTTATATTTATTGAGAAAGACTCTTCTCTCAGAACACTTACTCAGCCCTTTCTTCTTCCCTTCCACTTTGAAACTTCATTCAATAATTTCATATTAAGATATTACCTATATATTCAAATAGAAAATCACAATGAAGTCTTCTGTTTTCCCTCTTGATTCTTAAAATTGAACAATGATTAATAACAGTATATAGGTAAAAGCATGTAGCTATGGTTTACTAAAACGTCAGATGATGTGTTGATATTCCCATATCACAATATTGGGATATTCTAAGGGCCATATGCCTAGTATCAAGATTACTAACACCCTCATTCGTATAATTCCATCAATTGTTCAAAACCATCAAACACCTTAATTTGCTCCATATTTATAACATGGTTTTCTTAGCTAGGTCTTTTGCTTTTTGGTTTTGTGTTGGATTTGGTTTTTCTTGGAATTTCTAATTACCTTGTGTATGTGCTGTGTGTCTGTGGGCAAAGGATTAGCTTGTGTTTATCATATTCTCATATTTATCTACCTTTTAAATTAGGCTATTTTGTAACATCTCTTTTTATCCCAAGAAACCCGTTTCTCAGAACACTTCTCATCCTTATTCCCATCTGATGACTTTCGTTTGTATCATCTTTGTTACCACCATATCCCTGATTAATTCTCCACCTGCACTATGCTACAGCTGAGCATCTGACAGTGGCTAGAGAAAAGTTATGCTGACTAATCTGTCTCCAAAGTTATGGCACTCATTTTAATTGAGCCTTGAGAGATCGAGATGCCTATTACATTGTCATAATCCCATACAACCCCATTTTCCACACCACAATTTTCTATCTCCTTCTGTTTTTTCAAATATTCATACCTCATTGCCCATCCTCACATCTGACTATCTTCCTTTTGACTGAGAAAATAGAACCTTCCATATATGTACCAGAAAATAAAGCAATCTGTATCTGTACCCACATACTTAGCCTTTCATTCTGTTAAAATTGGCACTGGATTCCCTGTCTTGTCTCCTATTTAAAGGCATTAATCTTGGAATACTCTCCTGTTCTTCTAAATCATCAAATATTCCTTTCTATTTAATGTTTCTCATAATGATACAAGCATGCTACAAATATTCCATCTTACCTATAAAATTAAGAGAATGTTGTATTGGCCCAAAGATAGAAAAATAGAGCAACAGAATAAAGAGTAATTTGTGAACCCAGAATCATTTACATGTCAGTTTCATACAGAATAGAGATAGAATTGTAGAATAGCATAGAAATGGTAGACTAGCATAGTGTGGTACTGAGATTATTAGTTTTTATTTTAGAAGAAAATAAATTTGGATCCTTACCTTGCACTGACCACAGAAAATAATACCAGCACTTTGGAAGGCCGAGGCTGGTGGTTTGCTTGAGCCCAGGAGTTCGAGATCAGCCTGGGAAACATGGCAAGACCCTGTTTCTACAAAACCACAAAAATTAGCCATGCAAAGTGGTGTACACCTGTAATCCCAGCTACATGTGAGGCTGATGCAGGAGGATCACTTGAGCCTAGGAGACAGAGTTTGCAGTGAACTGAAATGGCACCACTGCACTCCAGCCTGGGTGACAGAGCAGGACCATGTCTCAAAACGAAAATGAAAACAAAAACAAACAAACAAACAAACAAAAAAAAACAGAAAAAAAGCTATTTTATTGTGAAGCTACCAATATTGTGAAGACTTGAGGGGCCAAAATCTCAAAGGGAAATTAAGTCCATAGAAGTGAGCACGATATTTGGCACTAGTTTTTCTCTGCAAGGAATTCATAATTCTAAAGTTGTAATTGAGAGAGTATGAAATTGAGCTAAAGCAGTACTGAACTTTCAGCAATTTTATGGGAACAATAGAGCAGAAATTAAAAATTAAAGCCCAACCGTAAGGAGGGATTGTAGTGAACAGACCAAGCTTTAAAAGGGCTCTACATTAGGGGTAAAAATAAAACAGAATTAGATCAGTTCTCAGAAGAACCAAACCCCATTTTAAAGAAGTTCAGTTCATAGTTAGATTAGAGTAATCTGGCAGTACTCTAACTGCTTCCTTGAAATTTACGGAAGTAGATTATACTATCCAATGCTTCAATTTTTGTTCTAAAAGTCTCCACAAACAATGAGATTCAAACAAAAATCACCACACATACAGAGATAAGAATTGATCAAATACTTTTAAAAATATTCATAACAGAATAGACATCAAGCAGAACAGACATCCAAGATGAAATTCTAAACAGTACAGCATCCTAACAGGAAATGAGGTGAAACAGAATTAATATATTCTTCTCCTGGACATAGATATGAAAGCCCTAAATTTAAAAAATTAGCAACTAGATCAGCAGAATATACCAAAAATAATATACGACAACAAAACAGGATTTACTTTAGATATTCAAGGCCAATTAACTTTTAAAATCAGTGTAATTCAACATGTTAAGAGAATAATGGAGGAAAAACTATGATTTCATTGGAGGCAGACAAACCATTTGACGACGAACTTAGCAGGACACTCTCTGCAGCTATGGCAGTGGCAGAAGAGGTTGACAGCTGCAATTTATCTTCCAATGACCCTCCCTGCTGCTGGGGCCACAAACCCATCATTGGAAGAGGAGTATCTGGGAGGGTTCTTTACAATGTCTTCTATGCCTCCTGTGTCTAGTGATTATCTTATTGTTGTTCTTATACTTAAAAATTTAATTCGTTTATTATAGAACAGCAGGATCAAATTACAGTCCAAGAGCTAAATCTAGCCCTTTCTCTGTTTTGTAATAAAGACTTATTTGTATAAAAGCACATCCATTCATTTTTGTATTGCCTATGATATAGTATAGACAGAGTTGAATAACTGCAAGAGAGACCTTATGGTCCACAGAGACAAAAATATTTACCATTTGATCCTTTACAGAAAAAGTTTGTTCGAGCTGTTTTAGAAAGGTAGTAGTGTACTTTCTCTATGGGTATGCTATTAGGATTATTTCTCATTTAATAATAATTAATTTCTGAATGGATATGTATAAAAATAACAGGAATTGATTATATTGCACACTTATCATTGAGAATATTTTTTAGAATTGTCAATGTATTATTCTTTTCATAAGCCCCCTTACACTCCAGGCACTCTGGCTTCAGAATCTGGACCCTTAACTATTGGAAGATGTGTCTTCGTAAGGAGAATTGAAGTACAGCTTCTCATTGATGAGCAAATGAGTCCTTCAAGCTTTGAGCCCCTCAAAATGCCAGAGTTTTTTAAAGTTCCCTGGGGTTTTAGACCTTGGAATAGATGCCTGGTTACCTTTTACTCCACATCTATATGGGGATAGAGGTTCCTTGATCTAGATTTTTACCTTTTCTTCATGTGGCTTACTCTGAATCCAATTTCTGGTTGCCAGGATCCCCTACAGCACCCTCACATCTGCTTCTCCCACCTTATTTTAATATTTGTGGCACATTTCGATCAGTCTTCTCCTTCCAGATAAGTACTGTCTTCTGATAACCCTCCTACAATGCCCTGTTGTATTGGTCTGCTCCACCAATGCGGTAACATAGCCCTAGGAGGTGAACAATTCTACTTAATCTGCCGTTTTGACAAGAAAAGCACTGCTGTGTTTTCATTTTATGTGCTTGTTTTTAATTAATTTATTTGTAACAAAACAGTGTATATGGTATATACCATGATGCTTTGATATACACACGTACACAATAAAATCATTACTACAGCCGAACTAACATATCTGTGTCCTAACATACTTACCATTTATTATTTTGGTGAAAGCATCAAGCATCTACTCTCACAGCAAACTTCTACCATACAATTTATTATTAAATGTACTCATTTATGCTGTAGATTACATCTCTAGACTTATTCATCCTATTTTTAATTGCACAATAGTTCATGGAAAAAAATTAACTCATTTTGAGTATTCTGTTTTTGGTTTCTAATTAATAATTAGTACTTAAGTATTTACATGTTGAGGATAGTAAGTCTCTCTAGTGAGTGCTTGACATCAGTGCCATGTGGAGACTGAAGCAAAATAAAAATTCAGTAATAATGCTCTTTATTTAAATGTTTGATATGTGGTTCATCATGGATGTCCTTGCATTAATATTGATTTCTTTAAAATTTCATTGAAATATATTTTATATTGATCACTGTATTTTGCTATATCCTTAAAATTTGGGAGTCCTAGCTAAGAACAATCAGACAAGAGAAAGAAATCAAGGGCATCCAGATGTGAAACGAAGAAGTCAAATTATCATTGTTTATAGAGGACATAATCTTATATTTGGAAAAACCTAATGACTCCAGAAAAAAAACAATTAGAATAACAAACAAATTCAGTAAAGTTGCAGGTTACAAAGTAAATGTACAAAAGTCAGTAGCATTCCTGTGTGCCAACAGTGAACAATTTGAAAAAGCAATTTAAAAAGTAATTTCATTTACGATAGCTACAAATAACATAAAATACCTAGGAATTAATAAAAGAAGTGAAAGATCTGTATAATGAAAATTATAAAACGTTGATGAAAAAAATTGAAGAGGACACAAAAAACTGGAGAGAGATTTCATTTCTATGGGTTGGACACATCAATATTGTTAAAATGTCCATACTACCCAAAGCAATCTACAGATTCAATGTAACCTATTAAAATATATAACACATAATCCTAAAATGTATATGGAGCCATAAAAGATCCAAAACAGCCAGAGCTATCCTGAACTAAAGAAAAAAACTAATGAATCACATCACCTGACTACAAATTATACTGCACAGTTATAGTAACCAAAACATCATAGTATTGTCATAAAAACAGACACATAGACCAATGGAATAGAATAGAGAATTCAGAAACAAATCCATATTCCTACTGTGAACTCATTTTTGACAAAGGTGCCAAGAGCATACACTGAAGGAAAGGATAGTTTCTACAATAAATGGTGCTTGGAAAACTAAATATTCATAAGCAGAAGAATGAAACTAGATTCCTATCTCTCAGCATATACAAAAATCAAACATAATAGATTAAAGTCTTAAATATAAGACCTCAAACTATGAAACTGCTAAAGGAAAACTTTGGAGAAACTCTGCAGGACATTTAATTGGCAAAGATTTCTTGAGGAATACCCAACAAGCACATGCAGCTAAAGCAGAAATGGACAAATGGGATCACATTGAGAGGTGACAGTGTGCTGGCAGTCCTCACAGCCCTCACTCGCTCTCAGCGCCTCCTCTGCCTGGGGTCCCACTTTGGCGGCACTTGAGGAGCCCTTCAGCCCACCGCTGCACTGTGGGAGCCCCTTTCTGGGCTGGCCAAGGCAGGAGCCAGCTCCCTCAGCTTGCAGGGAGTGTGGAGGGAGAGGCGCGAGCGGGAACCGGGGCTGCGTGCGGCGTTTGCGGGCCAGCTGGAATTCCGGGTGGGCGTGGGCTTGGCGGGCCCACACTTGGAGCAGCCGGCTGGCCCTGCCAGCCCTGGGACGTGAGGGGCTTGGTGCCTGGGCCAGCGGCTGTGGAGGGTGTACTGGGTCCCCCAGCAGTGCCGACCCACTGACACTGCACTCAATTTCTCACCAGACCTTAGTTAGCTGCCTTTCCGCGGGGCAGGGCTCGGGACCTGCAGCTCGCCACGCCTGAGCCTCCCACCCCCTCCATGGGCTCCTGTGCAGCCCGAGCCTCCCCGACGAGCACCACCCCCTGCTCCACAGCGCCCAGTCCCATCAACTGCCCAAGGGCTGAGGAGTGAGAGCACGCGGCGTGGGACTGGCGGGCAGCTCCACCTGCAGCCCCTGGTGCAGGATCCACTGGGTGAAGCCAGCTGGGCTCCTGAGTCTGGCGGAGATGTGGAGAACCTTTATGTCTAGCTCAGGGATTGTAAACACACCAATCAGCACCCTGTGTCTAGCTCGAGGTTTGTGGATGCACCAATCGACATCTGTGTCTGGCTGCTCTGGTGGGGCCTTGGAGAACCTTTGTGTCCATACTTTGTATCTAACTGATCTGATGGGGACGTGGAGGACTTTTATGTCTAGCTCAGGGATGGTAAATGCACCAATCAGCACCCTGTCAAAACAGACCACTTGGCTCTACCAATCAGCAGGACGTAGGTGGGGCCAGATAAGATAATAAAAGCAGGCTGCCCGAGCCAGCAGTCGCAACCCGCTCAGGCCCCCTTCCACACTGTGGAAGCTTTGTTCTTTCGGTCTTTGCAATAAATCTTGCTACTGCTCACTCTTTGGGTCCACACTGCTTTTATGAGCTGTAACACTCACCGCGAAGGTCTGCAGCTTCACTCCTGAAGCCAGCGAGACCAGGAGCCCACCGGGAGGAACGAACAACTCCAGATGTGCCGCCTTAAGAGCTGTAACACTCACTGCGAAGGTCTGCAGCTTCACTCCTGAGCCAGCGAGACCACGAACCCACCAGAAGGAAGAAACTCCGAACACATCCGAACATCAGAAGGAACAAACTCCGGACACGCCGCCTTTAGAACTGTTAACACTCATTGCGAAGGTCTGCAGCTTCACTCCTGAGCCAGCGAGACCACGAACCCACCAGAAGGAAGAAACTCCGAACACATCCGAACATCAGAAGGAACAAACTCTGGACACGCCGCCTTTAGAACTGTAACACTCACCGCGAGGGTCCGCGGCTTCATTCTTCAAGTCAGTGAGACCAAGAACCCACCAATTCCGGACACAACATCAAGTTTTAGTTTCTGCACAGCTACGGGAAAAAAAATCAACAAAGTGAAACAACCGCCCATGGAATCAGAGAAAATATTTGCAAACTATCTGTCTTACAATGGATTAATAACCAGAATACATTAAAAGCTCAAACAACTCTGTAGGAAAAAGTCTAGTAATCCAATTTAAAAATGGGCAAAATATCTGTATAGACATATCCCAAAAGAAGACATACAAGTGCAAAACAAGTATATGAAAAGGTATTCAACATCATTGATCATCAGAGAAATTCAAATCAAAACCACTTTGAAGGCTGGGTGCTGTGGCTCTTATCTGTAATCCCAGCACTTTGGGAAGCCAAGGTAGGTAGATCACCTGAATTCAGGAGTTCAAGACAGCCTGGGCAACATGATGAAACCCTGTCTCTACAAAAACTACAAAAATTAGCCTGTACATACCTGTAGTCCTAGCTACTCGGGAACCTGAAGCAGGAGAATCACTTGAGCCAGGAAATGTTAAGACTGCAGTGAGCCAGGACAACGCTGCTGCACTCCAGCCTGGACAACAGAGGGAGAGTCCATCTCAAAAAATAAACAAATAAATAAAAATCACTACAACGAGGTATCATCTCACCCTAGTTAAAATGGTTTCTGTCCAAAACACAGGCAATAACAAATGCTGATGAGGATGTGGGGAAAGGGAACCCTCATACACTGTTGGTAAGAATGTAAAGTAGTACAACCACTATGGAGAACACTTTGGAGGTTCCTTATAAAAACTATAAATAGACCTACCATGGGATTGCTGCATCACATGGTAGCTCTATTTTTATTTCCTTCTTTTCTCAAAAGAAAGGAAATCAGTATATCAAAGAGATATCTGCACTCCCATGTTTATTGCAGCACTGTTCACAATAGCCAAGATTTGGAAGCAACCTACGTGTCTACTAATAAAGCAATGGATAAAGGAAATGTGCTACATAGGCTATAAAAAAAGAATGAAATTATGTTATTTGAACAATATGTATTGAATTGGAGGTCACTAGGTTAAGTGAAATAAGCCAGGCACAGAAAGACAAACATCACATGTTCTCACTTATTTGTGGGAACTAAAAATTAAAACAAGTGAACTCACAGGAAGAGAGAACAGAATGATGGTTACCAGAGGCTGAAAAGGGTAGTGGGGTCAAGAAGTGGGGATACTTTAATGGGTACAAAGATACAGTTAGACATAATGAAGAAGATCTAGGATTTGATAGCACAACAGAGTGACAACAGTGAAGAAGAATTTATTCTACCTTTTAAAATAACTAAAAGAATATAATTGGATTGTGTATTAGTCGATTCTCATGCTGCAAATAAAGACATACCTGAGACTGGGTAATTAATAAAGGAAAGAAGTTTAATTGTCTCAGTTCATCCTGTCTGGTGAGGCCTCAGGAAACTTACAATCATGGCAGAAAGGGAAGCAAACCAATCCTTCTTCACAGGGTGGCAGGAAGGAGAATGAGTGCCCAGCGAAGGAGGCAGCCCCTTATAAAACCATCAGATCTTTTGAGAACTAACTCATTATCACAAGAACAGGATTAGGTAAACCACCCCCATGATTCAATTATCTCCACCTAGTCCCTCCCATGACACTTGGGGATTATGGGAACTACAATTAAAAATGAGATTTGGGTGGGCACACAGCCAAACCATATCAGATTGTTTGTAAAACAAAGGATAAATGCTTGAGATGATGAATATCCCATTTGCCCTGATGTGATTATTATGCATTGTATGCCTTATCAAAATATCTCATGTAACCCATAAATACATATGCCTAGTATGTACCCACAAAAATTTAAAATTAAAAAAATAAAAAATAAAATAAAATGCACTCATGCCAGGGAAAATATGCATATATACGCATATATATGCATATATATGTGTATATGCCCGCTTATATGCATATATATGCGGGTATATACGTGTATATACAGGCATATATGCATATTATGCGTATATACACACATATATGCATATTATGCGTATATACACACACATATGCATATTATGCATATATACACACACATATGCATATTATGCATATATACACACACATGCATATATACACACATATATATGCATATATACATATATGTATATACACATATATGCACATACATGCATACACACATATATGCATATATACACATATATACATATACACATATATGTGTATATATACGTATATATATGCATATGTGTGTGTGTGTGTGTGTGTGTATATATATATATATATATATATATATAGTGCTCCAGCCAAGTTTCTCACTAACCTAAACCTTGTTCCAACCCTGTTTGACATGTTTCTCAAAGCTCTTGATTATATGATATCCTCCTTTAGGGATAATCATATAACCATAAATAAATATCTATATAAAAATAATTCTATAAAAACACCTAGAGTCAAAACTTACATTCCTATACTACTTATGTGAGCCAATATAGCACATTTAAATATTTGTCTTTTAAGATTAAAGTATTACCCTTTCCAACAGCCCTGTATTAAAATGAAGCATTTTCTTGATTTTTTTTTTTGAGACGGAGTCTTGCTCTGTTGCCCATGCTGGAGTGCAGTGGTGCGATCTCGGCTCACTGCAAGCTCCGCCTTCCAGGTTCACGCCATTCTCCTGCCTCAGCCTCCCAAGTAGCTGGGACTACAGGCGCCTGCCACCGTGCCCGGCTTTTTTTTTTTTTTTTTTGTATTTTTAGTAGAGATGGGGTTTCACCATGTTAGGCAGGATGGTCTCAATCTCCTGACTTTGTAATCCGCCCACCTTGGCCTCCCAAAGTGCTGGGATTACAGGCGTGAGCCACCGTGCCCGGCCTCAAAATGAAGAGTTTTCATACAACGTGTAAGGACAGATAATTCATTAAACCATTAGCAATTTGTATTATTTGAAAATTTTCTAATATGAAAATTAATTGATAAAAGGACAGAGAAGAACTAAGCTTTAACTGGAGCACAGAGAAGAAACTTGCTCAAATAAGAGAGGAGATTAAGCCTTATAGATACAGTGCTGGAATCCCAAAATTAGCATGAGATGAATGACTGGCTTCAGATGGGGCATTCTGAAAGCCATGAAAAATGAGATGTGAGAATAATAAAGTCAAGCTTCTGCTTTTGCTTGAACTAATTTTCCTTGCTCTAATTATATACAATGCATCGAATGCATTATCCACAAATAAAGTCCTCTCAGTAAATGTATATTGCTCTAAAAAATGGAATACTTAAGTGTTTGTAAATTTTACTTATTTATATTTTAAACAATTTTTCAGAATGTATTTCAAAAATTATATAAAAGCAGAATGCTTCTGCATTAACAAAATCAATAGCAATATTCATAATAAATATTGAGTAATAAGAAAGCCAATATGATAGGCATCCTTATTTGTGATTAATGTTGGCAAGATGGAAGCAGCACATTTACTGATGGAACCATACAATCACGAAGTATTTCATGCATAACTATTCAAAATAAAATTATCATTTTCCTGGAATGAAAACACTTCAAAATTATAGTGTGCACAGCTCTAAATTGATTCTATAAATGGATTCCAGAAAATCATTTACCAGATGGTTATATTTAGATGTCACTCAAGCTTCCTGAGTACTTTAAAGGTGGAGTCACCTATGCCCACAGCTGTATTAATAGAGAAAAATAAAAGACTTAACATCTTTAAAGAGGAATAAATGCTGAGTGTAACAAAAAACACAAAAATACAAGAAAGTTTCCAATTAAATGATATTGATACACACAGGAAAGGCAAATTAGTGTTTTAAGTGTTCATCAAGCTTAATTTCATATAAGCAAGTCTCAGTCACCACAATGTAAAATTTTTTCATGTGTATCATGATTGCAATTTTGATTGCCATCAGAATCACTTACTTTGCCTATTTCCTCTCTGAGAGGTAATACAGGGAGTCCTTGGTTAAAAGTACAGATTCTGGAGACAAACCACTTGCATTTACAGCCTAGGTTTGTGATTTCAGGCAAAGTACTTAACCTCCTGGGTCTGAGTTTCCTCAAATATAAAATAATAATTATAACTTCATAAGGTTTTGACAATTAAATTAGATGATGCAATGTCTGAAATAAAGTGCTAATAATTGTTAATAATAGATGTTAGAATTTTAAAGAATGGTAAAAATACCTAACTGATATGGGAAATTCACTTTTAGGAAAACATTGTTAACGTGCAGTGGAATATGTCAAAGACAACACCCCAGTTATCACTGTAAAAATAGGTCTCTGAGTGTTATATACACATTTTCTGCTATCTAAAATTCGATAGATTATCTACACAGTAACCACATAGCTGAAGGACAGTACATACCATCTGAACATGTATTTTCTTTGGGAAACAGTTTTCTCTTAAATTCAACTGCTTTATGATATCCCATGGGGGTTAGTGCTCATCTGAATCTACTTAGGAGGAAAACCATGTGCTAGAAACACCAAACCTAAAAGAGATGCTGAAACTTGAAGATGTCATCCCACCACTACTAAAAGCAGAGATATAGAGTGATGGTGTTATCAACATTCAGATGAGAACTAACTTAGTAATCAATGCTTTTGCCCTGGATTTTGGAGCAGTGTTAAGAATTATAAAATGGCAAACCATGATCAGTCACCCCAAACATATAGAACTGGCTTACGACAGACTGAAAGTTTGTGAAGGGATACTCTTTAGACAGAAAAAAACATATGCTTTAAAGATCCTGAAACAGACTTCAAGAGATGTGGCACAACCTGTTTCCAGGAAATAGAAGCATCATATGAGCTATCTTTGACGCTGCAAAATGAAATGAGGAGATTAAAAATGTCATTCAACTAGTTCAAGTTCTTTCTCTTTTCCTGCCCCTCCACTAGTGTTCATATGGATCTCCCTGCCTGGAATTCCCTCCCTGACCTGTCGGCTGTTTCTTTTTGGATGATTCTTACTTATTCTTACTTATTATTGATCACTCAAATCTCATCTTGGTTATCACTTCTTCCAGGAAGCCAAATCTAGGTTAGGAGCGTGCTGCGTGTACACCCAGCACCCTCAATTTCCTGTACCACAGTATTTGTCACGTTTCATTATCCTGCCTCTGTACCTGTCCATACCTTCACGTCATAAAAATGTTTTGAAGTAAGGGATCTTCTATATAATGTCACAATCATATCACCAGAGCCATTCCTGGGTCAGTGCTCAATAAATGTTTGTTTAAGATAAAAGTAGAGAGAGAAGGGAAAAGGGAGTAAGAATGAAGGTAGAAATGAACAAGCAGTGCCTCATTCCTTTAAATAATGGCAAAACAGCTGGAAATTCCCAAAACAAGAAGTCACATGATCCCAGACTCAGCTGTGGCACAAAGTGAGGGAAGTTATTTATGTGGGACCAAAAAGGCTGATTTTGTTTGCTACAGTTTTTTCAAGCCTGAAGATGAAAATATCCTTAAAACAATTTAATCCTTCTGAAATAATGGTGGAGGAAAACAACTATTTGTAAAAGCAATCCAGTGAAAATTAATAAACAAATTGGCAGAGTTTTTTTTTTTTTTTGAAAAAGCTTTCTTCCAATGAGTGCTCACGAAGGAACACAGAAAGCAGTCCACTGTATTTTTTTAAATGTGTGATTACACCACCTTTGATGTGTATGTATATGTGTATGTGTATGTATAGATATCCCATATGTGGTATATGTGATATCTCATATATCTATCACATATGTGGTAGCTATATATCACACACACATATGCACACACATACGCAGTTAACATATACATGAAACTCTTTAGACTGAATATCATTTATCTCATTTATCTTATAATCTATAATTCCTTAATTATTTTTGGATAAAATGAACTGAAGCTCATTGTACATTTCTCTTATTGGGGGAAATGTGAAATCTCACTTTAGGATATAGATTGAGCTTTTCATTTGGGAAGAATCAAATAAATAGATGAAACATTTTTCTAAAAATGTGTTCTATTTTAACAGCACAAGTGAACGTAATAATTGTATTAAAAATTCCTTATAATCACTCTTAATTTAAATTATAGTGACTCCTTTTAATATCTCTTTAAGGAACTGAGCTAAAGAAGTAACACAAGTATTCTTTTTCTCTTCAAAAAGAATTTTCTTGTATCTTTGTTTGATATGAATGCAATTGTGAAATGAACTGTGTAGATTCTTCACATATATTTAAGTATAATATTGAAAGTGTCGATGGAAAAAAGGAATAACATCAGAAATAATGAATATGAGAGAAATCTGAATGAGATACATATTTCTTGGAAGCAGGTGACCCAACTCAGAAAAATAACTGTCATTTGAACAGCTGAATATATGTGTCTATCCATTTTCCATGTCATTAGATAGCCAATCAACTGAAGTACACAACGAATTTAACCTTTTATTTACCACAAATAATCTGTTTCACTCATAGTTAAATTAAAATTGTTTGGGTATCATTCATTCATTAGCATCTAGTGCTATCTTGCTTCTCCATATCTATTATCTGTCCTTCTTTCTAACCCAGGAGGTTCATCTGTATGAATCACACAGTCATGGTTTCTCACTCGTCTGGCTTCCAGTTGAGTCCAATCAGTGGAGAAACATAGCAGTTTGGAGGAAGAAAGAAAGAAAGAAGAGCAGAGAGTAAGGTCAGAATATTACCTGGCTTCTTCCTTCCCTTTCAAAATGAGGTCAAACTAGCTAATCCTTTGAATAGGCGTCACCCAAATCCCATTCTATTCCCCTGGGTTCCAATAACCATGCTATCTCTTGCTCCTTTAAGTCTAAGGGTGGTACCAGGTCAGCTGCTGCTGACTCCAGGTTATTTTAGTAGCCTTTATAGTCTCCCTTTTGTCTATGTCACTAAACACATCAAGAATTATTCTATTTGCAGTGATCCATATGTTTTCTGTTGAGACAAGATTTATATAGAAAACAGATCTCTATCAATTATCTTGATATGCATTCTTTTTAAAATCAGAATGTTTACATTATTGACTTAACACTTCCCTTTATTTAGTTATTTTATAAACTCAGACTTATGTATTATACATTTCTCATTAATGGATATTTTTGTCTAGAGGAAAAAAGAAGAAGAAATATGGCCATAAGACATGTAGGATCTTCTTTGCTTTTGCGCACATGGAAGATTCTTCTCTTCTTTATACTTTACTGGTATTTTTAAAACTGTAAACTAACTCATTTGAATCTATTTTATTTCATTTATCCTGACTTGAAAACTCCTACTAGGTCACCCAGCCTCTATTTCCTCCCATTCCAGAAGAACCCAAATCATGTTCAGTAATATATCCTATTTTTGTTTCCAAAGAAGAATCCTGATTGGCCTATGTAGTCTACCTATGCATTTCATTCCCTTGTTCGGGTGGAGCAAGGTTCTTTTGTGCTCAAAAGCCTATAAAATGTGGGGGATCTCTCTTTTAAAAAACAATACAAACTGTGACTAGGTATACAACTAAATATTTATTGAAAATAAAATTAATAATAACAAATTAAAAATTTTAAAGCTGACTAAAGGTACTATAAATATAACAGAATTTAGAAAAATAATATAACTTTAATGAACTATAAGAAGTTCATTTCTACAGCACATTTTCCCTACTTTCTTTCTTTTTTTTTATTGTTGGTTTTTAGACAGGGTCACTGTTTCCCGGGCTGGAGTTAGGTGGTACAATCATATCTCACTGCAGCCTCAACACCTTGGGTGCAAGCAATCCTCCCACCTCAGCCTCTTGAGTAGCTGGGACTATATACATACACTGTTATGCCTGGTTAATTTTGAAAAAATTTTGTAGAGACAGGGTCTCTCTATAGGTGTCCCAGGTTTGCCTCAAACTCCTGGGCTCAGGTGATACTCCTGCCTCAGCCCCCTAAAATGCTGGGATTACAGGCATGAGCCACCGTGCCTGGCCCATTTTCCCTCCTTTTCAAAATGCATAGCCCTTGATCACCACTTCTTACAGTTTTATAGATTCAATGCCTATAGCAGAATAAAAAAAATACTTCAGCCTTTTACCTAGTAAAGTTAAATTCAGCTTTAGTTTTTATTATTGCTAATAACTTGTTTTTACTTCTGCTACTGGCCTGTGCCCTACAAATAGAAGAATTCTAATAAATTCTTTTTCATGTAATTCCCAGTAAAAAGGGAAAAATGCATAACTCAATAATACTTGTATCTTCTATGGTATGACATGTATTCTAAATAAGAAAAATCTTCCATTTTAGTAAGTTATAGATGAGAACTGAATCCTCAGCTCACAATTTTACTCATCTGATAGTGGAAGAGTACTCCACAGAATAGTTTCTTATGTTTATATTTTGAATCTTTTTTTTCCATCATTAATGACAACTTTCCAGTGCCAAACATGTTAAAATATGTTAATATCATAATTCAATCTATACAAAATGGGCAGTAAGTCAGAAGAAGTCTAGCAAAAACTTCACTGTATCAACTAAAGAGGAAGTTGACTGGAAACCACATAAATATGCCCCATTATCCCCAAACTAAGAGAAACCCAAACAAAATTCTCCTTAGCAAGAGCTCCCAAAATATTCAAAGCTGCTTGAACATCATCTGCAATGAAGAACAGTGTGAGAAAAGGTAAGACAGAGTTCAAAGACACAGAGATCTTAACTAATTGAAGTTTAAAATGACTCATTTTGCAATTTTCATCAAAAAGAAAGAAATAAAATGTGAACATGTGAGCACATTGTTAAGGAACCCTCTCCAGGTCTTAGTAAAAGTTCATGCAAGTTCTGGCCTAAAGCTTCATTAACTTTACACTAATGTATTTACCTCTGTCTCTGGTGACAGTTTCTGGCTCAAGTTTGGGCATGTGACCTAAGCTAGCCCAATTAGTGTGAAGAGAACCACTATTTTACACTTCTTTAGGAGAAGTTTCTCTACCTTCCTCATAGTAAATGTAAACAGAACATCTCTTGCAAGCATGGGAAAATGGGGCAGGGTGAAGTTAATGTTGACTGAGTGGATATTAAAGAACCCAGATTTTGGGGATTTTCAAAATAAGTTCATATCACCCTTGGAGTTTACCTTTGGATTTATATTTTATATTAAAAAATACCATTTAAGCCAATTTGCATCAGAGTTTTCAGTTACAGTGGAAATATACTAATGTGTACCTAAAAATCATTTGGTTTATTTCTGAAAGTCTTGTTAAGTATCATTTTGCATTGTCACTCAGATATAACTCTCAAATATAAAATTCTGCTAATTAAAAATCATTATAAACTGTGTTGAACTGCACAACTGTCACAGATGACAGAACTTTTTTCTCAAATAATAAAATATTTTTAAAACTTTTGATATTTCTCAGGTATGATAATAGTTTCAAAGATATTTTCCAAGTAAGTTAAAGTTGCTGTATTAGAATTTACATTGATACTCTGTTCAGCATAAATGATCCTCTAAAAGAGATATTTTCCTAAATTATTGAAAGGAAAATATAGGCTTCAGAATATTTTTTAAATTCCATTTTTGAGGTTTAGAAATAAGGCTTACACCTCAGACAAGCATTACAATCAAGGTACTTTCCCATTGGTGAGACACATTTTAAAAGTTACCTTGCATATCTCAACTAGACAAATTTCAAGGCATAACATTGAAAAAAAAAAAAACTTCTATTGCTAGTAAAGAAAAAAAATCACAGTTCCCTTATGATTCAAAGCTCATTTACAGTTTTATTCCTGGACAGCTAATATCCTTTGATTTACAATCATTAAAGCTCTGGGAAGTCCCAAGCAGGAGAGGGTGAAGCTCAGAACTCAAAGAAAAGTGATTAAAGAGAGAGAAAGGGAAAAAGAGTTTTGTTTAATAATTCTAAAAGGAACATAACAAAAGGTATTGTCAGAAAATTCTTTGAGGTACAAACCATAAAGTTACAGGCAAAGAGAAGTAAAAAGCAATACCCAGAGGAATAGTGACTAGTTTAAATCAGTAGAAATTTTCTCTTTAATATGGAAACAAAGTTTATCTGAGGTTCCCTGACTCCAAGAGGAAGCACTATTAAAGAACGCAAAGAAAGAGAAACTGTTTCATAGCCTTTGATACAATATTTCTGTTCCATATGGCTTACATTTCCCCAAATGTTTCTTTTTGTTAGGAAACTGTTAATGGCCTTCTCATGAAGGCTTCAGTTTGTATTTTTCCTTATTCTTACTATGAGATCTACTTAAGAGGTCTCCCAGGGTCCCAAAGAGAATGATCTATTTTTTGGTTTCTAAATGCATTTCATATTTATAGACGTTTATTATGTCTATACTTTACTAAAATAAACAGAAATATCTGCAAGACAGACTAAATTTTACACTTTTGTACAGGTGTTTGGCATCTATCCTACACATTCACAAGTGAAGATTATGCCTGTAGTCCCAGCAACTCACGAGTCTGGGGCAGGAGGATTGCTGGAACCCAGGAGTTTGAGACCAGCCTAGGTGATATAGCACAGCCTCTTTCTCTATTTAAAAACAAACAAAATCAATTATAAAAACACTATGTACCAATTATATGCAAAATATGTTTGGCTCAAAAATAAATATTTTCATCTATCTCTGTTCTTTATTATTGTGATATCTTTGTAAAATTATTTATTTTGTCTGCTATATAAGGAGGAATGGTTTAGAAGTTGGACAATACAAAAAATGACTACTAACAATAAAATATTTTTATGTTTCCCCCAAAACTTTGTATTACTTCATTTAGGATAAAGAACTTCTTTAACATTGTTCCTAAGCTCAGAGGGTTTTCAGTCTAACTTGGGAGAGAAGACACAATAATAATAAGAATGGAGGTGACACCAAGGGTACATAGTAGGTTGGTGCAAAAAAATGAGAATATGAGAGGATAAGAGGATGTTCAATGATCCCTTGTTTACTTCTTTTAAAAAATTATGAACTATTTTAAGTCTAAATAAATGGAATGATATAAGAAACATTCATGTTTCTACAGTTCAATTTAGTTAATTATTAACATTTTTGCCTCTTAAAGTTTGATTATTTAAAATAAAAATAAAACACCATTACAGATTTGTATTAAATCCCCTTTGCTAGAGTTCCCAATCCCTTTCCTTCATTTCTTACTTCGAAACGACAACCATCCTAAATTTTACATATATTAACCCAAAGCAATTTTTAATAGTTTTACTTCACAGGTATGACCATACACACACCAACACACACATGCAGATAATGTATTAAATATAGGACATATATTTGATATGTATATATTATATATAATTGTATACAAGTATATAAATCACATAACCTACCATACTGTACATCTTTCAGGAATTTCCTGTTTTCACCTAACATTTTGCTTACTTTTTATCCATGTTTATAAACTACATATGACAATCTAGGTCATTAACTTTTACTGCTATGTAGTTTTGTAACGTGATAATTATACAATATATTTTGCCATTTTTGATGTATCTTTGGGATTTTTTCCTCACTTTTCCCTATTATAAACAAAATTACAATAAACATCCTTGAGCATGTATCGTTGTATGTATTCCCTGTATGAGATTCTCTGGAGCATATTCCTAGGATTAAGTAGAAGCGCTGAGTCTTAAATACGTGCAGCTAAAACAGCATTCAATATGGCAAATTATTTTCCAAGGTAGCTAAGTCAGTTCATTATCCAGCACTAGTAAGCAAATTCCATTTTTTAACAAGAAAAATTATTGAAATTAAGGAAATATACAAATTAGGAATTGAGAATATACATCAGAATAAACTCAAGAAAGTGACAAAAGGAATAATACAGAAAAGAGCAGACCTTAATTACATAGAAAGCAAAAAAAAAAATGCACAAATCTTTTGTTGTCAGGTTTTATTTGTCTATTAGCTCAATGTTAACGAGCACTATTCAATGAATGTTAATGAGCATTATTAATAGCATCAATTAAATATTCTATAGCATTATTTTTCCTTTCTTTGTCTATTGAATATTGAAAGAGGTATTTAAAGTATTGTATTGCAATTGCGATTATGGTTATCCAATGTTCCTTTGTAATATCATTCATTTTTAGATTATTCTGTCAAGATAAAACATAAGAAAAACTTAGACTAAGCAGCAGATTCTGTATCTGTGCAAATCAAACAAGGAATATATTAGATTCATGAGATTATTTGAAACACCTGGGTCATGTAGGCAAAATAAGATTTGATTTTATTTATGAATATCTAACAGTCTTGTTGTGTGTGAATGCATTAATCGAATTATTTTTTACACCAACATACGTTTGCTGCAGTTTTTCTTCACAGATGTATCACAATTTATTTAGCCAAGTCTTTATTTTGATTCTTAATACTGTCTGTAATACATCACAATTTTAACCACTACCAAAATAAACATTTTCCTATGGCTAAATATTTATATAAAAACTGTTTGTTTTACTGAGGCGGGCAGATCACGAGGTCAGGAGATCGAGACCATCTTGACTAACATGGTAAAACCCCATCTCTACTAAGAATACAAAAAAAAAAAATGTAGCCGGGCCTGGTGGCAGGCACCTGTAGTCCCAGCTACTAGGGAGGCTGAGGCAGGAGAATGGCGTGAACCCAGGAAGCAGAGCTTGCAGTGAGCCGAGGTAGCACCAATGGACTCCAGCCTGGGCGACAGAGCGAGACTCCGTCTCAAAAAAAAAAAAAAAAAAAAAAAAAAAAACTGTTTGTTTTAAATTATTAGGGGTGGAGCCAAGATGGCCGAATAGGAACAGCTCCGGTCTCCAGCTCCCAGCCCCAGCGACACAGAAGACCGGTGATTTCTGCATTTCTGCTTGAGGTACTGGTTTCATCTCACTAGGGAGTGCCTAACAGTGGGTGCAGGACAGTCGGTGAAGCGCACTGTGCGCGAGCCGAAGCAGGGCGAGGCATTGACTCACTCGGGAAGCGCAAGGGGTCAGGGAGTTCCCTTTCCTAGTCAAAGAAAGGGGAAGCAGACGGCACCTGGAATATCGGGTCAGTCCCACCCTAACTGCGCTTTTCCAACGGGCCTGGAAAACGGCACACTAGGAGATTGTGTCCCGCACCTGGCTCGGAGGGTCCTATGCCCACGGAGTCTCGCTAATTGCTAGCACAGCAGTCTGAGATCAAGCTGCGAGGCGGCAGTGAGGCTGGGGGAGGGGCGCCCGCCATTGCCCAGGCTTGCTTAGGTAAACAAAGCAGCCAGGAAGCTCGAACTGGGTGGAGCCCACCACAGCTCAAGGAGGCCTCCCTGCCTCTGTAGGCTCCACCTCTGGGGGCAGGGCACAGACAAACAAAAACTCTGCAAGAACTTCCACAGACTTAAATGTCCCTGTCTGACTGACAGCTTTGAAGAGAGTAGTGGTTCTCCCAGCACGCAGCTGGAGATCTGAGAACAGTCAGACTGCCTCCTAAAGTGGGTCCCTCACCCCTGAGCAGCCTAACTGGGAGGCACCCCCCCAGTAGGGACAGACTGACACCTCATTCAACCCGGTACTTCTCTGAGACAAAACTTTCAGAGGAACTATCAGACAGCTGAATTTGTGGTCTCACGAAAATCTGCTGTTCTGCAGCCACCGCTGCTGACACCCAGCCAAACAGGGTCTGGAGTGCACCTCTAGTAAACTCCAACAGACCTGCAGCTGAGGGTCCTGTCTGGTAGAAGGAAAACTAACAAACAGAAAGGACATCCACACCAAAAACCCATCTGTACATCACCATCATCAAAGACAAAAAGTAGATAAAACCACAAAGATGGGGAAAAAACAGACCAAAAAAACTGGAAACTCTAAAAAACAGAGCACCTCTCCTCCTCCAAAGGAACGCAGTTCCTCACCAGCAACGGAACAAAGCTGGATGGAGGATGACTTTGATGAGTTGAGAGAAGAAGGCTTCAGACGATCAAACTACTCTGAGCTACAAGAGGAAATTCAAAACAACAGCAAAGAAGTTAAAAACTTTGAAAAAAAATTAGAAGAATGGATAACTAGAATAACCAATGGAGAGAAGGGCTTCAAGGAGCCGATGGAGCTGAAAGCCAAGTTTCGAGAACTACGCGAAGATTGCAGAAGCCTCAGTAGCAGATGCGATCAACTGGAAGAAAGGGTATCGCTGATGGAAGATGAAATGAATGAAATGAAAAGAGAAGGGAAGTTTAGAGAAAAAAGGATAAAAAGAAATGAACAAAGCCTCCAAGAAATTTGGGACTATGTGAAAAGACCAAACCTACGTCTGATTGGTGTACCTGAAAATGATGGGGAGAATGGAACCAAGTTGGAAAACACTCTGCAAGATATTATCCAGGAGAACTTCCCCAATCTAGCAAGGCAGGCCAACATTCAGATTCAGGAAATACAGAGAACGCCACAAAGATACTCCTCGAGAAGGGCAACTCCAAGACACATTATTGTCAGATTCACCAAAGTTGAAATGAAAGAAAAAATGTTAAGGGCAGCCAGAGAGAAAGGTCGGGTTACCCACAAAGGGAAGCCCATCAGACTAACAGCTGATCTCTCAGCAGAAACTCTACAAGCCAGAAGAGAGTGGGGGCCGATATTCAACATTCTTAAAGAAAAGAATTTTCAACCCAGAATCTCCTATCCCGCCAAACTAAGCTTCATAAGTGAAGGAGAAATAAAACACTTTACAGACAAGCAAACGCTGAGTGATTTTGTCACCACCAGGCCTGCCCTAAAAGAGCTCCTGAAGGAAGCACTAAACATGGAAAGGAACAACCGGTACCAGCCACTGCAAAAACATGCCAAATTGTAAAGACCATCGAGACTAGGAAGAAACTATAGCAACTAACGAGCAAAATAACCAACTAACATCATAATGACAGGATCAGATTCACACATAACAATATTAACGTTAAATGTAAATGGGCTACATGCTCCATTCAAAAGACACAGACTGGCAAACTGGATAAGGAGTCAGGACCCATCAGTGTGCTGTATTCCGGAAACCCATCTCACATGCAGAGACACACATAGACTCAAAATAAAGGGATGGAGGAAGATCTATCAAGCAACTGGAAAACAAAAAAAGGCAGGGGTTGCAATCCTAGTCTCTGATAAAATAGACTTTAAACCAACAAAGATCAAAAGAGACAAAGAAGGCCATTACATAATGGTAAAGGGATCAATTCATCAAGAAGAGCTAACTATCCTAAATATATATGCACCCAACACAGGAGCACCCAGATTCATAAAGCAAGTCCTGAGTGACCTACTAAGGGACTTAAACTCCCACACAATAATAATGGGAGATTTTAACACCCCACTGTCAACATTAGACAGATCAACGAGACAGAAAGTTAACAAGGATATCCAGGAATTGAACTCAGCTCTACATAAAGTGGACCTAATAGACATCTACAGAACTCTCCACCCCAAGTCAACAGAATATACATTTTTTTCAGCACCACACCACACCTATTCCAAAATTGACCACATAGTTGGAAGTAAAGCTCTCCTCAGCAAATGTAAAAGAACAGAAATTATAACAAACTGTCTCTCAGACCACAGTGCAATCAAACTAGAACTCAGGATTAAGAAACTCACTCAAAACCGCTCTACTACATGGAAACTGAACAACCTGCTCCTGAATGACTATTGGGTACATAATGAAATGAAGGCAGAAATAAAGATGTTCTTTGAAACCAACGAGAACAAAGACACAACATACCAGAATCTCTGGGACACATTCAAAGCAGTGTGTAGAGGGAAATTTATAGCACTAAATGCCCACAAGAGAAAGCAGGAAAGATCCAAAATTGACACCCTAACATCACAATTAAAAGAACTAGAAAAGCAAGAGCAAACACATTCAAAAGCTAGCAGAAGGCTAGAAATAACTAAAATCAGAGCAGAACTGAAGGAAATACAGACACAAAAAACCCTTCAAAAAATTAATGAATCCAGGAGCTGGTTTTTTGAAAAGATCAACAAAATTGATGGACCCCTAGCAAGACTAATAAAGAAGAAAAGAGAGAAGAATCAAATAGATGCAATAAAAAATGAAAAAGGGGATATCACCACTGATCCCACAGAAATACAATCTACCATCAGAGAATACTACAAACACCTCTATGCAAATAAACTAGAAAATCTAGAAGAAATGGATAAATTCCTCGACAAATACACCCTCCCAAGACTAAACCAGGAAGAAGTTGAATCTCTGAATAGACCAATAACAGGTTCTGAAATTGTGGCAATAATCAATAGCTTACCAACCAAAAAGAGTCCAGGACCTGATGGATTCACAGCCGAATTCTACCAGAGGTACAAGGAGGAACTGGTACCATTCCTTCTGAAACTATTCCAATCGATAGAAAAAGAGGGAATCCTCCCTAACACATTTTATGAAGCCAGCATCGTCCTGATACCAAAACCTGGCAGAGACATAACCAAAAAAGAGAATTTCAGACCAATATCCTTGATGAACATTGATGCAAAAATCCTCAATAAAATACTGGCAAACCAAATCCAGCAGCACATCAAAAAGCTTATCCACCATGATCAAGTGGGCTTCATCCCTGGGATGCAAGGCTGGTTCAACATATGCAAATCAATAAATGTAATCCAACATATAAACAGAACCAAAGACAAAAACCACATGATTATCTCAATAGATGCAGAAAAGGCCTTTGACAAAATTCAACAACGCTTCATGCTAAAAACTCTCAATAAATTAGGTATTGATGGGACGTATCTCAAAATAATAAGAGCTATCTACGACAAACCCACAGCCAATATCATACTGAATGGGCAAAAACTGGAAGCATTCCCTCTGAAAACTGGCACAAGACAGGGATGCCCTCTCTCACCGCTCCTGTTCAACATAGTGCTGGAAGTTCTGGCCAGAGCAATCAGGCAGGAGAAGGAAATAAAAGGTATTCAATTAGGAAAAGAGGAAGTCAAATTGTCCCTGTTTGCAGATGACATGATTGTATATCTAGAAAACCCCATTGTCTCAGCCCAAAATCTCCTTAAGCTGATTAGCAACTTCAGCGAAGTCTCAGGATACAAAATTAATGTACAAAAATCACAAGCATTCTTGTACACCAATAACAGACAAACAGAGAGCCAAATCATGAGTGAACTCCCATTCACAATTGCTTCAAAGGGAATAAAATACCTAGGAATCCAACTTACAAGGGATGTGAAGGACCTCTTCAAGGAGAACTACAAACCACTGCTCAATGAAATAAAAGAGGATACAAACAAATGGAAGAACATTCCATGCTCATGGGTTGGAAGAATCAATATCGTGAAAATGGCCATACTGCCCAAGGTAATTTATAGATTCAATGCCATCCCCATCAAGCTACCAATGACTTTCTTCACAGAATTGGAAAAAACTACTTTAAAGTTCATATGGAACCAAAAAAGAGCCCGCATCGCCAAGTCAATCCTAAGCCAAAAGAACAAAGCTGGAGGCATCACGCTACCTGACTTTAAACTATACTACAAGGCTACAGTAACCAAAACAGCATGGTACTGGTACCACAACAGAGACATAGATCAATGGAACAGAACAGAGCCCTCAGAAATGATGCCGCATAGCTACAACTATCTGATCTTTGAAAAACCTGACAAAAACAAGAAATGGGGAAAGGATTCCCTATTTAATAAATGGTGCTGGGAAAACTGGCTAGCCATATGTAGAAAGCTGAAACTGGATCCCTTCCTTACACCTTATACAAAAATTAATTCAAGATGGATTAAAGACTTATATGTTAGACCTAAAACCATTAAAATCCTACAAGAAAACCTAGGCAATACCATTCAGGACATAGGCGTGGGCAAGGACTTCATGTCTAAAACACCAAAAGCAATGGCAACAAAAGCCAAAATCGACAAATGGGATCTCATTAAACTAAAGAGCTTCTGCACAGCAAAAGAAACTATCATCAGAATTAACAGGCAACCTACAGAATGGGAGAAAATTTTTGCAACCTACTCATCTGACAAAGGGCTAATATCCAGAATCTATAATGAACTCAAACAAATTTACAAGAAAAAAACAAACAACCCCATCAAAAAGTGGGCAGAGGACATGAACAGACACTTCTCAAAAGAAGACATTTATGCAGCCAGAAAACACATGAAGAAATGCTCATCATCACTGGCCATCAGAGAAATGCAAATCAAAACCACAGTGAGATACCATCTCACACCAGTTAGAATGGCCATCATTAAAAAATCAGGAAACAACAGGTGCTGGAGAGGATGTGTAGAAATAGGAACACTTTTACACTGTTGGTGGGACTGTAAACTAGTTCAACCATTGTGGAAGTCAGTGTGGCAATTCCTCAGGGATCTCGAACTAGAAATACCATTTGACCCAGCCATCCCATTACTGGGTATATACCCAAAGGACTATAAATCATGCTGCTATAAAGACACATGCACACGTATGTGTATTGCGGCACTATTCACAATAGCAAAGAGTTGGAACCAACCCAAATGTCCAACAACGATAGACTGGATTAAGAAAATGTGGCACATATACACCATGGAATACTATGCAGCCATAAAAAATGATGAGTTTGTGTCATTTGTAGGGACATGGATGAAACTGGAAAACATCATTCTCAGTAAACTATCGCAAGGACAAAAAACCTAACACCGCATGTTCTCACTCATAGGTGGGAATTGAACAATGAGAACTCATGGACACAGGAAGGGGAACATCACACTCCGGGGACTGTTGTGGGGTGGGGGGAGGGGGGAGGGACAGCATTAGGAGATACACCTAATGCTAAATGACGAGTTAATGGGTGCAGGAAATCAACATGGCACATGGATACATATGTAACAAACCTGCACATTGTGCACATGTACCCTAAAACCCTAAAGTATAATTAAAAAAAAAAAAAAAAAAAAAAAATTATTAGAAGTTAAATTATAGTATGTAATGATAAAAATTATAAGATGATTAACACACATTGTCCTGTTGTCCCTACATTTTATACTTGGGACTGCAAATTTTAAAATTAAACTAATTTTCCTACATAGCTTTATTACAATGAATAATAATTTGTAAATCTTTGAATATTCAAGAAGTAAAAATTTGTTTTTCACAGTTGTACCATTGAATACCAGTATCACACACGTACTTCTTTTTAATTGTTTTTATCAGTAAGTTTTTCTCTTTATTAAAGTTTATTTATAGTCTACTATATTTTAATGGGATGCAATTATTTCTCAGGGATTTAATGTGCTTTTTAATTATGATATCAACTCATGAAATTGTTTCCCTTTTTTTATTTGGCCTTTAATTTTTTTATTTATGATTTGTTGTACATCATTCATCATATACAATATGCTTTATAGACTTCAGTTTTATTGTACTTAAATCTCTCAGTCTTTTGTGGTTTCCTCAACATCCCTCTGACATTAAAAAAACATACACTAAGCCTCTAGTATATGTCAATAACTGTTCTAGGTATAGGTAGTAATTTATTGGAAAAGACAAACAAAGCCTTGTCTTCTTGAAGCTAACATTTTATTCATTGCATTTCACTGATATAATAATCATCATTTCATGTGCATAACAATGAAAAATACAAATAATTTACAATTTTTATAGCTTTTACTTGTTTTATTTTTATTTTTAATTGAGAATTTTTTATGTAATGTAATATTACCTTTTTTAAAATATGCAAATAATTATTATATAATTCTTAATTTCTGCATGATTTAAAATGCCATATTACTGAGAGGTGACAATGTGCTCACAGCCCTCGCTGGCTCTCAGCACCTCCTCAGCCTCAGCATCCGCTCTGGCCATGCTTGAGGAGCCCTTCAGCCTGCCGCTGCACTGTGGGAGCCCCTCTCTGGGCTGGCTGAGGCTGGAGCCTGCTCCCTCTGCTTGCAGGGAGGTGTGGAGGGAGAGGAACGGGTGGGAACCGGGGCTGCACCCGGTGCTCGTGGGCCAGCACGAGTTCTGGGTGGGCGCAGGCTCAGCTGCCCCGCACTCAGAGCGGCTGACTGGTGCCACCAGCCCCGGGCAGTGAGGGGCTTAGCACCCAGGCCAGCAGCTGTGGAGGGTGCGCCGGCTTCCCCAGCAGTGCCGGCCCACCTGCGCCGTGCTCGAATTCTTGCCACGCCTCCGCTGCCTCCCTGTGGGGCAGGGCTCGGGACCTGCATCCTGCCATGCCCAAGCCCCACCCACAGTGGGCTCCTGAGTGGCCCGAGCCTCCCCAGTGGGCACCGACCCCTGCTCCATGGTGCCTGGTCCCATCAACCGCCCAAGGGCTGAGGAATGCAGGCACGCAGTGCAGGAATGGTGGGCAGCTCTGCCTGTGGCCCCAGCGCAGAATCCACTAGGCAAAGCCAGCTGAGCTCCTGAGTCAGTTGGGGACTTGGAGAACTTTTATGTGTAGCTAAAGGTTTGTAAATGCACCAATCAGCACTTTGTGTCTAGCTCAAGGATTGTAAATGCACCAATCAGCACTCTGTGTCTAGCTTGGGGTTTGTGGATGCACCAATCAGCACTCTGTATCTAGCTAACCTGGTGGGGACTTGGAGTACCTTTATGTCTAGCTAAACGATTGTAAATACACCAATCACCACTCTGTGTCTAGCTCAAGGTTTGTAAACACACCAATCAGCACCCTGTGTCTAGCTCAAGGTTTGTAAATGCACCAATCAGTGCTCTGTGTCTAGTTAATCTGGTGAGGACTTGGAGAACTTTTATGTCTAGCTAGAGGACTGTAAATGCACCAGTCAGCACTCTGTGTCTAGCTCATAGATCGTAAATGCACCGATCAGCACCCTGTCAAAACGGATCAATTAGCGCTCCATAAAATGGACCAATCAGCTCTCTGAAAATGGACCAATCAGCAGGATGTGGGTGGGGCTAGATAAGGGAATAAAAGCAGGCTGTCGGAGCCAGCAGCAGCAACCCACTCAAGTCCCCTTCCACACTGTGGAAGCTTCATTTTTTCGCTCTTTGCAATAAATCTTGTTGCTACTCACTCTTTGGGTCCACACTGCCTTTATGAGCTGTAACACTCACTGCAGAGGTCTGCAGCTTCACTCCTGAGGCCAGCGAGACCATGAACCCACCGGGAGGAATGAACAACTCCGGTCAGAAGGAACAAACAACTCCAGACGTGTCGCCTTAAGAGCTGTAACACTCACCACGAAGGTCTGCAGCTTCACTCCTGAAGCCTGCAAGACTACGAACCCACCAGAAGTAAGAAATTCCGAACACGTGCGAACATCAGAAGGAACAAACTCCAGACACACCATCTTTAAGAACTGCAACACTCACTGTGAGGGTCCGTGGCTTCATTCTTGAAGTCAGTGAAACCAAGAACCCACCAATTTCGGACACATTACCATACAATAACTCTTAGTTATCCAAAAGTCTATTGTTATTATTTTGTTTAACTTCCAATTTGATTTACTGATCTCTTATTAGTTATTTCTTGTTTGTTTTAGGATCCGTCTGTTAAAAGATTTACACTGTACAGTATATTCCATTGTTCATATAATTATAATTTTCCACATACCATAATTTAGTCCATTTATTGAATAATCAGAATAAAGTAACCACAATAAATTTTAAAACGTGGAAAGTGTTTGATTATAAATAATAGCATGGTTTTTTATATGTTCCCCCAAAAGCTAAAAAATGAAAGGTTACTCTAGCTGTTTCTTGGTAACTTGCTTTAAAAATATTTGCATGTTGCCTAGCACCCACTTAGCAATAAGCCTCAGATAAAACTTTCATTTAATGTTTTATTATATTTTCCACTTAACTCTTACTTCAAGCATCATGCTCCCATGGCCTTTGTAAACAGTAGACATTGCTCTGATCATGAGCTTTAAATGACTTCACATTAGCTACAGAAAAAGGCTTAATATGCTCTCAAAGCTGTTGATGTCTTCCACAATTTTTTCTCATTATATTTCTCCAGGCTCATCTCTTATGTTGTCTAACAAAAGTCCGCTATTCTAGCTAGTGTGATCCATGTTGATTATTCAGAGTTACATAAATTCTCCATGCCTGTGTCTACCTTCTTTGATGTCTTCTACACTTTTGTCTTGCCTTCTTATTTAAAACAAAGCCTTAACTATTTCTCAATCATTATAAATCCTTATAAATACAAGGATATTTACTGCATAAATGCAATAATGGAATGATATTGTAACTTAAGTGTTTCAATTCTGGAGAGTTTAGCATATTTTGTTTTTTATCCATCCTTATCATCTACATTTTAAACTTCTTATCCTTCCTCTCATATAACCATCTTCTCAATTCTTTTTCTATGCTAAAATATAAAATATAGTTAACCTGATAATGAACTCATTGGCAATAATTAGAAAATATTTATACATTCTTGGTTCATATGTGTCTTCAAACCTTCATCCAATATAATAACAAACACTTTTGGCTTGATCTTCAAATTATATGCAGATTCTGTTTAAGATGTCTGACTTTCAGCTTCTGTTTAAAACGTAGACAGTTGGAAGAATTGTTATTCTTATTAGAAAATAAGAAAAAAATAACAAATTATACCTTTTGCTAAATCTATCAGATAGCTTAGGTTACAGAGTCATCATCAACCAGCCTGAAATCTAAGGAAAGTCAACTGTCTCCATTAGTAACAAGACAGTGGCTTATCTGGGGCAGAGGACAAGTGGAAGATAAGGCTGCCAAACTAAAGTATTCAGTCAAGTGTAGGCCAAATGTGTATACCCCACAAAGCATCGGACATCAGGAGAATTTGCACCTACATGTATGTTCTAATCCATGGACCTCACAATTTGTACACAAAGAAGACTGAAGTAAATGCAGGAATCTAAAGAAAGACTCTCTTCGTGCTTCAGAAAGGGCTGGAAGCCTTAGCTGTAATCTCTCATATGGAACAAAAGACTCAATCCTCTGGAAGAAAGCCAGCAAACCCTGTCACCCCCAAGACACAGGTAAAGAGCCACTGTAGGGCCGGGCACAGTGGCTCACACCTGTAATCCCAGCCCTTTGGGAGGTCTAGGCAGGCAGATCACGAGGTCAAGAGATGGAGACCATCCTGGCCAACATGGTGAAACACCGTCTCTACTAAATATACAAAAATTAGTCAGGCGTGGTGGCGGGCGCCTGTAGTCCCAGCTACTCTGGAGGCTTAGGCAGGAGAATTGCTTGAACCAGGGACACGGAGGTTGCAGTGAGCCGAGATCGCGCCACTGCACTCCAGCCTGGTGACAGAGAGAGACTCCGTCTTAAAAAATATAAATAAATAAAAAATAAAAGAGCCACTGTAGTTAGAGTAAGGGAACAGGAAAAAACAAACAAAGAAACAAACTCTGGGTTGGGGGGGAGCAGGAAAATGTTCTGTTGTTCTGTACCCAGATTATTAACTATATTCTACACTGGGGAGGGAAACATAATAGAAAAAGCTCACCATCAAAACCAAGACAGAGGTACACATAGCCTGCCTAAGACTGAGAATGCAAAAGGACAAAAGGGAATGCCCTGCACTCCTCACTACAAAGCCAGCAAGCAGAAAATATCAAGTGTCAACAGTTTGTCTCCAGGGGAGGAGTAAGTGCAAGAAAGTCCAAGATCATAGGGACAGACTAAAGCTTAGATTGGAACATGGACAATGAGAAAAACCCTCTAGGAATCCAAATCACACTCTAAGCACAAAGTTAACTCAGAAGAACGTGAAGATAGAGTACAGCAAAACCTAAACAAAAATTAATAACTAGATTGACTCAATTATCACACTAAAGGCTTAGCAGAAGAGGGATCCCTATTTCAATGCATAAATATAATTTACTTCAGTCTCTACCATTCTACACACAACAGAAAACTTCAAACAACAAACTACAAGACATACAAAATCCAAGGAGGGTGATAGAAGCTGTCAAGATTGGATCATCTTGGTGGTGGCTCTGAATTATGTCCAGTGAAGGCACCCGACCAGAGAAACCAGCCAATAGCGTCACTCTGCAAGAAGCAGTATCAAAAAGTCTGCCAGGGTAGAATGTCCAGCCAGCTTCTCCAGCCAGCTGTGGTGCTTTAATTAATACCTCCCTAGTCTGGAACACAAGTGCACATCTGTGAATATCTGTGGAGGAGAATATCTGGCGGCTCCACTCACTCCAGTGCTCAGGTGGTGACTACACAAAGCTCTGATAAGACTTCCTTTGACTGAAGGAATGTGCGTATCTACAAATATCTGAAGAGTGGAGCATCTGGCCCCAAGCATTCCAAGTGGCCAAGTAAGAATCCCCCAAATACCTTATCCAGTTTCAAAGTCCAGCCTACAGTCTTGCCCAACAACAAATTATGAACAGCAGTACTGCCCACCCAGGGAATGCAGCCTGCAACCAGGCCCAATTAGAGGTGATCACAAAGCCCAACCAGTGGCTCCACCTGACCATAGAATCCAGCCAGTGGTATCATTGGGACACAAAGCACAACCAGCAGCTCCACTCAACTTCAGAGTACAGTCAGTGTCCCAGCCCAACCAAAGAACCTAACATTAAGGTCTGCCTACCCATGGTTACTACCAGCTGGCCTATTCAGAATCCCAGGCCAGACCAAATAATAAAGGTCTATCACTGCCAAAAAATACTTGCAAAGACTGGAATATGTGGCCATTATCTGAAATGTGCTGACACCAACACAAGTTCCCAAGAATTAAGAAGCACCAGGGACATATGACACCATCAAAAGAAACTGATACAGCTCTAATAATAAGCCCTAAACAAATAGACATCTATAAAATGACTGACAAAGAATTCAGAATAATCATCCTAAAGGAGTACAGGTAAATACGTATGTTTATATATATATGATATCTATTATACTAAATATACTATATTTAGTATAATAGATATCATATATATAAACTATATATACTATATATATTTCTATTTCTTTCGAATATAATGTATAAATAAAATTTAAAATTTGACAAAAAATAAAAATTCTATATAAAAAATTTATATAGATATTTTAGAAATAAAGACTACAATAATTGAACTGAAAAATTTAATATAAACCTCAACAGCAAACTTTATCAACAGGAAAAGAAGGTCAGTATGCTTGAAGACTGAACATTTGAAATTATAAAGAGGAGAAAATCAAAAAAAATTGAAATAATAAAGCAGGCATATAGGAATCATGGGCCACCATCAACAGAACTAACCTTTGCAGAAAGGAAGCCCAGAAGAATTTTTAAAAGTTCTAGAAACTATATTTAAGGAATTAATGGCTGAAAATTTCCCAAATCTGAGAAAAGATGCATACATTCAGATACAAGAAGCTCACAGATTTCTAATTAAATTTAATCCAAAGAGAAATTCACCAACATGCACAATATTCAAACTATCAAAATTCAAGTAAAATAAGGAA
Organism: Nomascus leucogenys; assembly: GCF_006542625.1. Lineage (NCBI taxonomy): Eukaryota > Metazoa > Chordata > Mammalia > Primates > Hylobatidae > Nomascus > Nomascus leucogenys. Next base: position 81,897,051 of record NC_044383.1, read on the forward strand.
TTCTGAAAGCAGTAAGTGAAAAGAGACATATAACATATAAAGGAGTTTAAATATGACTGTCATCATATTTCTAAACAGAAACCCTGCAGGCTACAAGAGAGTGGAAGGATATATTCAAAATGATGAAGAAAAATTTTAAAATTTTCCAACCAAGAATACTTTACCTAGCAAAACTATCTTTCAGAAATGAGAGATAAATAAATACTTTTCCAGACAAACAAAAGCTAAGAGATTTCATCACTACTAGGTCAACCCTAGAGAAACTGATAAAGGGACTTATTTAAGTTGAGACGAAGGGCTGCTAATAAATAACATAAAACACATGAAGGCAAATAACTCAAAAAAATAAATAATAAGGAGTCACAGTCAAAATTCTCTAATATTAAAAGGTGGTGTATAAAGCAATTTTATCTATGATGTGAGGGTTATAAGACAAAATTACTAAAAACAACTTTAGCTACACAATAAATTGTTAAGTTCTACAAATTACACAAAGGATAGAACAGGATGTCTGGCTTCCAAGTGGGAACCTTTGCAGTGCAAGGAATAAAAGACAGAATTAAATATGAGTGATGTTGAGAAAGGCAAAAAGATTTTTATTCAGAATTGTGTCCAGTGGCACACCATGGAAAAGGAAGGCAAGCACAGACTGGGCTAAATCTCCATGGTCTCTTTGAGCAGAAGACAGATCAGGTCATTAGATTCTCTTACACAGATGCCAATAAGAACAAAGGCATCACCTGGGGAAAGGATATACTGAAGGAGTATTTGGAGAATCTCAAGAAGTACATCCCTGGAACAAAATGATGATATTTTCTGGCATTAAGAAGGCAGAAAGGGCAGACTTGATTGCTTATCTCAGAAAAAGCTACTAATGAGTAATAAATGGTCACTGACTTATTTATTAGAAAAGAGAAACGTCTCATGACTGTACCATAATTTAACAGATCTCATACACCAGAATTCAGATCATAAATGACTGACAGAATATTTTTTGTTGGGTAGTCCTGATATAACTAAGACCAGCCTGTGGTTAAATGATCTTTTTTTTTTATTTTAATAGTAATTCTGATTCAGTAAATGCTGCCACTGTTTACTCCTTCTAAAGACATAATTGGACTTAATTAGTAATGTTCAACTTTTTACAAAGATGGCAAATACTATCTTAAAACCTATTGGAGATTGATTTTATATTTAGATTTATATAACTTGTTATGTGAATATATTTAAATACTAGGGAAATTCCTTCACTGTCTCAGAGCAAAGCAAGATTCAGCTGTTTTGTGTTCATATGTGTCTTAAAGGCAAGGGCTAAAGAAAGGTGGCAAATGTCTACTTTATGTTTTTGGTCTTAACTATGCCAATGTAATTAGAATTCCCTGTATCTAAAATGGTTCCTTTTACTTACTGAAAGGCATTTTAGTGTGGTTTCTGTGTAATATCAAATAAAGATTATTTAACACTTCTCACATTTTATCTATCATCTGTAAGGTCAGATGCTTTAAAAAATAGCAAGGTAAATGTCATTCTTGAATTCTTTACTATCTAAATGAGACTAAGTTATAATTTAGGACTGTCTTTAAACAGCCATTCAGAAACCTAAAACTGGAGAACTTCTGTGTATTTACGACTGGGAATGGTACTTTTGCCAACTTAAAAGGATCAAAGTAGAGGAGATACACACAAATTTAAAAATTATGTGTGCTCATAAGACTTAATTAAAAACAAAATTACAGATAAAAACAAAGTATACAAAGATGTAAATTTTTATATCTAATCATAAAATGTTAGAGGGAGCAATGAAAGTATGGAGTTTTTATGTGATTAAAATTAAGCTATTATCAACTTACATAGCCTCTTATAAGTATAAAATGATTTATGTAAGCCTCATGGTAACCACAAAGCAAACCCTATAATAGTTGCATAAACATTAAAAGAAAGAATCCAAAGCCTAACAGCACAGAAAGCCATCAAACCTCAGAAGAAGATAGGAAGAAACAAAGGATCTACAAAATAACCAAAAAGCAAATTACCAAATGGCAGTAGCATGTCCTTACCTATTAATAATTACCCTGGACATAAACGAATTAAATTCTCTAAGACATAGAGTGACTGAATGTATTTTTAGAAAAGAAGATCCAACTTATGTCCCTTCAAGAATACACATAGATTGAAAGTAAAGAGATGGAAAAAGACATTCTGCAAATTGAGCACCAAAAAAGGGCAGGAGTAGCTACACTTACAACAGACAAAATAGACTTTTAAGATAAAAACTGTAAAAAGAGACAAAGAATATTATTATCTAATAATAAAGGGGTTGATTTATCAAGAAAACATAATTGTAAATATGTATATGTATATGCATATATAATATATAAAGAACCTAATATATAAAGCAATTATTAAATAATCAGAAGAAAGAGGAAGACTACAATACAGTAATAGGAAACTTCAGTATCCCTCCTCGAACAATAGAGAGATCATCTACACAGAAAATCACTAAAGAAACATTGAACTTGAATTCTACTTTAGATCAAATGGGCCTAAAAGATGTAAACAGTATATTATATCCGACAGCAACAGAATACATTTTTTCTAGTCCACATATAACCTTCTCCGTGATAGATAATATGTTAGGCCAAAAAACAAGTCTTAACAAATTTAAGATTAAAAAGTATCTCATATCTTTCCCAGTCACAATGGTATTAAAGTAGAAATTAATAAAAGAATAAATCTAGGTAAATTCACACATGTGGAAATTAAACAACAGGCTTCTGAAAAAAATAGGTTAAAGAATTAAAAGGGACAGCAAAAAGTACCTTGAGACTGATGAAAATGGAAACATTATATACCACACTTATGAGATGTAGCAAAAGCAGTTTCAAGAGAAAAGTATGTATCAATAAATGCCTATATCAGAAAAAAGAAAAAGTAATCTAAAGATAGACCTCAAAGAATTACAGAAAGAACTAAGTCTAACGATAGCAAAAAAGAGAAAATAACAAAGATCTATGCAGAAATAAATGAACTAGAGACTAGAACAATATAGAAAAATCAATGAAAGAAAGACTTGGTTCTTGGAAAAGATGAAATTGACAAACACTGAACTAAACTAAGAAAAGAAGAAAGATGACTCAAATAAATAAAATGAAAGAGGAGACATTGCAAAAGATGTAACAGAAATACAAAGAATTACAAGACACTACTCTGAACAATTCTACACCAACAAATTGTATTACCTAGAAGAAACAGATAAATTTCTAGACACATACATTATACTATGACCCAATCAACTAGAAATAGAAAATCTGAATAGATCAATTACAAACAAGGAATCTGAATTAGTTTTAAAAACCTCCCATCAAAATAAGCCCCGGACCTGTTGGCTTCACAGCTGAACTATAGACATATTTAAAGGAGTCTTAATACCGATCTTTCTCAAACTCTTTCAAAAAATTGAAGTGAAGGTAATATTTCCAAACTTATTTATGAAGCTAGCATTACCCCGATACCAAAGCCAGACAGGACAATACACGAAAAAGAAAATTATAGGACAATATCCCTGATAAGCATAGATGCAAAATTTCTTGACAAAATACTTGGAAACTGAATTCAACAATATATTAAAATAATCATTCATCATGATCAACTGGGATTTAACCCTTAGATGCAAAAAGGTTCCAACATATGTGAATCAGTAAATGTGGTGCACCACATTAATAGAATGAAGATTTAAAATTTTATAATCATCTTTATAGTTGTAAAAAAAGTACTTGGCAAAATTCAATAGGCTTTCACAATAAAAACTCAATAGTTTAGGTAAGAGGGAGTGTACTTCGACCCAATAAAGGCTATGTATGACAAGCCCAAAGCTAATGCCATTCTAAACAGTGAGAAGGTGATAGATTTTTCTCTAAGATCAGGAATAAAACAAGAATGCCCTGTCTCACCACTTCTGTTCAACCTAGTAATGGAATTTCTAAACAGAGGAGTTAGGCCAGAGGAAGATATCAAAGACATCCAAGCAGTGAAGGAAAAAAGTGAAATTGTCTCTGTTTCCTGACAACATGATCTTATATAAAGGAAACCCTAGAGATTACATGTACACACACACAAACACATACACACACAACTCTTATAACTAATACATTAATTTAGTAAAGATGCAGGATACAAAGTCAACAAGAAAAAAATCAGAAGTGTTTCTATAAGCTAATAATAGACTAAAGAGAAAATTAAGAAAACAATTCCATTTACAATGGCAAAAAAATATAAAATATTTGGACATATATTTAACAAGGAAAATGAAAAATCCATACACTGAAAACCATAAAACACTGGTGAAAGAAAATGGAAGAAAACACAAATAAATGGAAATATATCCTGTGTTCATGAATTGAAAGAATTGATATTCTATAAATGTCCATACTACCCAAAGTGATCTACAGATTCAATACAACCTTATCAAAATTTCAATGTCATTTTTTACAGAAATCGAAAAAAATCCTAGAATTTGTATGGAACCACTAAAGATCCTAAATAGCCAAAACAATCTTGAGCAAGAGGAACAAATTTGGAGGCATCACACTTCCTTATTTCAAAATATATATAAAGCTACTTAAAACAACATAGTACTGGAATAAAAACAGACACATTGACCAATGAAGCCGATGAGCCCAGGAAAAAGTCATAAACTCATGTATTTTTGCACAATTATATTTTGACAAAGGTACCAAGAGCACACAATGAGAAAAGGATAGTTTATTCAATAAATGGTGCTAGGAAAACCAGATGTCCACATGCAGAAGAATGGCATTGCATCTGTACCTCATACCTTATAAATAAATCAACTCAAAATGGGATATGGACTTAAATATAATATCTGAAACTATAAAACTACTGGAAGAAAACAAGGAAACAGCTTGTTGAAGTTGGTTTGGACAATGATTTTTTGGATATGACCCCAAAAGCACAAGCAAAAAAAGAAGGACAAATAAGATTCCATCCCACTTAACAAAACTGCCATTGAAATAACTGAGATTTCAGAATGTGGCTGGAGATGACTAATGCTCCAAATGGAGTTATCAAATTATTGAGTATGCTCCTTATCAGTTATATTTTACATTCAGCTTTTCATCGCAGGCATTTTTACTTTATGTTAGGTAATTATTTTTATCAGTTTTGCCACATTTTCAAAGGAATAAAATAAAAAGAAAAATCAAATATTTTAAAAGTCTAAATTTAATGATTTCTGATGAATATTTATAAAATATTGATTTCATATTTAGTATCCTCAGCTCTTTATGTTAACTCTGAAAATCTTGGTCTAATCTTGGTATACCAAAATCAAGGATTAAGCAAAAGAGATATTTTTTTCCTCAAACACTTTGAAAGCAAAATGAAATTTAGAAACACGACACAACAGTGGAAATGCACTAAATATAATGTTGTCCTAAAATAAGGGTTAAGAGGTCAAAATTGCAATAGTTTTACATAAGCAAGATAATTTATGTTGCAGTGATGAAACATTCAACTAAGAATTTAGAATAGTCTCAGTGTGGCAGAAACCACACTAATAGAATGGTTAGATATAAGAAAATGTATCTTATGTGCCAGTTTAGATCAATTTTTATTCTTAAGCGATGTCATTGTTACATGAGAAAAAAATAATAAACTAGTGATGTCAGTTTTAAGTGAGAGGAATTTGTGGCACATATACTATGTATTTATTCCTGTTTTTCTAATGTCTATTTTTTTGCTAGGTTTCCTTATGACATTTAGTGGGAAATAAACAAGATTGGGAATTTTCTTCATAAAGATGAAAAAATAATGTCTAAACATGGGAATAGAAATAGTGCACATATGGGAAAAGGAACTGCTGACAATTTTTATAGGCATGTCATAGGACTGAAACAGGAGAACTTTGAACAAATTCTGATTTATGAAGGCAGTGGAGACTGATGAGTCTACTTTAAAGCAAGTGTATGTGTCAGTTTCAGTTATCTGCTGCTAAAGAATAAGCCACCTCAAAACCTGGTGAATTAGAACAACCATTTATTTGCTAGAGAGTCTACAGTATAACAACTTGATCTGGCCTCAGGTAGCTAGTTGTTATGTTGGTCTCAGCTGGGGTCACCTTAAGTGGTTACAGTCATCTGATGGCTCCATATGGACTGGATGGGGTATGATGGCCTCACATGTCCAATAGTGTGTGCTGTCTTGTACAACTCTACGTGTCCCCCTGTCCCCCAGTAAACCAAACTTGCATTTTTACATGGCATCATAAGGACAATGTTTCACAAGGGCAAATGCAGAATCTGCAAGTTTTCATATGCCCTAAGTTCCAGAATTCATATAATTGTTACTTCCATGATATTTTATGGGTCAATCCAAATCCCCAAGGCTAATCAAGATTCAATGGGTGGGAGAACAGATTCCACTTTTTGATGTAATGAATTGCAAAATTCCATATCCACTGAAATCTACCACAGGGGTTGTTGCACTTCTTGCAATTTTCAAACACAAAAATTATTTACAAAAATAATTTTCATGAGGCTAGAGAAGAAAATTATTGATTAAAGTATTGAGAATATTAAGAAAGCACAAGGGAACATGTATTTTATCTATAAGCAAACTTAATTGTAAGATTTATGCTTATTATCTTATCACTCATCTAGTAAGTGAGAAATAAAGTTTTGTTTTATAATAAATAGATTTAAAATATTTGAAGTTGGTTATGAGTAATAAAAGGATTTTCAATTTTTTTTTCTATACCTTTAGGTCTAAGAAACAAGTTAACTATAAAATGATAGGACATATATTTGAAATGAGCAGTTTGGGACCTAGATATGGTGATGTTTTAATCAAATGAGCAAGAGAGCCTTATGTGCATCAGCATGTTACCAATGTTAAAAGCAAAGAACTACAAATTGGATAAAAATTGCCACAGCATATTTTCCAATTTTATAGCAGCATCCACATTAGCATGGAAAATGTAAAGGCATTTATAGGCTACTTGCACTTCTATGTAAAACTTCTCATAATGATCACATATTTATGGCTAAGCACATTTTAAATCTATAGAACTTTTAAATAAATTGCAGGTTCTACAAATATTTCTAATGGGGGTTTGCCACCTGGAATTCAAATTTCAAGTCAAGTATTGCAAACTCAGTGGCTCATTATAAATGGACAGAATTGTAGGTTTGTATTTACCATCTTGACAGGATAACTAGCAATGACAAGAGATAAAACATCAAGTGCACTAATTAATGATCACTTTAAATCTTTTTGAGGAAAATATAATTAGTATATTTTCAGGTGCTTTAAAAAATATCATTGTCAGGTAAAATTGCAACTTGTCAATTGTGATGAAAATTTAGTTAAATGTCTCTTCAGGATTTTAAAGGAGTCTATCATGTTATCAAGAAATTATATAGGACTACAAACTAATTAGAAATATGATTAATACAAAAATAAAGTTATAAAAATGTGCATCACTGATTTCAAAAATCTTAAAAATCAATAAAGCATAGCTAATTGAAAACATTAAACTGTATAATTTGAATAATTGGCAGAAAACTTTTTTTTCAAGTACTGCAATGAAGTGCAATCAGGCCCCCTTGAAATTAAGGCACCATCCATAATATGAATTAGCAATAAAATGCATATCTTTGCTCTTACCCCAACACTATCAGTTAACATACTCTTTACTTTCTGCAAAATTTTTATAGCAGATTAGAGTTAATAGAATAATTGTACTGTATCTTTCCCCCCAAACAACTGCTATTACCAAGCAAATGTAAGTGGCCACTCAGTAGTTTCTGAAGCTTTCAATACAGTGTTTGTTTAAGGTTCCCCTTCTCATCATCTCAAGAACCACAGTTCCTATAATGCAGCAAACAATTTTCTTGCACTCCTTCTAACAATAAAAATCAATTTTCCTTGCCTGATATTTGCCTGGAACCCATTAGGAGGCCTTCCTGTCACATCTTCTTTAACATAAATCCTGGCCTGACACATATCCTCGCAACCCTGATCTCAAGATCTATTTCCTCTGGAAACATGTACTATATAAACTGCGTTACTTTGTAGATTATCTCAAAGAGTTATTGGAACAAATTGTGAAAGTTAAATAAAAATTATCACCTGATACATTTTCTTAATTCAGTTTGCATAGAAGGAAAACCAATTATTTCAGAAACTGTTGTTTGTAATTCTCTTGTAAACTTTTTAATGAGTGTAGACTTACTCTCTTAATTAAGAACATAAAAAATGTGAATACATATACATGTATAAATATGTTTAAAGTAAATTTCAGAAAAATAATGCTCTCATAAATAAGATTGATAATAAATATGAATTTATATTGAACTTAACATGTTAGGAGTTATGCAAAGAAAAGGTAGGTGATACATGATCTGTTCTTAACACATCATTAATGCTATTCATATGAAAGCATTGAATTGAAAAAATAAAGAATGAAATAATTATCGATTTCTAATTCTCAGCTATATCCAATCCGGTATCTAAAGCAGTATTTTATAGCAAAATTGTATAAAATATTAAATCATTACAGCAAGGTCATGTAACTCTTTTCTACCTCCCAAACTCTCTCTCATTCATAATCTCCCCTTTATTTACTTTGGCATGCATATTCTCACCATAATTTTTAATACCAAATAGTAATAAGGACAGCTTACAAATGCTAATACAACCCCCAAAATAATAGTATATAGAAATAATGGGAGAAGTAGAGTGAGAGAAATGTAAAGAAGGATGCACACTCCTAATTGTATAAATAACTTGTATTTCATCTATGTTTGAATTCCTTTTCTGTTCAAGTTCATTCTCTATCCCATGTGACTGAGGGAAAGGTGACTTCTGCTTCTTACCCCAGAAGGGTAAGCTTATATATCCAAGCTAAGCTCAGAACTCTCCTTTCCTTAACCACTGTGTTCTCGCAGTAGGGTATTTCACCTATATCTGGCCACCTATTTCTGGCCAATGACGTGCAAAGAGAAGTCTATGAGAGCCTCTGACAATACTTTCCCTTAATTTTTCTCAGAACACAGCTAAATATGGTACCTGGAATGGCTGCATATTCCCCATTACCAGACTTAGGGAGAAGGGCAAAACCAAAATGACTGCAGAAATGTGAACTATGCCTGAACGCTACACTTGCTCTGGACTTCCGTTATGCAATATACCATTTTTCTCACTGTTTCAATCCCACTGAGAAAAGAATCTTGTTTGTTATGTACAATAGATGGCATTTTAACTGATAGAAATTAGTAACCCAATAATTCCAAGTAACTTTGTAGATTTCTTTCCTTTTAATATCATAATGGCAAGAGTCCCAGGAATATATTCTTGAAAATTAAAACCCTCCAAAGTGTCCCTATTGTTTGACTGTTCCCAAATATGTTTTTCATATGTAGATCCACACATAACTCTTTCAACTATAGCTACTGCACAGTCTCTGCTCTATTCTTGTTCTTTTGCTCTGTCTTCTGATTATCCTACTCCTCTTCCCACTATTCAGAGAAGCCTCAACATTGGTGGTGCTCATCAGAAAAATAAATAATATTCATGCTTAGTTGGCTATCACCAAACACTGACAAATGTTTTTAAGATTCTGGCTGCATTGTTGTTTTCTGCACAGAGAGGCAAAAAATACTATCCCTAATTCTGTACAACACGTTTTCCTTGTTCCCAATGCAGTTTTGACTTTGCTCAGAATTACTCTACACATTTCTGCCTTTAACTCCTCCTTCATTCAGGGCTCAAAAACAGGCCATGTAGGGAAACAGAATGCATCATGTCACTGCTATTATTATCTCATCTCTCTCCTTTTCTTAACAGAAAGGAAAAATTCCAATGAATTCAAGCAGACATTGTGGAGGTGCTGGTTTTTGTGGCAGTGAATAGACTCCAGCCTAACCTGCTTTGTTACAGTCAAAGACGAGAAAAATAGACTTCGTGGCTAGATGTTTTTCACATTAAAATAGCTATTTACTTTTTCTTGTTTTTCACAAAATCTGCTTGTGCAAGTACTGTAGGCAATTTCCAAATGTTTCTTTAATTTAATTAGATTTTTTAAACACTCAAAATAGCAACACTCCTGGGGATAATTTGAATTTAAGACACATTCTGAGTCAAAACCTGCCCACAAACTTTATGTTTATTGATCTAAAATGGCAATAACAACTGAAATATTATAATTTCACTCAGCCTGGTAAGTTACTTTTTATGACCTGTGTCAATTATCGTCACAGCATAGCAACTAAATATCACCCCATAGCAACTAAATATCAGAATATTTATGGACTAATCCCAGATGAAAACATGTGTTGTCTGGGATGACTAAATGACAGAGACTGCAAACTTACTATTTATATGGATATGCAAATAACATAAATGAGTGGGACATATAGGGTGGCTTGGGACAAAATAGGAAGCATATACCTGGTCTGGAAGCACATGTTCCTCTAAAAGGGCTACCAGTTCTCAGCTTCATGGCTGAAAGGTAGAAATATATATTATCATACCTTCTGGTTTTTCAAGATAAGCTGGAATTCAAGGTTTCTATGTTAAATCTTTAGGTATTTCAATATTGACTACTTTTTCAAAATGTATCAAAACACTATATAGAAATACAAATTAAAACCACAATGAGGCAAGGTGTGCTGGTTCACTCCTGTAATCCCAGCACTTTGGGAGGCAGAGGCAAGCGGATCACCTAAGGTCAGAAGTTCGAGACCAACCTGGCTAAACATGGTGAAAACCTGTCTCTACTAAAAATACAAAAATTAGTTGGGTGTGGTGGCGGGTGCTTGTAATCCCAGCTACTTGGGAGGCTGAGGCAGGAGAATCACTTAAACATGAGAAGTGGAGGTTGCAGTGAGCCAAGATCACAACATTGCACTCCAGCCTGAGCAACAAGAGTGAAACTCCGTCTCAAAAAAAAAAAAAAAAAAAACAAGGAACCCTCATATATTGCTGGAAAAAAAAATGTAAAAGGGTGAAACCACTGTAGAAAACAGTTTGGAGATTCTCCTCCAAATTAAACATAGAATTACCATTGATCTAGCAATTTTGCTTCGAGGTACATACTCAGAAGAATTGAAAGCAGAGGAAGGGACTTGAAAAGATATTTGCAGACCAATATTTAGAACAAAATTACTCACAAAATAGTCACCCAAATATCCATGAACAGATGAACAAAATATGACATGTACATACAATGAAATATCATTCAGCAACATTAAAAAAGGAAGTTATGATATATACTACAACATGTATGAACCTTGAAAGCATTATTCTAAGCAAAATAAGCCAGACACAAAAGAACAAATGTTGCATGATTCCACTTATTTGAGGTACCCAGAGCAGTCAAATTCACAGAGACAAAAAGCAGATAGTGATTACCAGGAGCTGGGGGGAGGAAGAGATGGAAATTATTATTTAGTGAGTAAATTTTAATTTGGGATGATGAAAATGTTGCGGAGTTAGTGATGTGGTTACACAGCAATATGAATGTACTTAATGTCACTGAATAGTACACTTAAAATTATTATAATGGTAAGCTTATGTCGCTATGTTTATTTTACCATTAAAAACAAACCCTTGGGCAGGAGAATGGCGTGAACCTGGGAGGCGGAGCTTGCAGTGAGCCGAGATTGCACCACTGCACTCCAGCCTGGGCGACAGAGCGAGACTCCGTCTCAAAAAAAAAAAAAAAAAAAAAAAACAAACCCTTATGTGGACCTATTAAAGTATATCTGCAGGTCGGATTGAGTCTAGGGTTTTCAGGTTATGTACTCTGCTTTAGCCATCAGTCTTCAGGAAAATCACTCAGGTTTCAAGGGTCTTAAGACAATGGAAAGGCTGACTTCCAGCATGACAATGAAGCACTAAAATTGCTAGAGACGTCAACCTCCTAACTGTTTTATAAATTTCCATGAGAATATCCAAATACCAAGGGGAAAAAAACCTTAAGTAAAGTATTTTATAGAATTCAAGTATTTTACAGAATTTTATTAGTTTTTTCCCAAATCCTCAATAATTAGAAAAGTCAGTTAGGCAATTATAATGTAACTAGGATCCTTATCCTTGACTTACACCATAAGAATGGACAAGAACCTAAATAAGATGAGTCTTTGACTTACTTAACAAAAATTTCTAATTCAAGGAAATAGGAAAAAAGCCAACCTGAAAAATGGAGCCATTATTAACCCTGGACACACAAATATAGAAAGGCTTTCCAAAGAAAAATTAAATCCCTAATCCTCTATTTTGCCTCTATGCCTTAGAATTCTCAAAGATACTTTGAGCCTATTCTATACTACCATTTTCCAAATTAGAACTCCTTGGAAAGGGAATTCTTGTTTCCACTGCAGAACCCAGAAAAGATCTCTGTGTGTAAAAATGGTAAGCTCTAAATGGCGTCTCACATTTAGAAGGAGAAAAAGTAGTTATTGAATATCTGGTTTGTGTCATCCACAGTATTGGGCATTAACTCACTACCTGTCTTTCATCTTCAAAAGAGTGAAGCAAAACCTGCCAGCACCTAGCCAAAATTAAATGAGGGTCCTTTTTTCCTATTCTTCAACATTGCATTTGCATAGGTGTCTCTTTGTTAAAGATAAGGAAAGAAAAGACAAATAAAAATAGTGACACATGACATAAGAATGTTACCAATTGCATAAGAATGTTAATGCCTTAAACACTCAAGGAGCAAAGTTTATAATTAAATTAATGCATCACAGATCAAAGTGTTAATAAAAATTTAAGGATTCAGAAAATGTAATAGCAATAACTTTTTTAGGAAAAAAATTATTGTATACTGTTTTTACAATTACCATGAGATAAATATAAGGCAAGAATGGATAAAATTTAGCTGTAAAGGCTGTGGAGAAAGAAAATAAATGGTGCAACATGCATTTAAGTGAGATATTATCTAAGGCAATTTGATTTAAAAAATAACATGTGTGATTTAAACCATATAGTGTTCTGCACTAATTCTGATGTAACTAAAAGGTATTGGGACAATTTAGCAAATATCATGAGGAAGTTAAGCCAGACAACCAGGATACTTTTTATACCTACCTATCTCAAAGCTAGTTCTAGTGTGTATAGGAGCTGATACTAGAGTCTGGAAATACTGAATTCCATGCCTTCTTTCACTCCTGATGTTGGTCAGGATGATTACTAACCTTCTAGTATCCCTGGGATATATTAAGGTCAACAAAAGATTCCATAGTGAAGCCAGATCTCTCCAACAGAAAGAATAATTACTTCAATCCTCCACAACCCATCTGTGGACAATTAATTTAACACTCTTAACACCCAGGTTCTTTAATCAGAAGACTGTTAGTGAGAGCAAATTATCAAAGAAGATAACATGAATTTTATTATTATTCCCTTTCCCACTCTTATTTTTAGGGCAAGGTATTTCTTACAGTTGAAAGTTGCTGGATTTTATGATACAGTAATCTACCAGAGCAATGGTAACCACATTTCTCCAGACTCACCTGTCTGCTAGAGCAGGCATCCCCAACCCCTGGGCCATGGATCAGTATCTGTCCATGGACTCTAAGGAACTGGGCCACATAGCAGGAGGCTAGTGGCAGACCACTGAGCAAAGCTTATCTGTATTTACAGCCACTCCTCATCATTTACATTATCTCATCTGTATTTACAGCCTCTCCCCATCGCTTGCATTACCACCTGAGCCCCACACCTCTCGTCAGATCAGCAGCACCATTAGATTTTCACAGAAGCATGAACCCTATTGTGAATTGCACATATGAGGGATCTAGGTTGCATGCTCCTTATGAAAATCTAATGCTTGATGATCTGTCACTGTCTCCCATCACCTTCAGATGAGACTGTCTAGTTGCAGAAAAATGAGATCAGGGCTTCCATTGATTCCACATTATGGCACAATGTATAATTATTTCATTATATATGAATTATTATATATACAAATTATTATATATAATAAAAATAAAGTGCAAAATAAATGTAATGCACTTTGAATCACCCCAAAATCATCCCCTCCCATGCCACCTGGGTTTATGAAAAAATTTTCCTCCATAAAACCAGTCTCCAGTGCCAAAAAGGTTGGGGACTGCTGTGCTAGAGAATCTGTTGTACTCCCAATCACCATGGGAAAGACATGCAGTTACCGAGTCAAATGTTGACAGTGTTTCTCAGAGAGGCAGCCAACACCCAGAGCAATGGCCTCACTCCCTGACATAGCACTAGGAACCTTTTTTAGCTGATGGAAGGAGAAGCCACTATTGGACAGCTTCTACACTTGATTAACTTGATTGGTTAAAGTGTTATTCACACAGTACATTCACGTTTATATTAAAGAGAAAACATAGCTGCAAATTCTGATTAGAAAAGCGCCCCAACAATCATGAATAATATACACAGTAACTATGTTCCTAGTGTAAACACTTTTAAAAAATCACTTAAACTGCCTTCATTAATAAAGAAATGATTAATTTTGAAAAATACATATACACAAGGTAACTTAAAATGAAAATGCAAAAAAGAAACCCAAATGTAGTTTTATGAAAAAGGTGTAAAGCCTCATTTTAAGTTGATTCAATGTAAAATTATTTTTTCCATAAAGTACAGCTAAAATAAGTACACAGATTTTAATATAATAATTAGGAAAGCATAAAAATGTTTCTAAAAAGGAGTGAGGATAAACAAAAATGAAATTTTGAACTACCAGATTGTTTCAATAGATAGTAAATCCTAGTCCACCAGCAAAAGAGAAAAAACCATAAGAAGGCAACGTTACAGAAAATACGATAATTAAGTGACAAAGGCTAAGCCAAGGATAATATTACAAAAGTGAATATAAATGCTTTAAAATGTCTCTATTAAAAAAAGAAATACTAAGGGTTTGAATTTTAAAAGAGCACAATACAATGATGTTGTCTCTTTAGAAAGACATATCTAAAAATAAAATAATCTTAAAAATAGACAAAAGCTGGTTAGTCAAACGTAAACTAAAAGGAAAGCTGAGCGGCAAGGGGTGCGTGAGCCAGCAAGATCAGGGTGCGGTCACTGGGCACAGCCAGGCGCACCAGCTGGGCTGGAGGAGAAGCTCCAGGCACCGGCACAGCTGTTGGCTGTGTGGGAGGCTGCAGCTGAACCAGCCATACCAAAAGCACCTTCCGCTGCTGGCACACGGAAACATGGTGGTGCCTGAAAGCTTGGAGACGCTAGTAACCGCAGAGCCCCCAAGAGGGTGTTACAGCTTGTCACAGCCCAGGCTTAGGGAGCCCCGAGGTCTGGGCCCCCAGTAGGGCCACAGCTCTTCTCTCCCTGTAGCCCAGTGTGGCGAGAAGCGGGTGGGGAGGTGGGGCATGGTGCAGCCCGTTTGTGTTACAGCTCCTTCAATTCCGCCACCCCTGGGCTGGCCCAGCCCTGCTACTGCTTCCTGTCATGTGGGGCGGCTGCCCAGCCTAGGCAAAGAGCAGGAGGCCTATAGTGTTACAGCATCCCTGGCTAGGGGAATCCCAAGGTCTGGACCCCCAAGAGTGTCACCACTCTTTACTCCCGCAGTCCAGGAGTGTGTCACTATCTGCAGCTTGGTGAGCTGGCCAGAACATGTTACAGCTCCTTTTGCTCTGGCCGTTTGGTGGGTCCTGAGTTCTTTTCCTGCATCCTGGAAGAATGAAGTTACATGTGCAATGGGGCGTGAGCAAGGCGGAGAGGAGCTTCACTGAGTAACAGAACAGCTCTCAGGAGACCCTAACGGTTCCTTACCAGAGGCAGGTCATCCGGAAGAGTGAGTGTGTCCGAATCCAGGGATTTTTATGGACTCAGAATAGAGGAAGTGCATGCTGATTGGTCCATGGGCGGTCATGGGTGGGCCTGGAAAAAGCACCATCCGATTGGCCGAAAGGCATCAATGAAGTTCTCAATCTGGGTCCTGGACTCCACATGGAACTGGCAGCCCGGACTGCAGGCTTCAGGCCATCCCTGGCTTGAAGGTGGGGTTTCACTGGGGACCCGCCCCTTCCCGCCTAGCAACCTGTCTGCCTCCTGTTACCATCAACATGCGGTTTATGACGCTCAGGCGCTCTGTGCTGTAGGGCACCTGTAGGTCTGCGCTGAGCTGCCTTCAGCTCCCCTGCCCTTCAGCTCCCCTGCCCTTCAGCTCCCCCACCTCCTTCCCACGCTTGTTGGCACCCAAAATCTGGAGGAAGCGAAAGCAGCAGGAGGCCGGCGTGTCAGTGCCGCCCTGAGCATGCGCATACCTGGCTGGGTTGCTACAGTGCCTGGGCTAGGACACAATTTTGCTCTGCACCAGGTCGGGTGCCAGGGAGCAGGGAGAGGTCGAGGAGCGGAAGCAGGCACTTCTGAGCCTGTGGAAGAAGGGGGCTTCCTGGGGTCCCTAGAGTGCAGGGATGCCCAGGTTCAGAGCTGCAGCTGCGCCAAGGAGCGCGGGCTGCTGCACCACCAACTCGGTAGGGCTTAGAGCTCCTGCTGGAATCACCTATTCCCAGTCCCCACTGGCTCTGTGGAGTGCACAGCACTGGCTGTGCCTTCCCCGCTGCAGCTGGCGTCCTCACAGTGGCCGCCACTGCCATCAAGGAGCCCAGGGTAAAGCACTTAGGGCACATAGCACCTGCTCCTAGAATTAAATGTTCTACAAGCCCAGCTGTTGCAACTGCCTGAAACCAGTTTTATCTAATACCTACTGAAACAACCTGTGTGACTCTTTTTATTTTTATTTTTATTTTTTGTGGGGGTGGCGGAGGTTGGGAGGGTTGGGGGTGGGGACCAAGTTTCGCTCTTGTTGCCCAGGCTGGAGTTCAATTGCGTGATCTCGGCTAACGGCAACCTCTGCCTTCCGGGTTCAAGCGATTCTCCTGCCTCAGCCTCCCAAGTAGTTGGAATTACAGGCGCCGGCCACCACGCCTGGTTGGTTTTTGTATTTTTAGCAGAGATGAGGTTTCACCATTTTTGCCAGGCTGGTCTCGAACTCCTGACCTCAGGTGATCCACCCGCCTCCACCTCCCAAAGTTCTTCGATTAGAGGCATGAGCCGCGGCGCCCGGCCTGCTGTGACTCTTAAGACTAATTTTACCCACTGTTATCACTCATCAATAGAAGCTTGCCAGCTCGTCAAAACTTAACTGGTGCCAATTAACTTTCTTTCAAGACAATAAGCAACACTTCTTTTTTCTATAATCCCTCTAACCTCTTTGTTCTTCAGACATGCCGAAGGCTACTCAATCTATGTGTATTCCCCAAATTACAATTCTTGCTTCCCAGACAAAACATTTTAAATTTAAAAATTTGTCTCTATATTTTATCTGACTTAAACATACTTGGTGTCAGAAGTATAGTTCCAAAGCTGAATCACCTCAGGGAGAATCACTGTGAAGAACTATGAAATGAGGTACCTGTACTTGGCCCCTTGATCCCCTCCTGTTTGCCTGGGTTGTCTTTTCCCCCCTGGTGAATCTCTCTTGGACCAAACTCCCCCAACTTTTTTTTTTTTTTGAGTTCTGTTTTATTTGGGATTTGGTTGGGGAGGTGGCTTACCCTTCATGTTTGAGAGAGGTATTTTCCTCTTTGGTTGAGAGATCTCCTGTTGGGGAGGACTCTTTTCCTCATGGCATACCTCAGCTGCAGGTCTGCATGAAGGGATTTTTCCCTTTGGGTCATGGCATCAGTGAAGGGATTTTTTTTCCTTTAGTTGGAGAAGGTGGCTTATCATCCTTCTTAGTAATGTACTTTGTTTTCCATTTGTTTGTGTTTATTTGATTTTTGCATATTCAGCACTTGCATTTAATTGGCTTTTGTTTATTTGACATTAAACCAAATCACCTAGATAAATTTAGTTAGAATTGGGCTCCCAAAGTGCAAAGACATAACAAAATATTTTCTGGGACTCCAGTTGGTAACATGTTCAAACAGTCTGTCGTTCTTAAAACTATACTAAAAGGCCATGGCTAAAAACTCATACACTCCAAATAAGACTGACATCTCAACTGATATAATGATACTTACAAAAAAGGAAAAACAAACAAGATTCAGGACTCGAAGTTTGCCTTGCTACTAAATACTATCTCAAAGCTAGGTGAGATAGTATGTGCTTCCTATCTGGAATTTCCCCCTCCTCTTTCTACAGTTCCTCCTCTTTATCCTTCTTAAGCTAAACTCTCTGTTTCCAAAATTCTTAAGCTATTTTGGCATACTGACTATTTAAGTAAAAACAATTGAAAACCAGCAGATATAAAAAAAAAATTGACATTCATGCTGTTTCCTAAAAGCAAAAGAAAATATTTCCATGCAAAAGATACTCTCCCTATACTAAAAGAAATGGCAGCATTCTAATCTTCAAGGACAAAAACTTGAGACCAAGAAAATACCATACAGACCTTGTTAGAATACCTCTTATCTTTTTGTCATGTAGTCACATTTTCACAGTTAACTATTCTTTGTCCAATCCATTGTATTGGTAACCAATTCAAACTGCTATACCCCAAATTTGGTTCACAGCCTTTACATGATTATCTATTTTTAAAAATCTTCAAGTTTAGTCTTATTTCGTTTTGTCAGGAAAATAATTTGGATCCAACTGTCTTTTATAAACCAATGAGTTTGTATGTTTTACTATCTCATGACTACAATTCTAAAGTAAAAGCTGTAAGATCTTTATTTATGGGTATGTATATGTGTTTATTATATTTATCCACATGTACATGTATTATGTTATATGTTGTGACTACATAATAAATCTGGCATAGTCAGCCAGAAATCTTTTAAGGAATACATTTAAATAAATGAGTACTCATGTCAAATGTATAGTAATTAATTCAAATGTATTTTTTTAGTTTACTTAAGTACGTCTTTGATAAATTAACTGGTTTAAAAATTGTTGATAAAATTAGAAATGTTTTCACATTTCACAAAGGTAGAAATGTTTTCAGTAATGAATGTACATTTTTGCCTGGCTTAATTTACTGATTAAACAGTTTTCTATTTGCCTCTGCTAGATGTTTTAAGGTCATGAAGCTGTATACCCAGACTAAAAGAAAACGATCTTTGTTTCTGCAATTCTTTGATAAAAACAATTAATTTAATATTGTTGATTTAATAAAAATAGTTGTATCTTCTGAGTTACTAACAACATACCTATCCATTTAACTTTAAAATTCTTACTTAGGAAAACACTTGATATTCCTCTTTGGTTGAGAGATCTCCTGTTGGGGAGGACTCTTTTTCCTCATGGCATACCTCAGCTGCAGGTCTGCATGAAGGGATTTTTCCCTTTGGGTCGGGGCGTCAGTGAAGCGATTTTTTTTCCTTTGTTGGAGAAGGTGGCTTATCATTCTTCTTAGTATGTACTTTGTTTTCCATCCATGTTTGTGTTTATTTGATCTTTGCATATTCAGCACTTGCATTTAATTGGCTTTTGTTTATTTATAGGTTATAAAATTTATTTATAAAAGGGCAACTTAAAATAATGATTATTTCTGTGTAAATACTCAATTTTCATAAGTAATCTAGGTGTAATTGTTAAAAAGCTAAATAAAATGGGTAATTGTAAATGGAATGTTTATAAATGAAGCTTTTATGTAATTTAAAATCTTAAAATTATGTTAAATTAACAAATAGATACTAATTAAATTTCTTAGTCATGTCCAAACAAGACAAAAATATATTTAGCCCTACTAATCGAAATATACATTTAAGAAAAAATAATTTTGTATGATAATCTTATAAAGTAAATTTTTGTCCTAAGATAAAATTAATAATTTTTTTAAATGAATGACTTGGAGGTAAGAAAATATAAACAGTCTAAACAAGTCAAAGAGAATTTGTAAAGGATGGGCCTTATAAAGGAAGTTTTATGTGTGCCTCGATAAGCTGAGATTAAACAGAAATTATTTATGTGTTTTTCTAAAAATTAAACATTGGTGGCAAGGAAGCACTATTATAGAACCAGGGCCTATTCGTACATACTGAAAACAAAGTTTTCTTGAAGTATTGACCTGCTCTTAATAAATTTGCCAACAGGTTTTGATTTTTTATCTTAAAATCTGTTTCTTTAATGCCATCTTCTAAACTGCAGACAGTTTCTATTTCTGCCACATTTCTTGCTGAGATGTATTTAATTTTTCTAGTTTCAAATTTAAAATGCTGCCCTTTTCTTTTACAATGGTAATTTCATTTCTTGAGATAAAGTTTTGCAATTTCTCAGATTTATAGCTCAGAAGTTCATATTTTGCTGTATCTCAGTGCACGTGATTTGCAGGTTTTACATAATCATGTCCATACACAACAGAATGGCATTCTATTCTTTCTCCTCTGAAAAAGCTGCATCTTTTTCCTTTGGCTGGGGTGGTAACTCTCTCTTTCAACCTTTTTTTTTTTTTTTTTTGTCAACTCTTATAACTTATCTCTCCACTTCTAACTCTTGTGTTAGTGGCCTGATGCTAAAATGTTTACTTTAAAGACCTAGAAAAGGAATGCTTTCCTCCAATATAATTAGATTCTATACACTTGGCTTTTCTTTATGTGTCTAAATTGTTCCACGTAACCAGAAAACTTCCCATGCTGTTATTAAGAGCTCAAGATACTAGTTTTCTTGTTTATATTCCTCTATAATATAGTGTACTCTCATAACAGACACATTCTGTGTCTAGTATAATTCAAGTACCTTTTTCATCAAGTTTGACTTCCAGGTTACCTAAATGAGCTTCCTGTAAGGGGAAACAATGACTGCATGGTGTTTCTTTCCTTTCTAGTAACTAACCTAAACAAAGATAAGACATTTTATCAAGATAATTGCTACATTGTCTTTCTTGGGTTTCGGGTTATTAAGGAAAACTTAGCTTTTGAAGGATTAAGGTTTGTAATCCATGTAAATTTCTACATTGCTTTTGAAGTCTTCTGATTATTACTCTAGTTAAATTAATATTATATAATATTACAATGAGAGGTGAAGCCAGC
Source organism: Nomascus leucogenys (assembly GCF_006542625.1). NCBI lineage: Eukaryota > Metazoa > Chordata > Mammalia > Primates > Hylobatidae > Nomascus > Nomascus leucogenys. The sequence continues at coordinate 81,918,050 of NC_044383.1, forward strand.
TGGGCTTCTGGGTAGGGTGGGGATTTGGAGAACTTTTCTGCCTAGCTAAAGGATTATAAACACACCAATGAATGCTCTGTGTCTAGCTAAAGGTTTGTAAATACACCAATCAGCACTCTGTCAAAATGAACCAATCAGCACTCTGTAAAATGGACCAATCAGCACTCTGTAAAATGGACCAATCAGCTCTCTCTAAAATGGACCAACCAGCAGGATGTGGGTGGGGCCAAATAAGGGAAGAAAAGCTGGCCACCTGAGTCAGCGATGGCAAGCCGCGACGTACCCCTTTTCCCTCTGCAGGATGTGTTCTTTTGCTTGTTGCAGTAAATCTTGCTGCTGGTTACTCTTTGGGTCTGCACCACCTTTAAGAGCTGTAACACTCCCTGCAAAAGTCTGCAGCCTCACTCCTGTAGTCATCGAGACCAGGAACCCACCAGAAGGAAGAAACTCCGGACACGTCCGAACATCAGAAGGAACAAACTCTGGACACACCATCTTTAAGAACTGTAACACTCACCATGAGGGTCCGTGGCTTCATTCTTGAAGTCAGAGAGACCAAGAACCCACCAATTCCAGACACAACAGTGACCTATGACACTGTTTTGATCAAGCATTTTGAGTCTTTTGATGTCTTTGACTAATTGTCCCAAAATCAAATTCTGAAATTCATGTAGTTTTATTCAATTTGAAAACTATTATAACATCTGTTTAAGTTTTACTATGGTGTAAAAATACTGATTTTTAGTTGTGCTACATTAAAATTTTCTGTACATCTTTTGATTCTTCCTAATTTTAAAGTTATTTTTAAAGGTCATAAAATGTTTAATTGAGAACTTATTTGAACTTGATATTCATACTCTTGTTTGGTTGCAGGGAGCAAAATTAAATGAGAACTATTTTAACTAAAACGAGGGTTGGTAGAAAAATAGTTTTCAAGTTGAATAAAAGTATATGGAAATATAAATGTTAATTAATAAAAGATGAGTTACATAGTTTTCTTCAAACATTTAATAAAATCATTTCAAATGAAATTAAAGTACCCCTTTCCTCCTCTCATGTTAAAGATTTAAAATATGATGATACAAATGTAAACAAATTTGCAAAGGAGGAAACAAACTGAAATATATTATAACCGGAAGAAATCATTTGGAAGAAATTGAGCAACTCCTACACAAAACATCTAAGACTGTATATGATATTGATCTGTTACTTCAGGCATAAGAAATCTATCTTTATAATATAACCCAAAGCATGAAAGTACTGCATACAAAAAATTCATTCTTCCCAATGTATAGGTAATAAAACAGGAGAATAATTACACAGCATTTTTTTCCAAACTGTGTTCCATTGTATGCTAACATAGATTGTACAAATAAAGTGCTCTATGCCCAAGAATATTTAAAAGATTTTTTAACACAGGAGTCTTCACTCTAAGCTTTCTTGGGACATTTTATACTCATATAAATTAGGAGTTCCCAAGAGGGACGTTTACTAAAAATTTTACCCATAGGCCATTAAAAGATGGTATATGTGAAGAACAACTAATTCTGTGTAAATTGCTTGTAATTCATTTTATGTTGGAAAAAGAAATGATGAGGGCTTGGAAGGCAAGACCGAAGTTATGTGAAAGAAAAGGAATGTTGTTTTAGTGGCAAGGTAATTTGGATTTCACACAAAGATTCAATGAATTGTAATGAAAATCACTCAATATTTCTAGATTTAGAAATATTTAGATTCAAGAGGTATAGAATTCAACACAATTTCATTCCCTCCCAGAGACAAAACATAGGATATTTCACATTTAAATAGATGCAGAGAACCATGTGTTCTGAAAGTGAATGTGAATGCATTGGTTCTCAAATTTCTCATATATCCAGACTCACAATTTGTCATTGTTGTACTGTAGTTATGACACAGGGTTATTTTTATTTTCTGGTTTTTTTTCCATTGTAAACCCACTTTGTCTCAGATTGGGGAGAAGGTAAGTAACAGGAGTACAGGGTTCATCAAACTGTAAACGTTCTTTCTTCATCCGCACTTTAGGACAACTGCAGGAGAAAGGCTCAGGTATCATTAAAACACAAAGAAATTTCTTTTTGAGGTGATGAAAATGTTGTAAAATTGTCTGTGGTGATGGTTGTATATGTCAGTGAATATGCTAAAATCCTTTGGATCATACACTTGGAATTGTATAATATGTGAATTATATCTCAATAAACCTTTTAAAAATATGTAGCATGATAAGAGAACTAAACCTTAGGCATCAGTCATGGAACTGTAAACAGAGAAATCTCGGCCTTGGGAAAAAAGTCACTGCTGCACTAAAAGTAGTCATTTTACTCACTAGCTTGTTTACTGAAAAGCTAACTTTAAAATCACCCACTGACAAGATGTCTGCTCTAAATCAAAACGAGTTTTTTTCTCATTTGTTGGTCTTTTATTTGAAGCCAAAGAACATTACTGTGGATACACATGAGCTATATTTACATAAAACTTTTTGTCTTTAAATTCTACTAAAATAACTTTATCATATTAAAATATGATATACTTTTAAAATACTTTTAATGGAGACTTTTTTAACTGTTAATAATTGCTCTATACCACATGCTTCTCAGACAATTTTTCTCTGGTATATCTAAAAGGCTCCAAACTGTTTCATGTTCTGAGTTATTTTATTTCATATATAACCTTTCTAAAAAATTCACAGTATACTTGGAATATCCTACTTCAACTAAGATGGGTTCCTATTATGTTGTTATTCTTCCTCTGTTTCATTAAATATATCCTGAATCTTTTATCTGCAAATTTATAATCTTATCAGTCAGCAATTATATTCTTCTATTAGAAGGAATCCAACTTATCTGTAGGAAAATTGCATTCTGAAATGAAGAAAATATATTTCATGATTTAAAAATATGAATCATAGTCCACTTGAGACTCCAACTTTTCAAATTCCCTTAGAAAGAGCTGGCAGAAAATATGCTGAACTAAGATAAGTATTTCAGTGAGGAAATGATTTCATTTATTTAAATCTGTCATTAAATATCCTAAGTTTTGTGAAATAACTACATAAAACCCCAGATTTCATAGTAATTAAGTCAGTCCATCTTTGACTCTTTGTCAAAGATAAATCAGTCTTTAATTATTAATAACTTGGCTCCCAAATTTAGCTGTACTTTACAACTTTTGGGCATCAAATCAATCACAGGACAAAACCGATGTAAAAGCATACATTTTTAAAAGATTTTATGATATAACTCTTTTTGGTTAAAGAGATACATTCTGAATCTTTGTTAAAATAAGAAAATTGGGTAATTACTTATCTTAGAATTTAAAAACCACACAGATGTTTGTGCTGCCCATAGCAAAATGATTTTACAGTCAGAAGAATATCCAGTGTCCTTGGAATGGTAGTTCTCATTAAAGAAAGATTGGGGCCTCCAAAATCCTAAAAAAAGTCACTACAGGTTTATTTCATAGTTCTCTAGATGATCATTTAGGTAAATCAATCTTGATCACCATAAGACTTTATTTGAATGTTCTAAATCCAGACCATCCAGGATTCACCCTTTCTGTGTCTGCATTTTAGGTGATCTTCAGCCCTACTCAATTTCATGTACACCTAGAAGAAATTCATTCTTTCAGCAACAGCATATTAAGACCACCTAAAAGATACAAAACACAGTAGCAGTAAACATGGCAGACAGTATAAAACAGATCTTATATTCTAAGGTGTGGGAGCATGGTAGACAGACAGCTAACACATATACAACAGTGTGTCAGGTAGTGTTGTGAAGAAATCTTGAGAAAGTAAGGATAACAGAGAGTTTGTGTTCATGTGAGAAGGATTACTTCAGAGAGGATATCTGGGAGGGCATCTCTGAATGAAGTGAAAGTGTAAGTTAGCAAAGAACTGGGAATACTATTTCAGGCGAGACAAGAAACAGCAAAAGCCTTGAGATGGCGTTTTTCAATAACAAGAACTGCTGTCCAGCCAGAGAATAGTGATCTAAGAAGAGAAAGCTTAGGGAACATGGTGTATTATGGGATAATTGTGACCCCTCAAAATTCATATGTTGAAATCCTAACTGCTAGTCTCTCAGAATGTGACTGTTTTTGGCAATAGGATGTTTGAAAGTAATTAAGTTAAAATGAGGTAATTAAAGTAGGCCATAATACAATATGACTGGTGTCCTTATAGGAGGAGATTTGTACACAAAAAGGCACAGGAGAAAGACAGTAATTTACAAGCCAAGGAGAGGCTTCAGAAAAAAATAACCCTGCTGACATTTTGATCTCATACTTATAGTCTGTAGACCTGTGGTAAGCTTATGCTGTTTAAGCTACTCTGTCTGCAGTAATTGTTCATGGTAGCCCTAGCAAACTAATGCAAGGTTGAGGAGGTAGCTAAGAGTTAGATCAAGTGGGGCCTTGGGTTAGTATTTGGCTCTAATTTTGAGACAGATGGGAAATTATTGGATAGTATTCAGGAGGAAATGAGATTATTGAATTTCTTTTCAAAGACATCCCAACAGGTGGGTAGGACATTTCATGGAAGAGAGTACACTCTAATAACAGCCTTCAGACCACAACTAATGTGAGCATGGCCTCCATCTCAAAGGCACGTGATCAGTCTCTGGAGTTAGCTTTGACACTTGTGAGAGCCCAAAAATAGTAGTAACCTTGGAAATGATTGAGAGAGGAATGAAGGAGAGAGAAGTATTTTTATATGCAAAAAGGCATAAAAAAAATCCCAATTTTGAAATTATAAACATACCTTGTCACATTGTGATTTTAGGATAATTAACAGAATCTGGGTAGTTTTATTAAAAGAGAGGCTTGAGAATATTGATATTAAATAATTTTACTGAAAGTAATATTTTATTTGGAGTTTAATGTGGATTTAATGTATATTTTATAAAGTAAATTAATTGTTATACTATTAAAATACTATAATAATGTATCTGACTCTGAAAAAAGAATTCAACATTGATTAAAATCAAGTGTATTCCCACAAATAAAGTTTTTCAAAATGTGATAACAAGTCTTCAAAAAATCTTTTCTTTCTTTATTACATTTTTATTTGAACCTAAAATGTCTCTTCACTAAAATACAAAAATTGGAGTCTATGTTAGAACATTTTAGTTTTAGTTTGTATTGAATTCAGCACATTAGAACTCTAGTAACTTCAAATAATTTTCATCAGTATAAAGGAATGGTCATAGATACACAATGGATGGATTTACATATGAATTTCAATCTGGTATCAATTCATTCAAATCAGCAACGCATAAAAATAGCCAAAAAGAAAATGCTGCTGTGACTAAATATAAGGTTCTTAAAATGGTAGTAGAAAAAATATGTACAATAATACTTAAACAGTATTTTATTTAAACCTATCAAATACCATTTTCATGAAAATAGAAATAAATACAACTTGTTTATAAGCATGTTTACTAGGCACAAAGAAATGCAAAATATAATTCAGTGTTATTTAATATGAGTTTTCATCAACAGGCACATTTCTCGAATAACTTCCTGGAAATGGCATTACTGTGTTAAAGCAAAAAAGTTGCAGTGGACAAGATCAGCAGACCGAAGTAGATTTTATTCCGATATTATTGACAGCAATAAGGGAGAGAGCACAGAGCAATTCTGGATACCCAGATCTAGCTCCATACCAAGATAAAGGGCTGGAGGGTTTTTAAGCACTGGAGTGACCTAGCAAAAAGTTCTGGAAGACATTAATGGGGTAGTTGATCAATGAAATGTGTTGAGTACATTGAGTTATTCTTGAGTTTACTAATGGTTTTCTCTGGGCTTAGGCCATCTGTGTTTGCTAATTGGTGTCCACTTCTTCCCTCCCACAGATACTGAGAGATAGAAGCACTCTCATCTTTAATGATTACATTTCAAAGGGCTAGCTACCAGGCCCTCTGGAAAAGCACTCCTAGGTTGTAAAATTGCAAGAGGCTGAGAGAGATTTACATATATTTAAAATTGGCAGAGAAAAAATGTATACTTGCAAATTTTCTTGTCAATGCTCTAACAAAAGAGAAGATGGAGGCCTATAGTCAGTAAGAAACCTGTCTAAAGTTTAGTCAAGCTGAGAGGAACATTAAGCCAGTTTAGGTCAACTGTATGGTGGGTCACATTAAGCATTTTAGTTAAATTTATTTTTTAAAAAATTTTAGGATTAATGATTGTAGTTTTAGGTTTTAGTATGTCATTTTCTTAAAAGTAGGTATATAACATAATTTTACACACTCCTCAATTCTTATATACAGCAACATGCAGAAGGAAATATTTTTAATTAGGGAGAGTATGGGCTTCAGAAATCACCCTGACCCAAATCTGCCACATAATAACTGTGTGAACTTCAGTAGATGGTAAACTTCTGTCTTGTAAAATGAAAACAATGATAGCCATCTTACACAATCTTTGGCTAAATCTAACAACATATTATTGTAAAACATCTAACATACTGATTAGCACAAATAAGACAGCTGTCAAATACCATTTCCCTCCTCCTAATGCCCATAAGATGGTTGGAATGAAGCTTAGAGTTTAAAAAATTAACAATCTCCTGATAGGAGGAAAATATCTGTATTCTCTACCATCTTTTTTCTCTTCAAACACATATAATATAACTCATATGACTGAATGTTTAGAACAAGGTTCTTGAAGTTGCCAGTTTGGGAATTCCATGCCTTAGTGCACCAGTGGCTTCTGTGACCTTAATAGAACCTCTGGGCCAGTGCTCATTCATTTCTGAAATAGACACAATACTGGAAAACATCTTTATCTCACAAGGGTGCTTTTTGCATTACTGAAAAAAAATCTTTTTAAGTTACACGAGATGAAAGTATTGTTGTTATTAAATATGTGATGAATTGTTAGTAATTCATATTCTGTGATGTTGTAAGAATCAGTAGCTTCAGGAGGCAAACACTCTCGAGAGTCTTGGGCAGAAGAAACTATATAACGGCAATTGAATTAGCTGCTAAATTGGAAAAAAATCATTGAGAAAACCCAGTATCCTTTTGGAAACAGAAGAAGCTATTATATCTCAGTAGAATACTTATAACACTGGAAGAGAAGTTTAATATGATCTCATTTCTTGCCCATATCTGTAAGAGTCAAGTGCTTCACTGGGACACAGCCAAGACATTTTCTTTTATAGAGCAATGCACGGTCAAGGCATTTTTTAAATATTTAATCTAATATTTGCAGGACCTTTGTTCACATTAAAAAATTGATACATACTAATTAATTTTGTCACATACATATGAATATATTGCTAACCTGTGTGATCAGTAAATGTTTTAAAATTTGCAAATGGTAAAATAAATACTGAATAAAACCTCCCCAAAGTTTATAAGTTTTTTTTATAAGTTGTAAAATTTCAGCCTGAGAAGAGATGAACTTTTTATTTAAGACAAAACAAATTTTGATAGGAAAATTCATATTTTAAATAAGACCAATACTTACTGGTGAGGAAGCGAAGTTTATAATCTTTGTAGGAAGTTATAGTTAAAATACTGAATGCACTAATTATAAACATTCCTTTAAAGTTCTTCATGAAAACCCTGAAACTTGAAATCATAGCCATGAATCACCTCTTTTCTAAACTCTCCTAGTGGATCCTGACTAGCAGCACTGAACAGCAGAAATTCCTTTTTGCATTGGTCAGATTTTTGTTAAATCATCAGGTTCTCTCTAAAATACTAGAAATATGAAGACAGGTTAGGTATGATTTTACTTCTTGATAAGGGGCCTACAGTCTAGATAAGAATAAAAGCCAAAAGAAATAGTTCAAATAAAATAATATAGCTGCTGTGATAGAAGTCTGTACACAACATAATGCAAACATAAAGAAGTCACTCTACCTGGCAGAGATAAAGGGAAGTAAATATTAATAAAGGAGATGTAGACTTTGCTAAAGAGGTAGATGTTCTTAAGGTGGGCAGGAACAGGAAATGGTAGGTCAGGCAGAGGAGTTGGAATGACCAAAATCATAGATGAATACAATTCTCCGGTAGATCTGAGAATTGTGTATGGGGAAACAGTTTTTGCTTGGGATCAAGACTCAAAGGGAGGGGAGGTAGATTTTTAACTTGAGCAGATGCAAGCAGATGGTGGAAGAACAGATACACCATAGTGCCAGAGTTTCAGAACTGTGCACCAAGGCAACTCAGGATGTCAGAGAAGACACTCAGTAGCACCATAGGATACATTCAGTTTCAGAAGGAAACACAGCAATATCTGTGAAACACCATAAACACTACCCCTGTTAAGTTGCTGGACTCTAACTACTCAATAAATAAAACTGCTCAATATTTATTTTGACTGAGAAGTGCTTTGAAGAATGGACACCAAGAAGCAAGAAAGTTTGGAAATCATGGCCTGAATGGGTTTTTAAAAACAGGGAAATTCAGAAGAATTTTAAGTAGGGGAATAAAATGGGCAAATATGTATTAAGGGAAGCTCATTCTGGCAGCAATGGTAGCATACATTACAGATTTGCCATTTTGGATAAAATATGAGATGTCTAGTAGATGATGGGAATCAAAAATTAAAGGGACAACTGTTATTACTTAGGTGGCTCTCAATTTCCATGTTGTTTTTCTTTTAATATGCTAGAGGTTTTTGGCAAGACTCTTGAAATTAGTAAGTTATATTCACATTTACTTAAGATCTTCATTTAGTCACATTTTATTCACTGTTTGGCTATTTGAGTAAAGCCATTTACAGTCTGACACAGAGCAGCAGTCTGGCAGAGAGCAACATTTTTGCATGTCCCAGTAATATGGTGCATTTAAAATACTAGGTTGGCATCACACTATACCTTTAACTTACTTTACAAAGAAAATCAATATTCTACTAATTGAAAGCCACTGACTTAGACCAATCAGACTAATGGAAACCAATTAGCACATATAACTCACACAATATCTTCACACTTAAGCAGAATTCCTGGTTACCCACATCCCAAAGCTTCCCTTGCTAGTGAAGTTCTTATTTGTAATATCATTTTATGACTTCAGCAACCCAAGCCCTATATTAAAAGACAGCTCAAAATATGTTATGGTTAATATTTATTGGGTTAAAATTTATTTCTATGAGCCAGGCACTCTTCTCAACATTTGGCATCCATTATTTTACTTATTCCCTACACCCATCCCATGATGAAGATGCTATTATTAATGTTCCCAATTTACACATAAAGAAACTGAAACACAAATTTAAGTGTTCCAGGTCACATGAATACGAAGGTGGATCTGAGACACAAACAAGATTTTATGACTCCAGAGTCCATAGTCCTAACAACACTCTGTATCTCTTCCATGTGGGAGCAATAACTAAATTTTGTGTTTATTTGTAATTATTTATTTTAAGCATTTTATTTGTACCTATTTGTAAAGCTCTCTTTGACTTAGATAAATTGAATAAAAGTGGTATTAACTTCATTGTAAGGAAAATATTGTAATTATGGAGACATATGTTAATAAAAAATATAAGCCTGACTAGAGCAGTTAGAGGGAGATAACATTAAAAAGGCAGCTTCGCTAGCCATGATACTTTGGTGCTCATGGCATAGTCCTTAAGTTTGTGAATGCAAGAAACTTAGGCTTCTCAGTTCCTTTAGATTTATAAGGTCCTCAGGCACTGGTTGACATTAATACAGTCATTAAACATTGATGTTTAACTTCAAATGTTAACATGTGGACACTGACATACTAGACTAGTCACCAGAATTCTTGGGCCTACCAGCTGGGCACTTGATTATATCAAAGTGCTTGAAAGAAATATTTGAAAAATAAATCAAATGGTTGGAAGATCATATGATGATCATAAAGTTAGATCAAAGAAAAGCAGAAGGTCTTTAGAAGTAATTCATTCTTGCCATGATAAAGCTTAAATACTTATAACAAAGTATATCCTTAAAACTGAGGTGATCAAGGGTGGGGAAAGTTTTTTTAACTTTCATTTTAGATTCAGGGGTACATGTCAAGGTTTGTTGTATAAGTAAGCTGTGTGTCATGGGGGGTTGGCACATAGATTATTTTATCACTCAAGTAATAAGCATACTACCTGATAGATATTTATTCTAATCCTCTACATCCTCCCATTTTCCACCATAATTAGACCCCAGTGTCTGTTCTGTCTTTGTGTCCGTGAGGTCTTACTATTTAGCTCTGACTTATAAATTAGAACACATGTGATATATTTGGTTTTCCATTTCTGCATTAGTTTGCTTAGGGTAATGATCTCCAGTTCCATCCATGTTAGTGCAAAAATTATTATCTCATTCCTTTTTATGGCTTCATTGTATTCCATGGTGCATATGCACCACATTTTCTTTATCCAGTCTACTATTGATGGAAATTTAGGTTGATTCCATGTCTTTGCTATTGTGAATAGCGCTGCAATGAATATATGTGTGCATGCGTCTCTACGATAGAATAATTTATATTCCTTTGGGTATATACCCAATAATGGGATTGCTGAATCAAATGGTGTTTCTGTTTTAATTTCTTTAGGAAATGCCACATTGCCTTCCACAATGGCTGAATTAATATACACTCCCACCAGCAGTGAATAAGTATTCCCTTTTCTCCTCGACCCCAGCAGTATCTGCTATTTTATGACTTTTTAATAGTAGCCATTCTGACTGGTGTGAGATGGTATCTTGTGGTTTGGATTTGCATTTCTCCAATGATTAGTGATGTTGAGTATTTTTTAATATGCTTCTTGGGCACATGCATGTCTTCTTTTGAAAAGTGTCTACTTAGGTTCTTTGACTATTTTTTTATGGGATTGTTTTTTGCTTATAAATTTGTTTAAGTTCCTTACAGATTTTGTATATTAGATCTTTGTCAGATCCATAATTTGCAAATATTTTTCCCATTCTGTAGGTTGTCTGTTTACCATGTTGATAGTTTCTTTTGCTGTGCAGAAGGTCTTTGGTTTAATAGGTTCCCATTTGTCAATTTTTGGTTTTGTTGCAAATGCTTTTGGTGTCTTTGTTTTGAAATCCTTGCCAAGTCCTATGTCCAGAATGGCATTTCCTAGGGTATCTTTCAGAGTTTTTACAGTTTTAGGTTTTACATTTAAGTCTTTAATCCATCTTGACTCGATTTTTGTGTGTGATGTAAGGTAGGAATCTAGTTTTGATCTTCTACAAATGGCTAGCCATTTATCCCAGCACAATTTATTTATTGAATGGGGGGTTGTTTCCCCAATGATTGATATTGTCAGCTTTGTCAAAGATCAGATGGTTGCAGGTGTGCAGCTCTATTTCTGGGCTCTCTGTTCTGTTCCATTGGTCTATGTGTTTGTTTACCAGTACCATGCTGTTTTTAGTTATTGTAACCCTATAGTATAGCTTGAAGTCAGGTAACATGATACCCTAGCTTTGTTCATGTTGCTGAGGATCTCCTTGGCTATTTAGGCTCTTTTTTGGTTTCATATGAACTTTAAAACAGTTTTATTTTTTAATTCTGTGGAGAATATCATTGGTAGTTTGATAGAAATAGCATTGAGTCTGTAAATTGCTTTGGGCTAGGGTCATTTTAACAATATTGGTTCTTCCTATCCATGAGCATGGAATGTACTTCCATTCGTTTCATTGTTTCATTATTTGACCAGTGTTCTGCAATTCTGCTTGTAGAGATCTTTCATCTCCCTGGCTTGCTGTATTCTTAAGTATTTTATTCTTTTCTATTGCCATTGTGAAAGGGATTGCATTTCTGAATTGGCTCTCATCTTGCATGTTGTTGGTGTATAGAAATGCTACGGATTTTCGTATGTTAATTTTGTATCCTAAAACTTTGCTGAAGTTGTTTATCAGATCAAATAACTTTGGGGCTGGGACTATGGGGTTATCTAGGTATGGAATCATGTTGTCTGTAAATAGGAATAGTTTGACTTCCTCTCTTCCTATTTGGATGCCACTTATTTCTTTCTCTTGGCTGATTGCCCTGGCCAGGCTTCCAATACTATCTTGAACAGGAGTGGTGAGAGAGGGTATCCTTGTCTTGTGTCGGTTTTTAGGGTGAATGCTTCCAGCTTTTGCCTATTCAGTATGATGTTGGTGGTGCCGAAGCTGGAGTGCAGTGGCATAATCTTGGCTCACTGCAATCTCCACCTCCTGGGTTCCAGCAATTCTTCTTCCTCAGCCGCCCAAGTAGCTGGATTATACGCGTGCACCACCACACTGGCTAATTTTTTGTATTTTTAGTAGAAACAGGGTTTTACCATGTTGCCCAAGCTAGTCTCAAACTCCTGACCTCAAATGATCTGCCCGCCTCAGCTTCCCAAAGTGCTGGGATTACAGGCTTGAGCCACTGTGCCTGGCCTGTCATAAATAACTCTTATTATTTTGAATTATGTTCCTTCAATACCTAGTTTATTGAGGGTTCTGATCATGAAGGGATGTTGAATTGTACTGACAGCATTTCTTCATCTATTGAGATAATCATGTGGTTTTTGTTTTTAGTTCTGTTTATGTGACGAATCACATTTATTGATTTCCATATGTTAAACCATCCTTGCTTCCCAGGGACAAACCCTACTTCACCATGGTGGATTAATTTTTTGATGTGCGCTGGATTTATTTTGCTACTATTTTGTTGAGGATTTTGAAATATATATACAACAAAGATATTAGCCAGAAGTTTTTTTTATTGTTCTTGTGTCTCTGCCAGGTTTTGGTATCAGAATAATGCTGGCCTCGTAGAATAAATTGGGGAGGAGTCTCTTATCCTCAATTTTTTGGAGTAGTTTCAGTCAAAATGGTATGGGCTCTTCATTATACTTCTGGTAGAATTCGGCTGTGAATCTGTCTGAGCCTAGTTTTTTTTTTTTTTTTTTTGGTAGGCATTTTATTACTAATTTAGATTTGGAAATCATTATTGATCTGTTCAGGGTTTCAATTTCCTCCTGGTTCAATCTTGGGAGCTTGTTTTTTTCCAGGAATTTAACCATTCCTTCTTAATCCTGTAGTTTGTGTGCATAGAGGTGTTCATAGTAGTCTCTGGTGGTTTTTTCTATTTCTATGCAGTCAGCAGTAATGTCCTCTTTGTCATTTCTAATTGTGTTTATTTGGATATTCTCTTTTTTTTTCCTTGATTAGTCTAGCGGGTGGCCTATCTGTCTTACTGATTTTTTTCCAGAGAACCAACTCCTAGATTCATTGATCTTTTGTATGGTTTTTCATGTCTCAATTTCCTTCTGTTCAGATCTGATTCTGGTTATTTCTTGTCTTCTGCTAGCTTTGGGGTTGGTTTGCTCTTGCTTCTCTAGTTCTTCTCATTGTGATGTTGGGTTTTTAATTTGAAATCTTTCTAATTTTTTTGATATTGACATTTAGTGGTATAAACTTCCCCTTTACCACTGCCTTAGCGATGTCCCAAAGATTCTGGTATGTTGTATCTTTGCTCTCATTAGTTTCAAAGAATGTCTTTGTTAATGACTCAATTTTATTACTTACCCAAAGGTATTTCCGGGGCAGCTGTTTAATTTCCATGTAATTGTATGGTTTTTAGTAATTTTCTTATTATTGATTTCTATTTTTATTGTTTTGTGGTCTGAGAGGGTGGTTGGTATGATTTCATTTTTTAAAAATTTGCTGAATATGATTTTATGTCCAATTGTGCAGTTGATTTTAGAGTATAAGCCATGTGGTGATAAGAAGAATGTAAATTCTGTTGTTTTTGTTGGAGTATTCTGCAGGTGTCTGTTAGGTCCATTTGGTCAAATGTTGAGTTCAGGAGTTCAGGTCCTGAATATCTTTGTTAATTTCCTGCCTCAATAATCTGTCTAATACTGTCAGTGGGTTGTTGAAATCTTCCACTATGGAATGTTAGTCTCTTTGTAGAGAGGGAATGTTAGTCTCTTTGTAGATCTAAGAACTTTATGAATCTGGGTGCTCCTGTTTTGGGTGCATACATATTTAGGATAGTTAGGTGTTGTGGTTGAATTGAACCCTTTATCATTATAAAATGCCCTACTTTGTATTTTTTGATCATTGGCGGTTTAGTTTGTTTTGTGTGAAATTAGAACTGCAACCCCTTCTTTTTTTCTGTTTTCCATTTGCTTGATAGATTTTTCTTCATCTTGTTATTTTGAGCCTATAGATGCCATTGCATGGGAGATGGGTCTCTTGAAGACAGTATACCATTGGGTCGTGTTTCTTTATCCAGCTTGCCATGCTGTGCCTTTTAATTAAAGCATTTAGCCCTTTTACATTCAAGGTTAGCATTGATAGGTGCAGATCTGATCTAGTCATCATGTTGTTAGCTGATTATTGTGCAGTCTTTTTTTGTGTGGTTGCCTTACAGTATCACTGATCTGTGTACTTAAGTGTATTTTTGCAGTGGCTGGTAATGGTGTTCCTTTCCATATTTAGTGTTCATTTCCTCATGTAAGGCAGGTTTGGCAGTAAAAATTTCAAACCGAGAATTTCATATCCAGCCAAACTAAGCTTTGTAAATGAATGAGAAATAAGATTATTGTCAAACAAGAAATAATAATTATAATTATTTGCGAGACTTTTAAAAAATTACTACCATTTAATGAATCTTACTCTGTGGCAGTGAGTAAGTGAGTACTTTGGATATATTAGTAAAAAGATAATTTTTCACATATTGGCTCATACAATTTAACTATTTTTGGCATAGCATTTATTAGAAATAGACAACTTTTGTAATAAAGAACAAAAGCTCTTTATAAAAATTATCATTATAAAAACTAAATGGAGAATTTTTTTTTATTATACTTCAGGTTTTAGGGTATATGTGCACAATGTGCAGGTTTGTTACATATGTATCCATGTGCCATGTTGATTTCCTGCACCCATTAACTCGTCATTTAGCATTAGGTATATCTCCAGATGCTGTCCCTCCCTCCTCCCCCAACCCCACAACAGTCCCCGGAGTGTGATGTTCCCCTTCCTGTGTCCATGAGTTCTCATCGTTCAATTCCCACCTACGAGTGAGAACATGTGGTGTTTGGTTTTTTGTCCTTGCGATAGTTTACTGAGAATGATGTTTTCCAGTTTCATCCATGTCCCTACAAAGGACATGAACTCATCATTTTTTATGGCTGCATAGTATTCCATGGTGTATATGTGCCACATTTTCTTAATCCAGTCTATCGTTGTTAGACATTTGGGTTGGTTCCAACTCTTTGCTATTGTGAATAGTGCCGCAATAAACATACGTGTGCATGTGTCTTTATAGCAGCATGATTTATAGTCCTTAGGGTATATACCCAGTAATGGGATGGCTGGGTCAAATGGTATTTCTAGTTCTAGATCCCTGATGAATCGCCACACTGACTTTCAATGGAGACTTTCTTAAGTGTAAAGTTATTTTCTGTTTTGGGGGGAAATAAATATCAAAGAACCAGAGCTACAGTTCCAGGTTGAAGGTGACAAGCTGACTCCTAAGACACAGATCAGCTTTAAGCTATTGCTACATTTGTTTATTTTTTGACAGGATACAAGGCAGGAACTATAGCAACTACAGCATCTTCAATTTATCTTTTTCTTGCTCAGCAACTTCCAAGTACACAGGTTGTCTCACTACATGGATATTTGGCTTCCATGGATGAAAGTCAAGATGTGTGTGGATCACCTTGACAGAAGCAACAGGCTGTGCTTTTCAGTAATCCTTTGTGCTGTTCAAGTCTATAGGCCCAAACCTGCATGCCCACTTGTAGCTCTCCTAACCCAGAGCTGACTTCACTCAATACACAGAAATACCATTTCTCATTTTTGTTGCTTCATTCCTCCCAAGCAAGAGTGCCGTGAGAAACTGATGTCACTCTGAGAAGTCCATATCAGACCAAGCTAATGTTAAAGTCTTACTCACAGTTTCACCTCCATGACCTCAAGTCAATATTTCACAAAACATACTCATTAAATGTTCCTTGGTATTTTTTCTGATAGGCACATCTCTAGTATTTTGTACACAGGAAAAAACAAACTAGTACACTTGTGACCACCAAATTTGTACTGTTGATAGAGTATAGTTATCTTCTTCCCAAAACATGTTCATCTTAACCAACATACTAAACAAGTCTTTTGATGCCTTGTTAGTGAATTACAGTCTCCCTCTCACTCAATATCACATATATCTTTTAAAAGATTTTAGGGACTTAGATGTGTGTTTAGTTTCTCTAAGGACAATTAGTTTCTATGGGGTTATCAAGTGGGGATTTCAAATCAGTTTCTCAAAATATCTTTTGATCCTGAGGGGTCATGATCATTATACATTTTATTTCCTTTAATTTCCACATATGAGGCCATAAAATACTTTATTATACCAAATAGCAGTAGATGAGAGATTAAAGTAATGCTTAGCACACAAATTACTTGTTAACATTACAGCAGATAGCAGCAGATATTAAAGTAATACTTAGCACACCAAACACTTATTTTTATTCCAGTATAATTTCCTCATCCTTCCCAACAGAACTATCTCTTGCCCATATACCATACATTTTCAATGACAGGAATAGTCACTAGAGTATTCAGTAAATCCAGAATTCTTTCTGTCCTGGGGGCCTAATCATACCTCTGCTATGAAGAAACAGGATTTTATTGACACTGGTTCCCACATATAAAAGTAGAGCACAACCAATTCACCCTATAGAGAGGACACAGTGTTGGTCTTTTGATGGCCACTAACTGCATCACAGGAAATGGTGGCTCTTTTTAAATTCATGGTGTATATATTGTAAGGGAATGATAACACGATCACTTGTCCCAGTGACATCCTGCTATAGTGCAGGTGGTCCTTACTATTTTAATATTGCATCTATCCAGCTTGGACTTCTAAAGCACTCAGGCATTTTCCTTTAAACACAATAGAAATAAAGTGTAGCAGAGAGCACTTCCTGGATGAGCATACAGGCCCTCTCGCAGAGGTTTTGCACAGGATAATGTCCCAAATGACTTTTCTTCCCTCCAGACAAAAATAAAGCCTCACCAAATCCTTTTCCCACTCTTATAAATGGATGATAGGTTTGCAAAGGTAAAAGATAACAAGTCCTCTTCTACCACTGGGCAATAAAGCAGTACTTAGGGTCAGTCCTACCTTGGTCACACTGGGCAAAATAACTTTCTACATGTCCTTAGGAAAACATATACCCAAGCGCAAAGGAATACAGTATCTTAAGTAGTATGCTCCCTTTAGTTGGAAGAAGGGCAAATGTAATGTTTGTCTAATGCACTTGATCTGATAACAGAAAAGGAAAGGTTTGTAAGGTATGAAAGACAAAGATTTATGTCACAGTATCATTTCCCAACCCTTTATTCCCAGTACACAAAAAGCTTTCTTAAGGCTGTTTCCCCCTCAATGCCCCCCATGTTTAGGTGAAGCACATACCCCTTTATAAACTTCCCAGCCAGCCCTTCTTATCCTTCACTTCCTTAGCATCCTCTGTCTTTCAAAATGAATGTTTTAGTTGATCATTCCAATTTTTAATTAAGCCACTCCTATGTGGCTGGTAGGAGTATATGTCCATTATATATGGTTCTTTTTGTCTCATTTTGGAAACTTGGCCATGGTGAAATTCATTCCCTATGAAATATAGGGGGGTATTCAAAACACTTCTCTATCCTCAGAAAGACCTATTGGAATACTCCAGGATCAATGAATTGGGTTTGGTATAATCCATCTGCCAGTGACGTGCTTTCCATTGACCTCAGGGAATTCTCTCCAGTGCCATTTTTGGACTTTTTTTTTCTTCTTGATCACATTCAGGACAGCCTGTCACAATAGTAATGGCTTTTCTGGGTAGCATTGGTCTATGCCATTGCTTCCAATTGTCGTGGCATGGCTTGAGCACCACTGTGACAGCTCATCTCATACACTCAACTGATTTTCTCCTTTGGGAGACCAGGGCATCTACTTTGGCTTTCTAGTGCTTCTCTGAGACACTACTGGGTGTTGTTTGTAGGCATCTAGAAACGTGCTTCTCCCCAGGAGTTTCCATAAAGACTTCCACAATTGCATCTCTTCACATCAAGATAATCTTGTGTATCTATGTATCAAGGAAGCATTTGCCTGTCTGCCCCTGCAACACAGTCCTAGGGAAAGCCCAGGTGGTTTTAATATTTAGACATAACCCTGAGGCCAAGAACCAAGTTCTTCCTGAACCATTGACATATAACATATACTGACCTCTATTCAGGCCACTGTGTATGATTATCATTGTCTCTTCAGCTCAGATTTTTACAGTACATTGGAGGTTAGCTGTGGCCTTCCATATAGAGTCCCATCATTCGGTGCAAGAACTCTCATTAGCAAATAAGTCAAATATTTTGTCTCAGCAGGGTTCAGAGCCTTTGGCAATAAGAGTGGGTAGCTCCTCCGGAGTGCCACTGTAGAGGCAGAGATGTTAACTGCTCATAGATAGAGTGCATTTCCTCAGAGTCGATCTTTTTTAGCATGTTCCCAAATATATTTTATTAGTCCGTTCTCACACTGCTAATAAAGACATACCCAAGACTGGATAATTTATAAAGAAAGGAGGTTTAATTTTTCAGCATGGCTGACAAGGCATCAGGAAACTTAAAATCATGGTGGCAGGAAGGAGAAGAATGAGAGCCAAGTGAAAGGGGAAGTCCCTTATAAAACCAGCAGATCTCATAAGAACTTACTATCACGAGAATAGCATGGGGAAACTGCTATCATGATTCAATTACCTCCCACTGGGTCCCTCCCACGACATGTAGGAATTATGAGAAAGTATGTGGAAGTTATGGGAGCCACAATTCAAGATGGGATTTGTGTGGGGATACAGCCAAACCATACCATATATCATTATATTTTACCAGGGAACTTGTTGTACAACTCCCTTTTTATTGGAATCTCTTTTTAAATCACCCATGACACTGTAGATAGCTCAAGCCTCAAGTCGTCATAGGTAATGCAATGTAATCTGATGCTCTTTGGGTATGAGGGCTGTTTCTTACTAGAGCCAAAAAACATGCTAATGCCTGTTTCTCAAATAGGCTGTTCTCAGACACAATATCATGATTTTTTTTTTAGTCCAGAACTCCTGCAACCGCCTGTAAGTAGCATTCTACGCCTTTGGCTAGGGACTCGAGTCTGTGTGTATTTTAGTAGTGGGCTTCTCTAAAACCACTGGTTGTATCAGGATTATAAAATCCCAAAAAGACAGCTTGGCCTACCCTCTGCTCTGGATATCATTCAAATCCATTGCTTTTTCTAGTCACTTTGTATATCGGGGCCAAAAGGATTTTCAAATATGGCATATGTGTCCTAGAATCCAAACAACTCTTTGAGGGTTTGTGCCTCTCTTGCTACTAAAAATGGGTCAGGACAATTTGTTCTTTACTGTGTGTGAAGTGCCTCTAGTGGCGAGAGTATTCCTAGAGAAAAGACTGACCAATCTGGGTCCTGAATCTTAATCAGATTTTTCAGGCATCCTTATCTAGTCCTATTGCAGCTATAGTTTGTAAATCCTCCTTGCCTCCATTCTCAGCTTACTTTCTGAGAGGGGAAGCATCATCATATCATAAACTTCATGAATCAATGGGCTTTCAGAAATGAAGAGAATCAAATCTTGTCTTATAGGGCAGTAGCTAAATCCTGGAGAATGTGCATAACCTTAAAGGAAGATAGTAAAGTATATGTAATGAAATATCTCTCATGAAGATATAAATGACGCTTGACATTTTTTCCAGATTCTATTATCAAAGCACATTCCCTGCTGAACCTCCTGGTAGTTTTTAATCATGTCTGGCATAACAGAGACTTTGGGGAAAATTGTTTCACTTAATTCTGCATTTTCTCACAGGACAGACAGGCCTAGCATGAAGAGAATTGATGGGGATGAGCACAACTCTTTCCATGACCTCTTTAATCACGACTGAGATTTCCTGCTACTTTCCTGGAAAATGATGCAGTTTAGTATTTACTACAGAAAAGGGCAATTGTAAAGCCTCCCACTTAACAGATCTGATAAAAACCTGGCAAAGGGCAGATCCCTAGCATTCAGCTATAGACCAGTAAGAAGGGCAAGACCTTCTGTTTTTGCTTCATAACCTTCCAGTTATTCATTCAAGCAGAGAATTGCAGCACTATTCTTATCTATTTCCACTATTTCCTTATCATGTTCCTCTCTGGTGCTCTACTAGGGCCTTGGTGTCTTCCCTCACAGTATCTCCTTCCCACCCCAGCCTTTAGCTTCCTCTTTGGCTTCTTAACATTGTGTTTTTGCTCCCTACATGTATTATAGTACTTTATGTACAGATATTCAATTGTCTCTAAATGTTTTGTTCACCAACCCTAGGATATTCTACTTTAACCAAAGCACATGGTCTTTGAACTGCTCTGTGGGATAGGACAAAATATCCTAGCCTTCAAGTTAATCCTTATTGGTTTCTACTGTCTCTACCAATGGCGTTTATTTAGCACACTTTTTATTCAGCACTTTTATTAGCACAAAGTTTATTCACAACTTTTGTTCTTACAGCGTCATTGGATTTTTTAGTAGTGCACTTCTCTAAAACTACTGGTAATGTCAGGTTTATAAAATATAATACCAAAGGGACAGCTTGACTTGCCTTCTTCTCTGGATCTCATTCAAATCCATTTCTTTTTCTAGTCTCTTTGTATACTGGGGCCAACATATGTGTCCTCCAGAATCCAAACAGCCCTTTGAGTCTTTGTGCCTCTTTTACTAGTAAAAATGGGTCAAGACAATTTGTTCTTTACCGTTTGTGAAATGCTTCTAGTGGCCCTAGGCCAGATTATTCCCAGAGAAAGGACTGACTAATCTGGGTTAAACTCACACCGATTGGCTTAGAGGGATCATATCTCATGGGATTCATTAAGGAAGGCAGCTGGCAGATAGGGAGCAAATGTTCCTTTTCCCAACTGGTGATAATGAGCCAGCAAATCTTTCCAGAGAATTCAATAAATTTCTTATCTTTTCATCTTGTGTCTTAACAATACATTTCTTATCTTTTCATCCTGTGTCTTAACAGCCACCTAATGACAGCTGTATCTGATTCACCCTTTTCTTGTATCTTTAACTGCCCCCTCTCCTTGCCTTTCTTTGACCATCCATTTTAACAGTTTCCTAGGAGATAAATCTAGGTAACTCAGCCATCCAGGCATGAAATGTTCATCAAAATCTGCTCCCCAACCCTATCCTGTCCTATCTCCTGCATCACAATGATTTGACTCAAGGGCCTGAAGCCAAGGCTACTTCTGACACCATTGTCTAGCACAGCATTTGTCTTCGGCTAGCAAGCTGAGTCAGGAGACACAGGCAAGCTTTAATATAATACTGTTCACTTAGCATTATAGAAGGAAATAGGCAATACATGAAGCAGGTGTAGCATCTTCATCTCATCATCACCTCATCTCAGCAGCTACCCAAGTACAAAAAAGTAGTTAAAAATTTATTTTACATCCTCACACACATACGTATGCATGGCTGCCACAAATTATTGCCAATGTTGTGTGTGCAACATTGAAACATGGAAGCTACAGCCCCTATTTCCCACCAATTTTTTATACCATAGTTATTCCACAGGCTCAATGCCCATGTGCATGACAACTCACAGCCCCTCTAACCTGAGACAGATGTTGTGTTCCGCAAAACAAATGAGCCAGTCAAAACATTCCTCATTTGTCTTAAAACTACTGTTTCCATGGAAACAGTCCTATGAGAATCTAAGATCTTTCTGAAGCAGTCTTGATATGCAGGCTTAATAGTAACTCTTTATTCACAAAAGCTTTATACATACATATGTACGTATGTATGTATGTATATATGTGGTTAAATGTGACGTGTTAATCACCTTTCTAAAATATCTGTATTTATATATTGTTTTCATTTACCACAATCCTTTTGTCTAACCATTTCTAATTTGTGAAATACAACACAAACAGAAAGGTGCACAAAATATTAAATACAGTAAAATATAGTATGTATATATAAATCATCATGCATCCATCCCCCAGATTGAGAAACTGAACACTGTCATCACCTCCAAAGCCTCCAGGCTGTTACTTCCCAAACTAAGACTCCTCAATATTCCTTAGTCTTTTGAATGTCTTTAACTTTTATAATAATCACAACTACATGTTGTTTCAGTTGTATCACTAAGTACACATTGCTAAATAATACAGTTGGGTCTTTCCTATTTCAAATTTTTTATAAATACTACCTATTGATTTGTGTGTTTCTGATTTTTTTTTTTTTTTGCTCAACATTCTCTTTCTAAGATTGTGCAGTGGCCATTTGCTTTTCATTACTAGGCAGTATTCTATTATATAAAAATGTCACAATTTATTTAGTTCAGTCTCTTATTAATGGTTATTTGTTTTATTTCAAGTTAGGGTAACACAAACAGTGCTCCTCATAATATTCTTTGCATTTCTTTAAGGTAAGTATTATCACTTTTGTTTTGTTTTGTTTTGTTTTTGTTTGTTTGTTTTAAACAAATAGAATAATGGATAAAGAGAGAAAAATGTCATTTACTTAACATCATGATGCTGGTAGAATTGGACTTCTAATTTTGGAGTCTCTGTGACTCCAGAGTCCATGTTCTCAATTTCTTCAATAGTTCTTATAATAAGAAGCACATTTTAATGAAAATAGCGACAACTGAGATGAAGAAAATTGACAAATTCAACCAATTCTAAGAATACAGATTCAATATGATTTTGTGATTGAGGCAGTTGCTGAAGGAGATGGAAAAATCAATAGTAACATTGATTAAGCACCTGGCTTGAATAAGTGATTGGTGGTATCATTTAGTGAAATACTAAATACAGGAAAATGACCAGGGTTGGCAGATGAGGAATTCAGATGGACTTGAACACACTGCATTTCGTACCCGCAAGACACCACTTGACTAATAGTAATAGCTAGCATTATTGAGAACTAGCAATATGCCAGGAATTGTTCTGAAGTATTTACGTGCATTAATTTGATTCTCACAACAAACCTATGAGGCAGATCCTATTATTGTGTCCATTTTATAGATGAGGAAAGAAAACTGAGGGAAACAAAAGCTTAGTGGAACCTCAATGTTACAAAGCTAGTAAATGAGATGTTTACATAAGCAGCCACTTCTAAAATTCTTATGCTTAAGCATAAAATATGTGAAGTCTTTTGATAAAAGTCATGGGCAATAGGCAGTGAGCTATACAGAGGCTGATGCTTAGGTAAGAGATCTGGGCTGGAATATAAATGTGAAAGTATTTACATGTCATTGAATATATGCTAGTTCAATTACATCATTAATTATGAGCCATAGGTGATTTTGCCCCCCAGGAGACATTTGGCAGTGTTTGAAGACATTTTGTTTGCCATAACTGGGGTGGGTGCCAATAGTATCTAGTCGGGGGGGTGGGGCAGGGATTTTGCTAAACATCCTACAATGCACAGGATTGGCCCTCACCACAAGAAATTATCCTGTTCAAAATGTTAATAGTGCAAAGGTTGAGAAACCCTGTCCTACACAGGTTAATCATTGGATGGAGGCCCACCTAGGAAGGAAGAGGGATGCGGACTAGGAAACTCTTCAGCTGAGACTTGTCTACTGACAGCACTTACAGCAGCTGTGGTAATAAGTTCTTTATTCCTAAACAGGAATGTATCAGTGTGTCACAACATCTGCCTTGATTATGGAAGGGAGATAAAGAAACACAGCCAGATGGGTCCCCGACGCAGGGGGAACCCTGCTTTCAACCACCTGCTGGGTTCAACAGTGTATGAAGTCATGCCTTTCCATTTCCTGCAATTCTGATGCTTTGACATCTCAGGGTTTTGCTGATCCTGGAAAGCCTACTCCTTCCAGGGCTAGCCATCTCCTACATAGTAAATGACTGGCCCAGGACTAAGATTCATATGCAAACCAACAACGCAGAGCATTCACACCCCACAATCTGCTCTAGGAGGCTGTCACGCTCAGGGCCACTATCCCCTGCCCTAATCACTCCAGAGTCAAATACTAGACAACTAGGGACAGCTCCTATACCCCAGAGTCTGCTGGGATTATTTAAACAAGCCAATTCTAAACCTGTTTACCTTGCTGCAGAAACCAAAATAAAGGCTCTTGCTCACGCTCTCCACCACCCCTCAAATCCTTCTGCCTCCTGACTGAATCTGGTACTTCCCAGCATGGCCTTGTGTGGCATGGCATACCCCTTCCTCTTGGGAACAAACTGTCTTTACAATGGCAATTGTCTCCTGATTTTTGGCCTCACAATACCTGAATAATAATGAAACCTACATTTTAAACTGACTAGGTTGTTTCAATGATTAATCTATTTCTGTTGGGGTTTTATTTGTACGTATTTCTTTTATTTCTTGTTTTCGTATTGAAAGCGTTTAAAAACTCTGCACATGATTTGGTGGTCGAGTGGGTGCTATATTTACTATATTAATGCAAATTTTCATTTTTAAAAAATCTGTTTAATCTCCATGAGAAAAAGTATATACACACATGGTATTTGTTATAAACATTATAAATGCACTGTCCTTGTCTTATTCACTATCTACCTATTGCTAATACATTCCACCTCTTTGATTTTGAGTCAGACGGTTTATGGACTTAAAGCTTCTACCAAATATTTAATGAAGCATTGTCATTTGTATTGCTTTGTAAACAATCTGTAATCTCCTTTGATCTGTGTTAATGAGCCATGCATTGTTTATTTCCAAATAATTAATTTTTAACCTTAGCTATTAATGGCTATTTTGTATTGTGATCTAATAACATGACATGCACAACTTCAGCTTTTCCTTTTGTAACTGATTTAACATTTTTCTGGCCTATTAGATGACCAGTTTTTACAAAAGATCCATTGGCTTTTAAAATAAAGTGTATATTCTGTTTATTTGGAATATACTTGGTCCTTTATTTAAAAAAATCTATAAATTAGAATACTATATAGCCTTTACTTTTTTACTTTTTTCTTACATGAGTATTTAAAACCTGGGAGATGTTTCTTCAAAGCTAAAATTTTTTCTTTTCTAACTTTATTTTGTAAAATTTTATAGCACAGCTTTTACTTTAAGTATTTTGTAGCTATGTTATTTTTCATATAAAGGTTTATGATTCTAATATCTTCATTGTGGATATATCATTTTTAAACATAAAACTGAAGTCTTTTATATTTTATGATGACTTCTTTGCCTCAAAATCTGATATAGTTGATTTTAATGTTATGATCTTTCTTTTGTTTGCCTTTAGATGATGTATCTATGCCAGTCTCTTTTTCTATTTTTCTTTTCTTTCTTTTTTTACCTCTCTAGGTCATATTCCCTTAGGTATGTCCCTTGGAAACCACATATAATTGGACTGATCTTTAGTAGAACAGTTTAACCCATTCAAATTCAAAACTTTTAAGTTGTTATATCTGAAAACTTTGTTCATTTGCCCTTTCAATTTTAACTTAAAAAACGCTTCTTTACTGTCTTTTTCTTATCTGGATCCTTATGGAATATAATGTCCTCACCTTTATTGCTAATGCTTCACATAATATACGTCTTATTTTAAAATTTTATAGATACATAAAAATTAAAAATAATTTCCAATGATCAGTTTCACAAACCAAATAATGCTTTGATACCACCTGATAGAGTTCTGAATATTAGTATTATTTTACTTTGCTTCCTTTAGCTCTCATTCACCTCTCAGTTGTGTGAAACGAGGTTTTTATAATCAGAAATTTGAGGTGTAGATTATTATGGTCATTTTTACATGTCATACATTCTATTTCATGAATTTCCTTTGTATTTTGTTTCAAAACCTATTTAGAATATTTAGTTCAATTTATTTGATTTCACCATTTATAATGCCTAACACTGAGCATTCTTTAGTCTTTTATGTGAATTAATCTCTTAGCGTATATATGTACATCTTTCAGTAATTTTTTCCTCATGGAGAGAGTTCTTGTTATTATATCTGTCATTTCAATTTTTACCTTCCTCCTTTCAATTAACATCCTTCTTTTGTCAATCTGTTGATATTTCATCTTGTATTTTCTTCTTTTGTACCAGAGACCATATTTTAAAAATTGTACTAAGGACACAAGCAGATGCTTTAAAAAATGTGCTTTAAATTTCTGATAATAAACATTTTCCAAAGTATGTCCTTGCAGCTTAAATGCTGCCATATTTCTTTTATGTAGCATTTGCCAATATACTCGCATATCTTTTATATCTGCTTATCCTGATGAGGAAAATATATATCCAAACAAGATATTTTTCCATAAACATTGTGGGTGAAATTATAGACCATCTGACTCTATTACAACTTCCCCTCATGTGGATTTTGAGCCAGAGAGTTTATGGACCTGCAGAGCCTCTATCAAAATTTCTTATGTCCAGAAGACATTTATCTTTTTTGGCTATCTGGTTGTCTTTTGAAAAGAATAATTTATAGTTCGATGATTGGAAATATTCTCTGGCTCCTCAGATACACTGAGAGGGAAATGGGAGCAATCAGAATACAGGGCTTTGCAGCTCTTTGAACCACAGTACCTTCTACTGCTGCTGCCACATGCCTCAGCAGAGAGCACTAGTTGCCTTCCATGTCTGTCATTGGCAGGAATAATACAATGTTCATTTTATTTCTTAAATGAACAGAAAGAGCCACAGATGGGAGAAATTGGATGATATGGTGGTCTTAAATGTTTTAGAAAACAGCTCCTTCCACAACCTATTAGAGGATTAAAAGGTTAGTGTTGTGGTTAGTACAGACATTGGGCATTGAGGAAAGAAACTGTCTGTGGCAGAACAATGCAGACTAATGATCTGTAGGTTTACTCTTTTAATATTCCTCAAGAGGCAAAATAAGCGTCAGTATCACCCATTAATTGAAGTTTCTCTTTCAGTATTTTTCACTTGTAAGTGTCTGGCTATCCTCTGCTCCCTGTTCTCTAACAGCTGGGGTTTCCTAACCCCCATCCATAGCCCTGTAGGTTCCAGGGCAAGCTTTACCTAGATAGTTTTACCTAGTCCAACCATCTGACACTGAGCTTTGTCATCTGTGCCACTGGTCTTGCTGTTGTTTTGAAAATTTGTCTTGCCTTCATTCTCACATGAAGCTCTGAAGAACTGGGCCCCTGCCTTTCCCTCTGTGGATTCAATTTCCTCTCTTGGTTACTTTCCCAATACTTTATATCCCCTGCTTTTACCCATGCCTGCGACAAAGAGAGGGATTGTAGTTTTGCCCTGACATTCAAAGCCTGTTGCCCGGTCTGAGGGGGACTTTCAGATGCCACCTGTCTGTCTGTCTTCTTGGCTGCTTCTCTGCCTCCCATCCAGGATTGCTAAATGCGTCCCTATCAGCATGCTTTGTCTCTGACACGACAGCTTCCAAAACTAACATCTACTGTGATTCCTTTTCAACACTGTACTCTATGTCCTGAAATGCACTTTTCCTAACTCCTGGCAGCAAGGTCTATTTCACCACTATGGTTAGGCTCATCTCTAGGTCAAGGTTCCTCTAGGGTTATTCAAACCCCTATTGTTCAGCCATACATGGTCATATTAAAAATGAGAAAACTCCAGATAGGTCAGTATTCTTATCTCTGGGTTATACTAGGCAGTTTCTTCCTTCTCGTTCCAGCCACCATACAACCAACTGATCACTGATTTAGGTGGTTTCTTATCAAAATGTTTTTTTTTTTTTTTTTTTTTTTTTTTGAGACAGAGTCTCACTCTGTCGCCCAGGCTGGAGGGCAGTGGCGCAATCTCAGCTCGCGGCAACCTCTGCCTCCCGGGTTCAAGCAATTCTTCTGCCTCAGTCTCCTGAGTGGCTGGGATTACAGGCGGCCGCCTCCACACCCGGCTAATTTTTGTATTTTTGTAGACATGGGGTTTCACCATGTTGCCCAGGCTGGTCTTGAACTCCTGACCTCAGGTGAGGCCTCTCAAAGTGCCAGGATTACAGGTGTGAGCCACCATGCCTGGCCGCAAAATGTATTTTATAGCTGACCAATTTTCATGAACTTCACTAGAAGACCCTACATCAAGTCACTGTTATCCTTTACCTACGATAAAAAAGCTTCCAATGTTCTCCCTGTTTATTCCTGCTCCTGCCTCATCCCTTCTCCATAGGGCAGTCAAAAAATCCAGTCACTCCTCTGTTTAAAACCCTTAAGGGACTTCCCACTTCTTTTGCTTATTATTAAAAAAAAAAAAATTGTTTAGACAGGTTCTCACTCTGTTGCCCAGGCTGGAGTGCAGTGATGCAAACAGCTAACAGCAGCCTCGATCTCTTTGGCTTAAGCAATCCTCCTGCCTCAGCCTCCCAAGTAGCTGGGACCACAACCACCACGATGCCTGGCTAATTTTTACAAAAATTTTTGTAGAGACGGGGACTTGATATGTTGCCCAGGCTGATCTTGAAATCCTAAGCTCAAGAGATCCTCCTGCCTGGGCCTCCCAAACTGCTGGAATCACAGGCATGAGCCACCATGCCTGGCCTCACATATTCTTTAAGCTTATGCTGTGACTCATCTTCATCTTCAGCTTCTTTTCCAGCTACTTTCTTTCTTATGCTCTATCCACACTGGACTGCTTTCAAGATTTTTATTTATATTCTCTTCTGTCTGGATTGCTTTCAACTCTTGTGGGCAAATGCTAACAAATTTATCCTTTATCCTCCTCAAATGGCATACCCTCTAAGAGGTTCCTTACTGATTTCCTTATTAGATTACTCTATTAGCACCCTGCAGATTAGATTCTCTGAGCGCACCCTATACTTTTTGTTGGCAGCATTAACTTTTTGAATAATGTATTTGTTTGAATATTTGTTTCATGTTTGTTTCTGGTATTATCCTGTAAACTTCATGATGGTGTCTGTTTAGCGCATCACTTCCTGACTAGGGTCTACCAGTATCTTGAATGAACAGAGACTCAAGCATATTTGCTCAATAAAGAAAAATTGGGGTGAACATGAAGTGAAAATAAAATGTTAGCAATTTACCAGTAATATTAAATATTTCTTATTAATAAATTATATGTCTAGTGACAATATTAGGTATTCTGTGAAAATAGTGTTAGTTTGTGAGGAAATCTATCAATATTTTGTTCACATACAAGAAAAGGGAGAGGGCATAGAATAGTTCAGTGAAAGGGAACAATATAATAACAAGTTGTAGGCCTGTGAAGAGTCTCATTTCTGAAGATAGGCCAGAGTTCTTTGAAATATTTCTTAATTGTTCATATGAATATTTATCTGAGGCTGGAAGGGTACAACTATTATTTTTTGTTCCTTTAGAGCTAACAGTGAAATAAATTTATTTTTTTTTTCAAAATTCATGTAGCAGTGTAAGAATATAAATGAAATTTCTGTAGCCTTGTAGTAGAGTTTGAAGTCAGGTAGCGTGATGCCTCCAGCTTTGTTCTTTTGGCTTAGGATTGACTTGGCAATGTGGGCTCTTTTTTGGTTCCATATGAACTTTAAAGTAGTTTTTTCCAATTCTGTGAAGAAAGTCATTGGTAGCTTGATGGGGATGGCATTGAATCTATAAATTACCTTGGGCAGTATGGCCATTTTCACAATATTGATTCTTCCAACCCATGAGCATGGAATGTTCTTCCATTTGTTTGTATCCTCTTTTATTTCATTAAGCAGTGGTTTGTAGTTCTCCTTGAAGAGGTCCTTCACGTCCCTTCTAAGTTGGATTCCTAGGTATTTTATTCTCTTTGAAGCAATTGTGAATGGGAGTTCACTCATGATTTGGCTCTCTGTTTGTCTGTTATTGGTGTATAAGAATGCTTGTGATTTTTGTACATTGATTTTGTATCCTGAGACTTTGCTGAAGTTGTTTATCAGCTTAAGGAGATTTTGGGCTGAGACAATGGGGTTTTCTAGATGTACAATCCTGTCATCTGCAAAAGGGACAGTTTGACTTCCTCTTTTCCTAATTGAATACCCTTTATTTCCTTCTCCTGCCTAATCGCCCCGGCCAGAACTTCCAACACTATGTTGAATAGGAGTGGGGAGAGAGGGCATCCGTGTCTTGTGCCAGTTTTCAAAGGGAATGCTTCCAGTTTTTGCTCATTCAGTATGATATTGGCTGTGGGTTTGTCATAGATAGCTCTTATTATTTTGAGATACATCCCATCAATACCTAATTTATTGAGAGTTTTTAGCATGAAGCGTTGTTGAATTTTGTCACAGGCCTTTTCTGCATCTATGGATAATCATGTGGTTTTTGTCTTTGGTTCTGTTTATATGCTGGATTACATTTATTGATTTGCATATGTTGAACCAGCCTTGCATCCCAGAGATGAAGTCCACAAGGCTACAGTAACCAAAATAGCATGGTACTGGTACCAAAAAAGAGATATAGATCAATGGAACAGAACACAGCCCTCAGAAATAATGCTGCATATCTACAACTATCAGATCTTTGACAAACCTGACAAAAACAAGAAATGGGGAAAGGATTCCCTATTTAATAAATGGTGCTGGG
The DNA here is from genome assembly GCF_006542625.1 of Nomascus leucogenys. Taxonomy (NCBI): domain Eukaryota; kingdom Metazoa; phylum Chordata; class Mammalia; order Primates; family Hylobatidae; genus Nomascus; species Nomascus leucogenys. The sequence continues at coordinate 81,948,544 of NC_044383.1, forward strand.
AAAACTGGCTAGCCATATGTAGAAAGCTGAAACTGGATCCCTTCCTTACACCTTACACAAAAATTAATTCAAGATGGATTAAAGACTTACATGTTAGACCTAAAACCAGAAAAAACCTAGAAGAAAACCTAGGCAATACCATTCAGGACATAGGCATGGGCAAGGACTTCATGTCTAAAACACCAAGAGGAATGGCAACAAAAGCCAAAATTGACAAATGGGATCTAATTAAACTAAAGAGCTTCTGCACAGCAAAAGAAACTACCATCAGAGTGAACAGGCAACCTACAAAATGGGAGAAAATTTTTGCAACCTACTCATCTGACAAAGGGCTAATATCCAGAATCTACAATGAACTCAAACAAATTGACAAGCAAAAAACAACCCCATCAAAAACTGGGGGAAGGATATGAACAGACACTTCTCAGAAGAAGACATTTATGCAGCCAAAAAACACATGCAAAAATGCTCATCGTCACTGGCCATCAGAGAAATGCAAATCAAAGCCACAATGAGATACCATCTCACACCAGTTAGAATGGCGATCATTAAAATGTCAGGAAACAACAGGTGCTGGAGAGGATGTGGAGAAATAGGAACACTTTTACACTGTTGGTGGGACTGTAAACTAGTTCGACCATTGTGGAAGTGAGTGTGGTGATTCCTCAGGGATCTAGAACTAGAAATACCATTTGACCCAGCCATCCCATTACTGGGTATACACCCAAAGGACTATAAATCATGCTGCTATAAAGACACATGCACATGTATGTTTATTGCGACACTATTCACAATCGCAAAGACTTGGAACCAACCCAAATGTCCAACAACGATAGACTGGATTAAGAAAATGTGGCACATATACACCATGGAATACTATGCAGCCATAAAAAATGATGAGGTCATGTCCTTTGTAGGGACATGGATGAAACTGGAAATCATCATTTTCAGTAAACTATCGCAAGGACAAAAAACCAAACACTGCATGTTCTCACTCATAGGTGGGAATTGAACAATGAGAACACATGGACACAGGAAGGGGAACATCACACTCCGGGGACTGTTATGGGGTGGGGGGAGGGGGGAGGGACAGCATTAGGAAATATACCTAATGCTAAATGACGAGTTAACGGGTGCAGCACACCAACATGGCACATGGATACATATGTAACAAACCTGCACATTGTGCACATGTACCCTAAAACTTAAAGTATAATAATAATAAAATTAAATTAAAAAAAGAATATAAATGAAATTTCTTAACTTTCAATCCTAAGTTTTGTCTGCAAAACTGCTGATAAAGCAGGTTCCTGCACCCTCCACCCTCACCCTATTCTGTGCACGGAACTCTCCATTTAACTCTCATCATGTTGTCTTCAAAGAATCGAGACTTAATGTAGCATGGCATATGAGACATCTGAAGTCAGCTGCTCTCAAAGAACCAACTGATGACCCTTGTTTACTCCTCCATGACTTTTCTTTTTCCTCTCCCCTTGATTCTTGCCTATGACCCTATAAGCAGCACTTCCCAGAGGTTAATGTACTAGGCTACTTCAAGGATTTGGTAAGGTTTGGGCAAAAAAAATCAGATTCCTAGGTCTTACCCCACAAATTTCTATTTGATAATTCTGAAGCAGGGTCTAAACATCTGAATTTTTTTTCCAACTTTTATTTTAAGTGCTGGGGTACATGTGCAGGATGCACAGTTTTGTTACATAGGTAAACGTGTGCCATGGTGGCTTGCCACACAGATCATCCAATCTCCTAGGAATTAAGCTCAGCATTCATTAGCTATTCTTCCTGATGGTCTTCCTCCTCCTACCCCCCACCCTCTGACAGGCCCCAGTGTGTGTTCCCCCGACGATGTTTTCATTTGTTCTCAGCATTCAGCTCCCACGTATAAGTGAGAGCATGTGGTATTTGGTTTTCTGTTCCTGTGATAGTTTGCTGAGGATAAAGGCTTCCAGCTTAATTTATGTTCCTGTAAAGGACATGATCTGGTTCATTTTTAGGGCTACATGGTATTCCATGGTATATATGTACCAGATTTTTTTTATCCAGTCTATCATTGATGGGCATTTAGGTTGATTCCATGTCTTTGCTGTTGTGAATAGTGCTGCAATGAACACACGTCTGCATGTATATTTATAATAGAATAATTTATATTCCATTGGGTATATACCTAGTAATGGAATTGCTGGGTCAAATGGTATTTCTGCCTCTAGGTCTTTGAGGAATCACCACACTGTTTTCCATAATGGTTGAACAGTTTACACTCCCACCAACAGTGTAGAAGTGTTCCTTTTTCTCCACAACCTTGGCAGCATCTGTTGTTTTTTCAACTTTTTAATAATAGTCATTCCAACTGGTGTAAGATAGTATCTCATTGTGGTTTGGATTTGCATTTCTCTAATGATAGGTTATGTTGAACTTTTTTTCATAAGTTTGTTGATCGCATGCATGTCTTCTTTTGAGCAGTGTCTGTTCATGTTCTTTGCTCCCTCTTCAATGGGATTGTGTGTTGTTTTATTGTAAATTTGTTTAAGTTCCTTGTAGATGTTGAATGTTAGACCTTTGTTAGATGAATAGATTACAAGAATTTTCTCCCATTCTGTACATTGTCTGTTCACTCTGTTGATAGTTTATTTTGCTGTGCTAGTTTATTTTGCTGTGCAGAATCTCTTTAATTAGATCCCATTTGTCAACTTTTGCTTTTGTTGCAATTGCTTTTTGGATCTTTGTTATAAAAACTTTGCTCATGCCTATGTCCTGAATGGTATTGCCTAGGTTTTCTTCTAGGGTTTTTATAGTTTTGGGTTTTACATTTAAGACATTAATTCATCTTGAGTTGATTTTTGTATATGGTATAAGGAAGGGTTCAAGTTTCATTTTTTTGCATATTGCTAGCCAGTTCTCCCAGCACCATTTGTTAAATAGGGAATCCTTTCCCCATTGCTTGTTTTTTTCAGGTTTGTCAAAGATCAGATGGTTGTAGGTGTGTGGTTTTATTTCTGGGTTCTCTATTCTGTTCCATTGGTCTATGTGTCTATTCTCGTACTGGGACTATGCTGTTTTGGGTAATGTAGCCTTGCAGATAGTTTGAAGCCAGGTAGCATGATGCCTCCAGCTTTCTTCTTTTTGCTTAGGATTGTCTTGGCTATTCTGGCACCTTTCTGCTTCCATATTTTAAAATGGCTTTTTTCTAATTCTGTGAAGAATGTCTATGGTAGTTTAATGGGAGTAGCATTAAATCTATAAACTGCTTTGGGCAATATGGCCATTTTCACGATATTGATTCTTCCTATCTACGAGCATGGAATGTTTTTGCATTTGTTTGTGTCATCTCTGATTTCTTTGAGCAGTGGTTTGTAGTTTTCCTTGAAAAGGTCCTTCAATTCTCTTGTTACCTGTATTCCTAGGTATTTTATTCTTTTTGTGGCAGTTGTGAATGTGAGTTTATTCATGATTTGGTTCTCTGCTTGACTGTTGGTGTATAGAAATGCTAGCGATTTTTGGACGTTGATTTTGTATCCTGAGACTTTGCTGAAGTTGCTTATCACCTTAAGAAGCTTTGGGGCGGAGTTATAGAGTTTTTTAGATACAGGATCATGTCATGTGCAAAGTTTGACTTCCTCCTTCCTATTTGAATACCCTTTATTTCTTTCTCTTGCCTCATTGCACTGGCCAGAACTTCCAATACTATGCTGAATAGGAGAGGTGAGAGAGGGCATCCTTGTCTTGTGCCTGTTTTCAAGGGGAATGGTTCCAGATTTTGCCCATTCAGTATGAGTATCTGAATTTTTAAAAAAACACAATGGCTACTCCTTATGCTTATGATCTACAGAAACCCACTGAAGAAAATCAGCAGCAGTTTTGTTTTTTATTCATTTGGACACCTATTGTCTGAAGTTTTCGCAAGCACCAACAAATTTTGTCACTAAAGCATCCACCTATGTATAGGGTCAGCTTCACTAAAAAAAATTTTTTTCACAAATCACCACTCGTTAATTCAGTATTGCTTTTGATAACTTATAAGCATTTACAATTAATGTAGATTTGTTTCTGTTTTTGTTTTAAACCACTTTATTGACATATGATTGACATGTAAAAAGCTATACATATTTAGCATATACAAATTCGTAAGTTTAGGAGTAAGTATACATCCATGACCCATCACCATCTTCAAGGTTATAAATATCCATCACCTCCCAAAGTTTCTTCCCACTCACTTTTTTTTAATCTGTGTGTGCTTGTGTGTTAGAAAGAATTAACATAAGATCTACTATCTTAATAAATTTTAACAATAAAATAGTATTGCTACTTGTGGTCACTATGCTGTATAGATATCCAGAACTTATCTTGAATAACTGAAGCAGTTAGAAACTGTTAGTTAATGTCCTGAAAGGCATAAGTTCTTTAATTATTTTATTTTATCCAGCTGTCAATATAATGAATACAGACAAAATGGATTCAACTTTTGAATTTTTATATAATTTTTCTTCTTCTACCACTTTGATTACATAGGTAAAAATGTTTCCAAAGAGTGCATAAAATAACTTAATATACTTTAAGTGATTTTGGCAAGACGACTAAACAATAATTTTTTTAAGTAAATTTTAATAGTTCAAATATACAGATGAAATTTGTATTATGCTACTTTTCAATCTGACTACCATATAGTCCTAGACTACCTCCAAGAAGCCCCTTTCCAGTTGAAAATGATGATAGAAATGTGATGTTTTGCATCAGACACCTGACTGAAGTATCTCTACTCATCAGACTTCTAAGACTCAACCTGCAGGTGGTCCTGCATTTAGATGTCTGCTATATTTCTCCATCTTAAATCTCTTTCAAGTAAAACAACTTAAAGGAATATCAGGAAGCAATTTATGGGAGATTATGTCTTTATTTTAATCAGCATAGAGAATTAACTCAATGACTGTAATGCATCATCTGGATTCAGCTACATTCTGTGTGTTCTCACTTTAGATGAAAGACTAAAATTTTCTGCAGTTCATTAAGTGTGATATGGTTTCCTTTCTTTTTAATTAAATTTGAATCTGTATAAATTATTATTTTTCACATTAAGTACTATTCTTCACTCCAGTTCAAGACATACTACCTCACGTTTCTATCTCATAATTATGTACCATCTGAAATTATTTTCTATGCTTCTCAAAATCTTTATAAACTTGACTACCTTTATGCTTTGCAAAAATAAAATGAAACCTATATTCTTCTAACTATCTGTGTCAGGGCTGAAGCAGTATAGATGTAATTGCTGATTTTTAAGATTAGGAAACTAGTATGCTTACACTTACACCCCCCAATTTTTAGATGTATAATTGACATGTTTGAAACAACATAACTTTTTAATGTTATTTAACTTTTCTTTCCAAACTTTTTATATTAATTCCTTTGTTTTATACAAAATTATAACTATTTTTGGAAATTATTTATTTAAATATTTAAATGATTACAGCCATAAATGACCCAGTTCTTATTAGTTCAAGCTGATTTATTTTTCTTTTTTAATAGAAATAAAAGCCCATTGTTAAAAGGAAGGCTATCTAAAATTATAACAAGAAAATAAAAGTTCCTGTAATTCTGGATGAAAATATCTTTGTTTTTCTTTTCACACATTTAAAAAAAAATTTTTTTTTTATTATTATACTTTAGGTTTTAGGGTACATGTGCACAATGTGCAGGTTTGTTACATATGTATCCATGTGCCATGTTGGTTTGCTGCACCCATTAACTCATTATACCTATATATAAAAAGTTCTATACAGCTACCTGTAGCATTTCACTATCCTTGCTGTTACATAGTTGGCTTTCCACGTAACAATGAATCATGAGTATCTTTCCATATCACTATACTGCACATCTTTACATTTCAAATGTGTGTGTTTATATGTATATTTATGTCACATTTCAGGTTGAAGCATACATGAAACTACAGAAATGTATCCTTCAATATATAACCAATTTTTATGAACATTTAGATTGGTTCACGTATTTTTGTTATTATTAGCAATACTGTGATAAATATCCTTATTTTTATGTGTGGGTTCAATTAGTTCCTATAGATCTATTCCCGTAGAAAAAAATGCTCAATAAAAAGTATTCACTTTAAATTTTGATATATGATTCTTGAGTATTTGCAAATGGTTGAACTAAAGGTATATAAGTGTTTCTCTTTCTGTATTCTTGATGTTGTATGATATCATAAGTGTTTTTATTTTACTATTTTCAACCTAAAAACAATTTTTAAATTCAGGTTTTAATTTGTATTTCACTCAGTATATGGGAAAGTTAACTAGGATCGCTACCTAATTTGCAGTACTGAGTGCAAAACGAAAATCCAGGACTCTTTGTTCAAAAATTGTTAAGGATTTCAAGACTGTGACAGCAGAATATCAAACCAAGTATGGGGCCATTATTAACTGTGGTCCTGTGTGACTCCATAGGGTGGACACTCATAAAGCTAACCCTTTAGCTTTTTAAATACATATTAGCCTTCTGACTTTGATTTCTGGATACTGTTTATGAGTGAATTTCACCATTTAAAAAAATTAAGTGAGTGAAAATGGTTTTCACCCAGTTAAAATGATTTTAGTATATCTTTTAATTGATTTATTATAAAATTACTGTATAGTCCCACATCTGAATTATAGAGACACTTATCGAATTTTATTTATATATTCATGATTTTTTTGATTTTACATATACATATTTAATCTATTTACATTTTTTTTCTTGAAGTCAGATCTAAACTGAATTTTCTTTTCTCTAAACTAGTTATCCAATAGGCCTAATGTCTTTTATCCTATAATCTATAAGTTCCCCTGTGATTAGAAGTGCCACAGTTTTCAGGTGCCCATAGAAATATAATAATCAATTTCTTGCTTTTCTATGCAATTTCATTGATCTAACTTGCTGATCTTTCCCCCCAAACCATCCTAGTTTAATTATTGTAGCTCTATGATTCTACTCATTCTTCTGATTATTCTCTTTGCTGCATGAGTGCCTATTTCCTCTGTATGAAGGGGTGGCCCCTCCACACCTGTGGGCGTTTCTCGTCAGATGGGATGAGAGACTGAGGAAAGAAAGAGACACACAGACAAAGTGTAGAGAAAGAAAAGTGGGCCCAGGAGACCGGCGCTCAGCACACAGAGGACCTGCACCAGCACTGGTCTCTGAGTTCCCTCAGTAGTTATTGATCATTATCTCTACAATTAAAAGGAGGGTAGGGCATGAGCAGATTTAGTGGAACAATTTAATCTGTGTATGATTTCCTCTCTGTCATTTATAAGGTTGCTGTACTAGGGACCAGTTCCCTATATCTCCTTTTCCATTTGGCCCAGCCTTCAGTCTAGGAATATCATGGTATCCAATTGCCTTTTCAAGGTTAGTGCCCAAGCTTTAGGAAGAATTGGTAGATCAGAGAAAAGTTACCACATTCTGATTTCCTTTTTGAGTAGCTTACTTTCTTGTACATCTCTCAGTGCAGGTAATTCCAAAAGCTGCTTATTAGAGAAAGTAAGGGTCTGGCTTGCTCTAGGCTGTGTTTGCCATTGCCTTCATTCCTCCCTACTGAAAATTATGAAGCGCCAGAATTTCCTGTATTTACTTTCTGTAATGTCACACTACTCTTCGGAAGAAGCAATGCATCTTCCTTGATTTGTTTTAAAGTAAATTACTTCAAGTTCAAAGTAGACTGATTAGCCATGGCTCCTACACCATGTAGGCTCACTATTTTCATGTTCCTTTAGACATTTTAGCCTTTAATTACCAGGTAATTACGAGCATTAGGTAGTCTAAGTGTTTAGGTATACCAGTGTTTAATACATTTACTTGTCTGGAAGTCATTGTCTACAGCTTCTTCTTCTTAAACATTAATTCGTATTAATTTTTAACTGCCTGGAGTCCTTTTTTTGGCCTAGAATCCTTAATGGAGTTTTTACTCACTTGATTTCAGGTGTACTGTGCTTTTAGCTAAAACTTGATATAGGTATTTCCAAATGTTTCATCATTACCTGTCTTCTCTTTTCATCTATATTTTCTATATCCAATTTCATCTAGTCTTATGGCTTCAACTCTCTCTACTTTGTGGATGGCTCTCATATCTCACTCTCTACTTTTGTACTTCCCATAAGCTCTGGTTTACCCATGCAGATGATTTCCTGCTCCTGCTTGAATATTCTGGTAATGCCTTTAGTCAAAGCAATATGCCCCATACTGAGGTCATCATCTTCTACCTTCCCAAATGTCTCTACCTGTTCATTCAGATGTTCATTTGCTCATTTATTCATTGTTGTATTTATCAAATACCTCCTTTGTATCAGGTCCTTTTGCTGGGGGTAATCAGTGAAAGAGGGAGATATGGTAATTCTCCTGTGGAAGTTTGCACACAATTAAGAGACACACACGCATATAAGTAAGCAGACAAATACCATGCAACATGATAAGGCCAAGATATAATGAGTTTGGGATAGGATGAAAGAACAAAATGGGAAACCTAGTCTTAACTTGGGTGTCAAAAATTTCTTACAAGGAATAATGTCTAAGTTGAGCACTAAAGCTTGAATGGTAATTAGCTGTGTAAAGGGGAGAAGCAGAGAACAGTAGTGTGGGTGTAAGAACAAACACGGCACACAAACAAGTCTAGAAACAGAAAATTGTTCATGACAGCTAAAGTGAAGGGAGTATGGAGTAGTGAGTTTTGAGAGTGCAAGGGTAATCACCAGCCAAATCCATAAGCGTTCTATATGTTGTGTTATAGAATTTGGACTTTATCCTGGGAGACAGAGAAAGTACTGGAAGGTTATAAGGACAGGAATCACATGATCAATTTGATTTTTAGAAAGATCATTCTGACTGCAGTGTGGAGGTCGTATTGAAAGGCCAAAGGCAGGTGAAAGATCAATCAGAACGAGAGATCTTAAATGAAAGATAGTAACATATTTCATTGGAGTGGTGATATTAGAAATAGAGAAAAGTTAATAGAGAAAGAAATATAGGAACAAATAGAGAAAAGTTAAAGTAAAATACATTTTGAAAGATTTGTATTTTCTCTGAGGGGAAAAAAGAGGCCAAAAATTATGGCTTGATCTATAAGATCTATAATTATGGCTCGATCTATAAGTTGTATAAGGAGGCTTTCCACTGAGATATGGACGAGAAGAGGACAAAGTGGTTATTGAAGGCATGAAAATGAAAAGAGACTTCCAACAGTATGTATCATACGAGAGAGTGACCAGACAGAAGAGAGTCTATTTAAGGTCTAGACCAAGAAAGAGAAGTCTACAGGGGAATTGTGTGTGGAGTTTAAGAAAAGTAAGGGAAATAATATTAGGACTCACTGTAATATGTTTAGAACATGTGGGTGTGCACAGAGAATTGAGTGCAGTAAGCACTTTACATGGATGCCTAATGTCAAACTGGAGAATGTGAGGTCAAGGAAACTAGAGGGAGAAAATGTTCAAGATGGATGGAGCTGAGTATAGAGCTGGATACAGCCAAGATATCAAGTATGGTATAGACTGAAAATACATTTAGTGCAAGGAAATCACTGGATACTTTGTGAAAAGCAATTCCTGAGGAGTGCTGGGGCAGTAACAAGTGTACAGTAGGTTTGAGAAGTCAGAGAAGGTGAGAAAATGTTTCCCATGCCTTGCCAGCAACTCCATTAGTCTATGTATCTAGAATGAACAATATAGTCACCTTTGATTCTTTTCTCTCATTTGTCTTCTGCTGCTCATTCTAATTGCACAATAACTCTTGGTTCTCTCTGGCTTCTCCTTGCCATTACCTCCAAAAGAGCCACTCTTGTTCAATCCTGCTTTGATACTCTCACACTACTACTCCATTCTTCTTTAGAGAAAATCATACCATAATTAGTTATTATTTAATACCCAGTATAAATAGTACTTGTGTGAGTAACCGCCCCCTCTGAATAACTTTTCTCTGAACTCTTACAACACTTCATTGGAACCCTTTTAAATAACACTTACGACTTTTTGCTTTGAGTGAAGCCATCTACATGCATGTCTTATCCCCCTTCATAGACTGTTAACTTCATGAGAAAAGAAGTCTTATTTCTTTTTATATTATACATATTTCCTAAAACAGATCATCTAAGTACATATTTTGGTTCTGCACAATTTTGGCCTATTGGACCTGGAGCAAGTCTTATCTAGGTCCTCTAAATATTTTCCCTTCCAAAATGTGATAATTTTCTATGCTGCCTACTTAATATTAAAGATTGTTTTCAGAATTTATAAGAGTAATGCAATTGAAAATGTTTTGAGAGTGACAAAATATAAAAGAAACTATTTTTATATTTTTACTACGATTGCAAGAGTTAGTAGTAGTAGCACTGTTATGATTATTATGTACTGAGAATTGCCACTCTATTTAGACATGCAGCAATTCAGCCAATCAATACTTTAAAGGTTAATGTCTTCAATTTAGAGCATAACACCTACAGTGAAGTCTGCCATTTATTTTGATGAATAATTCATGGAACACATATTTTACTTAGAGATTGTTTCTTTCCCTAGGTGTTTATACTAGGAAGTATAGCAATTGAATTTGATCAAGTGCCTGAGCCTAATTGATCAATTAATTGTTTTTTTACCTTTTAAAGTGCAATATTAATGTGTGCTTGTTGTACAAATACAAACCATTCTTAAACGTATATATAAAAACCGAAACCCACTTTCCATAAAAAACGCTGTTAAAGTGTTTGGTATGTTTATTTCTAAAAATTTAGACACATACACATTTGTTTTTTGTTGTTGATGTTCTCTCTCTCTCTCCTCACCCCTGTATGTATACATATTTGTATATGCCTATATATTTATATAATTTATATTAAATGTACTTACAAATACTGGGGTAGGTGGAATAATGGGCCCCCAAATATGTACACACCCTATTGCCCAAAACCCGTGACTATGTTACTTTACATGACAAGGGAGCTTTGCACATGTGATTGAGGTTAAAGATTTTGAGATGGGCTGGTTATCCTGGATTATTCGGTTGGACACAACACAATCTGATATCCTTAAATGTGAAAGAGGAAAGCAGATGAGTGGGTCGGATAAATGTGATATGAGAAGAATTGGATCTGACATTGCTGGCTTTGACAATGGAGGCAGACAGCCATGAGCCAGATAACATGGAGGCCCTAAAGAACTGGAAACTGCCTTCAATATATAGCCAGCAAGAAAACATATACCTCAGTTATACAACTGAAATCTGCCAAAAAAAAAAATTGAACAAGCAAGGAAACAATCTCCCCAAGAACCTCCAGTAAGCAAGGCAGCCCTGATGACACCTTGATTTCAGCATAGAGAGACCCATGTCTGACTTCTGACCTACAGAACCGTGATATAATAAATTTGCGTTGCTTAAGCCACTTAACTTGTGGTAATTTATTATGCCAACCATATAAAATTGATACAGATATATCTTTATATAGCTACCTACATAATTTTGCAAATCCATTCTTCTAAAAATTATACATGGACATCTTTTCATGTCATTTACAAAGAGAGCTCACTGTGCAGTTTTTTCTCATTATGGGTATAGTTTTGTAGGAAAAATAGCTAAATGTAGAATAGCTCACTCAAACAGTGCAGCCAAATTTCCCTTCAAGAAGATTCTACCAATTAATATTCTCACCAATAAAATGTGAGAGTATACATATTCCACATCCTGGCTACAACTGGATATTATCAGTCATCTTAATGCCATGGCCTTTGTCCTTTGCAGGACTCAAAACTACTTTTATAGATATTGAGTGCCTTTATTTCTTCTTTTTATGACTCTCACATGTATTCTAATGAGACACATTAGAGATCTACACAGGATTTTATAAGACTGTCCTCTTGCCCTAGTAGATTTTCTTGCTAAGTATGAATTGGCAATATAAAAGTTATTAATTCAGAAAACATTTAAGGACAATTTTTAATAAAAAGTCCATACTCCTAGCTCTCGAAGATTTGTGCTTAAACTCAACTGACTAGGCAGCTAACTCTACACGCTCAATTGGACACTTCCTGTACCACAGTAGATAAAGTTACCTACACTTATCTCAAGTGCAAATTCACTCCTCAGTCTGTTGCTACCATGATCACCTCTTCCACTCCATGTTCTGAGAGTACTAGTTTCGAAGCGACCTAAATGAAAACAGAAAGGTGTCTTGGGATAATTTATGAACACCTAATAGCTAATATACACTGAGATAAGCTAAGTCTCCAATCAAGTCTTAGAAAAGTCTTTCATGGAGAATATACATAAAATTATTCTTGCTTATCAAGTGTTCCCAAATGCCTCCTAGATTTTCCTTTAGTTTTTAAATTACAAAATATTTTTAATTTGCTAAAACTATAAAATGCATGTACCCACCACTCAGGTAAAATTTAGCCCTATTTGCCTGAGATACAAAGTTATTTTGTTTGTTTCCCTGAATATTTTTTAGTTACCTCTTGTAAAACTTTGTATGCCTAATGGGTTCTTGATATTATTATTTACACTATTGCCTCTGCAGTTGATGTATTATTATGACTATTTTGTTTAGTGTGAGTATATGTTTGATTAATGACCCATTCTTTAATTTTTATATTTTTATTGGTCTGTTCAGGTTCTCTTTTTTTTTTATTTTTTATTTTTTTTGAGACGGAGTCTCGCACTATCACCCAGGCTGGAATGCAGTGGTGCCATCTCGGCTCACTGCAACATCCGCCTTCCCGGTTCAAGTGATTCTCCTGCCTCAGCATCCCGAGTAGCTGGGATTAACAGGTGCCTGCCACCACGCCCAGCTAATTTTTTCTATTTTTAGTAGAGATGGGGTTTCACCATCTTGGCCAGGCTGGTTTCTAACTCCTGACCTTGTGATTCACCCGCCTAGGCCTCCCAAAGTGCTGGGAGGTGTGAGCCACCGTGCATGGCCAGTTTTCCTATTCTTGAGTGTGCTTTGATCATTTATACATTTTAAAAAAATTAACATCTAAGTTTTCAAATGTTCTGGCATTTATTCTTAGCATTCTCTGATGACTTTTAAAAAGCTTATAGTACTTTTATTACTCCTTTTTCATTCCTGATATTATTTGTTCCTTTTCTCTTTCTGCCCTCCCCCTCATTTCTGTTGGAGGCCTATTTTTTTAAATAGTTTATTTTTTTAAAGACTCTGGTATCTTTATTTTCTATTTTATTACTTTCTCCTGTTATCACTATTTCTCCCTTTTTTTGACTTTTTGGGTTTACATTAATGCTTATATTTTAACATGAAGCCCTTTTAAAATAATTGTATTCTAAATATAATCTCTACTTTCAGTTCTTTTTTAATCCATGAATCATTGGTCTCTGTCATTTCATTCCTATACCGGATGAATGGCTACTGTTTTGTTATTGTTTTTTAATTTCATTAAATATTTGTCAAAGAATACAGTTTATATGTTGTTATTTGGTGTTTCCTGAAACAATCTTTAGTGGCCTAGAATGTGCTAAGGTTTTGTACATACTAATGTTTTCTTAAAATAAAGTGAATTATTTTTTCAGGTACAAGATGATATGTATGTACAATAAATAAATTCCCTTAAGTGCTTCGCTGAAATAATCTATATTCTAATATTTTTATACTTTACCTATTATTTCTGGTAGAAGCATGTTACCAATCTCAATATGATTATTAACTTTGCAAGTTCTGTTTGTAATTCGGTCCAGTTTTTAAACAATTCTTATGATGCAAGAATAAGTTGTCTCATTTCCTTGGCTGAATGTTACAGCTTCAGAAGTTAGGAAAGAGTCTTTCATCCACATCTAATCTTCTCCACCAAGTCACTGGCTTCAAATTTTCTACTTGTTCTTGACACTTAGAATTGTTTTCTCTCTCATTTTTTCTCTCTCTCCCTCTCAGGCTACATATTAAAACCAAATATTTTAAAATTACACCTAATTTAGCATTTCTTTGTGTGGGAGAGAGGTTGTGTAGCCACATTAGTTAGTTCACCCAGAATTGTGTTCACCAGAAGTTTTCCCCGTAAAATTTACAGTACGGTTGATATGAAGAATCAGTGCCTTTTCTTTTCTCCTGACTGGGCATACCAGAGGTTGCACTGACAATATTTTCTAAAATAGATTGTATTCTGTACCGGCAACTCATTTCTTTATTCTATTTTGGCTGTCACACTTAAAGATATTATCAAGATGTTTTTCAAAGTTGCAGAGAATTTTTAAAGGGGTCAAAATGTTTTGAAAGAAAATTAGAAACATTTATTTATTTATTTTTGTTGTAGAAGAGGTATTACGGTATTTTGTAAAGTTCAATAAAGAGAGCAAGGAAACCTGTATGGAAGAAATACGGAAATTCATTTAGAATTATTTTGATAAAAACTTTGCAGCAATTTGTCCTGACTTTGTGAGAATCAATCACCTATTCTTGGCTGTTCAATGTATGGCTACCACCTGTTTGGAATGTTGTAGAAGAGATTGTTCTACTAAGTAAAATAAACAGTGTCCAGCTCAAACTTAATGTCTCTTAATAGTCTAAAATTCTATGAGTTGCCAAAAATCCAACAATGTTCCAGCAGATGTAAGACTGTGGAAATTAGACAGGAAGTTAGTAAGTAGCCTAAGCCAGGTACCGCCGGGCAGTAAGTGTTTTTGGAGCTACAGATTAGAATATGGGGAATACCACTGAGCTGCCCACAGTAGGAGCTTGAGGGAAAATAAATCTCAGGTCTGGATGCAAAAATGCCACAGGAACAACAAGGAAGATGAGAGTTATCTGGGGAGCTTGAACATATGCAGAAGGAAATCACAATTGAAGGAGAAAAAATTAAGAGAAGCCAAAATATTTTGTTCCTTGGTAAATAAACCCAGAATAAAATTTCCTTATCTTGTGTTTTAATGAAATAATATCATTGATATTCACTTGAAAAATATTTTATACTCAATATTTTCACATTCTTTTGATCTTTATTTCTATACTTTTCATGATCAAGTTATATAAATTGTAAAAAAAAGTCAATGTTGTGGAATAAAGATACACTGTATCTCATAACAAATTCCATACCCACAAAAGCAGTGCAAATGTATGTACGAAATTTGTATTATGTATTTTTAGAACATATTTTTGGGAGTACATTATCCTTTTCTATGAATCATAAAATACTACAGATAGCACATCTATAGAATACATATAAAATTATATATAAATACATATAGATTATACGAATACATATATTTATATAAAAATAATTTATATTATATACATATATTTATATATATATAAATATTTGCTGTAAAATTATAAATGCTAACTTGATAAGCTTTGCTTTTATTGTTGCATTTTTTTTTCATTTTTGGTAACTTTTTTTAAATTTTATTATTATTATACTTTAAGTTTTAGGGTACATGTGCACAATGTTGCAGGTTTGTTACATATGTATACATGTGCCATGTTGGTGTGCTGCACCCATTAACTCGTCATTTAGCATTAGGTATATCTCCTAAGGCTATCCCTCCCCCCTTCCCCCACCCCACAACAGTCCCCAGAGTGTGATGTTCCCCTTCCTGTGTCCATGTGTTCTCATTGTTCAATTCCCACCTATGAGTGAGAACATGCGGTGTTTGGTTTTTTGTCCTTGCGATAGTTTGCTGAGAATGATGGTTTCCAGTTTCATCCATGTCCCTACAAAGGACATGAACTCATCATTTTTTATGGCTGCATAGTATTCCATGGTGTATATGTGCCACATTTTTTTTAATCCAGTCTATCATTGTTGGACATTTGGTTTGGTTCCAAGTCTTTGCTATTGTGAATAGTGCCACAATAAACATACATGTGCATGTGTCTTTATAGCAGCATGATTTATAATCCTTTGGGTATATACCCAGTAATGGGATGTCTGGGTCACATTGTATTTCTAGTTCTAGATCCCTGAGGAATTGCCACACTGACTTCCACAATGGTTGAACTAGTTTACAGTCCCACCAACAGTGTAAAAGTATTCCTATTTCTCCACATCCTCTCCAGCACCTGTTGTTTCCTGACTTTTTAATGATCACCATGTTAGACCTAAAACCATAAAAACCCTAGAAGAAAACCTAGGCAATACCATTCAGGACATAGGCATGGGCACGGACTTCATGTCTAAAACACCAAGAGGAATGGCAACAAAAGCCAAAATTGACAAATGGGATCTAATTAAACTAAAGAGCTTCTGCACAGCAAAAGAAACTACCATCAGAGTGAACAGGCAACCTACAAAATGGGAGAAAATTTTCGCAACCTACTCATCTGACAAAGGGCTAATATCCAGAATCTACAATGAACTCAAACAAATTTACAAGAAAAAAAACAAACAACCCCATCAAAAAGTGGGCGAAGGATATGAACAGACAATTCTCAAAAGAAGACATTTATGCAGCCAAAAAACACATGAAAAAATGCTCATCATCACTGGCCATCAGAGAAATGCAAATCAAAACCACAATGAGATACCATCTCACACCAGTTAGAATGGCGATTATTGTTGCATATTTTTAACAGATGAGTAGACATCACACTCAGGGAATTTATTTTGAAAGAAGAACAGCAAAATGTTACCACCAAATTATCATAAAAAAAAAAAAAAAAAAAAAAAAAAAAAAAAAAAAAAAAAAAAAAAAAAAAAAAAAAAAAAAAAATACATACATATGTATAAACACACACACACACTCCCACACACATATTCTTACACTGTGTTTCCTTCATTCCTTATTCAGTCAATAAAGCATGAATTTCTGGCCACTAGATACATTCAATTAAATATTTCTGAAGTCTTGCTATGTGGAAAGCATTGTGATAGATGCTGTAAATAGATGAATGCAGAAAAGACTGCCTTGCAGGGGCACAAACTCTTTTGAGATATAGACATATACAAAAATAATTAAAGTAACCCAAACAGTGGTAAGTGGATAATATAAACCACACACGGTATATCTCCGTGTTTCTTGGTAGATGGCAAACTCCTAGGAGGTAGAGATTTGTGATTAATATATGTATTCTGAAAGTAGGCACCCCTCAACATTGTGAATAAATGCATAATCAAATAAAACCAATTATTATCAAACTAACATATTTGCCCATCTCAACAAACCAAAACAAAAACAACCAGAATAAAAATTGGTAAATAAGAACTCAGTTTATATTAATGCAATTAGCTTTTACTTTGCAGATACATTTAAAGAATGATGTTTCTCTCACATTCAAAGAACCAATCTGGGCATCTTATAATTAATGTAATATTTATTGAATCCCTACTGTTCATTGATTTATTTATTCAACACATATTTGTTGAAAACTGTATTAGTTTCCTGTGGCTGCTAGAACAAATTACCAGAAACTTGGTAGCTTAAAAAGCATACATTTATTCTCCTGCAGTTCAGGAGGTCAGAAGTCTGAAGTCAGTTTCACTGGGCTGAAACTGAAGTATTAGCATGGTCACTCTCCCTTCTGAAAGTTTTTCTTGCCTCTTCTGGCTTTTAGAGCTTGAATGAAATGCTTGCATTCCTTTATTTTTGGTCCCTAGTCTGATCTTCAAAGCCAGAAGCCTAGCATTTTGTTTCAGTAGTCCCATTGCCTTCTTCTTTGTCAAATCTCCCTTTGCCTCCCTGTTATAAAGACATGTGTGATTATATTTAGGGCCCATCAAGACAACTCTCATCTCAAGATCCTTCCTCACACCTGCAAAGTCCCTTTTGCCATTTGAATTATTATTCACTGGTTCAGAGGATTAGGACTTCTGTATCTTTGGGAATTATTATCATCCTACTATAAGCACCTACTATGTGTTGGGAGTTGGAGCCCCAGCTCTGAATTAGACTATCTCTGGAACTGCCTTCATGGAACCTGGCATTACAGGGTGTATAAAAGACATACACAACACAGGCCTGCTATTTAATTGGGTTCTCTCACAGAAAAATGTTTATCAGCGAGTAAATGTATGTTTTTTTCTTTTTCTCTTTTAACAAGAGAAATTGCCAGCTACTTCTTAGAATAAGCAGGCACAGAAAATCACCTTGTAGCCGATACTGTTGAGAAGAATTACTGTGGTCTCTCTTACATAAATAGAAGACAAGTGAGCTCATCTATTTTGAGAAATAACAAGGCATTTTTTTTTCTTTTACTGACTTTTGCAAACTGCTTCTTTTTGCATGGCAGAAGGTGGTACTATGGCAGGAGAAAGATTAGGTTGGTTTGGTTAAAGAACCCATGGCATCCTACGAAGGAAGAAACTCAAACCTAATACCTTAGGAAATTCTCTGTGAAACCTGGAGTTTAAGTGATGCAACATTTGGGGGAGTGGCTGATTGTAGTATGACACTAATGCTCAATCATAAAACATAGGACTTCCTTCCTTCAACACACTGAGAGGCCCTATATCAACTGGTGGAGTCATTTCCAAACTCAGGAAGTGCTACATCTCCCTGCTGGCTCTGGTTTCCACTAAAGACATGCATCTGCCTTAGCTGCCACTATGCCTGTTTGCAGAATAGGGTTTCCTTCAGGATAGGGTTTCCTTAAGGAGAAATGTTCCATATCTAGTCAATCAATGCATTAGCATCTAACAGCACCATTCAACCAGAGGTGAACTTTCTGCCTTCTTTATTTGGGAAGGCAGAACGCTCTCCCATCTCCGTCACTCAGGAGGGCCATGACCTGGGCAAGTACTTGGATCAGAGAATGAGAAAACCTTTCACCAAAGGGGCTTGGCCTGTTTAGTTAGAAGTTACCTACACTGAGTTTAATTCTGGGTAATGTACATCAATTCTTAGAAAAGCCTTATCTAATGCATCAAGAAGTCACCCTAAAACCTGTGACCACTACAAGGCCAGTGAATTTTAATCATGACCTACCAAGGCAAGTTTTTTCCTTGGTCTGATAATAATTCGTGAATTTATGTGAGATAGAACGGATTCTTTGCTGTCAGGATGCTGGTAGGTACAGTGAAAGGATCAGAGCATTAGGGGAAACAATGAATTTGGCTCTCTGAATTATCTGCTGCTATAAACTGGTGGAAACTTTAGTGTTTTACTCATGGCACTTATTGGAGTTACATTCTTTGCATCCCAAACTGTGTCAAGGAATACCCTAGTTACACCTTCATAGATACAAGATATGATAAAAAGAACAGAACAATTTAGTTAATTAAGAAATTACTGCTGTTTCACATTACTCCCTATAAATGTATAGGGATTAAATGAATAAAACAATCAGTAAGTATAAAATAGTAAGGGAGAAAGTAGACTTTATATGGACAGTGAAGCATACTGTGATGGATAATTGGACTATTGTTTGGGGATTTAGTTTATTTTGTTACTACTTAGAATCTAAAAATCCTTCAGGTTTTGGAAGAATAATGTGTGTTTTGTGCCCAATTTCCCATTAAAGCCAAAAGTTCTGGGCTCTACTTCAAGGAGGCTAAGGAGGAAAAGACATACAGCCTAGAGCAAGCTAATCAAATGATCTCAATCCAAAATTTCAATCTTGAAGCAACGAGGTAGATAACACAGAGTTGAGAAGTCACTCATAGTGGTGTCAGCAGCATTGAGTTCAGTGCAGCCCTGAAAGCAGCAGTGCCCTAATCTGTACTGTTATATAAGGCTGTGTTCCCAATTTCCTAGCCCCTCTTGTTTCCTATCCATTGCCATTACCTAATGTACTAGCCTTCATCTTCATGCTAAATTCTGTAACTTTTTGCATAGTCTATTTGTTTTTAGGCTTGCCAGTTCAATTTCTATTGTTTACAAAATATATCTCTGATTAATTTAAGTGGAGAGGATATGGACAGAAATTGATTTCTCGTCTTCAGTGAGAGGAGTAATGAACAAAGGTATAAATGGCATATGGCTAGGAAATACTAATGAAACTTCTAGGACAGGGGAAAAATAGACATGAAATAATCAGGAGACAAACAATAGGGCCCATTGAAATAGAGGCAAGAAAAAGATGGTTGAAGGTATAACTGTTTGCTTAGGTCTGGGAAATACAAAGAAGACTCTTCAATGCTGATGCCAAAAGATAAGATAAATGGCTGCTGCTTTTCTAGTAGCAAGATAGGATTAACCTGAAGGATCTTCTGGGGTGGGGACTATGATTTTAATAAATGTTAATTAGGATAAACCAAAGGCTACTATTAGTTTATTGTGTCAGAATCTTTCCATACAAGAATTTGACAAAAAAGAAAAAAAAAAAATGGGGGATTTTTTTTTTCTCCCTTCTTCCTTCTTTGGATCATTTTTGTCTTTGGACTCTCAGTGACGGATTACCCCTGATGCAACACATTTAAAATGTCTATTTACTACACAAATGAATTCATATGCAGCTCTTTTTCTTTCCAAGAAATCATCTATTAGATGAATGGCATATTCTTCTGGTGCTGTATTTTTAATTAAAAAAATACATAAATATGGGCTCATATTAAAAAAAAAAGCACTACAGAGAGTAAAAAAGAAAATTCTGCTTCATTCCCCTTCCGTTACATCCCTATAGGTAACAATGCATATATCCTTTCAGATATTTTTATATATCATACATGCACATATATATTTAAAATTTATATT
This sequence comes from Nomascus leucogenys, assembly GCF_006542625.1. Classification (NCBI taxonomy): domain Eukaryota; kingdom Metazoa; phylum Chordata; class Mammalia; order Primates; family Hylobatidae; genus Nomascus; species Nomascus leucogenys. Next base: position 81,969,163 of record NC_044383.1, read on the forward strand.
AATATAATGTGAACTTCTCTTGTAAGTATTAACATACTAATCACTTGCTCATTTATCTTGGAGACCTTTCCCATCAGTGCTTATTAATTTACTAAATTCTACATTGTTTACATTCAGGAAATTATTGAACTAATTAAAAATATATGTATATATGAGAGATAAAAAAATTGGATGTGGCAGTTATTATGGCCTTCCCATATTTGAAAATAAAATCAAGATTCAGAATGTAAAAACATTATATATGTGATAATTACAACAAAACATTGCTTATTTTCCAGTGATGTCAAGTAAAAAAAAAAAATCTACATAAAAACACTTTGTGAAAAAAAGTGATGTGAAAGAAAAAAAGAATATTGACAACATTATTTCTATCATTGCCATCTCAACATTCCCTGACAATAGCAGGGGATAGGTACAGCAGTCAGAGTTACAAGATGGGGCACTAGCAGCAATTCTAATCCAGTTTATAAACGCCATTGTGCAATGAATAGAGTGTGATGCAATGAGAATCTTCTTGCCCTAATTTATTTACACAGGCAGTCATAAAGTACCCAGTTTGTAAGCAAGTGAGCATGCATTAACATATTTATAAAATAAAATCCTCTCCCTCTCATTTGACATCAGAAAATGTATTAATCATTCCCATAAATATATTAGAATAGGAAACAATGATTATCTCAATAGATGCAGAAAAAGCATTTAATCAATTAAACTGTCACTCATGGTTTAAAAAAAGCAAACAACAATACATTATGAACTGGAAACAGAACACTTAATAATCTTGATAAAGTATTTACCAAAAACCCACAGCAAACATTGTCATCATTATAAAATGTTAGCAGTATCACAGTAAAGTGAGGAATGGGACAAGAATGCCATTATCACTTCCATTAAACATTGCACTGGATGTTCTGTTAATAAATAAAAGAAAAAACTGAATAAGTGGTTTGAAAATAGAGAAAGAAGGAAACCATTATTCTTATTTACAAATGATATGATTACCTATATAGGTCATCCAAAGATATAACAAGGAAATAAAGCAAGCAATCAAAAAAATTCAGCAAAGCTTCTCGAGATACTACCAATATATTGAAATTGATGCTCTTTTAATACAATGTTACTAAACAATTAGAAAATAGAGTTTAAAGAGATCTCTAATTTTAGTAATAAAACTAGGAGGCAATATAATGAAAGATATTCAATAAATTACAAAGCATAGTAGTACATAAAGTACCTGAATAAAATAAATATACCATGTTCATAGATAAGAAGACATTTCACTAAATCTCTAAATTCAATTCTCAAGTTGAATAAAATGCCCAATTAAAATCCAATTTTTTAAATGGATCTTGGCTGGCTCATCCTAAAATTTCAGTGAAACAGTAAAGAGCCAAGTATAGTTAGGGCAATTTTAGACAAGAATCATTAGCAGGAGGGGTTTGCAAAATGTTTTAATACATAGAGCTGAGTGCGTGGGTGTTCATTATGTTATTATTTGTCCTTTCTGTGTCTAAAATTTCTACAATTAAACTTTTAAACTTGTAGAAGAAAGAATAGTTTCTGATCTAATGTTGGGAATAATCTTGTAAGCAAGAAAGCAAAAAGCACAACATTAAAATGTAAAATATTATTAAATTCAAAAAGCTGTATACTGAAGCATAACGCTTTTGGCAATCAAGAAACATCATAAAAACTGGAAAGACAGTCCATAAACTAAGAGAAGACATTTGCAACACATGTAACTTACAAGAGAGAATTAAACTAGAAAAAATAAATATTATCTACAAAATAATTTTCAAAAGCAAGCAATTTAATAAAAAATGAGATAAAAGTAACAGGCTTTAGCAAAAGGGAAAATGCAAATTAAAAGAGCAATCAGATGCTCTTGTCAGCAAAAACTTAAAAAGTCTAACAATAGCATAACGGTAACGATGTGCCAGTCTAGTTAATGGGAAATGGACTTGTATACAGACGAATCTCAAAACCTCTCAAAACCTAAATTAGTGAAAAAAGGGGAAAAATGAAGAATGATTCACATATAAAATATAAAACTAGGAAAATAGTATTTTTAGGGAATCGTACATATGTAACTATTTTCAGAAATACAACGGAATGAGTAATATAAAATTCAGCATAATGGTGAACGGAAGGAAGGAGATGCTTTTAAAGAGGCCTTTTTAGAAGGCTTCAAAAATACTGGCATTTTTTTTTTTTCTTAAGCTCTGTAGTGGGTACCTGGGCATTTTTCATTCTTCTTTAAGATATGCACATGAGATATACTCATATGTATATTTCCCAATTAAAATTGGTGTACAAAATCTTTTTAAGGAGAGCCCTTATGAAACTGTTCACATCAGCAAGTTCTAGCTTGAATAAGGACTTCCTGTTACCAAGTAACCAAACAAAAGATAGCATTTTCTTGTTTTCTGAAGCTAATGTAAGATGGAAACCTTCAGTTGTAATCCTATTTCAAAAGTTCTTGCTCTTCACATCTGACTTATCCTCAATTATTTCTAGTACTTCAGTACAGATGTGATTTTATAGAATACATTCGCAAATTAAAAACGCCATCTGCATCTGCCTACCTTGGGCTTCCAAGTAAAGTTCTATTTAAAAAAAAATCAAAACAGTTCCTCAACTTAAAAAGTTTGAAAACCAGTGTACTTATGAAGCACTTGATGGAAGCAACTTCTGAATGTTTCACATAAAAACAAAAATGTGTCCTCTGTAATACAGTTAGAGCCTCCCAACAGAGCCTCAGAAGGCCGTTTCTAAGGACAGTGAGTTCTGCTTGCAGAAATAAGGCGTGAGTGCAGTCGGACTCCAATCCACACGTCTTTCCCCTCTTACAGAACGCCCCAAAACGCAGTCCTCTCTTTCTTCCGCGCCGCTCCCGCCCTAGTCCTCTTAGACCCGCGACCGGAGGCTCCGGAAGACCCCGAGCCCCGCCCGCTCCGTGACCCCGCCCCCGCCCGTCCCGCCCCTGAAAGCTCCCGGAACGCTGTGCGCGCGCCTTCGGGGAGGAGGGGCTGTCTGGGCTCCGGGCGCGGCGGCAGTCGGCTCTGTGTTGGCGGTCTCAACCTCCCTTCTGGCCGAGTCCTTGCAAGAAGTGAATTACCCGACCCTGGTAAGTAGCTGCAGGATTCGCACCCCTTGGAAGCGGCGGCGCCAGCGCCAGCGCCAGCAGCGGCGGCGGGCACGAGGTCCACCGCGGGCGCCTGCGCGCTCGCCCGCCAGCCAATCTGGTGGCCGCTTTCATCCGGGCGCTCTTTGACCCGGCGCCCCTCTGGCAGGCGCTGGTGGCGCCCAGCGGCGAGCCTGTAGCCCCCTCGATTAACCTATGCTGTCACTCTTACGCCTGTTTTAGTCTGCGTTAGTTTTACTGCCTTTTACACTGCTTTATCCCCACCTCACCAGCCTCGTCGCCGCCTCCTCTTTGAAACGGTACCTCCTGTCGCCTCGGATTTTCCTTGTTTGCCCGACAAGTTGGAAATTTCGGGTCGGATGGAAGCCTTTTTCAGCACCTTCTCCTTGTGCCCCCAGACTGCCTCTGGGCTTTGAGCCGACCGGGAGAGTGGAAGGCCCGAGGCCTGCTGGGCTCAGGGTGCAACGGAAAGGTAGCTGTCGCCTGTCTCAGCGCCTCTCGGCATCGGGAGGAGACCGCTGGATGGCGAGGCCGCTAGAGATGGTTTTTCAGTTCACCTGTAAACGTGTTTGGCACTGTCATCTTAGACTCCTAGCCTTTGCTAAGTCTGGGGATGCAACAGTGCTGGATTAGTGTTTTTGTTGTTCCTTTTTCCAAAGAAGCAACTTGAAGTATAGGCAGTTATAACTGTTTGGTTTTGTTGTTGCAAGACCCTATGAATAAGTGTTAGGAGAAAATGTGGAAGTGCTATAAAACAACAAGGGGGGGATAGTGTTGATTATGAACTTGAAAATAAGAAAAATGGGACTGGAATAGGTTGTTCACGTTAAAGTATTGAGGCAGTAGTTTGAAACAAAAATATAAAGTAAAACCTAGATATTGGTGATACTGTGTCACGTTGTTTGCAAATAACTTTCATGACAATACATCTATTTCAGGTGTAACACACCTGAAAAAAACAAGAGTGCTGTGAATTTGTGGATTTTCAGGCTCAGCGCAGAAAAACACCCCCCAAAACAAAAAATCACAACAATGAAAACACCATTTCCAGAGCTGTTGCTGTTATTCGTGTGTTGAATAGTGAATGTATGATCATAAAATAGAATAAGCTGTCTTTAGATTAAGTTTGGGCACAGTTTATGGGGTAGGTAACAGTTAATCATTGTTTATTAGGTACATAATCCTTAATTGAAAGCATAACCATATAGCAGCAGCTTTCATCTTATGTCACAAAAATAACTGTGGTGTATCCTCTAAATTTGATTTGTCTAATACCTTGAAGGAAGGCAGGATAGCATGGACAAGAACTTGAGTTCTTGAGCCAGACTGGATTTGCTCCTTGCTGGGTGATTAACCTTAGATTGGGTTCTTGGCCATTTGCTGGCCCAGAGATTTTTGAAAAAGTTACCAACTGCTCAGCTTCATCATTTGTAAAATCAGGTTAAAAAAATTCTGCGGCCGGGCGCGGTGGCTCACGCCTGTAATCCCAGCACTTTGGGAGGCTGAAGCGGGTGGATCATGAGGTCAAGAGATCGAGACCATCCTGGCCAACATGGTGAAACCCTGTCTCTGCTAAAAATACAAAAATTAGCTGGGCGTCGTAGTGTGCTCCTGTAGTCCCAGCTACTCTGGAGGCTGAGGCAGGAGAATCGCTTGAACCCGGGAGGTGGAGGTTGCAGTGAGCCAAGATGGCGCCACTGCACTCCAGCCTGGCAACAGAGTGAGACTCCATCTCAAAAAAAAAAAAAAGAAAAAAAAAAGAAACTAAACCTCACTGAATTTCTGTTAACCAGAGGGTACAAGTGTTTACAATAAAACTGACCTGGGCAAGGATTGATTTTGAAACTGATTTTGAAAGTTCCAGATGTGTCTTCTAGTATTGAGTTATATTTATCTCCAGTGGCTTTATACAAAATAAAATTAGAAGAAAACAATATTTTTTTTAAAAAAGCACCAGAAGTCTGTGTGATTTAATTTAATTAATAATAATTAAAAGGGAAGTCTTTTTGGCTTTTGTGAGTTACATGATAAAAGCAAATAATTTTTGAAGTACTAATTCATACCACCCTGCTTCTGAATCTCTTGGGGTCTCTTAGCTAGCTGGATATGTCCAATAATTTTTTATTAGACATCACTAAGCTTCAAGTCAGCATTTCAAAGGATTAAAAGCACAAAACTCAAAAAACAGAAGCTATATGTTCAAAAGAACCTATTGTGTATGAGTAATGTAAACAGCCTTTTGAGGAGAAAACATTTTCAGTAGCCAATACTTTGAGTAGGTCCCTGCTTTGGAAACATATCTGCAATAAACTTGTAATTTTTTCTCTATGGTGACTTATAAAACTTTTCTTTTATTGAAGCTGAATTAGTTCCTTCACCCCTTTCCTGCAAGATCAGGCATTTAGGCATCTCAAGGGTCATTGTGGTTTTGAAGTGTTGAAGATGTTTTTTTTATTAAATTGGGTTTTTAAAATTATTGGATCTTTATGATTATAACGTTCAGTATACACTGTAAACTTATCAAGTGTCTATACGGTCAGTAGTCTATATACACACACACACAGATATATATATGTATATATATACATATATATATACACATACATATATATATATACATGTATATATATACACACACACTGCCTAAATACCAATGAAACAGCAAAGAGCCAGAAATTAACTTTTTTTAAGCTGAACACTTAATGAACACTATGTGAAAGACATGTTATACTCTACTAGAATGTGAAGATAAAGACTCCATTTCTGAAACTTAAGGAGCAATCTAGTAGGTGATATAAAGATAAATGCACAGCATGATACAATACATAAGAAATGACAGTTTGGCCGGGTGCGGTGGCTCACACCTGTAATCCCAGCACTTTGGGAGGCCGAGGTGGGTGGATCTGGAGGTCAGGAGATCGAGACCATCCTGGCTAACACGGTGAAACCCCGTGTCTACTAAAAATACAACAAATTAGCCGGGCGTGGTGGTGGGCACTGTAGTCCCAGCTACGTGGGAGGCTGAAGCAGGAGAATGGCGTGAACCCTGAAGGTGGAGCTTGCAGTGGGTGGAGATTGTGCCACTGCACTCCAGCCTGGGCGACAGAGTGAGACTCCGTCTCAAAAAAAAAAAAAAGAAATGACAATTTAAAAAGTAAATACTGTTAACAAAATATATGAGGAGTAAGTACTTTTCACTGTGGAATCAGGAGAGGTATCAAGAAGAGGCAGCATTTCAACTTTGACTTGCAGGTGACTGGTATTTCAATAGTTGGTCATACAGAGGATAGGCACTTAGAATAAAATGTGTCATATTTTAATTGCTTGTTGGACACCCATCTTTAATCATCATCATAAGCAATTGCTCATATTTATTTAGTCTTATACTAAGCCACATGATTTTGAGAGTTTTACAATACTAACTAATTTCATCCTCACAAAAATCCTATGAGTGAAGTAATAACTCATTTTATAGGTGAGGAAAGGAACTCAGATCAGGTCAGTTTTGTAGGTCAGATAACTAAAAAATGGCACAGCTGGAATTTGAGCTCAGGCATTTGAACTACAGAGCTCATATTTTAAATCTCAGTGCCCATCTGTGTTTGTTTAGGTTGAGATGACTTAATTGAGTTATGGAGGTTGAGCCAGAGCCAGCAGATCATCTCTTAAAATTGAGCTTGTGTATCATCTATAATGATGTGATAAACACACATTTTAATTGAATGAATGAAGTAATGTAAAATGAGAAGACAGAGGATCAACTTAAGAAATTACATCATAGGCGAGAGAGAGAGAGAGAGAGAAAAAAAACAGCTTCCATAAATGGACATTTTGTGCTTTGTATTCATGAGTATATCCAGAAAATGAACCTAAGAAATTTTTTAAAGTTTCCAATATTTCTTCACTTTTCATTTATTTATAAATTCATTAGTATTTACTGTTTGATTAAAACATTACTATTTCAAATTGTCTTGCATGATTCACAGAACAGTTTTATCAGTAGGCAAAACAGATACCCTCTTTTTTAAGAAAAGGCTAAGTGATTTACCAGGATCACATAACTAAGTGTGACTGATTTGAATTTACATCTTCAGATTTATTATATATCTTGGTCTTTCATGAATCTCGCCATTCAGCTGAAGTCAACATTTCAAAAATCAATGCCTTACTAATTTATAAATCTGTTAGTTATTTCTCCTTTCTCTGTAACTCTTCCAACATTCATTTCCATTGTTTTTTTTCTTATAGAATACCTATCCAAACGTTTTCCTTCTGAAGTATTATGTTCTACTTTTAGAAAACAGAGTAAGAAAATCTCACTGTTGTCTCATCCAGACATAACTATTTTACATGTTTAAGTATATTTCCTTCTGTGTATATCTTTAATACAAATGATATGATATTATATATCATAATAGTTGATATATTACATCTAAAATATTATTTTTGCTTCATGTCTCATCAAAATTTTCCCTTTCTTTAAGCAAAGGGAAATGTTTGTTGTGATGTCAATAATTTGAAAATTTCAGGACAACAAATTACAGCGGCATGCCAAAATGGTTGTATCATCTTTTTTTTTTTGAGACGGAGTCTTGCTCTGTTGCCCAGGTTGGAGTGCAGTGGCGCGATCTCTGCTCACTATAAGCTCTGCCTCCCAGGTTCACACCATTCTCCTGCCTCAGCCTCCCGAGTAGCTGGGACTACAGGCGCCCACCACCATGCCTGGCTAATTTTTTGTATTTTTAGTAGAGACAGGGTTTCACTGTGTTAGGCAGGATGGTCTCGATCTCCTGACCTCATGATCTGCCCGCCTCAGCCTCCCAAAGTGCTGGGATTACAGGTGTGAGCCACCACGCCCAGCCCATACTTTTATACCTATTAGTGCAACAGGACTGCCACAACTCACATGTAGAAATTTCACTTTGCAAAGTCATGTAGTGCAGGATTTGAAAGACTTTGTGACTTAGCCCTTTCCAGAAATAAGCAGGTATGTTAACAGCTCACATTCTTCAATTTACTGCTGGCATAAATAGCACAAACAATTTCTGTTTACTTTTCCTGCACATTCACCAAATGGTAATATTTTACCACATTTGCTTACCATTATACACAAACACACACACCCTTACTTATTCTATGTTGCATTGTATGTAAGCCATACATTTTATATATAGTGTATGTATGTGGTGTACATATATACACATGTATGAATATATGTGTATTTATGTCTTTGTGTGTATCCTCTCTTTAATATATTGTCTCATGCTTCCTCGTGATTAGATTTGGATTAATTTTTAACAAGAGTACCACGGCAGTGATTCTGTGTTTTTCTCAGTACAGCTTCTCTGAAGACTAATGGCAATACTTATTTATCCAAATTAACTGATAAAGTCAATTTTGATCACTAGTTTAACTTGGTGTTTTGGTAGGTTTTCCACTGTTATTATGTCCCCATTTGTAATTAATTAGATATCTTCTGGAGGAACATTTTGCCAACATGTATGTAGTTATTAAAACAAAATCTCCAGACCTGTTTACCTATTCCTTTACTAAAAGTTCATTTACATAGCTTTTTATTAGAGAGGGAGGGAACTGATGTGATGGAATGCAGGGATGGGGAAGAGTTAGGATACCAGGTAGTGTCAGAAAAGATTTAGTAATTAATATTGTTTCCCAAGAGTTTTATAAATGTAAATACATTTAATTATGTATATATAATCATACGTATTTATATGTAAATATATATGACATACATGTATCCATATATAACATAAAATGCACAATATGTAAATACACATATGTGCATGTATGTGTACATATGCACCTACACATGTTTATGTATGTACCTGCATGCCTTGATATATTTACAGTATGCATATTGTATGTATAGTATACAGATATACATATATAATGTATATATGTACACACACCATATTTACTAAAAGTTTGAAACAGACAAAATGCAATTAACTTTAGTTAGATATGCTTGTGTGGTGGGAAAACTATAAAGAAGGAAGAGGTGTAATGATAAACACAAAATTCAAGCAGTTGCCCTTAGGCAGGGAGAAGGGCAGGACTGGTGATTCAGAGGGAACGCAAGAAGTGGAAAGGAGCTTTTAAGCTGGCAGATTTCTTTTTCAATGTTTACTTTATATGTTTTAAACTAGACATGTCTTTTATACTATTCTTTTATGTTATTCTTTATATTATTCACTATTCACAATTAAACAAGATTAACCTTAAAAATAATTCTTATGATTTTGGCTGTTAACGAAATATACTTGGTTAGTTTAGTGTTTCCTAAATACATGTAGAATAGTGTTGTGGGAAGTCAGGGACCCCGAACGGAGGGAACAGCTGGAGCTGCAGCAGAGGAACATAAATTGTGAAGATTTCATGGACATTTATCACTTCCCTAATAATACTCTTATAATTTCTTATGCCTATCTTACTTTAATCTCTTAATCCTCTTATCTTCATAAACCGAGGATGTATGTCACCTCAGGACCACTATAATTGTGTTAACTGTACAAATTGATTGTAAAACATGTGTTTGAACAATATGAAATCAGTGCACCCTGAAAAAGAACAGAATAACAGCGATTTTTAGGGAAAAAGGGAAGACAACCATAAAGTCTGACTGCCTGCGGGGTCAGGCAAAAAGAGCCATATTTTTCTTCTTGCAGAGAGCCTATAAATGGATGTGCAAGTAGGAGAGATATCACTAAATTCTTTTCCTAGCAAGGAACATTAATATTAAGACCCTAGGAAAAGAATTGCATTCCTCGGGGGAGGTCTATAAACGGCCGCTCTGGGATTGTCTGTCCTGTGTGGTTGAGATAAGGACTGAGATACGCCCTGGTCTCCTCCAGTACCCCACCGTGGTAAATTTGAGGTCAGACCAGTTCTCTGCTCTCTAACCCTGTTTTCTGTTGTTTAAGATGTTTATCAAGACAATAGGTGCACAGCTGAACATAGAACCTCATCAGTAGTTCTGTTTTGCCTTTTCTCCTGTTTCCTCAGAAGCATGTGATCTTTGTTCTCCTTTTTGCCCTTTGAAGTATGTGATCTTGTGACTTACTCCCTGTTCTTGGACCCCCTCCCCTATTGAAATTCTTTTTTTTTTTTTTTTTTTTTTTTTTGAGACGGAGTCTTGCTCTTTCACCCAGGCTGGAGTGCAGTGGCGCGATCTCGGCTCACTGCAAGCTCCACCTCCCGGGTTCACGCCATTCTCCTGCCTCAGCCTCTCCGATTAGCTGGGACTACAGGCGCCCGCCACCACGCCCGGCCAATTTTTTGTATTTTTAGTAGAGACGGGGTTTCACCGTGGTCTCGATCTCTTGACCTCGTGATCCGCCCGCCTCGGCCTCCCAAAGTGCTGGGATTACAAGCGTGAGCCACCGCGCCCGGCCCCCTATTGAAATTCTTAATAAAACTTTCTGGTTTTGCAGCTCAGGTGGGCATCACAGTCGTATCGATATGTGATGTCACCCCCGGCGGCCCAACTGTAAAATTCCTCTCTTTGTACTCTCTCTCTTATTTCTCCGACTGGTCGACATTTATGGAAAATAGAAAGAACCTACATTGAAATATTGGGGGCGGGTTCCCCCGATAGAATAGAAGCAGCAGTTTGTAGGAAGTTTCACTTGTCTGTCTTTTCTATTGGAGTTAAGTCTTTTTTAACTTAATTCTCTAGAATAACAGCACCATATCATAGAACTCTTTTATAAAGCAGTCAATGTCAGCATTGTGCCAAATACCTTTCTAATAAGAAATTTGTATATAAAAAGACTTGAATATTTCATTCATATGGTGTATATGTACCTATATACTTATACTCATATGTATATATATATACACACACACAACAAAAATGTCTTTTCTTAATCAGCCAAGAAGCACTGCATTAATATATGTCCATAAACATACTTACTAAAACAAAAACACATATAATACCCTTTCAGAAGTCATAAATTACTGTTTATAACCTCTGTTCAGTAAGATTTTCAGAGTCGTAAGTTAATTTTATTTTTGGAGACGTTTTCTTGCACTGTCACCCAGGCCGGAGTTCAGTGGCACAATCATGGCTCACTGCTGCCTTGACCTCCTGGGCTCAAGCAATCCACCTGCCTCATCCTCATGAGTAGCTGGGGAACTACAGGCACACACCACCATGCCTAGCCAATTTTTTAAAAGTTTGTGTAGGGATGGGGTCTCCCTGTGGTTGTCCAGGCTGGTCTCAAACTGAAGAACTCAAGTGATCCTCCTGCCTCAGCCTCCCAAAGTGCTGGGATTACAGGCATGAGCCATCATGCCCAGCCTAATGAATTTTTTTAAAAAATTGGCAATATCTTACTTGTGATTATTCTTTTTTCTCTTCTGTCATTTAAAAAATTTTGTCTGATTCTATTTCACTTCAAAATGTTATTTAAAATTTATAATTTTTCCCTTTTAGAAATTGTTAAAAAATTTTTGGAAAATCTGTTTAATGACTGAGTTTTTTATACACTAGTAAGTATTTCCTTTTTATTAACTGTGATTTGTAAATTTTACACTTAGATTTAGAAAATTTTAGTTCAGGCCAGGGGTGTGGTGACTCATACCTGTAATCCTAGCAATGTGGGAGGCTGAGACAGGAGGATCGCTTGAGCCCAAGAGTTCAAGACCAGTCTGGTCAACATAGTGAGACCTTGTCTCTACAATAAATAAATAAATGATTTTTAAAAAGAATTTTAGTTCACATACATAGAATGTTCCCTTCCTACATTCAGTATACATGTAATCTGTTCAAGTAATGAAAAAGTATTTTAATTTCTTAAATAAAATTTCCTAAAGGTTCGTCTGACTAAATGTAATTGGCATGTACATGGTGATATATCCAAATGAATATTGCCATTTATTCTAGCCATAGACCCTTTTGTAGACATTTATATATGATGATATAATTAACATCTTACTTCACTTTCTTAATTTCACCAATATATGATGAAATCAGTACTAATTATTCAATGTAATGAAATTTATGGATTTTAGTTTTCATGTTGAATACATTGGAAAATACTTTTGGTAACACTAATTATCTTTTTTCAATAAATTGCAGCAAAACACTTACTATTTTGGAGTTTAAAGTATGTCATCATGGCAAAGTTTCGGAGAAGGACTTGCATCATTTTGGCACTTTTTATTCTATTTATTTTCTCTCTGATGATGGGTTTAAAAATGCTGAGACCAAATACAGCTACTTTTGGAGCTCCTTTTGGACTTGACCTTCTTCCAGAACTTCATCAACGAACTATTCATTTGGGGAAAAGTTTTGATTTCCAAAAGAGTGACAGAATCAACAGTGAAACAAATACCAAGAATTTAAAAAGTGTTGAAATCACTATGAAACCTTCCAAAGCCTCTGAACTTAACTTGGATGAACTACCACCTCTGAACAATTATCTACATGTATTTTATTACAGTTGGTATGGAAATCCACAATTTGATGGTAAATATATACATTGGAATCATCCAGTGTTAGAGCATTGGGACCCTAGAATAGCCAAGAATTATCCACAAGGGAGACACAACCCTCCAGATGACATTGGCTCCAGCTTTTATCCTGAATTGGGAAGTTACAGTTCTCGGGATCCTTCTGTCATAGAAACTCACATGAGACAAATGCGCTCAGCTTCAATTGGTAATTATTGTATATATACGTGTGTTTGTGTCTGTATATATGCATATAAATGATTTTTTGTGTAACTTTAAATTACTAGTTAATTTTCTCATTATTATTAATTATATTGTTAAGCTCATACCTCCAAATTAAACTGTATGTATGATCTTAAACATCTAGGCAACCACATTTAACTGCCCTTAGTGTATATTGTTTAATTTTTACATTTTGGAGCATTTCTGGACATACGGTTGATTTCTAATTTAATTCACTTTCTCAATTTTATTAAATTGTGATTTACATAAAATACAATGAATTTCCCACTTTAAGTTTACAGCTCATTGATGTTACTCAAAAGTATATACCTGTTTGAATACCACCCCAATCAAGAAGTAAAATATTTCTGTAGCCCGAAAAGTCTCATCGTAATTCGTTTATTCAGGCCTACCTTCTTCCCTACCGCTGAAAACTGTATATATATCAGCTGGATCTGATTTCTATCAGATCTGATTTCTATCACTGGAGAATAGTTGTGAGTGTTCTATTACTTTATGAAAACAGAGTCATTCAGCATTTGTATGTGTGTATATCTTTTGCTCAGCACAATATTTTGAAATGCACTTAACTATATCAATAGCTTAGTCATTTTTATTGATAAGAAGTCTTCTATTGTTTGATTTTGGCAAATTTGCTTTTATATTCACCTCTTGATAGGTGTTTGGGCTGTTTCAAATTTTAGGCATGTAGCACGTAATTTGGTCCTGCTTTTCTGTTTCTTAAAGTTATTCTGTCAGTCTTAATGTCTGTTTATTTCATTTATGTTTAATGTAATAATGATATGATTTTAAATCTGCCATTTTTCTGTTTATTTTCCATTTGTCCCACATGTCTGTTTCTTTTTTCCTTCTTTTTCTTCCTTCTCTTACATTACATATGTGTATTATTCTGTTTTATATTTTCTTCTGGCTTATTTTATTCATTTGTTTTATTTATAACTGTACCTTTTTACAATACGCCCCTTTAACTTAACTGATTCTTATTGTTGTTCCTACCTCTTCTCACCTTTCTCTTCTGTTTCCTTCTGGCACTCCAATTACATATATTTAGATAGAGTCATATTGTCCCACAGGTGAATTACAGAAAAAATATAACTTGGTGCCTGAAAATTCTTCAGTTTGTTAATATAGTCTTTGTAAAACCTTCCAGTTTCAGTTTCATTTGTCTTTTTAGTGCCCCTACCTGTAGAGCTAGAACAAGAAATTGGGTATTCTTACATTTTTCTAGCTCTACATAAAGGCATGAATTCACCATGGAGCTGATATGTACTTAGAGAAACACAAGAGTCTTTGATGAGCAAAACAATGTAGAATTCTATGAATCTATATCAGATACATGCAAGATAAGTTGTTTTCCTTGTATGGACTAACTTTTTTCAAGTATTTATAAAATTTATAGTATACTTAGAGCTTTAGTTTCTATGTTCTATATGTATTATGACATAAAATAGGTTGGGTCAGTTAAGACAGCATTGACTTCTGTGTGGTCAGTATGTATGTGTGTGTGTCTGTCTCTATTTACTAATTTGCTTTTGGGAGGAGAATCTTTTCAAATGATATTTTTTCCATTTTTTACAAAAACTTTGTATCACATTTAAGTCTTTATTCAAGACTGTCTTGATATGGCTAAAAAAACTATGCTAGATTGACAGAGAAAATGGTTGTTCTTTAAAGTTTTAATTTTCATTTGCAATTTGAATAGTATACAAGGAGGGTTTTTTCCCCTCCATTATAAATATAACTAATATTAATACATATTTGTAATACATAAACATATATAAATAATATATGCAGTAAACATAAATTTTAGATATAAATAATATGTGTGTTACACTATGTTTGGTATAGTTTGTGATCAGGAAGAAAAGTTTCAGTTAACATTTTTATGCCTATCTCATGTTTATATTCCCTGTATAATATTTTACTATTGTATCATGTATATGAACATTAATTATTTCTAAACATTGACAGTAATACAGTCATTTCAATTTTAAATGTTGACAGCTTCACTACTGATGCAAATATTTTACTTTTTGGTGGATTTTCTCCTAGACAAAATTAAAAAAAACTTGATAATAAAAGTGACAATCAATTTGTAAATAAAGAAATAATTTCTTAATGAGTTAAATATTGAATTATACTAATTGTTACCAGGCAGAAAATAATTTGACTGTTGGAATACAGACTCAAAACCCTACTTTAATCCATGGAGCTGGCATGCTGACTCTGGTCAATTCTTTGAATTGAAGAAGATAGTAAATGAAGGCTGTTTAAATTGTTGCATGGTTGACTATGCTTTGACTACATATTTAACATTCATAATTTTCCTTTGATATAAATGGCCTTCTTTTTATCTTAAATTGAATTACTGTGTGAAGTGATTATACTGTTATATCGCAGAGTACAAGTTGGTTGATTTTCTGCTTTTACAATTAGAAGTGTGGTGGGCATAAATCCTAATGGCTCAACCCTTCATTGAAAAGAATGATAAAATTAAAATGAACTATTAATGTTATGTTTAAAATCCAATTATTATATATAATGTATCAGATATATTACAATGGCATATGGTAGATTTGTATCCTTTTCAAGTCTTTTAAGTAAAATATTACGTATCATGTATTCTATCCTCTTGTATTGCTGTATTACAACTCTAAAAGTACCAGATGAATGCCTTCTTATTTTTATACAGTTTACTAAAACTTTAGTAAACTGGTCAGAAAATGGCCCCCATTTTCTGATGTGGACATCGTAATTCCCACAATCTGTGAATATATTATTTGGCAAAAGGGAATTAGGGTTGCAGATGCAAAAGATTGCTAATCATCTGAACTTGAGATGGCATTATCCTTCATTATTTGGGTACAGCTAATCTAGTCACATAAGTCCTTATAAATAGAAGAAGAGGGAAGAGAGAGTCAGAGGGATGCACTGAGAGACTCGACCCCCTGTTACTATCTTTGAAGATGGAACAAGAAGTTCATGAGCCAAAGAATGTGGTAGCCTCTACAAGCTTGAATGGCAAGTAAAGGGATTCTTTCCTAGAGCCTCCAGAAAGGAATGTCATCCAGTCCAATACCTGGCCTTGATCTTAGCATATTAAGACCCATGTCAACACTCCTGACATGCAAAACTGTAAGATAATAAATTTACATTGTTTTAAGCAACTGAATTTGTGATAATTTGTTATGGCAAAATAGAGACCTGTTACATTTAGCAAAACATAATGTACCCTATGACTTTAAAATTATCTTCCCATTGTTTCAGTTTAGCACTAAATATTTATTGACTTTCCATGATGTTCCAAGCTTGTGCTAGATTCTAGGGACATAAAGATGAGCAAGTCACATTTCCCAGTTCCTTTGTTTTCAGAATCATTGTTGCTTTAAAAACACTGGATGGATTTCAACATTGGAATATTTCCTGAAAGTATGACATATTTGTTTTAGTAAGGTTACAATTCTTACTTCTGCATCTCCTGCCTTTAAAAATTTGTACGTAAAAGTAGAAGTCACAATGAGATGAATTAGACGCATAAAGTTTAAATGTACCTAATAACATCTAATATGATGTTATAAAATTTCCTTTTATAGTAACTATTTGCATTAAGTTTAAAGGATATATTTATAACTGTAGAGTAGTGATATTCCATAAAGCTTTCATATTGCTATAGATGCCCAACCTTTGGCTACAAACAAAATTTGAAAGTATTCATTGCAAGGAGACAGTCTACTTGCAAATGATACATACTTAATGTGTAATGTAAGGTCTTCACCACTGATATTCCCTGTGTTTCCCTCCCATACTTTGCTATTGTCATAATTCTATCACATAAGAAATGATATTTTACTATCGTTGCTGTAGGCCAGAGGTTGGCAAGCATTTTCTGTAAAGGACAACCTAATAAATATTTTTGATTTTGTGAGTCCCTCACTCTCTCTCTTTGCAACCACTCAGCTCTATCCTTATAGTGTGAAAATGGTTATAAGCAATAGATAGACAAATATATAGATGAATTGGCCTGTAAAAGGCAAGATTTGGCCCATGGGTCATAGTTTGCTGATCACTCTTTTCAATAATCAGTTGTTTTTCACAGTTATTAAAAGTAAGAATGTTTTTTACATTTATTCCGTTTCCAGTGTTCCCCATCCATATTTTAATGTAGATCCAAGTGTATGTCTAGTATCATATTCTTTCTCTCTTAAAAATTTCTTTTATCTTGTTTTACTGGTCCCCTTGCAATGAATATTTTCAAACTTTGTTTGTAGCCTTTATTTTGAAAGATGTTTCATCAGCTGTGGAATTATCAATGGGCAGGTTTTAGGGAATTGTTTTCTTTTAGAATTTTGAAAATGTATTCCATTTCTTTTTTTCTTCTTTTTCTTCAGTCTTTCATGGTTTCTGATGAGTAGTCTGCCGTAATTTAAAAAAATGTTTTTATATCCTCATTTTCTTGGATAGATATGTTTTGTTGTTGCTGTTGTTTTCTGGCTGCATTTAATTTTTTTTTTCTTTTTCATATTTTGTTTTTTAGCAGTCTAAGCATGGTATGGTTACTTGTTACTCCTGTTATTTTTTGTTATTTATCCTGTTTGGTGTTCTCTGAATTTTTAGTCTGTTGCTTTGTGTCTTTTATTAATTTTGCAAAATTCTTAGTGATTATTATTATTGTTTTTTGAGATGGAGTCCCACCCTGTCGCCCAGGCTAGAGTGCACTGGCCTGATCTCAGCTCACTGTTACTGCAACCTCTGCCTCCTGGGTTCAAGCAATTCTCCTGCCTCACCCTCCCAAGTAGCTGGGACTACAGATGCGCTCCACCATGCATAGCTAATTTTTGTACTTTTAGTAGAGACAAGGTTTCACCATGTTGTCCAGGATGGTCTCGATCTCCTGACCTCGTTATCCACCTGCCTCGGCCTCCCAAGGTGCTCAGATTATAGGCGTGCGCCACCATGTCCAGCCTGACTATTTTTTCAAATAAACCTCCTACTTCTTCTGGGTTTCCAATTACATGTGTACTAGGACTTTAATATTTATCTCACAACTATTAAATGCATTGTTCTATTATTTTCCCCAGTCTTTTTTCTCATTGTGGTAATTTGGATAAGGTAATTTCTTTTGACTTGCCTTGAAGTTTCCTGATTATCTCCTCAGCTCTGTTAATGAGCCTATTAAAGGCATTAATTAATTTTTTTAAGTAGTCTTTCATTCCTGGCATTTCTGTTTTATTTGTTCTTATAGTTTCCATATCTCTGCTGAAATTTGCCAGATCTTGTGTGTTAGCTGCTTTTCCCATTAGATCCTTTAAGATATTCATTACAGTAATTTTATATTCTCTCTCTGATGATTCCAACATCTGTCTCATTTGTGAGTCTGTTTCTATTGATTGCTTTATTTCTTGTCAGTGAATTGTTTTTCTTGCTTTTTTTTCTCTGTACCTTGTAATATTTTGTTAAAAGTGTGTCACCCTGGGTAAGATAGTGAAAATTGTGTTATGTCTAGAAATGAGCTTGCCTTTTTTTCTCTTAAAGCTTTAGTTTGAAAGAATGTTTGAGATGTTCAAAAGAGGCTCTAAGTTTCCTATGAACAAATAACAAGTTTTCTGGGGCTCAAGGTATCCAAATTTATCTATCATTATACTGTCTTCTTGTTATTAAATGTTATGTATAATCACTTTTTAGGTGTTTTACTCTGCGTGATGCATTCTCTCATTTGTGCTTTTTAAAACAGACCTTATCCTCCATTTTACAGATGTGGAAACTTAAGTAAAATAACTTACCTAAAGATACACATCTATCAAATAAAGAATAAGGACTCGATTCTCTAGGCCTATCTGATTTTTATACCCTATATTCTTAACTGTTATCCTATTTGAATGCATCACTTTACTGACAGCAAAAAAAACTGACTATCAATTATATTGAAGGTCCTGTAATAAGTGACATGGAAGGGTGACATGAGCAACATGACATGAGTTTTTGCATTTAGTTTGCTAATATTTCAAGAATGGACTTCAAAGAGCATCCTAGAGTTTGCTAAGCAATTAGGATGACAGAAATACAGAGTAGTAGATTTTACTTATAAGTGATACTCAGTTTGCTTATTCTATAGACACTTCTCTGGTTACTATCAAGGATTCACTGCCATTGTAAATTCTCACCTCTCCTAAGAAGTAAGACAATCACTGGCGTGGTTCCCAGGCTAGTATTTATTCAGTGCCACTGTCCAAAAGACACTGTATAATGATTAGTTGGGCTGTGGATCACAGTATAGGGATAGAATTAGATATCTAGAAGTCATAATTGATGCAATGAAGAAGCTGAAACATAACAACATTGTAACAGAGAAGAAAGAACATTGCTCCAAAGCCATAGAGTGTACTTGCAAAGAGGATAAAAGAGGAAGAGAAATTACTAGACCAAGAATGGGATGGTTAATTTATTAGGAGAATCATAATATGGCAGTGCTATCCAGTAGAATTTTCTGTGATGATGAAAATATTCTCTATCTGTGCTGCCTAAAACAGTAGATACATAGTCATATGTGGCTATTGAACACTTGAAATGTAGCTAGTTGAGTGTGCAAGAAAACTTAATTCTTTAAAATTTTAATTTATATGGTAGATATGGGTATTATTTTGGAGAGCATAGGACTAGAATGTAATCAAGCTTGAGGAAGAGAGTAAAGAAATGGTGGAATGGAGATGATAGTATTAAGATGGAAAAGACTGGCTGGGTGCGGTGGCTCATGCCTGTAATCCCAGCACTTTGGGAGGCCAAGGCGGGAGGATCACGAGATCAGGAGATCGAGACCATCCTGGCCAACATGGTGAAACCCCATCTCTGCTAAAAATACAAAAATTAGCCGGGTGTGGTGGTGGGCGCCTGTAATCCCAGAGGAGGGATTCTATCTGTAATCGATAGAATGAGGCAGGAGCATCACTTGAACCTGGGAGGCGGAGGTTGCGCCACTGCACTCCAGCCTGGCAACAGAGCAAGATTCCATCTCAAAAAGAAAAAAGCAAAAGCTCATGTGTGTGTACATGTATATGTGCGTGCTAAGAGAGGGGTATGGTTGAAGAGGGAGGGAAAAATGTGAGGAAAAAATATTGTAGTTAAAGGAACGAATATTTCTTGAATACTATAGTCTAGTTAATGGAATTTTATGTGTGTACTTAAAATATATCCTGAAAGGTAAGAATCATCTGTGTTTTGACGGTGAGGCCACAGAAGCAAGAAGTTAACTTGCCCTTAGTTCATGTAGCTGATAAGTGGTGAGATATTTGAATACATGTTCAAAGCACATGCATATTCTACTATACTGCCCTGCCTCTCACAAAAAGAAATAGAAGAGTAGTAGATGAATTAGGAAAAGGACAATAGTAATGATTTTCTGCATTTTTCAAGGTAAGTGCTTTTTATCTTTTTTAAACTATGAAGGTAATTTTTAGAAGTGTGTGTAATCGCGATACCTGAAGTTGTTGCATGTTGCTGTTGTCTTGTTTCTGCCGATGCTTGTGCCTGGTGTTTTATTCTTTGTGTTCTTAATTATCTTTGATTGTATACTATTTATTGTTCTTTAAAAAATACTTTTTGTGAATAATTTGAGGCCCAGGAAGAAGATGCCTTCCTCCAGAAAGAATTTTCTTTTGCTTCTGCCTGGTGACTGTTTAGAATACCATTTCTGGTTACCTTAAATGAGGTCTAAAGCTAGAGGACTGTACAAGCATTGTGAACCTGCAGTTTAATTCACTGTTTTTGAGAGTTGGTTTACTTGTACCAGTTTTGCTTGGGGCAAACAGACCTCCTTGCTCACTTATCTTTCTGGTTTCACATTTTCCCTTCAATTTGGCCAGAACATTTCTTACTCTCTTCAGCTCTTTAAGACATTTTCTCCCCGTGTTTTATATAATAATAATGGTTATTTTCATGGGGAGTGCTTGGTCTACTATTAGACCAACTGTTATTTTAAACTAGTCCACTATTAGAAACAGGAATCTTGTTTTGTTTTTACTTTTATGGAAGAATGTTTTGCTTATAATTTTCATGTGATTCACAGCATAATCTTTCTGTTGTTTAATATTTATTTTTTTCTCATTTTGTTTCTTTCATTTTGTGCATAAAATAATTTTTTGGTAGGTCCTATGCTGAGAAAACTCTTTGTTGTCATTCTTATTTTCATTGGTGATATTCTTCTTATAAGCTGGGCTAGTAATCTTACAAGATTGTAAGTGATCACTTATAAAATGTTGGATTAATTGTCTTCAGACACTTTTCTCACCAGCATTTCTCTCTAGCATATGCCTTCCTCTGGCTAGCCAGAGTTTCCCTAAAGCCTCATATGTTATAGGTTATTTTTTCTATCTTTTGTTCTAGTTGCCATTCTTATTTTCAGAGTGGATAGCGGACATAAGGATTATTTTTCCATTAACTTTGATTTTGTTGTCCTAGATGGGACTTACTTATTTATACATGGCGGCTAGCACAAAACTTAGGTCTTAAAATTTAGTTCTCCGGCAGTTTCTTACCTTCAATTTCTTAATTTCCACATGCTTCTCTTTTGGTACCATTGTTATTCATTTCCCTGCCTTAAAGAGTCTGTTTATTTATCTAGAAATTTGTGCAATCTTTCTAATGACTGTCCATTTCTTTGTATATGTAATGAGGCTTTGAATTAATTCATCTTAAATATTCTGTCTCCAGTTAGTGATTTCCATGTAATTTATGCTTCGAACACATAATTTATCAGTTGAAAAATAAGTAGGCAGGCACTACAGAGAGGAACAGTAATTATTTTACTATGTTAGAATCTTCTGTTAAAACGTATTGATCTACACAAAAACAGCATATAAATGTTTATAGCAGTTTTATTCATAATTGCCAAAAACTGGAAGCAACCAAGATGTCTTTCATTAGGTGAATGTATAAACATACATACAATGGCATATTATGCAGCAGTAAAAAGAAATGAGCTATCAAGTTATGAAAAGATACGAAGGAACCTAAAAATTCAAGTTGCTAAATGAATGAAGCCAGTTCTAAAAAGCTACATACTTTATGATTCCAACTATATGACCTTCTGGAAAAGGCAAAATTATAGGCAGCAAAAAGCTTAGTTGTTGCCAGGGGTGAGGGGGAGAGGGAACGGGGATGAATCAGTATAGCACAGGAGGGTTATAGAGCTGGTAAAGCTAGTTTTTCAGCTACTCTAATGGAGGGCATATGGTATAATAGATTTGTTAAAACCTGTCGAACTGTACAACACAAAGGGTGACCCCTAATGTAAACTATGGACTTTAGTGAATAAAAATCTTTCAATAATGGGTCATCAATTGTAGCAAATGAAAGATGTTAATTATAGGAAAAACCATGTGGAGGGTAGGGGCAGGTAGGAGGAAGAGTATGTGAGAACTCCATATTTTCTTTGCTATTTTTATGTAAACCTAAAACTTACTCTAAAATGTAAAGTCTGTTCACTTTTACAAAAGCATATTAATGCCTGATAAAGAGGTCATAAATATTGACAGTGATCAAATAGCCATATGTATTCTGAAGGAACTTAACAAAACCACCTCGTATAAATATGTTCTTTTATTGTTAACTCTTTCGTACTTACTATGCCTTTTTAAGAATATCTGGATTCATGTTCTTGTCTTTTCCCTTTCTTTTTGGTCTTTTCTATTAGGTGTACTGGCCCTCTCTTGGTACCCACCTGATGTAAATGATGAAAATGGAGAACCTACTGATAACTTGGTACCCACTATTTTGGATAAAGCTCATAAATATAACCTGAAGGTATTTTATTTTATTTTCAAGCTATACATAAGTTAATTCTTTTGGACAAGAGGATAGTAATAACAATTTTTGAAATAGTAATTTTAATTAAAAATGATAACGACTTAGAATCTTTTAAATACTATATTTCATAAAGAAAATTTCTATAATTAATAGGAATTTCAATCTTATCTAAATTATATTTTAGAGATTCTTTACTATGTTTCTAATGTTTTATATATTTTTTGTAGTAGAAAGGGATTGAAAGGTTCTTTTGTGAAGATAATATAGTAGTGAAGATTTATATGTCTAAATATCTTAGATGTCAAAAATGTAAAAACAAGTATTAACCATGTAACTTTGCATATTTATAAAGTAGTTAAAAAATAAACTTGCTTAAATATTTTTCAAAATCTGATTTTCATTTAAACCTTATTTAACGTGCATACACATACACACCTGTGTAAATATAGACTACAGCGGAAAGATCAAGTATATTTGATGCAGAAATTAAGGTGTGTTGCAAATGAGGGAACACTTCTTACAGTCTAAGATTTTATTTCTTTTAGAAATTAATCATGGAAACAAATAGGAGTGATGGTTAAAAGGATTTAAATAGCACTACAAAAGAAAATTTTATACTGAATAGCAAGTAAATAAGCACTGTTTTTAATATCCAAAGATACTTTTTAAAAATTGGTCATGTATTAGGTAGCAACATTAATTCTAATAAATTCACAAAAATTATAACCATAGAGTCTGCATTCTCTGACCACATTCAGTACCATTGAATGTTAATAATTAAGTCCAAACCATTTAGAAAGTATAAAATTATTAAAATTTTAATAACATAATTGAGAATAACTCTGAAATTTAAGTGATATAAATAGCACTGAGATTATTGCATTATCAATACCAATGGGACCTAAATAATAAGACATAGTAGAAGAAAGAACTATGATAGATGAAGTGTGAAATTAATTAAATAGTATACAAGTCCTTCAAAATCAGTCGTCTGGATAAATTAATCTTCACTATTGTCCACTTTTGGGGAAAAAACCATAGGCAAGCCATTGGTGAGGTTAAAAAAGAAAAGAAATTGAGAAAACATATCAGCAAAAATTAAAAAGAAATATACCTATAGTTTCAGAAGAGAGTTTAAGAGTTTATATCAGCCCATTTAAAATTTATATGGTAGTTTTATAGGAAAATACTAAAATTAATTTTTTTTTGGTGCAGAAAGGGGTTTAAAGAATCTGAATTGACTATCCTAGAAAAAAACGTATAAAAGATAATTGAACAAATGTCTTCCCCAAAGTATCAAGTTTACCTCTCAGTAGTATTCAGAATAGTTGATTTTTATGATAATTGAAATACAGTGTCAAGTATACTCATTATCTATTGCTGCATAACAAATTATTCCAAAACTTGGTAGCTTAAAACAATAAACATTTGTTACCTCACACAATTTCTAAGGGTCAAGCATCTGGAAGTGGCTTATTTGGGAGTGTCTGGTTCAAGGTCTCTCAAGGAGGTTACAGGCAAGCTATTGGCTGGTGCTACAGTCATCTGAGGCTGGAGGATCCACTAACAAACTTTCTTATGTGGTGGATGACAGACCTCAGTTCTTTGCAGCAGATGAACTGGAGACTCTGTACTTCTATATATGGGCCTCTGGCTTCACTAGAGTGAAAGATCTGAGAGAGTCTAATATAGGGGCTACACGGTTGTTTTTGTTTGTTTTGTTTTTTGACATAAATCTTGGCAATGATGTGTTATCACTTCTGTCCCATTCTGTTGTTTTATCTACTGATAAAACAACCATGGCACAACGTGGGAGGGAACTGCAAAGTTATGAATACCGGGAGATGGGTATCAGGGAGGCCATCTTGAAGAATGGCAACCACAGAAAACTTCCAAATTTATTCTACAATAGCACAATTTTTATTTAAAACTAAGAAAGGATAGAACAAGAAAGAGACAGACTAATCTTACCAATGAAAATAGATTCAAAATTCCTAGAGGAAATTTTGATAAGAAGTGTTTATTAGCAAGGATTTAAGAATGGTTCCGGTCATATGAAATCTGAATCTAAATTCAGGTCTGCATTCAATCCTGGCCCAACCACCTTGTAGCTTTATAAATGACTCGTGTCTCAGTTTCTTCATCTCTAAAATGGAAATAGCAACAAAACCTTCCTTACACACAGAGTGGTTATAAAGATTATATTAGATAATACATGTAAAACATAGATTCCTGTCTGCCACAGAGTAAGCACTAAGTAAATAAAACTTCACTGATTATTTAAAGAAGGTAAAACGTGGTTATCTTAACAGATACTGAAAATTTTAGGAAATAAAAATTCATTGTTAATGAAGTCCTTAGTAACCAAAGTTCTTCAGCGTGATAAACGGTGTCTCTTAGTATCTTATTTCAAACACTGTATCTGATGGATATACTACACCTGTAGTCCCAGCTACTACTCAGGAGGCTGAGGCACGAGAATCGCTTGAACCTGGGAGGCAGAGATTGCAGTGAGCTGAGATTGGTGCCACTGCACTCTAGCCTAGGCGACAGAGTGAGAGTCTATCTCAAAAAAAAAAAAAAAAAAAAAGTGATGTAGGGTCTTTTAACTAGAGACCACACTCCGAGTTCTGAGATTGCAACCACTCTTAAAATTTGCTGAAGCTTTTTATTTGCTCTGTAACTTCTTGCAGTTATATTCTAATGGAGGGCAATCTGGTTTGTCCAATACTGGTAATTGAGCCCTGTAAGATATGTTATGGACCACTGTTGAAATATTTCATTTCAAATAAAAATATGAAATATTAGTTTTGTCTTAATTTTCCTTTTGCAGCCTAGAGATTGAGTAGTTATTGGAGAATAGAAATGGAATTCTAGGGAGTGAGAAAGAGCTAAATAGGCAAGCATTTTTTTTATTCCTGTCCATAAAGCTGCCTCTTCTTTCTAATTTACTATTCTGAAACTGTTAAGACAGCATCTCTCAAATTAGCTGTCTAGCAAGAGCTGTCACCTGCCATGTCCCTTGTTGCCTTTCAGTGAGTTCTTATTGGCATTTGAAATCTGCAAATAGGCAAGCCTCCAGGTTCTGGTGCCCAGGCTGAGGTTGGGTAAGTGATTGATTTATCTTCCACAAAACAAGCCCAAGAGCTGCTCCTCTGTCCAGGCCCTGCCAAAATCCTGGAAGATGGGAGCTCAAGAAACTGGCTATTTTAGTACTTTCAGGAAGTTTTTAAAGAGAAAATGAAAATGTTACGATATATGAGGATTGGTTGGCTTTTTCTCCTGTTTAAAGTGTCTGTGTAGAGAAGGAGAGTGTGGCAAAGAGCTCGACCACAAATTGCCTATTTAATGTTGCCAGCATACTTGATCTCTCTGTGCTACGGATTTTATATCTAATGATCAGAAAAACTTGGAACATGATAGACTACTGTTTTCCAAAATTTTTAGAACAGTTTCTTGGCCTCGTGTCTGGTGAGGAACTATGTATAGACAAAGAATAGACCTGGAATCATGAGACTGGAGCTTGTTCCAACTGAGTAGCTCTGGAATCTTATATTAGTTCCTTGATCTTCGTGGCTTATCCCCTTCATTTGTACAATGACAAACCATAAGATAGTTTTATTGGATTTGTCTATGATTTCTCTTGTTGTGGAACAGACATTTTTCCTAATTCAATAAAATGCAGTAAATCCTGTTTTTTTAAAGAATGGAAAATGTTCCCTTTTCTTGCTAATATAAGGAAATTTTAATATGTTTAATGAATGACAGTACCTTACTAGAATTATTTAATGTGCTAAGGCAATCTGATAGGAAAAGATTAATGATGTTGTAGATTGTGTGCTGACAAATTGGAGCCTCCAATGCACATAACTGACCACATCTAAAACTTTTAAGTGTAAAATGTGTTCATTAGTAACATCTCTTTTTTCTTGCTAATCTTCAAAGCATGGAAATACTAAATGGATGGAGAATTTTTAGGGAATGAATTCATCTCACAGTTAAGCTTTTGTTATAGTTCATTCATTTTGATTATATAATGTTTTTACTAATATTAGTCATTAAATATTTTGTAATTGTAATTTTGATTTGTTAACTTCAACCAAGAGTTATTTTAAGTAAGTGCCTTTTAAATTATAAACAAACATGCAAGAAAAGGAAATGATTGGTGCTTTAGTTATTTTTCATTATCTTTAGCAAATGTGACTAGGTTTTTTTTGGAAGTGTAAATGAGTGAAACTAAAATTTAAATCTTGATTTTTCAAAGCGATTTAGTTTCTGTTCTTTTAAAGTATACTTGTCTGCATGTTTGCTAGAGCAAAGGCTGTTGCACTTAACAGCTGTCATTTAGTAGGCTGGTTTTGCAGAGTGTAAAAATCAGGGCTGGATTCCTTCCTCTATATCCTCTCTATCCTGCACCATTAAGAACACAGCAATGGAACAATTTTTTGAGTAATACATGATAGAGATGTTTGGTAGATTCTGTCATTGTTTAGCAAATAATCTGGTTTTCCTTCCCCTGCATGCAAAGAGTAAGTATACTTCCTGCCCTGTTGTTGTTGGGTTTGGCCTTATGGCTTGCTTTGGCTGATGAGATGTGAGAAAAGATAATGTATACTATGTGCTTGCATGATTATGCTCCTATTTTCTTATGAGAAAACCATGCCCCTTTCTGCCTAGGACACAGAATGACAGACACATGGAGCTGATTTGAACCAGCCTGGAGCAGAACCATCATAAGCCAGTTCATAGATTTTATGTTCAAAAAGCAAATGTTTGTCTTTTAGAGCCACTGAGATTGTGGGGTTGTTACATGGCATTATCTAATCAAAACTTGACTGAATTAAATCATTCATCTAAGTAAAGGAAAATTAGGCAGATTCAGTGATTTTTTTTTTTTTTTTTTTTTTTTTTTTTTTTTTTTTTTTTTTGCTTAGGATTATAGGGGAAAGAACCAACTCAGCCCTGGTGATCTTCTTTCATTTTAATAAATTTAGTATGTTATTTTAAAGTAGCATATTTTCTTTCTACTTTATACAGAAATCACATTTCTTATACTAGGTTTATCAACATCCATTATTTCTTTGCATATGGCTCTAGAGTCATTTTATCTGCTTTTCAGGCTTATGCAGATTTCAACCATGTGAAACATGAATATAAGTATGTCCGTGATTCTTTTTTAAATGATATTTACCTACATTTGAAACCTGTTATATTAGTCATAGCCTCTCCTTTTTCTTTTTCCTTGTTAAATGAATATTGTGAATTCATGGCAGAAACTTTGGGAATCTTACCTAAATCCAGTATAGGTGGCAGACTTAAGAGTTTAACTGTTGTTCATTTTTGCATGCAAATCATTAGTCCATTTATTTATGCATGCATTCATTCATTTAGCACCTGCTATGTGTCAGATACAGTTCCAGATGCTGACAATATTAAGAAGGATAAAGTATTATCTCTGTCCCTAAAATGTCTTATAATCTACTGGAGGTCAGACACAAAGACAAGTAAATTTCAGGAAAAGTATGAGGTATTATGGCACCACATAGGAGTAGGAAGACCTATCTCAATTTTGTTGTGGCAGGGGATAGGGGAGTGTGCAGGGGTGAAGGTAGGGAATGGAGTTGGAGAAGGAGAAAATTACCAGATTTTCATTCAAAAAAGTTCATTTTGTTTATTAAAATTTATTTATTAAAGTTATTAAAATGCAGGGTAGGGAAGAGACAGGGAAGGTCAAAATTAAAAACATGAAATGAGGGAATGTATATATTCTTATTCTTTAAAGATAAGAAAGACATTTCATTTTATGTACAGAATTCTATTATTTTAAAATTTATTTTAACATTGATCTAATTGATTTTTCCAAATGGAACAGAGAGATGGAGACTAGATCACATCATTAATTAAAATTGCAAAGTAATTTTATTATAATTAAGAAATTAGAAATACATGAAGGAAAATTTTAAATATTTTATACTTATCAATACTATATTTACTTTAAATATATTGATCTGCGCTTTACAAAAATATCATGCTATTTGTTGTTTGCAGCTGTAAAAGCAAATTCATTTTGATATAGGATATTTCAAGTCGGATATTGCTTAAATATGGTGTCCTTTATGTATAAAATGGAAATTTAGAAAACACAGTGATGTATCTGAAGGAAGAATTACCCAAGGAAACATTATGTAATAGTATGAAAATACCTATACACTTGGCAATTTGCTTTCAACTGAATTTAAAAAGCGAATACCAAAGTTATTGAGAAATCTGACTGCCCTAGCAGTTACTACCCTGGCAATACTAACAATATGCTGCAAAAATGAATTTGACCTTAGTTTTTTATGACAAAAACTTATTTTTGTAATATTACTGTAATCTCATTTTATTTAAAGTAGAAAATTATATTTTTATTAAATATTATTTAACTTTAAAATTAATTATGTGAAAACAAGTAGCACTGATTAATGTAAAATACATTTTGCTTTAATTGGGTAATTGAAAACAGAGGAGTTTCATATTGCAATAGAAGTCTCTAGTTCCATAAATACATCATAGAGCCTGAAACCTGAAATTAAAACAGTATCAATACATTTATTAGATTGCCATAAAGATTTTTAATTGATGTTGGTAAGTCAGTAAAACTAGGAATAAAAGTGAAAATCCTCATTCTTTGTTTTATGAATCTGAAATAGATTGTTGTCTAAGAGAAGTATCTTCTGTATTTTTTACTTTACTAGTTAGAAGTGGCATACAGAATAGTTTTACTAGCCATAATTAGTTTGTCTTGATTTATGTATAGCCAACCTTAAGTTAAAAAATTTTAATCTGTGCACAGTATTTTAAAAATATTTGTAATTACTGCTCTCTATGTTTACATATATATATAATGTATGTATGTGTGTGTATATATGTATGTAGGTGTGTGTGTGTGTGTGTGTGTGTGTGTGTGTGGGATATCCAAACCATAAATACCTAGGCGTCATGAAAATTGTCCTTTATAACACTAGTGGATATTATTTTTAAGCAATTTCATTATAAATTCTTTAATAGAAGTTAATGTATATTATTTTGTAAAATGCTGTTTTAATGATATGGAAGAATTTATATGTAAATAAATTTGCTAATGACTTCCATTTAAATTTAAGCTTAATGGTTACATGCCTGAAAAAAATCCAGATTTTTCTGGACCATATTTTTTTGGTCTTTTTCCTAAAAGAAACATATATCTGAATATAGAGTATTTCCTATATATCTTATATGGGATACAAATATGTAAGAAACATATTTTTATAAGGAGTAAACATAAAAAGAAGCATTGCACAGCAGTTAAGCATTTGAACTCGGAATTCAGGTCATCAATATTACCTCCAACAAACTGGGTGACTTGGAACAACTTACTGAACCTTTCTTAAGGTTCTATCTATCTTTGATTACCTCACTAAGAAAACAGAAATACCTTAGGGAGTTGTGAAGATTAACCAAGATAATAATATAAAATGTTTAGCATGTTATTTAGCAGTAAATTTTATTGGTAAAAATTCTCTGGTAGTTTCTGTGTTCAATAAATATTCATCTTAAATTAAGGTGATTAAATCAGTTACTTTATTAAGTATATTAAATATACTTCTAATTTTACATTATAGATAATTTATCCCCTAACTGATTTTATTGTTTGTTTTAGGTTACTTTTCACATAGAACCATATAGCAATCGAGATGATCAAAACATGTACAAAAATGTGAAGTATATTATAGACAAGTGAGTTTCTTCAATATTTATAAATATTGTTATATTATCCAGTGATAATTATTGTTTTAAGAATAGTACATTAAATTATATTTGAGATTTGCATAATTTATGATTATTCCATTTTTAATAAAATTAAATTGTTACTGTAATGAATGTCACCATCATTTCGAGGAACATTGCAGAAGTTCCTTACAATTCACTTTCTTTTTGGAAGATTGCTGTTTTTACTGTTTTACAGGTTTATAGGCTATTTATGATTTCTGTAATTTTGATATTTTAAATTGACATTATTTTCTAAACCTTCGGAATATAGCTTTATCTTTTTAAAAAGAAGGTTCAGATTATTAAAAGTGAACTACTTCTTTTAATGCAGTAGACCCAGAGCTGATATTTTCATTTATATCTAGCCTGATCAAAAAGAATTTATTAATACAGTTTTCATTTTTTGAAAGAATTTTACTGATAATAGTCTGTGACAGATGCAATAGTCTTACAAAGAAACTTGTCAGCAACGGTAGAACATTTATCACTGATAGATATAAAAGCAGTTTATGTATTAATGTAGAGAATCATAGGCTTTTTTATGGCATTAGTCATCATTTGTAAACCTCAATATGAGATAGTTAATTACTTGTTTGGTAATGCATCCAGTATCTCATTTTCTAATGTGTAAAAATGCATTTTTAATTATTACACTTACACAACTGATTCCCCTAAGAAATAGAGCAGTGTGCTCAAACTGCACTGATTCCTTCATTTTCAGTACATAAACACTTTTTATCTGTGGCAAATTAGTTGTGAATATTCATTTCACTTTTATATATGCTTATTTTCTAGATATGGAAATCATCCGGCGTTTTACAGGTACAAGACGAAGACTGGCAATGCTCTTCCTATGTTTTATGTCTATGATTCCTATATTACCAAGCCTGAAAAATGGGCCAATCTGTTAACCACCTCAGGGTCTCGGAGTATTCGCAATTCTCCTTATGATGGATTGTTTATTGCCCTTCTAGTAGAAGAAAAACATAAGTATGATATTCTTCAAAGTGGTTTTGATGGAATTTACACATATTTTGCCACAAATGGCTTTACTTATGGCTCATCACATCAGAATTGGGCTAGCCTAAAATTATTTTGTGACAAATACAACTTAATATTTATCCCAAGTGTGGGCCCAGGATACATAGATACCAGCATCCGTCCATGGAACACGCAAAACACTCGGAACCGAATCAATGGGAAGTATTATGAAATTGCTCTGAGTGCTGCACTTCAGACATACCCCAGCTTAATTTCTATCACCTCTTTTAATGAGTGGCATGAAGGAACTCAGATTGAAAAAGCTGTTCCCAAAAGAACCAGTAATACAGTGTACCTAGATTACCGTCCTCATAAACCAGGTCTTTACCTAGAACTGACTCGCAAGTGGTCTGAAAAATACAGTAAGGAAAGAGCAACTTATGCATTAGATCACCAGCCGCCTGTTTCTTAATGCACTGATTAAAGTTTAATAGTTATCAAAATCACCTAATTTTTAAAAATAGCTTTTGTTTTGAGTTATGGAAAGAAAACTGTCAAAATCAGTATATACTATTAGTTATATTTAAAAACATATTTTTTAAATTCTTTACAGATAATATTATAATTGTTACCCTTCACAATACCACATGAGAAAATATCTGAGACAAAATATATACAAATATATTCCTTATGGCATAATTTACTGCATTTCTGACTGAAATCAAAATTCTGATTTGATGGCAATTGAATTTTCATTTTACAATAGATAAATGCTTGTGTTACCTCAAGCACTTAGCACACAGTTAAATTATGTTTACATCCTAGACCCAAAGAAATAGGATTGTGTGTATATTTGGGATATCTATTGAAGAAAAAAAAAACCCTTAAACATAATGTACATGCTTCATGTCATATCTTTAAAATAATTTAATCAACTTTATTGTCTTAGTATTTAGACTCTGGATAACTCCAATAATGAGGAAATTCTTAAGAATAACAAAATCACTGTACCTTCCTCTCAATTTTGCTGTGAACCTGAAATGGCTTTAAATTAATACTCTTATTTTTTATTTAATTTAATTACATAAATGAAACCTTACAATGACCAAATTGTGTTAGGAAGGCCTGCTATCTACAACACAGTGTGTCATTTGCAGATTTGTGGTTACCTATACCATGCTAGGTGTTTTGACATGTTTAGTGTTTCTGCTTTACAGTGCTGAATTCCGTATTTTAGAAGCTATGGAAAGTCCTTTTATGAAAAAGTTAATGATTGCTTCTCAGTTATTAGGAAAACAGTTGTTTCACAATTATTATGTAGATATGATGCCCAGATATCATTTTTAGTATATCTTGTCAATCTTTTAAGTTGTTACTATTGTATTATTCATATCTTTAAATCAGAGACCAAATATTTTTTAGGAAAGAAAAATGTTATTACTGTCATTAGGTTGTCTTTTAATATTTTAAGTTACTTTGACCAAAAGTAATAGAGAAAATTTACTTACCATTTTAGATTCTAGAGACATGGAAATGAAAATTATTTTATGTCTAGGGTAGGTCCTGAAGTTTGTCTTTACATTAAGTTTAGCACTGTATCATAATGAAGAAACTAATATTTTACATAAAAACTAATACTTTCAATTTTTTATATAGTAATATCCCCATTTTGTAAATGTTAGACTTTTATCATACCTATAAGTTAAAATACTTGTTATCAATAACTTGTCATATTGTGACAAATTGATCACTTGTGTAAGAAAAATCTCCTTAAAAACTAAATAAAATGCACTGTATTCTTACAGTTAATGTTTATAACTATAGTAAAAAATTAATATATATCCTGTTACATAAATGTTATTTCTTAGGTGTTCCATCAAGAAGAGCAATAGAATAATGCTAAAAAATAATGCCTATAAATCTTCAGAGGATGAAGACATCCATTCAGAAACAAAAATTAGCACTAAATTTTTTATAAAATAGACCAGATGACAAAATTTATTTTATTTTTAAACAGTGGTTTTGACACAAATTATGTTATTGAAAAGAGGCATTATTAATGTTTATTTAAAATTTTGGAATTTGCTGTTTCTCAGAGAATGATCAGGCCTTAGGAAATTAATACAGTAGTAGTAATCATTTTCTAGGAGAAAATAAAAGAATAAATCACTATACTGATATTTTGATATAACCAAGCATTTACATGGTAATCACTATATAGATACAACCTGTGGATTTTCTTCTTATATCCATTTAACTAGAATATATTATTTTAGGTATAATTTATAAATGTCACAGCTAATAATCTTTTATAATATACCATATTTCATTGAAGTTTTGTTAGAGAAGTATCTACCACAGAGGAGTTTTTGTCATTGTGTATGTTGTGTATTTGAACCCACCATGACAGAAAGTAAATTTTAGGAAATAGTTGTGAGATTAAGGGAAAGTCTATAAAAACAAGGTCAGCATATTCTCAACACAGATACCACCACTTTCTATCTTTTTCCCATTATAGACATGGCGAATCCACACAGCATACTTCATCTCTGAGCTTTGTTGTGATTCCTCAACATGTTACCCTGACCAGCCAGCAGTAACAGATTTCAGAGTAAGATAAAGCAGATTCTGTCTTCATTGCAAAAAGTTATTCTCAATGGAAGAATGGCATCTGATCTCATAATTACTAGTTTATAATTATATTAATATCCGTTTTTTCTCCCTTTTTAATAAAATAATTACAGTCATCCCTCAGTGTCTGTGGGGGATTGGTTCCATTATCCCTATAGATACCAAAATCTGCAGATGCTCAAGTCCCTGATATAAACTGGCATAGTAGTTGCATATAATCTATGCACATCCTCCTGTATACATTAAGTCATCTCTAGATTACTTATAATACTTAATACAATGTAAATGCTATGTCAATAGTTGTTATACTATACTGGTTAGTGAATAATGACATGAAAAAATATAGTCTGTACATCTTCAGAGTTTCAGTCAGCAATTTCTTGGCCATGGATGTAGAACCCACAAATAAGGTGAGCCAACTGCATTAGGAAATAACTCTAATAATTCTGTTAATTCTTAGAGAGGAAAGCTTTCAAAATCTTCCTCAGGTATTCATTACAGCTGCCTTTACCATTTTATTTGTAACACAGTTTAAATTGTCATGATAACAAGTAAATAAGAGCAAAGAATTTATTTCTTAATTCAAAACAACTATACGTTTGAATTCAATATAGTATAATAACTTAAAGTGGTATAATACATACAATGCATGAATCATAATGGATTGTTTTATAAGTTATTAATTTTTATGGTTTAATCAGTCTAATTGTTTTGACTGTTATAGAAACCAAATATTTTACTGTTTCTTTTAAGGACTAATATTGTCAAAACTGCTGTTATTAACGTTTACTTGAGTTGTTTAACTTCTTTGTGTTTTAAGATTGTAATTAAAAATTACTATTTTGTTATATGGAATGGTTAATTTTTACCTAATAAAAACATAGATGAAATACATTGTATTTTAGAGGATTAAAGTATCATTTCTCTTTATGAAATGTCTTATTTGATTTCCGATTAACAAATGAAAAGGAGTATCCAGTCATCATTCTTTGTATGTTTTCTCTTTTGAGATATGCAGCACTTACAAAGTGGATATCTTTAACTGCACATACTTTTTAAATCTATAAACTTATGTTTGGTTAATACACACATACATGCACACAAAGTTTTTTTTTTTAATTTGAGAGCTGTTTTTCTATTTTTTTTTCTTCTTTGGTTATAATCATATATTAGCTCCAACATCTGTTAGGGAATTAATCTTCTAAAACAGCAAAGTAACAAACCAGTAGAGAACCTACCAAGTTCATGCTCTTTTTCAATCTGACCACAGTTAGCCAGTTTAAACATGACTGCTCCTAAACTCTACAGTGCTTACAGAAAGTCTTTAAAAATCTGTATTTAAAATTTGAATTACACTGTCACATACCATAGTGAAGAAAAGCAATAATTTACAACTAGCAAGATTTCAGTTATTTTTGAAATATTTATAATTTCTAAATGAAAACTTGATGTAGCCACAAACAAAAAGGCTTTATGGCTCAAAGCATTACTTTTTAAATATTAAAATATTAATAAAATTCAAAAATTATACTAACATTATTTGTCTTTAAAAAAATGTACTCCAAATTAAATTTTATACTGTGTTGTTGTATATTCACATAAAGGCTAAATGTTATTGTGGGCTTGCTGCCAGATTATTATCCTTGAGAATTTAGGTACTATTTTGGCTTAATTACCTTATAGAGACTCATTCATCCTTAGTCAAAGAACTGAGTAGTAGCGCTATTATATTCCAACTATCAATGAAGGAAGGAACATTTTTCAAAGTGATTAGCTTTTTTAGTTGTTGTTATGTCATTACTACTTACAGTATCAAAAGACAAAGTAAGGGCTAATGAGCAAAAACAGTCATCTACAATTTATTGAAATTGAAGCATAATGGCACTTTTATATTGGATATTCTGTATTTCATTTAAAAGATACCGAATTTCAGGTTTCTCAGATTACATTAAATTACCCATAAATTTTACCATAAAGTCAAAAACTCTTTAGAAGCTAAACCCCATATAAATATTTTATGATAGAAGAGAATGATGCCCTGTAGTAAGATAAAACTGCTTACAATTCAACTTATGGTATATGACTGTATTATGCTTGTGTGTTTTCGTTTTTAAAAATAATAGGTTAAAAATCTGAGCAAAGATGACTATAAGTAACAATAAGAATTATGAGCTACTCAATTATATTTAGAATAGATGATTACAATTATGTTATTGCATAAAAGTGCTTTTGAGTTTTACCAAAAGCCATTATCAAAACGCTCTAGTTGTGTTAATTTGATAATAGAGTCTAATATAATACAAATTTTGCCCTGAAATCGCCTTGAAAATACCAAATACAAAAAAAAAAAGAAATCTATTTGGAAGAAATTCAGCTGAAATGCTGAATTCTAAAGTAGTAAACTTTAGAAATTTTTATGTTTGAACACAGTCACCTAAAAGAGTAGCATGCCACAATTTTTTAAAAAGATATTAGATAGGATTTAGTTTTTCCGCTCTGTTAAAATACTATGCATCTCTTCGGGGTTAGAAAACAATTGAAACCCTTAATCTTGTAAAACTGAAACATTAAGAAAACACCAATTATAGATAGATGATAAATGGATGGATAGATAGATAGATGGATAGAATTGTGTTAACTACTGAAGCCTACCATTGGCAAGTAAAAACATCCCTTCATTAAATATTGTTTGTGGTTACATAAAAGAGTGTTTCCAGAGAAAAGCCTCTTGAAATATTATTCTTTTTCTTGAAAAATTAATTGTTTTTTAAGGTCAGAAACCAAATGGGAACAAGAAGTGGCTGTATGGTGCATTTATTTTTATATACATGAAAACAATATAAAGGATAACAAATGCTATTTCAGTTATTTCTATCTTTTTTTTTTTTTTTTTTTTTTTTTGAGACGGAGTCTTGCTCTTTCACCCAGGCTGGAGTGCAGTGGCGCGATCTCGGCTCACTGCAAGCTCCGCCTCCCGGGTTCACGCCATTCTCCTGCCTCAGCCTCTCCGAGTAGCTGGGACTATAGGCGCCCGCCACCACGCCCGGCTAATTTTTTGTATTTTTAGTAGAGACGGGGTTTCACCGTGGTCTCGATCTCCTGACCTCGTGATCCACCCGCCTCGGCCTCCCAAAGTGCTGGGATTACAAGCGTGAGCCAAGTTATTTCTATCTTGAGAGATACAGAAAATAAGAAAAATTTCATTAACCGGAGAAAAAAACCATTAAATGTTGAAATAAAAACTAAACAAATAACATATATCATTAAAAAGTAGTTACTCTGATATTAAGAATGCATCTTCCATAACCAAAAAATATAAGGAAACATTCCTCATGAGGCTGGTATAGCATAACACCAAAATAAAATCATAGGACCATGTCATTTATTCACATAGATAGCAAAATTCTAATATGAGCAAATCAAATACCACAGTGTAAAGAATAGCTGCCATGATCAAGTTGGTCTAGATTGAAAGAAGTGCTTTAACGTGAGAAAAGCAATGAATTACATTAACAACAGACTGAAGGTAAAGTGTTGTGGCGAAGAATTGATAAGATTCAATATTTGTACATGTTTACTCTTGGCAAATTAGAAACGGGAACATTTTTAATCTGAAAAAGGATATCTACCAAAAACCCTACAGCAAGTATCATAATTAGCGGTAAAACTTGCTATTTTTCTCTTTGAGATAGGGAACCAAGCAAGGCTGACCATTTTCATGAATGCTACCCAACATTGTAGTGGAGGTCCTAGCCACTGCAGTAAAGCAGGAATGATTTAGTGAATGAAATACTTTTGATGTATAAAATTCGAAGTAATCTACAAATAAATTAGAGTACTTAGCAAGTGTTATGTATAGTCCTATAGAAAAAATCAGTTATAAAACCTCACAAAGTTCCCTTATGAAATTTAAAATCAAAAGGAAGTTTAGATCAAAGCTTTTTTTTGCATATACTAAATTTATATTTATTGAATGCTGCTTTTCTATATATCATTTTTAATTACCCAGTCTTAAATATTAACCACATGGCAGAATATTCAGTCATTAATATAAAATGGAACAGCCTAATCTCTGATTTTATGTAAAAAATTAACTGCAATTATGATTGTTTGCTAAATTCTTACTTGAAAATTTGCTTTGCTATAATATTTAGGTAAAGTACATTATTGAAAATTGCTCTTATTGGGTATCTTATAAATATCTTAAAAATATTTAGTGGCAATCATTATATGAACAATAACTGAGCTCAAATTCTCCTATTTTTCCACCTATTAGTATTATGTGTTTGTAGCTAAAGACTTAAATTAATCCCCAGATGAAATATTCTGATAATGCAACACTATTTTCTCATTTTTTTCCTTGATTCATTCTTAATTAGCGTTTACATAAAGGTTCCTATTATTAGAATACAGGCACTGTCTTTGCAAAAAGGATTTGAAGTATTTTTCTACAACAGGTAAATATTACAAAATTAATATATAAATAATGATGGATGCAATTTTTTAAAAGAATGCCTATGTATAGTGCTGGTGGTATGTATGGTTGAGTACACATTTGTAATTGAGCTTCCTGGTAGTCAGTCCAAGAGGCGATATGGCTCTTTGTGCCAGAAAAGAAGCATTTCCTTTCCCATTGGAGGCAAACTTTACCTTGTCAATACACTTTAACATAAATTTCTCAAGTAGAAATTACACCTAGGGTCAAAAATGCAAATGGTTATGGGAACCTGTCAGGGAATGTAAGTGAATTCATCAGGTTTAAAACCTTAGAGAGTCTCAGAGACTGTGGACAATTCGCACCTAAAAGGAGTGCTCGGCCGGGCTTGGTGGCTCACGCCTGTAATCCCAGCACTTTGGGGGCCAAGGTGGGCAGATCATGAGGTCAGGAGTTCAAGACCAGCCTGGCCAAGATGGTGAAACCCCATCTCTACTCAAAATACAAAAATTAGCTGGGCATGGTGGCACATGCCTGTAATCCCAGCTATTTGGGAGGCTGAGGCAAGATAATTGCTTGAGCCGGGACCTGGGAGGTGGAGGTTGCAGTGAGCTGAGATGGTGCCACTGCACTCCAGCGTGGTCTACAGAGCGAGACTCCATTCAAAAAAAAAAAAAATAGAAAGAAGGAGTTCTCAACTGCTCCTGTCATCATTGCCCCTTTGTTGCTATGGGTCCCTAAAATGAGGAAGTATATCTTGCTGTGTGTGTCTGTTAATTTTTCTGATTATAATATGGTCACATATTATAAAATATTTTTAAAATGTTTGCTGGTTGGATCCAGCTAATGGATCACTAATGAGTCACTAATTTGTGACCTGTGATACAAAGAATATAACTATGTAATTTATGAAAAATCGCCTCAACATTTTGTAACATTGAGAAGGGAATTTCATATGACGAGTCATTGTATGGTGATTTGAATAAATTCTAAGCATATAACAATAAAAAAACAAGTCAGTGAAAGCGAATCCATGAGGGGCTCTGTTTTTGGGATAGTTTCCTTCAGCTGTTATCTGATGCAAAAATCATAGATTAAAGCATCTAAAGAAGTGAGCTAGATGAATATCTCTTAGCTAATCTCTATTATTCCTTCTAATTTGGCTTTTGCCTGCCTGCCCACGACTCCACCTTTCTTTCTCATTCCCACCTTACCTGCCTTTCTTTCTTATCTGCTTTGTTTCAGAAAGGATGTGATTTATTAGACTGAATAGCATATGACAATATAGTTTCAGTCAAAAGTAGAGCAAGAATAGGAACATACCTATTGAGTCCACATTGAGCCCAGTATTAAATGAAAACAATATTATAACATACATTGCTATAGTGGTGGTCACAAATTTAAGACTTTGAATAGCCAATATGAAAAAGGATATCTAGTCATCTACACAGTATACAATGTTCATAGTATAAGAAACAAATAAATTTCTCAAGAAAAGTATAACTGCCTTGGTATTAAAGGACAATTCTTCTGAGGGTTCTCATAAAGAAGATACTGTAATATAATGTACATTATCTTGATCAGTACATTCCCTAAAATAAGACAAAGACAAATTTCATAAGTCTTTCCTATAAATATCTTTATACTATGTGATTACGATATCACACCAAAGCACAGTTCACTAAAAGCAATTATTTTGGAAGAGGAGTGTGTGTGTGTGTGTGTGCATGTGTGTGTAAGATGCCCACGTACCTTCAAGCATTTTTTTTGAGTATTCATTAATGAAATATTTCTTGAATTTCTGCCAGAGAGTGTAGTAGTTAAGGGAGTATATGCATGAATAAGACACTAGTTTCCTGCTTTCATGGGGTTGACAGTTTTTAACTGTTAAAGCACTTCATTTTTGGTCACATAGATTTATATTTATTGATTTCTTAAGTCTAGTTATGCCTTTCTCATAAATCAAAAAATAAGCAAAAATGTTTGCTAATGACTGATCTGCCCTGTTTCCATATCTTTAAAATGAAGTCATTGCACTGGATGCCTGCTGAGATTGCTATTTAATATTAACAACATTTTTATGTTAAACATATCAATGTCATGAAAACTGGAAAAAAGTGTATTTCTCTAAAACAGCTATAAAGCTGTTTTGGGGAAAAAGGAAATTCTATAAAATTATAAACCTTAAATTCACATTTGTTATCCACTCTGGATTTTGCTACCTTATTTGCCTTTCAAGTAACATTTCACTCACTTTCAAAAACTACTTGGTGGTTTCTTTTAAAATTAAGTATATCTTTACCGTGACCAACAATTTTACTCCCACTAGAGTAAAATTTCTTCTCTTCCCTCCTCCTTCTCTTTTCCCTGTATCAATTGATGACATTCTCCTTCATGTCACATAACCAGAAACCTGGGGTCATTCTTTGCCTTATTACACTTTGTCATGCCCAAAATTCATATAGCACTAAATATGACTTCTTT
Organism: Nomascus leucogenys; assembly: GCF_006542625.1. NCBI lineage: Eukaryota > Metazoa > Chordata > Mammalia > Primates > Hylobatidae > Nomascus > Nomascus leucogenys. The sequence continues at coordinate 82,010,145 of NC_044383.1, forward strand.
TTTCCCAAAAATATTTCTTAAGTGTTTACCCTACTCTCCATCTGTACTATCTCTGACCAAGTCCAGGACATAATCGTTGTCCACTTGGCCTATTATATTGTAACTAATTTGTTTATATCTATGGTATTGCTTAATTTAAATTAATATCCAGAATAAAAGTCTATGTAATTCTCTTGCTTCAAATATTTCAATGATTTCACATTGCCTGCAGAATGAAGCGCAAACTTCTTCAAAAAGTATATAAAATGTCCCATTACTATTCTATGCCCACAACTGCAGTCTCATCTCCTGGTTTCTATTACATTAATATTTTACATCAGCTCGATAACCAACACAACTTCTTATTTCATAACCTCATGAAGATCACTTTTGTGTGTGTGATGTCTTTTCCATTGTACCTCACTAGTTTAATTCTACTGGAAACAGGGCAAGAATGGCAGAGAAAGCAAAGGGGGAAAAGAAATAAACATTTCTAATAAGTATCTAATGTTTGTCAAACACTGTATTAGGTATTGTACATGTTATTTAATGTAATATTAATTCAATATTCTAAGTTTCGTTTGACTTATGGTTAAGGAAACTATATGTTGTAACTTGCCAATGTCTCACATCTGAAAAGAGATGAATCTCAACAAACTGTCCTTCTACTATAAGGTCAACTCATCCGGAAATATTTCCCTACACCCAACCCTCCTCCTACTCTCACAGACATTAGGCACTTAGAGTACACCTCTATTCCAGCATTTACTATATTCTATTGAGATAAGCTTCATACCAGAATATCTTTGTCTCTACTACAAGCACCCTGAGGGTCAGGCATGTATTTGGTTTCATTTAAGAATATAAAATGTCATAGATAGAAAAGAGAAAACAGTGTTGTGGTTTGAATATATGCCCCAATACTCATGTGTTGGAAACTTAATCCCTAATACAAAAGTGTTGAGAGGTGAAAACGTTCAGAGGTGAATAGGGCAGGAGGGCTCTGCTTTCGTGAATCGATTAAAGCCATTATCATGGGAGTGGGTTTGTTATTACAAGAGTGCATTTATTATAAATGTCAGTTTGGCCTTTCTCTTTCTGTTCCTTCCTTGCTCTGCTGTCTCTTGCCTTTCTGCCTTTGACTATGGATGAGGCAGCCTGAAGGCCCTCACCAGATGTGGTTCCTCAATCTTGGAAATCCCAACTTCCAGGGCCTTGAGACAAATAAACTTCTTTTCTTTATAAATTACCCAGTGTATGGTATTCCCAACTTGGATCTCTGCTCCTCATATTTAAGTGCAATTTTCATCAGCTGCTCTAGCCATGGCTCAAGTGGTCCCAGATGCAGCTCGACCTGCCACTCCAGAGGGTACAAGTCATAAACCATGGCAGATGTACAGAATGTAAGTGGTGGGGGCATGGCTTCCTCTCCCTAGATTTCAAAGGATGTCTTGGACAGCCCGAGGGCCCAGGCAGAGACTTGTCACAGGAGCGGAACCGGACCATCACAGAAAGCCCCCACAACAGCACTGCCAAGCAGAAGCATGAGATTTCTCTGTGCCACCACAGAGAGTGGCAATGCCACTCACACTAGTTTATTCCTACTGGGAAGTGGACAATAGTGAGAGAGAATGGCAGTGCTTAGTGGAGCCCTGGGAGTAGGGTCACACCTAAGACCCAAGAACTATAGCGATGCCGGCTTACAGAATCAGCCCAGGAGAGCTGCAGACAGGAGACTCTAACCTCCCTCTCTCTGCTGCCTTTATATTCCAGTGTTTGATAAAAATAGGTGCAAATTTAGTGCATGTTGAATTGAAAAAAAAAATTCACATGAAGCTTTACATATACAAAACAATGTGCTATAAGAAGTTTCTGTTCATGAATATTTCTTATTAGTTGTTATTCTATTTTCCACAGCAAGAAGATTGTACATGTGTTCCATGATTTGATGGTTATAGCCAAATAATACTATACTGGCATATATAATTTCCCTTTATATTCTTTAAATAAAATATTAATAATAAAATTGTAGTTATACTTCAGGAGTTTTTTAATAAATGAGCTATTTATACAAAGTCAGTTTCAGAAAGGTATAAGAACAATCAAAAACAATAAACAAAATGATAATTGCTTACATACATAAGGCTATTGTGTTGATATAACATATTAGTGGCAGAAATTCTGGAAGTGGCCCATTTAAACCAACTTTCAGTCATTTACTTTAAGAGTATAATGTTTGAGATACTCATAGCTTCCAACCTATTTGCATAATCCCTGTGCTCTCTCCACTAAATGTTTTGCTAAAATTAACACCGCTATTAAAATAGAACATGCACTAGAAATTATTAAAGAGTAAATATTGACATGCTTTTCAGTCAGTATAACAATTTAGAAAACAATATGTTGGATATTAACCTCATTTCTTGATTAATCATGATTCCTAATATACAAATAATTCTTTAAAAGGAGAGCAGAACCAATTCTTTTTGTTTATAATAAAGTCATACAAACACTACTCAGAATATTTAGTAACTGACCTAAGTATGAAAGTTGGGTTGGATAAGCAGTTATCCTAGGAAATCACATGGAGAAGCCCTGCAAGTTTTGAAGATATTGTTTAGAGTCAAAAGAGACTCATATATTTCATTCATGTTCCTATTTCCTGAAACTGTCACTACTTTCTCCTCTATCTTCACTTAGAATTGATAATTTTGCTTCCTACTTAACTGAGAAAATACAAGCAATTGAAGATGACACCTAATGAGCCATCCTTTATATAATTCCCTTCTTTTGAGTGTGAGCCGAATCTGTAATTTACTTGTAACAGAGTATAGCAAAGATGGAGGCTTTTGAGGATGTAATCGAGAGCTTTAATCAGTTTAAGTTAATCAACAGGTAGATAATGCTGGGTGGGCTGACCTAATCAGGTGAGCCCTTTAAAACAGATCTAGAGGTTAGAGACAGAAGAAATTAGAGACGCTCTCCTGTTGGCCTCGAAGAAGTAAGCCACCATGAGTCTACAACTTCAAGGAAAGAGATTCTGCCAAAAAAAACCCCAAAAAGAACAAAAAAAAAAAAAAAGTCAGCTTGGAAGAGTACCCTGAGCTTACATGCGTCCTCAGTGCTGGCTGACACCTTAACTGTAGCTGTGTGAGACCCTGAGCAGAAGACCTAGTGAAGCCATTCCTGATAGACTGACTCATGGAAACTGACATAATAAAAATATTGTCTCAAGCTACTAAATTTCAATAACTTGTTGCACAGCCTTATAAATTTAATATGCAATCAAAATAAAATATCTATATGCTTCTACCACCGAAGTACCCTCTTGCACATGTGTGTTCTTTGCTCTGCCAGCCCTTCTTTTCACTGTGAATAAACTGTCCTTTTCTTCATCAAAACCAATCCCTCTTTGGGGTTCTAAATCCTATTTCCTCATGTCTGCTCAAAGGCATCTCTATGACCATGGTCCTTTCTCACTCCTACGTTATTAATTTACCTCTTCTCTTCTCTTGTAAACAGTTCACAAATAGGATCTGTTTTTTTCCAAATTCAAAAACCATGCTTCCTCTGGTATTCTTTCAAAGAAAATAACCCCAGACTAGACATGTACAAAAAACATCTGACAAACCCAAATTGAGAGTCATTCTGCAACATATTGACCAGTAGTACATAAAACATAGGATTATGAAACAAAGAAAAGAGAGAAACTGTCATAAACCAGATGAGATTAAGGAGATATGACAAGTAAATGAAATATAGTATCTGAAATTGGATCCTGGAACAGTAAAGGGACATTATGGAAGAACTGCTGAAATCTGAAGAAAGTATGAGGTAACCAATGTTAGTTTCTTAGATTCAACAAATATACCATGGTCAACCCCATTTTCTTCAGATCTTACTCAAATACCATCTTCCCAGCAAGGCCTTCTTTTACACTCTATTTTATTAAAGATCATACCCCTTACTTCTATTTAATAAACATACACGGTGTGCTTACTTTTCTATGATGAGGAAATAAAATGAACATAATTCTCCATTCCCAAGGAGTTCAGAGTTTTGAAGCAAAATAATAATTTTCTCAGAAGCTATCTGGTTTTTGTTTTTTCATTGTTTGTTCTGCCAAGTGTTTTGTTGTTGTTTTGTTTTGTTTTTTAACACTTTCTGATAAAAAAATCTCACCTTTAAATTTGAGGAACCACCCTTCCCTACTCTATGTGGTCTCAGTGGGGTCATTCATCCCTGCACCTTTAGGGTGGACATACGATATTAATTGGCAAATTGATCTACTCCCTTTCCTACAGTGACAACTCCAGGGCGAGGCACGTGAACCAAGCCCCACTGAGCTTTAATAACATAGGCTTGTAGCACTCAACAGATAGATTTTGTCGCACATGGAAAGCTTCTACGAACAAAACCAACAGAGAGGAAAGCAAAAGCAATAGGTGGACAAAAAGACAGCTTGATGACATATTTTGAACCCTCAAATTCTACCTTGGATCATGTCTGCCTTTAGCCTCTCTATTCCCTTAGCCAGTACATTTTCTTTTTTGATGAAGCTAATATAAGTTGATTTTATGTTATGGAACTGGAAGAGTTCTTACTCATAAAATCTTACATAGTGTTATAAGTCTTAAAATAGAGGTAGATATGGCGGACGCATAAGGAAGAGTCAATACTTTTTGAAATGCCAAAGAAATACTCACAGAGGAGTCACCTCTAAGTTTTAAAGTCTCAATAATAACATATGAACAAGCACAGGAACAACTTTATTAAATTATTGAGTTCCTACTGTGTGCCAGGCACTGTTTATAGTATGTTACATACATCATGGATTAGATCTTAATATTCTCACCAGTTTATTAACTGAGGGAGAAAGCAGTTAAGTAAACTTGCCCAAATTTATATCTGAGAATTAAATTCTTATCCACTGAATTCCATAGGATGCTATTTTCAAGAAAACAAATTTTATAATATGTAATTTTTAAAATGTTTGCCATTTTGTTCTTATAACTCATGAAAGTGGTACACAAAATCTTTATTATGAATTGGAATATCTTATAAGAGGAATGACTTGAGCTGTCTAAAACCATCTAATTTTGGTTTAATTAAGGTGACGAATATACTGAAGACCAAAGGGGAAAACAGATATGTTGCATAGTTGATAAGACAAAAATTACTATTATTTTATTGATCAGTTTTCTGCTACATGTGTGCTTCTACTCTCTGATTAGAGCAGTTATTGAGGAGCATGAACAATTGTATAAAAATCCTTATGAGAATCAAGTCCTCCAGTGTGGCTGACATATTTAACCAGGTAATGCTGACAACACCTGCTTGGATGGGTTAGGGGTATTTTTTCTAGGAGGGCAACTTAGTGAATCAAAGAAGAAATATTTTGAGAAACTTTAGGGTAATGGCTTTTTTTTGGTGTTTATTTTTGTGTGTGTGTGTGTGTTTTTTTTTTTTTTGAGACAGGTCCTCACTCTGTTGCCCAGGCTTTAGTGCAGTAGTGTGATCATGGCTCAGTGCAGCCTTGAACTCTGGGGCTTACGTGATCCTTCAGACTCAACCTCCCAAATGGCTGGGATTAGGCATGTGCCATCACACCTGGCTACTTTTTTTAAATGTCTTTTTTTGGAGATGGAGTTCTCACTATATTGCCTTAGCTATTCTCAAACTCCTGGGCTCAAGTGATCTTCCTGCCTCAGCCTCCCAAAGTGCTTGGATTACTGGCATGAGCCACCACATCCTGCCTTATTTTAACAAAATAATATGCTAAATTCCTTAAGGAAAAGTGACAAATATTTTTGAAGATGCATGAATACTCCTATAAAACTTGTCAGTTTTGAGAGACCTTCAGGTGTATTTTTTTGCTCACAAAATTTAGTAACATCTAATACCAGTTGATATGTGGTCTCAGTGGGGTCATTTTTCTATTTGCTCTAGCTTGTTTAACTTTTTGTCTTGTACATCTTCCTCTTACAAAATAAGTCATTTATTCTATTCAAATACTAACTCATATGTCTTTGCTGTGTCCCCATCTAAACCTCATCTTGAATTGTAGCTCATATAGTCCCCATGTGTCATGGAAGGGACCTGGTAGGAGATACTTGAATCATGGGGGTGTGTTTTTCCTGGGCTGTTCTTGTAATAGTGAATAAGTCTCATTAGATTTGATTATAAAGGGCAGTTCTCCTGCACACTCTCTCTTGCCTGCTGCCACGTAAGACATGCCTTTGCTCCTCCTTTGTTTTTTACCATGATTGTGAGGCCTCCTCAGCCATGTGGAAGTGTGAGTCCATTAAACCTCTTTTTCTTTATAAATTACCCAGTCTTGGGTATTTCTTCATAGCAGTATGAAAATGGACTAATACAATAACTGATTAGCTGCAAATGTGATTAGAGTACCATGGATAGATCTCAAACATCTCTTTATAATTAATGAAACACCCCAAACTTTTCCTTTAATTAAAGTGTCTTTCATTAATTGACAACTGTTCTTTTATTGCTCAGCATTATGGCAGCGCATATTATTAAGGAAAAATGGAGAAAATATTGTTTTTCTTTAATGATGCCCTGCAACACTTTGGTCTTTTTTCAAAGTTTAACTTTCGCAGGCACTAATCCAAGAATTCATAAGCTGAGATATTTCTTCGTTATTGTGCACATATTTCCATGAACACTAGAGGAATGTGTTTTTATTCACCATTTAGAAGCATCATGCCATCTTAATTACTGTGCTCTAAGAAATAAAACATTTTAAACTATGAATTGAAAAACCAGTTTTATCTAACTAGCCTTGAGTAAGTTGACAATTTATTAGTGGTACTTCACTAAAACCTAAGCACTTTGGGAATAAGTTAAAAAGCACTTGATTTTCCAATTTAAAAGATCTAGAGTTCTTTCTCTTCTTTCGTTTTTCCCTTCTTTCTCTTTACTCCTTCATTGCTTTCTGTCTTTTCAACCTACTTCCTACTTCTTCCCTTCCTCCCTCCCTTCTTTCTTTCCTAATTTCTTTGTTTCTTTTTAAAAAAACAGTTTAGTGTTACAAATGACATTTCCAGACCAGATTTGTTATAGGAAGAAAAACTGAGATGAAATGCAGGATGTCATCCTTTTAAACATTTTTTATTCAATTTATAAATTGAAACAACAAATTAATTTTTACATTTCATAATGTGCCTTAACTTTATTGGTTTTGAAAGTAAACTTTAGTTTTATGGTCCATCACACTTTTTCGTAAATTACAAACTCTAAATAAGATAATAGCTTGATATTACATCACTTCCTACATATATTTTGGTTACAGCATGTTGATTTGGTCCATCACACTTTTTCGTAAATTACAAACTCTAAATAAGATAATAGCTTGATATTACATCACTTCCTACATATATTTTGGTTACAGCATGTTGATTACTGATTTATCATAGATGAAGATGAAATTCATGACTAATATTTTTGAGTTCCTACCAACTATGCTTTAACTTTGTTATCTCTTCAGCCTTCAAAGCATCCTCTATGCCAAGGGAGCTATCCTCAGCTTCATTTTTATTTTCCTCACCTATAAAATGAAAATAATAGTAGCACTTACCTCATGGAGTGATGTGCTAATAGTTGAAATAAATGATGCATGGTAACCTGCCTAAAGTGGCTGAGCTAACAAGAGAAAGTACCAAGGCTTTTTAAACCTCAATCTGTCCAATTCTAGAGCATGTGCGCTTAACTGTAAACTATTGTGCTGTAGCGACATATGAAAGCTCACTGCTGCTGGAAAAATTACCCTCCCTAGCTCCTGCACTGCTCTCTATTAGATTGAGGGGAGGGCAACAGAGCTTGTCTTACTCTCACTATGACCATGGCGCCCATTCTCATTACCCCAACCTATTTCCAAGAAGGATATACAATTAGAGTTAATCATCTATCTCTCTATAAGATACCATCAGGACCAATACCATTGTGTCCTACAACCCTATTTATCTTAGTCCTTGACAAGAAGTCCAAACCTGCATATACTTCCTCAACTTATCTCCAAATGGCACTGAACAATCCTTTATCATTTTTCTCTGTAGCAAATGAATCTAAAATGACCCCCAATCATCCTAACCTCCTGGTACTGAAGTTTTTGTGTATTTTTTTCCTTTCAAGAGTGGGTATGTCCTTTGAATTACTTCTAATAACAAAACACAATACTGCAAAGGTGATGGCATATCATATCTGTGATTATGATACATAAGATTGTAATGTCCACTTTGCTAGAAGACCCTCCTCCTTGTTGGTTTTGATGAAGCCTTACTGAGGAGGCCTGCATGGCAAAGAACTGAGGGTGACCGGTCAACAGCCAGCAGGAAACTAAGGCCCTCAATGTACCAATCTACATGGATCCACATCATGCCAACAACAACATGAACTTAGAAATGAATCCTTCCCCAGTCAAGTCTTGAGAAGATAGCTTTGGCTGAAATCTCTTTTTAATTGAAAAATAATTTAATGATGAAATATATCATATTAGTTAATATCTTGCTTGCCACAAAATGTTTCATCTTATCATTGGCCTACATCTCAAAACACAATATATATATTGAAGGCAAATTTTATCATTAATAAAAGTAAATGTAAACCTATAACTCAATGGAAGGGAGGAGCTGAATTCTTGTAAGTCCGAATTAGATAGATCATCAGGGTTTTTTTCTTTATTTCTTTAAAAAAGAAAAATAACAGGATACATATGTAGAACATGCAGGTTTGTTACATAGGTATACATGTGCCATGGTGGTTTGCTGCACTTATTGACCCATCCCCTAAGTTCCCTCCCTTCACCCCTCTACCCCCAACAGGACCTGGTGTGTGTGGTCCCCCTCTCTGTGTCCATGTGTTCTCAATGTTCAACTCCCACTTATGAGTGAGAACATGCAGTGTTTGGTTTTCTGTTCCTGTGTTAGTTTGCTGAGGATGACAGCTTCTAGTTTCATCCATATCGCCGAACAAGCGCCAGCCACCAAGCCTGGCTAATTTTTTGTATTTTTAGTAGAGATGGGGTTTCACCATGTTAGCCACAATGGTCTTGATCTCCTGACCTCGTGATCCACCTGCCTCGGCCTCCCAAGGATCTCATTCCTTTTTATGGCTGCATAGTATTTCGTGGTGTATATTACCACATTTTCTGTATCCAGTCTACCATTGATGGGCATTTGGGTTGGTTCCATGTCTTTGCTATTGTAAATAGTGCTGCAATAAACATATGTCCACATGTGTCTTTATAGTAGAATGATTTCTATTCCTTTGGGTATATACCCAGTAATGGGATTGCTGGGTCAAAAGGTATTTCTGGTGGCTAAAATCTTGACTGCTGTCTTGAGGAGAATCAGATAAGCCATAACTGGGCTCTTGAACTACAGAGATTGGAAGATAAAAATGTATGTTGTTTTAAGCTCCTGAGTTTACGATAATATTAATACTGAGCAATATGCAATTCATATACCCCTGAATCCCTGAAACTCTATCAATGTCCTCTGGAATTTACTCAGGAAATAGAGGTCATCAGAAAAGTATTTCTGCAGGTTCCCATCAGCAAGTATTACAAAATCCTACATATATTTTTCTTTACTATTCAACCATATCTCTCTTATAGTGTATGAACTTTCCATGTTCCTAAGACTGTGATGTGAATTTTATGTTTGATCCCATTATCTCACTGCTTCTTAAAGGCTTTGATTCCAGAATTATTTTTTCTCTCACCATCACCCTCACCATCACATTTTTTCCCTACAGGATATTTCCCATTCGTGTAGAAGAATGTGTAATAGTGCCATCATAAAACAACGAAAACTTTTCTTGACCCCATGTTCTGCCAGATACAGCCATCTGCTCCTTTTTATAGCAAACTTCTCAGAATAATAGCTTTACTCTCTTACCTACTTCTCCTGCCAGTCTCTTTTGGATCCAATTAATTTTATTTTCCTACCACTCCACTAGAAAGGCTCTTATTAATGTCCCTGATGACTTCCAAATTGACAAATTCAAAAGGTAATCCATAGTCTACATCTTCTTGAAACTCACAGCTGGGATACAATTGATCCCTTCCTTCTCCTTGAAGCACTTTCTTCCCTTAGTTTTGGTGACATCACCCACAGTCCTGGGCTCAAGTGATCCTCCTGCCTTGGCTTCCCAAAGTGCTGGGATTACAGAAGTGAGTCTCCACCATACCTGGCCCCTCCTGCCTTTCTTAACCACTGAAGCTTGCAATGCTTCATAACTTTGTTCTTGCACATCTTCTCTTCACCATCCACATTCCTTTCCTAGATGGTCTTTCCTAGTTACATGGGTTTAACAATCATAGATATGCATGTAATATCCAAAACTGTATCTGTAGCCCTGAATTTTCTTCTGATCTCCAGGCTCATACATCTAATCTGCAGTTGGATTTTTAATAGACAACTCAAATTTAACTTTTGAAAATTAAACTCATAATTTTTCCCATCCCCTAAACATTTGCTTTCCCAAGAAGTGGCATCAGCATACTTTCTGTTCCTCATGCCAAAATCCTTGTAATCAATCATGATTCCTCTTCTTATGTCACAGCTCATATCCACTCCTTTGTTCAGAATCTTCCAGTCCTACTTTTAGAATATGTTGTAAATACAAACCTTTCTGTTAATAGCTGTGTAATCCTTTCTCAAATCTTCAGTTTCATCATGGTATCTCATTTCTTAAAACCATCCAATGACTTCCCTCAACACTAGGAATAATATTCTAAGTATTTACAGTAGCTGATAAAGCCCAAATGAGTTTTTAACACATAGTCAGTTTGTCACTTAGTGCCTAGAAATGGCATTATGCTTCTGTCCTGGCCATTTTGCCTTCATTCTCACCTTCCTCACTCAACGGCAGCCATACGGACCTCTTTGCTATCCTTAGAACATTCCTATACAGGGGTGATCTTCAGGTTCCTGCTTCCTTTCTCCTTGCTTTTTCCCCTTCCTGGAATGATTGTCTCCAAAATAATCACAAGGCTCTCTGCTCCCTTATTCCATTTAGGTCTCTGCCCAAAAGTTTTTCCCTATTCACAATGGACAACGTAAAATAGCAGTCCAGTTTTTCTCTATTTCCTTCATTACCTCACTTTTCTTCGAGGGTCTTTTCCCCCAAAGACAATGTTGCATAGCTGTGTTTTTAGAGCTTGTCAACTCTTGTGGAATGTTGGCTCCGTGTCCTGCTGGGTCCTTTGTTTGCTCACTGATGTAATGCAGTGCAGACGACTTCATGCAGGTGGGTGAAGCAGGAGCATAGATACAAATCATAGAAATGGAAATACCAAATTACTATCATTTGGTGAATTAAAGAAAAGATAGGCTTCCTTTAAAATTTTTATAGCTTGATGAAGAATTTGCTGCTGTGCAATAGATCCATTACCTGAGTGTCACGATTTACTTATGGCTGTTTATGTGATTTCAATAATCTTATTACTTTGCTGATAGTCTTTTTTTTTTTCTTTTTTTCTTTTGGAAGGTAGGAGGCTTTGTCTCCATTCTCCTTGTCCTGGGCCAACATGAGTCACTTAAAATAACCCCTCTTTTAACAAACTGTCAAAGCAGTATATAACAAGGTTGTTAAAAATTTCTCATCAGTTTTCTGTACCAAGAAAACCACATAGTCGCTGACCAAAATCAAAGTACAAAAATCAATAGCATTTCTATAAACTAATGATACCTAAGCTGAGAACCAAATAAAAAATTCAGTCCCATTCACAATGGACACAAAAAGAAGAGAATACCTAGGGATACGGCTAACCAGGGATGTGAAAGATCTGTACAAACAGAATTACAAAACACTGCTGAATGAAATTGGAGATGACATAAACAAATGGAAAAACACTCCATGCTCATGGGTGGGAAGGATCAATACTGTTAAAAAGCAATTTACTTTATTTCTATCAAACTACCCAAAGACATTTTCCACAGAATTAGAAAAAAACTATTCTAAAAAGTATACAGAACCAAAAAAGAGCCCTGAGTAGCCAAAGCAAACAAGAACAAAGCAGGAAAAATCACACTACACAACTTCAAACTATACTACAAGGCTATGGAAACTAAAACTTCACGGTACTGTTACAAAAATAAACACAGGCCAGTTGAACATGTTAGAGAATGCAGAAATAAAGTCACACAACTACATATACCTGATCTTCAACAAAGTTAATCATATCAAGTAAAGGAGAAAGGGCTCCCTATTCTGTAAATGGTGCTGGGGTAACTGGCTAGCTACATGAACAAAATTAAAACTACACTTTTTCATTTCACCTTATATAAAAATCAACTCAAGATGGATTAAACACTTACATGAAAATGTAAAGTCATAAAAACTTTGGAAGACAAGGTAGGAAATACCATTCTGGATATAGGACCTGACTCAAACAGCAATTGCAAGAAAAACAAAAAATTGACAATTGGTACTAATTAAAGAGCTCTGCCCAGCACACGTAGTCACGCACATACAAAAAAAATATCAACAGAGTAAATATACAACCTACAGAGGGGGAGAAAGTATTTCCAAGCTATGCATCTGAAAAAGGTCTAATATCCAGAAGTCTATAAGGAACATAAACAATTGAACATGCAAAAAAGAAAAAACATTAAAAATGGGCAAAAGACATTAATAGACACTTTGCAAAAGAAGACATACATATGTCCATCAAACATATGAAAAAATGCTCAACATCACTGATCACTAGATAATTGCAATTCCACACCACAATGGGATACCATTTCAGTATCAGAAGAGCTGTTGTTAAAAAGTCAAAAAATAACAGTTGCTGGTGAGGTTGAAGAGAAAAGGGAACACTTATTCTCTGCTACTGGGAATGTAAATTAATTCAGCCACTGTAGAAAACAGTCTGGAGATTTCTCAAAAAACTTAAAACAGAACTATCATTTGACCCAGCAATCCCATTACTGACTATATACCCCAAGGAATATAAATCATTCTACTATAAAGACATATGCATGTGTATGTGCATTCACAATAGCAAAGACATGAAATCAACCTAGATGCCCATCGGCAGTGGACTAGATAAAGAAAATATGGTTTATATATACCATGGAATACTATGCAGCTATAACAAAAATTAGATCAAGTCCTTTGCAGCAACATGGATGGACTTGGAGGCCATTATCCTAAGCAAACTAATGTAGTAACAGAAAACCAAATACCACACATTCTCATTTGTAAGTGGGAGAAAAATATTGCGTTCACATGGAGACAAAGAAGCGAACAACAGACACTGAGGTCTACTTGAGGGTGCAGAGTGGAAGGCGGGAAGGCTGGAAAAACTACCTAAGGGGTACTATGCTCACTACTTGGGTGACAAAGTAATCTGTAAACTGAACCCCCACAACACAAAATCCACCCATGTAATAAACCTGCACATATACCCTGTTAACCGGAAAGTTGGAAATAAAAAAAAAGTATTTACTGAGAAAAATTAAAATATAAAAAATATTGAGATTGGAAGGAAAAAGAAAAAAATTCTCATCAGTTGATCCTTGTGTGTGCTAGGCCTTTCCCTGAGGTAAAATATTTTGTTAGGAAATTTTGTAAAATTTATTACCTAATCAGTAATCCTCTAACTGTGATCTTTTCCAGATGATAAAAAAAAAACATTAAAACGATTTTTCAACACTTTTTAAAGAACATTTTTTTGTCCTATCTCCCTCTAACTTACTCTTTAAATGTGCCAATTTACCCAAGAATGTTTCTGAGTATATCACAAATGTTTTCTGTTTCATCAATTGTTTTTTTCTTTATTTATATGTTACGAAAGAATCTTACTCACTTTTTCTGAGCCTTCATTTGTTTAACATACTTCTCACATACCTGCTATCCTCATAGTAAGTTTTTAACACACAGCCAATTTGTCACTTAGTGCCTAGAAATGGTGTTATGCTTCCACAAAGATGAGTCTATGCCATGCTTTCACAACTCCACAGTGAATAATACAAACACAAAACTGTCCTTTCTAGTGCTCTTATGTTTAAATGGCTTTCTTGAGTTCCCTCTGAAGATGAGAGTCTCTTATTAAAAATATTTCAATTTATTTTTTTTTGAGTCAAAGTCTCACTCTGTGGCCCACGCTGGAGGGCAATGACACCATCTCGGCTCACTGCAACCTCCGCCTCCCAGGTTTAAGTGATTCTCCTGCCTCAGCCTCCAAAGTAGCTGGAAGTACAGGTGCGTGCCACTGCACCCAGCTAATTTTTTCTATTTTTAGTAGAGACGGGGTTTCATCACGTTAGCCAGGCTGGTTGTGAACTCCTGACCTCAGGTGATCCACCCCCATCAGCCTCCCAAAGTGCTGGGATTACAGGCGTGAGCCACGGCGCCCGGCCACATTTCACTTTCAATATGCCTAGACCTCTGATAAAATCAAACTTGCACACTCTATTTGTAAACTAAATACACATAACTTTAGAACTAGGCTTCAAACTTGCAGAAAACAATCACTCTACTGCTTCAAATTAGCATTTTTCCTGTTACCCCATTTCTCTTCCCCCATTTAGAAAGTGTAGTTCTGTGCTTCGTGCATTTGGGATTAAAATCTGGCACTAAGAGTTGTTCTTATAACTGCAAATAGTTTCCATGGAAACACAGCATGGCTTCTCAAATGTCAGCTTCTCAAACTCTTACTTGCAGTTGATGAAGGATCCTACACTGAAGTGTGACCATCTCTTCTACCTCTGTGAAGTAAGTAGGGAATGCTGGAACAGGAAGAACCATCAAGGCCAAACTATATAGTTAAATAGAATGTCCACATGCAAAAATATAAGGTAAAACTCATCAATTAAAATTGGTGTTTTAAGAAGTAATAATTGGCCTCCTGCATACTAATCAAAAAGCAGTGGCAAGGAAAAAAACACAGGAAGCATATTGATTTCCTTCTTCAGATAATATATTAAAATAGCTGTCCCCTGCATCTTCCACTGCTCTCAAAACTATTTACATAGCAAAGCCTCTACACTCCTCCCAGGGTTTTCTAGGCCTGGCCAAACACTGGGGTCAAAATGTGTAAAATGGGCATTGAAACAATAGACAGGGATGTGGGCACTTCAACCAGTGGGCCTCACACACTGAGCAGGACCCCTGTATTGCAGGAAGGTTGGCAAGTGTTAAGCTGAGCCTGGGGCCTCACTCTTCCTGGATAATACCATAGGAAAGAAACTCAAACACAGGGCTGTTTCGAGTAAAGAAAAGGGGGATGATTGGTTTGACATTCTGTATATCTGAATTTCTTTTCATGAGCACAGCTAGATGCTTCCTGCTGGGGCATCAGACCATGAAGTGAGTCTCTCCCTGATATGGTTTCGCTGTGTCCCCACCCAAATCTCATCTTGAATTGTAACTCCCACAATGCCTATGTGTCATGGGAGGAACCTAGTGGGAAGTGATTTTTATGGGGGCGGGTCTTTTCTGTGCTGTTCTCATGATAGCGAATGAGTTCACAAGATCTGATGGTTTTAAAAATGGGAGTTTCCCTGTACAAGCTCTTTTTGCCTACTGCCATTCATGTAAGACGTGATTTGCTCCTCATTGCCTTCTGCCATGATTGTGATGCCTCCCCAGCCATGTGGAACTATAAGTCCATTATGTCTTTGTTTTGTAAATTGCCCAGTCTCAGATATGTTTTTATCAACAGTGTGAAAATGGACTAATATAATAAATTGCTACAGTAGAGTGGGACTCTGCTATAGATACCCAAAATTGTGAAAGTAACTTTGGAACTGGGAAACAGACAAGGGTTGGAACAGTTTGAAGGGCTCAGAAGACAGGAAAATGTGGGAAAATTTGAAACTTCATAGAAACTTGTTGAATGGCTTTGCCCAACATTCTGATAGCGATATGGACAATACAGTCCAGGCTGAAGTGGTTTCAGATGGAAATGAGCAACTTGTTGGGAACTGGAGCAAAGGTGACTTTTGTTATGTTTTATCAAAGAGACTGGCAGCATTTAGCCCCTGCCCTAGAGATGTGTGGAACTTTGGACTTAAGAGAGACAACTTAGGGTATCTGGTGGAAGAAATTTTTAAGGGACAAAGCATTCAAGATGTGACATGGGTGCTGTTAAAGACGTTCTGTTTTAAAGGAGAAATGGCATAAAAGTTCAGAAAATTTGTAGCCTGACAAATCAATGGAAAAGAAAATCCCATTTTCTGAGGAGAAATTCAAGCCAGCTGCAACAATTTGCATAAGTAATGAGGAGCCGAATGTTAATCCCCAAGATAAGAGGGAAAATGTCTCCAGGGCATGTCAGAGGTTTTCATGGCAGTCCCCCAACACAGGCCTGGAGGACTAGAAGAAAAATATGGTTTCATGTGCGGGGCCCAGGGTCCCTGTGCTGTGTGCAGTCAGGGGACTTGGTGCCCTCCATCCAAGCTGTTCCAGCTGTGACTAAAAGGGCCAAAGGTACAGCTTAGGCTGTGAGGATGCAAGCCCCAAGCCTTGGCAGCTTCTATGTGGTGTTGAGCCTGAAGGTGCACAGAA
The DNA here is from genome assembly GCF_006542625.1 of Nomascus leucogenys. Taxonomy (NCBI): domain Eukaryota; kingdom Metazoa; phylum Chordata; class Mammalia; order Primates; family Hylobatidae; genus Nomascus; species Nomascus leucogenys. The sequence continues at coordinate 82,026,660 of NC_044383.1, forward strand.
GTCAAGAACTGAGGTTTGGGAACCTCCACCTAGATTTCAGAGGATGTATGGAAATGCCTGGATGTTCAGGTAGAAGTTTGCTGCAAGGGCAGGGATCTCATGGATAACTTCTGCTAGGGCAGTGCAGAAGAGAAATGTGGGGTCAGAGCCCCCACACAGAGTCCCTTCTGGGGTGCTGCCTACTGGAACTGTGAGAAGAGGGCCAAAATCTCCCAGACCCCAGAATGGTAGATCTACCTGTAGCTTGCACTGTGCACCTGGAAAAGCCACATACACCCAACACCAGCCTGTGAAAGCAACTGAGAGGGAGGTGGTACCCTGCAAAGACACAAGAGCAGAGCTGCCCAAGACCATGGGAACCCACCTCTTGCATCATTGTGACCTGGATGTGAGATATGGAGTGAAAGGAGAACATTTTGGAGCTTTAAGATTAGACTGTCCCACTGGATTTCAGACTTGCATGGGTCATGTAGCCACTTTGTTTTGGCCAATTTCTCCCATTTGGAATGGCTATATTTACCCAATACTTGTACCCCCATTATATCTAGGAAGTAACTAACTTGCTCTTAATTTTACAGGCTCGTAAGCACAAGGTTCTTGCCTTGTCTCAGATGAGACCTTGGACTGTGGACTTTTGAATTAATGCTGAATTGAGTTAAGACTTTAGGGGACTGTTGGGAAGGCTCAATTGGTTTTGAAATGTGATGACATGAGGTCTGGGAGGGGCCAGGGCAGAGTGATATGGTTTGGCTGTGTCCCCACCCAAATCTCATCTTGACTTGTAACTCCCATAATTCCCATGTGTCATGGGAGGAATCTGGTGGGAGGTGATTAAATTATTGGGGAGGATCTTTCCTGTACTGTTCTTGTGATAGTGAATAAGTCTCACAAGATCTGTCTGTTTTAAATACAGGAGTTTCCCTGCACAAGCTCTCTTTTTGCCTGCTGTCATCCATGTAAGATGTGACTTGCTCCTCCTTGCCTACCACCACAATTGTGAGGCCTCCCCAGCCATGTGGAACTGTAAATCCATTAAACCTCTTTCTTTTGTAAGTTGCCCATTCTTGGTTATGTCTTTATCAGCAATGTGAAAACAAACTGATACACTCCCCCCTTTCTTCTTGTGATTGAGTTACTGTACTGTTTTCTCAGACGGATCTGCTACAGTCCTTGCTGACTTCACACCTTCAATATGTCTGCTTCCCTCAACACAATGTTATGTGAATGACAAGGAGTAAATCAGTGGCTCCACCAATACAGATGTATGCTAGCCTATAGAATCACCCCTGCAGATCTTTCACAGGATTCAGATAGATATAAGAAAGTCATTTGGGGCTTTCCTCTCTATCAATTCCAAAGCAGGCAAAGAAGAAAAATATTAGCATACTCATGTCACTGCAGCCAGAATTCTGGTAGTAAAATTAAGCAGAAAATGGAGGCCAAGAATTCAAATCACCATAAGCAAAATAGGCTTTTGATTAAAGTACATTGTAAAGTCTTTTTTGGGGAGTTTCTGTGAACATTCCTTAAGCCTGAAATTTACCTTCCTTATTTTGATTGTTGATTTCTTCATGTTAAAGAAAGACTTAAAATAACTACAAGGACTAGTCAATAACTTTAAAAGTTTTGTATTTTTTTCCCCCATTCTGGGACTCTTGTTGATCAAACTTTGGCCTAAGATACTACATTAGTTGCCTAGAGAATAGCCCTAGTTTATCTCCTCCTTCCCTTTTTCTTTCTCTTTCTCTTCCTTTTCTTTCTTTGTTTCCTCCTCTTCTTCCTCATTTGCATTCCTCCACCCTACATTTCCCCCTCGTCTTTCCAAATCGTTTTGGTAGCTGTCACCTTGTTTTTTTAAAACTTAGTTTTATTTTAAGTTTGCATATGATTTAAAGAATTAAATAGTTCTATGAATTATTTTATGAAAAAAATGTATTTCCTTCCTACCCAGTTTCCTTTACACTATAAACAACCACTCTTAAATCTTTAATTTGATTCTCTTTGAATTTACTTCTATATCTCTAAGTAGCATGTTAATATTGCCACTTGTTAATTTTATCAGTTTTAGGCATTATTAGTTCACTCTTATTATGGACCATTGTTTAGTGTTCACTCTCCATGTTTTCACCCACTCCTGCATGCTTCCTGTTTATTGAAATTTTGAGTGAACTTCTGCAGCATTTTGTAAAAAATTGCTTGGCTTTTGGTTTCCAGTCTTACTTTTGAAAAGTTCAATATTAATTTTGCTGTTTCTATGAAATTTGTTTTTGTTTTTGTTTTGGGTCAGCTGTTGTTGTTGTTTTTTGTTGTTCCACTTCTAGAAGCTGATAAGATGGTTTTTATCCCCAGTCTTCTGAAATTTCACAATCACATGTCTTGGTGTTGGTTATTTCATTCATTGTGCTAAACTCTCTGTGATCCATTTCAAAAGGAAATGATATATTCTCAGTTCTATAATTGATTTTTGATTTATTTCTTTCATGATTTTCTTCTTTGTTGTTTTTTACGCTATGTTTATGCTGTATTCTTTCTGTTCTCCCTTTCTAGAACTCTTACTATTTTGATGTGGTAACTCCTAGACTTTCTAATTTTAGTATCTTTTGTTCTTTACATCTCTTAGCCCTTTTGTTTTATATCTTAATATATGCCCTAAATTTTAACTTCTCATCTTTTCATTGATATTTTATTTTCTTCTATATACTTTTTAATTTTTAAGAAATGTTTTTTCCTCCAAACACTACTTTTTTTATAGCATCCTATTCTGGCCTAGTGGATGCTACATAATTTTTATGTCTCTGGAGAGGTTAGAACTAGTCATTTTGAAGGTATTTTTCTCATCATCTAGTATTTCCTCCAAGTTACTTTTTTACTCTGTTTTTAGTGTTTGTTTTGGCTTCTGTATTTCATGTTGAGTGCACTTCTCAAACATCAGGTTACCCTTGAAAGAACTGAAGATTATTTCTTTCAATTTCTTGCCTGGCTGCTAATTTTCCAGGGGCCAAGTGAGAAAAAAACTTTGGGGACTCAATAATACATGTATTTTACTTACTTATTTTCTTTATGGACTCCAATCTTCTGCTTGGCCTGTTTTCCTCCAGTCCAGAAACCCTTAGTTTGACCCAATACAGAAACTTAGAACCTTAATCCCTTACTGGGTAGAGCAGGAGCATTACATACCTGCAAGAATAGGGTACGTGAAGGTCTACTGCACCTCACAAGGATTTTTTCAGAAGCCATTTACAGTCCTACCTTTTGCCCACTTCCAAGGGTAACTATTAAAGTAATTCTGGAGCCTTTTATAGGTTCCATGGTATAAATATGATTGTTTCTCTGTTTTGCTCACTGTTGCCTTAGGGTTCAGTCTTCTTGGGTGGACCAAGTCAGTCATCCTTTCTACTTCAGCTTTCCAGCTTTTACATTTTTTTGCCATTGTGTCTTCTTCCATCTCTTTGTCCTTGTTATTTTTAACCTCATAAACATTTTTTTCCAGGTGTCATTAATAGTATTTAAGGAAGAAGTAGAATACAATATATACATCCAACATACCATCACTTGTAGTTTTCTTTATATCTCACTGCTACTATATATGAATCTAGTAACTTATGTTACTAGTTATAACATTAAAAGATACATAACTACATGACTTGAAGAAAGGGCAGAGGGACATCAGGGAGATGACGGGTCAACTAGCTGCAGAGAGGAGCTGCCCACCGCAGGTGGCAGCTTATATAACTTCTGTTATAACTGGAAAAGCATACGAAGATCTGATACTGTTACGGGATCTTTGGGGTATTGCTTTTCTGGCTGGAAAACTCTGTGGCTAGTGGCACCTTTGCTCAAGTTTTTCTTAGGCCCACTGGCCTCATGCTGCCCTCTCAGCCTGGCAGACTACACTTGGGCTCACACTACTAGCTTGGATCCCACACCTCCAAGGGAGACTGTGAGTCAGGCATGGAGCGGTGAGGGATGTGTGAGCAAGTGTGGGGTCAGGCCACTGTGCACAGTGAGATGTGCCGGCTACTGTCACGGAGTGGGCGGCTCCAAGTGTTGGTACAGATGCCAGCTCTCTGAGAGGCTGCAGCTGAACCAGGGGCACCACAAGCAGCTTCCCCTGCTGGCAAGAGAATGTGGTGGTGTCTGGAAGCTTGGTGACACCAGGAACCACAGGGTCCCAAAGAGGGAGTCACGGTCTTTGTTTGGGGAGCTCCTATGTCTGGGATCCCTGAAGGGCCACAGCTCTTCTCTCCTTCTTTTTCCCTGAAATGTGGTGAGCAGGAGCTATGTTTCAGTCCTATTTGTGTTACAATTCTTTTAGCCTTTCCATTCAATGGGCCCCGAGTTCTTCTCCTGCATCTAGGAAGAATGAGGTACATGGACAAGTGGAGGTTGAGCAAGACAAAGAGGAGCTTTATTGAGCAATAGCAGAGCTCAGAGGAGGCCTGCAGTGAGCAGCTGCTCTCCATAGCCAGGGTGTCCCGACAAGTGGTCAACTATGGGTTGGCAGGTCATCCTGATGAGAGTTCAGCTTTCACCAGAGAGGGTAGTTCCTCTCTGCAGCTAGTCGTACCGTTGTCTCTTCAGCTCTCAGCAGACAGGACAATCTGGGGTGGGCAGCTCCTCTCTGCAGCTGGTTGACCCATCATCTCCCTGACGTCTCTCTGCCCTTTCTTAAGTCAGGCTGAGTCCAGGGGTTTTATGGGTCTCAGAGGAGTGGAGATGTGTGCTGATTGGTCCATGGGAGGCCATGCGTGGGCCCAGGGAAAAGCACCACACATTCCCACACCAATCCAGAGGACTGGCTGCCTGGCCCCTAGGCTTCAGGCTTGAAGGTGGGGCTTCACTGGGGACCCACTTCCTTCTACCCAGGAGCCTGTCTGCCTCCTGCCACCATTTGTGGCATGCAGGCTGTTCATGTCAAGGGCACCTGCAGTCCAGCTCCGGGCTGTCCTCAGTCCTTCCCACCTCAGCCTCCCTCCCATGCTCATTGGTGCCCAAAGTCTGGAGTGGGCTAAGGAGGCAGGGGGCTGGCATGCCAGCAGTGCCCCAAGCGTGCACACACCCGACCTGGCTGTGACAGCATCCAGGCCCATACTTGCTCTAAGATCAGAGCAGACACCAGGAGCAGGGAGAGGCCAGGCGGTGGAAGCAGACACTTCCGAGCCTGTGTGGGGCAGAGGGCCTCCGTAGATCCCTAAGAGTGCAGAGATGCCTGGGTCCACAGTGGTGGCACAGAGGCTGCCACTGCACCTGGCGAGCTTTCACCCTGCTAACTCAAAAGGGGCAGGGCTCTCACTTCTCCCTAGCTCCTGCCAGCTCTGTGGAGCGTGCAGCCCCAGCCATGCCTCCTCGTAGCCTGAGGTGGGAGCTCCAGGTCCTCACTGGGTCCCTCTCTCCCTGCTCCTCCATGCCTGACCACACTGCTTTCCTGCCAAGAGCAATGCTTTGGCTCCCAGGGTCAGGCGCTGGGCACTGCCCGCCTCCTCTCCATGTTTACCCTGCAGCACACAGCGGGGAGAGCGGTGATGCGGTGCCAGGGTTCAGAGTGGCAGAGGCTCTGGGCCTGGGAGTGGGTCCTGCTCAATCATGTGAGAGTAGGGGTGGTGTCGTCGCTTGCCTCAGAGATGCAGGGCACAGGGCACTGTTACCACTGCTGCTCCTGCAGCCACTCCTGCCGCCAACAACCTTGCCTCCCCGCTGCATCTGGTGTGATGACAGCGACTGCTCCAGACAGCCCACCGCTGCCATCAGTATCTTGTTTCACAGATGAGAAATCTAACCTGAGGAAGGTTAATTGGTCAGCTAACAGAGTTAATCACAATAGATTTGGGATTTAGACACAGGTTTTTTGACATTGAAATTTTAACTCTTAGAGTCTGAAAATTTTAAAACAAAACAAGACAATAAATTATCTCGTCAAAACCTTCATACCGTGAACTGAATTTTACAGAAGTCAAAAGATTTTTTTCTTGGACAGACTGCCAGCTAGGATTTAGGCCTCTTGACAATGAATCCATGTTATCACAAATTCTTTTTAGAATATTTCCTTCAAAGGTAGGAAAGGTGGATTTACAAGAGAGAGTGGACATGGTTTATGTTTTGGAAAGTGAAAGTAAGTGACATTTGTGCATTGGAGTTGTCCTCGTGTCTGTAAATTATTAAGACTGGCTGAGTGTTGGCCCTTAGCAAAGTTCTGAAAAGGTCTAATCTCTACTACAAGAACACTACTCAGAACTAGTTGGATTATTCAGAGCCCACACAAATGGTGAGGTAAAGATGGTGCCACAGATCGCAAAGGTGGTTTTCATATAGAAAATGCTACTTCAAATATATATGACCCAAACTAATTTTAGTAAAGATAAAGCAACTGTTAATGAAAATGCTCAATAATGATAAAACCGGAGTAAACCTTAACTTAAAACTAAGAAATTAAAACAAAACAAATATGAAACTTTCTAAACTTCTTACCATCCCCATACTTTGAGAAAATACCCAGAAACAAATTTTCATTTCAATATATAAAAAAAAAATGCAAATGATTGGATAGGTTATTATTAGCTTCAGGGAATATTTACTGTCATGCTATAAAACTTAGGTAATAGGATTTTATAATAAAATGCTAACTTTAATTATAGCAAAGAGAGTAACAACATAATAGTTAACATGTAAATCATATGCAATAGACTATTATTATGTAAAAATCAATCTGAGTTTCCTTGCAAAAAAATCTGCATGTTTATTGAAAACAAATTTTAAAATATGATCAAGTCACTTTAGCCTCAAGATAGCCCAAGAGGCCATCCTAGAGTTTTATGAAAATTAAAGGAAAAGATGTGGGCTTGATAATCTGTTTAAGTAAAATGTACGACTCTAGTTTATAAACACATGTAAAACTGACCCAAGGATGTCTTAAGAAATAAAGCATAACTTACAAAACTGACTGAATATATAAGTGGGGGGGGTTCAATCTTTTAGCTACAGTTATTTGTCTGGTTGATTGCCATTGATTAATACTGTAAAATAATTTTCCTTCTCTTTTTTAAATTTGCTTTACCCAGAAGTGACTTGAAAATTACTTGGGCTGGAAAAAAACAACAACAACAAAAACAAACAAACAAAAACATGTTAGAGGCCTTCCTACCTGGTTCCTGCAGTAAATCCTTGACTTGGCACCATCTGGAACATCCAGTGTCAGCTCCAGGCTCTAGAGAGACTGATACTCAAAGTCAAGCAAGTTGCCTTTCTTGCTGTTCATTGAATAACTTTCCATTGGCACTTAGCAAAATACATGTGGGTTCCTGAGCAGAAATGATTCTGTTTTTCCCGGATCTGACATCAAGGCACTGATATTTGGTGAGAAAATAACAGTCGGTTAAAGAATGCATTCAGAAATCTTCTGCCTTCTTTCCTTCAAACCCTTGTTTCACTCTGTTTTTTAGTCTCTTTATTATTGGTTGTTGTCTCAAATGGTCAATCGAGTTCTCTTTTTTGGTGCAACTCTAGCCAGAAAATTCATAATATTTTCTGAACTTTCTTTTTTTTATTATTATTATACTTTAGGTTTTAGGGTACATGTGCACAATGTGCAGGTTTGTTACATATGTATCCATGTGCCGTGTTGGTTTGCTGCACCCATTAACTCGTCCTTTAGCATTAGGTATATCTCCTAATGCTGTCCCTCCCCCCCTCCCCCCACCCCACAACAGTCCCTGGAGTGTGATGTTCCCCTTCCTGTGTCCATGAGTTCTCATTGTTCAATTCCCACCTATGAGTGAGAACATGCGGTGTTTGGTTTTTTGTCCTTGCGATAGTTTACTGAGAATGATGTTTTCCAGTTTCATCCACGTCCCTACAAAGGACATGAACTCATCATTTTTTATGGCTGCATAGTATTCCATGGTGTATATGTGCCACATTTTCTTAATCCAGTCTATCGTTGTTAGACATTTGGGTTGGTTCCAAGTCTTTGCTATTGTGAATAGTGCCGCAACAAACATACGTGTGCATGTGTCTTTATAGCAGCATGATTTATAGTCCTTTGGGTATATACCCAGTAATGGGATGGCTGGGTCAAATGGTATTTCTAGTTCGAGATCCCTGAGGAATCGCCACACTGACTTCCACAATGGTTGAACTAGTTTATAGTCCCGCCAACAGTGTAAAAGTGTTCCTATTTCTCCACATCCTCTCCAGCACCTGTTGTTTCCTGACTTTTTAATGATGGCTATTCTAACTGGTGTGAGATGGTATCTAAAATAACCCTGTGTTATCACAAGGGTGATTGTGATTTGGTAGTAACATAAGTCTGTGGAACTCTTACTACGTGTCTATCAGTCACCGGGCTCTGGGTATTAACATATAGTGGAAATTACATATAGAAGTATTAATCAATCTTGTTATTTTCTCTAATTCTATATGTGGTCCTCTGCTCTCACAGTTGAAACTCATCTTAATAAAATTACAAGACATTTATTTTTTTAAAGCAAAGTTAAACTTTTATTGTGTCTTGCTGTTTTCAGCAGTCTCTCACCTTTAAAAAGGCCTGAAATAATAACTTTCTTCTTCAACTCATTTTTAGCTTCTGTAATTTTTTTTCTTTCTCCGTTAGGTTCTAACTGCTGTTGTGGTCTGATGCTAAAAATGTTTTATCTTAAAGGTCTAAAGGAAATGTTTTCTTCCAACAAAACATTCTGTGCTCTTGGCTTGAAATTGTTCTATGAATCTGAAAATTTTCACTTATGACCCAGGAAACATTTCTCCTATGTTTAACTAACTCAAATGCCCTTTTCCTTAGTTTTGATTTGCAGGTTAACTAAATGGACTGTCCATGGAGAACAGCAATCACTGCACGTCTTTTCTTTTGCCTTTTGGTAACTGGCCTAACCATTTATCAGAATAATTCCTATGTCATTGTTATTAAGTTTTGATTTGTTTAAAAAAACTGAGATTAAAAAATTAATTAAGGTTATTATATCCATGTAATTTTCTGTATTTGCTTTTAAAGCCCTCTGCCATTAAGTTACAGCGCTTTGACTCCTGGGTTTAAACAAAACAACAAATCCTGCTAAATCTTAAACACTGACATTAGTTAAAGCCTCATCTTTAGACCCAATAAAAGATGCCAATCAAAATAAACTGTGTTTGTGAGACACAGGGTCAGAATTTAAAACTATTCAAATCTTCAAGGCCCAGAGACTGTCGTGGAAGAGATGGGTGTGAGATTATAAGGGCCAATTTTGAGACATAAAATTAGTTCTGTTTTTAAATAAATCAACTTAATTTCAAAGGCACACTGATGCAAAACCAACATTTGGGCCCATGTGTCAGATTAACAAGGTTTTCTTGGAGCATTAACCCACTCCTTAATAAATAACTATAAATATTATAAAAAGATTTATGGAAATTATATCTTGTGACCAAGATGATTAAAATTTAATAGATTTTGTTTATAAAATTTTGAGAGATGGGTTTAATTGGCCTCATGCCGTCTTTATTATTAGGGATTATTTTTTGGGAAATAAAGCCTCCTCTCTCAAAGAATGAAATTTTTGCCTTTTTTTGAAATCTTTGAGTTATCACTTTGGCTAAATTAATGACTTATTTCACAATAATCTGTGATTCTACTTTGTGATATCAAGTGTTTTAAGCTATTTATATTTGACAAACTTTCCAAAATCAAACTCTAACTTTGGTCCTCATTAACTTTGATGTTAGGTCCCCTTGAAGTCCAAAAGAGAGATATTTGGCTTGCTTGATATAATAAAATCGTTGTCAAGTAAAATCATTTTATTATAACAAAGCTGAATATGTTTCTTTTGGATTTCAGGCTAACAGTATTGTCAAATATGAAATGGGGTTTAACCTTATTTGGATTATATTCATATAAATGTGTTATTAGTGTGTGTTCCAGAATTGCATGAGGTTCCTGTGATTCTAATATGTCTTAGCATACATTTTTAGTAGTAATTATGATTATTATATAAGATTGTTGTATGCCACAGAAGTAACAACATTTCCTTTGAATTGTGTTTTTAACCTTGACTGTTTTGAGACTGTTGTAATCCACAGTTGTTTTACTTTTCTCTTTTTCAATAAATGTTTTTATAATCAGCTATAGGACTCTGACAGGTGCTCTTGAATGCAGGTTTCTGATAACTTTGGAGACTGTGACCTGATAATAGAGGAAAAACTTCCAAGACTCCCATAGAGAGCTAATGTGTTCATAAACATGAAGTAGAAGAGGAGTTAATTACATAGACTAAAAAACTAATGGAAGATTGAAATAATCTCTTTATGACTTTGTTTGAAATATTGGTAATTCTTTTGTTTCAGAGTCCAGAAAACCCTTTGTCTGTGAGCTATTTACGGCTTTTAACAATTGGGTAAACTACAGTCCTGTGCACAAAATCTGAAGAATAATTCTCTCTACCATATTTCTTCAAAGTTTGAAAACTATCTGCAAGTATACTTAGTTTATTGCAGTACAGTTATTTACATAAGTTCAATAAGAATCTGTTTTTTTATTGACCTCAAAGCCCCTGAAGGACTTTAATTTTAATGGCATACTTTCAGATATAAACACATTGCTTTATGGGATCTGAGTTGACTTATAGAGCCAATAAAAGCCCCTTGGGAAAGCTGCCCTCATACCTTTTCTACACAGCCCCTGTACAGGTTCCTGATCTGTGGTGAATAAAGAATATCACTTTCTGACTAGTCCATGCCCCCCAAGTCATTTTGAGACTTTGCGGAGAGGAATTCACCCAATTAATACAGGTATTTGCAGGCACAGGCTGGGCTCCAGGCACTAAAGTCTAATCTGAGATTCTTTATTAAATATCGTTCCAGCAGAGCCATTAAAAAGAGCCTATATAGCAAATGATTATTCTTGCCGACTCTATGCAAATATTCAGGCCAAGTATGATAAGACTAACATTTATTTTAGACATAACTTTGTCCTATGATTTGTCATTAATGAAAACAGGGATTGGAGAGAGAAGAATTATATTTCAAAACAAACTATAGTACACCTATTATTAGACTCTTGTCTTGCCTAATGTTTTTCATTTTTTATTATTTTCTACAGTTTAATTATTTCCTTCTTTTCTTTTTCCCCATTTATCCATAATTGAAATTACTAAAACTTAAGATGTGCTTTTTTAAAACTCTGTGAACTGAAGCTAGAAAAACTTCTGAAGAAAATATTAGCAACTTTGGTGACCTTCTGGCAGACACTGGGGACACTGTGGACAGCAGCTCAGGAAAACAATTCATGAGGCAAAAGTGTACATCGGGTGGATGGAGCATGGTGAAGTGGTTATGAGTCCAGACTCTGGAGCTAGACTGTTTGGGAAAGAATTGTGTATTTCAGGTTCTTGCATTGGGATTGACTAGGCAAACCACTCGACCCATGATAAATGAAGAAAAGCATGGTGGTGTGATGGCCCACCTGGGGGTGGCACAGAGTCAGAGTCAACTTCCCACCCTCATCCAAGGGAAGTGGTGAGTGATTATGCGACTCTGCCCAGGAAAGCAGGGGTCCTCCCATGGATCTTTGCAACCTATGGATCAGGAGATCCCCTCGTGACCTCACGCCACCAAGGCCTTAGGTCTGGTAAACAGAGCTGTGTGGAGTTTCGGCAGAGTAGTCACTGAGGCACACGCAGAGACCCAGGAGTTTTACATACTCCACCCTAAGACTCCTGACAAGGCAGGAAATCTGTCTCTACATATCCCTAGGAAGGGGGCTGAATCCAGAGAGCCAGGCAGCATTGTTCTCTGGGCCTCACTTCCATGGCACCTCATAAGTTAGGACCTAATGGATTGGAATTCCAGTCAGCCAATGGCAATAGGCTGGAGTCTGCCTGAGAAAGGACTGAGTTTCTGGGGAGAGAGGTCACCACCATCTCTGTGGTTTGGTCAACTTGGCCATTCCAGCCCACCAGATTTGGAGAATCCAAATGGTCCAGACAAGGAAGCATCACCCACAGTATAGCACAATTGCTTTGCCAGATTGTGACTAGACTGCTTTTTAAAGCAGGACCCTGATTCATTCCCTCTCACTGGGCAGGACCTCCCTGTGAGGGCTTCAGCCACTGTAGCCAGGGTTATATGAACAGAGCTCTGAACTCTACCTGGAATGGAGCTCTCATGGGAAGGAGCAGCTGCCATCTGTGCAGTTCTATTGACTCAGCCATTCCAGTCTGCCAGCTTTGGAGAATCAAAATGGTCCAGAAAATGAAGGATTCTCCCTCTCCCCAGTGCAGCACACCTGATATATCAAAAAGCAGCCAGACTACTTCTTTAAGTGGGTTCCAGATTCTGTTCCTCTGGAATGGGTGAGACCTCACAACAGGGGTCTCCAGTCACCTCCTACAGATACATTCGGCTGACAATAGTTCAGTATCCCCTGGAATGAAGCTTCTGGAGGAAGGAGCAGGGTGCCATCTGTGCCATTTCACAGCCTTCATTGGTGATACCTCCAGGTATGGTAATAAATGAGGCACCTAGGATCTGGAATAAACACCCAACAAACTCCAGCAGTGCTATGAAAGAGTGGCCTGATTCTAAAAGAAGAAAAAACAAACAGAAAACACCAACAGCAACATCAACCAAAAAGACCCACAAAACCCCATTTAAAGGACAGCAACCTCAAAGATCAAAGGTGGGTTAGTCCACAAAGATGAGGAAGAATCAACACAAAAATGCCAGAGTGCCTATTCTCTTCCAAATGACTGCAACACCTGTTCAGCAAGGGCAAAGAACTGGGCTGAGGCTGAGATGGCTGAATTGACAGAAGCAGGTTTCAGAAGGTGGCTAATAATGAAATTCACTGAGCTAAAGCAGCATGTTGTAACCCAATGCAAAAAAAAAAAAAAGGCTAAGAATCATGATAAAACAATACAGGAGTTGATAGCCAGAATAGCCAGCTTAGAGAGAACACAGCCAACCTGATGGAGCTAAAAACACAACACAAGAACTTCATGATGCAATCACAAGCATCAATAGCAGAATAGACCAAGTAGAGGAAAGAATCTCAGAGCTTGAAGACTATCATTCTGGAATAAGATAGGCAGACAAGAATAGAGAACAAAAGAACAAAAAGGAATGAACAAAACCTATGAGATATATGGTATATGTAAAGAGACCAAACCTACTATTGATTGGGATACCTGAAAGAGACAGGGAGAATGGAACCAAGTTGGAAAACATGCTTCAGGATATCATCCAGGAGAACTTCCTCAACCTAGCAAGACAGGCCAACATTCAAATTTAGGAAATGCAGAGAATCTCAGTAAGATACTCTGAGAAGATCAACCCCAATACACATAATCATGAGATTATCCAAGGTGTAAATGAAAGAAAAAATATTAAGGACAGCCAGAGAGAAAGGCCAGGTCACCTACAAAGGTAACCCCATCAGAATAACCAGTGGACCTCTCAGCAGAATTCCTACAAGAGAAAAGAGACTGGGGATCAATATTCAACATTCTTAAAAAAAAGAATTTCCAACCCAAATTTCATATATCCAGCCAAACTAAGCTTTATAAGCAAAGGAGAAATAAGATCCCTTTCAGACAAGCAAAGGCTAGGGAATTCATCATCACCAGGCCCACCTAGCAAGCACTTCTGAAGGAAGCACTAAATATGGAAAAGAAAAACCATTACCAGCCACTACAAAAACTCACTGAAGTGTGAAGACCAGTGACACTATGAAGCAAATACATAAACAAATCTGCAAAATAACAAGCTAGCATCATGTTGTCAGGATCAAATTCACACATAAAAATGCTGATCTTAAATTTAAATGGCCTAAATGCCCCAATTAAAAGACACAGTATGGCAAACTGGATAAAGAACCAAGGCCCATCAGTATGCTGTCTTCAAGAGACCCTACTCACATGAAAAGGCACACATAGGCTCAAAATAAAGGGATGTAGAAAAATTTGCCAAGCAATTGGAAAACAAACAAACAGAAAAACAGGGGTTGCAATCCTAGTTTCTGACAAAATAGACTTTAAACCAACAAAGATCAAAGAAGACAAAGAAGAGGCTGGGTGCAGTGGCTCACACCTGTAATTCCAGTACTTTGGGAGGCCGAGGTGGGTGGATCACTTGAGGTGGAGTTTGAGACCAGCCTGGCCAACAGGGCAAAAACCCCATCTTTACTAAAACTATAGAAATTAGCTGGGTGTGGAGGTGCACGCCTGTAATCCCAGCTAGTAGGGAGGCTGAGGCAGGAGAATTACTTGAACCCAGGGGGTGAAGGTTGTAGTGAGCCAAGATTGTACCACTGCACTTCAGCTTAGGAAACAGAATGAGACTCCATCTCAAAAAAAAAAAAAAAAAAAAAAAAAAAAAAGAACAGCATTACATAATGGTAAAGGGTTCAATTCAACAAGAAGAACTAACTCTCTTAAATATATATACACTCAATACAGGAGAAAACAGATTTATAAAGCAAGTTCTTAAAGACATACAAATAGACTTAGACCCCCATACAATAATAGTGGGAAACTTTGACACCCCACTGACAATATTAGACAGAGCATCTAAACAGAAAATTAACAAAAATATTCAGGACCTGAACTCAGCTCTAGATCAAGTGGGCCTCATAAGGCATCTACAGAACTCTTCGTCCCAAAACAACGTCATATACATTCTTCTCATTGCCACATGACACTTACTCTCAAATTGATTTTATAATCAGAAAATACTCCTCAGCAAATGCAAAAGAACTGAAATCATAACAATCTCTCAGATCATAGAGCAATAATATTGCAACTTAAGATTAAGAAATTCATTCATAGCCACACAGCTACATGAAAATTGAATAACCTGCTCATGAATGACTCTGGTAAATAATGAAATTAAGTTAAAAGTCAAGAAGTACTTTGAAACTAATGAGAACAAAAAGACAAATGCCAGAATCTCTGGAATGCAGCTAAACAAAGCAGTGTTAAGAGGGAAATTTGTAGCACTAAATGCCCACACCAAAAAGGTAGAAAGAGCTCAAGTTAACATACTAACATCATAATTAAAGAACTAGAGAACTAATAGCAAAGGAGCCCCAAAGCTTGCAGAAGATGGGAAATAATCAAGATCAGAGCTGAACTGAAGGAGATAGAGATGTGAAAAACCCTTCAAAAGATAATGAATCCAAACACTGTATTTTGAAAAAATTAATAAAATAGATAGACCACTAGCTAGAATAACAAAGAAGAAAAGAGAGAAGAATCAAATAAACACAATCAGAAATGATAAGGAGGATATCACCACTGACCCCACAGAAATACAAACAACTATCAGAGAATACTATAAACACCTCTGTGCACAAAACTAGAGAATTTAGATGAAATGGATAAATTCCTGGACACATACACTCTCTCAATAGAGAACCAGGAAGAAATTCAGTCCTGAACAGGCCAATAATGAGTTCTAAAATTGAGGCAGTAATAACTTGCCTACCAACCAAAAGAAGTCAGTGACTAGACAGATTCACAGCTGAATTCTACCAGAGGCACAAAGAAGGGCTGGTACCACTCCTACTGCAACTATTCCAGAAAAAAAAAAAAAAAAGAAAACGCAAAGGAGTGAATACTCCCTAACTCATCCTATAAGGTCAGCATCATCCTGATACCAAAACCTGGTAGAGATACAACAACAAAAAAGAAAACTTCAGGCCAGTGTTCTTGATGAACATTGATGGCAAAATCCTCAATAAAATACTGGCAAACTGAATCCAGCAGCACACCAAAAAGCTTATGCACCACAATCAAGGTGTCTTCATCCCTGGGATGTAAGGTTGGTTCAACATATGCAAATAAATAAACGTAATACATCACATAAACAGAAAGACAAAAACCACATGTTTATCTCAATAGACACAGAAAAGTACTTTGATAAAATTCAACATCCCTTTATGTTAAAAACTTTTATAAGCTAGGTATTGAAGGAACACAACTCAAAATAATAAGAGCCACATATGACAAAAGCACAGCCAATATCATGCTGAATAAGCAAAAGCTAGAAGAATTCCCCTTGAAAACTGTCATACAGGGATGTACTCTGTCACCATTCCTACTGCATATAGTATTGGAAATTCTTGCCAGGGTAATAAGGCAGGCAAAAAAAAAATAAATTTATACAAATAGGAAGATAGAAAGTCAGACCATCTTTGTTTGCAGATGACATAATCCTATAGTTAGAAAACCCCATTGTCTCAGCCCAAAAGCTTCTTAAGCTGATAAGCAACTTCAGCAAAGTCTCAGGATACTAAATCAATTGCAAAAATCACTAGCATTCCTTCAACAAATAACAGGCAAGAAAAGAGCCAAATCATGAATGAACTCCCATTCACAGTTGCTACAAAAAGAATAAAATGCCTAGGAATACAGCTAACAAAAGAAGTGAAGGACCTCTTCAAGGACAACTACAACCTACTGCTCGAGGATATCAGAGAGGACAGAAACAAATGGAAAAATATTACATACTAATGGATAGGAAAAATCAATATCATAAAAATGGCCATAATGCTCAAAGTAATTTATAATTCAATGTTATTCCCATTAAACTACCATTGATACTCTTCACAGAATTAGAAAAAAACTATTTTAAGATTCATATGGAACTAAAAGTGAGCCTGAATATCCAAGACAATTCTAAGCAGGAAGTTCAAAGCTGGAGGCATTATCTTACCTGACTTCAAACTATACTACAAGGCTACAGCAACCAAAACAGCACAGTACTGGTACAAGAGCAGACACACAGACCAATGGAACAAAATAGAGAACTCAGAAATAAGAACATACACCTATAACCATCTGATTTTTGACAAACCTGACAAAAACAAGCATTGGGGAAAGCATTCCCTATTTAATAAATGGTAGGAGAACTGGCTAGCCATATGCAAAAAATTGAAACTGGACCTCTTCCTTACACCATATACAAAAATTAACTCAAGGTGGATTAAAGACTTAAATTTAAAACCTAAAACTATAATAACCTTAGAAGAAAATCTAGGCAACACCATTCAAGACATAGGCACAGGTGAAGATTTCATGATGAAAATACTGAAAACAATTGCAACGAAAGCAAAAATTGCCAAATGGGATCTAACTAAACTAAAGAGCTTTGGCACAGCAAAAGAAACTATTATTAGGTAGAACAGACAACCTACATCATGGGAGAATATTTTCACAATCTATTCTTCTAACAAAGGTCTAATATTCAGCATCTACAAATAAATTAAACAAATTTAAAAGAAAAAAACAAACAGCCCCATTAAAAAGTGGGCAAAGTACATGAACAGACACTTCTCAAAAGAAGACATACATGTGGCCAAAAAAATATGAAAGAGCTCAACATCAATATCACTGACTGCTAGACAAATACAAATCAAAACCACAATGACATACCATCTCATGCCAGTCAGTATGGCTATTACTAAAAAGTCTAGAAATAACAGATACTGATAAGGTTGCCGAGAAAAAGGAACACTTTTACATTGTTGATGAGAGTGTAAATTAGTTCAACCATTGTGGAAGACACTGTAGAAATTCTTCAAAGATCTAGAGGCATAAATACCATTAGACCAGCAATCTCATTTCTAGGTATACACCCAAAGGAATAGAAATCATTCTGTGATAAAGTTACATACACACATATGTTCATTACAGCACTATTCACAATAGCAAAGACATGGATTCAACCTAAATGCTCATCAATGATACACTGTACAAATAAAATACAGTAAATATACACTATGGAATACTATGCAGCCATAAAAATGAGTGAGATCATGTCCTTTACAAGGACATGGATGAAGCTGGAAGTTATTATCCTCAGCAGACTGATGCAGGGACAGAAAATCAAACACCACATGTTCTCTCTTATAAGTGGCAGCTGAATGATGAGAACACATGGACACAAGGAGGGGGATCTACACCCACTGAAGCCTGTTGGTGGGGTGGGGAAGGGAGAGCATCAGGAAGAACAGCAAATGAATGCTGGGCTTAATACCTGGGTGATGTAATGATCCTTGCAGCAAATCACTATAAAACACGTTTATCTATGCAACAAACCTGCCTGTCCTGCAATATGTACGCCTGAACTTATAATAATAGTTGAAGATAAAAATAATAATAGCAACCTATTTACATTCATAAACCATCTTTACACCTGCCTACTGATATATGGCCTTCAGAATAATATGGCCTATATCTATTTTCTATAATTGTTCTTTACTTTTTGTTTGTTTGTTTGTTGTTGTTTTTCTCTCTTCCTCCTCCTATTGTTTCTTTTCAGGATGTGAGACTTTACAACCTGCTAAAAATGAGCTTCCCTAATAACATGGGATATACCCATTTAGGGATAAACCATTCTATGCATGAGAGATCAGAAAAAACCTGAGACCAGAGACTCAACTTCATCTAAAATGCTTTCTCTGAAAGATTTTCAAAAGAAAAGGTGGGAAATGTGAAAGAAAAATAAATCTAGGGACCCCAAAGGCACTAATACAAAGGGAAAATCCAAATTGGGAACTGAGTCGGGCAAACCTGCCTCCCATTTTATTCCAAACTAAGATAGCTACAAAAATAAAGGAAAGTTACATACCTACCTCACAATTTTCCCACAAGGAAATTCCTTGTATATTCAGTTAAAGGCCAATCAGAGACTCAAAAGAACGCAACCATTTATCTCTTATCTCCCTATGACTTGGAAGCCTCCTACCTTGCTTTGAGTTGTCCTGCCTTTCCAGAACAAATCAGCATACATCTTATATATACTGATTGATGTCTCATGTCTCCCTAAAATGTATAAAACCAAACTGTGCCCTGACCACTTTGGGCATATGTCATCAGGACTTCCTGAGGCCGTGTCACAGGTGCGTCCTTAACCTTGGCAAAATAAACGTTCCCAGTCGATTGAGATCTGTCTCAGATATGTTTGGGCTCACACCGAAAGGCCAATTTTCCTCCCTCCATCTTACAGAAAAGAAAAAAAAAAAGGTTGAAAGAAACTGCCAATCTAAACTGAAGAAGATGGTTTTCTTTGGATACATAGATTTTTCCTTAAATAAACTGGTCTGTGGAAATGAGAAAGAAAAAGAAATGTGACAATTAAACAGAATGACTGAATGATTTGGGCAACCCCCGAGATAAAACTGTGTTGAATTGTGGACCCCTGTCTTCCAACCTATTGATAGATGTAGGAGGCTGATAAGGGAACCTATACAGGGGACTTGCCTAAACATGACCACGGTGAAAAATTCCATCCCTTCATACCATGCACAGTGAGGGAAATAAATCAATATGGAGTGGCTCAAACTAACAGCCTGCAGGCACACTGGAAGAATGGGGTGGAGCCACCAGGAATTCACAGCTTATGCAGTGGTAGGAGCCGGGTCTCTTCAGCTCATGTGTGGTGGCCTGGTATTCAGTCTGTGAGGTGGGAACATGTTGGCAGGACAGCCTCTTTTTTTAAGAGCTTTCTTTTAATAAATTCTGCCCTCCTCACTTTTCCATGTGTCCGCTTGCCTAATTTTCCTGATCATGAGACAAGAACACAGATTTTAGCTGAGCTAAGGAGCAAAAAATCCTGCATTACTATCAACAGTGAACACCTGATCTTCAAGAGTCCTGGACACTTGTAAGCTTCCCCTGAAGAGACATGGAGGGAATTTGGACATCCTGATGAAAATAAGGGTGAAGGAAGAATCTTATTCCTACCAAATTAGCACTAAATTATACTAGTGAGGTATTTTCCCTTGAGCAGAGGCACCAATCGAACCCATTATGGCTACATACTAGTTAAGAAAATGGGGCACAGAGAGATTAAGTAACATATACAACATCAATGATCCAGTCATTTTTGGAGCTGAGATACAAACCTATAAATCTGGTTTCAGAACTTTCATTTATCATAATATTTTACTGCTTTCAAATATCCACTGCAAAATAATTTAGGATAAGGATTTATCAATATGGTGATATCCACTTGACTCTAATTTGTGTGTCTTCTCAGAGTGTAATGTTGGCTTTATTTTGTGTTTTATTATATGCTTATTTTCCTCATAGGGAAATCTAGGCCAAGGGCACATCTGAAAATTATAACTCACCAAATCCTATGCAGACTTGGCTTTATAATGTCAGTATCACTTGCAGTTTTTCACATTTCAGATTTGTAGGAAATCTAATACAATTTAGATAAATGGGATTTTAATTAATAAAATCTGATTTTCAACTCAAGCGAGAGTACTTCAACATTAAAATTGGCTGTATAATAAATCTGGCTTCTCAAATATCAGCTATGCCCAACTGCCTGCATTTCTGATAACCATGCTGTGGTTTCCAAGGAGTCTATGAATCTGGTTTCCTGGTTATCAATTATTTAAGTAAGATTTTGCACAAGAACAGAAGAATTTTAGTTTATATAATCAATTCAAGTTACCTTATAAAAGACATAAAATTTGGCATAAAAACCCATGTATAGTATTATGCTTCAAGCATTATAGACCTAAGAGTTTGAAAGTATGCCATGCACAAACCAATCTGTACTTTCTGCCCTTCCTCACCATGATAGTCTCAAAAAATAAACCTAAAATTTCAGGGGTCCTCAAGTTTACCAGAGACCCAGAGATATCGACACCCTGAGGGAGACATAACAGACTGATACTCCAGGGCTGATTACACCAAGATGAGGTTTGGTCCTGGCAGTTACCAGAATATGGGAAGGAGAAAAAAATATTACCAGAGTTTTGATCTTGCTCGGTCAGGCTAGCTTGAAGCAGAAGACAGCCTGTCTTTAATCCCGTTCAATCCCTAGGAGTTATGCACTTGGCAAAAATGTCTTGAAAAAGAAGACTCGTCTTGACAAAAACAACAAAAATCCCCAAGAAAACAACCAAACAAAAAATAGTATTGATGTGTAACTGACATAAAAAGTGTATTCTAAATATAAAATAAAAATTATAAAATTGTAAAAGAAAATATATAAGAAAATCTATGTGACCCTAAGTTTGATTTATTTTTTAGCTATAACATGAAAATAATGAATCATAAAATTAAAAAATTGATGTTTTGGACTTGATTAAAAGTTTAAAAGTTCTTTGTGAAACACATTGTTGAGAGAATTAAAGATGAGGACATAGAATAGGATAAAATATTTGCAAAACATGTACATGATAAAATAGACTTAGAGCTAAATTTTCAAATAACTCTTAAAGATAAAATATAAGTTAATTAAGTTATGGGCAAAAGATCTGAGCAGACACCTTATCAAAAATGTATACAGATAGGAAATATATGAAAAGTTGCTAATATTTTTAGAAAAATCCAAATTAACATCAAGATTAGGGAAACCCAAATTAAAACAACAATGAAATATCATATATGCCATTAGAATAGCTAAAATCTAAAAAAGTGACAATTCAAAATGCTGGAAGGGTGTAGATCAATAGGAATTCTCCTTAATAACTGGTGGGAATGCAACATGGTGTAGCCATGTTGGAATTGTCAGTTTCCTACAAAGCTGAACATAATTTTAACATACAACTCAGCAATCAGACTCCTTTAAGTTTACCTAAGTGATTTGAAAATGTATATCCACACAAATACCTGGACACAAATATCTATAGCAACCTTATTCCTAACCACTCAAAACTGGAAGCAACACAGATGTCCTTCAATAAACAAATGTATAAACAAACTATTTTATATTGTTACAATGGAACACTAATCAACTATAAAGGGCATAAGCTATTTAAGCCACACAAAAACATGGATGGATCTTAAATACATATTACTAAGTGAAAGAGACCTGTCTAAAAAGGCAACATACTGTATTATTCAAATTATATGACATTCTGCACAGGATAAAACTATATGAACAGTAAGAAGATTAGTGGTTACCAGGAGTTGGATGGTGGTGGAAGAAAGCTCAATCTTTGAAGAACAGGGGATGAAAATGTTTAGGGAGGTGAAGCTATTCCGTTTTATACTGTAATGATAGATATATGAAACTATGCACTTGTTTCAACCCATAGAATTTTATAGCACAGATTAAGACTTTACCTATGCAAATTTTAAAAATAAAATAAAAGTAATGACAAAAAACATAATGACTTCTGCACCAACCTAATGAAAAGATGACAGGATATAATGAAGAAAGTAACAAAATAATCTATTACTGATACATGAAATAACTTTACTGAAGAGGGTGGGGTGAAAAGTTGCTGACTTAAGCCATTTTGGAAATGAGTGTAGGAAGACTAAAAGCAAAGAAGCTGCACATCAACAGTGTACTCTAGTTAAGAAAGTTATTTCATATGGTAGATTAGGTTAAGAATTATTATAATGCCTTACATGTATACTGAAATCGAATGATTGTATTAACAAATGGCATTTAATGAGAGCTAGATTTCTCATTGTTGGGGTGGGAGATAACAGATAAGCAAGAGGAGGAATCTAAAAGTATCCACCTGATAATTGGAGTTTGAGACATCAGTGTGAATTCATATTCAACTTAATATAGACACAAGTAGTGACATATAGAAATATTCATGTATACCTGTAAATATATTGGCTAGTACAAACACACACATATTTTCTCGTCCTAAAAGCTGAGATAACCTAAAATCATGATAGCCTAGCAGCAATGATCACACCTACCGTTCAGATTTTGGTTTCTAATACAATTCTTCAATAGAGGGAACCATCTGCTTTTTGAAGAAATACATAACTATCTAGGCCTGGGGCAGGACTTATACAAGATGATCCTGGAGCATCTTGTAGTGCCAGAAAGACAAAAAGGGCTTTCCAAAACATAATAGGGGGTATGTTAAAGGGACACAGGAACTAGCTGAAATAGTTCCCACTGAGCAAAGCTTGAATAATTTGAATTTTTTTAAAAGTAACATTGAATCCAAACTATAATATAATTCAAATTTATATAAATAAATAATGAAAAAAGTAAGTCAATGGAGGAAAACAGACAAATCTCCTGTGCAGAGGAATTCTAAGTAATTTATGCAGATATTCCGCACTCACATAGGTACTCCCTAATCCTTAAGTGTGGGTTACAGACAGTGACTTTATTATGTGATTACTGTGTGAAAAGGGAGGAAAAAAAGAGGTAAATTTATGATGCCGAAACCTCACAATCATTCCTTTAGGCAGGTGCAGAAGGACAACATTAATAGTGATAAGTAATGTTGATGATAGTATGTATTCTTGATATGATGTGATAAGAATGGCCCTACCACTCCAAAATCCAAAATCTTAATATAGTCATGAGAAAAACATAAGATAAATACTTAATGTGGACATTCTACAAAATACCTGACCAGTATTCTTCAAATTGTCAAGGTCATCAAAACCAAGAAAAATCTGAAAAACTGTCACAGCCAAGAGAAGCCTAAACAGACATGACATCTAAATGCAATGAGGAAACTCAGAATCTTCCAAAAAAAAAATAAAAGGTAAAAAATAGCAAAATCTGAATATATCAATTGCAACAAAACTAAGATGCTGATATGGGGTGTGGGTTCTATGAAGTATCTGTACTATCTTTGCAATCCTTCTGCAAATCTCTTCTTAGTGTCAGACATGGCATGATTGGTCAATTTCATTTGCAGTATTTCTTTAAATACTGTTAAGTACTGTTGTAAATGAGTGTGTTTGCATGTTTGAGATAGTTAATTGTATGTGTCAACTTGACTGAACTAAGGAATGCCCAGATAGCTAGTAAAACATTATTTCTGGGAGTGCCTATGCGGGTGTTTCTGGAAGAGAATAGAATTTGAATTAGTAGACTGTGTAAAGAGATCCACCCTCACCACCATGAATGGGCACCATCAATCTGTTGAGGGCCCAAAAAGGCCAAAAAGTAGGAAGAAGGGCAAATTCTCTCTCTTCTGAGGCTGGTATATCTATCTTTTCCTGCCCTCAAACATAGGAGCTCCTGATTCTTCCCAGCCTTTAGATGCTGAGGCTTACATGAATGGCCCCCGCCACCACCTTTTCTCCCTCCCCACTTTCTAAGTTCTCAGGCCTTCTGACTCAGACTGGGAGCTATGACTTCATCTCCCCTGGTTATCAGGCCTTGGGACATAGAATGAATGACATGATGGGCTTTCCTGGTCCTTCAGCTTACAGATGGCAGCTAATGGGACTTCTTGACCTCCATAGTTGCCTAAGCCAGTTTTCATAAACTCTCTCTCTCGCTCTCTCCAAACACACACACACACACACACACACACACACACACACACACACACACACACTCTCTCTCTCTCTTTCTCTCTCTCTCTCTCTCTCTCTCATATCTCCACGCTCGTATCTCCTATTGGCTCTATTTCTTTCTTTGGAGAACATAGGCCATTGACTAATACAGTGTGTGTTTAGAATTTCAAAATTTATACACTATAACTCAGATGTATAAAATACATAATATTGTTTTCTATTACTGATTTTAACCTCACTATCCAATCTTAATTTCAAGACTCTGGAAAAATGAAAACAAATCTTAAACTTAGCATAATGAGTTGCTTCTGGTTTCATTTTTTTCTGTACAAAGCATCTTTTGGAAAACAATCCAATCTTTTTATGAGTTAAGTTTAGGAAATGCTAGCATCTCCCCACCTTGCTCCTTTATCCTGAGGAATCCCCCATGTCATTATGATGTGATGCTCCAAGAACATTAACCCCCACCTCCTAGAAGTTTTT
This sequence comes from Nomascus leucogenys, assembly GCF_006542625.1. NCBI lineage: Eukaryota > Metazoa > Chordata > Mammalia > Primates > Hylobatidae > Nomascus > Nomascus leucogenys. Next base: position 82,051,382 of record NC_044383.1, read on the forward strand.
CTTAGCCATTTCTAAATGATCATGTGATCAGAGTCAGTTTCCTCAGGGGCTGTACTGAAGGAGGAATTTAAAATTGTTCCTTTCTACATGAAATAAGCAAAAAGTATCCACTCCCACTCTCCTTCCTCCCTGCCTACACGCCCTGCCTAACAGAGTCCCTAATTTTACAAATGATTGGCGGAGATACAGGCACCTCTCATCTCATTAAATAAAGCTATGTTATCTTCTTTACATTTATTTTATTTATTTTCTTTTTTAATCCATCCTGCATCATTGCTAATGCTTATTGAGTGCTTGTTGTTCTGAACCGGTTCTGCGCATTTAATCTTCACACAGTGTTATGAAGTTGGTCCTTTCATCATTTTCATTTTACTGAGGCGCAGCGAGGTCAAGTCTTTTGTCACTATAGTGAGCAGTGGAGAGATTATTCAAAGCCAGACAGTCTGACTTCAAAGCCCATGCTTTCCCTACAATGCTATACTGTTTCTTGTTAGTTTATTGAGCAGAAATGGATTGAATATTCCTGTTATGGGATGAGCATTACAGACATAGCAATGCATGCAAAAGACAAGGTCCCTGTTTTCATTGGCCTGGTTGGGGGAGAAGAGGGAAGTACAGAGCCCAGGAAAGCTGATAATAAACAAATAAGTAATAAAACAATAAACAGTGTCATAATGTAAAAAGTGCTATGAAAGAAATTATTGAGTACAGTTCTATCAGATATGGTGGTCAGGGAAGAATTTTCTTAAGAAAGTAACACTGAGCTGTTACTTAAAGAATAATACCGACGCAGACATGCAAAAAGATAGGAGAAGAGCATTCCAGATACAGGGCGAAGTCCTGGAAATAAAAAGGTTTTCAGTGTTAAAGAATGTCAGGTTGTGTGACTAGTGGAGTAATCAGAGTGAGAATGCTGTGAAAGGTGGGAGTAGCAAGTAAATGTCAGATCATGCAGGGCTGTGAGTTCAGGGTAAAGAGGGAAGCTGATTCTGACATCCCCTTGTTTTAAGCAGGGTTATGACATGATCTGATATATATTTAAAAATTATTTTGGCTACTGCGTGTGGGAAATTTATTTCAAGAAAATCAAATGAGAAAAGGGGCAACCATAACTTACAAATTTTTTAAATGAAAGGTATTAACTTTGGGGGGATTTGGGAAACTTGATTAACAAATTGATAAGTAGGATATTTTTGCTAGGAACTATTCATTATTATCACTGAACATTATAAAGCAAGACAAAGGGAAATGATGTGGTTGATTAAGATAATGCTTTTTATTTCTATAATAATCTGATTATTTTCTAAGTTATTTTCTTTGTCTTGATATCGCATAGACACAGGATCAGATGATTTTCCCAAGATGCTTAGGCTCCATCAATTCATAAAATCCCTGAAAGTTCTCCATAAATCTATGGCTATAATTTTCCAGAAAGGATGCTTCCGAAAACCCAGGTGGACACGGTTTGCATCCTCTCTGAGAATTTAGTTTTGAACAACTTGAATTTGATTTGTCTCATTGACCAACTATTTATTGTGCACATTTTAAAAAAAAGTATTTATCAAGTTTTTAGACAACACGCATATGTATTGGCTATATCATCTACTTTTAAGTAATTTTAAACATATATCTTCCTCCAGAAAATGATTGAAAACCTATAATGTGAAAAACATTGTGATAATATCGTGGTCATCAAAATGAATAACACACAATTTCCACTTTAAACAATTTTATAGCCAAGTACAAAGAGGCATAATAAAAATAACATAAAATACCTACTGCAATAGACAGGAAAGAAGAAGTGATTGCTTTCCACTGAGATCATCATGGAGAATGTCATAGTCAAGGGTATCCATCTTGAAATAAAGTCCGAGACGTACCTTCTAATAGGCAGGTAGATTATTTTCAGAAATATTATCGGGGAAGAGGAGTGCCATACCAGTCAGAGGGAAACAGGGAAGGAGGGAAAGCCAATTCCAGAGTACATTCTTGAAATGATCACTGCTGATGGCAAGTTGGCTTGATTCTGCCTGGATCTTGTGGAGTCATGAATACTGTGTCCCAGAACTGCCGGTTTGAGGGACAAAATAAATCAGAACTTAATAAGAACTCTTTTTCATTAATCAATCATTGCCCACTGGTGCATTAACTCCTTCGTACTTCCAGGTTGCACATGAGCAAGTGAACAAATTGGTTCCTTCAGGTGTTCTGTGTCAGAGAAGCTTGGACAGAAAGTATAAGACAGCTGGTGCAGCTAAGGGAGGTGCTATCAGATTCCATCTGTGTGAAGCTAGTTGCCATGGCAATGGCTGAAGTAAAAGGTGGGCTAAGAGCATGTGAGGGGACAGGAGGAGGGGGGCAAACTATTCTTAACACAGAAAACCTTAACAGGTGGGAATATTTGAGCTAGCTCTCAGAGATGTATCAGGATTTTTATACGCAAAGATTAACAAGAAGTAGTAAGATAAGAAAATTATTTAGAAATATATTGCAGGCATAGGTAATCTAATAAACAAATATGTGGATTTGAGAGAGCACAGAGTGCATTGAAGTGTCAGTATTGGTAGGGAAGAACATAGTGTATTAGTAAGAGCATTATGACAGATAAGAGTGGATATATCTTTTGGGTTGAAGAAGGATCTTAATGGTGGACTCTGGAATGGATCATTGTTGTCCAGTGGTTGGAAGTCATTGACCTGGTCTGATTGCATGCTAAGCCATGGGTTTGGGAGACCACTATAAAAATAATTTGCATTCTTTTAGCAGAGAACTAGTTCCTTATGGAAAGCTCTTATAGTTTTAAAATACATCCACAAATTCTTTGATAATACTCCCTTCAAGAGGTGCAGCTTAATTCCATGTCTGTTAAGTGTGAGCTGGACTTAGTAACTTGCCTCTGACACATAGAATACAGTAAACAGTGTCACAGCCAGTGACAATTCTGAGACTAGGTCATACAAAGTATGCAGCTTCCGTATGTTATCTTTCTCCCAATGCTATAAGGACATTCTATATGTCTTATGGGACGTATGGAGAAGCTCATATGGTAAGGAATCAAGACCTCTGACAAACAACCAGTGAGGAACTGAGCCTTTTTGTAAAAAGCCATGTGAATGAGCTTGGCAGTGGATCTTCCAGCTCCAGCAAAGCCTTCAGGTTACAAGGTCCCAGGCTGAAATCTTGATTGCAACCTCATGAGTAACTCTGAGCCAAAACCATTCCATGGGCTACTCCCCAATTCTTGATATACAGAAGTGTTGTGATAACAAATGTTTTTGTTTTAAGCAGTAAATTTGGGGGTAACTTTTTACACAACCCTTGGTAACTAGTACAGAAAAAGTACTGGACAGAAAAATGTATGACTGGTTTAAGTTATAAGTGCCTAATTTAGGGTGAAAATGATGGACAAAGAGAGGAAATAGATATGCACGAGAGACTAAAGGAGCCTAATGTGTGAAGAGTAACAAAAGAAAGGAAGACAATTTGAGAGCACAGGCATTAGAAGAATTCTACCACACCCCTCAATAAAATTAAGTGTTAACATTTTATTTTTTCATCATAGTTAGTGAATCACCCATCCCAGAGTTACACGCTCTTTTTTTTTTTTTTTTTTTTTTTTTTTTTTTTGAGACGGAGTCTCGGTGTCGCCCAGGCGCGCTCTCGGCTCACTGCAGGCTCCGCCTCCCGGGTTCACGCCATTCTCCTGCCTCAGCCTCCCGCGTAGCTGGGACTACAGGCACCCGCCACCTCGCCCAGCTAATTTTCTGTATTTTTAGTAGAGACGGGGTTTCACCGTGTTAGCCAGGATGGTCTCGATCTCCTGGCCTCATGACCCGCCTGCCTTGGCCTCCCAAAGTGCCGGGATTACAGTCGTGAGCCACCGCGCCCGGCCAGTTACATGCTCTTAAAGGTAGCTCATTTTACACAAAGGAGTCAATTCCAGATTTAGTCTGGAGAATACATAGATAACAGCATAATGATAACCTGTGAGCTATTGCTTGTCTGAGTCTCTTAATTCAAAATAAGTTAGTGGAAATTCCAGAATAAATAAGTAGATAACTTATATGGTTTTGATGTGTTCCTACTCAAATCTCATCTTGAATCATAGTTCCCATAATCCCCACATGTCAAGGGTGAGATCAGGTGGAGATAATTGAATCAAGGGGATGGTTTCCCCTATATTGTTCTTGTAATAGTGAGTGAGTTCTCACGTGATTGTGTTGTTTTATAAGGGGCTTCCCCCTTTGCTCTGCACTTCTCCTTTTCTCTGCTGCTGCCATGTGAAGAAGGATGTGTTTGCTTCCCCTTCTGCCATGACTGCAAGTTTCCTCAGGCCTCCCCAGACATGCTGAACTGTGAGTCAATTAAACCTCTTTCCTTTATAAATTATCCAGTCTTGGGTATTTCTTCACAGCAGCATGAGACGGACTAATACAATAACAAATATCAAGCTCAAATTGATTTCATCCTAATTCTAAACCTTCTTGCTTAACTGTAATGCAATCAATATCTTAACATCTATTAATGTGCCTTTTTCTTTTCCAGTAATGTGTTCATTTTAGTCTCGATAGTCAACTAGAAGCAAGGCATCCCTTTGGGTTTGTCCACCTAGACTAACAGTTGATGCAGCAGGAATGAAAAGGAAATAAAAAAGTTAATACCATATTCAGTTAGTGATATTCAAAAGATAATTTTGCTGAAAAATTATCTAGATATCTAAGCTTTTCTAGCCACTTGTTATTTTCCAAAATTTTTTAGCGTATGAAGAAATAAGCCTAATAGACTCCAGCCATAGTTTTTCTTTCACATTTCAGAGAAGATACTCCATCTGCCTATGATGATTAGGTCATATACGTCTTGCTCTCTTAAGGTACATTAGATCAGGTAGTTTCAAATCCAAAGCTCCATTCTCTTCTTTCTATTTGAGAGCCAAATTTTAAGGGGAAAGTTTTGAGGAACATTCAGATTCATAAGTTAGAGCTTGAGAACATTGGCAAGTGGCATAGTTCCTTGGTAATTGTGTGATGGAAGCTGCCAACCCCTGGGTAAATTCTGTGGATTCAATGTGCCAGCATGGTATAAAAGTACTGATTATTTTAATAATAGCTATTCTGACTAGTGTGAGATGGTATCTTATTATGGTTTTGATTTGCATTTCTTTAATAATTAGTGATGTTGAACATTTTTTCATGTCTATTGGCTGCACATATGTCTTCTTTTGAGAAGTGTCTGCTCATATCTTTGTCCATTTTTCTAATTGGGATTGTTTTTTTCTTTGTTGGTTTGTTTAAGTTCCTTATAGATAATAGTTCCTTATAGATAGCAGATGTTGGCAAGGTTGTAGAGAAAAGGGAACATTTATACAGCACTGGTGTAAATATAAATTAGTTCAGGTACTGTGGAAAGCAGTTTGGAAATTTTTGAAAGAACTTAAAATAGAAATACCATTTGACCCAGCAATCCCATTCCACTGGGTATACACCCAAAGTAATATAAATCATTCTACCAAAAAGATACATGCATTCATATGTTCATCTCAGCACTACTCACAATAGCAAAGACATGGAATCAACTTAGATGTCCAACAATAATGGACTGGATAAAGAAATATGTGGGGACTAAGAGGGGGAACAATGGACACTGGGACGTTTTTGAGGGTGGAGGATGAGAGGAGGGTGAAGGTCCTTGGCTGATGTGAGATTGCAGAAGTCATTGCCCTTTCTCAAAATGGAAGGATGGAAATCTGCAATAAAATCTTTTTATCTAAAGAAATAAAATTACCTAAAGCATAGCTTAATGTTATTGACTCAAAATGAGATTATTGAATTAGGTAAATTTAGTTTTCTTCTTTTCAGCTACCCAGTGGAGTAGGGCTTCTGAGGAAAAACCGATCAGATACAGAGTAAAGAATCTGCGCACTCTTTATTCCGCTGAACTGAAATGGAGGTAAGTTAGTGACCCTGTTGAGTACGTTTATCTCCTGTGGATGTGACTTATGTACTAAATTTTTCTGATTCCAGGAAACCATAGATAAAATCTGTTTATCTGTTACCTGTTTTAGTTACATTGTTTTGTAATAGAATGAGACTAGGTGACAGGGAAGCCACATAATTTTTGATCTTGGATCCTACTACCATAATTGTGTAAACACGTCCTTAGTAAGTTTTCAGACTTACTGACAGTGTTGTGATTTTATACACTTTAATGTGTCTATATTACAGGAACATAAGAGGCAATTTTTCTTATTGGGTGATGGCTCTATTTTTTTTTCAGTTTAAAATGTGCTTTTATGAGTGAATAGCTTTATTTACCACCTTCTGAATGCATATTCATACAGATAATTTATTTTTATTAGAACAATTTTCATGTGTTAAGGCCTTTCATATTTTCAGTTAGCCTTGCATTTTCTGAGCCATAAGATATATCAACTTTAATACTTTCTTATTTTCTTTTTTAGATTTTAAAGTAGCTATTAAGGGGTTTTTTAAAAACAAATTAACTTTCCTAAGGCTGTATATATTCAGCCTATTAGAATTTGCATCAAAAGTTTATAATGAAAACCATTCAAATAATTCAATGATGAAGCATTTTTACAGAATTAAAATAACTGCTTAGTTCCTGATAAGGCTTGTTATGTGAGCAGGAGCACTAAGAAAGGCAGAAAAAAACTATGTAAATAAATAGGTGATTCCTTTTGTAAATGTCAGTTGCCTAATCTTACCACCCTTTCTGCCCCAAAGTAATTAAATTTAACTACTTTTCTGTATTTACCAAAACCTTGAAACCTACAATGTTAACATTACTTCTTCTGTTATTTCTCCAACATTCCACCAAACACTCCTCTGAATACAATTTCCCTGTTTTCAACCTCCCACTCATTCCTTCCTACTAAACCTACTACCACCATCATTACTTTTACATACTTCTTTTAAGTCCTCCCTATATTATTACTGTTCTCATTCACTTGCTTTACCACTAAGCCAGAGCTTCACTGCTTTTCATTTTTTGAAGATGGCCTTGCAACCTACTTTAATATGAAGGCTCAAACTAACTGGTAAGAGCTTATTCAATTTTTCCTCCCTCCACTTACAAAAAAAATCCTGCTAGCTAAGTCTCCCTTTCCCCTTTCCTTCTTAATCCAACTCCTTTCAACCTCTGTCACAAACTTTTCCATCGGCTATATCTATTTTGTCTTGTATCATTAACACTGTTTCAACTGAAAATACTGAGATCTTTGCACTTGAGAAGAAAAAACTAATCCTTTCAATCTTGTCATCCCTTCAAATGACTACACATATGTCTTCATCTCCCATTCACTCACCCAATCCTAAACCCGTTACATTCTGTCTTCTATCCATACCATATTAATACAGAATTTTGCTTATGAATTTCATAGCTGATGTTTTATGTTTTTAGTTTCTTTCTCCTTGTTCTGTTTATAAGTAACTGTAGATATTTTTCATTACGCCTTTCTTGAAATACTTTTCTTCCTCACTTCTCTCTTACCACCCTTCCTCTATGTTGGCTGGCTCAGCTTTGATTTTACTCATTTGCATGTCAAATTTACTTCTGAATTTTATTTCAAGCTTTCTTTTACTCCCCTAATGTCAACCCCTTCACTGATTACTTTCCAAGGTGTCTATAATCACCTCAAAGCAAATGACTTTAAAATCCATATATTCAATTCTAACAGCTCACATAAAATATATGCCACATTTTTTTCTTATATCAGCTGTATAATTCCAACTTAGTACTTGATATCGTTGGAATGTTTGTCCCCTCCAGATCTCATGTTGAGATGTAATCCCCAGTGTTGGAGGTGGGGCCTGGTGGGAGGTTTTTTGGTCATGGGGGTGGATCCCTCATGTCTTGGTGCTGTCCTCACCATATTGAGTGAGTTCTCACAAGATCTAGCCATTTAAAAGTGTGTGGTACCTCTCCCACACCCTCTCTTGCTCCTGCTCTGCCATGGGAGACACCTGCTCCCCTTTTGCCTTTGCCATGATTACAACCTTCATGAGGCCTCCCCAGAAGCCAAGCAGATACCAGTGCCATGCTTTCTGTAAAGCCTGCAGTACTGTGAGCCAATTAAACCTCTTTTTATTAAAAAATTACCCAGTCTCAGGTACTTCTTTATAGCAGCAGCAGAACAACCTAATACAGTACCATACCAGTACTTCCAATTCAGCATATGCAAAATTAGACATATCTCTACACATTCAAGTCATTACATACTTTTTGTATCCTTTCTATTGTACTCATTCCTTGTTCTATGTTCTACCCTGGAAACTCCAGTCTTTAATTTATCCATCTACAGTATCTCTCAGTCCCTTTCCTTCTTTCTCCATATTGCTGTTGCTAGAGTTCTGGTTATACTTATTAATAGAAAATTTTGATCTCTAACAGCATTTAAATTCTCTTTTTCCTCTTTCGAGGAAAGAAAGCCTCATAGGCGTCCCAGTGAAGAACATTTTGAGGCCATGATGCTGAGGAATAAGAGCTTTTGTGGTGAGCATAAAAATGATTCAAAACTCTTGCTGTTACAAAATTTGTCCTTTTCTCTCTGGATTTGTTTGTGTGTTTATCCTATTTTTGTTTATTCTCTTTCCTCCTCGTTTTGTCCTTGCTTCTATCTCTCTCTTCCTTCCTCATTCCCTCTTTTCTTTTTTTTGTGTTTTGAGGTAATATCTCTGATTCTTTTTTAGTAAAACTTACCGTCACTCTCACACCAAACTTTAAAAAGCAAAATAGAAATGAACAAGAGAGAGTTCATGAAGAGAAGGGATATGGTCTAGGTTGCATAAAGGCTATCTAGTATAAAACAGTCTTATATGGGAGATTGTGGCCAAATTCCAGCTAGTACTAAAGAATGATTTCTCTTTTCTCTTTCTTCTGTTTATCTTTTTTGGGATCTAGCAGAAGGCCCGTTTATGGTGAGAAGTGGAGAATATAAGGATCATAATCTCTTTCACTGATTGTGACTTCCAGAGAATCCTTTGTTTCTTTAATTTATGAAACTCATCATACTTGCAATTATTTGGTTAATGTCATTATTGCCTGGCAGAAAGTAAATTTGGGAAAAACGAAATTCCATTTTTAGTTGCTTTTTTTATTGCGTATCTCCTAGTGCTGGCCATTATGCATGACATAAAGAAGATAATAAATGTTGTGTAAGTGAATGAATGGATAAGTGGATGACTAATAGTGTTTATCTCTCACTTGATTTACTATAATATCCACCATTTCCTTTAGATGCCAAGTTTCTATTGGTATGGCTCCCAGATTCATCCCCTAAAGTACTGATTTCATTATTCCCTTCATCGTCATTGATAGGATAGATACAGATTCAGCATGCTAGTCGAGATTTGTCACTCTTTGGCCTTAACCTTTCTTCACAACCCAATTTACTCCTACTAGCCTAGCCTTACCCAGTGCTTCCTCTAAACTTGTTTACTGTTTTTTCAATAAAACTACTCTCCAACCACTCCCTTCTTCTCATTGCTGTTCCTGCTATCGAGAATGTAGCCATTTGAAATCATCTTCATTTTTCAGGGCCTTACTCAACTGTTACACTCAGTAAGAAATCTGCACTGATTTATTCCAATTTCAGTTTGCTTAATTTTTCTCAAAAAACTAGCATACCTTCACTTGTTTTATAATTTTCTATGTCTTTTGGATTTCATAAAATCCTGTTTTGTGAACAAATAGAAATTGTGTTTCTCATTTATCTCTTCCCAGATTATAAGATTTGTAAAGCTGTTGTCCATAGTTCCTTTATTCTTATATCCATTTTGAATTATTTTAGACCTGGGAAACATTTGAGAATGTAGTAACTGAAAGAATGAATTTAGTAAAGACTCCATTACCAAAAATGCCCCAGAGATCCTCCTGGCTCAGGAGTGATCCTCCCACCTCAATCTCCCAAGTAGCTGGGAATACAGGTGCAAACCCTCACACTTGGCTAATCTTTTAATTTTTTGTAGAGAAGAGGTCTTTCCATATTGCTTTGACTGGTCTAAAATCCCTGGCCTCAAGCAGTCCTCCTACTTCAGCCTCTTGAGTTGCTAGTATTAGAAGCCTGAGCCTCACCCCACCTTTAAGCTGTGAGAATTTTTGTTAATATTTCAAGGAAGTTTTCCTACCTCCATGTAATTGTTTTCATGGCCTCATAGAATCTTATCACATGTGACAGCTTGATGGTTAAATGCTCAGTGATAATCCTCTTGGCAAATTCTGGTGGTCTTTCTCTGTGTTGGACCCCTTCAATTCTGCCCTGTACACTTCAGCTACCTTAGCTTCCCTGATCTCTGCTTGCTGAGTCACTAACTGTGCAAGAATGCCATCCTTATATGTGTTCCTTCTCCTTATTTTCTACTCAGCAACGTGCACCCAGGCAGAAAGCCGGCACAATTATATGTCTATTTGCTACTTTCTTTATGGGCAAATAATCCAGCTCAATCTATTGTCTAACATCTGAACACAGTTGCTTCATAAATGTTTTCCATTTATCTAGTTTTTTTTTTGGTTTTTGTTGTTTTTGTTGTTGTTGTTTGTAGGAAGAATAATTTGGTACCAGTAATTCCATTATGCCCAGAAATGGAATTACTCAGATACAATTTTTATTCACACTTTACAGATAAGAAACTTGAGGCTCAGATAATTAAAATAATTTGCCTTAAATTACATAGATATTGAATGCAGAGCCTAAATTCAAACATTAATCTCTGTGACACGAAACCTGTTATCAATCCATGGTACTGAGAGGTGACAATGTGCTGGTGGCCCTCGCTTGCTCATGGTGCCTCCTCGGACTCGGCGCCCACTCTGGCTGCACTTGGGGAGCCCTTCAGCCTGATGCTGCACTGTGGGAGCCTGTCTCTGGGCTGGCCGAGGCTGAAGCCGGCTCCCTTAGCTTGCAGGGAGGTGTGGAGGGAGAGGCGTGGGTGGGAACCGAGGCTGCAAGCAGCACTTGTGGGCCAGCGCCGAGTTCCGGGTGGGCTTGGGCTCAGTGGGCCCCGCGCTCAGAGCAGCCAGCTGGTGCCACCGCCAGCCCTGGGCAGTGAGGAGCTTAGCACCCGGGCCAGCAGCTGAGGAGGGTGCACCGGGTTCCCCAGCAGTGTTGGCCCGCTGGCGCTGCACTGGAATTCTCACTGGGCCTCAGCTGCCTCCCCATGGGGCAGGGCTCCAGACCTGCAGCCTGCCATGCCTGAGACTCCCCCCCCCGCCCCCCAGTCATGGGCTCCTGTGCAGCCCGAGCCTCCCCGAGGAGCGCAACCCCCTGCTCCACAGTGCCTGATCCCATCGATGGCCCAAGGGCTGAGGAGTGTGGGCTCAGGGCACTGGACTGGTGGGCAGCTCCGCCTGCAGCCCTGGTGCAGCATCCACTAGGTGAAGCCAGCTGGGCTCCTAAGTCTAGTGGGGACTTGGAGAACTTTTATGTCTAGCTAAGGGATTGTAGATACACCTATCAGCACTCTGTACCCAGCTCAAGGTTTGTAAATGCACCAGTCAGCACTCTATGTCTAGCTTAAGGTTTGTGAATGCACCAATCAGCACTCTGTATCTGGCTAATAAGGTGGGGACTTGGAGAACCTTTATGTCTAGCCAAGGGATTGTAAATACACCAATCAGCACTCTGTGTCTAGCTCAAGGTTTATAAATACACCAATCAGCATCCTGTGTCTAGCTCAAGGTTTGTATATGCACCAATCAGCACCGTGTGTAGCTCAAGGTTTGTAAATGCACCAGTCAGTGCTCTGTGTCTAGCTAATCTAGTGGGGACTTGGAGAACTTTGGTGTCTAGCTCAGGGATTGTAAATGCACCAATCAGCACCCTGTCAAAATGGACTAATCAGCTCTCTGTAAAACAGACCAATCAGCTCTCTGTAAAACGGACCAATCAGCAGGATGTGGGTGGGGACAGATAAGGGAATAAAAGCAGGCTGCCGGAGCCAGCGGTGGCAACTCTCTGGGGTCCCCTTCCACGCTGTGGAAGCTTTATTCTTTTGTTGTTTGTAATAAATCTTGCTGTTGCTCACTCTTTGGGTCCGCACTGCCTTTATGAGCGGTAACACTCACCGGGAAAGTCTGCAGTTTCACTCCTGAGCCAGCAAGACCACAAACCCATCAGAAGGAAGAAACTGAGCACATCCGAACGTTAGAAGGAACAAACCCCAGACGCCAGGTGTTTAAGAACTGTAACACTAACCGTCACCGCGAGGGTCTGCAGCTTCATTCTTTAACTCAGTGAGACCAAGAACCCATCAATTCCGGACACAGTACTACACCTTTTCTCATGAACAAATAGGACTTTTCAGATTCACGCTCTATGGAACCTCAATATTAGCTGTAGTAGCCGCAATAGCAATAAGAAAATGGAAAATTTAATATGGGAATAATAATTTACAATTTACAAAGCAATTTTATGCATTTATCATCGAGTCTCATAAGCCTTACAAATTTCCTCACTTTCTGCTTGTTCTTACTACTGCCCCACCTGTGCTCAGGAAAACTGTAACTTTTACTGTTTCCAAGAGAAGGTGCACACTCCCACATTAACGTGACACTTAGTTCAGCGACTGCTATGTGAGATGGGAGGGCGATCGCTCTTTGGCAGGAAAGGAGATTCACTACTTGGCAGAAAAGTAGATTTCTGTATTCTTAAGAGTAGAAATACTGTAGCTTAGATCAAAACAATCTGATTTTAGCGTACTTGATGGCTTCTGAAAGCTGACGTATAGCATGGCGGATTTTACAGACTTACGAGAATTTTATGTTTTAAAAGATTGTTTATTTGTGCTTTTCTCCTAGTTGGTTCAATAATCACATTATTGAATTTAAACAAAAGCTGAAATAATATAAAATAGGAAAGTATCCAAGGCGTTGGTGATTTGAGATTATGCCCATAGAATCAAACATGTTGAGCATTCTAGATCCAGAAATCTGCGGTAGAATTGTATTAACATGAAGCTGTAACTAATACGAAAATTACGTTCCATTTTGTGTTTTAAATTACGTTATTTTAAAACTTCTCAATCACGTACATTGTATCATCCAAACACATCATTCTTTTGACATTAGTGTTTCTAAAGAAAAATAACGGAAAAAGAGAACATTAAAATATCAGTAATATAAATAGTAAAGCAAAATATTATCATATTGGCTGAACAGACAATGGTTATTTTAAAATGCAGGCCTTTGAAGGGAGAAGGTATATTAAACTTAAATTTCTGTTCTAGTCACAAAAGACCACAATGATTGCTCTTACTGTTCTCTTGTTGACCTTTAGTTTATAATATAATATGTCCCTTAAGATAAGCCTTATTAATCTTCCTTTTCTTTTTTGAATGCAACATAATAAAAAAATTTGTGGCCTCCTGGCTGGGAGTGGTGGCTCACACCTGTAATCCCAGCACTTTGGGAGGCCGAGGTGGGAGGATCATGAGATCAGGAGTTCGAAACCAGCCTAACCAACATGGTGAAACCCTGTTTCTACTAAAAATACAAAAATTAGCCGGGCATGGTGGCACGTACCTGTAATCCCAGCTACTCAGGAGGCTGAGTCAGGAGAATTGCTTGAACCCAGGAGGCGGAGGTTGCAGTGAGCCGATACTGTACCACTGCACTCCAGCCTGGGTGACAGAGAAAGACTCCATCTCAAAAAAATATCTATATCTATATCTATATCTATATCTATATCTATATCTATATCTGTATCTGTATCTATATCTATATCTATATATATATGTATGGTCTCCAGAAAAGATAAATAAAGCCTCCATTTTGACCCTCATAAGAGTCTCTCATTTTGAACCAATTATTACTCTTACTGTATAGGTAACTGTGAACTTCTTACATTGCATGGCATAGTTTCAGGAATAAAAAGCATGTGAATTTTTCCAGGAAGTGCAATTTTACTACTTACTTTAGGGGGTCCATGTACCCCCCCAAATGCTAAGCACTTGGTTCTCATAGTAAGACGTGAGGTAATATAAAGGGGAAAAACTTTGAGAGTCACAGTTATAGATGCAAATTTCTGGCTTCATAACTTACTAGTTTTATGATCTGACTTTAATATCCTTACGTATTTGAAAATTACATGAAAACCTAGAGCATGGGGTTGTAGAAGGGTAAAGATAATCAATTTTAGTACAGGCTCAATTTTCATCTCCCATGCTGCTTTAATTATGGTCATACTTCACCCATCAGATAGACTTGAATTTTTAGACCATGAATTGACACATCAGATGAACTGAGCTCACCATAGGACAAATGTATATGTCACAGAGATATCTTCAAAATACAGACATAGCATAGAAAAAGCATCATAATTATAATGTGGCTAATTGTTTTGTTTGTTAATTTGTTTTTGTTTTGTTTTCTAAAAAGACTCTTCTCATAATTATGAACCTTTCAAAGTCTTATATACTAACGATATCCCCTGGGGTGCATTATAGGAGGGAAATTCCCTCACTGTGGTAGCAGAGCCTGGCTGCATCCTCCCTGTCCTCTTGACAATTTGCATCATTCATGTGTTGAGAGAGCTGTTGTCTCATTTATTCTATGCTCTCACTTGCTCCTAAACTAACATTTCTGCCATGGTTTTTTTTTGTTTGCTTTAACTAATTTAATATTGAAATTGTCTATGTAAGACATCCCAGAAGTCATTATTTTCAGTCCTAAAAGACTATCTTTGCTCTTGTGAAGTCAGGAAGACAAAGAGCCTCTTGCTGGAACTAATGCTTGTACTGGTTTTAAAAAATTAAAAGAATAAAATGATGCCAAAAAAATACAGATTGATTATGACAAATATAAGGAAAATGAGGAAAGCAATAAGAAGTGAGCCTGTATTTGTTGTAGGACTCTGACTTAGATATAGTCTAGCCCACGTACCATTTTTTTACTTTCTTGTTCATTGTAGCATTCTACAGCCGTATCCATCCTGTCCTTTTTTTTTTCTAGATCATTCCCTCCTCTTCCCAGTATGCCCTTGAGTCCATTCTCCTTGTAAAATAGCACTGTCCAAGTTAAGTGATTGCACATGACCAGTTGACATTATGGTTTGCACATCATTTTCTGTATTGGAGAAATTTCCACATAAATCTCAGACTACCTCAGTATGTAAAAAACTTTTTGACATATAAACACACGGTGCTACCACTGTGAAATATAAACACAAGTTGCTACTAATATTTGGGCAACTCTGGTTGTCAGTCACTAGAGTATATCTCTTCATGTAGTATCAAAGGCCAATATTGAAAGAACAGTTAAAATGGAAAACACTGCCCATTTCACCCTAGACTGCTAAAAAGAACACCACAGACCGTGTTGCATGAAAATTTTCATTGAATGATGCTGATTTTTCTCTCTTGCATTAATTTCAGTTCAACTTGCCTGGACTACTTAGACAAAAGCAATAGAAAGCAAAAGCAATGCTAATGCACATCTTTTCTGGAGCATAAAATTTACTGTGCTCTTGAGCACATAATTCTTGTGTAAAGAATATGTTGTAAAAAATAACATCCTGAACCAAATTAAAAATGCATGTCATTTTATGTTATGAACTAGTTTAATGTTTTTAAAAAATCATGATCCTAATTCTAATGCAATTGTAGAATACAATGCCTTTACTTAATACTTAGCCCAGTTTAATGGTTATTTAATCTTATTTCTGAAATTCATGTTATCAATATATATTTTAACTACACATAGAAGAAGAAGAACATTTGAATATAAAGGCTGATTATATGTCTTTGTACAATGTTAAGCTAATGAATCAAGTAATAATGTTTTTATTTTGGCAAACTCTAGTGATATATGGGAAAGCTACCCCAAATGGCATAGGTTGTAGCTATATTAATTAGTGGTCTATTTTATTTTATTTTTCTTATAAATATTTGAAGATTTAAATTTTTTTTGAAATATAACTCTGATGAAAATAACCATCATCAAAGAACAGATTTGTTTTGTCTTCTGCATATGTTTTCAAGTGTTCTATTATTCTTATCCAAGTATACTCCTGTATTAGTCTGTCTTCACACTGCTGATAAAGATACATCTGAGACTGGGAAGAAAAAGAGGTTTAATTGGACTTACAGTTCCACATGGCCAGGGAGGCCTTAGAATCATGGCGGGAGGCAAAAGGCACTTCTTACATGGTGGCAGCAAGAGAAAATGAGGAAGAAGCAAAAGTGGAAATCCCTGATAAACCCATCAGAGCTCATGAGACTTATTCATTATCACAAGAATAGCATGGGAAAGACTGGCCCTCATGATTCTATTACCTCCCCCTGGGTTCCTCCCATAACACGTGGGAATTTTGGGAGATACAATTCAAGCTGAGATTTGGGTGGGGACACAGCTGAACCATATCAACTTTATAAGTCTCTCTGAATCAGAGGAATGATCTAATTTTGTGTCATAAGTAATAAGCATGCATCTTCTCCTTGAGAAATTAAGAAATAATTTGGTTTCATAAGATTGAAGAGCTATACTCAATGTTGGAGGTAATTTTACATCATTGTTGGAAGAAATTCAATCTGCTCTTTGTTAACAGGAGGCGTATATATTAAAATGGTTGTACACATAAGTCAGAGATGTAAATAATAATGTAAAAATTATTATAAACCTTTCATCTTCTTATCGATATAAGTAAATGAGCTCATTTCTATGAAATGTCAGAAGTTTGCTTTATAATTAATTTAAGAGAATGATGTGAACTAGAATAGAAATTTCAAATGATAGTACACAAAACTTTTATATCTCTTCCTACTTGCTTTCTATAGGCAGATCTAAAAGTAGAACACTTGATGTGCTAGAACTGTAAAGTGGCTTGAAAAACAGTATGTGGCACTGATAGTTTTACAGTAGGAGTGTAACACTCATTTAAAAAGGGAGAAGGTAGATTAAGCATATGTGGTTTTTTCTTTACTTCTGTGAAACAGTCAGAATAACATGTGGTAATTAAGTAGTCAATATTGTACAAATTTTAAAATTAGTGAATTTGTTAATTTGCTCAATGAATATTTTTGAGAAACTGCTACTGTGTGCTGTGTATTTTTCCAGGAGCCACATCTGTGAATGACACTGTTTGGTTTCTATTCTCAAGTAGCCTACATATTAGTGCTAGGGAACAGTAAAATACAAAGATCATTACAATACAAAGAGTACTTAGTGCATAAATCAATTAAGAAAAAGGTGACCCAGAGCCATGGCAGGGTCCTGGACGCAGGGAATAAAATGTGGGATATGGCTGTCAAATGCAGTCATAAAATCAGAAAAGCGTGAACATTTGAAAAAGGCAATAAATATTTGAAAATAAATAATTTCCAATAGCAAATAATTTGGATAAGAAGTGAAACAGTCAGTATTTAGGGATAGATGGCAATTGGAGAGTGGCACTAGGAGCTATTTTAGGCCAGAGACTCTGTGAGGTCACTCTTTGACTTGAGATCTGAATGATGAGAAGAAACCATAATATCTGAGGGAAGGGCATATCAGATAGACCTAACAGCTAGTGCAAATGGTCTGAGTCAAAAGAGAAGAGATTAAGATATTGTCCAAGGAACAAAAAGAAGGGCAGTAGAACAGTGTGCCTGGAGCAGAGTAAGCTCAGAGGATCTAGTATGACTTGAGCTCATACACATAGGCACAGACTCAAGTATTAATTTATCCTCATAGGCAGTGCAAGAATCTTATTTTAATTACAATGAAAAGTTTTAAGCTAGAGAATGAATCACATTTGAATTGTTCACTTCTATACCATCATATCTAGAAATAGGCTAGCCACAAAATAAGTATGAAATAAATATTTATTAGTGAATGACTGTTATGATATCATTTGATATCATGAAGAGTTATAATTTCTGTATTATGAGGGTAGCAGTCAGATTCATTACTTCTCTATATGTCATGCTGTCATTATGACATGACAAAAAATGAAACTTTAGAAAACAAAAAATCATCATCAGACAAGTTAGTGAACAAAATTCAGTTTCTTTTCTATAGCCATAGCTTTTAGCCTGTGGTTTGTTTCTAAGTATGAATAATAATAGTGGCCCTAGGATTGCTCTAAAGTAGTACTATCATTTTACAAAATAATATACCCAAAATAATTCAGATTACTGGAATAGATAGGGGCTCTGTGAATATAATAGATCATGATTAAATTTCCATTTGTTAGAAAATTGAAAGAGCACAAAGATAAGTCTGGTTCATCTTCACATAATATGCTTGGCTAATCTTAGGAGAGCACCTTAGACAACAAGAAGCATTCAGAACACTCAAATCTTCTCAAACGTTGTAATCCCTGCATGCAGTGCTGTTCAAAATTGGATTTCTTTGGAATTGTTCTATTGTATTTATGTTCAAACAGGTAATATTTTTCTGGTCCACTAAACTAAACCTCATTTCAACTTTGATGGATATAAAATAGCTCCTCTTATCTGCAAAGGATATAGCATATAGTGATTATGATTTGCCCTCAAAGAAGCTTATTTTATTCATACCGTGGAATGAATATATCTACTCTGCAAGGTTATGGCATGAAAATCTCACTTAGACTCTCTTCTTACCTATACTAAGGAGGATTATTAACAGAAATACTAATAAGTGCAATTACTTGGACTGATAATTGTGAACAATGAGAAATGAGAGAAAAAGAAAAATAAAAAAAAAGTACGTTTGCTCAGGGTTTGTGTTATTTGCTTTATCAGGATATACACAAAATATGAAAGAAGGGATATAAGAAGGCAAGAATAAATTTATGGAAGTGGCAAAATATAAGACCATGCCAGTTATAATAGCAAATGTTTATTGAGTCTCTGTTATGCTCCAGTTACTATTCTAAGTACCTTATATACATTATTTAATTTAACCTGCACAACAACTCTATGGAAGCTACTGTTGTTTTTCTTGCTTCATAGACAAGGAAGCTGAAGCACAGAGAGATTCCATACCTTTCTTACAAACCCCCAGTTAGTAAGTAAGGAAGGCAAGTTTGCATGAACCATGTAGTTTTGCCCTACAGCCCAATGTGGCAGCATGAGGAGCGCTACTTGGACCTCTCTTTAAGAAAGATTTGCTGTTTGGCTGCAAAGAGTGAAGTTGGCTGATGGTGTCTAACTCGAACATCTAACTTTTGAATCAAGACTGAGCTCTTTTTGGACTTCCCCAGCTAACGATGAGTGTGGCAGAGGTACTAGAGTCGGGCTGTCCATTGTGGATCTTCTCTAATGAGCAACTTTGCTTCAAACCCCCTTTGCCAGAAGAGACTTTGACAGATCTGTATCTTAGTCTGAGACTTTCTTTTTCTTTTTCTTTTTTCTGGCTCTGAAGTCTTCTCTTGCATGTCTCCTCTGCACTTTGCTCTGCCGCCACACCAATAAATTCCTTGCACCTAACTCCAGCTCAACACCTACTTCCCAGAGAGTAGAGACATGATCAGTCCAGATACATTATCATTACTCCCTGAAAGTATAGTATAAACTGAACTTGTGACTTCTTGGTAAAATTAAGAATGTTTAAGTATACTATGTGCCAAACATTGTGCTAAAGCTTTATATTTACAGTGGGCACAGTGGCTCACGCCTGTAATCCCAGCACTTTGGATGGCCGACATGAGCAGATCACCTGAGGTCAGGAGTTCAAGACCAGCCTGGCTAATATGGCGAAGCCCTATCTCTACTAAAAATACAAAAATTAGCCAGGTGTGGTGGTGCGTGCCTGTAATCCCAGCTACTCAGGATCCTGAGGCACGAGAATCGCTTTAACCTGGGAGGCGTAGGTTGCAGTAAGCCAAGATTGTGCCACTGCACTCCAGCCTGGCTGACAGGCGAGGATATGTCTCAAATAATAATAATAATAATAATAATAATAATAATAATAGCTTTATATTTACATTATGTGACCCTTTAGTTCTTATTACAAATTTGTATTATACATTATCATATTTTAGAATTACAAATGAAGAAAAGACAGCTTCTAGAAAGTAAGAAATTTGCAGAAACTGATGAATAAAACAATATTACAATTCACACCCATGTCTTCTTGATGCCACAAAACCAACCTATTTCTGTAGAAGACAATTAATACATAGCTTTCTAAAGATACTTGTAAAGAGGTAAGAAGAAACAAGCAGACATATTGTTTGGTGAAAATGGTATTATTACTACAAATGATAGAAGGAAGAATAACCAATGCATCTTTTCTAGAGTAAAGAAAATTATCCCCAAACTAAAAAAAGTTAAACAATGTAAAGAGGATGTTGCTGCCTGAGATAGTATGTAAAAGTGGTATGAAGCAGTCCCTAGTTACTTCACATTAATCCAAGTTTCCAGATTCCGAAGAATTATATTCTAGGAAACTGAAGAAGTGTACAAATGTGATTCCAGAGTCACCGCCAGAAATATTTTAATTATTCAGGAAGGAAGAAATGTGGGATGCTCAGAAATAAACAAATGTCTCAATTTTCAAAAAGAATAAATTTATGGCTACATTAGATATTGACCTCTGGGGGAAAAGTTATAGAATGGATATCAAATAGATTTGTTTTGTATTTTAAAATTTTTTGTAAAGTCTAAATGAAAAGATTAAGAGAAACAAATGGAATACTATAAAATGGCCAGAAATATGCTATTACATATGTTTATATCTATATATACAGATACATTAAGAGATAAATTCCTTTTTCTTCACAAATCATTTTATAATTTTTCAAAATCTGCAAAGCGAATGGTATAGCCTAGAGTCACTGTAGTCTGCGTATTGGCAAGAAGTCACACAGGTAGGGTTTCTTGCTACAATTTTTATTGCTTCCCTGGGTTCTTTCCGACAATTTAGAAGTTAGAAGACTTTGGGAGACTGGTAAAGGGACTTCCATTGAATCAAATTCAAAATCTAAAGACCCAGTTGTATTCAACTATATAAAGAAAAAGTGGCTAAATTATATTTTTCTTCAGTTGTCAAGTTTTCAAAATGGTTAGGTGAATCAGATTTTTGTTTTCTTTTTTTTTTGTTTAAAGTCTATAGGGAAATGAGACTTAGGATTTCTGAGTTTAAATTCCCAGCGGTCTTTCTAACCAGTACAGTGAAAAGTTACTTGAGTTTTCTGTAACTGAAATTTTCTTATCTGAAAATAAATATATATATCTATGGTTACTTGGAGCTGGAAACTTCTCTGCATATATGTATGAAGTCTATTGATGTGTACACTACCAGTGGAGGGAGTTGAGATAGCCATGAGCAGAAGCTGACAAAAATATTGAGAGAAGACAGCCAAACACAAAAGAATATAGAGTTAGAACTCTATACAAAGTACATAAACAGATAAAACTGGGTTGCTGCTAGCAAATATTGCACCTTTCTGTAAACATCCAGAAAAGCTGATAAAGCTCTGAACCAGAGCACATGACTTGGTTGTTGGAAAGGGCTGAGTTTCAGATTTTTCTGGTGCTCCTCACTGTCTAACCTTATGCAGGGTACAGCCATAGGTGGAAGTTCTGCATTCTCTTCCCTGTGAGAAGGAACTCTGTTTCCCTTGCCCTACAGATATCATCAATATCTCCTCTTTCACTTCTCCCACATTGTCTTCTTCTTTTTTCTTTTTTCTTTTTTTTTTTTGAGTCTCGCTCTGTCGCCCAGGTTGGAGTGCAGTGGCGCAATCTCGGCTCACTGCAAGCTCCGCCTCTCGGGTTCACGCCATTCTCCTGCCTCAGCCTCTCCGAGTAGCTGGGACTACAGGCGCCCGCCACCACGCCTGGCTAATTTTTTGTATTTTTAGTAGAGACGGGGTTTCACCGTGGTCTCGATCTCCTGACCTCGTGATCCGCCCGCCTTGGCCTCCCAAAGTGCTGGGATTACAAGCGTGAACCACCGCGCCCGGCCCACATTGTCTTCTTAATGCCAAGTAGATATTTCAAATTCACACACACACAAAAAATGATCAACACATATCAATGAGAATTTGTGATGGCACAGTGCAACCTGACAGCTGTCATCCCCAAAAGCAGGATGCTATAGGTGGAGGAAGAGAGAATAAATCATAGGGACCCTGGATCTTAGGAGCAAAAAGAGCAGATCACCAGAATGAAAGAATAAGAAACAAAAGCAGGCTAGGTGCGGTGGCTCACATCTGTAATCCCAGAACTTTGGGAGGCCAAGGTGGGTGGATCATTTGAGGTCAGGAGCTCGAAATCAGCCTGGTCAACATGGTGAAACCCACCTCTACTAAAAATACCAAAATTAGCTGGGCGTGGTGGTGGGTGCCTGTAGTCCCAGCTACTCGGGAGGCTGAGGTAGGAGAATCACTTGAACCCAGGAGGCGGAGGTTTCAGGGAGCTGAAATCGCACCACTGCACTCCAGCCTGGGCAACAGAGCAAGACTCCATCTCAAAAAACAAAACCAAAAATAACATTAAAAAAGGTAAATACATCACAGAAATTTAGGATTATGACGTTTACATAAACTTTCTTTCTGACTGATTTATAAAGAGAGTTCAGCAATCAACCTAGAGAATAAAACATGCAGAACAAAGAGCCTGTGGAGTGAAAATTATTGAATATGGACGAATTTCACCCTTTTTAACAATGAGTAAGTACAGAAAAAAGAACATGGAGATTCAAAAAAATTTAAGTAACTTTTTGAAAAAAAAATAGATTATAAGAATATATGGCCACTACAAAAGCGGAATGGAATAGGATGAAGAGGAAACAAATTAGTTAAGTCTGAAAGTAGATAAGAAAAAACACAATCCACAAGGAAATTAAAACCACCAGATCCACCTTAGTGATAGTAAGAGTAAAATCAATGTCACAGAATGCTGGATCAGGAAAATAAAGGATACAATTTACCAGCTTTTCATGTATGCAGGAAAAAAGAGCAAAGTAATGAATGTGCTAAGAGAAGGAGATAAAACAAGAGGACAAACAACAGTAAGATAGATGATATTGTAGCAATTTTATTATTGTTTACAGCCATTTGCTTCCATTTGCCTTGTAAGAAGATCATACATTTCTGCCACTGCAAGGTGACTTGCAATGTAGAGCACACTTTGTATTTTTAAGCCTGGTCGGATGATTACTTGGGACAAGGTGATCCTGGAACCAAGGTGGTTCCAGCTGAGTTTTCTCAAGGCCCAATAAGGAGAAGCAGACAAACTAGGAAAGAAGGGAATTTATTGCTGTAACTGGATACAGGGAGAAGTCTGGAGATCATTCCACCAGACCAACTCAAAGTGTTACAATTTTCTTAGTGCTTATACAGGTTGGGGTTATGTGCCTAAGTGCAGTATAACATGCACCTAAGTCTATTGGTAACTAACCTTGTTTCAGCTAGAAGGTCAGAGGCAAACAGTGCTTGCTAAGTCTGATTAAATGGGCCCCAGGACCTTCAAGGCTTGTCTACTGTGATACTGGAGTGATTGTTTCTATCTTATCTCCTTTACAGCTTGGTCTGGAGAGCTGCCTTAGACTCTCCAATGAATCTATTCAAACAGCTGCCTCTGTTATCTTGACTTGTCTCATATTCTGTTGACCCGAGATGGGTTCTGGCACTAGGAATATGACTGTCTCTATTATTTTGGCTTGCTCCCCAGGTTAGGGAGAAGCCCATGCAAGGCTCCTACTGACCATATGTTTCATTTTTAACTTTGATGTCCAGGCACTGATTTCCCTAGGTTTAATTATTTGCTCAATGTTAGGGCAGTTCTGTGGAAATCTGTCTGTGCAACTGAAGTGCTATGCAGGCCTGTCGGTGTGACTGTCATGCAGGCTCGTCTGTGTGATTGTCAGGGAGAATTGACCTGCCACAGAGGAAACATGGTATTTTACTTCCAAGACGAATTGCTAAGAGGCATTGCATATTTCTATCATCTCTCTTGCTTTTCTTTCTGCCACAAGAATGACATAGTCTAAAAAGCAGCTGCTCTGACAGCTTGGATTGCAGAATGAGGAAATATATAAAGGAGAACATAAGTGACATACAACATAAGCAAAATATAAATGTTTGTTGTGTAAGTTACTGAGACTGGGAACCATTTTTTTTTACTACAGCAAAGTCAACACAAAAATAAATGTTATTTGGAAGGATAATACAGAATGACTTCAATAGGAAACATAGGCAAGGATAAAATAGACTTCCTCCAGAAAGAAATGGGCATGTAAATAAATACATATAGTTTCCCAAATGAATGCAACTAGAATTGGTGTTAACTTCTTTTCCACAGAACTATGTGCAAGACAAGACATAATCTATGGAATTTTGAGAAAATTGGGTGGTGACATTATATATGGCTAAGGCATTTATGTGAGCCTTCTGAAAAGCATTCTAAGGTTTGAGTATGTTAAGAAAATGTTAATGGTACTTCTCAAGCTTTTTTATTGCAAGTGTCATAAACACTACTTGGTCTAGAAAAAATAACTCTTACTGATTCTCACAATTTCAGACTATTGATGAATGCACTTACAGAAAGAGCAAGGACACGTGATGCAGAAGCAACTAGAATCCAGGAACAGAACTCCTCCAGGTGTCTCCATTCCTTTCTGCTTCTCTCCATGTGTCATCGTCTTTTCCATGCAGAGAAAGTTGCATAGTATTACGTATAAGAAATTTACAGCTTACAAAGCCTTGCAAGAACTCTTGAAATCAGTTGGGAAAGACCCAGTAAGAGAGAGAGAAAAAGTTGACTTCTGCTTAAATCGTGTTAAAAAAACAAAATGTAAAACTTAAAACATTTCCAAAGAAGTTCTCCACCACTTAAATGAGGTAATAATATCTAGGTTAAAAATTCCAAATCATATCATTAAATGTAGAGACTAAGATTTGAGACAGGCACTTGTGATAAAAGTGTACTAAACTCCTTGAAGAAGTTGGGCAAAGTACAGGAAGTAGACAAGAAAAAAAATAATTAATAGAAAATAAGTTTTGAAAATTGTACCTTTTATTACATTATTATTAATTGATAAATAGTGAAAATATGCAAAGTATCTGACTCAGGAAAAAGAATAATAACCTAGGCTAACATTAAGAAATTAAGACTTATTAAAATAAAATCAGCAATAAATAAGATAAAAATGTAATAGATAAATTAAATATTTGATTTTCTTGGAAAAGAAGATGTGGACAAACTTCCGGGAAACAGAAGTAAAAATACACAGGATTAACTGAAAAAAACTATTAGAGATGGCAGAGAACATTTGAAAATTAAAGAATGACATTCAATTTTCTATAAATACATTTAAAATTTTCTTAAAAGTAGATATTTTTCTACCAAAATATAAATTATGAAGACTAATTTAAACAGATGTAGAGAATCCAAAACAGACCAATGGTGAAGGAAGAAGTGAAAAAAAGACAAAATATTGTCAAGAACCGACACGCACACAAAACTAATCTTATGCTCTTATAGAATATACAAAAGGTGGAGATCATTTTTATGTAGGCGGTACAATAAAATATGAAACCTAAAAAATATACTCTTACATAACTCCTCAAAAGAATTCTAGGATAATAGATTTTAAATCTAAGTAGTAAAACTTAAGAAAACAAATGAATACTCATTCAATATTAAGGCGAAATGGACTTTGTAAAGAGCTAATCAGATGAAACTGTGGAGTGTAGTCTGCTTTTACTATGTAATTAGGAAAAAGAATGAATAACATTGCAAAGTAAATAACCTATGGCAAACACTTTGTAATTTGATAGAAAACATTATTTTCTCAGCATCTAAAATATTCTGGCAGATTAATCAGAAAACATGAATACCTGAATTTAAAATGAAAATTTAGACTAGGATATGAATGGGAGATTCACAACAGAAAATTTATAAATAACTGATAAAACCTTGTAGATATATTCAATGTTGTTTGTATTCAAAAAAAGGGAAATTAAAGATAAATTGAAATACCATATTTTTATTTGTAAATTTGGCAAAAGCCCTAATATCCAGGGTTGGAGAAAATACTTAAAATGTGGTTTCTCACACAGTCTTGTCAAGAGCATAAATTTGTACAATTTTTCTAGAGAGAAATTTTATAATTTGTGTAGGAAACCATGAAACCCTATGAGGATTTGTATTATAAATAATACTTTTAGGAATTTATCCTAAAGACACAATTGAGGGTGAACATTAAGCTTTATATACAAATACTTTCCTAAAAAATTATTTAAAATAATGATGATAATAACTGGAACAAACCAGAATGTCCATTGAGAGAAGACTGGTTAATTTATGAAACACCATGTGATAAAATATGGTTTAGTCAATAATATTAATAATAAAATAAATATTTATTTACATGGAAATATATATTTTTAACCATAAAATATTTCTGAAAGAGTGGAATGCTATTCTGTAAATTTAAAAATGAAAAGTTTTATAACAAATAATAGCCGCTCTTAACTGTGATAAGTAAGTTTGCAGACTTTTGTATGCATATTCATGTAACATTAACAGATAATAGTTATTCCACATGCAGACTATTTTGATGTAGGCAAATAATTGGCTTTTTAAAAATTGTGTACATAAAAATGTAGTCTGGATAATAAACTTTGACATGAATTCACAGTTGTTTGAACAATTGCATCCAAGAAGTGTTGAATCAAACCTCTGTGTCATCCTAATAGATTAAGTCCTTGTCCTTGTCCTCTTCAACAATTTTATCACTGTCTTATAACAAATTATTGTAGGTATGACAGATGACACAAAATTGTGGAGTACAGAATGTCA
Source organism: Nomascus leucogenys (assembly GCF_006542625.1). Classification (NCBI taxonomy): domain Eukaryota; kingdom Metazoa; phylum Chordata; class Mammalia; order Primates; family Hylobatidae; genus Nomascus; species Nomascus leucogenys. The sequence continues at coordinate 82,078,105 of NC_044383.1, forward strand.
GAAAACAAGGAGTAGTAGGGATTGCATAAAAGTGGAGTGTATGACCTTTCTGGACATATTCTAATTCAATATTTTTTTCTTTTATACACTACGTAGGCCAAACCAAAGCCAGCCTGTTGATTAAAACTTTATGACCATGATAGGGGAATGTTTAAGTTCATTTTGTCATCAGTTACACTGTTCTATACACTGCACAGATAATAATGCATTTAATCTTTAAAATGGGGGTCTGAGACAGGTGTTATTATAGTCTCTTTCAGAGATAAGAAATCTGAGGCACAGAGAGATTAATTAATTTGTCTACGTTTACACAGCTAGTGAGTGGTGAAGCAGAGATTAGAACTCAGGTGTCTGTCTCCAGAGTTAGTGCTCTTAGACACTGTGCTGCCCTGCTTTGAGCCCTATGCACGTTGATGCAGAAGTGAGTGAAGCACAGCCTCTCACCTCAGGTCAAACAGGAGAATGAGGCACATGATAATTGACAAATACCATGCAATGTTGAATGGATTATAATGGAGATGCAAAAGGTATGTTTGTAGCAGAGAAGGCTGGAGTCAGCTCTTCCTCCTGGAGGCTAGTTTGTTACGTGTGGTTCTATTCTTGTGCAAAGCCGCTCCTTCCAGCTATTCAGCCCCTCATGTGCTTGGACTTCCTTTAGGTTCACTGATCTGTGTACAGACACTCTCAGGTACACATGAATTTCAGCCACAGAGAGCTTGGGCTCTAAGAAGAGAGGAGGATATTAGGGGAGTGTCCTCACTACGTATGTATCTTTCTATCACACTTTCCATTACCAAGTGGTATATTCTTTAAATGTCTCATTCGGTTTTTCAGTCTTTTCTATAATTCTGAATCTAGTTGTCCTTGAGAACAAGTGATGTGTCATGGAAAGAGAAATGGCTATGTGTTTACTTGGGCCTAAACTAGAATCCCTGCTTTGTGAGGGACAAATTGTGTTATCTTGTAGAAGGTATTTAATCACTCTAACACTCGGTTCCCCACTGCAGTAAGTGGGTATAATAAAAACTACTACAAGGTAGGTAGATATTAGAAAGAAATCTACTTTTCTTCCATCTTTGCAATAAATTAATGAACTCAATTATAGACGGCTCAGAGTGAAAGGAAACCTAATAAAAGTATAAAAATAAACTTTGCAAGTATTCTTTATATAACCATGAATTAAAGCCCAAGATACATAAAAGATACATAAAAAGATAACTATTATATTAAATTCCACCTTCTTGTCTAAGGAGAGGACCAGATTATGTTTTATTCTATCCCCAAGGCTGAGGAAGCAGCAGAGTTTCCAACCTAAAATCAAATTGATAACCGGTGGTTTCTAAAATAAACTACTCCCCCAAATGCACTGGATTTCCCAGACTAGGTAACCAGAAGAGCTCTTGGGCTTTTGGCAATATACAGTTAAATCTATGCAAATAAGTAAATAAGTAGTCATTTGTGAAAATGAATCTTCTCAAAACTCCTTTCCTAACAGCTGGTCCTGGGAACAGAGGGCTGTGGCAAGGCTGTGGGAAATTGAGCCACTATTTTTAGCAGCTGTGTTTTACTAATCTGTTTTTGCCATGTAAGACTGCACAGTATTTCTAAGAGAAGGCACATCAGTACTAGCCTGGCATATGCCCAATTTGGGTAATTGCGTTCTATCATCTTTCAGGTCTTCCTGGCACTTTCAATTAGCCATAATTTATATTCTTCACAGTTTATAGTTGAAACTACCTTGCATTGCAGCTATGGGGTTACACAGAGACAGCAGCTAAATTAACAAACAACTGGTAAATTATTATTATTTTTCACTTCTCTTTTGCCTTACTTTGCTATAGACCGCTAAAGGTTAGGGATCACTAGTTATATTTATAGGAAAGACCCGAGAATCTCCAGAGTCATCTACTATCCACATCTATGAGGAGTTAGATTACAAATTTTAAAATAAATTCCTATTTAGGTATTTACCTATATCTTAAGACTGAAATAAAGGAAATAACAAGTTATTTCTAACAGAAAAAAACCCTTAATATAAATAAGAGATATGATCTGCTTATTTTTTTCATTTTGTTAATGCTTAGTAAGTTTCATTTGTACCAAGTCCTGTCTCATATGTTGAGGCTCAATAATGAACCATAGATGACAGTTTTCAGATGCTTAAAATGTACCAGTCCCTGTTTAACTCACTTAATATTTATGGAGCTTTATCATGTAAGTAGGCGCTTCTTTCACCCCTATTTCACATGTGAAAAATGGATGCAAAGTAACTGTAATAACTTTCCAGAGATAGCACAGTTATAATCAGAGCTTTAAACTTCAGCCATTTCATGCCACTAACTGTGCTCTCTACCACTTTGATCATCTCTCTTATGAACAGGGCAGTCCTAGGCTTTAAAATAACATAGAGGAAGAAGAACACTAAACAGCTAAATAAACAAACAAGAGAACTATCTACCAGAAATAGGACACAGGTGCTGTGAAGAAAGTTCAACTATGTGGGCAAGACAGAGTCAGGAGGTATTTTCTTTACACTCAGTGATAAAAAAGGCTTCTGTGTTTAAGGTGGGAGATTTGGAACACAAAAGGGAGACAGCTAAGCAAATATAAAAGTAACAGTGTTCAAGGTAGAAGGCAGAACTGGTGCCAGGACGCTAAGTTGGGAAAAGACTTGACATGCTTGGGGAATCAAACAAGTCCAGAGTGGTTACAGGACAAACGCTAGAGGGGAGAGAGTAAATTCTGGTTGGTAACACGAATAGACACAAGATTATGAGGGGCTTCGGGATTGTAAGGTGTTTAGCTTTTTGTTCATGGGGGCCATATTCTGATTTAAGTGTTCAACAATTTATTCTAAATGGAGAATCTATTTCAGGGATGGACAAGAGTGAAAGATAAGCAAGTCAAGGCCCATGGCGATGGATGACATATTTCAACTATAGCAGGTTAGGAAATTATGAAAAAAAGAGAACAGATTTGAAATATGTTTTTGTTAACTTTGCTGATGAATGTTGAAAGGACGCAAGTGAGAAAAATAGAGGTTATTAAATGAAAACCAGCAACTGTCATTATTCAGGTGGAACTTATGTCTCTATTTTGTCTAAGAGTTTCAGTGGCTTCTTCTAAGAATTCTTAGTTGTAACAAAAAAAAAGATGATTAAATAAGGTTTAAATTTTACTTTTTAAATTTCATTACGAGTCAGTAGAACTTTAAAATAAATCGTATTATTTATTTTAAGACATGACTTAAGAACACCAACAGCTAATTTTAAGACATGACTTATGAACATTGTCAGTTTTATACAAATTATTTACTAATTTGTGTAATGTATGTTCATGATTTTGAAAAACTGCCTATAATTCTCTTCATTTTTGATCATTATTTTTTGTCACTGTAGAAAGAGCTGTTCAGAAAGGCATCTAGGGCATGTTATCACAGTGGACAAAACACAAAGTTAAATACAGATGAGATACCATTTTTAGCAATTAAATAAGAGAACAAATTACAGTGCTGAACTCACACCTATAAATGGAAGACATTTTATTTGTTTTTAAAATAAAATGTGAGACCATACATCATAGTTTTTCCACTGTGTGAATAAGACATGTCTAAAACAACTTAGATTAGATCTATTTAGCAGATAATTGCTTAAACAAGGATTTTGAAAAATCTTATTTTCATAAATATTTATGAGATTTAATATATTAATGCATTTTTATTACAAAAAAGTTTGAAGAGATTTTATGTTATGTTTTTCTTCTTTTTCTAATATGGGATTATTCCTCACAAGGTTTGTACTGGTAGGTAGCTGTGACAGAATTTCTGTTCTAGACATTTTATCACACAATTTCCCAGATAAAAAACATGATATCAGAGGGATTTTGGCTAACTTGGGATGATGAAGAGTTGGCGAGAAGAAAGGAGATACAATTTTAGAGTGGTAGAGCACTTGAGATGATCTATGATAAACCTTACATTTAATAGCCCCCAGTTTCTCATAGGTTCCAAACTCACTGGAAAAGTGTTTCTACCTGGATATCTAGCAGACTAATCAAACTTGGCTAAAGTTACAAATAATTAATTTTTGTCTTACCTACTGGGGTTGATAGAATCACCATAATTGTATTCTCCAAGCTCCTATGTTTAGAGTCTTTCTCAGCAACTTTATTATCCTCACAGTCAGTCTTTCAATAAGACTGATTAAGTTTACTTTACAAATACAGTTATGCCCCATGTAATGATTTTCTGGTCAATGATGAACTGCATATATGACAGTGGTTCCATAAGATTATAATGAAGCTGAAAAGTTCCTATTGCCTAGTGACATTGCAGCTGTTGTAACATTGTAGGACAACACATTACTCGTGTTTGTGGTAATGCTGGTCTATGAACTACTGCACTGCCAGAGGTAGAAAAGAATAGCACATACAATTATGTCCAGTGAATAATACTTCATGATGATAACAAACTGGCTTATATTACTATCTTATTTGCTTTCCTTTTTTTATTATTTTAGAGTTTACATCTATTTATTAAAAAAATAGTTAACTGTAAAACAGCCTCAGGCCGGTCCTTCCAGAAGTATTCCAGAAGAATGCATTGTTATCATAGGAGAGGAAAGCGCCTTGTGTGTTATTGCCCCTGAAGACCTTCCAGTGAAACAAAATATGGAAGTGATAGACAGTGATACTGATGATTCTGACCTTGTGTAGGCTTAGACTAATATGTGTGTTTGTGCCTCTGTTTTTAACAAAAAAAGGATTTTAGCTTTTTTTTTTGTTTTTAGCAAAAAAAAAAAACAAACAAAAAAGGTAAGAATTTAAAAATAGAAAAAATTTATAAAGATATAAAGCAAGAAAACATTTTTGTACAGCTGCACATTGTGTTTGTTTAAGCTAAATGTTATTGCAAAAGAGTTAAAAGTTTAAAAAATATGAAAAATTATAAAGTAAAAAAGCAACAAGAACCTAAGGTTAATTCATTACTGAAGAAAAAAATATGTTTTAAATCTAGTGTAGCCTAAGTACACAGTGTTTATAAAGTCTACAGTGGTGTGCAGTACTGTCCCAGGCCTTCACTTTCACTTTCTACTCGCTCACTGACTCACTCAAAGCAATATCAACTCCTACTCTATTCATGCTAAGTGTGCTATGCAGGTATACTGTTTTTTATCTATTATGCAATCATTTTAATGTGTCTTTTTTATGTTCAGATGCACCAATACTTACCATTTTGCTACAACTGCCTACAGTATTCAGTACAGGAACTTGCTGTACAGGTTTGTAGCCTAGGTGCAGCAGGTTATACCAGCTAGCCTAGGTGTGTACCAAACTACACCATTTAGGTTTTCGTAAGTACCCTCTATGACGTTTGCAGGACAAAATCATCTAACTACATGCATATCTCTCAGAACATGGCTCCATTGTTAAGTGACATGTCACTATATCTCTGTAATTTATCCCTTCTTCTCCTCTAGTGTCCAAATTCATTCCTTCCTCCATCTCCTGGCTGGATTATTGGAGTATCTCCCTCACTCATCTCTTTTGCTTTCTCCCTCCTTCAACCCAGTGTCAATTATCTTTTGAAAAAAAATGGAATTTCCACTTATTAAATATTGACTTTGCTCCTATCACCCTCAAAATTAAATCCACAAACCTTATTAGAGCAAACATCTCTTTACGAAATGGCCGTACCCATCTCACTCCATCTTTCAACATTTCCCAGCAGAATGTTAACCATGTGACATCAGTTATGTTGAATATCCTTCACATTCCTCCTCAATAGCCCTGAGCCTTTTCATACCTTAATTCAGCTTCCCTGAATCAATTTTTATTGTTTCTTTTCTGAAAATATTTACCACAAGACTGGCTTTTCACTTAATTCCTAAAAGAGAATCTTCCTTTTAAAGCTCTCAAAAAGATAAGAGGGGAAGAAATTATAAGGAAAGGGTGAGTGGCAGCCAACAACAAGCACAACTTCTCTAGGGATTCCTCTCATGAATTTTCTTTCTGTCTTTCTTTTTGTTTTGTTTCTGCCTCAGCTCATTCATTCAGTTTCTCAGATTTGCAGTGTCAGCAGCTACTACCAGCACCATAAACTCTAATTTCTCCATATTTTTTCACTACATTGTTTATCAGTTCAAATCTTTTGAAGGAATTTTACTAGGGCATTAAGGTTGTAATTTCTGATTCAGTAAATCTGAGTGCTAGGGACATGCATGTGTTTTTAGTTTGTCTGCTATTACAACTGAGAAAAAAAGTGCAAAAGCATAAAAAATGTAGAATGAGAAACCTAAACTCTTACTTTGTGAATCTCAGGCACAAACTGTCTTGGCTGAACCAAACTCTGTTTCTACCCCTTTGGAGCCCCTTGGTCCAAAATTTTGTCTAAGATATCTTATCCCTAAAGCATGCTTCTTCCATGCCTATTCCTTTTTCATCTTGAGAGTTCTTCACCGTGCCAAATCCTTCATATATATTTTTTTCTTTTAGGGACAAGTTTAAACCAGGAGTCTTCTGGGGAACCATAGACTCCTAAATAGCTACTTACAGGGAATCTCTTGGTTCTTAGGACTCTTGAGTATGAGTTCAGTGCCTTTTCCATTATATTACACAGCTTCAGTACTTTTAAAAAGTCTTGATAAAAGATTTCCATAAGTTCCTTCTTCTGTAATTATCTCCCAAATCACTTATCCTTGAATCTGCCTAGAGTATAGAGGAGTCTGTCCAACTCCTCTATACTCCCAATAGAGGGAATAGCCCTTCCAATAGAGGGAATAGCCTAGAACAGATCTCACCCTCTAAACGTGGTTTGCCTTTGTGATTCACAGGAAATGTGAGGATCTATTTAGCAGTCTATTCTAGCATACCAGACACTACAGACAGTCCGGTATTGTCTTCCTCTGTGTGATGATGAATAAAGACTATTTATTAATTTTCCTCAGAGAAAAATTTGGTTCCCAGTATGTATGATAAATACTAAGGGTGTTGTTACATCTAAATGATAGGAACAATGCAGACAGATGACTGTTATTCAGTCTCTTCTTCTAAAATATACAGAATACAAGCTTTTTAAATTTTAGTGTAGTAAATTGCTGGAGTTGTATAATTGCCTGTCAGCTCAGGTTTTCATTATAATCGGGATTATTTTTTCCCTGTCTGCAACTTCTCACTTGGGAGAGGATAGACTCCAATAAATGTATTGCAGACAATACACTAAAAATTATGATAATATTGAATCACAAAATAAGGCCTAGAAAATCCTTTTGAAAAGTATGTAATATTGTCATCATTATCATTTAGCCTAAACCTTTTATTTTTACCCGGGAATAAATCTGGGACATTAAATGATTTTCAAAAGGTTACATAGACGAAGATCTGATCTCTTGGTTCTAAGGACTCTTGAATCTGAGTTCGGTGCCTTTTCCATCATATTACACAACTTCAATAGTTTTTAAAGTTTTAATAAAATCTTTCCATATTTCCTTATGTTCCTTCTTCTGTAATTATCTCCTAAACCACTTATCCTTGACTTTGTCTAGAGTAGAGAGGAGTTTTTCCAAGCTGACATAGAGGGAATAGCCTAGAACAGATCTCACCGTCTTAATGTGGTTTGTGTTTGTGATTATTAGTTCCTTTCAGGTTTTGATGTGAACTGTCACATAAAAGTTAAACAAGGAGGGAGATGAGGCTTGAGATGCTATTAACAGCATAACACTGTGGATAAAACAAGATTTGTTTCTTTTTCATTTCTCATAACAATATCATACATCCAGATAAAGGGCCAGATCCTGGTGAGACCACCAATGCCGTTCAAAGCTCTTTCCAGATGTGATGACTGTCCCCTGCAAACGTGTGGATTGTTCTGGGACTCTAAATTGCGCTGTCCATGGTGCTAAATATAGCCTTGCTACAAAATTTCTCTTCTGGCCAAGCAGTTGGAATAGTATCTAACTCTGTTTTTCAGAGCTTTTTAGCAGCCTGAGTCAGCTGTGTACAACCTGCAACTCTTCAAAAATGTAACAGTTCACACAGGTAGCTTTGAGAAAAATCTCGCTTATGACTGCAACTGAAGTTAAAATGAAAAATTCACATCATCAGAAGAAAATATTTAAATTCATTTGTAACTATTCTGCTTTTCCTAAAATAATACTCCTGATATCCTTTTTCAAATTAAAGCAAGGCCTTTGGTTGTTGCTCTCCTAGTTATATTTCCTGCACAATATTAAAATTGTATAGTGTTACATAGTGCAACTGTCAACCCCAAAATAAAATTAGCAACAGAAAATTAGATACAATGCACCCAGTGGATATAGAAACACTAGGTAGGCATTACAACTCAGCATTAAGCTGGAGTCTATGTGAAATTACCAAGCAGGAGCAGTTTTCACAAAGAAAATTGAATGCATCTTTTATAGTGCAAACTATTGTATATTGCACGGTATGAGTTACTACATATTTGGAGGACACCCTCCATCTACACTCCACCTGTGTAAAATTATCCCCTCACATAGCTTTCATACATTATAATGTAGATATTTGTAGGAGATAGACTGTTATACCCAAGTATTCCAAATTGCCTTGGCTGTTTTGCTGGAGTAGGTACCTTGTGTTCTAATTGGTGGCTTTCTCTGCGATACACCTAAGACCCGAACAGCAAACTGCCAATGGCGTCCCTCCTCTCTCAGATAGGCAATGTTAACATTCTTACTGGCATTAAACACTACTGACCTTGATCTCTGCCAGTGCTATATGATGTCAACCAAGAATTCTCTGAAATCTGAAGTTATGTGACTAGTGGAGATTTGAGTCTCTACTTAGAGGCGGTCTTAAGATGCACATTGGGGTACTCCCACCATGCTATTATTAAACTTTTCATACTCAATCTCTCTTTTTTTTTTTGAAACAAAGTTTTGCTCTTGTTGCCCATGCTGGAGCACAGTGGCATGATCTCGACTCACTGCAACCTCTGCCTCCCAGGTTCAAGCGATTCTCCTGCTTCAGCCTCCCAGTAGCTGGGATTATAGGTGCCCGCCACCATGCCTGGCTAATTTTTGTATTTTTAGTAGAGATGGGGTTTCACCATGTTGACCAGGCTGGTCTTCAACTCCTGACCTCAGTCAGGTGATCCACCCGCCTTGGCTTCCCAAAGTGCTGGGATTACAGGCATGAGCCACCTTGCCTGGCCCATACTCAGTCTCTTTCACGGTGCTTCAAATTGCCTAGAATCATGAGCCCAGGGCAACCACCATCAGCTATTATGTGAATTGCTGCAACAGCCTTGCTTTCATTAATGCAAAGCATGACCCTTGTCCATATATTCTCTGCAAAGAAGCCATCATAATCTTTTCTATAAAACATTTTATTACGTTGATCCTCTTAAACTTTTTAATGGATTTTTATTATCACTAAGATAACATTAAAGCCTGTCAGACTGGGCCCTATTTCTCCCTCCCATCTCTTTTGCTTTTCTTATCTCCTTTTGGGTTCTATCTTTCAATCATACCGATTTTTAAAAAATTAATTGCATACACCATATTTTCTTTTGACTTCTGATCATCAACAGCTCTTTTTCCTACCTCCAAATCTCCTCTATCTTTATGTGGCTAACTCATTTATTGTTCACCTCTCAGTTTGAAAGTCACATTCTCTAAGAGATCCTGACTGTAGCCCCCTCATCCTCTCCTTTCTCCCACCCTCCACACAAGTTCAGATGCTCAGCTCTATTTGCACCCAATGTACCTCTACTGTATGATTTAGTTGTCATCATTTCTTTCTTTCTTTTTATGATTAGCACAGTGCTTGGCACAGACGTGCACCTACTGTGCATTGAGAGAACAAAAGAATGAAAGGTCAAAGTTTTTTTCATTGAGTAAATATTTATTCTTCTTCTATGATAAGCACAGTGTTGCCCTACATGCAGAATACACTCATGTATCTATTTAGTGTGGCTGCGGAGGAGTGGGGAGGGGGAAGAAAAGAAGTCAGAGATGGAGAGTGGTTTCTGGCCAGTTGCAGTTCTTCAAAGCTTTAAGTCAAAACTGATAAAAATTAAAAAGTAGTTCTTAGCTTTTTTGCATCCTGAAAATAAACTATTTATTTTGCATTCTAATTTTGCGTTTTTTCAGCATTTTGGGAATACTTTTTTAACAGGAGTTAAAGAATTAAAAAGACCAGACCTTGCAGGTTTCATGTAAATTCTTGATGAAAAAAATCAAATAAAACTTTCCTTTTTGAAAAATTTAGTCTCAGTAAAAAATAGGTTAGTTATACAGGGCACCTTGGGGTACTCTAAACACAAAATTATATCCAGATTTATAAACTATAATATGACCTTGTAGAGAGATCAGAAAATTTGTGTTGTTCATTATGATTTGCTTAGTTGAAGATTAAAGAGACTTTGCATTACTTTTACTTCTTTCTTCCAGGAACTGTCTCATGATTCCCCAGTTGTCTCTTGGCCCCTAATTTTTTTACACGATCTTTCTTAACTTCTCTCACTTATTTAACTTATTTAACGTATCTGCAAAAAAGGCTCTGGGACAGTCTGTCAAATAAACATGGGATTAAAAATTTTAATAAAAAATCTGCATCCAGAATGCGTAGTTTGTAAATAATCTAAAATTGTTATATAGGACATTTATTGTGCATCCATAATATAAATACTGTTAAGATCTGAAGTGAAATATGTATTGCCTATATCACATAGGTATATATCTATATGTATTGAAATGTCGTGCATTGATATGATTAAAACAAAATATAACAATAAGCTAAAGTATGTAGTTTTTGGTTCTAGTAATTTATAATGTTGTTTCACAAGCTGGCAATAAGAAAGTCAGAAATATTTTTTTTCCAGCAGAAACCATACATATAAATGGACATTTTAAGAGAGATTTTTAAAATTTACTGTATAGTGGCACTCATGCTTCTGTAAGAACCTTTATAGCAGCTTTATTTCTTTGTCTTTGTAAAAACATTTGAGTCTTACTGTTTTATTACTTACATTTTACAAAGGGAGATACTGAGTTATAGGAGTCATTTAAAATACACTTTTCTCTAAAAAAAAAACTTAACTCAGTGTATACTCTGATTTTCCTTTATTATTTCCAAATTCTTTTTTAAAATACTGATGTAAACACCCAATTTATGGGCTATTAATAAATACTGAACCACAAAATAGGAGAGATTCAAGGAGTAATAGCATGCCTGAGAGAAGGGGGAGCCCAGACAGTCACCTGCTTTCCTACAATCCTCTTCTCTTTAGGCCTCCGAACTTCCCCACCTTTCCCTGACCAGTTTCTCTTCCTCTCTTCTGACAGTGCGTCTTCTCCATGGCTCCCTTCTCTATACATTTCCAGGAGTCATCTCCTCTGACTCCAGTCCCCTTTACTTCCTTCTTCCAGGATCTGTCTCATGACTCCCCAGTTGTCTCTTGGCCGCTAATTTTTTTATGCTATCTTCTTAAGTTCTCTCATATATTTAACTGTTACTGGAAAGATTGAATCAGAGTCACTCACCTTTGGGTTACTTTTGTCAAGCAGGTTGTTATTTTTCTAGTTTATTATTTTATTTTTTGGAGATAATATATTATTTATATGTAATTCAATGTTTAAATATCAGTTATAATTCAAATAAAGCTTTTTACATAAAATCTGTTTCTATATTTTGTTTTAACCTTTATTTTTTAAAAAATATTTCCTGTACTATTCTCCAACTCTTCAGGATGCAGTTACAAACCCAGACATGTTACAAACTACTTTAATGAATGAGAACATAATTTTTATTACTTTTAAAAAAGCATAATCCTATATTCTATAATTTAAAAATTGGTACATAGTGCCTCAAATTCAAGATGAAATCTTGAAGTTCTTCAATTCCTAAATTGTTGCTAAAGACATGTATCTCTAGGGCTACCCGTAATCCCATATTCCACTATGTTTCTGACCTCTAAGCAGTTTCTTCAAATCCGTAATATACATAATATTGCTTATTTTATATTAAAGTGGTCTAGGTATAGACCCAAAAGCATGAGATACATACTGCTGAATTAGGTAAATAATAGCATATTCTTACTTTAGTCTAGAAATATTCAAAAGTATTGATAATTATAATTTATCTTAGTTTCAGAAGAAATTACTTTTTAATGAAATTGGGTAAAAATCAAAGACTCATATATAAAATTTTTATATGAATTATTATGAATAAATTTCTTTAAGAAAATATATGTTCTTAAGAATTTAAGATTTTAACAATATATGTTCATATGAAAATTTGCACTTAACTACATTTGGGTTTTATTCATTTAAACTTCTGTCAGAATCTCTACTTGAAAGAACTTGGTTATACTTTTTTCTTTTAATTTTATTTATTTATATTTTTGTTAGACTTTATTTTTTAGAGCAATTTTAGGTTTACAGCAAAATGTACAGAGAATAATGTATAGATATTTCCCAAAATACCTCTTCCTTGTCCCTCACGTGGAATATTCCCCGTATTAACATCCCCACCAGAGTGGTAGATTTGCTACAACTGATGAACCTACATTGACACGTCATTATCACCCAAAGTCCACAGTTTCCATTAGGCTTCACGCTTAGTGTTGTACATTCCATGTGCTTGAACACATTTATAATTTCATGTATCCAAAATTATAATGCCATTCAGATTAGTATCAATGACCTAAAAATTCTTTAGATTCCATCTATTCATTCCTCCCTCCTCCCTAACCCCTGGCAACCACTGATTTTTTTTTTATAGTTTCCATAGTTTTGCCTTTCCATTATGCCATCGAATTGGAATCATACAGTATGTATCTTTTTCAGACTGGCCTCTTTCACTCATAGTAATATGCATTTAATTTGCCTCAATGCCTTTTCATGGTTTGATAGCTCATTTCTTTTAGCACTGAATATTATTCCATCGCCTGGAAGTGCCAGTCTATTTATCCATTCACTTACTGAAGGACATGTTGGCTGCTTCCAAGTTTTGGCAATTATGAATAAAACTACTATAAACATCCATGTGCAGGTTTTGTGTAGACATAAGTTTGCAGCTCTTTTTGGTAAATACCCAAGAGAAGCATGAGTGAAAGATCACATGCTAAGAGTGTCTTTGGTTTTGTAAGACATTGCCACGCTGTCTTCCAAAGTGGCTGTGCCATTTTGCATTCCCACCAGCAATGAATAAGCATTTCTGTTGCCCCATTTCCTCTCCAGCATTTTGTCTTGTCAGAGTTCTGCATTTTGACCATTCTTATAAGTATAAAGTGGTATCATTTTTCCATTTTAATTTGCATTTTCCTGATGACACACAATATGGAGCATCTTTTTCATCTGCTTATTTGCCATCTACATATTTTCTTTAGTGATATGTACGTTAAGGTCTTTGGCCTATTTTTAATTTTTTTGTTTTGTTTAATTTTAAGAGTTCTTTGCAAATCATGGATAACAGTCCTTTATTAGATGTGTCATTTGCAAATCTTTTCTCCCAGTCTACAGCTTGTCTTCTCATTCCCTTGACAATTTCTTTTGTGTAGCAAAATATTTCAGTTTTAATGGAGTCCAGCTTATCAAATTTTTCTTTCATGGATTATACCTTTGGTGTTTTGTCTAAAATTTCATTGCCAAACCTAACATCATCTAGATTTTCTCCTATGTTATGTTCTAGGAGTATTATAATTTTATAGTTTTGAATTTTACATTTAGATGTATGATCCATTTTGAGTTAATTTTTGTGAAGGGTGTAAAGTCTCTGTTTAAATTCTTTTTTTTACTTTCATGTGGATATTTAGTCGTCCAAGCTTCATTTACTGAAAAGACTATCTTTGCTCCATTGCATTGCCTTTGCTCCTTTGTCAAAGATCAGTTGACCATATTTATATGGCTCTATTTCTGGGCTCTTTATTCCATCCCATCGATCAATTTGTCTGTTTTTTCACCACTGCTACACTCTTAATTATAGTAGATTTATAGTAAGTCTTGAAGCCACGTAGCATCAGTACTCTAACTCTGTCCTTCTTCAATATTGTGTTGGCTAGTCTGAGGATTTTACCTCTCCACACAAACTTTAGATTTGCTTTGTTACTATACTGAAAATAACTTACTGGTATTACGATTGGGATTTCATCAGATCTTCATCATACATTTTAATTAATTTGCTTAATTCATTGCAGCATCAATGTCAAGTTTGATAGCTTTTTTTGCCCTTTAAAATCTATGTATGATTGCTTGAACCATTATTTATGTCTTTTGAAAATATAATGCTCTCTTTATGTTTCTTGTTTCTTCTCGTCCTCTTCTTTGTCCTTCTTCTTTTTCTCCTCCTCCTCCTTTTTCTTTTCTCCTTCTCTCCCTTTCTCTCTCCCTCCTAGCTCCCTTCCCATCCCCCCACACATGTGGCATGTGCCTGTGTGTGTTCGTGAAGTCAATTAGGATTTAGCTCACATCTGATTTGGACATCCTGCTCAGAACTAAGCTGAATTTGCTTACTTTAGGGATCTTAAGGCCATTTATCTCATGTTTCACTTACATTAGCTTAATACTATCTACAGTTCAGCTCCTCCTCAAGTCACATCAAATAAGCTTCATTTACAAGGTATTTATATATTTTGAAAAGTTTACATGAGGTTTCTGGAAGATTGTGGAATTTATACAAGGCCCCAGCTTTCACCATCTTGCTCCTTTTCTTTCTCTTCTTTTTCTCCACCTTTCACCAACCCACTGTTGTTTCCTTATGAAAGGTAGTTCTGCCATCACTTTTGCTGCTTATTTTGTGCTAACCTACATCCCTTACTCCTCAAGGTTTCCCACAAGGAGCTTATCAAAATAGTTTCTTAAAAAACAAAACAAAAAAAGCCCCAAATTTTCTCATTAAAGGCATTCTGTTCCCAGCCAATCAAAAATAACCAAAACAAAATAACTTTACCACATCACAATAAAATCATCTCTATGAAACTAGGCTGGGCACAGTGGCTCATGCCTGTAGTCCCAGCAACTTTGGGAGGCCAAAAGATGGGTAGATCTCTTGAGGTAAGGAGTTGGAGATGAGCCTGGCCAACATGGCAAAACCCCATTTCTACTAAAAATACAAAAAATTGGCCAGGCTTAGTGGTGCACACCTGTCATCCCAGCTACTTGAGAGGCTGAGGCAGGAGAATAGCTTGAGCCCAGGAGGTGGAGGTCGCAGTGAGCTTAGATTGCACCACTGCACTTCTGCCTGGGAGACAGAGTGAGACTCTGTCTCAGAATAGAAGGAGGAGAAGAAGAAGAAAGAAGAGGAAGAAGAAAGGAGACGAAGAAGAAGGAGGAGGAGGAGGAGGAGGAGAAACACAACTCTATTAGTTTGTACTTTTGCTAATTTTTATAAAACCACAAACATGCTCATTTGTAATAATAACTGTGGAAGAAAAGTATTAGCAGTGGTTTCTTCATGGTGATGTAAACAGTATAATTAAGCTATCTAAAATCAAAGTCTGAAATGAACTGGTTAATTTTGCATTTTACAGTAGAGAGAGCTACACTTTGATATATAGTAGTTATCATCTTTCTTAAAAGAATATAAGTTAGGTGATAAGTGAACATTTGGATGACTGATCAAATTTGTGTGAGTTTGGCATGCACACTGTGCAAAAATTATAATTACTCGAGATCAATTACTCTAAGTAATACTTGACTATTTAAGTATCTATTTATACCTAAATATCTAAGAGTTTCCCTTTTATTACTTTTAAAATAAATACTACCATACCTACTTAGTTCAGAATTAATATAACTTAACTGAATATATTAGATAAGCTTGAGATAAAAACAATCTATTGAATTCATGCTTTAGATTGACTGAGGAAGAAAATCCAGCACTGCCTGTATAGCATACCACATAGTAGATTACAGAAAGAAATTAAAAGTAGGAACATTGGTCCTGATATCTGAATTGGGCAAATATTAAATACAAATTTTGAATGTATTTCAATTCTGCCATCTTTGAAATATAGTATTAATCATATATTGGCTGTTATTTTTAATATTCTTATTTTTTCACTACTCTCTCCTCAAAAGTAAAGGAGAAAATTAGAGAAAAAACTGGTAAAATCAAAAGGAGAGTTCATTTAAGTTGCAGTTTGGCAGCATAAAATATAAGCTATTGGCCTTTGAACTCTTTCTGCTGTAGTTGTTGAAAAAACCCTTTATATGAAAGGGCTGGTGAATTATCTTTTCAATCAATAAATCTCCTTCTTAGAGGTTGCATTGCTGCCCACAGGGTTGATGAGTCTAGCTAATTTCCCTTTAGGGCTGAAAAAACTATTCAGGTTCATATGACACTGCTATCCTTTAGGACTTCCTAGGATAAAGCAAATGATAAAAAATTACTACCATTAAATTGAATAAAAAGGTCAAGCTATCACTCCTAGTCTGTAAAAAGTAATCTTAAAACAATTGGAGTTGTTTAAACCCCACGTTATTGCTCCTGTGTGTTTTAAGTTCCAGTGTAAATCTTGTGATGGCAGAAATCAGAGTACCTTTTCTTGTGTGTCATTTAGAATGGCCTACAAGTATGGCAGATGTAACCAGAATAATCAGAAGTACATTCCCAAAACAAATTAATAAGACTGTTTGCATACCCAGTAAGTATGCTAGGTATACTTAAATACGAGCCCATCTTATTGACCCATATTATTTAATGAAAAGCAATTACACAGGTGTTTTCCTTACGGAGTTATAAGAGGCACGCCAAAAACTCAAAGATCACAGACAATTTACCCACAGGCTTTTTTCTCATTCTAACCATACTCACTTTTCACAGTTCAATGAGGAAAGACTGCATACTGACTTTTTTTCAAATTTAAAACCGAGAACCAATTATGTTAATATCAGAATCATTACCTGTATTTGGTTCAGTAAAGATTCTTACATATATGCAAAACAATTGCATGTAATCCAGATTATATGTGTTGACATATTGTATTTATTTCCTATATATTGATTTTTTTTTAAATTGGAAGACTTAAGTTACAGAGAAAGATTAAAGGAAAATCTATTTGTTAAAAAATATGTGTATTCTCTATGAACAGGAATGCACAGATTTTTCTCTCTCATAACTCATTGTGATTTTGGCATTTGAGAGTTTCCTACAACAGAAACCAAGATTAGTAATGATTCATATTAGTTGAGTAGCAAAAATTCTGTTTCTCTGTGCCTATGTTTTATGAGGTGAAGTATGTGAATAAAACAAAAATGTGGATTCGTCATCTATCCTTTCCCGCATAACTAAGCTAAAGTGAAACTTGAAAGTCTTGAATGTTTACTGCATCTTTAGAAATATGCACACTCAAAAATACTTTTACTCATTTTCTTAAAATCTCTTTCTGCATTTTGATGGTCCAGTATCTTTTAAAAAGATAGTTAGTTGGATTGCATATTAACTATCTACAACTTTGGCACAAAGAAAAAATTACCTGTCCCCTTTATTTGTCATTAGATGCTCTGGTCTTTTTCTTGAGAAACCGTTCATTGGTTGGTAGGAGAAAGATCAACTAAATATCTTGCCCAGTTTAAAACCTGGATTGATCACAATATTAAACCATGTTTCAGATAGCCTGTTTAATTAAATTTGTTGTAGAGCTGCCTTCATACATATTTTAAGTTTGGCCTAAAAGTTTCTTTGTACATAGTGAACTATAACTTAATTTGATGTGTAAATAGATTGTAACCTATTTGTGTAACAAATAGCCCAGTCTTAGCCAACCAGAGCACGCAAACTTCAGTGACCCACAGGTGCCCACCTGTTCAAAACAGGTTCAAGTAAGGCAAATGCCCAACTCTAACCAGTCCAGCTGTTTCTGTACCTTAGTTCCATTTTCTATATGCTATTTTCCTTTTTCTGTCCATATATGTTATCCAACCATGTGGCAGCCCTGGAATCACTCTGAACCTAGTCTGGTTCTGAGGGCTGCCCAATTCACAAATTGTCCTTTGCTTAATTAAACTCTATTAAATTGAGTTTGCCTTTTAACACATCTCATTGATTCTCACCAAAAGACAAACATCTAGTAGTAGGAAGTGTTGTGTTGGGTGGACCAGCCACCTGGCCTCATGCCAGCTCAGCCAACATGTGCCATTTGAAAGGTAAATCCTATGTGTTTTTTATGTTCAGGTGTCCCTGGCTTGTAATGCTTAAGTCTATGGTCTATTAACCTTGGTTCCACCCTGAGTTCTAGAAACAGTCCTCATGGCAGTTCCTAATGAGCCTGGATCTACCTAAAGATTTGTTTACGTACCTCATCTGCAATCTGAGTGTTACTGTCTTTGATCTCAGCCAGCGTGTACTACAGTAGGGACTCAAGCAAGCCTCTGACATGCTTCTGGTTCTATAAAATAAAATGAAATAAAATAAAATAAACAAAGGTTTTTTAGAGAACACTCAAATGCTTCCTTCTGCTGGACAGTACCAAAGTTACTTTGATAAGTCTGTTGCTGAGTAATGGGTACCATGCCCCTCAGCATTCCAAATAACTAATGACCTAACTATTGTTTTCCACTCTGTATTAATTGGTTTTCACAGGGCTGTAAAGAAGTACCTGAGACTGAGTAATTCATGAAGAAAGATTTAATTGACTCATAGTTCCACATGGCTGGGGAGGCCTCAGGAAACTCACAATCATGGCAGAAGGTGAAGGGGAAGCAAGGCATACCTTACATGGCAGCAGGAGAGAGAGAGAGAGCAAGGGGGAGAAGCGCCACCCTTTCAAACCATCAACTCTCATGAGAACTCTCTGACTATCAGGAGAACAGCAAGGGAGAAATCTGCCTCCATGATCCAACCATCTTCCACCACACTCCTCCTCTGACATGCGGGAATTACAGTCTGAGATGAGATTTGGGTGGGGACACAGAGCCAAGCCATATCACACCCTAATATAAATGCCTCTTTCTAAAAAAGATCTAAAAAACGGAAATCAGAACATCTGTCTGCTAGTCATTTCTCTGTCCTCTGCTTCTCATCTATTACTTCTTTAGTTTCCCTAGGGTCAGAAAAGACCCAGCTTCCCTGTTTGCTCTTCCTATGTGGACTTCTATGGCTTAGCCCACACAACCTAGCTCTTGCTATGCAGAACAGAGATAAAGGAATTTGACAATCTTCCCTTATGAAACTACCATCACTGTCAAGGTTATTGACTTGCTTCGAAATCATACTTTTCAATGTCAAAAGCTGAATCTCTCCAGTTGATTCCTTTTGTAACAGCTTATAATCTTCTTCAGGCAGAAGGGCAGAGTAGGGCAAAGTGCATGTGGTACAAAGGAAAGTTTCAAAGGTTAAAAAGAAAAATAATTAATAACCTCAGATCATCACACTTACTACTTTTTTCTCTTTATGCTTCTAAAAGTAGATCATGAATATAAAGTGTATATAAAATTCAAAAGACAATGTCCATCTAGGAATGTGTCCCAGAGTCAGAAAATATATATAGAAAAACTGATGAATCTTAAAGTATAAAAATTAGTCATATTTGTATGGTAAAACTTATAGTTAAAATGATTAACAATGTATTTGAGAAAATACTCTTAATATAGGTGTAAGGACATTGATGCCCACACAGTTCAAAGTTCTTACAAGTAAACAAGGAAAGGACAGCCTTCCTATTCATGAATAAGCAAATGCAAAATTAGAAATGTGAATTGTTAGTAAATATTAAAATAAATATTTGGCCTTTACTCATTATCAAAGAAATGAAAAGTAGAATGAGATATCATTTCCCCCTACAGACTGGCAAAAATTCAAAAGAATGGTAAAGGCCAGGAAGGGGAACCACATAAAGAAATTGACACTGTTCTTTATGGTGGCATTAGAGACATATAATTGTTGAGATCACTGGTTTTAGAAAAGAGATAAGTTTGTTGATTAAAATTCCTAGATTATTAGTTACTACATCAACTAATTAAACATGCAAATATGTTTAATTTCTATGCTTTAAGCTTTATTAGTGTTTCTATATGTATTTTCTGACTCTGGGACACATTCCTTGGGAGGCTAATATATGGGATTTTTATGTAATGTACTTGACATGGTAAGTGTTAATACAAAGCTGTTGTGGTTGTTAGAATATACATTGGTTCAGCCATTTTGAACAGGAATTTATCAAAACGTTTATAAAACTTTAAAGAATGTATATGTCATATGAGCCAACATTTCTAGGAATTTTCCCAAAATAACGAATCAAATATATATGTATAATTATGAAGAGTTAAATCACAGCTTATTTAAAATACAAAATTGGAAACAAATGTGCAAAAATAGGGATTTATTAAAATCTTTGCATACATACTACTAAAATCCAGCATCTGTTGAATCTACTTTGTTTCTTGCCTGACTTTCCATTTTGCTCCTGCAAGATCAACCATATGTTTTAAAGCATCTTGTCATATTTTGATCTAGCATTTACTTGGACTTGAAGATTTTTCAGGTTCTCTTAACTTGTTATTTTATTTAAGAAAAAAATCAGTGCACATTTTTTGACATTGGTACATTTTCATCACATATTAATATTTAAACTGAAAGCAACAATCTTCAAAGAAGCGTATATTTGTATTATTTTTAATACACATCAAATAGTATGAAATAAAATATTAAAACATTATCTTCAGCTGATTGGATTACTAGCAAAAGAGAGAGAGAGAATGTGTGTACACTTACTTTTCCATGTTTTGAACATTAGTATTTTCTTCTTTGAGCATATATTAATTTTATAATTATAAATACTTTAATAAATGAATCTATATATATTATTTTTGATTTGTTAAAAACATACAGTTTTTTAAAAAATTAAGAATTTTGATTCTTTTTTATTATATTTTCTGTGCATACTTTTTAAATTACTTTACAGAGTTATAGTACCTCTATTGTTTTGTTGCTTTTTTAAAAAAATACCATCTGACAATATTAAATAAACACAGTAAACACACAAGTATCCTGACATTCAATATGCAAATCATTCTGATTCTGACCTCCTTTTCTAGCCTTATTTTCTATGACTCTACAGAATTAGTCCTCCTTACCTGGTGCCAGGCTGAACCACTGAATGTTCTTTAAGCATATATTTCCCACTCCCAAGTCCCTTGTGATTCCTGTATATATGGATTGTATCAGCCTTATCGAAATCCCAGTATTTCAAAACACACTCATTATTGAGAGTGAATTGAAGCATGATGTTTTCCACTGTCTTCTGCCTTCTTTAATACTTTGAAGATAAAATAGTATCTTTATCTTTGAATTACTGTAATTTTTAATTCATGCCTCTTACACCACCGGTTGCATAGAATCCTGCATTGTAGATGCAATGTCAACACTTTTTTCCCTTTCGGTAAAGTCTTTCTAAAGACAGAGATCCTGAATCCTTAGAGTGGTCAACTCATTTTATTCTGTTTGACATATAGATGTACTAGAATTTAATAAATTTAATGAATTATTTTCCCTTTTAAGAAAAAAAAGTATCTTGAATCAACAGTTTGGCTATGGCATTTTGATCCTATCCATTTCTAAGGTCATGTACAACTTTAGGAGATATCTTTAAAAGTTATCTCTGGGTTATTCTTTCTGGATAGCTTGAACTTCAGTTATCATAAGTATATTAAGGAAAATAACTTACACTAAAATCTAAGACTAAGCAAGACATGCAAGAATACATCATTTAATTAAATTGCATTCTTCAGTCTGCATGATTTGTTTCTTTTGCCCAGTTGCTTTATAACATTACCATTGAGATCAGGAATAATACAGGGTGGTTACAGGAGAACAGAAAATTCCAGGCAGCAATTTCACATGACTAGCAAAAAGAAGCTGTTGAAATAAATGCATAAACTAAGGGCTGATAAAACCCCAAAACACCAGGATGTGAGGCAAGATAGCTAAGATCAACTGGACCCAACATGGTGCTGGGTTTGAACTAAGTTTCACCTAGGACCTCACTATACGCTCATTAACATACTAAAATCACACACCTGCCAGTGCCATGACAGTTCCAGGAACACCTGTATTTGGTCTAAAAATAGGTGGTACCACAGTTCCAAGAAACTTTCACCTTTTTCCAGGAATCTTCATGGATATTCCAACTCTTGGTTAAGGAAACCCATAAAGACAGAAACCCTAAGCCCCACTTCATGACTCTCTCTTAAGTATGCCTGCACTCCCCTTTCTAGAGTGTGTACTTCTCACTTTCAAATATTAATATATGATCTCCGTACTTTCACTGTTTTCTGATTGTCCTTGAATTCCTTCTCATAACAGTGTCAAGAGCCTGAACACATGGGCTGGAGTTGAGGTCCCACTGGCATTTGGTGACCTCCCCCAACTCACCAGTATCACCATGTCAACATATTTGAGTTTTGATTTTACTTTTGATTTTGCTTTATGGAATGCAATATTGTTTAAAACCAGGAGCCAAATGTCAGTCATGGAAGCATACTGGTTCATCAAAAACATCATAACTGAGGGTTTCAGACAGGGAGGAAAAGAACCCCTCAGGAACATGATAAAATTAGATCTAATTTATGTGCACTGTTGAGCCATATATTGAGGTCAGGAGCTGTGATTGAACTGCACCATTTGTGAACTGCTATTCATTGTCTCAGAAGTAGTCTGAAATATTGCAGCTCAGGCTTCATAGCATTATTTAATTAGGTTATCTTGAGTAGAACTTGCTGAGGGAAAAAAAGAGCGCTGGAAATTCATTGGAGGTCCAATTAACCACGGCTTTTGTTTTGCCATACAATTATAATTGTAACATATATTCTCACAGCTCTCTATTATGTAGAAATTGTTTTGTATAGTGTTTACAATATCTTTTCTTATATTGTAATATTCTTGGTTACCAACAGTAATAAAAAGTTGTCAGAGAAGATAGAGTGAGTTTATGTCTTTCAGAGTGATTTCTTTTTTAATTAAAAAATATTTTTAATTTTTGTTGCTACATAGTAGGTGCATATATTTATAGGGTACATTAGATATTTTAATACAGGCATACAATGGGTAATAATCACATCAGGGTAAATGGGGTATCCATCACCTCAACCATTTATCCTTTTTTTGTGTGTTACAAAATATCCAATTATACTCTTTTTGTTGTTTCAAAATGTACAATAAGTTATTGTTGATTGTAGTCACCCTGTTGTGCTATCAAATACTGGATCTTAAGCACTCTGTCTAACTATATTTTTGTACCTATGGACGATTCCCACTCATGCCTATCTTAGAATGATTTTAAAAAATACTCTGAGAACATGTATGTGTGTGAGGTATGTATGCCTCATTGTAATATAAAATTATGCAGTATTTGGGGATACAACACATTAAGGTGCTTGGGCCAAAAAGCCAAGTAAAACAAAGCAAAATACAAACAAAACCAACAATAAAAAAAGCACTTTGAAAATAAATTATTATTGTTTCTTTTTTTAATGCATAATGTTTTCTTTTCCTATTTCCAGAGGTGAATATTATTTTTTTTCCTCTTCTTTAATTCTGTCTTGAAAGCCTCCTATAGATACCAGTGGGAGAAAACCATGAAGCTTTCAATATTTTATTTAAGCTACTGAGCACAAGGAATACTTAAGTATTTTTCACCTATATGCAGTTGCTTTCACTGTTGCATCAAACACTGCTAGGGTGTGAGGAAGTGGGTCTTATTATTCAAACCTAACCTTGATTTACTAAAGTAATATTTTAACAACCAGATGCAAAATATTTTAGGGAGTGAACTGGGTTTTGATCATTTCTATGGCATACCATATTTGTGTTGAGATAATCAACACAGTGGTTGGCTGTTAGTTTTCTGTTCTGCAATGGCACATTATGAATATTCCTATAAACCTGTACTCATGGTATATGGACTTGGGAAGCACTATGGTTAAGACTGAGAATATCTAGCTTCCACTTAGTTGCCTGGACCTGAAATTTGGAAGTCATCATTGCTTCTTCTCCCTTACCCATCACTGAGTATCGAAGCTTATCAACCCTATGTTTTTCATATCCTTTGAGGCCAACCAAATTTTACTCAGTAAAAGCCTTCCTATTTTAGGTCATCTCTTACCCAGGTTACTCCTACAGCCTCTTAAATTGTCTCTGTGCCTCCTATTCTCTTCCCTCCAATCCAGCTTTGTCACTTCAGAAAGTGTGATTTTTCTAAAATATAAATATAATTTCTTGTTCACCTGCCTCCAAACCCTTCCCATTTATTTAAGGATAAACCCCAAATAACTTTTAAAAGCCTTCATGACCTGGACCTTTTGCATATTTTTAGCTTCAACAACCTAGAACTTCTTCCCTTTCATCCTATGTTCCTGGATTTCTGAATATCTTGTTGTTCCCAGACCGTATAATGATACTGCTATTTTAAACTCTATGGTTTTCTTAACTACCACCCCCACCAAGCCCTTCAACACTCATCTGATTACCACATTAATTTATACTCGTCTTTAAGACTAGACTTAGGGTCAGATGATTTTTGACAATGATGCTAAGACCACTCAATGGGGTAAAAATGTCTTTTCAAAGAATGGTGCTGGGTAAACTGGATAGCCACATACAAAAGCATGAAGTTGGACTGCTTCCTCGTACCATATACAAAAATTAATTTAAAATGGATGAATGATCTATTTGTAAGACCCAAATCTATAAAATGCTAAGAAGATAACATAGGTCAAAAGCTTCATGACACTGGATTTGGCAGTGATTTCTAAAATATGACATCAAAGGCATAGTCAACAAAAGAAAAGCTAGACAAATTGGACTTCATGAAAATTAAAAATTTTATACACCAAAATTCGCTATCAACAGAGTAAAACAGAAACTCACCAAATGGGAAAAATATTTGCAAATCATCTATCTGATAAGGAATTAATACCCAAAATATATAAAGAATGTTTAAAACTGGACCAAAAAAAAAAAAAAACAAGTAAAAAGTGAGCAAAGGACTTGAATAGATACTTCTCTAAAGAAGATATACAAATGGCCAATAACCACATGCAAAGATGTTCAATATCAGTAATCATTAGAAAACGCAAATCAAAACTATAATGAGATATCACTTCACACACATTACAATGGCTAATATTAAAAAAATAACAAGTATGGGGATATAGAGTAATTAGAACCTTGGGTACTGTTGGTGGGAATGTAAAATGGTACAGTCACTGTGGAAATAAGTATGACATTTACTGAAAATACTAATAATAAAACTATTATATGATCCAGCAGTTCTCCTTGTGGATATATACGTCTCAAGAATTGAAAGCACGGTCTCTAGAGGATAGTTGTACACCCAGGTTTATAGCAGCATTATTCGAGATAGTTAAAACATGTAAGCAACAAATTTGTTTATGAATGGATGAATGGATATGCAAAATGTAGTACATACATACAATGAAACGTTATTCAGCCTTCAGATGGAAGAAAATTCTAACATATGCTAAAACATGAATGAAACTTGAGTACATTAGGCTAAGTGAAATACGTCGGTCGTGTAAAGACAAATACTGTATAATTCCATACATATAAGGTACTTTGGTAGTCAAAATCATAGAAACAGAAAGCTGACTGGTGGTTGCCAGGAGCTGAAGGGAGGGGAGAATAAGTTATTATTTAATGGGTATAGAGTTCCAGATTTATAAAATGAGAAGAGTTATGAGGATGGATGGCGGTGATGGTTGCACAAGATTATAAATATATCTAATATTATTGAACCATACACATAAAAATGGTTGAGTTTGAATTTAAATTTTATGCTTTATATATTTGCCACAAAAAATGAAGCAAAAACAGAGTAGGCTAAGACGACATTTCCTCCAGGAAACCTCAAGAGCTCTCCTATCTCCTAGTCTTTTCTTGAGCACCAAATACTCTGCATGATCCTGCCACTGAACTCGGTTCCGTGAATTATAATTGTTTGTGCCTTTTTTAAATACCCAAAATCTTCCTTAAATTTCAGTATCAAAATTCCAGATGGTGAATAATTTTACTCATCATGGTATAGAGAGCTTTGTGTCCCGTCTTGAATGAATGTGAGTATTCTGTTAAGCTCTTTACCTTCACGCGCGGGTAAAGGAAACTAGACATTCATTTTTCCTTTTTCCCTTTCTGAAGGAATAAAGAATGAGATTCTTTCTGCCTATATTGTGGCCCATTGACTTTCCCACCAAGTAGATACAGGAGTCATACGCAGAGGTTGCATTCACCTCATATGGATCAGAACAGCTGCACTAGCAGTTAAAATAGTGATACCAGTGACTAAAAAGCCACTGTCCTGAGCCTCCTGAGAGTGTTTCTGCTGTTTTAGCCAAGAGAGACACTTCTTAGGACCCTCTGTTAGATGGCCTCAGGTGTAACAACAAAGGGGTAATGCATGGCAGATGGGGCAATTGGCTTTTAATGTTCTGCACCTGCCCTACAGCCAAGGTCTTTTCTGATTGGTTAGTGCCTATACCACACTTATTGTTAAGTACTTTAAATACAGTCCTTGAGTGTAAGGATATAAAATTAAATACCAGTGTCTTACATAATAATTGTGTTTTTTGCTGTGCACTTAGCTATGTTATACATACAACTCTTTAGGAAAAACAACTCAATTACATTTAAAGAATATTTCCCATACCTTGAAAAGAGAAATTATCCAGAATTAGTAAGCATACTTCATCTTACAGATACTATGTAATATAGAACATGTACATTTTAAAAATAAAATGTAATTTTAATAGTAAATATATAATTTTTAAAATAGAGAAATATTAATATAAACAGGATAAAATCCATACATAATCTTGTTCTCTCACATACACAGCTTTACAAAATAAAATCCAGATTATATTTGAAATATAGATTTTTAAAGTTTATTTCATTAAAATTGTAGATCAATGATCGCCTATTGCATAAGAAGTACCTGTCAAGTTAAGTTGGAAGCACTAAAAATTACAGTTATACCCATCTTTCCGGGATCCTAGACAAATCAGCAACAAAATATACCAACATATCACCTTGGAAATGCCTTCAAAGATAATACACTAACAAAGCTCATTAATCAAATGCCTATGGCATACTAAACAAACAAGAAAATTTTCATTATTGTGAAGTTTTGCTGAATAATCAATAGTCTCCTGGTACTTTGCAGCAGTAAATACTAAAGACAATTAGAAGCAACTTATTTCAAGTAAAATTTAAAAACAGACTAACAGATCGGCCAGGGGATCATAACTACAATGTGCATGCCAGGTTGATCCCCACTTAGTCCCCCAGAGGAGTAGAATTCTCTTAATATCTAGTATTAGGTTTATGGAAATAAGGTCTTTTATAAGAAATGGTGTGAAACAGATATTCCCAGCGGGTGCTGATTATCGGAAACTCTTATTTAACATATCAGGATTTGGGGCACATGAAAGAAGATGGATGTTAGAAAGGCACTGATTTTCTAGTCCCTATAAAAGGTAATTGAAGCATTAAAACAACTATACAGGAAGCCAAACCAAAGGAGTTGTGGATCAGAAAATAAAACTGTGAGATGTTAGAATATCGAATAATCTTTCTTACTAATTGAAAATGCATTCATGTACACACTAGGGACCTGAACACCTGTTCTGTAAGTTAATTAGGTACTAATATTTAAATTGGAATTTTTCTTTGGTTAAAGGAGTCTAAGGTTAATAATAATGTTTATGTATATATAGACACACATATATACATCAATATGATGAAACATTGTTAAGAAAAATATTTAGCTCTCCTAGGCAGAGAGATAAATTTTACCTACATGGATCTGTGTTTTAAATATATTTTTAATAAACTTCCAGTTTCAAATAAAAGTATCTCACACAATGCTTGCACCATAAATTGTTTGGGATGAAATAGTGGAAAGTGCCAGGCATGGTGGCTCATGCCTGTAATCCTAGCACTTTGGGAGGCTGAGATGGATGGATCACTTGAGGTCAGGAGTTCAAGACCAGCCTAGCCAACATGGCAAAATCCCATTGCTACTAAAAATACAAAAATTAGCCAGGTGTGGTGGTGTATGCTGATAATCCCTGCTACTCAGGAGACTGAGACACTTAAAATCGCTTGAACTCAGGAGGCAGAGGTTGGAGTCAGCTGAGATTGTACCACTGCATTCCAGTCTGGGTGACAGAGTGAGACTCTGTTTCAAAAAATAATAATAATAAAGAAAAGAAAAGAAGAGGAGGGAGAGGAAAGGAGAGGACAGCAAAGAAAAGAAAAGAAAAGAAAGGAAAAGAAATGGAAAGAAAAAGAAATAATGGAAATAAAAACACTTTGGAGTAACAGACAGGTGCCAGAAAGAGCCAGAGATCATCACTGATGCTCACATGCTGTCTGAAAGTGTCTAAGTCACTCCTGTCATATTTTCGTATTGGTTTTGGTTTACCCTGTGTTCCTCAAATATATTCCTTTTCTTTCAATGAACATTGGAAGGCTTTTTGTTTATGACAAACCCCAGGAGTCTCCAACATTTTTTAGGGAGAGACAACACATTTTTAATAGGTCATGTCCATTTTATGAGTTGAACCTAGGTTATATAAACTGAAACCTGATATTTTTTGTTTGTTTGTTTTTAATTTTTGTTATATATTGACAAATTAGACTTGCATATATTTATGGGGCACAAAGTGATGGTATAATTTTTATTGCAATGCAGAAAGATTAAATTAGCTTAATATATCATCACTTCAAACATTTAAATTTTTGTGACAAGAACATTAGAAATTACTCTCTCAGGAATATTGAACTTCACAGAATTCAGTTGTTATCTATATTCACCCCACTGTACAATTGATATTTAAAAAACCCTATTTCTCCTAACTGGGGCTTTGTACACTTTGACTATCATCTCCACATTTTCCCTACCTTCAGGCCTATGAAAACCACCATTCTATTCTCTGCTTCCACATGTAAGTGATAGCACGTGGTATCTTTCTGTGTTTGGCTTGTTTCACTTAGCACGATGTTCTTCAATTTCATTGTGTTAAATTTCACATTTTTTTCTTTTTTAAGGCTGAATAATATTCCATGGTGTATGAATACCACATTTTATTTATCCATTAATTAGCTCATGAACACTTAGTTTGATTCCATAATATGGCTATTGTGAATAGTTCTGCAATAAACAAGGGAGTGCAGAGATCTCTGTCACATACTGATTTAAATATTTGGGGGAAATGCTCAGAAGTAGGATTGCTAGATCACATGGTAATTCTATTTTTAGTTTTTTGAGGAACCTCTATAGTGTTTTCCATAATGATTATACTAATTTACATTCCCACTAACAGTGTACGAGTGTTCCCTTTTCTCCGCATCCTTGCCAACACTTGTTATCTTTCCGTTTTTTTTTTTTTTTTTTTTGGATAGACATTCTAACAGGTGTGAGTTAATATCTCACTGTGGTTTTTAATTTTCATCTTTCTAATAATTAGTGATATTGAGCATGTTTTTAATGTAACTGTTAGCTATTTGTATTTTTTCTTTTGAGAAATGTTGATTCTGGTCCCTTGCTCATTTTTAATATCAGATTATGTATTAGCCCATTTTCGTGCTGCTGACAAAGACATACCTGAGACTGGGCAATTTATAAAAGAAAGAGGTTTATAACGGACTTAAAGTTCCACGTGGCTAGGGAAGCCTCATAATCATGGCAGAAGGTAAGGAGGAACAAGACATGCCTTACATGGTTGGCAGCAGGCAAGAGAGCTTGTGCAGGGAAACTTCCCCCTTTAAAACCATTGATCTCATGAGATTCACTCACTATCAAAAGAACAGTGCAGGAAAGACCCACCCCTATAATTCAATCACCTCCCACTGGGTTTCTTCCACAACACATGGGAATTGTGGGAATTCAAGATGAGATTTGGGTGAGAACACAGCCAAACCATATCATTCCACTCCTGGTCCCTCCCATATCTTACGTCCTCACATTTTAAAACTAATCATGCCTTCCCAATAATCCTCCAAAGTCTTCACTCATTTCAGCATTAACTCAAAAGTCCACAGTGCAATGTCTCATTTGAGACAAGGCAAGTCTCTTCCACTCATGTGCCTGTAAAATCCAAAGCCAGTTAATTACTTCCTAGATACAATAGGAGTACAGGCATTGGATAAATACACTCACTCCATATGGGAGAAATTGGCCAAAACAAAGGGGCTACAGGCCCCATGCAAGCCTGAAATCCAGCAGGGCAGTCAAATCTTAAGGCTCCAAAATGATCTGCTTAGACTCCGTATCTCATACCCAGGTCACCCTGGTGCAAGAGGTGGGTTCCCATGGTCTTGGGCAGCTCTGCCCCTGTGGCTTTGCAGGGTACAGCCTCCTTCCTGGCTGCTTCATATGCTGGCATTGAGTGTCTGTGGCTTTTCCAAGTGCATGGTGCAAGCCGTCAGTGGATCTACCATCTGGGGTCTGGAGGACCATGGCCC
Organism: Nomascus leucogenys; assembly: GCF_006542625.1. NCBI lineage: Eukaryota > Metazoa > Chordata > Mammalia > Primates > Hylobatidae > Nomascus > Nomascus leucogenys. Next base: position 82,108,558 of record NC_044383.1, read on the forward strand.
TCTTCTCACAGCTCCACTAGATGGTGCCCTAGTATGGACTCTGTGTGGGGGCTCTGACCCGATATTTTCCTTCCACACTGCCCTAGCAGAGATTCTCCATGAGAGCTCCTCCTCTGCAGCAAACTTCTTCTTGACATCCAGGCGTTTCCAAATATTCTGTGAAATCTACACAAAGGTTCCCAAACCCCAATTCTCGATTTCTGTGAACTGGCAGGCTCAACACCATGAGGAAGCTGCCAAAATTTGAGGCTTGCATCCTCTGAAGCCATGGCCCTGGCTCTATGTTGGCCCATTTCGGCCATGGCTGGAGAGGCTGGATGCAGGGCACCAAGTCCCTGGACTGAACACAGCACATGGACCCTGGGCCCAGCCCATTAAACCACTTTTTCTTCCTAGTCTTCCAGACCTGTGATGGGGGAGGGCTGCTGTGAAGACCTCAGATCTGCCCTGGAGACATTTTCTCCATTGTTTTGGGGATTAACATTTCAGCTCCTTGTTACTTATGCAACCTGCAACCAGCTTCAATTTCTCCTCAGAAAATGAGTTTTTATTTCCTATTGCATTGTCAGCCAGCAAACTTTTATGCTCTGCTTACCTTTTAAAACTGAATGCCTTTAATAGCACCCAAGTCACATCTTGAATGCTTTTCTGCTTAGGAATTTTTTTTTCCATCAGATACACTAAATCGTCTCTCTCAGGTTCAAAGTTCCACAAGTCTCTAAGGCAGGGGCAAAATGCCACCAATGTCTTTGCTAAAATATAACAAGAGTCACACAATAATAGTGGGAGACTTTAACACCCCACTGTCAATATTAGATCAATGAGACAGAAAATTAACAAGGATATTCAGGACTTGAACTCAGCTCTGGACCAAGTGAACCTAATAGACATCTACAGAACTCTCCACCCCAAATCAACAGAATATACATTCTTCTCAGCAGCACATCACACTTATTCTAAAACTGACCACATAATTGGAAGTAAAAGACTCCTCAGCAAATGCAAAATAATGGAAATCATAACAGTCTCTCAGACCACAGTGCAATCAAAGTAGAACTCAGGATAAAGAAATGCACTCAAAACTACACAACTACATGGAAACTGAACAACCTGTTCCTGAAGGACTACTGGGTAAATAACGAAATTAAGGCAGAAATTAATAAGCTCTTTGAAACCAATGAGAACAAAGACACAACATACCAGAATCTCTGGGACATAGCTAAAGCAGTGTTTACAGGGAAATTTATAGCACTAAATGCCCACATGAAAAAGCTGGTAAGATCTAAAATCGACACTGTAACATCACAATTAGAACTAGAGAAGCAAGAGCAAACAAATTCAAAAGCTAGCAGAAGACAAGAAATAACTAAGATCAGAGCAGAACTGAAGAAGGTAGAGACATGAAAAACCCTTCAAAAAATCAATGATCCCAGGAGCTGTTTTTTTTAAAGATTAACAAAATAGACCACTAGTCAGACTAATAAATAAGAAAAGAGAGAAGAATCAAATAGACCTAATAAAAAATGCTGAAGGGAATATCACCACTGATCCTACAGAAAAACAAACTACCATCAGAGAATACTATAAGCACTTCTGTGCAAATAAAGTAGAAAATCTAGAAGAAATGGACAAATTCCTGGACACATACACCCTCCCAAGACTAAACCAGGAAAAAGTTGAATCCCTGAATAGACCAATACCAAGCTCTGAAATTGAGGCAGTAATTAATAGCCTTTCAACCAAAAAAAGTCCAGGACCAGATGGATTCACAGCCGAATTCTACCAGAGGTACAAAGAGGAGCTGGTATCTTTCTTTCTGAAACTATTCCAAGCAATAGAAAAAAAGGGACTCCTACCTAACTCATTTTATGAGGCCAGCATCATCCTGATACCAAAACCTGGCAGAGACACAAAAACAAAAACAGAAAATTCCAGGCCAATATCCCTGATGAACATCTATGAGAAAATCCTCAATATAATACTGGCAAACTGAATCCAGCAGCACATCAAAAAGCTTATCCACCACTATTAAGTTGGCCTCATTCCTGGGATTCAAGGCTGGTTCAACATATGCAAATCAATTAATGTAATCCATCACATAAACAGAACCAATGACAAAAACCACATGATTATCTCAATAGATGCAGAAAAGGCCTTCAATAAAATTCAACACCCCTTCATGCTAAAAATACTCAAAAAAACTGGATATTGATGGAACATATCTCAAAATAATAACAGCTATTTCTGACAAACCCACAGCCAATATCATATCATACTGAATGGGCAAGCGTGGAAGCATTCCCTTTGAAAACTGGCAGAGGACAAGGATGGTCTCACTCACCAACTCCCATTCAACATAGTATTGGAAAGTCTGACCAGGGCCATCAGGCAAGAGAAAGAAATAAAGCATATTCAGATAGGAAGAGAGGAAGTCAAATTGTCTCTGTTTGCAGATGACATTATTGTATATTTAGAAAACCCCATCGTCTCAGTCCAAAAATTCCTTAAGCTGATAAGCAACTTAAGCAGTCTCAAGAAACAAAATCAATGTGCAAAAATCACAAGCATTCCTACATACCAATAATAGACAAACAGAGAGCCAAATCATGAGTGAACTCCCATTCACAATTGCTACGAAGAGAATAAAATACCTAGGAATACAACTTACGAAGGATGTGAAGGACCTCTTCAAGGAGGACTACAAACCATTGTTCAAGGAAATAAGAAAGAACATAAACAAATGGAAAAACATTCCATGCACATGGATAGGAAGAATCAATATTGTGAAAACGGCCATACTGCCCAAAGTAATTTATAGATTCAACGTTATCCCCATCAAGCTACCACTGACTTTCTTCACAGAATTAGAAAAAAACTACTTTAAGTTTCATATGGAAACAAAAAAGAGCCTGTATAGCCATCACAGTCCTAAGCAAAAAGAACAAAGCTGGAGGCATCATGCTCCCTGACTTCAAACTATACTACAAGGCTGCAGTAACCAAAATAGCATGGTACTATTACCAAAACAGATATATAAACCAATGGAACAGAGGCCTCAGAAATAATGCCACACATCTACAACCATCTTATTTTTGACAAACCTGACAAAATAGGTAATGAGGAAATGATTCTCTATTTAATAAATGGTGTTGGGAAAACAGGCTAGCTATATGCAGAAAACCAAAACCAGACCCCTTCCTTACACCTTATATGAAAATTAACTCAAGATGGATTAATGATTTAACATAACAACCCTAGAAGAAAACATAGGCAATACCATTTAAGACATAAGCATGGGAAAAGATTTCATGACTAAAACGTCAAAAGCAATGGCAACAAAAGCCACAATTGGCAAATGATATCTAATTAAACTAAAGAGCTTCTGCACAGCAAAAGAAACTATCATCAGAGTGAACAAGCAACCTACAGAATGGGAGAAACTTTTTGCAATCTGTCCATCTGACAAATGGCTAATATCCAGAATCTACAAAGAACTTAAACGAATTTACAAGAAAAAAACAAACAACCCCATCAAAAAGTGGGTGAAGGATATGAACAGGCACTTCTCAAAAGAAGACATTTATGAGGCCAACTAATATATGAAAAAAAGCTCATCATCACTGGTCATCAGAGAAATGCAAATCAAAACCACAATAAGATACCATCTCACACCAGTTAGAATGGTGATCATTAAAAAGTCAAGAAACAACAGATGCTGGAGAGTATGTGGAGAAATAGGAAGGCTTTTACACCATTGGTGGGAGTGTAAATTAGTTCAACCATTGTGGAAGACAGTTTGGTGATTCCTCAAGGATCTGGAACCAGAAATACCATTTGACCCAGCAATCCCATTACCAGGTATATACCCAAAGGATTATAAATTATTCTACTATAAAGACACAGGCACACATATGTTTATTGCAACACTATTCACAATAGCAAACACTTGGAATCAACCCAAATGCCCATCACTGATAGACTGGATAAAGAAAATGTGGCACATATACACCATGGAATACTATGCAGCCATAAAAAAGGTTGAGTTCATGTCCTTTGCAGGGACATAGATGAAGCTGGAAACCGTCATTCTTAGCAAACTAACACACAAACAGAAAACTAAACACCGCATGTTCTCACTCATAAGTGAGAGTTGAACAATAGGAACACATGGACACGGAGGGGAACATCACACACTGGGGCCTTTTTGGAGGTGGGGGGGCTAGGGGAGGGATAGCATTAGGAGAAATAGCTAATGTAGATGACAGGTGGATGGGTGCACCAAGCCATCATGGCACATGTATACCTATGTAACAAACCTGCACGTTCTGCACATGTATTCCAGAATTTAAAGTATAATTTAAAAAATTAGAAAAGAAAGTTCATTGCTATTGTAGAGAAATGCTACTGATTTCTGCGTGTTGATCTTTTACCCTGCAAGTTTACTTTATTTATCAGTTCTAACAGTTTTTTGGTGGAATCTTTAGGGTTTTTTATACATAAGATTATCTCCTTTGCAAACAGAGACCCTATACCTTTTTTTCTTTTCAATTTGGATGCTTTTTATTTCTTTCTCTTGCCTCATTGTTCTGGCTAAGGCTTTCATTACTATGTCGAATAGAAGTGGTGAAAATGGGCATCTTTTTTCCAGTTCTTAGAGGAAAAGCTTTTACCATTTCTCCTCTTGAGCATGATGTTAGATGCGGATTTCTCATATGTGGCCTTTGTTGTGTTGAACTACATTTCTTCTATACCTAATTTGTTGAGAGTTTTACCATGCAAGGATGTTGATTTTTGTCAAATGCTTTTTTTCTAAATATACTAAAATAATCATATAGTTTTTGTTCTTCATTCTGTAAAGTGATGTGTCCCATTTATTGATTTTCTTATGTTTAGCTAACTTTTCATCTCAGAAATATATTCCACTAGATTACACTAGGTAACAGTGAATATATCTTAATATGTTGTTAAATTCAGTTTTCTTAGTATTTGATTGAGGATTTTTGCATATATGATCACCAAAGGTATTAGCCCATAAATTTTCATGGTGATAGCTTCATTCGACTTTGGTATTAATGTAATGCTGGCCTCATAAAAAGAGTTTGGAAGCATTCCCTCACAGCTCCATTCATTCATTCATTTGGAACCATCCCTCACAGCTTCATTTTTGAATGAAGACATTCAAAAAAAGTCTTCATTTTTTTGAATAGTTTGTTGAGAATGGCCATTAGTTCTTCAAATATTTAGTAGAATTCAGTTGTGAAACCATCAGGTTGGGCTCTTCTTGGTTGGGAGACTTTTTATTACTACTTTAATCTTCCTTCTCATTATTGGTCTGTTAAGATTTTTTTTCCCCATGATTCAGTCTTGGCAGGTTGCCTGTGTCTAGGAATGTAGCCAATTCTTTTAGGTTATCCATTTGGGGGGCATATAATTATACATGATAGTTTCATCTTGTTTTTTGTATTTCTGTGGTATTAATTGTAATGTCTCTTCTTCTTTCTCTTGGTTAGTCTAGTTAAAACTTTGTCAATTTGTTTATCTTTTCAAAAAAACCAACTCTCAATTTGTTGAACTTTTGTATTTTTTTTGTTTTTGGTCTCTATTTCATTTATTTCTCCTCCAGTCTTTATTATTTCTTTACCTCTAACTAACTAACTAACATTGGGCTTATTCTTCTTTTTGTATTTTCTTAAAGTATAATGTTAAGTTGTTTACTTAAATCTTTTTTTGTTTGCTTGTTTGAACATGGCATCATCGACATAATAGTAGGCAGAGATTTGCCATAGGATGTAGGGTTAACTCGTGGTCTTAGTTTTCAGTGATGTGCTTATTTTTGTGTACAAGTATTTTATTGTATTGTATTTTAATTTTATTGTATTTTTCTTGAGACAAGGTCTCATTCTGTTGCCCAGGCTGGAGTGCAGTGGCCTGATCACAGCTCACTGCAGCCTCAACCTCTGCAGGCTCAGGCAATCCTGCCACCCCAGTCTCCTGACTAGCTGGGGAGATAGGCATGCACCATCATGTCTGGCTATTTTCTTTTTTCTGTGTATGTTTTTTGTAGAGACAAGGTTTCATCATGTTGCCTAGGCTGTGTCTCAAACTCCTGGGCTCAAGTGATCCACCATCCTCGATATCCCAAAGTACTAGGATTACAGGCATGACCCACCGCACCTGGCCATCTACAAATCTTTTAAAAGGAAATCTGGCATAAATGTATACAGCTGCTTAGATAAATACCATTTTAGCAACATCACATTGCCTTTAAGTTTAAAAAAGAAATGTTCAACTCCATATATCAAGTGGAATGTGATAATATAACATTTATCCTTCATACCTAGTACTGAATGAATGAATACTAAATGTATCTTTTATTTTTAAAGTTATTTGTAAAAATGCACAAAATATAAGCATGTGGTTCATGGTTTTTGGACTACAATTTGAAATGCAAAGTGGCGTCTTCACTTTTATTATGCAATTTGTTCCTGTAAATAATTCGTGAATTATATAATGAATCAACATGAAGTTATATTAGTATACATTATGAGGTGATGAGGAAAAATTGGGATATAATTTATCTTTTTAAGTAATTTGTTGAATAACGTATCATTAAATTCTCTTAACAAAAATTAAGACACATAGTTTTTAAAACAGAAAATTATGACATAATATTGATGTGCATTAGTCTGTTGTTAAAAATCCATGTACCTAACATAGGGAGAAAGCAGTTGTATGTCTGTGCATATAAAATCCATGAAAATAATGTGGCCATTTGTGCCCTGAATGCAATTGCTCTCATTAAAGATTTATCTGTGCTATATAGTTTATTTATTATGTTTGACTCTAATAAAGGAACTATACCATTGGTGGGCAAAAAATTATTTTTTTCCACTACCTAGTGTCTCAAATTATACCAGCAACGTTCTGTTAGATGTGGAACTTGGAGTTAAATGGACTGTGATATATTTTGTAATCAGTTTCTCAGAAATAAGAGCAATATTTTGAAAAGTATATACAGTTTTAAATGAGAACAATTAAAATGCATTTTGTTGGTTGGATCCTTTATTCACTGGTTCCTGACTATGGTGTTTTTTAAATCATTGATTTTGTAATTACTGGGTTTTACTTGGTAATTGAAAATTCTTGCAAGCAATGTCCACTATGCAATGAAATTTGATGTGCTTACAATATGCCGAGTAAATTTTTTTCACATTTAATGGAATTTACACACATGCATGCACACATATAAGGAAGCAAAAAATGCTAATTACATATTTTATACTGTAGCTGTGATTGTACATTGTTTTCAGCCTTTAATGCCTCATTATCAGAAAATTTTCTTTCTCCACTTGACACTAAGTTCTAATAGAAATTTCATACATTAAATTTTATTTCTGGATTTATAGTTGGTAGCACTTTCAATAAAAAAAATAGAAGCAAGTTTTCTAGGTCACAATATAAAGGTGCTGTATGAGTTTCTTTGAAACCCTGTAACAAAGTAACACAAACTGGGTTCCTTAAAGACAGGAATTTATTGTTTCACAGCTCTGGAGAAAGAAGTCTGGAAGCAAGATGTCAGCAGGGTCATCATGTTCCTTCTGAAACCAGCAGAAAAGTCCTTCCTTGCCGCTACCTAATGTCTGGTGGTTTACTGACAATATTTGGTGTTTCTACGCTTGCAGCTGCATGACTCTAATCTCTATCTTTGTCATCATATGGTGTTCTCATTCTTTCTCTGTGTCTTCACATGACTGTCTTCTGATAAGGGCATCAGAAATATTGGATTCAGAGTCCACCCTATTCCAGTATGGCATCATCTTACATCTACAGTGTAATTACATCATATTACACTACACTAACTACATCTACAGGGATTCTATTTCCAAATAATGTTACATTCTCAAGTATTGGGGGTTAGAACTTCGGCATACCTTTTTACGGACAGTGGGGCGGGGGGCGGCACAATTCAACCCATAGCTGTGCCCAACCCTATTTAGAAGTGTGAAATACGTGTTGACATTTTGATTAGACTAAGACATTGAGCACGTTATCAAACCTTCTCTTAGGTCTCCCTTCATGCCATCCTTCTTTTTCCCACAGAAACTTTGCTTGAGATGTTTTCTCGACCACAAGCATTATGCACTCCCCTTACCAATTTTACTTATTTAGTTTGTGGTCGGTCAGTCCTTGAAAACTCCTTTTAAACAAACTTCCTCAGTGGTGCCATCTCAGACCAGGAACATGTTGGATCAAGTCCACTTCTGAATGCTGTCATAGCCTTGATATCTGGTCAATGAAACTTTGATCATTTCTACTTATACATTCATCAATATAATTGTGACTTAATTGGTGTCTTTCTCCTTAAATAAGCTGAAACCTACCTAAATGTAGAGGCTCTAATTCTTTTCCCATTGCTATGTCTATAGTACCTAGTACAGTGCCTGGCTCCCCCCAAACATGCTATATTGTGAATTGTTGAGTAAATGAATTAATATGTTTTTCTTTGCTCCAAGGACAAACAGAAAAACAGCATAATTTGGTGTAAAACTCTTGAAACTGCTTAATCAATTATTATATACTATATAAGAGGTATGAAATTGATAAATGTGAAAGAAAGACAAAGTTACAAGTATAAGGAAAATATAGAAGCTTAGAAAATGCAACCTAGGAGTGGAGTAATATAATGTCACAAAGTCATGTAAGGTAATATTTAAGGAACATACATTGGAAATAAATTCTTGTGATTTCAGAACCACATAGGGCAATTCTAAATAGATTTCCAGTTGTATGCTGACATTGTGACAAATATTAAGTTCTCTAGAGTCATATGGTCTGGGTTTGAATTCTAGTTTATTATTTATTCTTTGTATGACTGTTGTCACATTACTGTATCTTCCTGTTTTCTCGTTTACAAAATGGGAATGATAATGGCATCTATTTTATGGGTGTAATTTAGGTTACTCAGGTAGAGCACCCAGCAAATATAATTATTTGTGGAGCTTGAGCTCAATCTTGAAAGGAAATGTTTGTTTTCAAGAAGACAAGGAAAGACATTCAGGTGGAAGTATTTTTCATTTTGAGTGCAGGTATCAGGCAAAATTCTCAGAACAGCCTCCAAAACTTATTAATAGGTTAAAAGCACAATAACCAGGACACTACACTACAGCAAAAGCTCTACCTCAATTGTTGTGAAGGACATATCAGAAAAACAGCACACATTCACTATGGAAAAGGACCAAAGTAACTAAGGAACATTTATTTTTTACAGGTAGGAAAAAGATAAATGGGAAGTGTTGTATTAAGAGAGTGTTTTTCAACCTTTAATGTGCATGCAGATCACTAGGGAAATTCATAAATATGAAAATTCTGATTTAGTGAGTTTTGAATGGGGCCTGAGATTCTTTATTTCTAACAAATGTCCATGTCTGTTGGTCCTTGAGCCAACTTTAAGCATTAAGTCTTTCAGATACACACTGAAAGGGAGATATCATCGTAAACGCTGCATTTGTCATACATTGAATGTATCCTAGGGATACCGTGAAATTCCGGTAAAACCGGTAGAAAAAGATATTGAACTAAAAGATTTTAGCTACATAAATTTTTGTAGCATCTTATCAAGACTGGTAGTTTAATTTATGAACCTCATTGAGCAAGTTTGCTGATAAGCAATAGCATAGTAATAGCTATCATAAACATACTCACACAAATGTCATTTTCTTCAATTCCATGACCCAGAGAAAAAAATTCATAGAACTTCCATAAAAGAGAGAAGCAAAATGCGGCATATTATTAAGCAATTGTGGTTTTATATATTTCTGGGTTATTAGATGTTTTAAGCAAGGAAATTTTTCTTTGATTATAAGCAAATTGACAGTATTATAATGTAAATAATATGCTATTACTCCTACATAATATTCTTTCATAGAGGAAAAACAGGAGATGGCATTTAATTTGATTCACCAATCAGTTTCTTTGGAAACCATATTGCTCTATTAAGAACAATATTGTATCACATGAACAATGCCCATAATGACTTCAAAATTCATTGAAAGGCAGCCAGCGTATACATCAGATTTATTGAGACATCAGAATTTCATTTCATGAATTCAAAATGTTCATTTATAGCTTGGGGAGTTTTTATTAGTCTTATAATTTGATTTTGTGGCTATTGGAAAATAAGCAGTATGTTGTCAGTATCTAAGTTTTCAGTAGATAGTCAATGTCAAAATACATAAAAGAAAAAATAATGAATATAACTGGGAAATGGAGGCATTTTTACCAAATAGATTTTCTCTAAACTGCATACTTTCAAATACATTTAGGAATAAATGACCCTGAGCATACACTATTATATGTTCTTCAATCCTGTCAGATCCTAAGAGTATACCTAACCTGAAAGCTCAAAAAAGTACAGTAGATTTGTAGAATTGATTATCAATTTCTCAGTAACCATTGTGTGTCTTTAGGGTGATTCAAACATGAGACCTGAGAAACAATTTTTTCCATGTATCAACTTTTAATCCATCTTGAACCAATATACAAACAGCCTAAACAAGCAACACCATTTTAAAAATCACCTGCTACACTGCAGTTTAAAAGTTCAATAATTAAAAATGTAGAATAAAATTTTAGTGTACTTTTTTATCTACACATACATACATACATTCATGTACAATGATAATAACAAATTACATTTACATTTTATGGTTTGAAGTGGTTTTGGCCTGGGTACTAAAGAGCTTGAACCCTACAAGTTCATAGGAAGTCAAAGAATCACTGCTAGAGCCCTCATGAGGGCTTGCATTTTGTTTGTACAAGGTGCAAAAGACTGAACCTTAACCTGTATATTTATTTAATTCAAATTTGGAGGAGGCATTTGTAGCAAGTACCTCTGAACACAGGCTAGAGCTTGAATATTAAACTAAGCGGTGTTTAAATCCTCACTCTAAAATTTAACAGCTGAGTAATATTGAAAAAGTCAATTAAATCACTGTGTTTTGGTTTTTCATCTGTAAATTGGGGAAAATAATTCTTACCTCCTATGGCTTTTGTGCAGATTAAATGGGATGGTACAAATATAAGTTTTACATATTACGTAGTATAAATTATGGATGAAAAAATAAGTATTAATTCATTTTGCTTCTCTCTGCCAATCTTTTTGTGCCCTTTGGTAAATTAACAAATTCTTTGCTTTAGTTTCTCACTTGTAAATTAAAATAAACAATTAATGTACTAGATATGGTTTCCCTAAAATCTTGTAAATAGAAAATTAAAAGTCATGAGTACATGTCTTATCTGAAAAAAAGACAGGAAATTAAGAAATAAAGCAATTCTGGATATGCTAAGATTTATGTAAAATTTTATCAGAGATCTAGCAATTGTCAAGATTAATTTGACAAGTAAATGCAGCAGCCAGAATAGTTTAGGACCTTAACTGGATATAAAAGCTCTCAGTGATCAAGGTAAATGGTATATACAACCGAAAGTAAGAAGAGAGCTGGCTTACCATCCCTGAAATACTTGCCATCAAAATCTATACAAAAATCTTCAATTAAAATTGCTTTGACTTTACAATTTCATTTTCTTTTACCCACTCTTATTCTTTTTAGTACAATTCCAGCAAATGAAGTGACTTTTTAAAAATTCCAATAAGTTCATGTGACCTCCTGCTCAAAGTCTTCTAGTGGCCTCTCATGCTACTTAAAATAAAATTCTGGACTTCTTACCAAGACCTTTCAGGTTCTGTATCTTCTGGCCTTGCCTGTCTCTTGAAACCTTGTATGTTACCCCTACTCCTTATTTATTGTGCTCACAGCCTTCCCTTTATCATATTTAACACACTGATGGTTGTATTTGATGTCGTTTTATATAGACTATTTTTACATTTTTACTGTTGTTTTCCCAGCTCCTCAAGCAGCGCCTAACTTTCAATAAACCTTTGTTGAATAGATTACTTACTTGATTTTAACATTTTAAAAAATTCTATGCTGTACAAACCAGCTAAATGAATTAATCTGAATCAAATATATACGAACTTATTATACACTATTATATTATTTACACCATTTTATTGAACACAGGCCATATATAACGTACAGGGTTAAGTGCTATGAAAAAATATAGAGATTAAAGTCTTTTCCTCAAAGACTTTACATTTGGCGGGGGTGGGGGGGAATATAGGAAAAATGAAAAATATAATAATAAAGTTCAAATTAATAAATGCTTTGGTCCTGCTTATTTATCTCAAGTATTTACATCATTCTATTAATAATATGTATACACAATATTTATATACAATTCTCTACTTTACTCTTTCTTTGTTTCATGTAATTTAAAAATATCACATAAGGACTTATAAAAATTTTCCTCTTTGATTTTTGATTTTGTTTATGTATGTGCGTGCATGTATGTGTGTGCATGTGTGTGTGTTTGTGTGTGTGTGTGATTATTCATTAGGTTGTCAACGTGTGGAACTTAGCTGCCTTTGCTATGTTCACCCTACTTCCTGAAACACATAAACTGGACTTTGAATATTCAATGAGAAGGATCATTTATATAAAACATTAGATGTGATAATTTGGTATCATGATTCCTAAGCAAAAATGTAAATTCTTCACCAATGACGGGATGATAGTGCGGTAAACACGATCTCAAGCAAAATAAAACGTTTCATACCTCTTCTACTTATTGATTCGCCAAATTCAGATGTGTAATTCTTTCCTTAAATTCCACTAGTATATTCAGGTCAATGTACATTGCCATCCTCACAACATCTAAAAAAGCCACCGTCATTTTCAAGGGCTCTGATAAATTATGTTGTTTTTTGAACTTTGTAATTTCCTTCAGAAAAAAAAATCACTTTGCCTGAAGTGATTGCTTGTTTCTCTAGAAGATATGTATATTCTTTATGCACATAGAGATTATAGAGAACTCCACTACTGTGAAAGCATTTATTTCCTATAAATCTCAACACCTTTGATCAGAACCACTGGCAAAATCAATAACTGGATTCTGGCTGAGATGACTTAGCAAGTTATTCCCAAACCTAAACCTTAATAACAATATATACAAATACATTTCTTAGAGCACAGTATCTTCAATCCAATCATGAATTCCAAAGCAACCTAAGCTATGCTATTTTGTAGGTGTGGTTTTTTTTAATGTACAGAAATTATTGTGCAGAGAAAAGTTGTGACCTGCAAAGTTTAAAAGGAAAAACAGCAGCATTTTTCATTATGTGGCAACGAAGTAGAATCAAGCAGAGAACAGTTCTTATAAAATCACTCCACAAATTGCATCACATGATGGTGCATAACATTCTGCAATGGAATTATGTAACACATGAGCTACTTTCAAAGTATGAAAATGTAATTTTGATTTTGCAGAAACAGAAAAAAATGAAATGGAAAAATATTTTAGAAATAATACACCTAAAGAACATTTTGCAGAAAAGTGCATAGTGCATATGTATTATGTAGATATAAATCTATAGAGGTATATTAGGAATAGGTTGGGCTCGTCACAGATAAGTGCTTGATAAATTTAAGATTATTGCATAGGCAAAATACGCTTTATTTGAATTTAATTTGCCTATTAACAAAACCTACACTGAGAAAATCATATAGTCTTAGAAGAAGAAAGTACTTTACCTAGATCAACTTTTTTTGTTCAGTAGAGCATTAAAGCTTCATTCAAATTGGAGAGCGCTTTGAGATTAGAATCTTTCTTTTTTACTTTCCTCTTACTAAGTGTATGACTTTGTAAGATGGATTGATTTTCTGAGATTCAGTTTGATCATCTGCAAATCTTGCATAATGCCTCTCTAGAAGTGCAGCAGCTGACTTTGATGGCTCCAGTAAAAGATTTCTTAGAAAAATATAGCAGACTCAGGAAGAAACTCAATGGGACATGGAAAAACCAGGTAGATTTGAGGGGTAAATTATAAAAAGCTGGAAAAAGGAGCAAACCCTCCATAAAAGCCCCAGTTAAATCATTTGTTTTTGATTTAGATACATCTTCTTAATGCAAGCAAAAAATCACAATTCTATCTTAGTCTATTGTATCACATCCCAAAACTTTCCATAATAAGCTGGGGGCTTTCTTTTTCCTAACAACTGTAAATCCATTTCTAGTTTGAATTAATCAAGTTCTTATATAATCAATGTAAGCACTACAATGAAAATGTGAGGGTTTCTGTTTGCTTTTGGTTGGCTGCTGTGGTTGTTGTTGCTTTTCAAGCATATGTGGATATATGGAATAACTGGTTTAATCTTAATAAAAACACTTAAATTTGCTACAGGTAAAAGTTCTGTGTTGAGGGAAAAATGCTATTAAAAACCATTGAATTGAAACCATTTTGCTTTAGGTTTTTAGGATGCAAATAATGAAATAAAGAGATCATTTTGAAATAGCTAAAGTGTGGAGTATTGAGATATGAGTTTTGCCAAGAGAGAGTTACTGTTTCAAAATTTCTCTCTCACTAGTACCTGGAAGTTCAGAACGGATAATGATATCCATTCCTTATGATAATGAAGGTCTTTATTTCCCAATCTTATTATCAGCTAACAATGGTAGACTTATGTCTCTCTCTGATCTCTTGGCACCACTGTGGAAAAACATCGATCTTTTTGAATCGTACCATGTCCACCCCTCATATGGAGCCCAGAAGGACGCTCATCAAAGATTTCTCAGCCTTGAATTAATACTTTCCTTAAGATCCATCTACCCTTAGTCAAATACTTATTTAGAATTCACTTTAATAATTACACTTATTAAAATATTTTTTCCTTAAGTTCCCAACTTAATGAAAATACCCACTTAGTAAGTTTAACAAAGATACCTATCATTTCTTCCCTGTACACCTATACCTCCTTCTTAGGAAACCAACCCCTGGGGAAACAGAGTCCTATTCTTCCATCCCACCATAAAGAAGCAAATTAGATACAGACACCTCAGTTCAACTGCATAAATAAGATTTTTCCCTAAATATATAAAGTATAGACTTTAAATTATTTAGCTATGATCAGCCAGCCCTGGAGGTCATTTAAGCTATGGGACTAAGGTTGCAGTTGGGGGTAATTATAATGTGATGGTGAGTCTGCAGAGAGGGTGATCTGAGGAGACAAACGAACATAGCAAAAGTGCTTGAATTCTGCCTTTTTTTTTTTTTTATCTCTCTGCATCTTCCTACCTTCTTAAAAGGACTTCTGGCCCTCACGCCTGGAATCCCAGCACTTTGGGAGGCTGAGGTGGGAGGATCACCTGAGGTCAGGAGGTCAAGACCAGCCCGACCAACATGGTGAAACCCCGTCTCTACCAAAAATACAAAAATTAGCCTGGAGTGATGGCACATGCCTGTAGTCCCAGCTACTCGGGAGGCTGGGGCAGGAGAATCACTTGAACCTGGGAAACAGAGGTTGCAGCGAGCTGAGATCATGCCACTGCACTCCAGCCTGGGCATACCACAATTATAAATTAATCATGGTTATTTCTAAGTGACTGCTTTGGACTCAGTCTATATGATGACCTAGATTTTCCCCTCCAAGGAAATTTTTAATTATAAATTAAAGTATTATTATAAAGCTTAATATTCATGTCCCCTCAATGTCAGGCTGTGTAGGTATTCAATCTTTTTTTAACAGAAACAATAAATGGCCTATTTTTCCTTTACATCATTCACAATAGGAAGAATTTCTGAATTAAACTTATAACTATTTTATATTGTCAATTAGCTTTCCAAAAGAGTTGACACTTTTTATGTTCCCATTGACAATGTGGAAGAATTCTGCTTTCACCACATTTTTACGATCTTTTGATTTTTTTATTAAAATGAAAAAAGGTTATTTGATTGACACAAATCTATTTTATCTTGACCTTCATCTCTTTAGCAATGAGTTTGAACATTTTATCATTTCTATCATAACCTCTGCATTTCCTTTTTATTTTAATGTTCTTAGGCTATTAATCTACTGAAATTAGCATATTTAAGAGTGGCTTAAATAGTAAAGTAAATATTGAATCAAAAAGAGAGTTATGATAGAAAACGTACTGCCTAAAATTCTGAAGAAGTTTATAAGTGTCTACAAGATCTTTAAGATTCTTAGAGATTGCTTGTATTATAATATAGGGAATAATATAATGTATTTTGATAACCATTGTTCATCTACAACTAAAGTGCATTGGATCATTTTGTTTACCAAGACAGTAAAAACGGAAGTGAGAAAATTAACTTTTCGATATTGACAAGTTAGCTTTAATCATATTGGTTGACATTATTAAATTAAATTGCAGTGCATTGTTATAAAATGTCTCTCAATACATTCAGAATCCGAATATTGAGATAAATGCTGTGTTACTGTGGCTCTTTATTGCCAAGGACAGATGTCACCATGGTTTATAATGGTCTTCCCATAGTTCAGTTACAGTGAGGTATTGAAGGTCAACAAAATGGCTCATGGTTGGATTCTGGCTCTGACAACAAAAATGTGCCAGAAGTTCCCCTTTGCCAGGTGGAAGGTAAAAGCACTAATTCACAAACTGATTTTATAATGGTGACAGTATATTGGTTGCATTAAAAGGTAGGTTAATAATTTGGCCAGCTATTCCTCAGGTGGTAAGGAATTGTTCAATGAGAATACTACCATGTTATGTCAGAGACTATACACACACTAATTGATTCATTCACTTAAAATTTGTTTTAAGTCATTACCCTCTGTGGTGAACTGTGCTATGTATTGGTGAGCTGGTAGTAAATAAATAAGACAACTCTTACAGAATTATCTGGATGATGAAGACAAGATTAAACAATTAATTATAATAAAGTATAGATGATGTGAAAAAATAAGTACAACGAATGACGGGAACATGCATTAAGACATTTAACTGAGCCTAGAAGTTTAGAAGAGGCTTCCTGGAAGTAAGGAAACATTAATATATATGTGAAGAAAATCTAATCGCAAGAGAATAAATATTGGGAGGTCTTTAAACTAGCTTACACTCTGTCTTGTCACTAAAAGTTTGCACCCCACAGTTAAATCTTTATCTAGTTTTTAAGAAAATCAATTCGTGAAGTCAAAATTAGTAAAAGCATTATTTATAATTAAATATTTTGTTTTTATTCAAAATTAATACAAATGGCCCTATTATTAAAAAGTAGAGTTTAGATCGATAGAGCACAGTGTTTATGAATGTGGGACTAGAACTCTGAACAAGCTTACTCCATGTTCTTTTAAGAATTACTTATAGGTTGACCCAGAGATTGAAACTATTAAAATAAAGCATGAGCCTATTCTTGACTACCTATACTGACTTTACTGCCGCTCACATATAATGGGATGTTAAAATTGAAGCTTTGACCAGGGTGCCAACAGATAATGTGTGCTACGTATCAAAGTGAAGTGTCTGATCAAATTGTTTATTTCATAGAAGATGGTTGAAAACAGGCTGAAAATTGGTTGCATCAATCTTTGGTTCTCTAATAAGGGAGGCTTGACTCCAAATTTAGGATATAAAAAGTTCTAGAAAATAAAAAAGAAAGAACTTATTAATAGGCTTTTGAAATAGAACTGCCACCCTCTATGTTTTTCTTCACCTCCCCTCATTTCTAAAAAAAAAAAAAAAAAGAAAGAAAAAAAGTGGTGGTGGGCATACGGCTCTTTCTTTTACCTCAGTTACATACAGAAACATTTCTAAAGTCACTTACAGAGAGATTGGAATATATCTTCTGCAGTTTAGAAATAATAGTACGCAAGCTACAGAGATGAGCTGGAGCACTGATTAGGCAGGGGAGCAACAGGGAACTGTGATTGCTTCTAGGGAGTATTTGGACTGACTTTCAGTAGGTCAATTGGCTTGAGTACTTCCCTTGTGGGAGGTATAGATCACATGGGAGGGAGAACAAACCGAGAGCTCTCCTAAGTCCCACCCAAGTGAAATCACTATTCATAGCTACTTATGCTGGCTTTACTGCCATTCACATATAAGGGGATGTTAAAATTGAAGCTTTGACCAGGGTGCCAACTAATAATGTGTGCTACATATCAAAGTGAAGTGTCAGATCAAATTGTTTATTTTAAGGAAAATTGTTGAAACCAGGCTGAAAATTAGTTTCATTCTTCTTAGGCCCCTCGGCAAGGGAGCCCCCACTCCCTTGTCAAGACTTTTGAAACTATAAGGCAGGGACTGATGGAAAAAAAACAATGCTGAAAAGGGAAAACTTCAGCTATAGAAAACATACTGCCTATGGGAGGATTCTGGCAAAATGGTGGAGTGGAAAGCACCAGGAATCTGTAACTCCACCTAGACAACAATTTTACTGGTAGAATATGTCTGAAGTAATGATTTTGTAACTCCGAAGTCTATTGAAGGCTTGAAACATCCAAAGGGAATATTTAGAAGGTAATCTGTGTTTAATTTGGTCAATTTTTTGTCATAGCAGAGTAGCAGCTACTCATCCCCCATCCCAGTGGCAGCCAGCTGAATTCCTGGAGCAGCTTGTGCACAGCTTGCAGGGCATATAGAAAACAAACAGCAAAATGACACAATTAAGTCGCTCTTTATCAATAATTATTTTAAATATAAATGGATTAACCTCTCCAATAAAAGAATCAAAAAGATTTTTAGAACGGATAAAAAGCCATAATTCAACTATATACTATCTATAAGATAATAACTTTTAATCCAAAACCACAAATTAATTGAAAGTGAAAAAAATGCAAAAATATGAAAATATTAAACAAAAGAAGGCAGGAGTAACTATCAGAAAAAATAGACTTCAAATTCAAAAAGTTGACAAGAGACAAAAGACATTATATATTAATAAAAGATTCAATACGGCAAGTTATAATTATAAATATTTATGCACCTAATAAGAACATCAAAACATATGAGGCAAAACTGATAAAACTGAAAGGAGAAATTGATAGTTATACAATAACAGAAACTTCAATAATCTACTCTCAATAATTAATAGAACAACCAGAGAGATGATACATGAGGAAATAGAGGACTTAACACAATAGACCAACTAGATTTAACAGACTTTTGCAGAGCATTGCAGTCATCAAAACAGAATATACATTCTTCTCAAGAGCATTAGGACATTTTTCAGGATAGATGATCTGGTAGGCCATGAATTCTCAATAGACTTTAAGAGATAGATATTATACAAAGTATCTTCTCCAACTACAATAAAAAGAAGATAAAAAACAATAAAAAGTAAAACTGGAAAATGTACAAAGTAGTGTAAAAAATGCACTCTTAAGCGATAAACAGATCAACAAAAACATCATAAAGAAAATTAGAAATTACTTAGAGATGAAGAAAAATGAAAACACAATCTACTAAAACTGATAGGGCACCATGAAAGCATTAATATGGAAAAATACAGCTAAAAATGCCTATATTGAAAATCAAGAAAAATCTCTAATCAACAAGCTAGCTTTACAACTTAAGAACTTAGAAAAGAAGAACAACATAAACCCAGAGCTAGCAGAAGAATGGAAAGAATAAAGATTAGAACAGTGATAAGTGAAATAGAAAAAAAAAAAAACAGAAAAGAAAACAAACCAAATGGTGGTTCTTAAAAACAATCAACAAAATATGTGAACCTATTCCTACAAGAGAAAAATGGAGGATTCAAATTGCTAAAATCAGAAGTGAAAATGAGACATTTATATGGATTATATCAAAATAAAAGGATTTAGAAGAGAATACTATGAACATGTGTATACCAATGGACGGTTTCCTAGAAACACAAAACCTATGAACACCAAGTTACAAAGAAATAAAGTATCTGAATAGATCAATAATAAGATGGAACTAATTGTAAAATATCTCCCATTAAAGAAAAGCCCAGCAATTTATTTTTTTTATTATACTTTAAGTTTTAGGGTACATGTGCACAACGTGCAGGTTTGTTACATATGTATACATGTGCCATGTTGGTGTGCTCCACCCATTAACTCGTCATTTAGCATTAGGTATATCTCCTAATGCTATCCCTCCTCCCTTCCCCCACCCCACAACAGGCCTCGGTGTGTGATGTTCCCCTTCCTGTGTCCATGTGTTCTCATTGTTCAATTCCTACCTATGAGTGAGAACATGTGGTGTTTGGTTTTTTGTCCTTGCGATAGTTTGCTGAGAATGATAGTTTTCAGCTTCATCCATGTCCTTACAAAGGACATGAACTCATCATTTTTATGGCCGCATAGTATTCCATGGTGTATATGTGCCACATTTTCTTAATCCAGTCTAACATTGTTGGACAGTTGGGTTGGTTCCAAATCTTTGCTATTGTGAATAGTGCCGCAATAAACATATGTGTGCATGTGTCTTTATAGCAGCATGTTTTATAATCCTTTGGGTATATACCCAGCAATGGGATGGCTGGGTCAAGTGGTATTTCTAGTTCTAGATTCCTGAGGATTCGTCACACTGACTTCCACAATGGTTGAACTAGTTTACAGTCCCACCAACAGTGTAAAAGTGTTCCTATTTCTCCACATCCTCTCCAGCACCTGTTGTTTCCTGACTTTTTAATGATTGCCATTCTAACTGGTGTGAGGTGGTATCTCATTGTGGTTTTGATTTGGATTTCTCTGATGGCCAGTGATGATGAGCATTTTTTCATGTGTCTTTTGGCTGCATAAATGTCTTCTTTTGAGAAGTGTCTGTTCATATCCTTTGCCCACTTTTTGATGGGGTTGTTTTTTTCTTGTAAATTTGTTTGAGTTCATTGTAGATTCTGGATATTAGCCCTTTGTCAGATGAGTAGATTGCAAAAATTTTCTCCCATTTTGTAGGTTGCCTGTTCACTCTGATGTATCATACTGAATGGGCAAAAACTGGAAGCATTCCCTTTGAAAACTGGCACATAACAGGGATGCCTTCTCTCACCACTCCTATTCAACATAGTGTTGGAAGTTCTGGCCAGGGCAATTAGGCAGGAGAAGGAAATAAATGGTATTCAATTAGAAAAAGAAGAAGTAAAATTGTCCCTGTTTGCAGATGACATGATTGTATATTTAGAAAACCCCATCGTCTCAGCCCAAAATCTCCTTAAACTGATAGGCAACTTCTGCAAAGTCTCAGGATACAAAATCAATGTGCAAAAATCGCAAGCATTCTTATGCACCAATAACAGACAAACAGAGAGCCAAATTATGAGTGAATTCCCATTCACAATTGCTTCAAAGAGAATAAAATACCTAGGAATCCAACTTACAAGGGACGTGAAAGACCTCTTCAAGGAGAACTATAAACCACTGCTCAATGAAATAAAAGAGGATACAAACAAATGGAAGAACACTCCATGCTCATGGGTAGGAAGAATCAATATTGTGAAAATGGCCATACTGCCCAAGGTAATTTATAGATTCAAAGCCCAGCAATTTCACTTTTGAGTATTTACACAAAAGATTTGAAATCAGTGTATCGAAAAGATATCTGCACACCTATGTTCATTGCAGCATTATTCACAGTAGCCAAGTTATGAAATCAAGCTAAGTGTTCATCAAGGGTGAATTGATAAAGAAAATATGGCATACATACACAATGAATGACTATTCAGCCTTAAAAAAGGAAGAAATTCTGTCATATGATGCAACATAGATGGAACTGGAAAAACATCATGTTAAATGAAATAAGCCAAACATGGAAAGATAAATACCACATGTTCTCACTGTTAGGTGGAATCTAAAACAAAAGAAATGACAGAAGCAGAGAGTCGAATGGTGGTTTTCATGGGCCTTGGGATAGGAAAAATGTGGAGATTATAGTCACAAGGTACAAAGCCTCAGTTAGGTAGGAGAAATAAGTCTAATTTTTATGAGATTTATTATAAAACATGGTGAATATAGCTAATAATTGAGTACTGCGAATTTCAGTATCACTGAGAGTAAATTTCTAAAGTTATGATCACGAAAATATTAAGTATTTGAGGCAATGTATATGTTACTTAGCTTGATTTAATCATTCTACCTGTATTCAAAAATTGTAACATCACTCTGTTCTCCATAAATATATACAACTATAATTTGTCAATATGCAATTAAAAAAAAGAAGAAAAGCCCAGGACCTGATGGCTTATCTGGTGAATGTTATCAAGCATTTTAAAAAGAACTAATACCATTGCTTTTCAACCTTTTCTCGAAATTGAAGAGTAGAAACACTTCCTAACTCATTCTGAGGTCAGCATTACTTTGATACTAAGGCCAAAGGCACTACAAGAAAAGAAAACTGTCCAGCAGCATCCCTTTTAAACATTAACGTAAAAATCCTCAAAAAATATTAGCATGCATATTAAAAGGATTATACAGCATAATCAAGTGGAAATTATTCCTGGAAAAACAAGATTGGTTTGATATATGAAAATTCATGAACGTAATACACCTCATTAACATAATGAAGGAAAAAACTCACATTGTTATGTCAATTGATCTAGAAGAGGCATTTGACAAAGTTTGGCACCCTTACTTAAAAAACACTGAAAAAAAAAACTGTGTCAAGATAATGAAATACGTATTAAAAAAACTAGAGCAAATTCAATACTCAATGGTGTAAATCTTAAAGCTTTTCCTCTAGGATCGGGAACAACGCAAGAATGCCTATTTTTGGCACTGCTATTCAACATAGTATTTGAAGTTCTAGCCAGAGCAATTAGGTAAAATAAAGAAACATAAAGAACAAAATTGGAAAGTAAGAAAATTATCTATTTGTAGATGATATAGTCTTAGATGTAGAAAACCTTAGTGATTCGACAACAACAACGACAACAACAACAACAACAACAAACTGTTAGAACTAATAAATGAATTCAGCAAAATATCAGGATACATCAACACACAAAAATCAAATGCTTTTGTTTGCATTTGCCTTACATTTATTAGGCTGTCTAGCATCAAAAAAAAAAATAACAAGTGTTGGCTAGAATTTGGAGGGACTAGAATTCTTGTGCACTTTTGGTGGGAACGTAAAATGATACAGCCACTGCAAAAAAACAGTATGGTATCCTGACATGGAACCTCAAATACATTATGCTAGGTGAAATAAGCCAGTCACAACAAGACAAATATTGGATAATTTCACACATATGAGTAGTTAACATCACAGAGACAGAAAGTAGAATGGCCATTGCCAAGGGCTGTGGGGATGAGGGAAGAAAGGATTATTATTTAATAGGTATAGGGTTTTAGTTTTCAAGAAAAAGAGTTATGGAGATAGATAAATGTGATGGTTCCACAATATTATGAATGTATTTAATACCATTGAACTGTACACTTAAAATGGTTAAGATGGTACACTTTATGTTATGTATGTTTTACTGCAATGTTTTAAAATGGGAATAAAAAAGTACTGTTTATGTCTGAAAGTTTTAGCTGGAGAGCACAATCAGAAGAATGTGTTTAATACCAAAAACAGACCCCAGGACATTACCTCTAAGCATCAGCCAGGCACATGAAGTGGAAAGTCATCTTATGACAATAAACATTCATACAAGAAATTTAACTGACCTCTTCCCTTAAATATCTTCCTTCCTGTCACATCTCTACTTCTACTTATCCATGAGTTATTATGGTTATTGACGCGGGGTGGAAGAGACGAGAATAGAATGACTATACCAACCATCTCCACTGCAAACTGCAAGTTTACTTACTATGGGCAGTGGCTGGAGAAAGGGAGAAATTTTGCCCTTATACCAGGTTTGATGTTGTGATAGGTTGTATTGTCTTCCAACAACTTTTTTTCCCACTCTGCCTGTATCTTCTCCCTCATTTCACTGTGGTAATAATTTTTCACCTCACTAATGCTGAATCTAGCCATGTGAGTTTCTGAGGCTGATGTAATAGTAGTGAGTGTAATAAAATCAGGGGCTTTAAATTATATGTTTGCATGTTTGTTTCTATGTCTTGCACTTATGCTATTACCTTGAGAAGCAAATGCCCTGGGTATTAACTGACTGAAGAATGATAGAGACAAGTGAGAAAGACTTCAACTGAATCAAAGCCTCATATCCAGCTTAGACCAGCTGAGCCCAGGAGAATTCAGGAGAACTATAGTTGCTCCACAGACTTGAGAGCAAGAAATAAATCTTTGCTGTGGAAGCAACAGAAATTTTTGATGTGTTTTTAATGCACCAATAAATTGACTATTGCAAACATTTTTATTAGTGTGGAGAATTGCTTGTTTTAATGTCTTAATTGAGATATTAAAAATTTAATATATAGAATGGAAGAAAATATTCACAAACTATCCATCTGACAAGGGATTAATAACCAGAATACATATTAATAATAGAAGAATATATAAGGAGCTCAAACAACTCTATAGGAAAAAAGTCTCATAATACAATTAAAAATGGGCAAAAGATCTGAATAGACATATTTCAAAAGAAGACATAAAAATGGCAAACAAACATGTCAAAATGTGTTCAAAAATCTTTGATAATCAGAGAAATTCAAATCAAAACTACAATGAGATACCATTTCACACCAGTTAAAATAAGTGTATCCATCAATGATAAATGCTGGCAAGGAAATGGAGAAAAGGAAACCCTTTATATTATATTAGTCCATTTTCACAGTACTATAAAGAAATACCACTCTGATGGTAGTCTCTTTTGCTGTGCAGAAGCTCTTTAGTTTAATTAGATCTCATTTGTCAATTTTGGCTTTTGTTGCCATTGTTTTTGGTGTTTTAGACATGAAGTACTTGCTCATGCCTATGTCCTGAATGGTATTGCCTAGGTTTCCTTCTAGGGCTTTTATGGTTTTAGGTCTAACATTCAAGTCTTTAATCCATCTTGAATTAATTTTTGTATAAAGTATAAGGAAGGGATCCAGTTTCAGCTTTCTACATATGGCTAGCCAGTTTTCCCAGCACCATTTATTAAATAGGGAATCCTTTCCCCTTTTCTTGTTTTTGTCAGGTTTGTCAAAGATCAGATAGTTGTAGACATGTGGCATTATTTCTGAGGGCTCTGTTCTGTTCCATTGGTCTATATTTCTGTTTTGGTACCAGTACCATGCTGTTTTGGTTACTGTAGCCTTGTAGTATAGCTTGAAGTCAGGTAGTGTGATGCCTCCAGCTTTGTTCTTTCGGCTTAGGATTGACTTGGCAGTGTGGGCTCTTTTTCGGTTCCATATGAACTTTAAAGTAGTTTTTTCCAATTCTGTGAAGAAAGTCATCAGAGAAATGCAAATCAAAACCACAATGAGATACCATCTCACACCAGTTAGAGTGGCAATCATTAAAAGGTCAGGAAACAACAGGTGCTGGAGAGGACATGGAGAAATAGGAACACTTTTACACTGTTGGTGGGACTGTAAACTAGTTCAGCCATTGTGGAAGACAGTGTGGTGATTCCTCAGGGATCTAGAACTAGAAATACCATTTGACCCAGCCATCCCATTGCTGGGTATATACCCAAAGGATTATAAAACATGCTGCTATAAAGACACATGCCCACATATGTTTATTGTGGCACTATTCACAA
Source organism: Nomascus leucogenys (assembly GCF_006542625.1). Classification (NCBI taxonomy): domain Eukaryota; kingdom Metazoa; phylum Chordata; class Mammalia; order Primates; family Hylobatidae; genus Nomascus; species Nomascus leucogenys. The sequence goes on from NC_044383.1 coordinate 82,134,050, forward strand.
TAGCAAAGATTTGGAACCAACCCAAAGGTCTAACAATGATAGACTAGATTAAGAAAATATGGCAGATATACACCATGGAATATTATGCAGCCATAAAAAATGATGAGTTCATGTCCTTTGTAGGGACATGGATGAAGCTGGAAACCATTATTCTCAGCAAACTATTGCAAGGACAAAAAACCAAACACCACGCGTTCTCACTCGTAGGTGGGAATTGAACAATGAGAACACATGGATACAGGAAGGGGAACATCACACACCGGGGCCTGTTTTGGGGTGGGGGAACGGGGGAGGGATAGCATTAGGAGATATACCTAATATTAAATGACGAATTAGTGGGTGGAGCACACCAACATGGCACATGTATACATATGTAACAAACCTGCACGTTGTGCACATGTACCCTAAAACTTAAAGTATAATAATAATAAAAAAAGAAATACCAGAGACTGTGTAATTTATAAATAAAAAAGGTTTAATTGACTCACGGTTCCAAATGGCTGGGGAGGCCCCTGGAAACTTACAATCATGGTGAAAGGCAAAGGGGAAGCAAACTTGGAACTTCTCACACTGAGGCAGGAGAAAGAGCAGAATGAGGAGTGAAGGGGGAAAAGCCCCATATAAAACCATCAGATCTCATGACAACTGACTCACTATCATGGGAACAGCATGGGGGAAACCGCCCCCATGATCCAATCACCTCTCACCAGCTCTGTCCCTAGACACGTGGGGTTAATCGGGATTACAATTCAAGATAAGATTTGGGTGGAGCCACTGAGCCAAACCATGTCATGTACTGTTAGTGTGAATGTAAATTAGTACAACCACTATGGAGAACAGTTTGGAGGTACCGCAGAAAACTAAAAATAGAGCTCTCATGTGATCCAATCCCGCTGCTAGATATACACCCAAAAGAAAGGGAATCAGTGTATCTAAAGGATACCTGCACTCCCATGTATATTGCAGCACTATTCGCAATAGCCAAGATTTGGAAACAACCTAAGTGTCTATCAACAGATAAATGGAGAAAGAAAATGTGGTACTTACGCACAGTACAGTATTAGCCA